>NC_090439.1:82169077-83645743 GCF_031143425.1 Pleurodeles waltl
AGATTCCAGAACTTTCTGCCACAGAAATGTGAGGAACATGTGTTTTTTTAGCCAAATTTTGAGGTTTGAAAGGATTCTGGGTAACAGAACCTGGTCAGAGACCCACAAGTCACCCCATCTTGGATTCCCCTAGGTCTCTAGTTTTTAAAAATGCACAGGTTTGGTAGGTTTCTCTGGGTGCCGGGCTGAGCTAGAGGCCAAAATCTACAGGTAGGTACTTTGCAAAAAACACCTCTGTTTTCTTTCAAAAAATGGGATGTGTCCATGTTGCGCTTTGGGGCATTTCCTGTCGCGGGCGCTAGGCCTACCCACACAAGTGAGGTATCATTTATATCGGGAGACTTGGGGGGAACGCTGGTGGAAGGAAATTTGTGGCTCCTCTCAGATTCCAGAACTTTTCTGTCACCATAATGTGAGGGAAAATGTGTTTTTTTAGCCACATTTTGAGGTTTGCAAAGGATTCTGGGTAACAGAACCTGGTCAGAGCCCCACAAGTCACCCCATCTAGGATTCCCCTAGGTCTCTAGTTTTAAAAAAAGAACAGGTTTGGTAGGTTTTCCCTAGGTGCCGGCTGAGCTAGAGGACACAATCTACAGGTAGGCACTTTGCAAAAAACAGCTCTGTTTTCTTTCCAAAAATGGGATGTGTCCACGTTGCGCTTTGGGGCATTTCTTGTCGTGGGCGCTAGGCCCTACCCACAAAAGTGAGGTACCATTTTTATCGGGAGACTTGGGGGAACGCTGGGTGGAAGGAAATTTGTGGCTCCTCTCAGATTCCAGAACTTTCTGCCACAGAAATGTGAGGAACATGTGTTTTTTTTAGCCAAATTTTGAGGTTTGCAAAGGATTCTGGATAACAGAACCTGGTCAGAGACCCACAAGTCACCCCATCTTGGATTCTCCTAGGTCTCTAGTTTTTTAAAAATGCACAGGTTTGGTAGGGTTCCCTGGGTGCCGGCTGAGCTAGAGGCCAAAATCTACAGGTAGGTACTTTGCAAAAAACACCTCTGTTTTCTTTCAAAAAATGGGATGTGTCCATGTTGCGCTTTGGGGCATTTCCTGTCGCGGGCGCTAGGCCTACCCACACAAGTGAGGTATCATTTTTATCGGGAGACTTGGGGGCATGCTGGGTGGAAGGAAATTTGTGGCTCCTCTCAGATTCCAGAACTTTCTGCCACAGAAAATGTGAGGAACATGTGTTTTTTTAGCCACATTTTGAGGTTTGCAAAGGATTCTGGGTAACAGAACCTGGTCAGAGCCCCACAAGTCACCCCATCTTGGATTCCCCTAGGACTCTAGTTTACAAAAAATGCACAGGTTTGGTAGGTTTCCCTAGGTGCCGGCTGAGCTAGAGGCCAACATCTACAGGTAGGCACTTTGCAAAAAACAGCTCTGTTTTGTTTAAAAAAATGGGATGTGTCCACGTTGCGCTTTGGGGCATTTCCTGGTGCTGGCGATAGGCCTACCCACACAAGTGAGGTATCATTTGTATCGGGAGACTTGGGGGAACGCTGGGTGGAAGGAAATTTGTGGCTCCTCTCATATTCCAGACCTTTCTGCCACAGAAATGTGAGGAACATGTGTTTTTTTTAGCCAAATTTTGAGGTTTGCAAAGGATTCTGGGTAACAGAACCTGGTCGGAGCCCCACAAATCACCGCATTTTGGATTCCCCTAGGTCTCTAGTTTTCAAAAATGCACAGGTTTGGTAGGTTTCCCTAGGTGCTAGCTGAGCTAGAGGCCAAAATCTACAGGTAGGCACTTTGCAAAAAACACCTCTGTTTTCTTTAAAAAAAATTGGATGTGTCCACGTTGCGCTTTGGGGCATTTCCTGTTGCGGGCGCTAGGCCTACCCACACAAGTGAGGTATCATTTTTATCGGGAGACTTGGGGGAACACTGGGTGGAAGGAAATTTGTGGCTCCTCTCATATTCCAGAACTTTCTGCCACAGAAATGTGAGGAACATGTGTTTTTTTAGCCAAATTTTGAGGTTTGCAAAGGATTCTTGGTAACAGAACCTGGTCAGAGCCCCACAAGTCACCCCATCTTGGATTCCCCTAGGTCTCTAGTTTTCAAAAATGCACAGGTTTGGTAGGTTTCCCTAGGTGCTAGCTGAGCTAGAGGCCAAAATCTGCAGGTAGGCACTTTGCAAAACCCCCTCTGTTTTCTTTAAAAAAATGGGATGTGTCCATGTTGCGCTTTGGGGCATTTCCTGTCGCGGGCGCAAGGCCTACCCACACAAGTGAGGTATCATTTATATCGGGAGACTTGGGGGAACGCTGGGTGGAAGGAAATTTGTGGCTCCTCTCAGATTCCAGAACTTTCTGCCACAGAAATATGAGGAACATGTGTTTTTTTTATCCTAATTTTGAGGTTTGCAAAGGATTCTGGGTAACAGAACCTTGTCAGATCCCCACAAGTCACCCCATCTTGGATTCCCCTATGTCTGTAGTTTTCAAAAATGCACAGGTTTGGTAGGTTTCCCTAGGTGCTAGCTGAGCTAGAGGCCAAAATCTGCAGGTAGGCACTTTGCAAAAAAACCCTCTGTTTTCTTTAAAAAAATGGGATGTGTCCATGTTGCGCTTGAGGTATTTCCTGTCGTGGGCGCTAGGCCCTACCCACACAAGTGAGGTATCATTTCTATCGGGAGACTTGGGGGAACACTGGGTGGAAGGAAATTTGTGGCTCATCTCAGATTCCAGAACTTTCTGTCACCATAATGTGAGGAAAATGTGTTTTTTTAGCCACATTTTGAGGTTTGCAAAGGGTTCTGGGTAACAGAACCTGGTCAGAGCCCCACAAGTCACCCCATCATGGATTCCCCTAGGTCTCTAGTTTTAAAAAATGCACAGGTTTGGTTGGTTTCCCTAGGTGCCGGCTGAGCTAGAGGGCCAAAAATCTATAGGTAGGCACTTTACAAAAAACACCTCTGTTTTCTTTCAAAAAATGGGATGTGTCCATGTTGCGCTTTGGGGCATTTCTTGTCGCGGGCGCTAGGCCTACCCACACAAGTGAGGTATCATTTATATCGGGAGACTTGGGGGGAACGCTGGGTGGAAGGAAATTTGTGGCTCCTCTCAGATTCCAGAACTTTCTGTCACCATAATGTGAGGAAAAATGTGTTTTTTTTAGCCACATTTTGAGGTTTGCAAAGGATTTCTGGGTAACAGAACCTGGTCAGAGCCCCACAAGTCACCCCATCTAGGATTCCCCTAGGTCTCTAGTTTTAAAAATGAACAGGTTTGGTAGGTTTCCCTAGGTGCCGGCTGAGCTAGAGGACACAATCTACAGGTAGGCACTTTGCAAAAAACAGCTCTGTTTTCTTTCCAAAAATGGGATGTGTCCACGTTGCGCTTTGGGGCATTTCTTGTCGTGGGCGCTAGGCCTACCCACACAAGTGAGGTACCATTTTTATCGGGAGACTTGGGGGAAACGCTGGGTGGAAGGAAATTTGTGGCTCCTCTCATATTCCAGACCTTTCTGCCACAGAAATGTGAGGAACATGTGTTTTTTTAGCCAAATTTTTGAGGTTTGCAAAGGATTCTGGGTAACAGAACCTGGTCAGAGCCCCACAAGTCACCGCATTTTGGATTCCCCTAGGTCTCTAGTTTTCAAAAATGCACAGGTTTGGTAGGTTTCCCCTAGGTGCTAGCTGAGCTAGAGGCCAAAACCTGCAGGTAGGCACTTTGCAAAAAAAACCCTCTGTCTTCTTTAAAAAAATGGGATGTGTCCATGTTGCGCTTGAGGTATTTCCTGTCGCGGGGCACTAGGCCTACCCACACAAGTGAGGTATCATTTCTATCGGGAGACTTGGGGGAAACACTGGGTGGAAGGAAATTTGTGGCTCATCTCAGATTCCAGAACTTTCTGTCACCATAATGTGAGGAAAATGTGTTTTTTTAGCCACATTTTGAGGTTTGCAAAGGATTCTGGGTAACAGAACCTGGTCAGAGCCCCACAAGTCACCCCATCATGGATTCCCCTAGGTCTCTAGTTTTTAAAAATGCACAGGTTTGGTTGGTTTCCCTAGGTGCCGGCTGAGCTAGAGGCCACAATCTATAGGTAGGCACTTTACAAAAAACACCTCTGTTTTCTTTCAAAAAATTGGATGTGTCCACGTTGCGCTTTGGGGCATTTTCTGTCGCGGGCGCTAGGCCTACCCACACAAGTGAGGTATCATTTTTATCGGGAGACTTGGGGGAACGCTGGGGTGGAAGGAAATTCGTGGCTCCTCTCAGATTCCAGAACTTTCTGCCACAGAAATGTGAGGAACATGTGTTTTTTTAGCCAAATTTTTGAGGTTTGCAAATGATTCTGGGTAACAGAACCTGGTCAGAGCCCCCACAAGTCACCCCATCTTGGATTCCACTAGGTCTCTAGTTTTCAAAAATGCACAGGTTTGGTAGGTTTCCCTAGGTGCCGGCTGAGCTAGAGGCCAACATCTACAGGTAGGCACTTTGCAAAAAACAGCTCTGTTTTCTTTAAAAAAATGGGATGCGTCCACGTTGCGCTTTGGGGCATTTTCCTGTCGCGGGCGATAGGCCTACCCACACAAGTGAGGTATCATTTTTATCGGGGAGACTTGGGGGAACGCTGGGTGGAAGGAAATTTGTGGCTCCTCTCATATTCCAGAACTTTCTGCCACAGAAATGTGAGGAACATGTGTTTTTTTAGCCAAATTTTGAGGTTTGCAAAGGATTCTTGGTAACAGAACCTGGTCAGAGCCCCACAAGTCACCCCATCTTGGATTCCCCTAGGTCTCTAGTTTTCAAAAATGCACAGGTTTGGTAGGTTTCCCTAGGTGCTAGCTGAGCTAGAGGCCAAAATCTGCAGGTAGGCACTTTGCAAAAAAACCCTCTGTTTTCTTTAAAAAAATGGGATGGTGTCCATGTTGCGCTTGAGGTATTTCCTGTCGCGGGGCGCTAGGCCCTACCCACACAAGTGAGGTATCATTTCTATCGGGAGACTTGGGGGAACACTGGGTGGAACGAAATTTGTGGCTCATCTCAGATTCCAGAACTTTCTGTCACCATAATGTGAGGAAAATGTGTTTTTTTAGCCACATTTTGAGGTTTGCAAAGGATTCTGGGTAACAGAACCTGGTCAGAGCCCCACAAGTCACCCCATCATGGATTCCCCTAGGTCTCTAGTTTTAAAAAATGCACAGGGTTGGTAGGTTTCCCTAGGTGCCGGCTGAGCTAGAGGCCAAAATCTATAGGTAGGCACTTTACAAAAAAACACCTCTGTTTTCTTTCAAAAAATTGGATGTGTCCACGTTGCCTTTGGGGCAATTTCGGTCGCGGGGCGCTAGGCCTACCCACACAAGTGAGGTATCATTTTTATCGGGAGACTTGGGGGAACGCTGGGTGGAAGGAAATTCGTGGCTCCTCTCAGATTCCAGAACTTTCTGCCACAGAAATGTGAGGAACATGTGTTTTTTTTAGCCAAATTTTGAGGTTTGCAAAGGATTCTGGGTAACAGAACCTGGTCAGAGCCCCACAAGTCACCCCATCTTGGATTCCACTAGGTCTCTAGTTTTAAAAAATGCACATGTTTGGTAGGTTTCCCTAGGTGCCGGCTGAGCTAGAGGCCAACATCTACAGGTAGGCACTTTGCAAAAAACAGCTCTGTTTTCTTTAAAAAAATGGATGCGTCCACGTTGCGCTTTGGGGCATTTCCTGTCGCGGGCGATAGGCCTACCCACACAAGTGAGGTATCATTTTTATCGGGAGGACTTGGGGGGAACGCTGGGTGGAAGGAAATTTTGTGGCTCCTCTCATATTCCAGAACTTTCTGCCACAGAAATGTGAGGAACATGTGTTTTTTTTAGCCAAATTTTTGAGGTTTGCAAAGGATTCTGGGTAACAGAACCTGGTCAGAGCCCCACAAGTCACCCCATCTTGGATTCCCCTAGGTCTCTAGTTTTCAAAAATGCACAGGTTTGGTAGGTTTCCCTAGGTGCTAGCTGAGCTAGAGGCCAAAATCTGCAGGTAGGCACTTTGCAAAAAAACCCCTCTGTTTTCTTTAAAAAAATGGGATGTGTCCATGTTGCGCTTTGGGGCATTTCCTGTCGCGGGCGCTAGGCCTACCCACACAAGTGAGGTATCATTTCTATCGGGAGACTTGGGGGAACACTGGGTGGAAGGAAATTTGTGGCTCATCTCAGATTCCAGAACTTTCTGTCACCATAATATGAGGAAAATGTGTTTTTTTTAGCCACATTTTGAGGTTTGCAAAGGATTCTGGGTAACAGAACCTGGTCAGAGCCCACAAGTCACCCCATCTTGGATTCCCCTAGGACTCTAGTTTACAAAAATGCACAGGTTTGGTAGGTTTTCCCTAGGTGCCGGCTGAGCTAGAGGCCAACATCTACAGGTAGGCACATTGCAAAAAAACAGCTCTGTTTTGTTTAAAAAAATGGGATGTGTCCACGTTGCGCTTTGGGGCATTTCCTGGTGCTGGCGATAGGGCCTACCCACACAAGTGAGATATCATTTATATCGGGAGACTTGGGGGAAAGCTGGGTGGAAGGAAATTTGTGGCTCCTCCCATATTCCAGACCTTTATGCCACAGAAATATGAGGAACATGTGTTTTTTTAGCCAAATTTTGAGGTTTGCAAAGGATTCTGGGTAACAGAAACCTGGTCAGAGCCCCACAAGTCACCGCATTTTGGATTCCCCTAGGTCTCTAGTTTTCAAAAATGCACAGGTTTGGTAGGTTTCCCTAGGTGCTAGCTGAGCTAGAGGCCAAAATCTACAGGTAGGCACTTTGCAAAAAACACCTCTGTTTTCTTTAAAAAAAATTGGATGTGTCCACGTTGCGCTTTGGGGCATTTCCTGTTGCGGGCGCTAGGCCTACCCACACAAGTGAGGTATCATTTTTATCGGGAGACTTGGGGGGAACGCTGGGTGGAAGGAAATTTGTGGCTCCTCTCAGATTCCAGAACTTTCTGCCACAGAAATGTGAGGAACATGTGTTTTTTTTAGCCAAATTTTGAGGTTTGAAAGGATTCTGGGTAACAGAACCTGGTCAGAGACCCACAAGTCACCCCATCTTGGATTCCCCTAGGTCTCTAGTTTTTAAAAATGCACAGGTTTGGTAGGTTTCTCTGGGTGCCGGCTGAGCTAGAGGCCAAAATCTACAGGTAGGTACTTTGCAAAAAACACCTCTGTTTTCTTTCAAAAAATGGGATGTGTCCATGTTGCGCTTTGGGGGCATTTCCTGTCGCGGGCGCTAGGCCTACCCACACAAGTGAGGTATCATTTATATCGGGAGACTTGGGGGAACGCTGGGTGGAAGGAAATTTGTGGCTCCTCTCAGATTTCCAGAACTTTCTGTCACCATAATGTGAGGAAAATGTGTTTTTTTAGCCACATTTTGAGGTTTGCAAAGGATTCTGGGTAACAGAACCTGGTCAGAGCCCCACAAGTCACCCCATCTAGGATTCCCCTAGGTCTCTAGTTTTAAAAAAAGAACAGGTTTGGTAGGTTTCCCTAGGTGCCGGCTGAGCTAGAGGACACAATCTACAGGTAGGCACTTTGCAAAAAACAGCTCTGTTTTCTTTCCAAAAATGGGATGTGTCCACGTTGCGCTTTGGGGCATTTCTTGTCGTGGGCGCTAGGCCTACCCACAAAAGTGAGGTACCATTTTTATCGGGAGACTTGGGGGAACGCTGGGTGGAAGGAAATTTGTGGCTCCTCTCAGATTCCAGAACTTTCTGCCACAGAAATGTGAGGAACATGTGTTTTTTTAGCCAAATTTTGAGGTTTGCAAAGGATTCTGGATAACAGAACCTGGTCAGAGACCCACAAGTCACCCCATCTTGGATTCTCCTAGGTCTCTAGTTTTTAAAAATGCACAGGTTTGGTAGGGTTCCCTGGGTGCCGGCTGAGCTAGAGGCCAAAATCTACAGGTAGGTACTTTGCAAAAAACACCTCTGTTTTCTTTCAAAAAATGGGATGTGTCCATGTTGCGCTTTGGGGCATTTCCTGTCGCGGGCGCTAGGCCTACCCACACAAGTGAGGTATCATTTTTATCGGGAGACTTGGGGGCATGCTGGGTGGAAGGAAATTTGTGGCTCCTCTCAGATTCCAGAACTTTCTGCCACAGAAATGTGAGGAACATGTGTTTTTTAGCCACATTTTGAGGTTTGCAAAGGATTCTGGGTAACAGAACCTGGTCAGAGCCCCACAAGTCACCCCATCTTGGATTCCCCTAGGACTCTAGTTTACAAAAATGCACAGGTTTGGTAGGTTTCCCTAGGTGCCGGCTGAGCTAGAGGCCAACATCTACAGGTAGGCACTTTGCAAAAAACAGCTCTGTTTTGTTTAAAAAAATGGGATGTGTCCACGTTGCGCTTTGGGGCATTTCCTGGTGCTGGCGATAGGCCTACCCACACAAGTGAGGTATCATTTGTATCGGGAGACTTGGGGGAACGCTGGGTGGAAGGAAATTTGTGGCTCCTCTCATATTCCAGACCTTTCTGCCACAGAAATGTGAGGAACATGTGTTTTTTTAGCCAAATTTTGAGGTTTGCAAAGGATTCTGGGTAACAGAACCTGGTCGGAGCCCCACAAATCACCGCATTTTGGATTCCCCTAGGTCTCTAGTTTTCAAAAATGCACAGGTTTGGTAGGTTTCCCTAGGTGCTAGCTGAGCTAGAGGCCAAAATCTACAGGTAGGCACTTTGCAAAAAACACCTCTGTTTTCTTTAAAAAAAATTGGATGTGTCCACGTTGCGCTTTGGGGCATTTCCTGTTGCGGGCGCTAGGCCTACCCACACAAGTGAGGTATCATTTTTATCGGGAGACTTGGGGGAACACTGGGTGGAAGGAAATTTGTGGCTCCTCTCATATTCCAGAACTTTCTGCCACAGAAATGTGAGGAACATGTGTTTTTTTAGCCAAATTTTGAGGTTTGCAAAGGATTCTTGGTAACAGAACCTGGTCAGAGCCCCACAAGTCACCCCATCTTGGATTCCCCTAGGTCTCTAGTTTTCAAAAATGCACAGGTTTGGTAGGTTTCCCTAGGTGCTAGCTGAGCTAGAGGCCAAAATCTGCAGGTAGGCACTTTGCAAAACCCCCTCTGTTTTCTTTAAAAAAATGGGATGTGTCCATGTTGCGCTTTGGGGCATTTCCTGTCGCGGGCGCAAGGCCTACCCACACAAGTGAGGTATCATTTATATCGGGAGACTTGGGGGAACGCTGGGTGGAAGGAAATTTGTGGCTCCTCTCAGATTCCAGAACTTTCTGCCACAGAAATATGAGGAACATGTGTTTTTTTTATCCTAATTTTGAGGTTTGCAAAGGATTCTGGGTAACAGAACCTTGTCAGATCCCCACAAGTCACCCCATCTTGGATTCCCCTATGTCTGTAGTTTTCAAAAATGCACAGGTTTGGTAGGTTTCCCTAGGTGCTAGCTGAGCTAGAGGCCAAAATCTGCAGGTAGGCACTTTGCAAAAAAACCCTCTGTTTTCTTTAAAAAAATGGGATGTGTCCATGTTGCGCTTGAGGTATTTCCTGTCGTGGGCGCTAGGCCTACCCACACAAGTGAGGTATCATTTCTATCGGGAGACTTGGGGGAACACTGGGTGGAAGGAAATTTGTGGCTCATCTCAGATTCCAGAACTTTCTGTCACCATAATGTGAGGAAAATGTGTTTTTTTAGCCACATTTTGAGGTTTGCAAAGGGTTCTGGGTAACAGAACCTGGTCAGAGCCCCACAAGTCACCCCATCATGGATTCCCCTAGGTCTCTAGTTTTAAAAAATGCACAGGTTTGGTTGGTTTCCCTAGGTGCCGGCTGAGCTAGAGGCCAAAATCTATAGGTAGGCACTTTACAAAAAACACCTCTGTTTTCTTTCAAAAAATGGGATGTGTCCATGTTGCGCTTTGGGGCATTTCTTGTCGCGGGCGCTAGGCCTACCCACACAAGTGAGGTATCATTTATATCGGGAGACTTGGGGGAACGCTGGGTGGAAGGAAATTTGTGGCTCCTCTCAGATTCCAGAACTTTCTGTCACCATAATGTGAGGAAAATGTGTTTTTTTAGCCACATTTTGAGGTTTGCAAAGGATTCTGGGTAACAGAACCTGGTCAGAGCCCCACAAGTCACCCCATCTAGGATTCCCTAGGTCTCTAGTTTTAAAAAAATGAACAGGTTTGGTAGGTTTCCCTAGGTGCCGGGCTGAGCTAGAGGACACAATCTACAGGTAGGCACTTTGCAAAAAACAGCTCTGTTTTCTTTCCAAAAATGGGATGTGTCCACGTTGCGCTTTGGGGCATTTCTTGTCGTGGGCGCTAGGCCTACCCACACAAGTGAGGTACCATTTTTATCGGGAGACTTGGGGGAACGCTGGGTGGAAGGAAATTTGTGGCTCCTCTCATATTCCAGACCTTTCTGCCACAGAAATGTGAGGAACATGTGTTTTTTTAGCCAAATTTTGAGGTTTGCAAAGGATTCTGGGTAACAGAAACCTGGTCAGAGCCCCACAAGTCACCGCATTTTGGATTCCCCTAGGTCTCTAGTTTTCAAAAATGCACAGGTTTGGTAGGTTTTCCCTAGGTGCTAGCTGAGCTAGAGGCCAAAATCTACAGGTAGGCACTTTGCAAAAAACACCTCTGTTTTTCTTGAAAAAAAATTGGATGTGTCCACGTTGCGCTTTGGGGCATTTCCTGTTGCGGGCGCTAGGCCTACCCACACAAGTGAGGTATCATTTTTTATCGGGAGACTTGGGGGAACGCTGGGTGGAAGGAAATTTGTGGCTCCTATCAGATTCCAGAACTTTTTGCCACAGAAATGTAAGGAACATGTGTTTGTTTAGCCAAATTTTGAGGTTTGCAAAGGATTCTGGGGTAACAGAACCTGGTCAGAGACCCACAAGTCACCCCATCTTGGATTCCCCTAGGTCTCTAGTTTTAAAAAATGCACAGGTTTGGTAGGTTTCCCTGGGTGCCGGCTGAGCTAGAGGCCAAAATGTACAGGTAGGTACTTTGCAAAAAATACCTCTGTTTTCTTTAAAAAAATGGGATGTGTCCATGTTGCGCTTTGGGGCATTTCCAGTCGCGGGCGCTAGGCCTACCCCACACAAGTGAGGTATCATTTATATCGGGAGACTTGGGGGAACGCTGTGGTGGAAGGAAATTTGTGGCTCCTCTCATATTCCAGAACTTTCTGCCACAGAAATGTGAGGAACATGTGTTTTTTTTAGCCAAATATTGAGGTTTGCAAAGGATTCTGGGTAACAGAACCAGGTCAGAGCCCCACAAGTCACCCCATCTTGGATTCCACTAGGTCTCTAGTTTTCAAAAATGCACAGGTTTGGTAGGTTTCCCTAGGTGCCGGCTGAGCTAGAGGCCAACATCTACAGGTAGGCACTTTGCAAAAAACAGCTCTGTTTTCTTTAAAAAAATTGGATGTGTCCACGATGCGCTTTGGGGCATTTCCTGTCAGCGGGCGATAGGCCTACCCACACAAGTGAGGTATCATTTTTATCGGGAGACTTGGGGGAACGCTGGGTGGAAGGAAATTTGTGGCTCGTCTCATATTCCAGAACTTTCTGCCACAGAAATGTGAGGAACATGTGTTTTTTTTAGCCAAATTATGAGGTTTGCAAAGGATTCTGGGTAACAGAACCTTGTCAGAGCCCCACAAGTCACCCCATCTTCGATTCCCCTAGGTCTGTAGTTTTTCAAAAATGCACAGGTTTGGTAGGTTTCCCTAGGTGCTAGCTGAGCTAGAGGCCAAAATCTGCAGGTAGGCACTTTGCAAAAAAACCCTCTGTTTTCTTTTAAAAAAATGGGATGTGTCCATGTTGCGCTTGAGGTATTTCCTGTCGCGGGCACTAGGCCTACCCACACAAGTGAGGTATCATTTCTATCGGGAGACTTGGGGGAACACTGGGTGGAAGGAAATTTGTGGCTCATCTCAGATTCCAGAACTTTCTGTCACCATAATGTGAGGAAAATGTGTTTTTTTAGCCACATTTTGAGGTTTGCAAAGGATTCTGGGTAACAGAACCTGGTCAGAGCCCCACAAGTCACCCCATCATGGATTCCCCTAGGTCTCTAGTTTTTAAAAATGCACAGGTTTGGTAGGTTTCCCTAGGTGCCGGCTGAGCTAGAGGCCACAATCTATAGGTAGGCACTTTACAAAAAACACCTCTGTTTTCTTTCAAAAAATTGGATGTGTCCACGTTGCGCTTTGGGGCATTTTCTGTCGCGGGCGCTAGGCCTACCCACACAAGTGAGGTATCATTTTTATCGGGAGACTTGGGGGAACGCTGGGTGGAAGGAAATTCGTGGCTCCTCTCAGATTCCAGAACTTTCTGCCACAGAAATGTGAGGAACATGTGTTTTTTTAGCCAAATTTTGAGGTTTGCAAAGGATTCTGCGTAACAGAACCTGGTCAGAGCCCCACAAGTCACCCCATCTTGGATTCCACTAGGTCGCTAGTTTTCAAAAATGCACAGGTTTGGTAGGTTTCCCTAGGTGCCGGCTGAGCTAGAGGCCAACATCTACAGGTAGGCACTTTGCAAAAAACAGCTCTGTTTTCTTTAAAAAAATGGGATGCGTCCACGTTGCGCTTTGGGGCATTTCCTGTCGCGGGCGATAGGCCTACCCACACAAGTGAGGTATCATTTTTATCGGGAGACTTGGGGGAACGCTGGGTGGAAGGAAATTTGTGGCTCCTCTCATATTCCAGAACTTTCTGCCACAGAAATGTGAGGAACATGTGTTTTTTTAGCCAAATTTTGAGGTTTGCAAAGGATTCTTGGTAACAGAACCTGGTCAGAGCCCCACAAGTCACCCCATCTTGGATTCCCCTAGGTCTCTAGTTTTCAAAAATGCACAGGTTTGGTAGGTTTCCCTAGGTGCTAGCTGAGCTAGAGGCCAAAATCTGCAGGTAGGCACTTTGCAAAAAACCCCTCTGTTTTCTTTAAAAAAATGTGATGTGTCCATGTTGCGCTTTGGGGCATTTCCTGTCGCGGGCGCTAGGCCTACCCACACAAGGGAGGTATCATTTATATCGGGAGACTTGGGGGAACGCTGGGTGGAAGGAAATTTGTGGCTCCTCTCAGATTCCAGAACTTTCTGCCACAGAAATGTGAGGAACATGTGTTTTTTTAGCCAAATTTTGAGGTTTGCAAAGGATTCTGGGTAACAGAACCTTGTCAGATCCCCACAAGTCACCCCATCTTGGATTCCCCTAGGTCTGTAGTTTTAAAAAATGCACAGGTTTGGTAGGTTTCCCTAGGTGCTAGCTGAGCTAGAGGCCAAAATCTGCAGGTAGGCACTTTGATAAAAAACCCTCTGTTTTCTTTAAAAAAATTGGATGTGTCCATGTTGCGCTTGAGGTATTTCCTGTCGCGGGCGCTAGGCCTACCCACACAAGTGAGGTATCATTTCTATCGGGAGACTTGGGGGAACACTGGGTGGAAGGAAATTTGTGGCTCATCTCAGATTCCAGAACTTTCTGTCACCATAATGAGAGGAAAATGTGTTTTTTTAGCCACATTTTGAGGTTTGCAAAGGATTCTGGGTAACAGAACCTGGTCAGAGCCCCACAAGTCACCCCATCATGGATTCCCCTATGTCTCTAGTTTTAAAAAATGCACAGGTTTGGTAGGTTTCCCTAGGGGCCGGCTGAGCTAGAGGCCAAAATCTATAGGTAGGCACTTTACAAAAAACACCTCTGTTTTCTTTCAAAAAATTGGATGTGTCCACGTTGCGCTTTGGGGCATTTTCTGTCGCGGGCGCTAGGCCTACCCACACAAGTGAGGTATCATTTTTATCGGGAGACTTGGGGGAACGCTGGGTGGAAGGAAATTCGTGGCTCCTCTCAGATTCCAGAACTTTCTGCCACAGAAATGTGAGGAACATGTGTTTTTTTAGCCAAATTTTGAGGTTTGCAAAGGATTCTGGGTAACAGAACCTGGTCAGAGCCCCACAAGTCACCCCATCTTGGATTCCTCTAGGTTTCTAGTTTTCAAAAATGCACAGGTTTGGTAGGTTTCCCTAGGTGCTAGCTGAGCTAGAGGCCAAAATCTGCAGGTAGGCACTTTGCAAAAAACCCCTCTGTTTTCTTTAAAAAAATGGGATGTGTCCATGTTGCGCTTTGGGGCATTTCCTGTCGCGGGCGCTAGGCCTACCCACACAAGTGAGGTATCATTTCTATCGGGAGACTTGGGGGAACACTGGGTGGAAGGAAATTTGTGGCTCATCTCAGATTCCAGAACTTTCTGTCACCATAATATGAGGAAAATGTGTTTTTTTAGCCACATTTTGAGGTTTGCAAAGGATTCTGGGTAACAGAACCTGGTCAGAGCCCCACAAGTCACCCCATCTTGGATTCCCCTAGGACTCTATTTTACAAAAATGCACAGGTTTGGTAGGTTTCCCTAGGTGCCGGCTGAGCTAGAGGCCAAAATCTACAGGTAGGCACTTTGCAAAAAACACCTCTGTTTTCTTTCAAAAAATTGGATGTGTCCACGTTGCGCTTTGGGGCATTTTCTGTCGCGGGCGTTAGGCCTACCCACACAAGTGAGGTATCATTTTTAGCGGGAGACTTGGGGGAACGCTGGGTGGAAGGAAATTTGTGGCTCCTCTCAGATTCCAGAACTTTCTGCCACAGAAATGTGAGGAACATGTGTTTTTTTAGCCACATTTTGAGGTTTGCAAAGGATTCTGGGTAACAGAACCTGGTCAGAGCCCCACAAGTCACCCCATCTTGGATTCCCCTAGGACTCTAGTTTACAAAAATGCACAGGTTTGGTAGGTTTCCCTAGGTGCCGGCTGAGCTAGAGGCCAACATCTACAGGTAGGCACTTTGCAAAAAACAGCTCTGTTTTGTTTAAAAAAATGGGATGTGTCCACGTTGCGCTTTGGGGCATTTCCTGGTGCTGGCGATAGGCCTACCCACACAAGTGAGATATCATTTGTATCGGGAGACTTGGGGGAACGCTGGGTGGAAGGAAATTTGTGGCTCCTCCCATATTCCAGACCTTTCTGCCACAGAAATGTGAGGAACATGTGTTTTTTTAGCCAAATTTTGAGGTTTGCAAAGGATTCTGGGTAACAGAACCTGGTCAGAGCCCCACAAGTCACCGCATTTTGGATTCCCCTAGATCTCTAGTTTTCAAAAATGCACAGGTTTGGTAGGTTTCCCTAGGTGCTAGCTGAGCTAGAGGCCAAAATCTACAGGTAGGCACTTTGCAAAAAACACCTGTTTTCTTTAAAAAAAATTGGATGTGTCCACGTTGCGCTTTGGGGCATTTCCTGTTGCGGGCGCTAGGCCTACCCACACAAGTGAGGTATCATTTTTATCGGGAGACTTGGGGGAACGCTGGGTGGAAGGAAATTTGTGGCTCCTCTCAGATTCCAGAACTTTCTGCCACAGAAATGTGAGGAACATGTGTTTTTTTAGCCAAATTTTGAGGTTTGAAAGGATTCTGGGTAACAGAACCTGGTCAGAGACCCACAAGTCACACCATCTTGGATTCCCCTAGGTCTCTAGTTTTTAAAAATGCACAGGTTTGGTAGGTTTCTCTGGGTGCCGGCTGAGCTAGAGGCCAAAATCTACAGGTAGGTACTTTGCAAAAAACACCTCTGTTTTCTTTCAAAAAATGGGATGTGTCCATGTTGCGCTTTGGGGCATTTCCTGTCGCGGGCGCTAGGCCTACCCACACAAGTGAGGTATCATTTATATCGGGAGACTTGGGGGAACGCTGGGTGGAAGGAAATCTGTGGCTCCTCTCAGATTCCAGAACTTTGTGCCACAAAAATGTGAGGAAAATGTGTTTTTTTAGCCACATTTTGAGGTTTGCAAAGGATTCTGGGTAACAGAACCTGGTCAGAGCCCCACAAGTCACCCCATCTTGGATTCCCCTAGGTCTCTAGTTTACAAAAATGCACAGGTTTGGTAGGTTTCCCTAGGTACCGGCTGAGCTAGAGGCCAAAATCTACAGGTAGGCACTTTGCAAAAAACACTTCTGTTTTCTTTAAAAAAATTGGATGTGTCCACGTTGCGCTTTGGGGCATTTCCTGTTGCGGGCGCTAGGCCTACCCACACAAGTGAGGTATAATTTTTATCGGGAGACTTTTGGGAACGCTGGGTGGAAGGAAATTTGTGGCTCCTCTCAGATTCCAGAACTTTCTGTCACCATAATGTGAGGAAAATGTGTTTTTTTAGCCACATTTTGAGGTTTGCAAAGGATTCTGGGTAACAGAACCTGGTCAGAGCCCCACAAGTCACCCCATCTAGGATTCCCCTAGGTCTCTAGTTTTAAAAAATGAACAGGTTTGGTAGGTTTCCCTAGGTGCAGGCTGAGCTAGAGGACACAATCTACAGGTAGGCACTTTGCAAAAAACAGCTCTGTTTTCTTTCCAAAAGTGGGATGTGTCCACGTTGCGCTTTGGGGCATTTCTTGTCGTGGGCGCTAGGCCTACCCACACAAGTGAGGTACCATTTTTATCGGGAGACTTGTGGGAACGCTGGGTGGAAGGACATTTGTGGCACCTCTCAGATTCCAGAACTTCCTGCCACAGAAATGTGAGGAACATGTGTTTTATTAGCCAAATTTTGAGGTTTGCAAAGGAATCTGGGTAACAGAACCTGGTCAGAGCCACACAAGTCACCCCATCTTGGATTCCCCTAGGTCTCTAGTTTACAAAAATGCACAGGTTTGGTAGGTTTCCCTAGGTGCCGGCTGAGCTAGAGGCCAAAATCTACAGGTAGGCACTTTGCAAAAAACACTTCTGTTTTCTTTAAAAAAATTGGATGTGTCCACGTTGCGCTTTGGGGCATTTCCTGTTGCGGGCGCTAGGCCTACCCACACAAGTGAGGTATAATTTTTATCGGGAGACTTTTGGGAACGCTGGGTGGAAGGAAATTTGTGGCTCCTCTCAGATTCCAGAACTTTCTGTCACCATAATGTGAGGAAAATGTGTTTTTTTAGCCACATTTTGAGGTTTGCAAAGGATTCTGGGTAACAGAACCTGGTCAGAGCCCCACAAGTCACCCCATCTAGGATTCCCCTAGGTCTCTAGTTTTAAAAAATGAACAGGTTTGGTAGGTTTCCCTAGGTGTAGGCTGAGCTAGAGGACACAATCTACAGGTAGGCACTTTGCAAAAAACAGCTCTGTTTTCTTTCTAAAAATGGGATGTGTCCACGTTGCGCTTTGGGGCCTTTCTTGTCGTGGGCGCTAGGCCTACACACACAAGTGAGGTACCATTTTTATCGGGAGACTTGGGGGAACGCTGGGTGGAAGGACATTTTTGGCTCCTCTCAGATTCCAGAACTTTCTGTCACCATAATGTGAGGAAAATTTGTTTTTTAGCCAAATTTTGAGGTTTGCAAAGGATTCTGGTTAACAGAACCTGGTCAGAGCCCCACAAGTCACCCCATCTTGGATTCCCCTAGGACTCTAGTTTACGAAAATGCACAGGTTTGGTAGTTTTCCCTAGGTGCCGGCTGAGCTAGAGGCCAACATCTACAGGTAGGCACTTTGCAAAAAACAGCTCTGTTTTGTTTAAAAAAATGGGATGTGTCCACGTTGCGCTTTGGGGCATTTCCTGGTGCTGGCGATAGGCCTACCCACACAAGTGAGGTATCATTTGTATCGGGAGACTTGGGGGAACGCTGGGTGGAAGGAAATTTGTGGCTCCTCTCATATTCCAGACCTTTCTACCACAGAAATGTGAGGAACATGTGTTTTTTTAGCCAAATTTTGAGGTTTGCAAAGGATTCTGGGTAACAGAACCTCGTCAGAGCCCCACAAGTCACCGCATTTTGGATTCCACTAGGTCTCTAGTTTTCAAAAATGCACAGGTTTGGTAGGTTTCCCTAGGTGCTAGCTGAGCTAGAGGCCAAAATCTACAGGTAGGCACTTTGCAAAAATCACCTCTGTTTTCTTTAAAAAAAATTGTATGTGTCCACGTTGCGCTTTGGGGCATTTCCTGTTGCGGGCGCTAGGCCTATCCACACAAGTGAGGTATCATTTTTATCGGGAGACTTGGGGGAACGCTGGATGGAAGGAAATTTGTGGCTCCTCTCAGATTCCAGAACTTTCTGCCACAGAAATGTAAGGAACATGTGTTTTTTTAGCCAAATTTTGAGGTTTGCAAAGGATTCTGGGTAACAGAACCTGGTCAGAGACCCACAAGTCACCCCATCTTGGATTCCCCTAGGTCTCTAGTTTTCAAAAATGCACAGGTTTGGTAGGTTTCCCTAGGTGCCGGCTGAGCTAGAGGCCAAAATCTACAGGTAGGTACTTTGCAAAAAACATCTCTGTTTTCTTTCAAAAAATGGGATGTGTCCATGTTGCGCTTTGGGGCATTTCCTATCGCGGGCGCTAGGCCTACCCACACAAGTGAGGTATCATTTATATCGGGAGACTTGGGGGAACGCTGGGTGGAAGGACATTTGTGGCTCCTCTCAGATTCCAGGACTTTCTGCCACCGAAATGTGAGGAACATGTGTTTTTTTAGCCAAATTTTGAGGTTTGCAAAGGATTCTGGGTAACAGAACCTGGTCAGAGCTCCGCAAGTCACCCCATCTTGGATTCCACTAGGTCTCTAGTTTTCAAAAATGCACAGGTTTGGTAGGTTTCCCTAGGTGCTAGCTGAGCTTGAGGCCAAAATCTGCAGGTAGGCACTTTGCAAAAAACCCCTCTGTTTACTTTAAAAAAATGGGATGTGTCCATGTTGCGCTTTGGGGCATTTCCTGTCGCGGGCGCTAGGCCTACCCACACAAGTGAGGTATCATTTCTATTGGGAGACTTGGGGGAACACAGGGTGGAAGGAAATTTGTGGCTCATCTCAGATTCCAGAACTTTCTGCACCATAATGTGAGGAACATGTGTTTTTTTAGCCACATTTTGAGGTTTGCAAAGGATTCTGGGTAACAGAACCTGGTCAGAGCCCCACAAGTCACCCCATCTTGGATTCCCCTAGGTCTCTAGTTTTCAAAAATGCACAGGTTTGGTAGGTTTCCCTAGGTGCCGGCTGAGCTAGAGGCCAAAATCTACAGGTAGGCACTTTGCAAAAAACACCTCTGTTTTCTTTCAAAAAATTGGATGTGTCCACATTGCGCTTTGGGGCATTTTCTGTCGCGGGCGTTAGGCCTACCCACACAAGTGAGGTATCATTTTTATCGGGAGACTTGGGGGAACGCTGGGTGGAAGGAAATTTGTGGCTGCTCTCAGATTCCAGAACTTTCTGCCACAGAAATGTGAGGAACATGTGTTTTTTTAGCCAAATTTTGAGGTTTGCAAAGGATTCTGGATAACAGAACCTGGTCAGAGACCCACAAGTCACTCCATCTTGGATTCTCCTAGGTCTCTAGTTTTTAAAAATGCACAGGTTTGGTAGGTTTCCCTGGGTGCCGGCTGAGCTAGGGGCCAAAATCTACAGGTAGGTACTTTGCAAAAAACACCTCTGTTTTCTTTCAAAAAATGGGATGTGTCCATGTTGCGTTTTGGGGCATTTCCTGTCGCGGGCGCTAGGCCTACCCACACAAGTGAGGTATCATTTTTATCGGGAGACTTGGGGGCACGCTGGGTGGAAGGAAATTTGTGGCTCCTCTCAGATTCCAGAACTTTCTGCCACAGAAATGTGAGGAACATGTGTTTTTTTAGCCACATTTTGAGGTTTGCAAATGATTCTGGGTAACAGAACCTGGTCAGAGCCCCACAAGTCACCCCATCTTGGATTCCCCTAGGACTCTAGTTTACAAAAATGCACAGGTTTGGTAGGTTTCCCTAGGTGCCGGCTGAGCTAGAGGCCAACATCTACAGGTAGGCACTTTGCAAAAAACAGCTCTGTTTTGTTTAAAAAAATGGGATGTGTCCACGTTGTGCTTTGGGGAATTTCCTGGTGCTGGCGATAGGCCTACCCACACAAGTGAGGTATCATTTGTATCGGGAGACTTGGGGGAACGCTGGGTGGAAGGAAATTTGTGGCTCGTCTCAT
Source organism: Pleurodeles waltl (assembly GCF_031143425.1). Classification (NCBI taxonomy): domain Eukaryota; kingdom Metazoa; phylum Chordata; class Amphibia; order Caudata; family Salamandridae; genus Pleurodeles; species Pleurodeles waltl. The sequence continues at coordinate 82,189,046 of NC_090439.1, forward strand.
ATTCCAGAACTTTCTGCCACAGAAATGTGAGGAACATGTGTTTTTTTAGCCAAATATTGAGGTTTGCAAAGGATTCTGGGTAACAGAACCAGGTCAGAGCCCCACAAATCACCCCATCTTGGATTCCACTAGGTCTCTAGTTTTCAAAAATGCACAGGTTTGGTAGGTTTCCCTAGGTGCCGGCTGAGCTAGAGGCCAACATCTACAGGTAGGCACTTTGCAAAAAACAGCTCTGTTTTCTTTAAAAAAATTGGATGTGTCCACGATGCGCTTTGGGGCATTTCCTGTCGCGGGCGATAGGCCTACCCACACAAGTGAGGTATCATTTTTATCGGGAGACTTGGGGGAACGCTGGGTGGAAGGAAATTTGTGGCTCGTCTCATATTCCAGAACTTTCTGCCACAGAAATGTGAGGAACATGTGTTTTTTTAGCCAAATTTTGAGGTTTGCAAAGGATTCTGGGTAACAGAACCTTGTCAGAGCCCCACAAGTCACCCCATCTTCGATTCCCCTAGGTCTGTAGTTTTCAAAAATGCACAGGTTTGGTAGGTTTCCCTAGGTGCTAGCTGAGCTAGAGGCCAAAATCTGCAGGTAGGCACTTTGCAAAAAAACCCTCTGTTTTCTTTAAAAAAATGGGATGTGTCCATGTTGCGCTTGAGGTATTTCCTGTCGCGGGCACTAGGCCTACCCACACAAGTGAGGTATCATTTCTATCGGGAGACTTGGGGGAACACTGGGTGGAAGGAAATTTGTGGCTCATCTCAGATTCCAGAACTTTCTGTCACCATAATGTGAGGAAAATGTGTTTTTTTAGCCACATTTTGAGGTTTGCAAAGGATTCTGGGTAACAGAACCTGGTCAGAGCCCCACAAGTCACCCCATCATGGATTCCCCTAGGTCTCTAGTTTTTAAAAATGCACAGGTTTGGTAGGTTTCCCTAGGTGCCGGCTGAGCTAGAGGCCACAATCTATAGGTAGGCACTTTACAAAAAACACCTCTGTTTTCTTTCAAAAAATTGGATGTGTCCACGTTGCGCTTTGGGGCATTTTCTGTCGCGGGCGCTAGGCCTACCCACACAAGTGAGGTATCATTTTTATCGGGAGACTTGGGGGAACGCTGGGTGGAAGGAAATTCGTGGCTCCTCTCAGATTCCAGAACTTTCTGCCACAGAAATGTGAGGAACATGTGTTTTTTTAGCCAAATTTTGAGGTTTGCAAAGGATTCTGCGTAACAGAACCTGGTCAGAGCCCCACAAGTCACCCCATCTTGGATTCCACTAGGTCGCTAGTTTTCAAAAATGCACAGGTTTGGTAGGTTTCCCTAGGTGCCGGCTGAGCTAGAGGCCAACATCTACAGGTAGGCACTTTGCAAAAAACAGCTCTGTTTTCTTTAAAAAAATGGGATGCGTCCACGTTGCGCTTTGGGGCATTTCCTGTCGCGGGCGATAGGCCTACCCACACAAGTGAGGTATCATTTTTATCGGGAGACTTGGGGGAACGCTGGGTGGAAGGAAATTTGTGGCTCCTCTCATATTCCAGAACTTTCTGCCACAGAAATGTGAGGAACATGTGTTTTTTTAGCCAAATTTTGAGGTTTGCAAAGGATTCTTGGTAACAGAACCTGGTCAGAGCCCCACAAGTCACCCCATCTTGGATTCCCCTAGGTCTCTAGTTTTCAAAAATGCACAGGTTTGGTAGGTTTCCCTAGGTGCTAGCTGAGCTAGAGGCCAAAATCTGCAGGTAGGCACTTTGCAAAAAAACCCTCTGTTTTCTTTAAAAAAATGTGATGTGTCCATGTTGCGCTTTGGGGCATTTCCTGTCACGGGCGCTAGGCCTACCCACACAAGGGAGGTATCATTTATATCGGGAGACTTGGGGGAACGCTGGGTGGAAGGAAATTTGTGGCTCCTCTCAGATTCCAGAACTTTCTGCCACAGAAATGTGAGGAACATGTGTTTTTTTAGCCAAATTTTGAGGTTTGCAAAGGATTCTGGGTAACAGAACCTTGTCAGATCCCCACAAGTCACCCCATCTTGGATTCCCCTAGGTCTGTAGTTTTAAAAAATGCACAGGTTTGGTAGGTTTCCCTAGGTGCTAGCTGAGCTAGAGGCCAAAATCTGCAGGTAGGCACTTTGCAAAAAAACCCTCTGTTTTCTTTAAAAAAATTGGATGTGTCCATGTTGCGCTTGAGGTATTTCCTGTCGCGGGCGCTAGGCCTACCCACACAAGTGAGGTATCATTTCTATCGGGAGACTTGGGGGAACACTGGGTGGAAGGAAATTTGTGGCTCATCTCAGATTCCAGAACTTTCTGTCACCATAATGAGAGGAAAATGTGTTTTTTTAGCTACATTTTGAGGTTTGCAAAGGATTCTGGGTAACAGAACCTGGTCAGAGCCCCACAAGTCACCCCATCATGGATTCCCCTAGGTCTCTAGTTTTAAAAAATGCACAGGTTTGGTAGGTTTCCCTAGGTGCCGGCTGAGCTAGAGGCCAAAATCTATAGGTAGGCACTTTACAAAAAACACCTCTGTTTTCTTTCAAAAAATTGGATGTGTCCACGTTGCGCTTTGGGGCATTTTCTGTCGCGGGCGCTAGGCCTACCCACACAAGTGAGGTATCATTTTTATCGGGAGACTTGGGGGAACGCTGGGTGGAAGGAAATTCGTGGCTCCTCTCAGATTCCAGAACTTTCTGCCACAGAAATGTGAGGAACATGTGTTTTTTTAGCCAAATTTTGAGGTTTGCAAAGGATTCTGGGTAACAGAACCTGGTCAGAGCCCCACAAGTCACCCCATCTTGGATTCCCCTAGGTTTCTAGTTTTCAAAAATGCACAGGTTTGGTAGGTTTCCCTAGGTGCTAGCTGAGCTAGAGGCCAAAATCTGCAGGTAGGCACTTTGCAAAAAACCCCTCTGTTTTCTTTAAAAAAATGGGATGTGTCCATGTTGCGCTTTGGGGCATTTCCTGTCGCGGGCGCTAGGCCTACCCACACAAGTGAGGTATCATTTCTATCGGGAGACTTGGGGGAACACTGGGTGGAAGGAAATTTGTGGCTCATCTCAGATTCCAGAACTTTCTGTCACCATAATATGAGGAAAATGTGTTTTTTTAGCCACATTTTGAGGTTTGCAAAGGATTCTGGGTAACAGGACCTGGTCAGAGCCCCACAAGTCACCCCATCTTGGATTCCCCTAGGACTCTAGTTTACAAAAATGCACAGGTTTGGTAGGTTTCCCTAGGTGCCGGCTGAGCTAGAGGCCAAAATCTACAGGTAGGCACTTTGCAAAAAACACCTCTGTTTTCTTTAAAAAAATTGGATGTGTCCACGTTGCGCTTTGGGGCATTTTCTGTCGCGGGCGTTAGGCCTACCCACACAAGTGAGGTATCATTTTTAGCGGGAGACTTGGGGGAACGCTGGGTGGAAGGAAATTTGTGGCTCCTCTCAGATTCCAGAACTTTCTGCCACAGAAATGTGAGGAACATGTGTTTTTTTAGCCACATTTTGAGGTTTGCAAAGGATTCTGGGTAACAGAACCTGGTCAGAGCCCCACAAGTCACCCCATCTTGGATTCCCCTAGGACTCTAGTTTACAAAAATGCACAGGTTTCGTAGGTTTCCCTAGGTGCCGGCTGAGCTAGAGGCCAACATCTACAGGTAGGCACTTTGCAAAAAACAGCTCTGTTTTGTTTAAAAAAATGGGATGTGTCCACGTTGCGCTTTGGGGCATTTCCTGGTGCTGGCGATAGGCCTACCCACACAAGTGAGATATCATTTGTATCGGGAGACTTGGGGGAACGCTGGGTGGAAGGAAATTTGTGGCTCCTCCCATATTCCAGACCTTTCTGCCACAGAAATGTGAGGAACATGTGTTTTTTTAGCCAAATTTTGAGGTTTGCAAAGGATTCTGGGTAACAGAACCTGGTCAGAGCCCCACAAGTCACCGCATTTTGGATTCCCCTAGATCTCTAGTTTTCAAAAATGCACAGGTTTGGTAGGTTTCCCTAGGTGCTAGCTGAGCTAGAGGCCAAAATCTACAGGTAGGCACTTTGCAAAAAACACCTGTTTTCTTTAAAAAAAATTGGATGTGTCCACGTTGCGCTTTGGGGCATTTCCTGTTGCGGGCGCTAGGCCTACCCACACAAGTGAGGTATCATTTTTATCGGGAGACTTGGGGGAACGCTGGGTGGAAGATAATTTGTGGCTCCTCTCAGATTCCAGAACTTTCTGCCACAGAAATGTGAGGAACATGTGTTTTTTTAGCCAAATTTTGAGTTTTGAAAGGATTCTGGGTAACAGAACCTGGTCAGAGACCCACAAGTCACACCATCTTGGATTCCCCTAGGTCTCTAGTTTTTAAAAATGCACAGGTTTGGTAGGTTTCTCTGGGTGCCGGCTGAGCTAGAGGCCAAAATCTACAGGTAGGTACTTTGCAAAAAACACCTCTGTTTTCTTTCAAAAAATGGGATGTGTCCATGTTGCGCTTTGGGGCATTTCCTGTCGCGGGCGCTAGGCCTACCCACACAAGTGAGGTATCATTTATATCGGGAGACTTGGGGGAACCCTGGGTGGAAGGAAATCTGTGGCTCCTCTCAGATTCCAGAACTTTGTGCCACAAAAATGTGAGGAAAATGTGTTTTTTTAGCCACATTTTGAGGTTTGCAAAGGATTCTGGGTAACAGAACCTGGTCAGAGCCCCACAAGTCACCCCATCTTGGATTCCCCTAGGTCTCTAGTTTACAAAAATGCACAGGTTTGGTAGGTTTCCCTAGGTACCGGCTGAGCTAGAGGCCAAAATCTACAGGTAGGCACTTTGCAAAAAACACTTCTGTTTTCTTTAAAAAAATTGGATGTGTCCACGTTGCGCTTTGGGGCATTTCCTGTTGCGGGCGCTAGGCCTACCCACACAAGTGAGGTATAATTTTTATCGGGAGACTTTTGGGAACGCTGGGTGGAAGGAAATTTGTGGCTCCTCTCAGATTCCAGAACTTTCTGTCACCATAATGTGAGGAAAATGTGTTTTTTTAGCCACATTTTGAGGTTTGCAAAGGATTCTGGGTAACAGAACCTGGTCAGAGCCCCACAAGTCACCCCATCTAGGATTCCCCTAGGTCTCTAGTTTTAAAAAATGAACAGGTTTGGTAGGTTTCCCTAGGTGCAGGCTGAGCTAGAGGACACAATCTACAGGTAGGCACTTTGCAAAAAACAGCTCTGTTTTCTTTCCAAAAGTGGGATGTGTCCACGTTGCGCTTTGGGGCATTTCTTGTCGTGGGCGCTAGGCCTACCCACACAAGTGAGGTACCATTTTTATCGGGAGACTTGTGGGAACGCTGGGTGGAAGGACATTTGTGGCTCCTCTCAGATTCCAGAACTTCCTGCCACAGAAATGTGAGGAACATGTGTTTTGTTAGCCAAATTTTGAGGTTTGCAAAGGAATCTGGGTAACAGAACCTGGTCAGAGCCACACAAGTCACCCCATCTTGGATTCCCCTAGGTCTCTAGTTTACAAAAATGCACAGGTTTGGTAGGTTTCCCTAGGTGCCGGCTGAGCTAGAGGCCAAAATCTACAGGTAGGCACTTTGCAAAAAACACCTCTGTTTTCTTTAAAAAAATTGGATGTGTCCACGTTGCGCTTTGGGGCATTTCCTGTTGCGGGCGCTAGGCCTACCCACACAAGTGAGGTATAATTTTTATCGGGAGACTTGGGGGAACGCTGGGTGGAAGGAAATTTGTGGCTCCTCTCAGATTCCAGAACTTTCTGTCACCATAATGTGAGGAAAATGTGTTTTTTTAGCCACATTTTGAGGTTTGCAAAGGATTCTGGGTAACAGAACCTGGTCAGAGCCCCACAAGTCACCCCATCTAGGATTCCCCTAGGTCTCTAGTTTTAAAAAATGAACAGGTTTGGTAGGTTTCCCTAGGTGCAGGCTGAGCTAGAGGACACAATCTACAGGTAGGCACTTTGCAAAAAACAGCTCTGTTTTCTTTCTAAAAATGGGATGTGTCCACGTTGCGCTTTGGGGCCTTTCTTGTCGTGGGCGCTAGGCCTACACACACAAGTGAGGTACCATTTTTATCGGGAGACTTGGGGGAACGCTGGGTGGAAGGACATTTGTGGCTCCTCTCAGATTCCAGAACTTTCTGTCACCATAATGTGAGGAAAATTTGTTTTTTAGCCAAATTTTGAGGTTTGCAAAGGATTCTGGTTAACAGAACCTGGTCAGAGCCCCACAAGTCACCCCATCTTGGATTCCCCTAGGACTCTAGTTTACGAAAATGCACAGGTTTGGTAGTTTTCCCTAGGTGCCGGCTGAGCTAGAGGCCAACATCTACAGGTAGGCACTTTGCAAAAAACAGCTCTGTTTTGTTTAAAAAAATGGGATGTGTCCACGTTGCGCTTTGGGGCATTTCCTGGTGCTGGCGATAGGCCTACCCACACAAGTGAGGTATCATTTGTATCGGGAGACTTGGGGGAACGCTGGGTGGAAGGAAATTTGTGGCTCCTCTCATATTCCAGACCTTTCTACCACAGAAATGTGAGGAACATGTGTTTTTTTAGCCAAATTTTGAGGTTTGCAAAGGATTCTGGGTAACAGAACCTCGTCAGAGCCCCACAAGTCACCGCATTTTGGATTCCACTAGGTCTCTAGTTTTCAAAAATGCACAGGTTTGGTAGGTTTCCCTAGGTGCTAGCTGAGCTAGAGGCCAAAATCTACAGGTAGGCACTTTGCAAAAATCACCTCTGTTTTCTTTAAAAAAAATTGTATGTGTCCACGTTGCGCTTTGGGGCATTTCCTGTTGCGGGCGCTAGGCCTATCCACACAAGTGAGGTATCATTTTTATCGGGAGACTTGGGGGAACGCTGGATGGAAGGAAATTTGTGGCTCCTCTCAGATTCCAGAACTTTCTGCCACAGAAATGTAAGGAACATGTGTTTTTTTAGCCAAATTTTGAGGTTTGCAAAGGATTCTGGGTAACAGAACCTGGTCAGAGACCCACAAGTCACCCCATCTTGGATTCCCCTAGGTCTCTAGTTTTCAAAAATGCACAGGTTTGGTAGGTTTCCCTAGGTGCCGGCTGAGCTAGAGGCCAAAATCTACAGGTAGGTACTTTGCAAAAAACATCTCTGTTTTCTTTCAAAAAATGGGATGTGTCCATGTTGCGCTTTGGGGCATTTCCTATCGCGGGCGCTAGGCCTACCCACACAAGTGAGGTATCATTTATATCGGGAGACTTGGGGGAACGCTGGGTGGAAGGACATTTGTGGCTCCTCTCAGATTCCAGGACTTTCTGCCACAGAAATGTGAGGAACATGTGTTTTTTTAGCCAAATTTTGAGGTTTGCAAAGGATTCTGGGTAACAGAACCTGGTCAGAGCTCCGCAAGTCACCCCATCTTGGATTCCACTAGGTCTCTAGTTTTAAAAAATGCACAGGTTTGGTAGGTTTCCCTAGGTGCTAGCTGAGCTAGAGGCCAAAATCTGCAGGTAGGCACTTTGCAAAAAACCCCTCTGTTTACTTTAAAAAAATGGGATGTGTCCATGTTGCGCTTTGGGGCATTTCCTGTCGCGGGCGCTAGGCCTACCCACACAAGTGAGGTATCATTTCTATTGGGAGACTTGGGGGAACACAGGGTGGAAGGAAATTTGTGGCTCATCTCAGATTCCAGAACTTTCTGCACCATAATGTGAGGAACATGTGTTTTTTTAGCCACATTTTGAGGTTTGCAAAGGATTCTGGGTAACAGAACCTGGTCAGAGCCCCACAAGTCACCCCATCTTGGATTCCCCTAGGTCTCTAGTTTTCAAAAATGCACAGGTTTGGTAGGTTTCCCTAGGTGCCGGCTGAGCTAGAGGCCAAAATCTACAGGTAGGCACTTTGCAAAAAACACCTCTGTTTTCTTTCAAAAAATTGGATGTGTCCACGTTGCGCTTTGGGGCATTTTCTGTCGCGGGCGTTAGGCCTACCCACACAAGTGAGGTATCATTTTTATCGGGAGACTTGGGGGAACGCTGGGTGGAAGGAAATTTGTGGCTCCTCTCAGATTCCAGAACTTTCTGCCACAGAAATGTGAGGAACATGTGTTTTTTTAGCCAAATTTTGAGGTTTGCAAAGGATTCTGGATAACAGAACCTGGTCAGAGACCCACAAGTCACTCCATCTTGGATTCTCCTAGGTCTCTAGTTTTTAAAAATGCACAGGTTTGGTAGGTTTCCCTGGGTGCCGGCTGAGCTAGGGGCCAAAATCTACAGGTAGGTACTTTGCAAAAAACACCTCTGTTTTCTTTCAAAAAATGGGATGTGTCCATGTTGCGTTTTGGGGCATTTCCTGTCGCGGGCGCTAGGCCTACCCACACAAGTGAGGTATCATTTTTATCGGGAGACTTGGGGGCACGCTGGGTGGAAGGAAATTTGTGGCTCCTCTCAGATTCCAGAACTTTCTGCCACAGAAATGTGAGGAACATGTGTTTTTTTAGCCACATTTTGAGGTTTGCAAAGGATTCTGGGTAACAGAACCTGGTCAGAGCCCCACAAGTCACCCCATCTTGGATTCCCCTAGGACTCTAGTTTACAAAAATGCACAGGTTTGGTAGGTTTCCCTAGGTGCCGGCTGAGCTAGAGGCCAACATCTACAGGTAGGCACTTTGCAAAAAACAGCTCTGTTTTGTTTAAAAAAATGGGATGTGTCCACGTTGCGCTTTGGGGAATTTCCTGGTGCTGGCGATAGGCCTACCCACACAAGTGAGGTATCATTTGTATCGGGAGACTTGGGGGAACGCTGGGTGGAAGGAAATTTGTGGCTCCTCCCATATTCCAGACCTTTCTGCCACAGAAATGTGAGGAAAATGTGTTTTTTTAGCCAAATTTTGAGGTTTGCAAAGGATTCTGGGTAACAGAACCTGGTCAGAGCCCCACAAGTCACCGCATTTTGGATTCCCCTAGGTCTCTAGTTTTCAAAAATGCACAGGTTTGGTAGGTTTCCCTAGGTGCTAGCTGAGCTAGAGGCCAAAATCTACAGGTAGGCACTTGGCAAAAAACACCTCTGTTTTCTTTAATAAAAATTGGATGTGTCCACGTTGCGCTTTGGGGCATTTCCTGTTGCGGGCGCTAGGCCTACACACACAAGTGAGGTATCATTTTTATCGGGAGACTTGGGGGAATGCTGGGTGGAAGGAAATTTGTGGCTCCTCTCAGATTCCAGAACTTTCTGCCACAGAAATGTGAGGAACATGTGTTTTTTTAGCCAAATTTTGAGGTTTGAAAGGATTCTGGGTAACAGAACCTGGTCAGAGACCCACAAGTCACCCCATCTTGGATTCCCCTCGGTCTCTAGTTTTTAAAAATGCACAGGTTTAGTAGGTTTCCCTGGGTGCCGGCTGAGCTAGAGGCCAAAATCTACAGGTAGGTACTTTGCAAAAAACACCACTGTTTTCTTTCAAAAAATGGGATGTCTCCACGTTGCGCTTTGGGGCATTTCCTGTTGCAGGCGCTAGGCCTACCCACACAAGTGAGGTATAATTTTTATCGGGAGACTTAGGGGAACGCTGGGTGGAAGGAAATTTGTGGCTCCTCTCAGATTCCAGAACTTTCTGTCACCATAATGTGAGGAAAATGTGTTTTTTTAGCCACATTTTGAGGTTTGCAAAGGATTCTGGGTAACAGAACCTGGTCAGAGCCCCCCAAATCACCCCATCTAGGATTCCCCTAGGTCTCTATTTTTAAAAAATGAACAGGTTTGGTAGGTTTCCCTAGGTGCCGGCTGAGCTAGAGGACACAATCTACAGGTAGGCACTTTGCAAAAAACAGCTCTGTTTTCTTTCCAAAAATGGGATGTGTCCACGTTGCGCTTTGGGGCATTTCTTGTCGTGGGCGCTAGGCCTACCCACACAAGTGAGGTACCATTTTTATCGATAGACTTGGGGGAACGCTGGGTGGAAGGACATTTGTGGCTCCTCTCAGATTCCAGAACTTCCTGCCACAGAAATGTGAGGAACATGTGTTTTGTTAGCCAAATTTTGAGGTTTGCAAAGGATTCTGGATAACAGAACCTGGTCAGAGACCCACAAGTCACTCCATCTTGGATTCTCCTAGGTCTCTAGTTTTTAAAAATGCACAGGTTTGGTAGGTTTCCCTGGGTGCCGGCTGAGCTAGGGGCCAAAATCTACAGGTAGGTACTTTGCAAAAAACACCTCTGTTTTCTTTCAAAAAATGGGATGTGTCCATGTTGCGTTTTGGGGCATTTCCTGTCGCGGGCGCTAGGCCTACCCACACAAGTGAGGTATCATTTTTATCGGGAGACTTGGGGGCACGCTGGGTGGAAGGAAATTTGTGGCTCCTCTCAGATTCCAGAACTTTCTGCCACAGAAATGTGAGGAACATGTGTTTTTTTAGCCACATTTTGAGGTTTGCAAAGGATTCTGGGTAACAGAACCTGGTCAGAGCCCCACAAGTCACCCCATCTTGGATTCCCCTAGGACTCTAGTTTACAAAAATGCACAGGTTTGGTAGGTTTCCCTAGGTGCCGGCTGAGCTAGAGGCCAACATCTACAGGTAGGCACTTTGCAAAAAACAGCTCTGTTTTGTTTAAAAAAATGGGATGTGTCCACGTTGCGCTTTGGGGAATTTCCTGGTGCTGGCGATAGGCCTACCCACACAAGTGAGGTATCATTTGTATCGGGAGACTTGGGGGAACGCTGGGTGGAAGGAAATTTGTGGCTCCTCCCATATTCCAGACCTTTCTGCCACAGAAATGTGAGGAAAATGTGTTTTTTTAGCCAAATTTTGAGGTTTGCAAAGGATTCTGGGTAACAGAACCTGGTCAGAGCCCCACAAGTCACCGCATTTTGGATTCCCCTAGGTCTCTAGTTTTCAAAAATGCACAGGTTTGGTAGGTTTCCCTAGGTGCTAGCTGAGCTAGAGGCCAAAATCTACAGGTAGGCACTTGGCAAAAAACACCTCTGTTTTCTTTAAAAAAAATTGGATGTGTCCACGTTGCGCTTTGGGGCATTTCCTGTTGCGGGCGCTAGGCCTACACACACAAGTGAGGTATCATTTTTATCGGGAGACTTGGGGGAATGCTGGGTGGAAGGAAATTTGTGGCTCCTCTCAGATTCCAGAACTTTCTGCCACAGAAATGTGAGGAACATGTGTTTTTTTAGCCAAATTTTGAGGTTTGAAAGGATTCTGGGTAACAGAACCTGGTCAGAGACCCACAAGTCACCCCATCTTGGATTCCCCTCGGTCTCTAGTTTTTAAAAATGCACAGGTTTAGTAGGTTTCCCTGGGTGCCGGCTGAGCTAGAGGCCAAAATCTACAGGTAGGTACTTTGCAAAAAACACCACTGTTTTCTTTCAAAAAATGGGATGTGTCCACGTTGCGCTTTGGGGCATTTCCTGTTGCGGGCGCTAGGCCTACCCACACAAGTGAGGTATAATTTTTATCGGGAGACTTAGGGGAACGCTGGGTGGAAGGAAATTTGTGGCTCCTCTCAGATTCCAGAACTTTCTGTCACCATAATGTGAGGAAAATGTGTTTTTTTAGCCACATTTTGAGGTTTGCAAAGGATTCTGGGTAACAGAACCTGGTCAGAGCCCCCCAAATCACCCCATCTAGGATTCCCCTAGGTCTCTATTTTTAAAAAATGAACAGGTTTGGTAGGTTTCCCTAGGTGCCGGCTGAGCTAGAGGACACAATCTACAGGTAGGCACTTTGCAACAAACAGCTCTGTTTTCTTTCCAAAAATGGGATGTGTCCACGTTGCGCTTTGGGGCATTTCTTGTCGTGGGCGCTAGGCCTACCCACACAAGTGAGGTACCATTTTTATCGATAGACTTGGGGGAACGCTGGGTGGAAGGACATTTGTGGCTCCTCTCAGATTCCAGAACTTCCTGCCACAGAAATGTGAGGAACATGTGTTTTGTTAGCCAAATTTTGAGGTTTGCAAAGGATTCTGGGTAACAGAACCTGGTCAGAGCCACACAAGTCACCCCATCTTGGATTCCCCTAGGTCTCTAGTTTTCAAAAATGCACAGGTTTGGTAGGTTTCCCTCGGTGCCGGCTGAGCTAGAGGCCAAAATCTACAGGTAGGCACTTTGCAAAAAACACCTCTGTTTTCTTTCAAAAAATGGGATGTGTCCACGTTGCGCTTTGGGGCATTTCCTGTCGTGGACGCTAGGCCTACCCACACAAGTGAGGTATCATTTTTATTGGGAGACTTGTGGGAACGCTGGGTGGAAGGACATTTGTGGCTCCTCTCAGATTCCAGAACTTTCTGCCACAGAAATGTGAGGAACATGTGTTTTTTTAGCCAAATTTTGAGGTTTGAAAGGATTCTGGGTAACAGAACCTGGTCAGAGACCCACAAGTCACCCCATCTTGGATTCCCCTCGGTCTCTAGTTTTTGAAAATGCACAGGTTTGGTAGGTTTCCCTGGTTGCCGGCTGAGCTAGAGGCCAAAATCTACAGGTTTGTACTTTGCAAAAAACACCACTGTTTTCTTTCAAAAAATGGGATGTGTTCATGTTGCGCTTTGGGGCATTTCCTGTCGCGGGCGCTAGGCCTACCCACACAAGTGAGGTATCATTTATATTGGGAGACTTGGGGGAACGCTGGGTGGAAGGACATTTGTGGCTCCTCTCAGATTCCAGAACTTTCTGCCACAAAAATGTGAGGAACATGTGTTTTTTTAGCCACATTTTGAGGTTTGCAAAGGATTCTGGGTAACAGAACCTGGTCAGAGCTCCACAAGTCACCCCATCTTGGATTCCCCTAGGTCTCTAGTTTACAAAAATGCACAGGTTTGGTAGGTTTCCCTAGGTGCCGGCTGAGCTAGAGGCCAAAATCTACAGGTAGGCACTTTGCAAAAAACACCTCTGTTTTCTTTAAAAAAATTGGATGTGTCCACGTTGCGCTTTGGGGCATTTCCTGTTGCGGGCGCTAGGCCTACCCACACAAGTGAGGTATCATTTTTATCGGGAGACTTGGGGGAACGCTGGGCGGAAGGAAATTTGTGGCTCCTCTCAGATTCCAGAACTTTCTGTCACCATAATGTGAGGAAAATGTGTTTTTTTAGCCACATTTTGAGGTTTGCAAAGGATTCTGGGTAACAGAACCTGGTCAGAGCCCCACAAGTCACCCCATCTAGGATTCCCCTAGGTCTCTAGTTTTAAAAAATGAACAGGTTTGGTAGGTTTCCCTAGGTGCCGGCTGAGCTAGACGACACAATCTACAGGTAGGCACTTTGCAAAAAACAGCTCTGTTTTCTTTCCAAAAATGGGATGTGTCCACGTTGCGCTTTGGGGCATTTCTTGTCGTGGGCGCTAGGCCTACCCACACAAGTGAGGTACCATTTCTATCGATAGACTTGGGGGAACGCTGGGTGGAAGGACATTTGTGGCTCCTCTCAGATTCCAGAACTTCCTGCCACAGAAATGTGAGGAACATGTGTTTTGTTAGCCAAATTTTGAGGTTTGCAAAGGATTCTGGGTAACAGAACCTGGTCAGAGCCACACAAGTCACCCCATCTTGGATTCCCCTAGGTCTCTAGTTTTCAAAAATGCACAGGTTTGGTAGGTTTCCCTCGGTGCCGGCTGAGCTAGAGGCCAAAATCTACAGGTAGGCACTTTGCAAAAAACTCCTCTGTTTTCTTTAAAAAAATGGGATGTGTCCACGTTGCGCTTTGGGGCATTTCCTGTCGTGGGCGCTAGGCCTACCCACACAAGTGAGGTATCATTTTTATTGGGAGACTTGTGGGAACGCTGGGTGGAAGGAAATTTGTGGCTCCTCTCAGATTCCAGAACTTCCTGCCACAGAAATGTGAGGAACATGTGTTTTTTTAGCCAAATTTTGAGGTTTGCAAAGGATTCTGGGTAACAGAACCTGGTCAGAGCCCCACAAGTCACCCCATCTTGGATTCCCCTAGGTCTCTAGTTTACAAAAATGCACAGGTTTGGTAGGTTTCCCTAGGTGCCTGCTGAGCTAGAGGCCAACATCTACAGGTAGGCACTTTGCAAAAAACAGCTCTGTTTTGTTTCAAAAAATGGGATATGTCCACGTTGCGCTTTGGGGCATTTCCTGTCGCGGGCGATAGGCCTACCCACACAAGTGAGGTATCATTTTTATCGGGAGACTTGGGGGAACGCTGGGTGGTAGGAAATTTGTGGCTCCTCTCAGATTTCAGAACTTTCTGCCACAGAAATGTGAGGAACATGTGTTTTTTTAGCCAAAGTTTGAGGTTTGCAAAGGATTCTGGGTAACAGAACCTTGTCAGAGACCCACAAGTCACCCCATCTTGGATTCCCCTAGGTCTATAGTTTTCAAAAATGCACAGGTTTGATAGGTTTCCCTAGGTGCCGGCTGAGCTAGAGGCCAAAATTTATAGGTAGGCACTTTGCCAAAAAACACCTCTGTTTTCTTTCAAAAAATGGGATGTGTCCATGTTGCGCTTTGGGGCATTTCCTGTTGCGGGCGCTAGGCCTACCCACTCAAGTGAGGTATAATTTTTATCGGGAGACTTGGGGGAACGCTGGGTGGAAGGAAATTTGTGGCTCCTCTCAGATTCCAGAACTTTCTGTCACCATAATGTGAGGAAAATGTGTTTTTTAGCCAGATTTTGAGGTTTGCAAAGGATTCTGGGTAACAGAACCTGGTCAGAGCCCCACAAGTCACCCCATCTAGGATTCCCCTAGGTCTCTAGTTTAGAAAAATGAACAGGTTTGGTAGGTTTCCCTAGGTGCCGGCTGAGCTAGAGGCCACAATCTACAGGTAGGCACTTTGCAAAAAACAGCTCTGTTTTCTTTCCAAAAATGGGATGTGTCCACGTTGCGCTTTTGGGCATTTCCTGTCATGGGCGCTAGGCCTACCCACACAAGTGAGGTACCATTTTTATCGGGAGACTTGGGGGAACGCTGGGTGGAAGGAAATTTGTGGCTCCTCTCAGATTCCAGAACTTCCTGCCACAGAAATGTGAGGAACATGTGTTTTGTTAGCCAAATTTTGAGGTTTGCAAAGGATTCTGGGTAACAGAACCTGGTCAGAGCCCCACAAGTCACCCCATCTTGTATTCCCCTAGGTCTCTAGTTTTCAAAAATGCACAGGTTTGGTAGGTTTCCGTCGGTGCCGGCTGAGCTAGAGGCCAAAATCTACAGGTAGGCACTTTGCAAAAAACACCTCTGTTTTCTTTCAAAAAATGGGATGTGTCCACGTTGCGCTTTGGGGCATTTCCTGTCGTGAGCGCTAGGGCTACCCACACAAGTGAGGTATCATTTTTATTGGGAGACTTGTGGGAACGCTGGGTGGAAGGAAATTTGTGGCTCCTCTCAGATTCCAGAACTTCCTGCCACAGAAATGTGAGGAACATGTGTTTTTTTAGCCAAATTTTGAGGTTTGCAAAGGATTCTGGGTAACAGAACCTGGTCAGAGCCCCACAAGTCACCCCATCTTGGATTCCCCTAGGTCTCTAGTTTACAAAAATGCACAGGTTTGGTAGGTTTCCTTAGGTGCCTGCTGAGCTAGATGCCAACATCTACAGGTAGGCACTTTGCAAAAAACAGCTCTGTTTTGTTTCAAAAAATGGGATGTGTCCATGTTGCGCTTTGGGGCATTTCCTGTCGTGGGCACTAGGCCTACCCACACAAGTGAGGTATCATTTTTATTGGGAGACTTGGGGGAACGCTGGGTGGTAGGAAATTTGTGGCTCCTCTCAGATTCCAGAACTTTCTGTCACCATAATGTGAGGAAAATGTGTTTTTTTAGCCACATTTTGAGGTTTGCAAAGGATTCTGGGTAACAGAACCTGGTCAGAGCCCCACAAGTCACCCCATCTAGGATTCCCCTAGGTCTCTAGTTTTAAAAAATGAACAGGTTTGGTAGGTTTCCCTAGGTGCCGGCTGAGCTAGACGACACAATCTACAGTTAGGCACTTTGCAAAAAACAGCTCTGTTTTCTTTCCAAAAATGGGATGTGTCCACGTTGCGCTTTGGGGCATTTCTTGTCGTGGGCGCTAGGCCTACCCACACAAGTGAGGTACCATTTTTATCGATAGACTTGGGGGAACGCTGGGTGGAAGGACATTTGTGGCTCCTCTCAGATTCCAGAACTTCCTGCCACAGAAATGTGAGGAACATGTGTTTTGTTAGCCAAATTTTGAGGTTTGCAAAGGATTCTGGGTAACAGAACCTGGTCAGAGCCACACAAGTCACCCCATCTTGGATTCCCCTAGGTCTCTAGTTTTCAAAAATGCACAGGTTTGGTAGGTTTCCCTCGGTGCCGGCTGAGCTAGAGGCCAAAATCTACAGGTAGGCACTTTGCAAAAAACTCCTCTGTTTTCTTTAAAAAAATGGGATGTGTCCACGTTGCGCTTTGGGGCATTTCCTGTCGTGGGCGCTAGGCCTACCCACACAAGTGAGGTATCATTTTTATTGGGAGACTTGTGGGAACGCTGGGTGGAAGGAAATTTGTGGCTCCTCTCAGATTCCAGAACTTCCTGCCACAGAAATGTGAGGAACATGTGTTTTTTTAGCCAAATTTTGAGGTTTGCAAAGGATTCTGGGTAACAGAACCTGGTCAGAGCCCCACAAGTCACCCCATCTTGGATTCCCCTAGGTCTCTAGTTTACAAAAATGCACAGGTTTGGTAGGTTTCCCTAGGTGCCTGCTGAGCTAGAGGCCAACATCTACAGGTAGGCACTTTGCAAAAAACAGCTCTGTTTTGTTTAAAAAAATGGGATATGTCCACGTTGCGCTTTGGGGCATTTCCTGTCGCGGGCGATAGGCCTACCCACACAAGTGAGGTATCATTTTTATCGGGAGACTTGGGGGAACGCTGGGTGGTAGGAAATTTGTGGCTCCTCTCAGATTTCAGAACTTTCTGCCACAGAAATGTGAGGAACATGTGTTTTTTTAGCCAAAGTTTGAGGTTTGCAAAGGATTCTGGGTAACAGAACCTTGTCAGAGACCCACAAGTCACCCCATCTTGGATTCCCCTAGGTCTATAGTTTTCAAAAATGCACAGGTTTGATAGGTTTCCCTAGGTGCCGGCTGAGCTAGAGGCCAAAATTTATAGGTAGGCACTTTGCCAAAAAACACCTCTGTTTTCTTTCAAAAAATGGGATGTGTCCATGTTGCGCTTTGGGGCATTTCCTGTTGCGGGCGCTAGGCCTACCCACTCAAGTGAGGTATAATTTTTATCGGGAGACTTGGGGGAACGCTGGGTGGAAGGAAATTTGTGGCTCCTCTCAGATTCCAGAACTTTCTGTCACCATAATGTGAGGAAAATGTGTTTTTTAGCCAGATTTTGAGGTTTGCAAAGGATTCTGGGTAACAGAACCTGGTCAGAGCCCCACAAGTCACCCCATCTAGGATTCCCCTAGGTCTCTAGTTTAGAAAAATGAACAGGTTTGGTAGGTTTCCCTAGGTGCCGGCTGAGCTAGAGGCCACAATCTACAGGTAGGCACTTTGCAAAAAACAGCTCTGTTTTCTTTCCAAAAATGGGATGTGTCCACGTTGCGCTTTTGGGCATTTCCTGTCATGGGCGCTAGGCCTACCCACACAAGTGAGGTACCATTTTTATCGGGAGACTTGGGGGAACGCTGGGTGGAAGGAAATTTGTGGCTCCTCTCAGATTCCAGAACTTCCTGCCACAGAAATGTGAGGAACATGTGTTTTGTTAGCCAAATTTTGAGGTTTGCAAAGGATTCTGGGTAACAGAACCTGGTCAGAGCCCCACAAGTCACCCCATCTTGTATTCCCCTAGGTCTCTAGTTTTCAAAAATGCACAGGTTTGGTAGGTTTCCGTCGGTGCCGGCTGAGCTAGAGGCCAAAATCTACAGGTAGGCACTTTGCAAAAAACACCTCTGTTTTCTTTCAAAAAATGGGATGTGTCCACGTTGCGCTTTGGGGCATTTCCTGTCGTGAGCGCTAGGGCTACCCACACAAGTGAGGTATCATTTTTATTGGGAGACTTGTGGGAATGCTGGGTGGAAGGAAATTTGTGGCTCCTCTCAGATTCCAGAACTTCCTGCCACAGAAATGTGAGGAACATGTGTTTTTTTAGCCAAATTTTGAGGTTTGCAAAGGATTCTGGGTAACAGAACCTGGTCAGAGCCCCACAAGTCACCCCATCTTGGATTCCCCTAGGTCTCTAGTTTACAAAAATGCACAGGTTTGGTAGGTTTCCTTAGGTGCCTGCTGAGCTAGAGGCCAACATCTACAGGTAGGCACTTTGCAAAAAACAGCTCTGTTTTGTTTCAAAAAATGGGATGTGTCCATGTTGCGCTTTGGGGCATTTCCTGTCGTGGGCACTAGGCCTACCCACACAAGTGAGGTATCATTTTTATTGGGAGACTTGGGGGAACGCTGGGTGGTAGGAAATTTGTGGCTCCTCTCAGATTCCAGAACTTCCTGCCACAGAAATGTGAGGAACATGTGTTTTTTTAGCCAAATTCTGAGGTTTGCAAAGGATTCTGGGTAAGAGAACCTGGTAAGAGCCCCACAAGTCACCCCATCTTGGATTCCCCTAGGTCTCTAGTTTTCAAAAATGCCCTGGTTTGGTAGGTTTCCCTAGCTGCCGGCTGAGCTAGAGGCCAAAATCTACAGGTAGGCACTTAGCAAAAAAACACCTCTGTTTTCTTTTTAAAAAATGGTATGTGTCCACGTTGCGCTTTGGGGCATTTCCTGTCGCGGGCGATAGGCCTACCCACACAAGTAAGGTGTCATTTTTATCGGGAGACTTGGGGGAACGCTGCGTGGAAGGAAATTTGTGGCTCCTCTCATATTCCAGACCTTTCTGCCACAGAAATGTAAGGAACATGTGTTTTTTTAGCCAAATTGTGAGGTTTGCAAAGGATTCTGGGTAACAGAACCTGGTCAGAGCCCCACAAGTCACCCCATCTTGGATTCCCCTAGGTCTCTAGTTTTCAAAAATGCACAGGTTTGGTAGGTTTCCCTAGGTGCCTGCTGAGCTAGAGGCCAACATCTACAGGTAGGCACTTTGCAAAAAACAGCTCTGTTTTGTTTCAAAAAATGGGATGTGTCCACGTTGCGCTTTGGGGCATTTCCTGTCGCGGGCGAAAGGCCTACCCACACAAGTGAGGTATCATTTTTATCGGGAGACTTGGGGGAACGCTGGGTGGAAGGAAATTTGTGGCTCCTCTCATATTCCAGACCTTTCTGCCACAGAAATGTGAGGAACATGTGTTTTTTTAGCCAAATTTTGAAGTTTGCAAAGGATTCTGGGTAACAGAACCTGGTCAGAGCCCCACTAGTCACCACATTTTGGATTCCCCTAGGTCTCTAGTTTTCACAAATGCACAGGTTTGGTAGGTTTCCCTAGGTGCTAGCTGAGCTAGAGGCCAAAATCTACAGGTAGGTACTTTGCAAAAAACACCTCTGTTTTCTTTAAAAAAATTGGATGTGTCCACGTTGCGCTTTGGGGCATTTCCTGTTGCGGGCGCTAGGCCTACCCACACAAGTGAGGTATCATTTTTATCGGGAGACTTGGGGGAACGCTGGGTGGAAGGAAATTTGTGGCTCCTCTCAGATTTCAGAACTTTCTGCAACAGAAATGTGAGGAACATGTGTTTTTTTAGCCAAAGTTTGAGGTTTGCAAAGGATTCTGGGTAACAGAACCTGGTCAGAGCCCCACAAGTCACCCCATCTTGGATTCCCCTAGGACTCTAGTTTACAAAAATGCACAGGTTTGGTAGGTTTCCCTAGGTGCCGGCTGAGCTAGAGGCCAACATCTACAGGTAGGCACTTTGCAAAAGACAGCTCTGTTTTGTTTAAAAAAATGGGATGTGTCCACGTTGCGCTTTGGGGCATTTCCTGGTGCTGGCGATAGGCCTACCCACACAAGTGAGGTATCATTTGTATCGGGAGACTTGGGGGAACGCTGGGTGGAAGGAAATTTGTGGCTCCTCCCATATTCCAGACCTTTCTGCCACAGAAATGTGAGGAAAATGTGTTTTTTTAGCCAAATTTTGAGGTTTGCAAAGGATTCTGGGTAACAGAACCTGGTCAGAGCCCCACAAGTCACCGCATTTTGGATTCCCCTAGGTCTCTAGTTTTAAAAAATGCAGAGGTTTGGTAGGTTTCCCTAGGTGCTAGCTGAGCTAGAGGCCAAAATCTACAGGTAGGCACTTTGCAAAAAACACCTCTGTTTTCTTTAAAAAAAATTGGATGTGTCCACGTTGCGCTTTGGGGCATTTCCTGTTGCGGGCGCTAGGCCTACACACACAAGTGAGGTATCATTTTTATCGGGAGACTTGGGGGAATGCTGGGTGGAAGGAAATTTGTGGCTCCTCTCAGATTCCAGAACTTTCTGCCACAGAAATGTGAGGAACATGTGTTTTTTTAGCCAAATTTTGAGGTTTGAAAGGATTCTGGGTAACAGAACCTGGTCAGAGACCCACAAGTCACCCCATCTTGGATTCCCCTCGGTCTCTAGTTTTTAAAAATGCACAGGTTTGGTAGGTTTCCCTTGGTGCCGGCTGAGCTAGAGGCCAAAATCTACAGGTAGGTACTTTGCAAAAAACACCTCTGTTTTCTTTCAAAAAATGGGATGTGTTCATGTTGCGCTTTGGGGCATTTCCTGTCGCGGGCGCTAGGCCTACCCACACAAGTGAGGTATCATTTATATTGGGAGACTTGGGGGAACGCTGGGTGGAAGGACATTTGTGGCTCCTCTCAGATTCCAGAACTTTCTGCCACAAAAATGTGAGGAACATGTGTTTTTTTAGCCACATTTTGAGGTTTGCAAAGGATTCTGGGTAACAGAACCTGGTCAGAGCTCCACAAGTCACCCCATCTTGGATTCCCCTAGGTCTCTAGTTTACAAAAATGCACAGGTTTGGTAGGTTTCCCTAGGTGCCGGCTGAGCTAGAGGCCAAAATCTACAGGTAGGCACTTTGCAAAAAACACCTCTGTTTTCTTTAAAAAAATTGGATGTGTCCACGTTGCGCTTTGGGGCATTTCCTGTTGCGGGCGCTAGGCCTACCCACACAAGTGAGGTATAATTTTTATCGGGAGACTTGGGGGAACGCTGGGTGGAAGGAAATTTGTGGCACCTCTCAGATTCCAGAACTTTCTGTCACCATAATGTGAGGAAAATGTGTTTTTTTAGCCACATTTTGAGGTTTGCAAAGGATTCTGGGTAACAGAACCTGGTCAGAGCCCCACAAGTCACCCCATCTTGGATTCCCCTAGGTCTCTAGTTTTCAAAAATGCACAGGTTTGGTAGGTTTCCCTAGGTGCCGGCTGAGCTAGAGGCCAAAATCTACAGGTAGGCACTTTGCAAAAAACACCTCTGTTTTCTTTCAAAAAATGGGATGTGTCCACGTTGCGCTTTGGGGCATTTCCTGTCGTGGGCGCTAGGCCTACCCACACAAGTGAGGTATCATTTTTATTGGGAGACTTGTGGGAACGCTGGGTGGAAGGAAATTTGTGGCTCCTCTCAGATTCCAGAACTTTCTGCCACAGAAATGTGAGGAACATGTGTTTTTTTAGCCAAATTTTGAGGTTTGCAAAGGATTCTGGGTAACAGAACCTGGTCAGAGCCCCACAAGTCACCCCATCTTGGATTCCCCTAGGTCTCTAGTTTACAAAAATGCACAGGTTTGGTAGGTTTCCCTAGGTGCCTGCTGAGCTAGAGGCCAACATCTACAGGTAGGCACTTTGCAAAAAACAGCTCTGTTTTGTTTCAAAAAATGGGATATGTCCACGTTGCGCTTTGGGGCATTTCCTGTCGCGGGCGATAGGCCTACCCACACAAGTGAGGTATCATTTTTATCGGGAGACTTGGGGGAACGCTGGGTGGAAGGAAATTTGTGGCTCCTCTCAGATTTCAGAACTTTCTGCCACAGAAATGTGAGGAACATGTGTTTTTTTAGCCAAAGTTTGAGGTTTGCAAAGGATTCTGGGTAACAGAACCTGGTCAGAGACCCACAAGTCACCCCATCTTGGATTCCCCTAGGTCTATAGTTTTCAAAAATGCACAGGTTTGATAGGTTTCCCTAGGTGCCGGCTGAGCTAGAGGCCAAAATTTATAGGTAGGCACTTTGCCAAAAAACACCTCTGTTTTCTTTCAAAAAATGGGATGTGTCCATGTTGCGCTTTGGGGCATTTCCTGTTGCGGGCGCTAGGCCTACCCACTCAAGTGAGGTATAATTTTTATCGGGAGACTTGGGGGAACGCTGGGTGGAAATAAATTTGTGGCTCCTCTCAGATTCCAGAACTTTCTGTCACCATAATGTGAGGAAAATGTGTTTTTTAGCCAGATTTTGAGGTTTGCAAAGGATTCTGGGTAACAGAACCTGGTCAGAGCCCCACAAGTCACCCCATCTAGGATTCCCCTAGGTCTCTAGTTTAGAAAAATGAACAGGTTTGGTAGGTTTCCCTAGGTGCCGGCTGAGCTAGAGGCCACAATCTACAGGTAGGCACTTTGCAAAAAACAGCTCTGTTTTCTTTCCAAAAATGGGATGTGTCCACGTTGCGCTTTTGGGCATTTCCTGTCATGGGCGCTAGGCCTACCCACACAAGTGAGGTACCATTTTTATCGGGAGACTTGGGGGAACGCTGGGTGGAAGGAAATTTGTGGCTCCTCTCAGATTCCAGAACTTCCTGCCACAGAAATGTGAGGAACATGTGTTTTGTTAGCCAAATTTTGAGGTTTGCAAAGGATTCTGGGTAACACAACCTGGTCAGAGCCCCACAAGTCACCCCATCTTGTATTCCCCTAGGTCTCTAGTTTTCAAAAATGCACAGGTTTGGTAGGTTTCCCTCGGTGCCGGCTGAGCTAGAGGCCAAAATCTACAGGTAGGCACTTTGCAAAAAACACCTCTGTTTTCTTTCAAAAAATGGGATGTGTCCACGTTGCGCTTTGGGGCATTTCCTGTCGTGAGCGCTAGGGCTACCCACACAAGTGAGATATCATTTTTATTGGGAGACTTGTGGGAACGCTGGGTGGAAGGAAATTTGGGCCATATTTATACTCCGTTTGCGCCGAAATTGCGTCGTTTTTTTTGACGCAATTTCGACGCAAATCTAACGCCAACTAACGCCATATTTATACTATGGCATTAGAGGCGAATAGCGCCAAAGTTCCCGGAATGTGCGTCATTTTTTAGCGTGAACCCCTTCCTTGCGTTAATGATATGCAAGGGAGGCGTTCCCGTCTAAAAAATGACTCCCAGGCCTTTACGTGGTATTTATACTCCCGTGCAAAAGAGACGCCCGGGAGTTGGCGTGGCTAAAAACGGCGCATTTGCGCCGCTTTTTAACGCCTGGGTCAGGCATGGCGTTAAGGGACAAGTGGGCTCAAAATGAGCCCAGAGTGCCCTCCCCTGCCCCCAGGGACCCCCCCTGCCACCCTTGCCCACCCCAGGAGGACACCCAAGGCTGGAGGGACCCACCCCAGGGACATTCAGGTAAGTTCAGGTAAGTATTTTTTTTTTTTTTTTAATAATATTTTGTGGCATAGGGGGGCCTGATTTGTGCCCCCCTACATGCCACTATGCCCAATGACCATGCCCAGGGGACAGAAGTCCCCTGGGCATGGCCATTGGGCAAGGGGGCATGACTCCTATCTTTACAATGATAGGAGTCATGTTGATGGGGGATGGGCGTCGTTAAAAAATGGCGCAAGTCAGGTTAAGACGATTTTTTCGACGTAACCTGACTTGCCCCATTTTAAGACGCCCATGCGCCATTTTCCCCCTACGCCGGCGCTGTCTGGTCTACGTGGTTTTTTCCCACGCAAACCAGGCAGCGCCGGTCTGATTGCGCCGTCTAACGCCATTCCATAAATACGGCGCCCGCATGGCGCTTCAGAATGGCGTTAGACGGCGCAAAACTTTTTGACGCTAAACTGCGTTAGCGCAGTTTAGCGTCAAAAAGTATAAATATGGGCCTTTGTGGCTCCTCTCAGATTCCAGAACTTCCTGCCACAGAAATGTGAGGAACATGTGTTTTTTTAGCCAAATTTTGAGGTTTGCAAAGGATTCTGGGTAACAGAACCTGGTCAGAGCCCCACAAGTCACCCCATCTTGGATTCCCCTAGGTCTCTAGTTTACAAAAATGCACAGGTTTGGTAGGTTTCCTTAGGTGCCTGCTGAGCTAGAGGCCAACATCTACAGGTAGGCACTTTGCAAAAAACAGCTCTGTTTTGTTTCAAAAAATGGGATGTGTCCATGTTGCGCTTTGGGGCATTTCCTGTCGTGGGCACTAGGCCTACCCACACAAGTGAGGTATCATTTTTATTGGGAGACTTGGGGGAACGCTGGGTGGTAGGAAATTTGTGGCTCCTCTCAGATTCCAGAACTTCCTGCCACAGAAATGTGAGGAACATGTGTTTTTTTAGCCAAATTCTGAGGTTTGCAAAGGATTCTGGGTAACAGAACCTGGTAAGAGCCCCACAAGTCACCCCATCTTGGATTCCCCTAGGTCTCTAGTTTTCAAAAATGCCCTGGTTTGGTAGGTTTCCCTAGCTGCCGGCTGAGCTAGAGGCCAAAATCTACAGGTAGGCACTTTGCAAAAAAACACCTCTGTTTTCTTTTTAAAAAATGGTATGTGTCCACGTTGCGCTTTGGGGCATTTCCTGTCGCGGGCGATAGGCCTACCCACACAAGTAAGGTGTCATTTTTATCGGGAGACTTGGGGGAACGCTGGGTGGAAGGAAATTTGTGGCTCCTCTCATATTCCAGACCTTTCTGCCACAGAAATGTGAGGAACATGTGTTTTTTTAGCCAAATTGTGAGGTTTGCAAAGGATTCTGGGTAACAGAACCTGGTCAGAGCCCCACAAGTCACCCCATCTTGGATTCCCCTAGGTCTCTAGTTTTCAAAAATGCACAGGTTTGGTAGGTTTCCCTCGGTGCCGGCTGAGCTAGAGGCCAAAATCTACAGGTAGGCACTTTGCAAAAAACACCTCTGTTTTCTTTCAAAAAATGGGATGTGTCCACGTTGCGCTTTGGGGCATTTCCTGTCGTGGGCGCTAGGCCTACCCACACAAGTGAGGTATCATTTTTATTGGGAGACTTGTGGGAACGCTGGGTGGAAGGAAATTTGTGGCTCCTCTCAGATTCCAGAACTTCCTGCCACAGAAATGTGAGGAACATGTGTTTTTTTAGCCAAATTTTGAGGTTTGCAAAGGATTCTGGGTAACAGAACCTGGTCAGAGCCCCACAAGTCACCCCATCTTGGATTCCCCTAGGTCTATAGTTTTCAAAAATGCACAGGTTTGATAGGTTTCCCGCGGTGCCGGCTGAGCTAGAGGCCAAAATCTACAGGTAGGCACTTTGCAAAAAACACCTCTGTTTTCTTTAAAAAAATAGGATGTGTCCACGTTGCGCTTTGGGGCATTTCCTGTCGCGGGCGATAGGCCTACCCACACAAGTAAGGTGTCATTTTTATCGGGAGACTTGGGGGAACGCTGGGTGGAAGGACATTTGTAGCTCCTCTCATATTCCAGACCTTTCTGCCACAGAAATGTGAGGAACATGTGTTTTTTTAGCCAAATTTTGAGGTTTGCAAAGGATTCTGGGTAACAGAACCTGGTCAGAGCCCCACAAGTCACCGCATTTTGGATTCCCCTGGGTCTCTAGTTTTCAAAAATGCACAGGTTTGGTAGGTTTCCCTAGGTGCTAGCTGAGCTAGAGGCCAAAACCTACAGGTAGGCACTTTGCAAAAAACACCTCTGTTTTCTTTAAAAAAAATTGTATGTGTCCACGTTGCGCTTTGGGGCATTTCCTGTTGCGGGCGCTAGGCCTACCCACACAAGTGAGGTATCATTTTTATCGGGAGACTTGGGGGAACGCTGGGTGGAAGGAAATTTAAGGCTCCTCTCAGATTCCAGAAATTTCTGCCACAGAAATGTGAGGAACATGTGTTTTTTTAGCCAAATTTTGAGGTTTGAAAGGATTCTGGGTAACAGAACCTGGTCAGAGACCCACAAGTCACCCCATCTTGCATTCCCCTAGGTCTCTAGTTTTTAAAAATGCACAGGTTTGGTAGGTTTCTCTGGGTGCCGGCTGAGCTAGAGGCCAAAATCTACAGGTAGGCACTTTGCAAAAAACACCTCTGTTTTCTTTCAAAAAATGGGATGTGTCCATGTTGCGCTTTGGGGCATTTCCTGTCGCGGGCGCTAGGCCTACCCACACAAGTGAGGTATCATTTCTATCGGGAGACTTGGGGGAACACTGGGTGGAAGGAAATTTGTGGCTCATCTCAAATTCCAGAACTTTCTGTCACCATAATGTGAGGAAAATGTGTTTTTTTAGCCACATTTTGAGGTTTGCAAAGGATTCTGGGTAACAGAACCTGGTCAGAGCCCCACAAGTCACCCCATCTTGGATTCCCCTAGGTCTCTAGTTTTCAAAAATGCACAGGTTTGGTAGGTTTCCCTAGGTGCCGGCTGAGCTAGAGGCCAAAATCTACAGGTAGGCACTTTGCAAAAAACACCTCTGTTTTCTTTCAAAAAATTGGATGTGTCCACGTTGCGCTTTGGGGCATTTTCTGTTGCGGGCGCTAGGCCTACCCACACAGGTGAGGTATCATTTTTATCGGGAGACTTGGGGGAACGCTGGGTGGAAGGAAATTTGTGGCTCCTCTCAGATTCCAGAACTTTCTGCCACAGAAATGTGAGGAACATGTGTTTTTTAGCCAAATTATGAGGTTTGCAAAGGATTCTGGATAACAGAACCTGGTCAGAGACCCACAAGTCACCCCATCTTGGATTCTCCTAGGTCTCTAGTTTTTAAAAATGCACAGGTTTGGTAGGTTTCCCTGGGTGCCGGCTGAGCTAGAGGCCAAAATCTACAGGTAGGTACTTTGCAAAAAACACCTCTGTTTTCTTTCAAAAAATGGGATGTGTCCATGTTGCGCTTTGGGGCATTTCCTGTCGCGGGCGCTAGGCCTACCCACACAAGTGAGGTATCATTTCTATCGGGAGACTTGAGGGAACACTGGGTGGAAAGAAATTTGTGGCTCCTCTCAGATTCCAGAACTTTCTGTCACCATAATGTGAGGAAAATGTGTTTTTTTAGCCACATTTTGAGGTTTGCAAAGGATTCTGGGTAACAGAACCTGGTCAGAGCCCCACAAGTCACCCCATCTTGGATTCCCCTAGGTCTCTAGTTTTCAAAAATGCACAGGTTTGGTAGGTTTCCCTAGGTGCCGGCTGAGCTAGAGGCCAAAATCTACAGGTAGGCACTTTGCAAAAAACACCTCTGTTTTCTTTCAAAAAATTGGATGTGTCCACGTTGCGCTTTGGGGCATTTTCTGTCGCGGGCGTTAGGCCTACCCACACAAGTGAGGTATCATTTTTATCGGGAGACTTGGGGGAACGCTGGGTGGAAGGAAATATGTGGCTCCTCTCAGATTCCAGAACTTTCTGCCACAGAAATGTGAGGAACATGTGTTTTTTTAGCCAAATTTTGAGGTTTGCAAAGGATTCTGGATAACAGAACCTGGTCAGAGACCCACAAGTCACCCCATCTTGCATTCTCCTAGGTCTCTAGTTTTTAAAAATGCACAGGTTTGGTAGGTTTCCCTGGGTGCCGGCTGAGCTAGAGGCCAAAATCTACAGGTAGGCACTTTGCAAAAAACACCTCTGTTTTCTTTCAAAAAATTGGATGTGTCCACGTTGCGCTTTGGGGCATTTTCTGTTGCGGGCGCTAGGCCTACCCACACAGGTGAGGTATCATTTTTATCGGGAGACTTGGGGGAACGCTGGGTGGAAGGAAATTTGTGGCTCCTCTCAGATTCCAGAACTTTCTGCCACAGAAATGTGAGGAACATGTGTTTTTTAGCCAAATTATGAGGTTTGCAAAGGATTCTGGATAACAGAACCTGGTCAGAGACCCACAAGTCACCCCATCTTGGATTCTCCTAGGTCTCTAGTTTTTAAAAATGCACAGGTTTGGTAGGTTTCCCTGGGTGCCGGCTGAGCTAGAGGCCAAAATCTACAGGTAGGTACTTTGCAAACAACACCTCTGTTTTCTTTCAAAAAATGGGATGTGTCCATGTTGCGCTTTGGGGCATTTCCTGTCGCGGGCGCTAGGCCTACCCACACAAGTGAGGTATCATTTCTATCGGGAGACTTGAGGGAACACTGGGTGGAAGGAAATTTGTGGCTCATCTCAGATTCCAGAACTTTCTGTCACCATAATGTGAGGAAAATGTGTTTTTTTAGCCACATTTTGAGTTTTGCAAAGGATTCTGGGTAACAGAACCTGGTCAGAGCCCCACAAGTCACCCCATCTTGGATTCCCCTAGGTCTCTAGTTTTCAAAAATGCACAGGTTTGGTAGGTTTCCCTAGGTGCCGGCTGAGCTAGAGGCCAAAATCTACAGGTAGGCACTTTGCAAAAAACACCTCTGTTTTCTTTCAAAAAATTGGATGTGTCCACGTTGCGCTTTGGGGCATTTTCTGTCGCGGGCGTTAGGCCTACCCACACAAGTGAGGTATCATTTTTATCGGGAGACTTGGGGGAACGCTGGGTGGAAGGAAATATGTGGCTCCTCTCAGATTCCAGAACTTTCTGCCACAGAAATGTGAGGAACATGTGTTTTTTTAGCCAAATTTTGAGGTTTGCAAAGGATTCTGGATAACAGAACCTGGTCAGAGACCCACAAGTCACCCCATCTTGCATTCTCCTAGGTCTCTAGTTTTTAAAAATGCACAGGTTTGGTAGGTTTCCCTGGGTGCCGGCTGAGCTAGAGGCCAAAATCTACAGGTAGGCACTTTGCAAAAAACACCTCTGTTTTCTTTCAAAAAATTGGATGTGTCCACGTTGCGCTTTGGGGCATTTTCTGTTGCGGGCGCTAGGCCTACCCACACAGGTGAGGTATCATTTTTATCGGGAGACTTGGGGGAACGCTGGGTGGAAGGAAATTTGTGGCTCCTCTCAGATTCCAGAACTTTCTGCCACAGAAATGTGAGGAACATGTGTTTTTTAGCCAAATTATGAGGTTTGCAAAGGATTCTGGATAACAGAACCTGGTCAGAGACCCACAAGTCACCCCATCTTGGATTCTCCTAGGTCTCTAGTTTTTAAAAATGCACAGGTTTGGTAGGTTTCCCTGGGTGCCGGCTGAGCTAGAGGCCAAAATCTACAGGTAGGTACTTTGCAAAAAACACCTCTGTTTTCTTTCAAAAAATGGGATGTGTCCATGTTGCGCTTTGGGGCATTTCCTGTCGCGGGCGCTAGGCCTACCCACACAAGTGAGGTATCATTTCTATCGGGAGACTTGAGGGAACACTGGGTGGAAGGAAATTTGTGGCTCATCTCAGATTCCAGAACTTTCTGTCACCATAATGTGAGGAAAATGTGTTTTTTTAGCCACATTTTGAGGTTTGCAAAGGATTCTGGGTAACAGAACCTGGTCAGAGCCCCACAAGTCACCCCATCTTGGATTCCCCTAGGTCTCTAGTTTTCAAAAATGCACAGGTTTGGTAGGTTTCCCTAGGTGCCGGCTGAGCTAGAGGCCAAAATCTACAGGTAGGCACTTTGCAAAAAACACCTCTGTTTTCTTTCAAAAAATTGGATGTGTCCACGTTGCGCTTTGGGGCATTTTCTGTCGCGGGCGTTAGGCCTACCCACACAAGTGAGGTATCATTTTTATCGGGAGACTTGGGGGAACGCTGGGTGGAAGGAAATATGTGGCTCCTCTCAGATTCCAGAACTTTCTGCCACAGAAATGTGAGGAACATGTGTTTTTTTAGCCAAATTTTGAGGTTTGCAAAGGATTCTGGATAACAGAACCTGGTCAGAGACCCACAAGTCACCCCATCTTGCATTCTCCTAGGTCTCTAGTTTTTAAAAATGCACAGGTTTGGTAGGTTTCCCTGGGTGCCGGCTGAGCTAGAGGCCAAAATCTACAGGTAGGTACTTTGCCAAAAACACCTCTGTTTTCTTTCAAAAAATGTGATGTGTCCATGTTGCGCTTTGGGGCATTTCCTGTCGCGGGCGCTAGGCCTACCCACACAAGTGAGGTATCATTTTTATCGGGAGACTTGGGGGCACGCTGGGTGGAAGGAAATTTGTGGCTCCTCTCAGATTCCAGAACTTTCTGCCACAGAAATGTGAGGAACATGTGTTTTTTTAGCCACATTTTGAGGTTTGCAAAGGATTCTGGGTAACAGAACCTGGTCAGAGCCCCACAAGTCACCCCATCTTGGATTCCCCTACGACTCTAGTTTACAAATAATGCACAGGTTTGGTAGGTTTCCCCAGGTGCCGGCTGAGCTAGAGGCCAACATCTACAGGTAGGCACTTTGCAAAAAACAGCTCTGTTTTGTTTAAAAAAATGGGATGTGTCCACGTTGCGCTTTGGGGCATTTCCTGGTGCTGGCGATAGGCCTACCCACACAAGTGAGGTATCATTTGTATCGGGAGACTTGGGGGAACGCTGGGTGGAAATAAATTTGTGGCTCCTCTCAGATTCCAGAACTTTCTGCCACAGAAATGTGAGGAACATGTGTTTTTTAGCCAAATTTTGAGGTTTGCAAAGGATTCTGGATAACAGAACCTGGTCAGAGACCCACAAGTCACCCCATCTTGGATTCTCCTAGGTCTCTAGTTTTTAAAAATGCACAGGTTTGGTAGGTTTCTCTGGGTGCCGGCTGAGCTAGAGGCCACAATCTACAGGTAGGCACTTTGCAAAAAACACCTCTGTTTTCTTTCAAAAAATGGGATGTGTCCGTGTTGCGCTTTGGGGCATTTCCTGTCGCGGGCGCTAGGCCTACCTCAAAAGTGAGGTATCATTTCTATCGGGAGACTTGGGGGAACACTGGCTGGAAGGAAATTTGTGGCTCATCTCAAATTCCAGAACTTTCTGTCACCATAATGTGAGGAAAATGTGTTTTTTTAGCCACATTTTGAGGTTTGCAAAGGATTCTGGGTAACAGAACCTGGTCAGAGCCCCACAAGTCACCCCATCTTGGATTCCCCTAGGTCTCTAGTTTTCAAAAATGCACAGGTTTGGTAGGTTTCCCTAGGTGCCGGCTGAGCTAGAGGCCAAAATCTACAGGTAGGCACTTTGCAAAAAACACCTCTGTTTTCTTTAAAAAAATTGGATGTGTCCACGTTGCGCTTTGGGGCATTTTCTGTCGCGGGCGTTAGGCCTACCCACACAAGTGTGGTATCATTTTTATCGGGAGACTTGGGGGAACGCTGGGTGGAAGGAAATTTGTGGCTCCTCTCAGATTCCAGAACTTTCTGCCACAGAAATGTGAGGAACATGTGTTTTTTAGCCAAATTTTGAGGTTTGCAAAGGATTCTGGATAACAGAACCTGGTCAGAGACCCACAAGTCACCCCATCTTGGATTCTCCTAGGTCTCTAGTTTTTAAAAATGCACAGGTTTGGTAGGTTTCCCTGGGTGCCGGCTGAGCTAGAGGCCAAAATCTACAGGTAGGTACTTTGCAAAAAACACCTCTGTTTTCTTTCAAAAAATGGGATGTGTCCATGTTGCGCTTTGGGGCATTTCCTGTCGCGGGCGCTAGGCCTACCCACACAAGTGAGGTATCATTTATATCGGGAGACTTGGGGGACCGCTGGGTGGAAGGAAATTTGTGGCTCCTCTCAGATTCCAGAACTTTCTGCCACAGAAATGTGAGGAACATGTGTTTTTTTAGCCAAATTTTGAGGTTTGCAAAGGATTCTGGATAACAGAACCTGGTCAGAGACCCACAAGTCACCCCATCTTGGATTCTCCTAGGTCTCTAGGTTTTAAAAATGCACAGGTTTGGTAGGGTTCCCTGGGTGCCGGCTGAGCTAGAGGCCAAAATCTACAGGTAGGTACTTTGCAAAAAACACCTCTGTTTTCTTTCAAAAAATGGGATGTGTCCATGTTGCGCTTTGGGGCATTTCCTGTCGCGGGCGCTAGGCCTACCCACACAAGTGAGGTATCATTTTTATCGGGAGACTTGGGGGCACGCTGGGTGGAAGGAAATTTGTGGCTCCTCTCAGATTCCAGAACTTTCTGCCACAGAAATGTCAGGAACATGTGTTTTTTAGCCACATTTTGAGGTTTGCAAAGGATTCTGGGTAACAGAACCTGGTCAGAGCCCCACAAGTCACCCCATCTTGGATTCCCCTAAGACTCTAGTTTACAAAAATGCACAGGTTTGGTAGGTTTCCCTAGGTGACGGCTGAGCTAGAGGCCAACATCTACAGGTAGGCACTTTGCAAAAAACAGCTCTGTTTTGTTTAAAAAAATGGGATGTGTCCACGTTGCGCTTTGGGGCATTTCCTGGTGCTGGCGATAGGCCTACCCACACAAGTGAGGTATCATTTGTATCGGGAGACTTGGGGGAACGCTGGGTGGAAGGAAATTTGTGGCTCCTCTCATATTCCAGACCTTTCTGCCACAGAAATGTGAGGA
This sequence comes from Pleurodeles waltl, assembly GCF_031143425.1. NCBI lineage: Eukaryota > Metazoa > Chordata > Amphibia > Caudata > Salamandridae > Pleurodeles > Pleurodeles waltl. The sequence goes on from NC_090439.1 coordinate 82,221,413, forward strand.
ACATGTGTTTTTTTAGCCAAATTTTGAGGTTTGCAAAGGATTCTGGGTAACAGAACCTGGTCAGAGCCCCACAAGTCACCGCATTTTGGATTCCCCTAGGTCTCTAGTTTTCAAAAATGCACAGGTTTGGTAGGTTTCCCTAGGTGCTAGCTGAGCTAGAGGCCAAAATCTACCGGTAGGCACTTTGCAAAAAACACCTCTGTTTTCTTTAAAAAAAATTGGATGTGTCCACGTTGCGCTTTGGGGCATTTCCTGTTGCGGGCGCTAGGCCTACCCACACAAGTGAGGTATCATTTTTATCAGGAGACTTGGGGGAACGCTGGGTGGAAGGAAATTTGTGGCTCCTCTCAGATTCCAGAACTTTCTGCCACAGAAATGTAAGGAACATGTGTTTGTTTAGCCAAATTTTGAGGTTTGCAATGGATTCTGGGTAACAGAACCTGGTCAGAGACCCACAAGTCACCCCATCTTGGATTCCCCTAGGTCTCTAGTTTTAAAAAATGCACAGGTTTGGTAGGTTTCCCTGGGTGCCGGCTGAGCTAGAGGCCAAAATGTACAGGTAGGTACTTTGCAAAAAATACCTCTGTTTTCTTTCAAAAAATGGGATGTGTCCATGTTGCGCTTTGGGGCATTTCCTGTCGCGGGCGCTAGGCCTACCCACACAAGTGAGGTATCATTTATATCGGGAGACTTGGGGGAACGCTGGGTGGAAGGAAATTTGTGGCTCCTCTCAGATTCCAGAACTTTCTGCCACAGAAATGTGAGGAACATGTGTTTTTTTAGCCAAATATTGAGGTTTGCAAAGGATTCTGGGTAACAGAACCTGGTCAGAGCCCCACAAGTCACCCCATCTTGGATTCCACTAGGTCTCTAGTTTTCAAAAATGCACAGGTTTGGTAGGTTTCCCTTGGTGCCGGCTGAGCTAGAGGCCAACATCTACAGGTAGGCACTTTGCAAAAAACAGCTCTGTTTTCTTTTAAAAAATGGGATGTGTCCACGTTGTGCTTTGGGGCATTTCCTGTCGCGGGCGATAGGCCTACCCACACAAGTGAGGTATCATTTTTATCGGGAGACTTGGGGGAACGCTGGGTGTAAGGAAATTTGTGGCTCCTCTCATATTCCAGAACTTTCTGCCACAGAAATGTGAGGAACATGTGTTTTTTTAGCCAAATTTTGAGGTTTGCAAAGGATTCTGGGTAACAGAACCTTGTCAGAGCCCCACAAGTCACCCCATCTTGGATTCCCCTAGGTCTGTAGTTTTCAAAAATGCACAGGTTTGGTAGGTTTCCCTAGGTGCTAGCTGAGCTAGAGGCCAAAATCTGCAGGTAGGCACTTTGCAAAAAAACCCTCTGTTTTCTTTAAAAAAATGGGATGTGTCCATGTTGCGCTTGAGGTATTTCCTGTCGCGGGCGCTAGGCCTACCCACACAAGTGAGGTATCATTTCTATCGGGAGACTTGGGGGAACACTGGGTGGAAGGAAATTTGTGGCTCATCTCAGATTCCAGAACTTTCTGTCACCATAATGTGAGGAAAATGTGTTTTTTTAGCCACATTTTGAGGTTTGCAAAGGATTCTGGGTAACAGAACCTGGTCAGAGCCCCACAAGTCACCCCATCATGGATTCCCCTAGGTCTCTAGTTTTTAAAAATGCACAGGTTTGGTAGGTTTCCCTAGGTGCCGGCTGAGCTAGAGGCCAAAATCTATAGGTAGGCACTTTACAAAAAACACCTCTGTTTTCTTTTAAAAAATTGGATGTGTCCACGTTGCGCTTTGGGGCATTTTCTGTCGCGGGCGCTAGGCCTACCCACACAAGTGAGGTATCATTTTTATCGGGAGACTTGGGGGAATGCTGGGTGGAAGGAAATTCGTGGCTCCTCTCAGATTCCAGAACTTTCTGCCACAGAAATGTGAGGAACATGTGTTTTTTTAGCCAAATTTTGAGGTTTGCAAAGGATTCTGGGTAACAGAACCTGGTCAGAGCCCCACAAGTCACCCCATCTTGGATTCCACTAGGTCTCTAGTTTTCAAAAATGCACAGGTTTGGTAGGTTTCCCTAGGTGCCGGCTGAGCTAGAGGCCAACATCTACAGGTAGGCACTTTGCAAAAAACAGCTCTGTTTTCTTTAAAAAAATGGGATGCGTCCACGTTGCGCTTTGGGGCATTTCCTGTCGCGGGCGATAGGCCTACCCACACAAGTGAGGTATCATTTTTATCGGGAGACTTGGGGGAACGCTGGGTGGAAGGAAATTTGTGGCTCCTCTCATATTCCAGAACTTTCTGCCACAGAAATGTGAGGAACATGTGTTTTTTTAGCCAAATTTTGAGGTTTGCAAAGGATTCTTGGTAACAGAACCTGGTCAGAGCCCCACAAGTCACCCCATCTTGGATTCCCCTAGGTCTCTAGTTTTCAAAAATGCACAGGTTTGGTAGGTTTCCCTAGGTGCTAGCTGAGCTAGAGGCCAAAATCTGCAGGTAGGCACTTTGCAAAAAACCCCTCTGTTTTCTTTAAAAAAATGGGATGTGTCCATGTTGCGCTTTGGGGCATTTCCTGTTGCGGGCGCTAGGCCTACCCACACAAGTGAGGTATCATTTATATCGGGAGACTTGGGGGAACGCTGGGTGGAAGGAAATTTGTGGCTCCTCTCAGATTCCAGAACTTTCTGCCACAGAAATGTGAGGAACATGTGTTTTTTTAGCCAAATTTTGAGGTTTGCAAAGGATTCTGGGTAACAGAACCTTGTCAGATCCCCACAAGTCACCCCATCTTGGATTCCCCTAGGTCTGTAGTTTTAAAAAATGCACAGGTTTGGTAGGTTTCCCTAGGTGCTAGCTGAGCTAGAGGCCAAAATCTGCAGGTAGGCACTTTGCAAAAAAACCCTCTGTTTTCTTTTAAAAAATGGGATGTGTCCATGTTGCGCTTGAGGTATTTCCTGTCGCGGGCGCTAGGCCTACCCACACAAGTGAGGTATCATTTCTATCGGGAGACTTGGGGGAACACTGGGTGGAAGGAAATTTGTGGCTCATCTCAGATTCCAGAACTTCCTGTCACCATAATGTGAGGAAAATGTGTTTTTTTAGCCACATTTTGAGGTTTGCAAAGGATTCTGGGTAACAGAACCTGGTCAGAGCCCCACAAGTCACCCCATCATGGATTCCCCTAGGTCTCTAGTTTTTAAAAATGCACAGGTTTGGTAGGTTTCCCTAGGTGCCGGCTGAGCTAGAGGCCAAAATCTATAGGTAGGCACTTTACAAAAAACACCTCTGTTTTCTTTCAAAAAATTGGATGTGTCCACGTTGCGCTTTGGGGCATTTTCTGTCGCGGGCGCTAGGCCTACCCACACAAGTGAGGTATCATTTTTATCGGGAGACTTGGGGGAACGCTGGGTGGAAGGAAATTCGTGGCTCCTCTCAGATTCCAGAACTTTCTGCCACAGAAATGTGAGGAACATGTGTTTTTTTAGCCAAATTTTGAGGTTTGCAAAGGATTCTGGGTAACAGAACCTGGTCAGAGCCCCACAAGTCACCCCATCTTGGATTCCACTAGGTCTCTAGTTTTAAAAAATGCACAGGTTTGGTAGGTTTCCCTAGGTGCCGGCTGAGCTAGAGGCCAACATCTACAGGTAGGCACTTTGCAAAAAACAGCTCTGTTTTCTTTAAAAAAACGGGATGCGTCCACGTATCGCTTTGGGGCATTTCCTGTCGCGGGCGATAGGCCTACCCACACAAGTGAGGTATCATTTTTATCGGGAGACTTGGGGGAACGCTGGGTGGAAGGAAATTTGTGGCTCCTCTCATATTCCAGAACTTTCTGCCACAGAAATTTGAGGAACATGTGTTTTTTTAGCCAAATTTTGAGGTTTGCAAAGGATTCTGGGTAACAGAACCTGGTCAGAGCCCCACAAGTCACCCCATCTTGGATTCCCCTAGGTCTCTAGTTTTCAAAAATGCACAGGTTTGGTAGGTTTCCCTAGGTGCTAGCTGAGCTAGAGGCCAAAATCTGCAGGTAGGCACTTTGCAAAAAACCCCTCTGTTTTCTTTTAAAAAATGGGATGTGTCCATGTTGCGCTTTGGGGCATTTCCTGTCGCGGGCGCTAGGCCTACCCACACAAGTGAGGTATCATTTATATCGGGAGACTTGGGGGAACGCTGGGTGGAAGGAAATTTGTGGCTCCTCTCAGATTCCAGAACTTTCTGCCACAGAAATGTGAGGAACATGTGTTTTTTTAGCCAAATTTTGAGGTTTGCAAAGGATTCTGGGTAACAGAACCTTGTCAGATCCCCACAAGTCACCCCATCTTGGATTCCCCTACGTCTGTAGTTTTCAAAAATGCACAGGTTTGGTAGGTTTCCCTAGGTGCTAGCTGAGCTAGAGGCCAAAATCTGCAGGTAGGCACTTTGCAAAAAAAACCTCTGTTTTCTTTAAAAAAATGGGATGTGTCCATGTTGCGCTTGAGGTATTTCCTGTCGCGGGCGCTAGGCCTACCCACACAAGTGAGGTATCATTTCTATCGGGAGACTTGGGGGAACACTGGGTGGAAGGAAATTTGTGGCTCATCTCAGATTCCACAACTTTCTGTCACCATAATGTGAGGAAAATGTGTTTTTTTAGCCACATTTTGAGGTTTGCAAAGGATTCTGGGTAACAGAACCTGGTCAGAGCCCCACAAGTCACCCCATCATGGATTCCCCTAGGTCTCTAGTTTTTAAAAATGCACAGGTTTGGTAGGTTTCCCTAGGTGCTAGCTGAGCTAGAGGCCAAAATCTGCAGGTAGGCACTTTGCAAAAAACCCCTCTGTTTTCTTTGAAAAAATGGGATGTTTCCATGTTGCGCTTTGGGGCATTTCCTGTTGCGGGCGCTAGGCCTACCCACACAAGTGAGGTATCATTTATATCGGGAGACTTGGGGGAACGCTGGGTGGTAGGAAATTTGTGGCTCCTCTCAGATTCCAGAACTTTCTGCCACAGAAATGTGAGGAACATGTGTTTTTTTAGCCAAATTTTGAGGTTTGCAAAGGATTCTGGGTAACAGAACCTTGTCAGATCCCCACAAGTCACCCCATCTTGCATTCCCCTAGGTCTGTAGTTTAAAAAAATGCACAGGTTTGGTAGGTTTCCCTAGGTGCTAGCTGAGCTAGAGGCCAAAATCTGCAGGTAGGCACTTTGCAAAAAAACCCTCTGTTTTCTTTAAAAAAATGGGATGTGTCCATGTTGCACTTGAGGTATTTCCTGTCGCGGGCGCTAGACCTACCCACACAAGTGAGGTATCATTTCTATCGGGAGACTTGGGGGAACACTGGGTGGAAGGAAATTTGTGGCTCATCTCAGATTCCAGAACTTTCTGTCACCATAATGTGAGGAAAATGTGTTTTTTTAGCCACATTTTGAGGTTTGCAAAGGATTCTGGGTAACAGAACCTGGTCAGAGCCCCACAAGTCACCCCATCATGGATTCCCCTAGGTTTCTAGTTTTTAAAAATGCACAGGTTTGGTAGGTTTCCCTAGGTGCCGGCTGAGCTAGAGGCCAAAATCTATAGGTAGGCACTTTACAAAAAACACCTCTGTTTTCTTTCAAAAAATTGGATGTGTCCACGTTGCGCTTTGGGGCATTTTCTGTCGCGGGCGCTAGGCCTACCCACACAAGTGAGGTATCATTTTTATCGGGAGACTTGGGGGAACGCTGGGTGGAAGGAAATTCGTGGCTCCTCTCAGATTCCAGAACTTTCTGCCACAGAAATGTGAGGAACATGTGTTTTTTTAGCCAAATTTTGAGGTTTGCAAAGGATTCTGGGTAACAGAACCTGGTCAGAGCCCCACAAGTCACCCCATCTTGGATTCCACTAGGTCTCTAGTTTTAAAAAATGCACAGGTTTGGTAGGTTTCCCTAGGTGCCGGCTGAGCTAGAGGCCAACATCTACAGGTAGGCACTTTGCAAAAAACAGCTCTGTTTTCTTTAAAAAAATGGGATGCGTCCACGTATCGCTTTGGGGCATTTCCTGTCGCGGGCGATAGGCCTACCCACACAAGTGAGGTATCATTTTTATCGGGAGACTTGGGGGAACGCTGGGTGGAAGGAAATTTGTGGCTCCTCTCATATTCCAGAACTTTCTGCCACAGAAATGTGAGGAACATGTGTTTTTTTAGCCAAATTTTGAGGTTTGCAAAGGATTCTGGGTAACAGAACCTGGTCAGAGCCCCACAAGTCACCCCATCTTGGATTCCCCTAGGTCTCTAGTTTTCAAAAATGCACAGGTTTGGTAGGTTTCCCTAGGTGCTAGCTGAGCTAGAGGCCAAAATCTGCAGGTAGGCACTTTGCAAAAAACCCCTCTGTTTTCTTTAAAAAAATGGGATGTGTCCATGTTGCGCTTTGGGGCATTTCCTGTCGCGGGCGCTAGGCCTACCCACACAAGTGAGGTATCATTTATATCGGGAGACTTGGGGGAACGCTGGGTGGAAGGAAATTTGTGGCTCCTCTCAGATTCCAGAACTTTCTGCCACAGAAATGTGAGGAACATGTGTTTTTTTAGCCAAATTTTGAGGTTTGCAAAGGATTCTGGGTAACAGAACCTTGTCAGATCCCCACAAGTCACCCCATCTTGGATTCCCCTACGTCTGTAGTTTTCAAAAATGCACAGGTTTGGTAGGTTTCCCTAGGTGCCGGCTGAGCTAGAGGCCAAAATCTGCAGGTAGGCACTTTGCAAAAAAAACCTCTGTTTTCTTTTAAAAAATGGGATGTGTCCATGTTGCGCTTGAGGTATTTCCTGTCGCGGGCGCTAGGCCTACCCACACAAGTGAGGTATCATTTCTATCGGGAGACTTGGGGGAACACTGGGTGGAAGGAAATTTGTGGCTCATCTCAGATTCCACAACTTTCTGTCACCATAATGTGAGGAAAATGTGTTTTTTTAGCCACATTTTGAGGTTTGCAAAGGATTCTGGGTAACAGAACCTGGTCAGAGCCCCACAAGTCACCCCATCATGGATTCCCCTAGGTCTCTAGTTTTTAAAAATGCACAGGTTTGGTAGGTTTCCCTAGGTGCTAGCTGAGCTAGAGGCCAAAATCTGCAGGAAGGCACTTTGCAAAAAACCCCTCTGTTTTCTTTGAAAAAATGGGATGTGTCCATGTTGCGCTTTGGGGCATTTCCTGTCGCGGGCGCTAGGCCTACCCACACAAGTGAGGTATCATTTCTATCGGGAGACTTGGGGGAACACTGGGTGGAAGGAAATTTGTGGCTCATCTCAGATTCCAGAACTTTCTGTCACCATAATATGAGGAAAATGTGTTTTTTTAGCCACATTTTGAGGTTTGCAAAGGATTCTGGGTAACAGAACCTGGTCAGAGCCCCACAAGTCACCCCATCTTGGATTCCCCTAGGTCTCTAGTTTTCAAAAATGCACAGGTTTGGTAGGTTTCCCTAGGTGCCGGCTGAGCTAGAGGCCAAAATCTACAGGTAGGCACTTTGCAAAAAACACCTCTGTTTTCTTTCAAATAATTGGATGTGTCCACGTTGCGCTTTGGGGCATTTTCTGTCGCGGGCGTTAGGCCTACCCACACAAGTGAGGTATCATTTTTAGCGGGAGACTTGGGGGAACGCTGGGTGGAAGGAAATTTGTGGCTCCTCTCAGATTCCACAACTTTCTGCCACAGAAATGTGAGGAACATGTGTTTTTTTAGCCAAATTTTGAGGTTTGCAAAGGATTCTGGGTAACAGAACCTTGTCAGATCCCCACAAGTCACCCCATCTTGGATTCCCCTAGGTCTGTAGTTTTAAAAAATGCACAGGTTTGGTAGGTTTCCCTAGGTGCTAGCTGAGCTAGAGGCCAAAATCTGCAGGTAGGCACTTTGCAAAAAAACCCTCTGTTTTCTTTAAAAAAATGGGATGTGTCCATGTTGCGCTTGAGGTATTTCCTGTCGCGGGCGCTAGGCCTACCCACACAAGTGAGGTATCATTTCTATCGGGAGACTTGGGGGAACACTGGGTGGAAGGAAATTTGTGGCTCATCTCAGATTCCAGAACTTTCTGTCACCATAATGTGAGGAAAATGTGTTTTTTTAGCCACATTTTGAGGTTTGCAAAGGATTCTGGGTAACAGAACCTGGTCAGAGCCCCACAAGTCACCCCATCATGGATTCCCCTAGGTCTCTAGTTTTTAAAAATGCACAGGTTTGGTAGGTTTCCCTAGGTGCCGGCTGAGCTAGAGGCCAAAATCTATAGGTAGGCACTTTACAAAAAACACCTCTGTTTTCTTTCAAAAAATTGGATGTGTCCACGTTGCGCTTTGGGGCATTTTCTGTCGCGGGCGCTAGGCCTACCCACACAAGTGAGGTATCATTTTTATCGGGAGACTTGGGGGAACGCTGGGTGGAAGGAAATTCGTGGCTCCTCTCAGATTCCAGAACTTTCTGCCACAGAAATGTGAGGAACATGTGTTTTTTTAGCCAAATTTTGAGGTTTGCAAAGGATTCTGGGTAACAGAACCTGGTCAGAGCCCCACAAGTCACCCCATCTTGGATTCCACTAGGTCTCTAGTTTTAAAAAATGCACAGGTTTGGTAGGTTTCCCTAGGTGCCGGCTGAGCTAGAGGCCAACATCTACAGGTAGGCACTTTGCAAAAAACAGCTCTGTTTTCTTTAAAAAAATGGGATGCGTCCACGTATCGCTTTGGGGCATTTCCTGTCGCGGGCGATAGGCCTACCCACACAAGTGAGGTATCATTTTTATCGGGAGACTTGGGGGAACGCTGGGTGGAAGGAAATTTGTGGCTCCTCTCATATTCCAGAACTTTCTGCCACAGAAATGTGAGGAACATGTGTTTTTTTAGCCAAATTTTGAGGTTTGCAAAGGATTCTGGGTAACAGAACCTGGTCAGAGCCCCACAAGTCACCCCATCTTGGATTCCCCTAGGTCTCTAGTTTTCAAAAATGCACAGGTTTGGTAGGTTTCCCTAGGTGCTAGCTGAGCTAGAGGCCAAAATCTGCAGGTAGGCACTTTGCAAAAAACCCCTCTGTTTTCTTTAAAAAAATGGGATGTGTCCATGTTGCGCTTTGGGGCATTTCCTGTCGCGGGCGCTAGGCCTACCCACACAAGTGAGGTATCATTTATATCGGGAGACTTGGGGGAACGCTGGGTGGAAGGAAATTTGTGGCTCCTCTCAGATTCCAGAACTTTCTGCCACAGAAATGTGAGGAACATGTGTTTTTTTAGCCAAATTTTGAGGTTTGCAAAGGATTCTGGGTAACAGAACCTTGTCAGATCCCCACAAGTCACCCCATCTTGGATTCCCCTACGTCTGTAGTTTTCAAAAATGCACAGGTTTGGTAGGTTTCCCTAGGTGCCGGCTGAGCTAGAGGCCAAAATCTGCAGGTAGGCACTTTGCAAAAAAAACCTCTGTTTTCTTTAAAAAAATGGGATGTGTCCATGTTGCGCTTGAGGTATTTCCTGTCGCGGGCGCTAGGCCTACCCACACAAGTGAGGTATCATTTCTATCGGGAGACTTGGGGGAACACTGGGTGGAAGGAAATTTGTGGCTCATCTCAGATTCCACAACTTTCTGTCACCATAATGTGAGGAAAATGTGTTTTTTTAGCCACATTTTGAGGTTTGCAAAGGATTCTGGGTAACAGAACCTGGTCAGAGCCCCACAAGTCACCCCATCATGGATTCCCCTAGGTCTCTAGTTTTTAAAAATGCACAGGTTTGGTAGGTTTCCCTAGGTGCTAGCTGAGCTAGAGGCCAAAATCTGCAGGTAGGCACTTTGCAAAAAACCCCTCTGTTTTCTTTGAAAAAATGGGATGTGTCCATGTTGCGCTTTGGGGCATTTCCTGTCGCGGGCGCTAGGCCTACCCACACAAGTGAGGTATCATTTCTATCGGGAGACTTGGGGGAACACTGGGTGGAAGGAAATTTGTGGCTCATCTCAGATTCCAGAACTTTCTGTCACCATAATATGAGGAAAATGTGTTTTTTTAGCCACATTTTGAGGTTTGCAAAGGATTCTGGGTAACAGAACCTGGTCAGAGCCCCACAAGTCACCCCATCTTGGATTCCCCTAGGTCTCTAGTTTTCAAAAATGCACAGGTTTGGTAGGTTTCCCTAGGTGCCGGCTGAGCTAGAGGCCAACATCTACAGGTAGGCACTTTGCAAAAAACACCTCTGTTTTCTTTCAAATAATTGGATGTGTCCACGTTGCGCTTTGGGGCATTTTCTGTCGCGGGCGTTAGGCCTACCCACACAAGTGAGGTATCATTTTTAGCGGGAGACTTGGGGGAACGCTGGGTGGAAGGAAATTTGTGGCTCCTCTCAGATTCCAGAACTTTCTGCCACAGAAATGTGAGGAACATGTGTTTTTTTAGCCAAATTTTGAGGTTTGCAAAGGATTCTTGGTAACAGAACCTGGTCAGAGCCCCACAAGTCACCCCATCTTGGATTCCCCTAGGTCTCTAGTTTTCAAAAATGCACAGGTTTGGTAGGTTTCCCTAGGTGCTAGCTGAGCTAGAGGCCAAAATCTGCAGGTAGGCACATTGCAAAAAACCCCTCTGTTTTCTTTAAAAAAATGGGATGTGTCCATGTTGCGCTTTGGGGCATTTCCTGTTGCGGGCGCTAGGCCTACCCACACAAGTGAGGTATCATTTATATCGGGAGACTTGGGGGAACGCTGGGTGGAAGGAAATTTGTGGCTCCTCTCAGATTCCAGAACTTTCTGCCACAGAAATGTGAGGAACATGTGTTTTTTTAGCCAAATTTTGAGGTTTGCAAAGGATTCTGGGTAAGAGAACCTTGTCAGATCCCCACAAGTCACCCCATCTTGGATTCCCCTACGTCTGTAGTTTTCAAAAATGCACAGGTTTGGTAGGTTTCCCTAGGTGCTAGCTGAGCTAGAGGCCAAAATCTGCAGGTAGGCACTTTGCAAAAAAACCCTCTGTTTTCTTTAAAAAAATGGGATGTGTCCATGTTGCGCTTGAGGTATTTCCTGTTGCGGGCGCTAGGCCTACCCACACAAGTGAGGTATCATTTCTATCGGGAGACTTGGGGGAACACTGAGTGGAAGGAAATTTGTGGCTCATCTCAGATTCCAGAACTTTCTGTCACCATAATGTGAGGAAAATGTGTTTTTTTAGCCACATTTTGAGGTTTGCAAAGGATTCTGGGTAACAGAACCTGGTCAGAGCCCCACAAGTCACCCCATCATGGATTCCCCTAGGTCTCTAGTTTTTAAAAATGCACAGGTTTGGTAGGTTTCCCTAGGTGCCGGCTGAGCTAGAGGCCAAAATCTATAGGTAGGCACTTTACAAAAAACACCTCTGTTTTCTTTCAAAAAATTGGATGTGTCCACGTTGCGCTTTGGGGCATTTTCTGTCGCGGGCGCTAGGCCTACCCACACAAGTGAGGTATCATTTTTATCGGGAGACTTGGGGGAACGCTGGGTGGAAGGAAATTCGTGGCTCCTCTCAGATTCCAGAACTTTCTGCCACAGAAATGTGAGGAACATGTGTTTTTTTAGCCAAATTTTGAGGTTTGCAAAGGATTCTGGGTAACAGAACCTGGTCAGAGCCCCACAAGTCACCCCATCTTGGATTCCACTAGGTCTCTAGTTTTAAAAAATGCACAGGTTTGGTAGGTTTCCCTAGGTGCCGGCTGAGCTAGAGGCCAACATCTACAGGTAGGCACTTTGCAAAAAACAGCTCTGTTTTCTTTAAAAAAATGGGATGCGTCCACGTTGCTCTTTGGGGCATTTCCTGTCGCGGGCGATAGGCCTACCCACACAAGTGAGGTATCATTTTTATCGGGAGACTTGGGGGAACGCTGGGTGGAAGGAAATTTGTGGCTCCTCTCATATTCCAGAACTTTCTGCCACAGAAATGTGAGGAACATGTGTTTTTTTAGCCAAATTTTGAGGTTTGCAAAGGATTCTGGGTAACAGAACCTGGTCAGAGCCCCACAAGTCACCCCATCTTGGATTCCCCTAGGTCTCTAGTTTTCAAAAATGCACAGGTTTGGTAGGTTTCCCTAGGTGCTAGCTGAGCTAGAGGCCAAAATCTGCAGGTAGGCACTTTGCAAAAAACCCCTCTGTTTTCTTTAAAAAAATGGGATGTGTCCATATTGCGCTTTGGGGCATTTCCTGTCGCGGGCGCTAGGCCTACCCACACAAGTGAGGTATCATTTCTATCGGGAGACTTGGGGGAACACTGGGTGGAAGGAAATTTGTGGGTCATCTCAGATTCCAGAACTTTCTGTCACCATAATATGAGGAAAATGTGTTTTTTTAGCCACATTTTGAGGTTTGCAAAGGATTCTGGGTAACAGAACCTGGTCAGAGCCCCACAAGTCACCCCATCTTGGATTCCCCTAGGTCTCTAGTTCTCAAAAATGCACAGGTTTGGTAGGTTTCCCTAGGTGCCGGCTGAGCTAGAGGCCAACATCTACAGGTAGGCACTTTGCAAAAAACAGCTCTGTTTTCTTTCAAAAAATTGGATGTGTCCACGTTGCGCTTTGGGGCATTTTCTGTCGCGGGCGTTAGGCCTACCCACACAAGTGAGGTATCATTTTTAGCGGGAGACTTGGGGGAACGCTGGGTGGAAGGAAATTTGTGGCTCCTCTCCGATTCCAGAACTTTCTGCCACAGAAATGTGAGGAACATGTGTTTTTTTAGCCACATTTTGAGGTTTGCAAAGGATTCTGGGTAACAGAACCTGGTCAGAGCCCCACAAGTCACCCCATCTTGGATTCCCCTAGGACTCTAGTTTACAAAAATGCACAGGTTTGGTAGGTTTCCCTAGGTGCCGGCTGAGCTAGAGGCCAACATCTACAGGTAGGCACTTGCAAAAAACAGCTCTGTTTTGTTTAAAAAAATGGGATGTGTCCACGTTGCGCTTTGGGGCATTTCCTGGTGCTGGCGATAGGCCTACCCACACAAGTGAGATATGATTTGTATCGGGAGACTTGGGGGAAAGCTGGGTGGAAGGAAATTTGTGGCTCCTCCCATATTCCAGACCTTTCTGCCACAGAAATGTGAGGAACATGTGTTTTTTTAGCTAAACTTTGAGGTTTGCAAAGGATTCTGGGTAACAGAACCTGGTCAGAGCCCCACAAGTCACCGCATTTTGGATTCCCCTAGGTCTCTAGTTTTCAAAAATGCACAGGTTTGGTAGGTTTCCCTAGGTGCTAGCTGAGCTAGAGGCCAAAATCTACAGGTAGGCACTTTGCAAAAAACACCTCTGTTTTCTTTAAAAAAAATTGGATGTGTCCACGTTGCGCTTTGGGGCATTTCCTGTTGCGGGCGCTAGGCCTACCCACACAAGTGAGGTATCATTTTTATCGGGAGACTTGGGGGAACGCTGGGTGGAAGGAAATTTGTGGCTCCTCTCAGATTCCAGAACTTTCTGCCACAGAAATGTGAGGAACATGTGTTTTTTTAGCCAAATTTTGAGGTTTGAAAGGATTCTGGGAAACAGAACCTGGTCAGAGACCCACAAGTCACCCCATCTTGGATTCCCCTAGGTCTCTAGTTTTAAAAAATGCACAGGTTTGGTAGGTTTCTCTGGGTGCCGGCTGAGCTAGAGGCCAAAATCTACAGGTAGGTACTTTGCAAAAAACACCTCTGTTTTCTTTAAAAAAATGGGATGTGTCCATGTTGCGCTTTGGGGCATTTCCTGTCGCGGGCGCTAGGCCTACCCACACAAGTGAGGTATCATTTATATCGGGAGACTTGGGGGAACGCTGGGTGTAAGGAAATTTGTGGCTCCTCTCAGATTCCAGAACTTTGTGCCACAAAAATGTGAGGAAAATGTGTTTTGTTAGCCACATTTTGAGGTTTGCAAAGGATTCTGGGTAACAGAACCTGGTCAGAGCCCCACAAGTCACCCCATCTTGGATTCCCCTAGGTCTCTAGTTTACAAAAATGCACAGGTTTGGTAGGTTTCCCTAGGTACCGGCTGAGCTAGAGGCCAAAATCTACAGGTAGGCACTTTGCAAAAAACACCTCTGTTTCTTTAAAAAAATTGGATGTGTCCACGTTGCGCTTTGGGGCATTTCCTGTTGCGGGCGCTAGGCCTACCCACACAACTGAGGTATAATTTTTATCGGGAGACTTGGGGGAACGCTGGGTGGAAGGAAATTTGTGGCTCCTCTCAGATTCCAGAACTTTCTGTCACCATAATGTGAGGAAAATGTGTTTTTTTAGCCACATTTTGAGGTTTGCAAAGGATTCTGGGTAACAGAACCTGGTCAGAGCCCCACAAGTCACCCCATCTAGGATTCCCCTAGGTCTCTAGTTTTAAAAAATGAACAGGTTTGGTAGGTTTCCCTAGGTGCCGGCTGAGCTAGAGGACACAATCTACAGGTAGGCACTTTGCAAAAAACAGCTCTGTTTTCTTTCCAAAAATGGGATGTGTCCACGTTGCGCTTTGGGGCATTTCTTGTCGTGGGCGCTAGGCCTACCCACACAAGTGAGGTACCATTTTTATCGGGAGACTTGGGGGAACGCTGGGTGGAAGGACATTTGTGGCTCCTCTCAGATTCCAGAACTTTCTGTCACCATAATGTGAGGAAAATTTGTTTTTTAGCCAAATTTTGAGGTTTGCAAAGGATTCTGGGTAACAGAACCTGGTCAGAGCCCCACAAGTCACCCCATCTTGGATTCCCCTAGGTCTCTAGTTTACGAAAATGCATAGGTTTGGTAGTTTTCCCTAGGTGCCGGCTGAGCTAGAGGCCAACATCTACAGGTAGGCACTTTGCAAAAAACAGCTCTGTTTTGTTTAAAAAAATGGGATGTGTCCACGTTGCGCTTTGGGGCATTTCCTGGTGCTGGCGATAGGCCTACCAACACAAGTGAGGTATCATTTGTATCGGGAGACTTGGGGAAACGCTGGGTGGAAGGAAATTTGTGGCTCCTCTCATATTCCAGACCTTTCTGCCACAGAAATGTGAGGAACATGTGTTTTTTTAGCCAAATTTTGAGGTTTGCAAAGGATTCTGGGTAACAGAACCTGGTCAGAGCCCCACAAGTCACCGCATTTTGGATTCCCCTAGGTCTCTAGTTTTCAAAAATGCACAGGTTTGGTAGGTTTCCCTAGGTGCTAGCTGAGCTAGAGGCCAAAATCTACAGGTAGGCACTTTGCAAAAATCACCTCTGTTTTCTTTAAAAAAAATTGTATGTGTCCACGTTGCGCTTTGGGGCATTTCCTCTTGCGGGCGCTAGGCCTACCCACACAAGTGAGGTATCATTTTTATCGGGAGACTTGGGGGAACGCTGGGTGGAAGGAAATTTGTGGCTCCTCTCAGATTCCAGAACTTTCTGCCACAGAAATGTAAGGAACATGTGTTTTTTTAGCCAAATTTTTAGGTTTGCAAAGGATTCTGGGTAACAGAACCTGGTCAGAGCCACACAAGTCACCCCATCTTGGATTCCCCTAGGTCTCTAGTTTTCAAAAATGCACAGGTTTGGTAGGTTTCCCTGGGTGCCGGCTGAGCTAGAGGCCAAAATCTACAGGTAGGTACTTTGCAAAAAAAATCTCTGTTTTCTTTCAAAAAATGGGATGTGTCCATGTTGCGCTTTGGGGCATTTCCTGTCGCGGGCGCTAGGCCTACCCACACAAGTGAGGTATCATTTATATCGGGAGACTTGGGGGAACGCTGGGTGGAAGGACATTTGTGGCTCCTCTCAGATTCCAGAACTTTCTGCCACAGAAATGTGAGGAACATGTGTTTTTTTAGCCAAATTTTGAGGTTTGCAAAGGATTCTGGGTAACAGAACCTGGTCAGAGCTCCGCAAGTCACCCCATCTTGGATTCCACTAGGTCTCTAGTTTTCAAAAATGCACAGGTTTGGTAGGTTTCCCTAGGTGCCGGCTGAGCTAGAGGCCAACATCTACAGGTAGGCACTTTGCAAAAAACAGCTCTGTTTTCTTTAAAAAAATGGGATGTGTCCACATTGCGCTTTGGGGCATTTCCTGTCGCGGGCGATAGGCCTACCCACACAAGTGAGGTATCATTTTTATCGGGGGACTTGGGGGAACGCTGGGTGGAAGGAAATTTGTGGCTCCTCTCAGATTCCAGAACTTTCTGCCACAGAAATGTGAGGAACATGTGTTTTTTTAGCCAAATTTTGAGGTTTGCAAAGGATTCTGGGTAACAGAACCTGGTCAGAGCCCCACAAGTCACCCCATCTTGGATTCCACTAGGTCTCTAGTTTTCAAAAATGCACAGGTTTGGTAGGTTTCCCTAGGTGCTAGCTGAGCTAGAGGCCAAAATCTGCAGGTAGGCACTTTGCAAAAAAAACCTCTGTTTTCTTTAAAAAAAATGGGATGTGTCCATGTTGCGCTTGGGGTATTTCCGGTCGCGGGCGCTAGGCCTTACCACACAAGTGAGGTATCATTTCTATAGGGAGACTTGGGGGAACACTGGGTGGAAGGAAATTTGTGGCTCATCTCAGATTCCAGAACTTTCTGTCAGCATAACGTGAGGAACATGTGTTTTTTTAGCCAAATTTTGAGGTTTGCAAAGGATTCTGGGTAACAGAACCTGGTCAGAGCCCCACAAGTCACCCCATCTTGGATTCCCCTAGGTCTCTAGTTTTCAAAAATGCACAGGTTTGGTAGGTTTCCCTAGGTGCTAGCTGAGCTAGAGGCCAAAATCTGCAGGTAGGCACTTTGCAAAAAACCCCTCTGTTTTCTTTTAAAAAATGGGATGTGTCCATGTTGCGCTTTGGGGCAGTTCCTGTCGCGGGCGCTAGGCCTACCCACACAAGTGAGGTATCATTTCTATCGGGAGACTTGGGGGAACACTGGGTGAAAGGAAATTTGTGGCTCATCTCAGATTCCAGAACTTTCTGTCACCATAATATGAGGAAAATGTGTTTTTTTAGCCACATTTAGAGGTTTGCAAAGGATTCTGGGTAACAGAACCCTGTCAGAGCCCCACAAGTCACCCCATCTTGGATTCCCCTAGGTCTCTAGTTTTCAAAAATGCACAGGTTTGGTAGGTTTCCCTAGGTGCCGGCTGAGCTAGAGGCCAAAATCTACAGGAAGGCACTTTGCAAAAAACACCTCTGTTTTCTTTCAAAAAATTGGATGTGTCCACGTTGCGCTTTGGGGCATTTTCTGTCGCGGGCGTTAGGCCTACCCACACAAGTGAGGTATCATTTTTAGCGGGAGACTTGGGGGAACGCTGGGTGGAAGGAAATTCGTGGCTCCTCTCAGATTCCAGAACTTTCTGCCACAGAAATGTGAGGAACATGTGTTTTTTTAGCCACATTTTGAGGTTTGCAAAGGATTCTGGGTAACAGAACCTGGTCAGAGCCCCACAAGTCACCCCATCTTGGATTCCCCTAGGACTCTAGTTTACAAAAATGCACAGGTTTGGTAGGTTTCCCTAGGTGCCGGCTGAGCTAGAGGCCAACATCTACAGGTAGGCACTTTGCAAAAAACAGCTCTGTTTTGTTTAAAAAAATGGGATGTGTCCACGTTGCGCTTTGGGGCATTTCCTGGTGCTGGCGATAGGCCTACCCACACAAGTGAGATATCATTTGTATCGGGAGACTTGGGGGAACGCTGGGTGGAAGGAAATTTGTGGCTCCTCCCATATACCAGACCTTTCTGCCACAGAAATGTGAGGAACATGTGTTTTTTTAGCCAAATTTTGAGGTTTGCAAAGGATTCTGGGTAACAGAACCTGGTCAGAGCCCCACAAGTCACCGCATTTTGGATTCCCCTAGATCTCTAGTTTTCAAAAATGCACAGGTTTGGTAGGTTTCCCTAGGTGCTAGCTGAGCTAGAGGCCAAAATCTACAGGTAGGCACTTTGCAAAAAACACCTCTGTTTTCTTTAAAAAAAATTGGATGTGTCCACGTTGCGCTTTGGGGCATTTCCTGTTGCGGGCGCTAGGCCTACCCACACAAGTGAGGTATCATTTTTATCGGGAGACTTGGGGGAACGCTGGGTGGAAGGAAATTTGTGGCTCCTCTCAGATTCCAGAACTTTCTGCCACAGAAATGTGAGGAACATGTGTTTTTTTAGCCAAATTTTGAGGTTTGAAAGGATTCTGGGTAACAGAACCTGGTCAGAGACCCACAAGTCACCCCATCTTGGATTCCCCTAGGTCTCTAGTTTTTAAAAATGCACAGGTTTGGTAGGTTTCTCTGGGTGCCGGCTGAGCTAGAGGCCAAAATCTACAGGTAGGTACTTTGCAAAAAACACCTCTGTTTTCTTTCAAAAAATGGGATGTGTCCATGTTGCGCTTTGGGGCATTTCCTGTCGCGGGCGCTAGGCCTACCCACACAAGTGAGGTATCATTTATATCGGGAGACTTGGGGGAACGCTGGGTGGAAGGAAATTTGTGGCTCCTCTCAGATTCCAGAACTTTGTGCCACAAAAATGTGAGGAAAATGTGTTTTTTTAGCCACATTTTGAGGTTTGCAAAGGATTCTGGGTAACAGAACCTGGTCAGAGCCCCACAAGTCACCCCATCTTGGATTCCCCTAGGTCTCTAGTTTACAAAAATGCACAGGTTTGGTAGGTTTCCCTAGGTGCCGGCTGAGCTAGAGGCCAAAATCTACAGGTAGGCACTTTGCAAAAAACACCTCTGTTTTCTTTAAAAAAATTGGATGTGTCCACGTTGCGCTTTGGGGCATTTGCTGTTGCGGGCGCTAGGCCTACCCACACAAGTGAGGTATAATTTTTATCGGGAGACTTGGGGGAACGCTGGGTGGAAGGAAATTTGTGGCTCCTCTCAGATTCCAGAACTTTCTGTCACCATAATGTGAGGAAAATGTGTTTTTTTAGCCACATTTTGAGGTTTGCAAAGGATTCTGGGTAACAGAACCTGGTCAGAGCCCCACAAGTCACCCCATCATGGATTTCCCTAGGTCTCTAGTTTTTAAAAATGCACAGGTTTGGTAGGTTTCCCTAGGTGCCGGCTGAGCTACAGGCCAAAATCTATAGGTAGGCACTTTACAAAAAACACCTCTGTTTTCTTTCAAAAAATTGGATGTGTCCACGTTGCGCTTTGGGGCATTTTCTGTCGCGGGCGCTAGGCCTACCCACACAAGTGAGGTATCATTTTTATCGGGAGACTTGGGGGAACGCTGGGTGGAAGGAAATTCGTGGCTCCTCTCAGATTCCAGAACTTTCTGCCACAGAAATGTGAGGAACATGTGTTTTTTTAGCCAAATTTTGAGGTTTGCAAAGGATTCTGGGTAACAGAACCTGGTCAGAGCCCCACAAGTCACCCCATCTTGGATTCCACTAGGTCTCTAGTTTTAAAAAATGCACAGGTTTGGTAGGTTTCCCTAGGTGCCGGCTGAGCTAGAGGCCAACATCTACAGGTAGGCACTTTGCAAAAAACAGCTCTGTTTTCTTTAAAAAAATGGGATGCGTCCACGTATCGCTTTGGGGCATTTCCTGTCGCGGGCGATAGGCCTACCCACACAAGTGAGGTATCATTTTTATCGGGAGACTTGGGGGAACGCTGGGTGGAAGGAAATTTGTGGCTCCTCTCATATTCCAGAACTTTCTGCCACAGAAATGTGAGGAACATGTGTTTTTTTAGCCAAATTTTGAGGTTTGCAAAGGATTCTGGGTAACAGAACCTGGTCAGAGCCCCACAAGTCACCCCATCTTGGATTCCCCTAGGTCTCTAGTTTTCAAAAATGCACAGGTTTGGTAGGTTTCCCTAGGTGCTAGCTGAGCTAGAGGCCAAAATCTGCAGGTAGGCACTTTGCAAAAAACCCCTCTGTTTTCTTTAAAAAAATGGGATGTGTCCATGTTGCGCTTTGGGGCATTTCCTGTCGCGGGCGCTAGGCCTACCCACACAAGTGAGGTATCATTTATATCGGGAGACTTGGGGGAACGCTGGGTGGAAGGAAATTTGTGGCTCCTCTCAGATTCCAGAACTTTCTGCCACCGAAATGTGAGGAACATGTGTTTTTTTAGCCAAATTTTGAGGTTTGCAAAGGATTCTGGGTAACAGAACCTTGTCAGATCCCCACAAGTCACCCCATCTTGGATTCCCCTACGTCTGTAGTTTTCAAAAATGCACAGGTTTGGTAGGTTTCCCTAGGTGCTAGCTGAGCTAGAGGCCAAAATCTGCAGGTAGGCACTTTGCAAAAAAAACCTCTGTTTTCTTTAAAAAAAATGGGATGTGTCCATGTTGCGCTTGAGGTATTTCCTGTCGCGGGCGCTAGGCCTACCCACACAAGTGAGGTATCATTTCTATCGGGAGACTTGGGGGAACACTGGGTGGAAGGAAATTTGTGGCTCATCTCAGATTCGAGAACTTTCTGTCACCATAATGTGAGGAAAATGTGTTTTTTTAGCCACATTTTGAGGTTTGCAAAGGATTCTGGGTAACAGAACCTGGTCAGAGCCCCACAAGTCACCCCATCATGGATTCCCCTAGGTCTCTAGTTTTTAAAAATGCACAGGTTTGGTAGGTTTCCCTAGGTGCTAGCTGAGCTAGAGGCCAAAATCTGCAGGTAGGCACTTTGCAAAAAACCCCTCTGTTTTCTTTGAAAAAATGGGATGTGTCCATGTTGCGCTTTGGGGCATTTCCTGTCGCGGGCGCTAGGCCTACCCACACAAGTGAGGTATCATTTCTATCGGGAGACTTGGGGGAACACTGGGTGGAAGGAAATTTGTGGCTCATCTCAGATTCCAGAACTTTCTGTCACCATAATATGAGGAAAATGTGTTTTTTTAGCCACATTTTGAGGTTTGCAAAGGATTCTGGGTAACAGAACCTGGTCAGAGCCCCACAAGTCACCCCATCTTGGATTCCCCTAGGTCTCTAGTTTTCAAAAATGCACAGGTTTGGTAGGTTTCCCTAGGTGCCGGCTGAGCTAGAGGCCAAAATCTACAGGTAGGCACTTTGCAAAAAACACCTCTGTTTTCTTTCAAAAAATTGGATGTGTCCACGTTGCGCTTTGGGGCATTTTCTGTCGCGGGCGTTAGGCCTACCCACACAAGTGAGGTATCATTTTTAGCGGGAGACTTGGGGGAACGCTGGGTGGAAGGACATTTGTGGCTCCTCTCAGATTCCAGAACTTTCTGCCACAGAAATGTGAGGAACATGTGTTTTTTTAGCCAAATTTTGAGGTTTGCAAAGGATTCTTGGTAACAGAACCTGGTCAGAGCCCCACAAGTCACCCCATCTTGGATTCCCCTAGGTCTCTAGTTTTTAAAAATGCACAGGTTTGGTAGGTTTCTCTGGGTGCCGGCTGAGCTAGAGGCCAAAATCTACAGGTAGGTACTTTGCAAAAAACACCTCTGTTTTCTTTCAAAAAATGGGATGTGTCCATGTTGCGCTTTGGGGCATTTCCTGTCGCGGGCGCTAGGCCTACCCACACAAGTGTGGTATCATTTATATCGGGAGACTTGGGGGAACGCTGGGTGGAAGGAAATTTGTGGCTCCTCTCAGATTCCAGAACTTTGTGCCACAAAAATGTGAGGAAAATGTGTTTTTTTAGCCACATTTTGAGGTTTGCAAAGGATTCTGGGTAACAGAACCTGGTCAGAGCCCCACAAGTCACCCCATCTTGGATTCCCCTAGGTCTCTAGTTTACAAAAATGCACAGGTTTGGTAGGTTTCCCTAGGTGCCGGCTGAGCTAGAGGCCAAAATCTACAGGTAGGCACTTTGCAAAAAACACCTCTGTTTTCTTTAAAAAAATTGGATGTGTCCACGTTGCGCTTTGGGGCATTTGCTGTTGCGGGCGCTAGGCCTACCCACACAAGTGAGGTATAATTTTTATCGGGAGACTTGGGGGAACGCTGGGTGGAAGGAAATTCGTGGCTCCTCTCAGATTCCAGAACTTTCTGCCACAGAAATGTGAGGAACATGTGTTTTTTTAGCCAAATTTTGAGGTTTGCAAAGGATTCTGGGTAACAGAACCTGGTCAGAGCCCCACAAGTCACCCCATCTTGGATTCCACTAGGTCTCTAGTTTTAAAAAATGCACAGGTTTGTTAGGTTTCCCTAGGTGCCGGCTGAGCTAGAGGCCAACATCTACAGGTAGGCACTTTGCAAAAAACAGCTCTGTTTTCTTTAAAAAAATGGGATGCGTCCACGTATCGCTTTGGGGCATTTCCTGTCGCGGGCGATAGGCCTACCCACACAAGTGAGGTATCATTTTTATCGGGAGACTTGGGGGAACGCTGGGTGGAAGGAAATTTGTGGCTCCTCTCATATTCCAGAACTTTCTGCCACAGAAATGTGAGGAACATGTGTTTTTTTAGCCAAATTTTGAGGTTTGCAAAGGATTCTGGGTAACAGAACCTGGTCAGAGCCCCACAAGTCACCCCATGTTGGATTCCCCTAGGTCTCTAGTTTTCAAAAATGCACAGGTTTGGTAGGTTTCCCTAGGTGCTAGCTGAGCTAGAGGCCAAAATCTGCAGGTAGGCACTTTGCAAAAAACCCCTCTGTTTTCTTTAAAAAAATGGGATGTGTCCATGTTGCGCTTTGGGGCATTTCCTGTCGCGGGCGCTAGGCCTACCCACACAAGTGAGGTATCATTTATATCGGGAGACTTGGGGGAACGCTGGGTGGAAGGAAATTTGTGGCTCCTCTCAGATTCCAGAACTTTCTGCCACAGAAATGTGAGGAACATGTGTTTTTTTAGCCAAATTTTGAGGTTTGCAAAGGATTCTGGGTAACAGAACCTTGTCAGATCCCCACAAGTCACCCCATCTTGGATTCCCCTACGTCTGTAGTTTTCAAAAATGCACAGGTTTGGTAGGTTTCCCTAGGTGCTAGCTGAGCTAGAGGCCAAAATCTGCAGGTAGGCACTTTGCAAAAAAAACCTCTGTTTTCTTTAAAAAAATGGGATGTGTCCATGTTGCGCTTGAGGTATTTCCTGTCGCGGGCGCTAGGCCTACCCACACAAGTGAGGTATCATTTCTATCGGGAGACTTGGGGGAACACTGGGTGGAAGGAAATTTGTGGCTCATCTCAGATTCCACAACTTTCTGTCACCATAATGTGAGGAAAATGTGTTTTTTTAGCCACATTTTGAGGTTTGCAAAGGATTCTGGGTAACAGAACCTGGTCAGAGCCCCACAAGTCACCCCATCATGGATTCCCCTAGGTCTCTAGTTTTTAAAAATGCACAGGTTTGGTAGGTTTCCCTAGGTGCTAGCTGAGCTAGAGGCCAAAATCTGCAGGTAGGCACTTTGCAAAAAAACCCTCTGTTTTCTTTGAAAAAATGGGATGTGTCCATGTTGCGCTTTGGGGCATTTCCTGTCGCGGGCGCTAGGCCTACCCACACAAGTGAGGTATCATTTCTATCGGGAGACTTGGGGGAACACTGGGTGGAAGGAAATTTGTGGCTCATCTCAGATTCCAGAACTTTCTGTCACCATAATATGAGGAAAATGTGTTTTTTTAGCCACATTTTGAGGTTTGCAAAGGATTCTGGGTAACAGAACCTGGTCAGAGCCCCACAAGTCACCCCATCTTGGATTCCCCTAGGTCTCTAGTTTTCAAAAATGCACAGGTTTGGTAGGTTTCCCTAGGTGCCGGCTGAGCTAGAGGCCAAAATCTACAGGTAGGCACTTTGCAAAAAACACCTCTGTTTTCTTTCAAAAAATTGGATGTGTCCACGTTGCGCTTTGGGGCATTTTCTGTCGCGGGCGTTAGGCCTACCCACACAAGTGAGGTATCATTTTTAGCAGGAGACTTGGGGGAACGCTGGGTGGAAGGAAATTTGTGGCTCCTCTCAGATTCCAGAACTTTCTGCCACAGAAATGTGAGGAACATGTGTTTTTTTAGCCAAATTTTGAGGTTTGCAAAGGATTCTTGGTAACAGAACCTGGTCAGAGCCCCACAAGTCACCCCATCTTGGATTCCCCTAGGTCTCTAGTTTTCAAAAATGCACAGGTTTGGTAGGTTTCCCTAGGTGCTAGCTGAGCTAGAGGCCAAAATCTGCAGGTAGGCACTTTGCAAAAAACCCCTCTGTTTTCTTTAAAAAAATGGGATGTGTCCATGTTGCGCTTTGGGGCATTTTGTGTTGCGGGCGCTAGGCCTACCCACACAAGTGAGGTATCATTTATATCGGGAGACTTGGGGGAACGCTGGGTGGAAGGAAATTTGTGGCTCCTCTCAGATTCCAGAACTTTCTGCCACAGAAATGTGAGGAACATGTGTTTTTTTAGCCAAATTTTGAGGTTTGCAAAGGATTCTGGGTAAGAGAACCTTGTCAGATCCCCACAAGTCACCCCATTTTGGATTCCCCTACGTCTGTAGTTTTCAAAAATGCACAGGTTTGGTAGGTTTCCCTAGGTGCTAGCTGAGCTAGAGGCCAAAATCAGCAGGTAGGCACTTTGCAAAAAAACCCTCTGTTTTCTTTAAAAAAATGGGATGTGTCCATGTTGCGCTTGAGGTATTTCCTGTCGCGGGCGCTAGGCCTACCCACACAAGTGAGGTATCATTTCTATCAGGAGACTTGGGGGAACACTGGGTGGAAGGAAATTTGTGGCTCATCTCAGATTCCAGAACTTTCTGTCACCATAATGTGAGGAAAATGTGTTTTTTTAGCCACATTTTGAGGTTTGCAAAGGATTCTGGGTAACAGAACCTGGTCAGAGCCCCACAAGTCACCCCATCATGGATTCCCCTAGGTCTCTAGTTTTTAAAAATGCACAGGTTTGGTAGGTTTCCCTAGGTGCCGGCTGAGCTAGAGGCCAAAATCTATAGGTAGGCACTTTACAAAAAACACCTCTGTTTTCTTTAAAAAAATTGGATGTGTCCACGTTGCGCTTTGGGGCATTTTCTGTCGCGGGCGCTAGGCCTACCCACACAAGTGAGGTATCATTTTTATCGGGAGACTTGGGGGAACGCTGGGTGGAAGGAAATTTGTGGCTCCTCTCAGATTCCAGAACTTTCTGCCACAGAAATGTGAGGAACATGTGTTTTTTTAGCCAAATTTTGAGGTTTGCAAAGGATTCTGGGTAACAGAACCTGGTCAGAGCCCCACAAGTCACCCCATCTTGGATTCCACTAGGTCTCTAGTTTTAAAAAATGCACAGGTTTGGTAGGTTTCCCTAGGTGCCGGCTGAGCTAGAGGCCAACATCTACAGGTAGGCACTTTGCAAAAAACAGCTCTGTTTTCTTTAAAAAAATGGGATGCATCCACGTATCGCTTTGGGGCATTTCCTGTCGCGGGCGATAGGCCTACCCACACAAGTGAGGTATCATTTTTATCGGGAGACTTGGGGGAACGCTGGGTGGAAGGAAATTTGTGGCTCCTCTCATATTCCAGAACTTTCTGCCACAGAAATGTGAGGAACATGTGTTTTTTTAGCCAAATTTTGAGGTTTGCAAAGGATTCTGGGTAACAGAACCTGGTCAGAGCCCCACAAGTCACCCCATCTTGGATTCCCCTAGGTCTCTAGTTTTCAAAAATGCACAGGTTTGGTAGGTTTCCCTAGGTGCTAGCTGAGCTAGAGGCCAAAATCTGCAGGTAGGCACTTTGCAAAAAACCCCTCTGTTTTCTTTAAAAAAATGGGATGTGTCCATGTTGCGCTTTGGGGCATTTCCTGTCGCGGGCGCTAGGCCTACCCACACAAGTGAGGTATCATTTATATCGGGAGACTTGGGGGAACGCTGGGTGGAAGGAAATTTGTGGCTCCTCTCAGATTCCAGAACTTTCTGCCACCGAAATGTGAGGAACATGTGTTTTTTTAGCCAAATTTTGAGGTTTGCAAAGGATTCTGGGTAACAGAACCTTGTCAGATCCCCACAAGTCACCCCATCTTGGATTCCCCTACGTCTTTAGTTTTCAAAAATGCACAGGTTTGGTAGGTTTCCCTAGGTGCTAGCTGAGCTAGAGGCCAAAATCTGCAGGTAGGCACTTTGCAAAAAAAACCTCTGTTTTCTTTAAAAAAAATGGGATGTGTCCATGTTGCGCTTGAGGTATTTCCTGTCGCGGGCGCTAGGCCTACCCACACAAGTGAGGTATCATTTCTATCGGGAGACTTGGGGGAACACTGGGTGGAAGGAAATTTGTGGCTCATCTCAGATTCCACAACTTTCTGTCACCATAATGTGAGGAAAATGTGTTTTTTTAGCCACATTTTGAGGTTTGCAAAGGATTCTGGGTAACAGAACCTGGTCAGAGCCCCACAAGTCACCCCATCATGGATTCCCCTAGGTCTCTAGTTTTTAAAAATGCACAGGTTTGGTAGGTTTCCCTAGGTGCTAGCTGAGCTAGAGGCCAAAATCTGCAGGTAGGCACTTTGCAAAAAACCCCTCTGTTTTCTTTGAAAAAATGGGATGTGTCCATGTTGCGCTTTGGGGCATTTCCTGTCGCGGGCGCTAGGCCTACCCACACAAGTGAGGTATCATTTCTATCGGGAGACTTGGGGGAACACTGGGTGGAAGGAAATTTGTGGCTCATCTCAGATTCCAGAACTTTCTGTCACCATAATATGAGGAAAATGTGTTTTTTTAGCCACATTTTGAGGTTTGCAAAGGATTCTGGGTAACAGAACCTGGTCAGAGCCCCACAAGTCACCCCATCTTGGATTCCCCTAGGTCTCTAGTTTTCAAAAATGCACAGGTTTGGTAGGTTTCCCTAGGTGCCGGCTGAGCTAGAGGCCAAAATCTACAGGTAGGCACTTTGCAAAAAACACCTCTGTTTTCTTTCAAAAAATTGGATGTGTCCACGTTGCGCTTTGGGGCATTTTCTGTCGCGGGCGTTAGGCCTACCCACACAAGTGAGGTATCATTTTTAGCGGGAGACTTGGGGGAACGCTGGGTGGAAGGACATTTGTGGCTCCTCTCAGATTCCAGAACTTTCTGCCACAGAAATGTGAGGAACATGTGTTTTTTTAGCCAAATTTTGAGGTTTGCAAAGGATTCTTGGTAACAGAACCTGGTCAGAGCCCCACAAGTCACCCCATCTTGGATTCCCCTAGGTCTCTAGTTTTTAGAAATGCACAGGTTTGGTAGGTTTCTCTGGGTGCCGGCTGAGCTAGAGGCCAAAATCTACAGGTAGGTACTTTGCAAAAAACACCTCTGTTTTCTTTCAAAAAATGGGATGTGTCCATGTTGCGCTTTGGGGCATTTCCTGTCGCGGGCGCTAGGCCTACCCACACAAGTGAGGTATCATTTATATCGGGAGACTTGGGGGAACGCTGGGTGGAAGGAAATTTGTGGCTCCTCTCAGATTCCAGAACTTTGTGCCACAAAAATGTGAGGAAAATGTGTTTTTTTAGCCACATTTTGAGGTTTGCAAAGGATTCTGGGTAACAGAACCTGGTCAGAGCCCCACAAGTCACCCCATCTTGGATTCCCCTAGGTCTCTAGTTTACAAAAATGCACAGGTTTGGTAGGTTTCCCTAGGTGCCGGCTGAGCTAGAGGCCAAAATCTACAGGTAGGCACTTTGCAAAAAACACCTCTGTTTTCTTTAAAAAAATTGGATGTGTCCACGTTGCGCTTTGGGGCATTTGCTGTTGCGGGCGCTAGGCCTACCCACACAAGTGAGGTATAATTTTTATCGGGAGACTTGGGGGAACGCTGGGTGGAAGGAAATTTGTGGCTCCTCTCAGATTCCAGAACTTTCTGTCACCATAATGTGAGGAAAATGTGTTTTTTTAGCCACATTTTGAGGTTTGCAAAGGATTCTGGGTAACAGAACCTGGTCAGAGCCCCACAAGTCACCCCATCATGGATTCCCCTAGGTCTCTAGTTTTTAAAAATGCACAGGTTTGGTAGGTTTCCCTAGGTGCCGGCTGAGCTAGAGGCCAAAATCTATAGGTAGGCACTTTACAAAAAACACCTCTGTTTTCTTTCAAAAAATTGGATGTGTCCACGTTGCGCTTTGGGGCATTTTCTGTCGCGGGCGCTAGGCCTACCCACACAAGTGAGGTATCATTTTTATCGGGAGACTTGGGGGAACGCTGGGTGGAAGGAAATTCGTGGCTCCTCTCAGATTCCAGAACTTTCTGCCACAGAAATGTGAGGAACATGTGTTTTTTTAGCCAAATTTTGAGGTTTGCAAAGGATTCTGGGTAACAGAACCTGGTCAGAGCCCCACAAGTCACCCCATCTTGGATTCCACTAGGTCTCTAGTTTTAAAAAATGCACAGGTTTGTTAGGTTTCCCTAGGTGCCGGCTGAGCTAGAGGCCAACATCTACAGGTAGGCACTTTGCAAAAAACAGCTCTGTTTTCTTTAAAAAAATGGGATGCGTCCACGTATCGCTTTGGGGCATTTCCTGTCGTGGGCGATAGGCCTACCCACACAAGTGAGGTATCATTTTTATCGGGAGACTTGGGGGAACGCTGGGTGGAAGGAAATTTGTGGCTCCTCTCATATTCCAGAACTTTCTGCCACAGAAATGTGAGGAACATGTGTTTTTTTAGCCAAATTTTGAGGTTTGCTAAGGATTCTGGGTAACAGAACCTGGTCAGAGCCCCACAAGTCACCCCATGTTGGATTCCCCTAGGTCTCTAGTTTTCAAAAATGCACAGGTTTGGTAGGTTTCCCTAGGTGCTAGCTGAGCTAGAGGCCAAAATCTGCAGGTAGGCACTTTGCAAAAAACCCCTCTGTTTTCTTTAAAAAAATGGGATGTGTCCATGTTGCGCTTTGGGGCATTTCCTGTCGCGGGCGCTAGGCCTACCCACACAAGTGAGGTATCATTTATATCGGGAGACTTGGGGGAACGCTGGGTGGAAGGAAATTTGTGGCTCCTCTCAGATTCCAGAACTTTCTGCCACAGAAATGTGAGGAACATGTGTTTTTTTTAGCCAAATTTTGAGGTTTGCAAAGGATTCTGGGTAACAGAACCTTGTCAGATCCCCACAAGTCACCCCATCTTGGATTCCCCTACGTCTGTAGTTTTCAAAAATGCACAGGTTTGGTAGGTTTCCCTAGGTGCTAGCTGAGCTAGAGGCCAAAATCTGCAGGTAGGCACTTTGCAAAAAAAACCTCTGTTTTCTTTAAAAAAATGGGATGTGTCCATGTTGCGCTTGAGGTATTTCCTGTCGCGGGCGCTAGGCCTACCCACACAAGTGAGGTATCATTTCTATCGGGAGACTTGGGGGAACACTGGGTGGAAGGAAATTTGTGGCTCCTCTCAGATTCCAGAACTTTCTGCCACAGAAATGTGAGGAACATGTGTTTTTTTAGCCAAATTTTGAGGTTTGCAAAGGATTCTTGGTAACAGAACCTGGTCAGAGCCCCACAAGTCACCCCATCTTGGATTCCCCTATGTCTCTAGTTTTCAAAAATGCACAGGTTTGGTAGGTTTCCCTAGGTGCTAGCTGAGCTAGAGGCCAAAATCTGCAGGTAGGCACTTTGCAAAAAAACCCTCTGTTTTCTTTAAAAAAATGGGATGTGTCCATGTTGCGCTTGAGGTATTTCCTGTCGCGGGCGCTAGGCCTACCCACACAAGTGAGGTATCATTTCTATCAGGAGACTTGGGGGAACACTGGGTGGAAGGAAATTTGTGGCTCATCTCAGATTCCAGAACTTTCTGTCACCATAATGTGAGGAAAATGTGTTTTTTTAGCCACATTTTGAGGTTTGCAAAGGATTCTGGGTAACAGAACCTGGTCAGAGCCCCACAAGTCACCCCATCATGGATTCCCCTAGGTCTCTAGTTTTTAAAAATGCACAGGTTTGGTAGGTTTCCCTAGGTGCCGGCTGAGCTAGAGGCCAAAATCTATAGGTAGGCACTTTACAAAAAACACCTCTGTTTTCTTTCAAAAAATTGGATGTGTCCACGTTGCGCTTTGGGGCATTTTCTGTCGCGGGCGCTAGGCCTACCCACACAAGTGAGGTATCATTTTTATCGGGAGACTTGGGGAACGCTGGGTGGAAGGAAATTCGTGGCTCCTCTCAGATTCCAGAACTTTCTGCCACAGAAATGTGAGGAACATGTGTTTTTTTAGCCAAATTTTGAGGTTTGCAAAGGATTCTGGGTAACAGAACCTGGTCAGAGCCCCACAAATCACCCCATCTTGGATTCCACTAGGTCTCTAGTTTTAAAAAATGCACAGGTTTGGTAGGTTTCCCTAGGTGCCGGCTGAGCTAGAGGCCAACATCTACAGGTAGGCACTTTGCAAAAAACAGCTCTGTTTTCTTTAAAAAAATGGGATGCGTCCACGTATCGCTTTGGGGCATATCCTGTCGCGGGCGATAGGCCTACCCACACAAGTGAGGTATCATTTTTATCGGGAGACTTGGGGGAACGCTGGGTGGAAGGAAATTTGTGGCTCCTCTCATATTCCAGAACTTTCTGCCACAGAAATGTGAGGAACATGTGTTTTTTTAGCCAAATTTTGAGGTTTGCAAAGGATTCTGGGTAACAGAACCTGGTCAGAGCCCCACAAGTCACCCCATCTTGGATTCCCCTAGGTCTCTAGTTTTCAAAAATGCACAGGTTTGGTAGGTTTCCCTAGGTGCTAGCTGAGCTAGAGGCCAAAATCTGCAGGTAGGCACTTTGCAAAAAACCCCTCTGTTTTCTTTAAAAAAATGGGATGTGTCCATGTTGCGCTTTGGGGCATTTCCTGTCGCGGGCGCTAGGCCTACCCACACAAGTGAGGTATCATTTATATCGGGAGACTTGGGGGAACGCTGGGTGGAAGGAAATTTGTGGCTCCTCTCAGATTCCAGAACTTTCTGCCACCGAAATGTGAGGAACATGTGTTTTTTTAGCCAAATTTTGAGGTTTGCAAAGGATTCTGGGTAACAGAACCTTGTCAGATCCCCACAAGTCACCCCATCTTGGATTCCCCTACGTCTGTAGTTTTAAAAAATGCACAGGTTTGGTAGGTTTCCCTAGGTGCTAGCTGAGCTAGAGGCCAAAATCTGCAGGTAGGCACTTTGCAAAAAAAACCTCTGTTTTCTTTAAAAAAAATGGGATGTGTCCATGTTGCGCTTGAGGTATTTCCTGTCGCGGGCGCTAGGCCTACCCACACAAGTGAGGTATCATTTCTATCGGGAGACTTGGGGGAACACTGGGTGGAAGGAAATTTGTGGCTCATCTCAGATTCCACAACTTTCTGTCACCATAATGTGAGGAAAATGTGTTTTTTTAGCCACATTTTGAGGTTTGCAAAGGATTCTGGGTAACAGAACCTGGTCAGAGCCCCACAAGTCACCCCATCATGGATTCCCCTAGGTCTCTAGTTTTTAAAAATGCACAGGTTTGGTAGGTTTCCCTAGGTGCCGGCTGAGCTAGAGGCCAAAATCTACAGGTAGGTACTTTGCAAAAAACACCTCTGTTTTCTTTCAAAAAATTGGATGTGTCCACGTTGCGCTTTGGGGCATTTTCTGTCGCGGGCGCTAGGCCTACCCACACAAGTGAGGTATCATTTTTATCGGGAGACTTGGGGGAACGCTGGGTGGAAGGAAATTCGTGGCTCCTCTCAGATTCCAGAACTTTCTGCCACAGAAATGTGAGGAACATGTGTTTTTTTAGCCAAATTTTGAGGTTTGCAAAGAATTCTGGGTAACAGAACCTGGTCAGAGCCCCACAAGTCACCCCATCTTGGATTCCACTAGGTCTCTAGTTTAAAAAAATGCACAGGTTTGGTAGGTTTCCCTAGGTGCCGGCTGAGCTAGAGGCCAACATCTACAGGTAGGCACTTTGCAAAAAACAGCTCTGTTTTCTTTAAAAAAATGGGATGCGTCCACGTTGCGCTTTGGGGCATTTCCTGTCGCGGGCGATAGGCCTACCCACACAAGTGAGGTATCATTTTTATCGGGAGACTTGGGGGAACGCTGGGTGGAAGGAAATTTGTGGCTCCTCTCATATTCCAGAACTTTCTGCCACAGAAATGTGAGGAACATGTGTTTTTTTAGCCAAATTTTGAGGTTTGCAAAGGATTCTGGGTAACAGAACCTGGTCAGAGCCCCACAAGTCACCCCATCTTGGATTCCCCTAGGTCTCTAGTTTTCAAAAATGCACAGGTTTGGTAGGTTTCCCTAGGTGCTAGCTGAGCTAGAGGCCAAAATCTGCAGGTAGGCACTTTGCAAAAAACCCCTCTGTTTTCTTTAAAAAAATGGGATGTGTCCATATTGCGCTTTGGGGCATTTCCTGTCGCGGGCTCTAGGCCTACCCACACAAGTGAGGTATCATTTCTATCGGGAGACTTGGGGGAACACTGGGTGGAAGGAAATTTGTGGGTCATCTCAGATTCCAGAACTTTCTGTCACCATAATATGAGGAAAATGTGTTTTTTTAGCCACATTTTGAGGTTTGCAAAGGATTCTGGGTAACAGAACCTGGTCAGAGCCCCACAAGTCACCCCATCTTGGATTCCCCTAGGTCTCTAGTTCTCAAAAATGCACAGGTTTGGTAGGTTTCCCTAGGTGCCGGCTGAGCTAGAGGCCAAAATCTACAGGTAGGCACTTTGCAAAAAACACCTCTGTTTTCTTTCAAAAAATTGTATGTGTCCACGTTGCGCTTTGGGGCATTTTCTGTCGCGGGCGTTAGGCCTACCCACACAAGTGAGGTATCATTTTTAGCGGGAGACTTGGGGGGAACGCTGGGTGGAAGGAAATTCGTGGCTCCTCTCCGATTCCAGAACTTTCTGCCACAGAAATGTGAGGAACATGTGTTTTTTTAGCCACATTTTGAGGTTTGCAAAGGATTCTGGGTAACAGAACCTGGTCAGAGCCCCACAAGTCACCCCATCTTGGATTCCCCTAGGACTCTAGTTTACAAAAATGCACAGGTTTGGTAGGTTTCCCTAGGTGCCGGCTGAGCTAGAGGCCAACATCTACAGGTAGGCACTTTGCAAAAAACAGCTCTGTTTTGTTTAAAAAAATGGATGTGTCCACGTTGCGCTTTGGGGCATTTCCTGGTGCTGGCGATAGGCCTACCCACACAAGTGAGATATGATTTGTATCGGGAGACTTGGGGGAAAGCTGGGTGGAAGGAAATTTGTGGCTCCTCCCATATTCCAGACCTTTCTGCCACAGAAATGTGAGGAACATGTGTTTTTTTAGCCAAATTTTGAGGTTTGCAAAGGATTCTGGGTAACAGAACCTGGTCAGAGCCCCACAAGTCACCGCATTTTGGATTCCCCTAGGTCTCTAGCTTTCAAAAATGCACAGGTTTGGTAGGTTTCCCTAGGTGCTAGCTGAGCTAGAGGCCAAAATCTACAGGTAGGCACTTTGCAAAAAACACCTCTGTTTTCTTTTAAAAAAATTGTATGTGTCCACGTTGCGCTTTGGGGCATTTCCTGTTGCGGGCGCTAGGCCTACCCACACAAGTGAGGAATCATTTTTATCGGGAGACTTGGGGGAACGCTGGGTGAAGGAAATTTGTGGCTCCTCTCAGATTCCAGAACTTTCTGCCACAGAAATGTGAGGAACATGTGTTTTTTTTAGCCAAATTTTGAGGTTTGAAAGGATTCTGGGAAACAGAACCTGGTCAGAGACCCACAAGTCACCCCATCTTGGATTCCCCTAGGTCTCTAGTTTACAAAAATGCACAGGTTTGGTAGGTTTTTCTGGGTGCCGGCTGAGCTAGAGGCCAAAATCTACAGGTAGGTACTTTGCAAAAAACACCTCTGTTTTCTTTAAAAAAATGGGATGTGTCCATGTTGCGCTTTGGGGCATTTCCTGTCGCGGGCGCTAGGCCTACCCACACAAGTGAGGTATCATTTATATCGGGAGACTTGGGGGAACGCTGGGTGGAAGGAAATTTGTGGCTCCTCTCAGATTCCAGAACTTTGTGCCACAAAAATGTGAGGAAAATGTGTTTTGTTAGCCACATTTTGAGGTTTGCAAAGGATTCTGGGTAACAGAACCTGGTCAGAGCCCCACAAGTCACCCCATCTTGGATTCCCCTAGGTCTCTAGTTTACAAAAATGCACAGGTTTGGTAGGTTTCCCTAGGTACCCGGCTGAGCTAGAGGCCAAAATCTACAGGTAGGCACTTTGCAAAAAACACCTCTGTTTCTTTAAAAAAATTGGATGTGTCCACGTTGCGCTTTGGGGCATTTCCTGTTGCGGGCGCTAGGCCTACCCACACAAGTGAGGTATAATTTTTATCGGGAGACTTGGGGGAACGCTGGGTGGAAGGAAATTTGTGGCTCCTCTCAGATTCCAGAACTTTCTGTCACCATAATGTGAGGAAAATGTGTTTTTTTAGCCACATTTTGAGGTTTGCAAAGGATTCTGGGTAACAGAACCTGGTCAGAGCCCCACAAGTCACCCCATCTAGGATTCCCCTAGGTCTCTAGTTTTAAAAAATGAACAGGTTTGGTAGGTTTCCCTAGGTGCCGGCTGAGCTAGAGGACACAATCTACAGGTAGGCACTTTGCAAAAAACAGCTCTGTTTTCTTTCCAAAAATGGGATGTGTCCACGTTGCGCTTTGGGGCATTTCTTGTCGTGGGCGCTAGGCCTACCCACACAAGTGAGGTACCATTTTTATCGGGAGACTTGGGGGAACGCTGGGTGGAAGGACATTTGTGGCTCCTCTCAGATTCCAGAACTTTCTGTCACCATAATGTGAGGAAAATTTGTTTTTTAGCCAAATTTTGAGGTTTGCAAAGGATTCTGGGTAACAGAACCTGGTCAGAGCCCCACAAGTCACCCCATCTTGGATTCCCCTAGGTCTCTAGTTTACGAAAATGCATAGGTTTGGTAGTTTTCCCTAGGTGCCGGCTGAGCTAGAGGCCAACATCTACAGGTAGGCACTTTGCAAAAAACAGCTCTGTTTTGTTTAAAAAAATGGGATGTGTCCACGTTGCGCTTTGGGGCATTTCCTGGTGCTGGCGATAGGCCTACCCACACAAGTGAGATATCATTTGTATCGGGAGACTTGGGGGAACGCTGGGTGGAAGGAAATTTGTGGCTCCTCTCATATTCCAGACCTTTCTGCCACAGAAATGTGAGGAACATGTGTTTTTTTAGCCAAATTTTGAGGTTTGCAAAGGATTCTGGGTAACAGAACCTGGTCAGAGCCCCACAAGTCACCGCATTTTGGATTCCCCTAGGTCTCTAGTTTTCAAAAATGCACAGGTTTGGTAGGTTTCCCTAGGTGCTAGCTGAGCTAGAGGCCAAAATCTACAGGTAGGCACTTTGCAAAAATCACCTCTGTTTTCTTTAAAAAAAATTGTTTGTGTCCACGTTGCGCTTTGGGGCATTTCCTGTTGCGGGCGCTAGGCCTACCCACACAAGTGAGGTATCATTTTTATCGGGAGACTTGGGGGAACGCTGGGTGGAAGGAAATTTGTGGCTCCTCTCAGATTCCAGAACTTTCTGCCACAGAAATGTAAGGAACATGTGTTTTTTTAGCCAAATTTTTAGGTTTGCAAAGGATTCTGGGTAACAGAACCTGGTCAGAGACCCACAAGTCACCCCATCTTGGATTCCCCTAGGTCTCTAGTTTTCAAAAATGCACAGGTTTGGTAGGTTTCCCTGGGTGCCGGCTGAGCTAGAGGCCAAAATCTACAGGTAGGTACTTTGCAAAAAAAATCTCTGTTTTCTTTCAAAAAATGGGATGTGTCCATGTTGCGCTTTGGGGCATTTCCTGTCGCGGGCGCTAGGCCTACCCACACAAGTGAGGTATCATTTATATCGGGAGACTTGGGGGAACGCTGGGTGGAAGGACATTTGTGGCTCCTCTCAGATTCCAGAACTTTCTGCCACAGAAATGTGAGGAACATGTGTTTTTTTAGCCAAATTTTGAGGTTTGCAAAGGATTCTGGGTAACAGAACCTGGTCAGAGCTCCGCAAGTCACCCCATCTTGGATTCCACTAGGTCTCTAGTTTTCAAAAATGCACAGGTTTGGTAGGTTTCCCTAGGTGCCGGCTGAGCTAGAGGCCAACATCTACAGGTAGGCACTTTGCAAAAAACAGCTCTGTTTTCTTTAAAAAAATTGGGATGTGTCCACGTTGCGCTTTGGGGCATTTCCTGTCGCGGGCGATAGGCCTACCCACACAAGTGAGGTATCATTTTTATCGGGGGACTTGGGGGAACGCTGGGTGGAAGGAAATTTGTGGCTCCTCTCAGATTCCAGAACTTTCTGCCACAGAAATGTGAGGAACATGTGTTTTTTTAGCCAAATTTTGAGGTTTGCAAAGGATTCTGGGTAACAGAACCTGGTCAGAGCCCCACAAGTCACCCCATCTTGGATTCCACTAGGTCTCTAGTTTTCAAAAATGCACAGGTTTGGTAGGTTTCCCTAGGTGCTAGCTGAGCTAGAGGCCAAAATCTGCAGGTAGGCACTTTGCAAAAAAAACCTCTGTTTTCTTTAAAAAAATGGGATGTGTCCATGTTGCGCTTGGGGTATTTCCGGTCGCGGGCGCTAGGCCTACCCACACAAGTGAGGTATCATTTCTATAGGGAGACTTGGGGGAACACTGGGTGGAAGGAAATTTGTGGCTCATCTCAGATTCCAGAACTTTCTGTCAGCATAACGTGAGGAACATGTGTTTTTTTAGCCAAATTTTGAGGTTTGCAAAGGATTCTGGGTAACAGAACCTGGTCAGAGCCCCACAAGTCACCCCATCTTGGATTCCCCTAGGTCTCTAGTTTTCAAAAATGCACAGGTTTGGTAGGTTTCCCTAGGTGCTAGCTGAGCTAGAGGCCAAAATCTGCAGGTAGGCACTTTGCAAAAAACCCCTCTGTTTTCTTTAAAAAAATGGGATGTGTCCATGTTGCGCTTTGGGGCATTTCCTGTCGCGGGCGCTAGGCCTACCCACACAAGTGAGGTATCATTTCTATCGGGAGACTTGGGGGAACACTGGGTGGAAGGAAATTTGTGGCTCATCTCAGATTCCAGAACTTTCTGTCACCATAATATGAGGAAAATGTGTTTTTTTAGCCACATTTAGAGGTTTGCAAAGGATTCTGGGTAACAGAACCCTGTCAGAGCCCCACAAGTCACCCCATCTTGGATTCCCCTAGGTCTCTAGTTTTCAGAAATGCACAGGTTTGGTAGGTTTCCCTAGGTGCCGGCTGAGCTAGAGGCCAAAATCAACAGGAAGGCACTTTGCAAAAAACACCTCTGTTTTCTTTCAAAAAATTGGATGTGTCCACGTTGCGCTTTGGGGCATTTTCTGTCGCGGGCGTTAGGCCTACCCACACAAGTGAGGTATCATTTTTAGCGGGAGACTTGGGGGAACACTGGGTGGAAGGAAATTTGTGGCTCATCTCAGATTCCAGAACTTTCTGTCACCATAATATGAGGAAAATGTGTTTTTTTAGCCACATTTAGAGGTTTGCAAAGGATTCTGGGTAACAGAACCCTGTCAGAGCCCCACAAGTCACCCCATCTTGGATTCCCCTAGGTCTCTAGTTTTCAAAAATGCACAGGTTTGGTAGGTTTCCCTAGGTGCTAGCTGAGCTAGAGGCCAAAATCTGCAGGTAGGCACTTTGCAAAAAACCCCTCTGTTTTCTTTAAAAAAATGGGATGTGTCCATGTTGCGCTTTGGGGCATTTCCTGTCGCGGGCGCTAGGCCTACCCACACAAGTGAGGTATCATTTCTATCGGGAGACTTGGGGGAACACTGGGTGGAAGGAAATTTGTGGCTCATCTCAGATTCCAGAACTTTCTGTCAGCATAACGTGAGGAACATGTGTTTTTTTAGCCAAATTTTGAGGTTTGCAAAGGATTCTGGGTAACAGAACCTGGTCAGAGCCCCACAAGTCACCCCATCTTGGATTCCCCTAGGTCTCTAGTTTTCAAAAATGCACAGGTTTGGTAGGTTTCCCTAGGTGCTAGCTGAGCTAGAGGCCAAAATCTGCAGGTAGGCACTTTGCAAAAAAACCCCTCTGTTTTCTTTAAAAAAATGGGATGTGTCCATGTTGCGCTTTGGGGCATTTCCTGTCGCGGGCGCTAGGCCTACCCACACAAGTGAGGTATCATTTCTATCGGGAGACTTGGGGGAACACTGGGTGGAAGGAAATTTGTGGCTCATCTCAGATTCCAGAACTTTCTGTCACCATAATATGAGGAAAATGTGTTTTTTTAGCCACATTTAGAGGTTTGCAAAGGATTCTGGGTAACAGAACCCTGTCAGAGCCCCACAAGTCACCCCATCTTGGATTCCCCTAGGTCTCTAGTTTTCAGAAATGCACAGGTTTGGTAGGTTTCCCTAGGTGCCGGCTGAGCTAGAGGCCAAAATCAACAGGAAGGCACTTTGCAAAAAACACCTCTGTTTTCTTTCAAAAAATTGGATGTGTCCACGTTGCGCTTTGGGGCATTTTCTGTCGCGGGCGTTAGGCCTACCCACACAAGTGAGGTATCATTTTTAGCGGGAGACTTGGGGGAACGCTGGGTGGAAGGAAATTTGTGGCTCCTCTCAGATTCCTGAACTTTCTGCCACAGAAATGTGAGGAACATGTGTTTTTTTAGCCACATTTTGAGGTTTGCAAAGGATTCTGGGTAACAGAACTTGGTCAGAGCCCCACAAGTCACCCCATCTTGGATTCCCCTAGGTCTCTAGTTTTAAAAAATGCACCGGTTTGGTAGGTTTCCCTAGGTGCCGGCTGAGCTAGAGGCCAAAATCTACAGGTTTTTTCTTTCAAAAAATTGGATGTGTCCACATTGCGCTTTGGGGCATTTTCTGTTGCGGGCGTTAGGCCTACCCACACAAGTGAGGTATCATTTTTATCGGGAGACTTGGGGGAACGCTGGGTGGAAGGAAATTTGTGGCTCCTCTCAGATTCCAGAACTTTCTGCCACAGAAATGTGAGGAACATGTGTTTTTTTAGCCAAATTTTGAGGTTTGCAAAGGATTCTGGATAACAGAACCTGGTCAGAGACCCACAAGTCACTCCATCTTGGATTCTCCTAGGTCTCTAGTTTTTAAAAATGCACAGGTTTGGTAGGTTTCCCTGGGTGCCGGCTGAGCTAGAGGCCAAAATCTACAGGTAGGTACTTTGCAAAAAACACCTCTGTTTTCTTTCAAAAAATGGGATGTGTCCATGTTGCGTTTTGGGGCATTTCCTGTCGCGGGCGCTAGGCCTACCCACACAAGTGAGGTATCATTTTTATCGGGTGACTTGGGGGCACGCTGGGTGGAAGGAAATTTGTGGCTCCTCTCAGATTCCAGAACTTTCTGCCACAGAAATGTGAGGAACATGTGTTTTTTTAGCCACATTTTGAGGTTTGCAAAGGATTCTGGGTAACAGAACCTGGTCAGAGCCCCACAAGTCACCCCATCTTGGATTCCCCTAGGACTCTAGTTTACAAAAATGCACAGGTTTGGTAGGTTTCCCTAGGTGCCGGCTGAGCTAGAGGCCAACATCTACAGGTAGGCACTTTGCAAAAAACACCTCTGTTTTCTTTAAAAAAAATTGGATGTGTCCATGTTGCGCTTTGGGGCATTTCCTGTTGCGGGCGCTAGGCCTACACACACAAGTGAGGTATCATTTTTATCGGGAGACTTGGGGGAATGCTGGGTGGAAGGAAATTTGTGGCTCCTCTCAGATTCCAGAGCTTTCTGCCACAGAAATGTGAGGAACATGTGTTTTTTTAGCCAAATTTTGAGGTTTGAAAGGATTCTGGGTAACAGAACCTGGTCAGAGACCCACAAGTCACCCCATCTTGGATTCCCCTCGGTCTCTAGTTTTTAAAAATGCACAGGTTTGGTAGGTTTCCCTGGGTGCCGGCTGAGCTAGAGGCCAAAATCTACAGGTAGGTACTTTGCAAAAAACACCACTGTTTTCTTTCAAAAAATGGGATGTGTCCACGTTGCGCTTTGGGGCATTTCCTGTTGCGGGCGCTAGGCCTACCCACACAAGTGAGGTATAATTTTTATCGGGAGACTTGGGGGAACGCTGGGTGGAAGGAAATTTGTGGCTCCTCTCAGATTCCAGAACTTTCTGTCACCATAATGTGAGGAAAATGTGTTTTTTTAGCCACATTTTGAGGTTTGCAAAGGATTCTGGGTAACAGAACCTGGTCAGAGCCACACAAGTCACCCCATCTTGGATTCCCCTAGGTCTCTAGTTTTCAAAAATGCACAGGTTTGGTAGGTTTCCCTCGGTGCCGGCTGAGCTAGAGGCCAAAATCTACAGGTAGGCACTTTGCAAAAAACACCTCTGTTTTCTTTCAAAAAATGGGATGTGTCCACGTTGCGCTTTGGGGCATTTCCTGTCGTGGGCGCTAGGCCTACCCACACAAGTGAGGTATCATTTTTATTGGGAGACTTGTGGGAACGCTGGGTGGAAGGACATTTGTGGCTCCTCTCAGATTCCAGAACTTTCTGCCACAGAAATGTGAGGAACATGTGTTTTTTTAGCCAAATTTTGAGGTTTGAAAGGATTCTGGGTAACAGAACCTGGTCAGAGACCCACAAGTCACCCCATCTTGGATTCCCCTCGGTCTCTAGTTTTTAAAAATGCACAGGTTTGGTAGGTTTCCCTGGTTGCTGGCTGAGCTAGAGGCCAAAATCTACAGGTAGGTACTTTGCAAAAAACACCACTGTTTTCTTTCAAAAAATGGGATGTGTTCATGTTGCGCTTTGGGGCATTTCCTGTCGCGGGCGCTAGGCCTACCCACACAAGTGAGGTATCATTTATATTGGGAGACTTGGGGGAACGCTGGGTGGAAGGACATTTGTGGCTCCTCTCAGATTCCAGAACTTTCTGCCACAGAAATGTGAGGAAAATGTGTTTTTTTAGCCAAATTTTGAGGTTTGCAAAGGATTCTGGGTAACAGAACCTGGTCAGAGCCCCACAAGTCACCGCATTTTGGATTCCCCTAGGTCTCTAGTTTTCAAAAAGGCACAGGTTTGGTAGGTTTCCCTAGGTGCTAGCTGAGCTAGAGGCCAAAATCTACAGGTAGGCACTTGGCAAAAAACACCTCTGTTTTCTTTAAAAAAAATTGGATGTGTCCATGTTGCGCTTTGGGGCATTTCCTGTTGCGGGCGCTAGGCCTACACACACAAGTGAGGTATCATTTTTATCGGGAGACTTGGGGGAATGCTGGGTGGAAGGAAATTTGTGGCTCCTCTCAGATTCCAGAACTTTCTGCCACAGAAATGTGAGGAACATGTGTTTTTTTAGCCAAATTTTGAGGTTTGAAAGGATTCTGGGTAACAGAACCTGGTCAGAGACCCACAAGTCACCCCATCTTGGATTCCCCTCGGTCTCTAGTTTTTAAAAATGCACAGGTTTGGTAGGTTTCCCTGGTTGCTGGCTGAGCTAGAGGCCAAAATCTACAGGTAGGTACTTTGCAAAAAACACCACTGTTTTCTTTCAAAAAATGGGATGTGTTCATGTTGCGCTTTGGGGCATTTCCTGTCGCGGGCGCTAGGCCTACCCACACAAGTGAGGTATCATTTATATTGGGAGACTTGGGGGAACGCTGGGTGGAAGGACATTTGTGGCTCCTCTCAGATTCCAGAACTTTCTGCCACAGAAATGTGAGGAAAATGTGTTTTTTTAGCCAAATTTTGAGGTTTGCAAAGGATTCTGGGTAACAGAACCTGGTCAGAGCCCCACAAGTCACCGCATTTTGGATTCCCCTAGGTCTCTAGTTTTCAAAAAGGCACAGGTTTGGTAGGTTTCCCTAGGTGCTAGCTGAGCTAGAGGCCAAAATCTACAGGTAGGCACTTGGCAAAAAACACCTCTGTTTTCTTTAAAAAAAATTGGATGTGTCCATGTTGCGCTTTGGGGCATTTCCTGTTGCGGGCGCTAGGCCTACACACACAAGTGAGGTATCATTTTTATCGGGAGACTTGGGGGAATGCTGGGTGGAAGGAAATTTGTGGCTCCTCTCAGATTCCAGAACTTTCTGCCACAGAAATGTGAGGAACATGTGTTTTTTTAGCCAAATTTTGAGGTTTGAAAGGATTCTGGGTAACAGAACCTGGTCAGAGACCCACAAGTCACCCCATCTTGGATTCCCCTCGGTCTCTAGTTTTTAAAAATGCACAGGTTTGGTAGGTTTCCCTGGGTGCCGGCTGAGCTAGAGGCCAAAATCTACAGGTAGGTACTTTGCAAAAAACACCACTGTTTTCTTTAAAAAAATGGGATGTGTTCATGTTG
Organism: Pleurodeles waltl; assembly: GCF_031143425.1. Taxonomy (NCBI): domain Eukaryota; kingdom Metazoa; phylum Chordata; class Amphibia; order Caudata; family Salamandridae; genus Pleurodeles; species Pleurodeles waltl. Next base: position 82,263,358 of record NC_090439.1, read on the forward strand.
CGCTTTGGGGCATTTCCTGTCGCGGGCGCTAGGCCTACCCACACAAGTGAGGTATCATTTATATTGGGAGACTTGGGGGAACGCTGGGTGGAAGGACATTTGTGGCTCCTCTCAGATTCCAGAACTTTCTGCCACAAAAATGTGAGGAACATGTGTTTTTTTTGCCACATTTTGAGGTTTGCAAAGGATTCTGTGTAACAGAACCTGGTCAGAGCCACACAAGTCACCCAATCTTGGATTCCCCTAGGTCTCTAGTTTACAAAAATGCACAGGTTTGGTAGGTTTCCCTAGGTGCCGGCTGAGCTAGAGGCCAAAATCTACAGGTAGGCACTTTGCAAAAAACACCTCTGTTTTCTTTAAAATAATTGGATGTGTCCACGTTGCGCTTTGGGGCATTTCCTGTTGCGGGCGCTAGGCCTACCCACACAAGTGAGGTATAATTTTTATCGGGAGACTTGGGGGAACGCTGGGTGGAAGGAAATTTGTGGCTCCTCTCAGATTCCAGAACTTTCTGTCACCATAATGTGAGGAAAATGTGTTTTTTTAGCCACATTTTGAGGTTTGCAAAGGATTCTGGGTAACAGAACCTGGTCAGAGCCCCACAAGTCACCCCATCTAGGATTCCCCTAGGTCTCTAGTTTTAAAAAATGAACAGGTTTGGTAGGTTTCCCTAGGTGCCGGCTGAGCTAGAGGACACAATCTACAGGTAGGCACTTTGCAAAAAACAGCTCTGTTTTCTTTCCAAAAGTGGGATGTGTCCACGTTGCGCTTTGGGGCATTTCTTGTCGTGGGCGCTAGGCCTACCCACACAAGTGAGGTACCATTTTTATCGATAGACTTGGGGGAACGCTGGGTGGAAGGACATTTGTGGCTCCTCTCAGATTCCAGAACTTCCTGCCACAGAAATGTGAGGAACATGTGTTTTGTTAGCCAAATTTTGAGGTTTGCAAAGGATTCTGGGTAACAGAACCTGGTCAGAGCCACACAAGTCACCCCATCTTGGATTCCCCTAGGTCTCTAGTTTTCAAAAATGCACAGGTTTGGTAGGTTTCCCTCGGTGCCGGCTGAGCTAGAGGCCAAAATCTACAGGTAGGCACTTTGCAAAAAACACCTCTGTTTTCTTTCAAAAAATGGGATGTGTCCACGTTGCGCTTTGGGGCATTTCCTGTTGTGGGCGCTAGGCCTACCCACACAAGTGAGGTATGATTTTTATTGGGAGACTTGTGGGAACGCTGGGTGGAAGGAAATTTGTGGCTCCTCTCAGATTCTAGAACTTCCTGCCACAGAAATGTGAGGAACATGTGTTTTTTTAGCCAAATTTTGAGGTTTGCAAAGGATTCTGGGTAACAGAACCTGGTCAGAGCCCCACAAGTCACCCCATCTTGGATTCCCCTAGGTCTCTAGTTTACAAAAATGCACAGGTTTGGTAGGTTTCCCTAGGTGCCTGCTGAGCTAGAGGCCAACATCTACAGGTAGGCACTTTGCAAAAAACAGCTCTGTTTTGTTTCAAAAAATGGGATGTGTCCACGTTGCGCTTTGGGTCATTTCCTGTCGCGGGCGATAGGCCTACCCACACAAGTGAGGTATCATTTTTATCGGGAGACTTAGGGGAACGCTGGGTGGAAGGAAATTTGTGGCTCCTCTCATATTCCAGACCTTTCTGCCACAGAAATGTGAGGAACATGTGTTTTTTTAGCCAAATTTTGAGGTTTGCAAAGGATTCTGGGTAACAGAACCTGGTCAGAGCCCCACAAGTCACCCCATCTTGGATTCCCCTAGGTCTCTAGTTTTCAAAAATGCACAGGTTTGGTAGGTTTCCCTCGGTGCCTGCTGAGCTAGAGGCCAACATCTACAGGTAGGCACTTTGCAAAAAACAGCTCTGTTTTGTTTCAAAAAATGGGATGTGTCCACGTTGCGCTTTGGGGCATTTCCTGTCGCGGGCGAAAGGCCTACCCACACAAGTGAGGTATCATTTTTATCGGGAGACTTGGGGGAACGCTGGGTGGAAGGAAATTTGTGGCTCCTCTCATATTCCAGACCTTTCTGCCACAGAAATGTGAGGAACATGTGTTTTTTTAGCCAAATTTTGAAGTTTGCAAAGGATTCTGGGTAACAGAACCTGGTCAGAGCCCCACAAGTCACCACATTTTGGATTCCCCTAGGTCTCTAGTTTTCACAAATGCACAGGTTTGGTAGGTTTCCCTAGGTGCTAGCTGAGCTAGAGGCCAAAATCTACAGGTAGGTACTTTGCAAAAAACACCTCTGTTTTCTTTAAAAAAATTGGATGTGTCCACGTTGCGCTTTGGGGCATTTCCTGTTGCGGGCGCTAGGCCTACCCACACAAGTGAGGTATAATTTTTATCGGCAGACTTGGGGCAACGCTGGGTGGAAGGAAATTTGTGGCTCCTCTCAGATTTCAGAACTTTCTGCCACAGAAATGTGAGGAACATGTGTTTTTTTAGCCAAAGTTTGAGGTTTGCAAAGGATTCTGGGTAACAGAACCTGGTCAGAGCCCCACAAGTCACCCCATCTTGGATTCCCCTAGGACTCTAGTTTACAAAAATGCACAGGTGTGGTAGGTTTCCCTAGGTGCCGGCTGAGCTAGAGGCCAACATCTACAGGTAGGCACTTTGCAAAAGACAGCTCTGTTTTGTTTAAAAAAATGGGATGTGTCCACGTTGCGCTTTGGGGCATTTCCTGGTGCTGGCGATAGGCCTACCCACACAAGTGAGGTATCATTTGTATCGGGAGACTTGGGGGAACGCTGGGTGGAAGGAAATTTGTGGCTCCTCCCATATTCCAGACCTTTCTGCCACAGAAATGTGAGGAAAATGTGTTTTTTTAGCCAAATTTTGAGGTTTGCAAAGGATTCTGGGTAACAGAACCTGGTCAGAGCCCCACAAGTCACCACATTTTGGATTCCACTAGGTCTCTAGTTTTCAAAAATGCACAGGTTTGGTAGGTTTCCCTAGGTGCTAGCTGAGCTAGAGGCCAAAATCTACAGGTAGGCACTTTGCAAAAAACACCTCTGTTTTCTTTAAAAAAAGTTGGATGTGTCCACGTTGCGCTTTGGGGCATTTCCTGTTGCGGGCGCTAGGCCTACACTCACAAGTGAGGTATCATTTTTATCGGGAGACTTGGGGGAATGCTGGGTGGAAGGAAATTTGTGGCTCCTCTCAGATTCCAGAACTTTCTGCCACAGAAATGTGAGGAACATGTGTTTTTTTAGCCAAATTTTGAGGTTTGAAAGGATTCTGGGTAACAGAACCTGGTCAGAGACCCAGAAGTAACCCCATCTTGGATTCCCCTCGGTCTCTAGTTTTTAAAAATGCCAGGTTTTGTAGGTTTCCCTGGGTGCCGGCTGAGCTAGAGGCCAAAATCTACAGGTAGGTACTTTGCAAAAAACACCTCTGTTTTCTTTCAAAAAATGGGATGTGTTCATGTTGCGCTTTGGGGCATTTCCTGTCGCGGGCGCTAGGCCTACCCACACAAGTGAGGTATCATTTATATTGGGAGACTTCTGGGAACGCTGGGTGGAAGGACATTTGTGGCTCCTCTCAGATTCCAGAACTTTCTGCCACAAAAATGTGAGGAACATGTGTTTTTTTAGCCACATTTTGAGGTTTGCAAAGGATTCTGGGTAACAGAACCTGGTCAGAGCTCCACAAGTCACCCCATCTTGGATTCCCCTAGGTCTCTAGTTTACAAAAATGCACAGGTTTGGTAGGTTTCCCTAGGTACCGGCTGAGCTAGAGGCCAAAATCTACAGGTAGGCACTTTGCAAAAAACACCTCTGTTTTCTTTAAAAAAATTGGATGTGTCCACGTTGCGCTTTGGGGCATCTCCTGTTGCGGGCGCTAGGCCTACCCACACAAGTGAGGTATAATTTTTATCGGGAGACTTGGGGGAACGCTGGGTGGAAGGAAATTTGTGGCTCCTCTCAGATTCCAGAACTTTCTGTCACCATAATGTGAGGAAAATGTGTTTTTTTAGCCACATTTTGAGGTTTGCAAAGGATTCTGGGTAACAGAACCTGGTCAGAGCCCCACAAGTCACCCCATCTAGGATTCCCCTAGGTCTCTAGTTTTAAGAAATGAACAGGTTTGGTAGGTTTCCCTAGGTGCCGGCTGAGCTAGAGGACACAATCTACAGGTAGGCACTTTGCAAAAAACAGATCTGTTTTCTTTCCAAAAATGGGATGTGTCCACGTTGTGCTTTGGGGCATTTCTTGTCGTGGGCGCTAGGCCTACCCACACAAGTGAGGTACCATTTTTATCGATAGACTTGGGGGAACGTTGGGTGGAAGGACATTTGTGGCTCCTCTCAGATTCCAGAACTTCCTGCCACAGAAATGTGAGGAACATGTGTTTTGTTAGCCAAATTTTGAGGTTTGCAAAGGATTCTGGGTAACAGAACCTGGTCAGAGCCACACAAGTCACCCCATCTTGGATTCCCCTAGGTCTCTAGTTTTCAAAAATGCACAGGTTTGGTAGGTTTCCCTCGGTGCCGGCTGAGCTAGAGGCCAAAATCTACAGGTAGGCACTTTGCAAAAAACACCTCTGTTTTCTTTCAAAAAATGGGATGTGTCCACGTTGCGCTTTGGGGCATTTCCTGTTGTGGGCGCTAGGCCTACCCACACAAGTGAGGTATGATTTTTATTGGGAGACTTGTGGGAACGCTGGGTGGAAGGAAATTTGTGGCTCCTCTCAGATTCTAGAACTTCCTGCCACAGAAATGTGAGGAACATGTGTTTTTTTAGCCAAATTTTGAGGTTTGCAAAGGATTCTGGGTAACAGAACCTGGTCAGAGCCCCACAAGTCACCCCATCTTGGATTCCCCTAGGTCTCTAGTTTACAAAAATGCACAGGTTTGGTAGGTTTCCCTAGGTGCCTGCTGAGCTAGAGGCCAACATCTACAGGTAGGCACTTTGCAAAAAACAGCTCTGTTTTGTTTCAAAAAATGGGATGTGTCCACGTTGCGCTTTGGGTCATTTCCTGTCGCGGGCGATAGGCCTACCCACACAAGTGAGGTATCATTTTTATCGGGAGACTTAGGGGAACGCTGGGTGGAAGGAAATTTGTGGCTCCTCTCATATTCCAGACCTTTCTGCCACAGAAATGTGAGGAACATGTGTTTTTTTAGCCAAATTTTGAGGTTTGCAAAGGATTCTGGGTAACAGAACCTGGTCAGAGCCCCACAAGTCACCCCATCTTGGATTCCCCTAGGTCTCTAGTTTTCAAAAATGCACAGGTTTGGTAGGTTTCCCTCGGTGCCTGCTGAGCTAGAGGCCAACATCTACAGGTAGGCACTTTGCAAAAAACAGCTCTGTTTTGTTTCAAAAAATGGGATGTGTCCACGTTGCGCTTTGGGGCATTTCCTGTCGCGGGCGAAAGGCCTACCCACACAAGTGAGGTATCATTTTTATCGGGAGACTTGGGGGAACGCTGGGTGGAAGGAAATTTGTGGCTCCTCTCATATTCCAGACCTTTCTGCCACAGAAATGTGAGGAACATGTGTTTTTTTAGCCAAATTTTGAAGTTTGCAAAGGATTCTGGGTAACAGAACCTGGTCAGAGCCCCACAAGTCACCACATTTTGGATTCCCCTAGGTCTCTAGTTTTCACAAATGCACAGGTTTGGTAGGTTTCCCTAGGTGCTAGCTGAGCTAGAGGCCAAAATCTACAGGTAGGTACTTTGCAAAAAACACCTCTGTTTTCTTTAAAAAAATTGGATGTGTCCACGTTGCGCTTTGGGGCATTTCCTGTTGCGGGCGCTAGGCCTACCCACACAAGTGAGGTATAATTTTTATCGGCAGACTTGGGGCAACGCTGGGTGGAAGGAAATTTGTGGCTCCTCTCAGATTTCAGAACTTTCTGCCACAGAAATGTGAGGAACATGTGTTTTTTTAGCCAAAGTTTGAGGTTTGCAAAGGATTCTGGGTAACAGAACCTGGTCAGAGCCCCACAAGTCACCCCATCTTGGATTCCCCTAGGACTCTAGTTTACAAAAATGCACAGGTGTGGTAGGTTTCCCTAGGTGCCGGCTGAGCTAGAGGCCAACATCTACAGGTAGGCACTTTGCAAAAGACAGCTCTGTTTTGTTTAAAAAAATGGGATGTGTCCACGTTGCGCTTTGGGGCATTTCCTGGTGCTGGCGATAGGCCTACCCACACAAGTGAGGTATCATTTGTATCGGGAGACTTGGGGGAACGCTGGGTGGAAGGAAATTTGTGGCTCCTCCCATATTCCAGACCTTTCTGCCACAGAAATGTGAGGAAAATGTGTTTTTTTAGCCAAATTTTGAGGTTTGCAAAGGATTCTGGGTAACAGAACCTGGTCAGAGCCCCACAAGTCACCACATTTTGGATTCCCCTAGGTCTCTAGTTTTCAAAAATGCACAGGTTTGGTAGGTTTCCCTAGGTGCTAGCTGAGCTAGAGGCCAAAATCTACAGGTAGGCACTTTGCAAAAAACACCTCTGTTTTCTTTAAAAAAAATTGGATGTGTCCACGTTGCGCTTTGGGGCATTTCCTGTTGCGGGCGCTAGGCCTACACACACAAGTGAGGTATCATTTTTATCGGGAGACTTGGGGGAATGCTGGGTGGAAGGAAATTTGTGGCTCCTCTCAGATTCCAGAACTTTCTGCCACAGAAATGTGAGGAACATGTGTTTTTTTAGCCAAATTTTGAGGTTTGAAAGGATTCTGGGTAACAGAACCTGGTCAGAGACCCAGAAGTAACCCCATCTTGGATTCCCCTCGGTCTCTAGTTTTTAAAAATGCCAGGTTTTGTAGGTTTCCCTGGGTGCCGGCTGAGCTAGAGGCCAAAATCTACAGGTAGGTACTTTGCAAAAAACACCTCTGTTTTCTTTCAAAAAATGGGATGTGTTCATGTTGCGCTTTGGGGCATTTCCTGTCGCGGGCGCTAGGCCTACCCACACAAGTGAGGTATCATTTATATTGGGAGACTTCTGGGAACGCTGGGTGGAAGGACATTTGTGGCTCCTCTCAGATTCCAGAACTTTCTGCCACAAAAATGTGAGGAACATGTGTTTTTTTAGCCACATTTTGAGGTTTGCAAAGGATTCTGGGTAACAGAACCTGGTCAGAGCTCCACAAGTCACCCCATCTTGGATTCCCCTAGGTCTCTAGTTTACAAAAATGCACAGGTTTGGTAGGTTTCCCTAGGTACCGGCTGAGCTAGAGGCCAAAATCTACAGGTAGGCACTTTGCAAAAAACACCTCTGTTTTCTTTAAAAAAATTGGATGTGTCCACGTTGCGCTTTGGGGCATCTCCTGTTGCGGGCGCTAGGCCTACCCACACAAGTGAGGTATAATTTTTATCGGGAGACTTGGGGGAACGCTGGGTGGAAGGAAATTTGTGGCTCCTCTCAGATTCCAGAACTTTCTGTCACCATAATGTGAGGAAAATGTGTTTTTTTAGCCACATTTTGAGGTTTGCAAAGGATTCTGGGTAACAGAACCTGGTCAGAGCCCCACAAGTCACCCCATCTAGGATTCCCCTAGGTCTCTAGTTTTAAGAAATGAACAGGTTTGGTAGGTTTCCCTAGGTGCCGGCTGAGCTAGAGGACACAATCTACAGGTAGGCACTTTGCAAAAAACAGATCTGTTTTCTTTCCAAAAATGGGATGTGTCCACGTTGTGCTTTGGGGCATTTCTTGTCGTGGGCGCTAGGCCTACCCACACAAGTGAGGTACCATTTATATCGATAGACTTGGGGGAACGTTGGGTGGAAGGACATTTGTGGCTCCTCTCAGATTCCAGAACTTCCTGCCACAGAAATGTGAGGAACATGTGTTTTGTTAGCCAAATTTTGAGGTTTGCAAAGGATTCTGGGTAACAGAACCTGGTCAGAGCCACACAAGTCACCCCATCTTGGATTCCCCTAGGTCTCTAGTTTTCAAAAATGCACAGGTTTGGTAGGTTTCCCTCGGTGCCGGCTGAGCTAGAGGCCAAAATCTACAGGTAGGCACTTTGCAAAAAACACCTCTGTTTTCTTTAAAAAAATGGGATGTGTCCACGTTGCGCTTTGGGGCATTTCCTGTCGTGGGCGCTAGGCCTACCCACACAAGTGAGGTATCATTTTTATTGGGAGACTTGTGGGAACGCTGGGTGGAAGGAAATTTGTGGCTCCTCTCAGATTCCAGAACTTCCTGCCACAGAAATGTGAGGAACATGTGTTTTTTTAGCCAAATTTTGAGGTTTGCAAAGGATTCTGGGTAACAGAACCTGGTCAGAGCCCCACAAGTCACCCCATCTTGGATTCCCCTAGGTCTCTAGTTTACAAAAATGCACAGGTTTGGTAGGTTTCCCTAGGTGCCTGCTGAGCTAGAGGCCAACATCTACAGGTAGGCACTTTGCAAAAAACAGCTCTGTTTTGTTTCAAAAAATGGGATGTGTCCACGTTGCGCTTTGGGGCATTTCCTGTCGCGGGCGATAGGCCTACCCACACAAGTGAGGTATCATTTTTATCGGGAGACTTGGGGGAACGCTGGGTGGAAGGAAATTTGTGGCTCCTCTCATATTCCAGACCTTTCTGCCACAGAAATGTGAGGAACATGTATTTTTTTAGCCAAATTTTGAGGTATGCAAAGGATTCTGGGTAACAGAACCTGGTCAGAGCCCCACAAGTCACCCCATCTTGGATTCCCCTAGGTCTCTAGTTTTAAAAAATGCACAGGTTTGGTAGGTTTCCCTAGGTGCCTGCTGAGCTAGAGGCCAACATCTACAGGTAGGCACTTTGCAAAAAACAGCTCTGTTTTGTTTCAAAAAATGGGATGTGTCCACGTTGCGCTTTGGGGCATTTCCTGTCGCGGACGATAGGCCTACCCACACAAGTGAGGTATCATTTTTATCGGGAGACTTGGGGGAACGCTGGGTGGAAGGAAATTTGTGGCTCCTCTCATATTCCAGACCTTTCTGCCACAGAAATGTGAGGAACATGTGTTTTTTTAGCCAAATTTTGAAGTTTGCAAAGGATTCTGGGTAACAGAACCTGGTCAGAGCCCCACAAGTCACCACATTTTGGATTCCCCTAGGTCTCTAGTTTTCACAAATGCACAGGTTTGGTAGGTTTCCCTAGGTGCTAGCTGAGCTAGAGGCCAAAATCTACAGGTAGGTACTTTGCAAAAAACACCTCTGTTTTCTTTAAAAAAATTGGATGTGTCCACGTTGCGCTTTGGGGCATTTCCTGTTGCGGGCGCTAGGCCTACCCACACAAGTGAGGTATCATTTTTATCGGGAGACTTGGGGGAACGCTGGGTGGAAGGAAATTTGTGGCTCCTCTCAGATTTCAGAACTTTCTGCCACAGAAATGTGAGGAACATGTGTTTTTTTAGCCAAAGTTTGAGGTTTGCAAAGGATTCTGGGTAACAGAACCTGGTCAGAGCCCCACAAGTCACCCCATCTTGGATTCCCCTAGGTCTATAGTTTTCAAAAATGCACAGGTTTGATAGGTTTCCCTAGGTGCCGGCTGAGCTAGAGGCCAAAATTTATAGGTAGGCACTTTGCCAAAAAACACCTCTGTTTTCTTTCAAAAAATGGGATGTGTCCATGTTGCGCTTTGGGGCATTTCCTGTTGCGGGCTCAAGGCCTACCCACTCAAGTGAGGTATAATGTTTATCGGGAGACTTGGGGGAACGCTGGGTGGAAGGAAATTTGTGCCTCCTCTCAGATTCCAGAACTTTCTGTCACCATAATGTGAGGAAAATGTGTTTTTTAGCCAAATTTTGAGGTTTGCAAAGGATTCTGGGTAACAGAACCTGGTCAGAGCCCCACAAGTCACCCCATCTAGGATTCCCCTAGGTCTCTAGTTTAGAAAAATGAACAGGTTTGGTAGGTTTCCCTAGGTGCCGGCTGAGCTAGAGGCCACAATCTACAGGTAGGCACTTTGCAAAAAACAGCTCTGTTTTCTTTCCAAAAATGGGATGTGTCCACGTTGCGCTTTGGGGCATTTCCTGTCATGGGCGCTAGGCCTACCCACACAAGTGAGGTACCATTTTTATCGGGAGACTTGGGGGAACGCTGGGTGGAAGGAAATTTGTGGCTCCTCTCAGATTCCAGAACTTCCTGCCACAGAAATGTGAGGAACATGTGTTTTGTTAGCCAAATTTTGAGGTTTGCAAAGGATTCTGGGTAACAGAACCTGGTCAGAGCCCCACAAGTCACCCCATCTTGTATTCCCCTAGGTCTCTAGTTTTCAAAAATGCACAGGTTTGGTAGGTTTCCCTCAGTGCCGGCTGAGCTAGAGGCCAAAATCTACAGGTAGGCACTTTGCAAAAAACACTTCTGTTTTCTTTCAAAAAATGGGATGTGTCCACGTTGCGCTTTGGGGCATTTCCTGTTGTGAGCGCTAGGCCTACCCACACAAGTAAGGTATCATTTTTATTGGGAGACTTGTGGGAACGTTGGGTGGAAGGAAATTTGTGGCTCCTCTCAGATTCCAGAACTTCCTGCCACAGAAATGTGAGGAACATGTGTTTTTTTAGCCAAATTTTGAGGTTTGCAAAGGATTCTGGGTAACAGAACCTGGTCAGAGCCCCACAAGTCACCCCATCTTGGATTCCCCTAGGTCTCTAGTTTACAAAAATGCACAGGTTTGGTAGGTTTCCCTAGGTGCCTGCTGAGCTAGAGGCCAACATCTACAGGTAGGCACTTTGCAAAAAACAGCTCTGTTTTGTTTCAAAAAATGGGATGTGTCCACTTTGCGCTTTGGGGCATTTCCTGTCGCGGGCGATAGGCCTACCCACACAAGTTAGGTATCATTTTTATCGGGAGACTTGGGGGAACGCTGGGTGGAAGGAAATTTGTGGCTCCTCCCATATTCCAGACCTTTCTGCCACAGAAATGTGAGGAACATGTGTTTTTTTAGCCAAATTTTGAGGTTTGCAAAGGATTCTGGGTAACAGAACCTGGTCAGAGCCCCACAAGTCACCACATTTTGGATTCCCCTAGGTCTCTAGTTTTCACAAATGCACAGGTTTGGTAGGTTTCCCTAGGTGCTAGCTGAGCTAGAGGCCTAAATCTACAGGTAGGTACTTTGCAAAAAACACCTCTGTTTTCTTTAAAAAAATTGGATGTGTCCACGTTGCGCTTTGGGGCATTTCCTGTTGCGGGCGCTAGGCCTACCCACACAAGTGAGGTATCATTTTTATCGGGAGACTTGGGGGAACGCTGGGTGGAAGGAAATTTGTGGCTCCTCTCAGATTCCTGAACTTCCTGCCACAGAAATGTGAGGAACATGTGTTTTGTTAGCCAAATTTTGAGGTTTGCAAGGGATTCTGGGTAACAGAACCTGGTCAGAGCCCCACAAGTCACCCCATCTTGGATTCCCCTAGGTCTCTAGTTTTCAAAAATGCACAGGTTTGGTAGGTTTCCCTAGGTGCTAGCTGAGCTAGAGGCCTAAATCTACAGGTAGGTACTTTGCAAAAAACACCTCTGTTTTCTTTAAAAAAATTGGATGTGTCCACGTTGCGCTTTGGGGCATTTCCTGTTGCGGGCGCTAGGCCTACCCACTCAAGTGAGGTATAATGTTTATCGGGAGACTTGGGGGAACGCTGGGTGGAAGGAAATTTGTGGCTCCTCTCAGATTCCAGAACTTTCTGTCACCATAATGTGAGGAAAATGTGTTTTTTAGCCAAATTTTGAGGTTTGCAAAGGATTCTGGGTAACGGAACCTGGTCAGAGCCCCACAAGTCACCCCATCTAGGATTCCCCTAGGTCTCTAGTTTAGAAAAATGAACAGGTTTGGTAGGTTTCCCTAGGTGCCGGCTGAGCTAGAGGCCACAATCTACAGGTAGGCACTTTGCAAAAAACAGCTCTGTTTTCTTTCCAAAAATGGGATGTGTCCACGTTGCGCTTTGGGGCATTTCCTGTTGTGGGCGCTAGGCCTACCCACACAAGTGAGGTACCATTTTTATCGGGAGACTTGGGGGAACGCTGGGTGGAAGGAAATTTGTGGCTCCTCTCAGATTCCAGAACTTCCTGCCACAGAAATGTGAGGAACATGTGTTTTGTTAGCCAAATTTTGAGGTTTGCAAAGGATTCTGGGTAACAGAACCTGGTCAGAGCCCCACAAGTCACCCCATCTTGTATTCCCCTAGGTCTCTAGTTTTCAAAAATGCACAGGTTTGGTAGGTTTCCCTCAGTGCCGGCTGAGCTAGAGGCCAAAATCTACAGGTAGGCACTTTGCAAAAAACACCTCTGTTTTCTTTAAAAAAATGGGATGTGTCCACGTTGCGCTTTGGGGCATTTCCTGTCGTGGGCGCTAGGCCTACCCACACAAGTGAGGTATCATTTTTATTGGGAGACTTGGGGGAACGCTGGGTGGAAGGAAATTTGTGGCTCCTCTCAGATTCCAGAACTTTCTGTCACCATAATGTGAGGAAAATGTGTTTTTTAGCCAAATTTTGAGGTTTGCAAAGGATTCTGGGTAACAGAACCTGGTCAGAGCCCCACAAGTCACCCCATCTAGGATTCCCCTAGGTCTCTAGTTTAGAAAAATGAACAGGTTTGGTAGGTTTCCCTAGGTGCCGGCTGAGCTAGAGGCCACAATCTACAGGTAGGCACTTTGCAAAAAACAGCTCTGTTTTCTTTCAAAAAATAGGATGTGTCCACGTTGCGCTTTGGGGCATTTCCTGTCGTGGGCGCTAGGCCTACCCACACAAGTGAGGTATCATTTTTATTGGGAGACTTGGGGGAACGCTGGGTGGAAGGAAATTTGTGGCTCCTCTCAGATTCCAGAACTTCCTGCCACAGAAATGTGAGGAACATGTGTTTTTTTAGCCAAATTTTGAGGTTTGCAAACGATTCTGGGTAACAGAACCTGGTCAGAGCCCCACAAGTCACCCCATCTTGGATTCCCCTAGGTCTCTAGTTTTCAAAAATGCACTGGTTTGGTAGGTTTCCCTATCTGCCGGCTGAGCTAGAGGCCAAAATCTACAGGTAGGCACTTTGCAAAAAAACACCTCTGTTTTCTTTTTAAAAAATGGTATGTGTCCACGTTGCGCTTTGGGGCATTTCCTGTTGTGAGCGCTAGGCCTACCCACACAAGTAAGGTATCATTTTTATTGGGAGACTTGGGGGAACATTGGGTGGAAGGAAATTTGTGGCTCCTCTCAGATTCCAGAACTTCCTGCCACAGAAATGTGAGGAACATGTGTTTTTTTATCCAAATTTTGAGGTTTGCAAAGGATTCTGGGTAACAGAACCTGGTCAGAGCCCCACAAGTCACCCCATCTTGGATTCCCCTAGGTCTCTAGTTTACAAAAATGCACAGGTTTGGTAGGTTTCCCTAGGTGCCTGCTGAGCTAGAGGCCAACATCTACAGGTAGGCACTTTGCAAAAAACAGCTCTGTTTTGTTTCAAAAAATGGGATGTGTCCACGTTGCGCTTTGGGGCATTTCCTGTCGCGGGCGATAGGCCTACCCACACAAGTGAGGTATCATTTTTATCGGGAGACTTGGGGGAACGCTGGGTGGAAGGAAATTTGTGGCTCCTCTCATATTCCAGACCTTTCTGCCACAGAAATGTGAGGAACATGTATTTTTTTAGCCACATTTTGAGGTATGCAAAGGATTCTGGGTAACAGAACCTGGTCAGAGCCCCACAAGTCACCCCATCTTGGATTCCCCTAGGTCTCTAGTTTTAAAAAATGCACAGGTTTGGTAGGTTTCCCTAGGTGCCTGCTGAGCTAGAGGCCAACATCTACAGGTAGGCACTTTGCAAAAAACAGCTCTGTTTTGTTTCAAAAAATGGGATGTGTCCACGTTGCGCTTTGGGGCATTTCCTGTCGCGGGCGATAGGCCTACCCACACAAGTGAGGTATCATTTTTATCGGGAGACTTGGGGGAACGCTGGGTGGAAGGAAATTTGTGGCTCCTCTCATATTCCAGACCTTTCTGCCACAGAAATGTGAGGAACATGTGTTTTTTTAGCCAAATTTTGAAGTTTGCAAAGGATTCTGGGTAACAGAACCTGGTCAGAGCCCCACAAGTCACCACATTTTGGATTCCCCTAGGTCTCTAGTTTTCACAAATGCACAGGTTTGGTAGGTTTCCCTAGGTGCTAGCTGAGCTAGAGGCCAAAATCTACAGGTAGGTACTTTGCAAAAAACACCTCTGTTTTCTTTAAAAAAATTGGATGTGTCCACGTTGCGCTTTGGGGCATTTCCTGTTGCGGGCGCTAGGCCTACCCACACAAGTGAGGTATCATTTTTATCGGGAGACTTGGGGGAACGCTGGGTGGAAGGAAATTTGTGGCTCCTCTCAGATTTCAGAACTTTCTGCCACAGAAATGTGAGGAACATGTGTTTTTTTAGCCAAAGTTTGAGGTTTGCAAAGGATTCTGGGTAACAGAACCTGGTCAGAGCCCCAAAAGTCACCCCATCTTGGATTCCCCTAGGTCTATAGTTTTCAAAAATGCACAGGTTTGATAGGTTTCCCTAGGTGCCGGCTGAGCTAGAGGCCAAAATTTATAGGTAGGCACTTTGCCAAAAAACACCTCTGTTTTCTTTCAAAAAATGGGATGTGTCCATGTTGCGCTTTGGGGCATTTCCTGTTGCGGGCGCTAGGCCTACCCACTCAAGTGAGGTATAATGTTTATCGGGAGACTTGGGGGAACGCTGGGTGGAAGGAAATTTGTGGCTCCTCTCAGATTCCAGAACTTTCTGTCACCATAATGTGAGGAAAATGTGTTTTTTAGCCAAATTTTGAGGTTTGCAAAGGATTCTGGGTAACAGAACCTGGTCAGAGCCCCACAAGTCACCCCATCTAGGATTCCCCTAGGTCTCTAGTTTAGAAAAATGAACAGGTTTGGTAGGTTTCCCTAGGTGCCGGCTGAGCTAGAGGCCACAATCTACAGGTAGGCACTTTGCAAAAAACAGCTCTGTTTTCTTTCCAAAAATGGGATGTGTCCACGTTGCGCTTTGGGGCATTTCCTGTCGTGGGCGCTAGGCCTACCCACACAAGTGAGGTACCATTTTTATCGGGAGACTTGGGGGAATGCTGGGTGGAAGGAAATTTGTGGCTCCTCTCAGATTCCAGAACTTCCTGCCACAGAAATGTGAGGAACATGTGTTTTGTTAGCCAAATTTTGAGATTTGCAAAGGATTCTGGGTAACAGAACCTGGTCAGAGCCCCACAAGTCACCCCATCTTGTATTCCCCTAGGTCTCTAGTTTTCAAAAATGCACAGGTTTGGTAGGTTTCCCTCAGTGCCGGCTGAGCTAGAGGCCAAAATCTACAGGTAGGCACTTTGCAAAAAACACCTCTGTTTTCTTTCAAAAAATGGGATGTGTCCACGTTGCGCTTTGGGGCATTTCCTGTTGTGAGCGCTAGGCCTACCCACACAAGTAAGGTATCATTTTTATTGGGAGACTTGGGGGAACATTGGGTGGAAGGAAATTTGTGGCTCCTCTCAGATTCCAGAACTTCCTGCCACAGAAATGTGAGGAACATGTGTTTTTTTATCCAATTTTTGAGGTTTGCAAAGGATTCTGGGTAACAGAACCTGGTCAGAGCCCCACAAGTCACCCCATCTTGGATTCCCCTAGGTCTCTAGTTTACAAAAATGCACAGGTTTCGTAGGTTTCCCTAGGTGCCTGATGAGCTAGAGGCCAACATCTACAGGTAGGCACTTTGCAAAAAACAGCTCTGTTTTGTTTCAAAAAATGGGATGTGTCCACGTTGCGCTTTGGGGCATTTCCTGTCGCGGGCGATAGGCCTACCCACACAAGTGAGGTATCATTTTTATCGGGAGACTTGGGGGAACGCTGGGTGGAAGGAAATTTGTGGCTCCTCTCATATTCCAGACCTTTCTGCCACAGAAATGTGAGGAACATGTGTTTTTTTAGCCAAATTTTAAGGTTTGCAAAGGATTCTGGGTAACAGAACCTGGTCAGAGCCCCACAAGTCACCACATTTTGGATTCCCCTAGGTCTCTAGTTTTCACAAATGCACAGGTTTGGTAGGTTTCCCTAGGTGCTAGCTGAGCTAGAGGCCTAAATCTACAGGTAGGTACTTTGCAAAAAACACCTCTGCTTTCTTTAAAAAAATTGGATGTGTCCACGTTGCGCTTTGGGGCATTTCCTGTTGCGGGCGCTAGGCCTACCCACACAAGTGAGGTATCATTTTTATCGGGAGACTTGGGGGAACGCTGGGTGGAAGGAAATTTGTGGCTCCTCTCAGATTCCAGAACTTCCTGCCACAGATATGTGAGGAACATGTGTTTTGTTAGCCAAATTTTGAGGTTTGCAAGGGATTCTGGGTAACATAACCTGGTCAGAGCCCCACAAGTCACCCCATCTTGGATTCCCCTAGGTCTCTAGTTTTCAAAAATGCACAGGTTTGGTTGGTTTCCCTAGGTGCTAGCTGAGCTAGAGGCCAAAATCTACAGGTAGGCACTTTGCAAAAAACACCTCTGTTTTCTTTAAAAAAATTGGATGTGTTCACGTTGCGCTTCGGGGCATTTCCTGTCGTGGGCGCTAGGCCTACCCACACAAGTGAGGTACCATTTTTATCGGGAGACTTGGGGGAACGCTGGGTGGAAGGAAATTTGTGGCTCCTCTCAGATTTCAGAACTTTCTGCCACAGAAATGTGAGGAACATGTGTTTTTTTAGCCAAAGTTTGAGGTTTGCAAAGGATTCTGGGTAACAGAACCTGGTCAGAGCCCCACAAGTCACCCCATCTTGGATTCCCCTAGGTCTCTAGTTTTCAAAAATGCACAGGTTTGGTAGGTTTCCCTAGGTACCGGCTGAGCTAGAGGCCAAAATTTACAGGTAGGCACTTTGCAAAAAACACCTCTGTTTTCTTTCAAAAAATGGGATGTGTCCACGTTGCGCTTTGGGGCATTTCCTGTTGCGGGCGCTAGGCCTACCCACACAAGTGAGGTATAATTTTTATCGGGAGACTTGGGGGAACGCTGGGTGGAAGGAAATTTGTGGCTCCTCTCAGATTCCAGAACTTTCTGTCACCATAATGTGAGGAAAATGTGTTTTTTAGCCAAATTTTGAGGTTTGCAAAGGATTCTGGGTAACAGAACCTGGTCAGAGCCCCACAAGTCACCACATCTAGGATTCCCCTAGGTCTCTAGTTTTAAAAAATGAACAGGTTTGGTAGGTTTCCGTAGGTGCCGGCTGAGCTAGAGGCCACAATCTACAGGTAGGCACTTTGCAAAAAACAGCTCTGTTTTCTTTCCAAAAATGGGATGTGTCCACATTGCGCTTTGGGGCATTTCCTGTCGTGGGCGCTAGGCCTACCCACACAAGTGAGGTACCATTTTTATCGGGAGACTTGGGGGAACGCTGGGTGGAAGGAAATTTGTGGCTCCTCTCAGATTCCAGAACTTCCTGCCACAGAAATGTGAGGAACATGTGTTTTGTTAGCCAAATTTTGAGGTTTGTAAAGGATTCTGGGTAACACAACCTGGTCAGAGCCCCACAAGTCACCCCATCTTGGATTCCCCTAGGTCTCTAGTTTTCAAAAATGCACAGGTTTGGTAGGTTTCCCTCGGTGCCGGCTTAGCTAGAGGCCAAAATCTACAGGTAGGCACTGTTCAAAAAACACCTCTGTTTCTTTCAAAAAATGGGATGTGTCCACGTTGCGCTTTGGGGCATTTCCTGTCGTGGGCACTAGGCCTACCCACACAAGTGAGGTATCATTTTTATTGGGAGACTTGGGGGAACGCTGGGTGGTAGGAAATTTGTGGCTCCTCTCAGATTCCAGAACTTCCTGCCACAGAAATGTGAGGAACATGTGTTTTTTTAGCCAAATTCTGAGGTTTGCAAAGGATTCTGGGTAACAGAACCTGGTAAGAGCCCCACAAGTCACCCCATCTTGGATTCCCCTAGGTCTCTAGTTTTCAAAAATGCCCTGGTTTGGTAGGTTTCCCTAGCTGCCGGCTGAGCTAGAGGCCAAAATCTACAGGTAGGCACTTTGCAAAAAAACACCTCTGTTTTCTTTTTAAAAAATGGTATGTGTCCACGTTGCGCTTTGGGGCATTTCCTGTCGCGGGCGATAGGCCTACCCACACAAGTAAGGTGTCATTTTTATCGGGAGACTTGGGGAAACGCTGGGTGGAAGGAAATTAGTGGCTCCTCTCATATTCCAGACCTTTCTGCCACAGAAATGTGAGGAACATGTGTTTTTTTAGCCAAATTGTGAGGTTTGCAAAGGATTCTGGGTAACAGAACCTGGTCAGAGCCCCACAAGTCACCCCATCTTGGATTCCCCTAGGTCTCTAGTTTTCAAAAATGCACAGGTTTGGTAGGTTTCCCTCGGTGCCGGCTGAGCTAGAGGCCAAAATCTACAGGTAGGCACTTTGCAAAAAACACCTCTGTTTTCTTTCAAAAAATGGGATGTGTCCACGTTGCGCTTTGGGGCATTTCCTGTCGTGGGCGCTAGGCCTACCCACACAAGTGAGGTATCATTTTTATTGGGAGACTTGTGGGAACGCTGGGTGGAAGGAAATTTGTGGCTCCTCTCAGATTCCAGAACTTCCTGCCACAGAAATGTGAGGAACATGTGTTTTTTTAGCCAAATTTTGAGGTTTGCAAAGGATTCTGGGTAACAGAACCTGGTCAGAGCCCCACAAGTCACCCCATCTTGGATTCCCCTAGGTCTCTAGTTTTCAAAAATGCACAGGTTTGATAGGTTTCCCTAGGTACCGGCTGAGCTAGAGGCCAAAATTTACAGGTAGGCACTTTGCAAAAAACACCTCTGTTTTCTTTCAAAAAATGGGATGTGTCCACGTTGCGCTTTGGGGCATTTCCTGTTGCGGGCGCTAGGCCTACCCACACAAGTGAGGTATAATTTTTATCGGGAGACTTGGGGGAATGCTGGGTGGAAGGAAATTTGTGGCTCCTCTCAGATTCCAGAACTTTCTGTCACCATAATGTGAGGAAAATGTGTTTTTTAGCCAAATTTTGAGGTTTGCAAAGGATTCTGGGTAACAGAACCTGGTCAGAGCCCCACAAGTCACCACATCTAGGATTCCCCTAGGTCTCTAGTTTTAAAAAATGAACAGGTTTGGTAGGTTTCCCTAGGTGCCGGCTGAGCTAGAGGCCACAATCTACAGGTAGGCACTTTGCAAAAAACAGCTCTGTTTTCTTTCCAAAAATGGGATGTGTCCACATTGCGCTTTGGGGCATTTCCTGTCGTGGGCGCTAGGCCTACCCACACAAGTGAGGTACCATTTTTATCGGGAGACTTGGGGGAACGCTGGGTGGAAGGAAATTTGTGGCTCCTCTCAGATTCCAGAACTTCCTGCCACAGAAATGTGAGGAACATGTGTTTTGTTAGCCAAATTTTGAGGTTTGCAAGGGATTCTGGGTAACATAACCTGGTCAGAGCCCCACAAGTCACCCCATCTTGGATTCCCCTAGGTCTCTAGTTTTCAAAAATGCACAGGTTTGGTAGGTTTCCCTAGGTGCTAGCTGAGCTAGAGGCCAAAATCTACAGGTAGGCACTTTGCAAAAAACACCTCTGTTTTCTTTAAAAAAATTGGATGTGTTCACGTTGCGCTTCGGGGCATTTCCTGTCGTGGGCGCTAGGCCTACCCACACAAGTGAGGTACCATTTTTATCGGGAGACTTGGGGGAACGCTGGGTGGAAGGAAATTTGTGGCTCCTCTCAGATTTCAGAACTTTCTGCCACAGAAATGTGAGGAACATGTGTTTTTTTAGCCAAAGTTTGAGGTTTGCAAAGGATTCTGGGTAACAGAACCTGGTCAGAGCCCCACAAGTCACCCCATCTTGGATTCCCCTAGGTCTCTAGTTTTCAAAAATGCACAGGTTTGGTAGGTTTCCCTAGGTACCGGCTGAGCTAGAGGCCAAAATTTACAGGTAGGCACTTTGCAAAAAACACCTCTGTTTTCTTTCAAAAAATGGGATGTGTCCACGTTGCGCTTTGGGGCATTTCCTGTTGCGGGCGCTAGGCCTACCCACACAAGTGAGGTATAATTTTTATCGGGAGACTTGGGGGAACGCTGGGTGGAAGGAAATTTGTGGCTCCTCTCAGATTCCAGAACTTTCTGTCACCATAATGTGAGGAAAATGTGTTTTTTAGCCAAATTTTGAGGTTTGCAAAGGATTCTGGGTAACAGAACCTGGTCAGAGCCCCACAAGTCACCACATCTAGGATTCCCCTAGGTCTCTAGTTTTAAAAAATGAACAGGTTTGGTAGGTTTCCCTAGGTGCCGGCTGAGCTAGAGGCCACAATCTACAGGTAGGCACTTTGCAAAAAACAGCTCTGTTTTCTTTCCAAAAATGGGATGTGTCCACATTGCGCTTTGGGGCATTTCCTGTCGTGGGCGCTAGGCCTACCCACACAAGTGAGGTACCATTTTTATCGGGAGACTTGGGGGAACGCTGGGTGGAAGGAAATTTGTGGCTCCTCTCAGATTCCAGAACTTCCTGCCACAGAAATGTGAGGAACATGTGTTTTGTTAGCCAAATTTTGAGGTTTGTAAAGGATTCTGGGTAACACAACCTGGTCAGAGCCCCACAAGTCACCCCATCTTGGATTCCCCTAGGTCTCTAGTTTTCAAAAATGCACAGGTTTGGTAGGTTTCCCTCGGTGCCGGCTTAGCTAGAGGCCAAAATCTACAGGTAGGCACTGTTCAAAAAACACCTCTGTTTCTTTCAAAAAATGGGATGTGTCCACGTTGCGCTTTGGGGCATTTCCTGTCGTGGGCACTAGGCCTACCCACACAAGTGAGGTATCATTTTTATTGGGAGACTTGGGGGAACGCTGGGTGGTAGGAAATTTGTGGCTCCTCTCAGATTCCAGAACTTCCTGCCACAGAAATGTGAGGAACATGTGTTTTTTTAGCCAAATTCTGAGGTTTGCAAAGGATTCTGGGTAACAGAACCTGGTAAGAGCCCCACAAGTCACCCCATCTTGGATTCCCCTAGGTCTCTAGTTTTCAAAAATGCCCTGGTTTGGTAGGTTTCCCTAGCTGCCGGCTGAGCTAGAGGCCAAAATCTACAGGTAGGCACTTTGCAAAAAAACACCTCTGTTTTCTTTTTAAAAAATGGTATGTGTCCACGTTGCGCTTTGGGGCATTTCCTGTCGCGGGCGATAGGCCTACCCACACAAGTAAGGTGTCATTTTTATCGGGAGACTTGGGGAAACGCTGGGTGGAAGGAAATTAGTGGCTCCTCTCATATTCCAGACCTTTCTGCCACAGAAATGTGAGGAACATGTGTTTTTTTAGCCAAATTGTGAGGTTTGCAAAGGATTCTGGGTAACAGAACCTGGTCAGAGCCCCACAAGTCACCCCATCTTGGATTCCCCTAGGTCTCTAGTTTTAAAAAATGCACAGGTTTGGTAGGTTTCCCTCGGTGCCGGCTGAGCTAGAGGCCAAAATCTACAGGTAGGCACTTTGCAAAAAACACCTCTGTTTTCTTTCAAAAAATGGGATGTGTCCACGTTGCGCTTTGGGGCATTTCCTGTCGTGGGCGCTAGGCCTACCCACACAAGTGAGGTATCATTTTTATTGGGAGACTTGTGGGAACGCTGGGTGGAAGGAAATTTGTGGCTCCTCTCAGATTCCAGAACTTCCTGCCACAGAAATGTGAGGAACATGTGTTTTTTTAGCCAAATTTTGAGGTTTGCAAAGGATTCTGGGTAACAGAACCTGGTCAGAGCCCCACAAGTCACCCCATCTTGGATTCCCCTAGGTCTATAGTTTTCAAAAATGCACAGGTTTGATAGGTTTCCCTAGGTGCCGGCTGAGCTAGAGGCCAAAATTTATAGGTAGGCACTTTGCCAAAAAACACCTCTGTTTTCTTTAAAAAAATGTGATGTGTCCATGTTGCGCTTTGGGGCATTTCCTGTTGCGGGCGCTAGTTCTACCCACTCAAGTGAGGTGTAATTTTTATCGGGAGACTTGGGGGAACGCTGGGTGGAAGGAAATTTGTGGCTCCTCTCAGATTCCAGAACTTTCTGTCACCATAATGTGAGGAAAATGTGTTTTTTAGCCAAATTTTGAGGTTTGCAAAGGATTCTGGGTAACAGAACCTGGTCAGAGCCCCACAAGTCACCCCATCTAGGATTCTCCTAGGTCTCTAGTTTAAAAAAATGAACAGGTTTAGTAGGTTTCCCTAGGTGCCGGCTGAGCTAGAGGCCACAATCTACAGGTAGGCACTTTGCAAAAAACACCTCTGTTTTCTTTCCAAAAATGGGATGTGTCCACGTTGCGCTTTGGGGCATTTCCTGTCGTGGGCGCTAGGCCTACCCACACAAGTGAGGTATCATTTTTATTGGGAGACTTGGGCGAACGCTGGGTGGAAGGAAATTTGTGGCTCCTCTCAGATTCCAGAACTTCCTGCCACAGAAATGTGAGTAACATGTGTTTTTTTAGCCAAATTTTGAGGTTTGCAAACGATTCTGGGTAACAGAACCTGGTCAGAGCCCCACAAGTCACCCCATCTTGGATTCCCCTAGGTCTCTAGTTTTCAAAAATGCACTGGTTTGGTAGGTTTCCCTATCTGCCGGCTGAGCTAGAGGCCAAAATCTACAGGTAGGCACTTTGCAAAAAAACACCTCTGTTTTCTTTTTAAAAAATGGTATGTGTCCACGTTGCGCTTTGGGGCATTTCCTGTTGCGGGCGATAGGCCTACCCACACAAGTAAGGTGCCATTTTTATCGGGAGACTTGGGGGAACGCTGGGTGGAAGGAAATTTGTGGCTCCTCTCATATTCCAGACCTTTCTGCCACAGAAATGTGAGGAACATGTGTTTTTTTAGCCAAATTTTGAGGTGTGCAAAGGATTCTGGGTAACAGAACCTGGTCAGACCACCACACGTCACCACATTTTGGATTCCCCTAGGTCTCTAGTTTTCAAAAATGCACAGGTTTGGTAGGTTTCCCTAGGTGCTAGCTGAGCTAGAGGCCAAAATCTACAGGTAGGCACTTTGCAAAAAACACCTCTGTTTTCTTTAAAAAAATTGGATGTGTCCACGTTGCGCTTTGGGGCATTTCCTGTTGCAGGCGCTAGGCCTACCCACACAAGTGAGGTATCATTTTTATCAGGAGACTTGGGGGAACGTTGGGTGGAAGGAAATTTGTGGCTCCTCTCAGATTCCAGAACTTTCTGCCACAGAAATGTGAGGAACATGTGTTTGTTTAGCCAAATTTTGAGGTTTGCAAAGGATTCTGGGTAACACAACCTGGTCAGAGCCCCACAAGTCACCCCATCTTGGATTCCCCTAGGTCTCTAGTTTTCAAAAATGCACAGGTTTGGTAGGTTTCCCTAGGTGCCGGCTGAGCTAGAGGCCAAAATCTACAGGTAGGCACTTTGCAAAAAACACCTCTGTTTTCTTTAAAAAAATGGGATGTGTCCACGTTGCGCTTTGGGGCATTTCCTGTCGTGGGCGCTAGGCCTACCCTCACAAGTGAGGTATCATTTTTATTGGGAGACTTGGGGGAACGCTGGGTGGAAGGAAATTTGTGGCTCCTCTCAGATTCCAGAACTTCCTGCCACAGAAATGTGAGGAACATGTGTTTTGTTAGCCAAATTTTGATGTTTGCAAGGGATTCTGGGTAACAGAACCTGGTCAGAGCCCCACAAGTCACCCCATCTTGGATTCCCCTAGGACTCTAGTTTTCAAAAATGCACAGGTTTGGTAGGTTTCCCTCGGTGCCGGCTGAGCTAGAGGCCAAAATCTACAGGTAGGCACTTTGCAAAAAACACCTCTGTTTTCTTTCAAAAAATAGGATGTGTCCACGTTGCGCTTTGTGGCATTTCCTGTCGTGGGCGCTAGGCCTACCCACACAAGTGAGGTATCATTTTTATTGGGAGACTTGGGGGAACGCTGGGTGGAAGGAAATTTGTGGCTCCTCTCAGATTCCAGAACTTCCTGCCACAGAAATGTGAGGAACATGTGTTTTTTTAGCCAAATTTTGAGGTTTGCAAACGATTCTGGGTAACAGAACCTGGTCAGAGCCCCACAAGTCACCCCATCTTGGATTCCCCTAGGTCTCTAGTTTTCAAAAATGCACTGGTTTGGTAGGTTTCCCTATCTGCCGGCTGAGCTAGAGGCCAAAATCTACAGGTAGGCACTTTGCAAAAAAACACCTCTGTTTTCTTTTTAAAAAATGGTATGTGTCCACGTTGCGCTTTGGGGCATTTCCTGTTGCGGGCGATAGGCCTACCCACACAAGTAAGGTGCCATTTTTATCGGGAGACTTGGGGGAACGCTGGGTGGAAGGAAATTTGTGGTTCCTCTCATATTCCAGACCTTTCTGCCACAGAAATGTGAGGAACATGTGTTTTTTTAGCCAAATTTTGAGGTGTGCAAAGGATTCTGGGTAACAGAACCTGGTCAGACCACCACACGTCACCACATTTTGGATTCCCCTAGGTCTCTAGTTTTCAAAAATGCACAGGTTTGGTAGGTTTCCCTAGGTGCTAGCTGAGCTAGAGGCCAAAATCTACAGGTAGGCACTTTGCAAAAAACACCTCTGTTTTCTTTAAAAAAATTGGATGTGTCCACGTTGCGCTTTGGGGCATTTCCTGTTGCAGGCGCTAGGCCTACCCACACAAGTGAGGTATCATTTTTATCGGGAGACTTGGGGGAACGTTGGGTGGAAGGAAATTTGTGGCTCCTCTCAGATTCCAGAACTTTCTGCCACAGAAATGTGAGGAACATGTGTTTGTTTAGCCAAATTTTGAGGTTTGCAAAGGATTCTGGGTAACAGAACCTGGTCAGAGCCCCACAAGTCACCCCATCTTGGATTCCCCTAGGTCCCTAGTTTTCAAAAATGCACAGGTTTGGTAGGTTTCCCTAGGTGCCGGCTGAGCTAGAGGCCAAAATCTACAGGTAGGCACTTTGCAAAAAACACCTCTGTTTTCTTTAAAAAAATGGGATGTGTCCACGTTGCGCTTTGGGGCATTTCCTGTCGTGGGCGCTAGGCCTACCCTCACAAGTGAGGTATCATTTTTATTGGGAGACTTGGGGGAACGCTGGGTGGAAGGAAATTTGTGGCTCCTCTCATATTCCAGAACTTCCTGCCACAGAAATGTGAGGAACATGTGTTTTTTTAGCCAAATTTTGAGGTTTGCAAAGGATTCTGGGCAACATAACCTGGTCAGAACCCCACAAGTCACCCCATCTTGGATTCCCCTAGGTCTCTAGTTTTCAAAAATGCACAGGTTTGGTAGGTTTCCCTAGGTGCTAGCTGAGCTAGAGGCCAAAATCTACAGGTAGGCACTTTGCAAAAAACACCTCTGTTTTCTTTAAAAAAATTGGATGTGTCCACGTTGCGCTTTGGGGCATTTCCTGTCATGGGCGCTAGGCCTACCCACACAAGTGAGGTACCATTTTTATCGGGAGACTTGGGGGAACGCTGGGTGGAAGGAAATTTGTGGCTCCTCTCAGATTTCAGAACTTTCTGCCACAGAAATGTGAGGAACATGTGTTTTTTTAGCCAACGTTTGAGGTTTGCAAAGGATTCTGGGTAACAGAACCTGGTCAGAGCCCCACAAGTCACCCCATCTTGGATTCCCCTAGGTCTCTAGTTTTCAAAAATGCACAGGTTTGGTAGGTTTCCCTATGTGCTGGCTGAGCTAGAGGCCAAAATTTACAGGTAGGCACTTTGCAAAAAACACCTCTGTTTTCTTTCAAAAAATGGGATGTGTCCACGTTGCGCTTTGGGGCATTTCCTGTTGCAGGCGCTAGGCCTAACCACACAAGTGAGGTATAATTTTTATCGGGAGACTTGGGGGAACGCTGGGTGGAAGGAAATTTGTGGCTCCTCTCAGATTCCAGAACTTTCTGTCACCATAATGTGAGGAAAATGTGTTTTTTAGCCAAATTTTGAGGTTTGCAAAGGATTCTGGGTAACAGAACCTGGTCAGAGACCCACAAGTCACCACATCTAGGATTCCCCTAGGTCTCTAGTTTTAAAAAATGAACAGGTTTGGTAGGTTTCCCTAGGTGCCGGCTGAGCTAGAGGCCACAATCTACAGGTAGGCACTTTGCAAAAAACAGCTCTGTTTTCTTTCCAAAAATGGGATGTGTCCACGTTGCGCTTTGGGGCATTTCCTGTCATGGGCGCTAGGCCTACCCACACAAGTGAGGTATCATTTTTATTGGGAGACTTGGGGGAATGCTGGGTGGAAGGAAATTTGTGGCTCCTCTCAGATTCCAGAACTTCCTGCCACAGAAATGTGAGGAACATGTGTTTTTTTAGCCAAATTCTGAGGTTTGCAAAGGATTCTGGGTAACAGAACCTGGTCAGAGCCCCACACGTCACCACATTTTGGATTCCCCTAGGTTTCTAGTTTTAAAAAATGCACAGGTTTGGTAGGTTTCCCTAGGTGCCAGCTGAGCTAGAGGCCAAAGTCTACAGGTAAGCACTTTACAAAAAACACCTCTGTTTTCTTTCAAAAAATTGGATGTGTCCACGTTGCGCTTTGGGGCATTTTCCATCGCGGGCGCTAGGCCTACCCACACAAGTGAGGTATCATTTTTATCGGGAGACTTGGGGGAACGCTGGGTGGAAGGAAATTTGTGGCTCCTCTCAGATTCCAGAACTTTCTGCCACAGAAATGTAAGGAACATGTGTTTTTTTTGCCAAATTTTGAGGTTTGCAAAGGATTCTGGGTAACAGAACCTGGTCAGAGACCCACAAGTCACCCCATCTTGGATTCCCCTAGGTCTCTAGTTTTCAAAAATGCACAGGTTTGGTAGGTTTCCCTGGTACCGGCTGAGCTAGAGGCCAAAATCTACAGGTAGGTACTTTGCAAATAACACCTCTGTTTTCTTTCAAAAAATGAGATGTGTTCATGTTGCGCTTTGGGGCATTTCATGTCGCGGTCGCTAGGCCTACTCACACAAGTGAGGTATCATTTATATTGGGAGACTTGGGGGAACGCTGGGTGGAAGAACATTTGTGGCTCCTCTCAGATTCCAGAACTTTCTGCCACAAAAATGTGAGGAACATGTGTTTTTTTAGCCACATTTTGAGGTTTGCAAAGGATTCTGGGTAACAGAACCTGGTCAGAGCTCCACAAGTCACCCCATCTTGGATTCCCCTAGGTCTCTAGTTTACAAAAATGCACAGGTTTGGTAGGTTTCCCTAGGTGCCGGCTGAGCTAGAGGCCAAAATCTACAGGTAGGCACTTTGCAAAAAACACCTCTGTTTTCTTTAAAAAAAATTGGATGTGTCCACGTTGCGCTTTGGGGCATTTCCTGTTGCGGGCGCTAGGCCTACCCACACAAGTGAGGTATAATTTTTATCGGGAGACTTGGGGGAACTCTGGGTGGAAGGAAATTTGTGGCTCCTCTCAGATTCCAGAACTTTCTGTTTCATAATGTGAGGAAAATGTGTTTTTTTAGCCACATTTTGAGGTTTGCAAAGGATTCTGGGTAACAGAACCTGGTCAGAGCCCCACAAGTCACCCCATCTAGGATTCCCCTAGGTCTCTAGTTTTAAAAAATGAACAGGTTTGGTAGGTTTCCCTAGGTGCCGGCTGAGCTAGAGGACACAATCTACAGGTAGGCACTTTGCAAAAACCAGCTCTGTTTTCTTTCCAAAAATGGGATGTGTCCACGTTGCGCTTTGGGGCATTTCTTGTCGTGGGCACTAGGCCTACCCACACAAGTGAGGTACCATTTTTATCGATAGACTTGGGGGAACGCTGGGTGGAAGGACATTTGTGGCTCCTCTCAGATTCCAGAACTTCCTGCCACAGAAATGTGAGGAAAATGTGTTTTGTTAGCCAAATTTTGAGGTTTGCAAAGGATTCTGGGTAACAGAACCTGGTCAGAGCCACACAAGTCACCCCATCTTGGATTCCCCTAGGTCTCTAGTTTTCAAAAATGCACAGGTTTGGTAGGTTTCCCTCGGTGCCGGCTGAGCTAGAGGCCAAAATCTACAGGTAGGCACTTTGCAAAAAACACCTCTGTTTTCTTTCAAAAAATGGGATGTGTCCACGATGCGCTTTGGGGCATTTCCTGTCGTGGGCGCTAGGCCTACCCACACAATTGAGGTATCATTTTTATTGGGAGACTTGTGGGAACGCTTGGTGGAAGGAAATTTGTGGCTCCTCTCAGATTCCAGAACTTCCTGCCACAGAAATGTGAGGAACATGTGTTTTTTTAGCCAAATTTTGAGGTTTGCAAAGGATTCTGGGTAACAGAACCTGGTCAGAGCCCCACAAGTCACCCCATCTTGGATTCCCCTAGGTCTCTAGTTTACAAAAATGCACAGGTTTGGTAGGTTTCCCTAGGTGCCTGCTGAGCTAGAGGCCAACGTCTACAGGTAGGCACTTTGCAAAAAACAGCTCTGTTTTGTTTCAAAAAATGGGATGTGTCCACGTTGCGCTTTGGGGCATTTCCTGTCGCGGGCGATAGGCCTACCCACACAAGTGAGGTATCATTTTTATCGGGAGACTTGGGGGAACGCTGGGTGGAAGGAAATTTGTGGCTCCTCTCATATTCCAGACCTTTCTGCCACAGAAATGTGAGGAACATGTGTTTTTTTAGCCAAATTTTGAGGTTTGCAAAGGATTCTGGGTAACAGAACCTGGTCAGAGCCCCACAAGTCACCACATTTTGGATTCCCCTAGGTCTCTAGTTTTCACAAATGCACACATTTGGTAGGTTTCCCTAGGTGCCTGCTGAGCTAGAGGCCAACATCTACAGGTAGGCATTTTGCAAAAAACAGCTCTGTTTTCTTTAAAAAAATTGAATGTGTCCACGTTGCGCTTTGGGGCATTTCCTGTTGCGGGCGCTAGGCCTACCCACACAAGTGAGGTATCATTTTTATCGGGAGACTTGGGGGAACACTGGGTGGAAGGAAATTTGTGGCTCCTCTCAGATTCCAGAACTTCCTGCCACAGAGATGTGAGGAACATGTGTTTTGTTACCCAAATTTTGAGGTTTGCAAGGGATTCTGGGTAACAGAACCTGGTCAGAGCCCCACAAGTCACCCCATCTTGGATTCCCCTAGGTCTCTAGTTTTCAAAAATGCACAGGTTTGGTAGGTTTCCCTCGGTGCCGGCTGAGCTAGAGGCCAAAATCTACAGGTAGGCACTTTGCAAAAAACACCTCTGTTTTCATTAAAAAAATAGGATGTGTCCACGTTGCGCTTTGGGGCATTTCCTGTCGTGGGCGCTAGGCCTACCCACACAAGTGAGGTATCATTTTTATTGGGAGACTTGGGGGAACGCTGGGTGTAAGGAATTGTGTGGCTCCTCTCAGATTCCAGAACTTCCTGCCACAGAAATGTGAGGAACATGTGTTTTTTTAGCCAAATTTTGAGGTTTGCAAAGGATTCTGGGTAACAGAACCTGGTCAGAGCCCCACAAGTCACCCCATCTTGGATTCCCCTAGGTCTCTAGTTTTCAAAAATGCACAGGTTTGGTAGGTTTCCCTAGGTGCCGGCTGAGCTAGAGGCCAAAATCTACAGGTAGGCACTTTGCAAAAAACACCTCTGTTTTCTTTCAAAAAATGGGATGTGTCCACGTTGCTCTTTGGGGCATTTCCTGTCATGGGCGCTAGGCCTACCCACACAAGTGAGGTATCATTTTTATTGGGAGACTTGGGGAACGCTGGGTGGAAGGAAATTTGTGGCTCCTCTCTGATTCCAGAACTTCCTGCCACAGAAATGTGAGGAACATGTGTTTTTTTAGCCAAATTTTGAGGTTTGCAAAGGATTCTGGGCAACAGAACGTGGTCAGAACCCCACAAGTCACCCCATCTTGGATTCCCCTAGGTCTCTAGTTTTAAAAAATGCACAGGTTTGGTAGGTTTCCCTAGGTGCTAGCTGAGCTAGAGGCCAAAATCTACAGGTAGGCACTTTGCAAAAAACACCTCTGTTTTCTTTAAAAAAATTGGATGTGTCCACGTTGCGCTTCGGGGCATTTCCTGTCGTGGGCGCTAGGCCTACCCACACAAGTGAGGTACCATTTTTATCGGGAGACTTGGGGGAACGCTGGGTGGAAGGAAATTTGTGGCTCCTCTCAGATTTCAGAACTTTCTGCCACAGAAATGTGAGGAACATGTGTTTTTTTAGCCAAAGTTTGAGGTTTGCAAAGGATTCTGGGTAACAGAACCTGGTCAGAGCCCCACAAGTCACCCCATCTTGGATTCCCCTAGGTCTCTAGTTTTCAAAAATGCACAGGTTTGGTAGGTTTCCCTAGGTGCCGGCTGAGCTAGAGGCCAAAATTTATAGGTAGGCACTTTGCAAAAAACACCTCTGTTTTCTTTCAAAAAATGGGATGTGTCCACGTTGCGCTTTGGGGCATTTCCTGTTGCGGGCGCTAGGCCTACCCACACAAGTGAGGTATAATTTTTATCGGGAGACTTGGGGGAACGCTGGGTGGAAGGAAATTTGTGGCTCCTCTCAGATTCCAGAACTTTCTGTCACCATAATGTGAGGAAAATGTGTTTTTTAGCCAAATTTTGAGGTTTGCAAAGGATTCTGGGTAACAGAACCTGGTCAGAGCCCCACAAGTCACCACATCTAGGATTCCCCTAGGTCTCTAGTTTTAAAAAATGAACAGGTTTGGTAGGTTTCCCTAGGTGCCGGCTGAGCTAGAGGCCACAATCTACAGGTAGGCACTTTGCAAAAAACAGCTCTGTTTTCTTTCCAAAAATGGGATGTGTCCATATTGCGCTTTGGGGCATTTCCTGTCGTGGGCGCTAGGCCTACCCACACAAGTGAGGTATCATTTTTATTGGGAGACTTGTGGGAACGCTGGGTGGAAGGAAATTTGTGGCTCCTCTCAGATTCCAGAACTTCCTGCCACAGAAATGTGAGGAACATGTGTTTTTTTAGCCAAATTTTGAGGTTTGCAAAGGATTCTGGGTAACAGAACCTGGTCAGAGCCCCACAAGTCACCCCATCTTGGATTCCCCTAGGTCTCTAGTTTACAAAAATGCACAGGTTTGGTAGGTTTCCCTAGGTGCCTGCTGAGCTAGAGGCCAACATCTACAGGTAGGCACTTTGCAAAAAACAGCTCTGTTTTGTTTCAAAAAATGGGATGTGTCCACGTTGCGCTTTGGGGCATTTCCTGTCGCGGGCGATAGGCCTACCCACACAAGTGAGGTATCATTTTTATCGGGAGACTTGGGGGAACGCTGGGTGGAAGGAAATTTGTGGCTCCTCTCAGATTCCAGAACTTTCTGTCACCATAATGTGAGGAAAATGTGTTTTTTAGCCAAATTTTGAGGTTTGCAAAGGATTCTGGGTAACAGAACCTGGTCAGAGCCCCACAAGTCACCACATCTAGGATTCCCCTAGGTCTCTAGTTTTAAAAAATGAACAGGTTTGGTAGGTTTCCCTAGGTGCCGGCTGAGCTAGAGGCCACAATCTACAGGTAGGCACTTTGCAAAAAACAGCTCTGTTTTCTTTAAAAAAATTGGATGTGTCCAAGTTGCGCTTTGGGGCATTTCCTGTTGCGGGCGCTAGGCCTACCCACACAAGTGAGGTATCATTTTTATCGGGAGACTTGGGGGAACACTGGGTGGAAGGAAATTTGTGGCTCCTCTCAGATTCCAGAACTTCCTGCCACAGAAATGTGAGGAACATGTGTTTTGTTAGCCAAATTTTGAGGTTTGCAAGGGATTCTGGGTAACAGAACCTGGTCAGAGCCCCACAAGTCACCCCATCTTGGATTCCCCTACGTCTCTAGTTTTCAAAAATGCACAGGTTTGGTAGGTTTCCCTCGGTGCCTGCTGAGCTAGAGGCCAAAATCTACAGGTAGGCACTTTGCAAAAAACAGCTCTGTTTTCTTTCCAAAAATGGGATGTGTCCACATTGCGCTATGGGGCATTTCCTGTCGTGGGCGCTAGGCCTACCCACAAAAGTGAGGTACCATTTTTATCGGGAGACTTGGGGGAACGCTGGGTGGAAGGAAATTTGTGGCTCCTCTCAGATTCCAGAACTTCCTGCCACAGAAATGTGAGGAACATGTGTTTTGTTAGCCAAATTTTGAGGTTTGTAAAGGATTCTGGGTAACAGAACATGGTCAGAGCCCCACAAGTCACCCCATCTTGGATTCCCCTAGGTCTCTAGTTTTCAAAAATGCACAGGTTTGGTAGGTTTCCCTCGGTGCCGGCTGAGCTAGAGGCCAAAATCTACAGGTAGGCACTTTTCAAAAAACACCTCTGTTTTCTTTCAAAAAATGGGATGTGTCCACGTTGCGCTTTGGGGCATTTCCTGTCGTGGGCACTAGGCCTACCCACACAAGTGAGGTATCATTTTTATTGGGAGACTTGGGGGAACGCTGGGTGGTAGGAAATTTGTGGCTCCTCTCAGATTCCAGAACTTCCTGCCACAGAAATGTGAGGAACATGTGTTTTTTTAGCCAAATTCTGAGGTTTGCAAAGGATTCTGGGTAACAGAACCTGGTCAGAGCCCCACAAGTCACCCCATCTTGGATTCCCCTAGGTCTCTAGTTTTCAAAAATGCACAGGTTTGGTAGGTTTCCCTAGGTGCCGGCTGAGCTAGAGGCCAAAATCTACAGGTAGGCACTTTGCAAAAAACACCTCTGTTTTCTTTCAAAAAATGGGATGTGTCCACGTTGCGCTTTGGGGCATTTCCTGTCATGGGCGCTAGGCCTACCCACACAAGTGAGGTATCATTTTTATTGGGAGACTTGGGGAACGCTGGGTGGAAGGAAATTCGTGGCTCCTCTCAGATTCCAGAACTTCCTGCCACAGAAATGTGAGGAACATGTGTTTTTTTAGCCAAATTTTGAGGTTTGCAAAGGATTCTTGGCAACAGAACCTGGTCAGAACCCCACAAGTCACCCCATCTTGGATTCCCCTAGGTCTCTAGTTTACAAAAATGCACAGGTTTGGTAGGTTTCCCTAGGTGCTAGCTGAGCTAGAGGCCTAAATCTACAGGTAGGTACTTTGCAAAAAACACCTCTGCTTTCTTTAAAAAAATTGGATGTGTCCACGTTGCGCTTTGGGGCATTTCCTGTTGCGGGCGCTAGGCCTACCCACACAAGTGAGGTATCATTTTTATCGGGAGACTTGGGGGAACGCTGGGTGGAAGGAAATTTGTGGCTCCTCTCAGATTCCAGAACTTCCTGCCACAGAAATGTGAGGAACATGTGTTTTGTTAGCCAAATTTTGAGGTTTGCAAGGGATTCTGGGTAACAGAACCTGGTCAGAGCCCCACAAGTCACCCCATCTTAGATTCCCCTAGGTCTCTAGTTTTCAAAAATGCACAGGTTTGGTAGGTTTCCCTAGGTGCTAGCTGAGCTAGAGGCCAAAATCTACAGGTAGGCACTTTGCAAAAAACACCTCTGTTTTCTTTAAAAAAATTGGATGTGTCCACGTTGCGCTTCGGGGCATTTCCTGTCGTGGGCGCTAGGCCTACCCACACAAGTGAGGTACCATTTTTATCGGGAGACTTGGGGGAACGCTGGGTGGAAGGAAATTTGTGGCTCCTCTCAGATTCCAGAACTTTCTGCCACAGAAATGTGAGGAACATGTGTTTTTTTAGCCAAAGTTTGAGGTTTGCAAAGGATTCTGGGTAACAGAACCTGGTAAGAGCCCCACAAGTCACCCCATCTTGGATTCCCCTAGGTCTCTAGTTTTCAAAAATGCACAGGTTTGGTAGGTTTCCCTAGGTGCCGGCTGAGCTAGAGGCCAAAATCTACAGGTAGGCACTTTGCAAAAAACACCTCTGTTTTCTTTCAAAAAATGGGATGTGTCCACGTTGCGCTTTGGGGCATTTCCTGTCATGGGCGCTAGGCCTACCCACACAAGTGAGGTATCATTTTTATTGGGAGACTTGGGGAACGCTGGGTGGAAGGAAATTCGTGGCTCCTCTCAGATTCCAGAACTTCCTGCCACAGAAATGTGAGGAACATGTGTTTTTTTAGCCAAATTTTGAGGTTTGCAAAGGATTCTTGGCAACAGAACCTGGTCAGAACCCCACAAGTCACCCCATCTTGGATTCCCCTAGGTCTCTAGTTTACAAAAATGCACAGGTTTGGTAGGTTTCCCTAGGTGCTAGCTGAGCTAGAGGCCTAAATCTACAGGTAGGTACTTTGCAAAAAACACCTCTGCTTTCTTTAAAAAAATTGGATGTGTCCACGTTGCGCTTTGGGGCATTTCCTGTTGCGGGCGCTAGGCCTACCCACACAAGTGAGGTATCATTTTTATCGGGAGACTTGGGGGAACGCTGGGTGGAAGGAAATTTGTGGCTCCTCTCAGATTCCAGAACTTCCTGCCACAGAAATGTGAGGAACATGTGTTTTGTTAGCCAAATTTTGAGGTTTGCAAGGGATTCTGGGTAACAGAACCTGGTCAGAGCCCCACAAGTCACCCCATCTTAGATTCCCCTAGGTCTCTAGTTTTCAAAAATGCACAGGTTTGGTAGGTTTCCCTAGGTGCTAGCTGAGCTAGAGGCCAAAATCTACAGGTAGGCACTTTGCAAAAAACACCTCTGTTTTCTTTAAAAAAATTGGATGTGTCCACGTTGCGCTTCGGGGCATTTCCTGTCGTGGGCGCTAGGCCTACCCACACAAGTGAGGTACCATTTTTATCGGGAGACTTGGGGGAACGCTGGGTGGAAGGAAATTTGTGGCTCCTCTCAGATTCCAGAACTTTCTGCCACAGAAATGTGAGGAACATGTGTTTTTTTAGCCAAAGTTTGAGGTTTGCAAAGGATTCTGGGTAACAGAACCTGGTAAGAGCCCCACAAGTCACCCCATCTTGGATTCCCCTAGGTCTCTAGTTTTCAAAAATGCACTGGTTTGGTAGGTTTCCCTAGCTGCCGGCTGAGCTAGAGGCCAAAATCTACAGGTAGGCACTTTGCAAAAAAACACCTCTGTTTTCTTTTTAAAAAATGGTATGTGTCCACGTTGCGCTTTGGGGCATTTCCTGTCGCGGGCGATAGGCCTACCCACACAAGTAAGGTGTCATTTTTATCGGGAGACTTGGGGGAACGCTGGGTGGAAGGAAATTTGTGGCTCCTCTCATATTCCAGACCTTTCTGCCACAGAAATGTGAGGAACATGTGTTTTTTTAGCCAAATTTTGAGGTTTGCAAAGGATTCTGGGTAACAGAACCTGGTCAGAGCCCCACACGTCACCACATTTTGGATTCCCCTAGGTCTCTAGTTTTAAAAAATGCACAGGTTTGGTAGGTTTCCCTAGGTGCCAGCTGAGCTAGAGGCCAAAATCTACAGGTAGGCACTTTACAAAAAACACCTCTGTTTTCTTTCAAAAAATTGGATGTGTCCACGTTGCACTTTGGGGCATTTTCCATCGCGGGCGCTAGGCCTACCCACACAAGTGAGGTATCATTTTTATCGGGAGACTTGGGGGAACTCTGGGTGGAAGGAAATTTGTGGCTCCTCTCAGATTCCAGAACTTTCTGCCACAGAAATGTAAGGAACATGTGTTTTTTTTGCCAAATTTTGAGGTTTGCAAAGGATTCTGGGTAACAGAACCTGGTCAGAGACCCACAAGTCACCCCATCTTGGATTCCCCTAGGTCTCTAGTTTTCAAAAATGCACAGGTTTGGTAGGTTTCCCTGGTACCGGCTGAGCTAGAGGCCAAAATCTACAGGTAGGTACTTTGCAAATAACACCTCTGTTTTCTTTCAAAAAATGCGATGTGTTCATGTTGCGCTTTGGGGCATTTCCTGTCGCGGGCGCTAGGCCTACCCACACAAGTGAGGTATCATTTATATTGGGGGACTTGGGGGAACGCTGGGTGGAAGGACATTTGTGGCTCCTCTCAGATTCCAGAACTTTCTGCCACAAAAATGTGAGGAACATGTGTTTTTTTAGCCACATTTTGAGGTTTGCAAAGGATTCTGGGTAACAGAACCTGGTCAGAGCTCCACAAGTCACCCCATCTTGGATTCCCCTAGGTCTCTAGTTTACAAAAATGCACAGGTTTGGTAGGTTTCCCTAGGTGCCGGCTGAGCTAGAGGCCAAAATCTACAGGTAGGCACTTTGCAAAAAACACCTCTGTTTTCTTTAAAAAGAATTGGATGTGTCCACGTTGCGCTTTGGGGCATTTCCTGTTGCGGGCGCTAGGCCTACCCACACAAGTGAGGTATAATTTTTATCGGGAGACTTGGGGGAACTCTGGGTGGAAGGACATTTGTGGCTCCTCTCAGATTCCAGAACTTTCTGTCACCATAATGTGAGGAAAATGTGTTTTTTTAGCCACATTTTGAGGTTTGCAAAGGATTCTGGGTAACAGAACCTGGTCAGAGCCCCACAAGTCACCCCATCTAGGATTCCCCTAGGTCTCTGGTTTTAAAAAATGAACAGGTTTGGTAGGTTTCCCTAGGTGCCGGCTGAGCTAGAGGACACAATCTACAGGTAGGCACTTTGCAAAAAACAGCTCTGTTTTCTTTCCAAAAATGGGATGTGTCCACGTTGCGCTTTGGGGCATTTCTTGTCGTGGGCGCTAGGCCTACCCACACAAGTGAGGTACCATTTTTATCGATAGACTTGGGGGAACGCTGGGTGGAAGGACATTTGTGGCTCCTCTCAGATTCCAGAACTTCCTGCCACAGAAATGTGTGGAACATGTGTTTTGTTAGCCAAATTTTGAGGTTTGCAAAGGATTCTGGGTAACAGAACCTGGTCAGAGCCACACAAGTCACCCCATCTTGGATTCCCCTAGGTCTCTAGTTTTCAAAAATGCACAGGTTTGGTAGGTTTCCCTCGGTGCCGGCTGAGCTAGAGGCCAAAATCTACAGGTAGGCACTTTGCAAAAAACACCTCTGTTTTCTTTCAAAAAATGGGATGTGTCCACGATGCGCTTTGGGGCATTTCCTGTCGTGGGCGCTAGGCCTACCCACACAAGTGAGGTATCATTTTTATTGGGAGACTTGTGGGAACGCTTGGTGGAAGGAAATTTGTGGCTCCTCTCAGATTCCAGAACTTCCTGCCACAGAAATGTGAGGAACATGTGTTTTTTTAGCCAAATTTTGAGGTTTGCAAAGGATTCTGGGTAACAGAACCTGGTCAGAGCCCCACAAGTCACCACATTTTGGATTCCCCTAGGTCTCTAGTTTTCACAAATGCACACGTTTGGTAGGTTTCCCTAGGTGCCTGCTGAGCTAGAGGCCAACATCTACAGGTAGGCATTTTGCAAAAAACAGCTCTGTTTTCTTTAAAAAAATTGAATGTGTCCACGTTGCGCTTTGGGGCATTTCCTGTTGCGGGCGCTAGGCCTACCCACACAAGTGAGGTATCATTTTTATCGGGAGACTTGGGGGAACACTGGGTGGAAGGAAATTTGTGGCTCCTCTCAGATTCCAGAACTTCCTGCCACAGAGATGTGAGGAACATGTGTTTTGTTAGCCAAATTTTGAGGTTTGCAAGGGATTCTGGGTAACAGAACCTGGTCAGAGCCCCACAAGTCACCCCATCTTGGATTCCCCTAGGTCTCTAGTTTTCAAAAATGCACAGGTTTGGTAGGTTTCCCTCGGTGCCGGCTGAGCTAGAGGCCAAAATCTACAGGTAGGCACTTTGCAAAAAACACCTCTGTTTTCATTCAAAAAATAGGATGTGTCCACGTTGCGCTTTGGGGCATTTCCTGTCGTGGGCGCTAGGCCTACCCACACAAGTGAGGTATCATTTTTATTGGGAGACTTGGGGGAACGCTGGGTGTAAGGAAATGTGTGGCTCCTCTCAGATTCCAGAACTTCCTGCCACAGAAATGTGAGGAACATGTGTTTTTTTAGCCAAATTTTGAGGTTTGCAAAGGATTCTGGGTAACAGAACCTGGTCAGAGCCCCACAAGTCACCCCATCTTGGATTCCCCTAGGTCTCTAGTTTTCAAAAATGCACAGGTTTGGTAGGTTTCCCTAGGTGCCGGCTGAGCTAGAGGCCAAAATCTACAGGTAGGCACTTTGCAAAAAACACCTCTGTTTTCTTTCAAAAAATGGGATGTGTCCACGTTGCGCTTTGGGGCATTTCCTGTCATGGGCGCTAGGCCTACCCACACAAGTGAGGTATCATTTTTATTGGGAGACTTGGGGAACGCTGGGTGGAAGGAAATTTGTGGCTCCTCTCTGATTCCAGAACTTCCTGCCACAGAAATGTGAGGAACATGTGTTTTTTTAGCCAAATTTTGAGGTTTGCAAAGGATTCTGGGCAACAGAACGTGGTCAGAACCCCACAAGTCACCCCATCTTGGATTCCCCTAGGTCTCTAGTTTTAAAAAATGCACAGGTTTGGTAGGTTTCCCTAGGTGCTAGCTGAGCTAGAGGCCAAAATCTACAGGTAGGCACTTTGCAAAAAACACCTCTGTTTTCTTTAAAAAAATTGGATGTGTCCACGTTGCGCTTCGGGGCATTTCCTGTCGTGGGCGCTAGGCCTACCCACACAAGTGAGGTACCATTTTTATCGGGAGACTTGGGGGAACGCTGGGTGGAAGGAAATTTGTGGCTCCTCTCAGATTTCAGAACTTTCTGCCACAGAAATGTGAGGAACATGTGTTTTTTTAGCCAAAGTTTGAGGTTTGCAAAGGATTCTGGGTAACAGAACCTGGTCAGAGCCCCACAAGTCACCCCATCTTGGATTCCCCTAGGTCTCTAGTTTTCAAAAATGCACAGGTTTGGTAGGTTTCCCTAGGTGCCGGCTGAGCTAGAGGCCAAAATTTACAGGTAGGCACTTTGCAAAAAACACCTCTGTTTTCTTTCAAAAAATGGGATGTGTCCACGTTGCGCTTTGGGGCATTTCCTGTTGCGGGCGCTAGGCCTACCCACACAAGTGAGGTGTAATTTTTATCGGGAGACTTGGGGGAACGCTGGGTGGAAGGAAATTTGTGGCTCCTCTCAGATTCCAGAACTTTCTGTCACCATAATGTGAGGAAAATGTGTTTTTTAGCCAAATTTTGAGGTTTGCAAAGGATTCTGGGTAACAGAACCTGGTCAGAGCCCCACAAGTCACCACATCTAGGATTCCCCTAGGTCTCTAGTTTTAAAAAATGAACAGGTTTGGTAGGTTTCCCTAGGTGCCGGCTGAGCTAGAGGCCACAATCTACAGGTAGGCACTTTGCAAAAAACAGCTCTGTTTTCTTTCCAAAAATGGGATGTGTCCATATTGCGCTTTGGGGCATTTCCTGTCGTGGGCGCTAGGCCTACCCACACAAGTGAGGTATCATTTTTATTGGGAGACTTGTGGGAACGCTGGGTGGAAGGAAATTTGTGGCTCCTCTCAGATTCCAGAACTTCCTGCCACAGAAATGTGAGGAACATGTGTTTTTTTAGCCAAATTTTGAGGTTTGCAAAGGATTCTGGGTAACAGAACCTGGTCAGAGCCCCACAAGTCACCCCATCTTGGATTCCCCAAGGTCTCTAGTTTACAAAAATGCACAGGTTTGGTAGGTTTCCCTAGGTGCCTGCTGAGCTAGAGGCCAACATCTACAGGTAGGCACTTTGCAAAAAACAGCTCTGTTTTGTTTCAAAAAATGGGATGTGTCCACGTTGCGCTTTGGGGCATTTCCTGTCGCGGGCGATAGGCCTACCCACACAAGTGAGGTATCATTTTTATCGGGAGACTTGGGGGAACGCTGGGTGGAAGGAAATTTGTGGCTCCTCTCATATTCCAGACCTTTCTGCCACAGAAATGTGAGGAACATGTGTTTTTTAGCCAAATTTTGAGGTTTGCAAAGGATTCTGGGTAACAGAACCTGGTCAGAGCCCCACAAGTCACCACATTTTGGATTCCCCTAGGTCTCTAGTTTTCAAAAATGCACAGGTTTGGTAGGTTTCCCTAGGTGCCTGCTGAGCTAGAGGCCAACATCTACAGGTAGGCACTTTGCAAAAAACAGCTCTGTTTTCTTTAAAAAAATTGGATGTGTCCAAGTTGCGCTTTGGGGCATTTCCTGTTGCGGGCGCTAGGCCTACCCACACAAGTGAGGTATCATTTTTATCGGGAGACTTGGGGGAACACTGGGTTTAAGGAAATTTGTGGCTCCTCTCAGATTCCAGAACTTCCTGCCACAGAAATGTGAGGAACATGTGTTTTGTTAGCCACATTTTGAGGTTTGCAAGGGATTCTGGGTAACAGAACCTGGTCAGAGCCCCACAAGTCACCCCATCTTGGATTCCCCTACGTCTCTAGTTTTCAAAAATGCACAGGTTTGGTAGGTTTCCCTCGGTGCCTGCTGAGCTAGAGGCCAAAATCTACAGGTAGGCACTTTGCAAAAAACAGCTCTGTTTTCTTTCCAAAAATGGGATGTGTCCACATTGCGCTTTGGGGCATTTCCTGTCGTGGGCGCTAGGCCTACCCACAAAAGTGAGGTACCATTTTTATCGGGAGACTTGGGGGAACGCTGGGTGGAAGGAAATTTGTGGCTCCTCTCAGATTCCAGAACTTCCTGCCACAGAAATGTGAGGAACATGTGTTTTGTTAGCCAAATTTTGAGGTTTGTAAAGGATTCTGGGTAACAGAACCTGGTCAGAGCCCCACAAGTCACCCCATCTTGGATTCCCCTAGGTCTCTAGTTTTCAAAAATGCACAGGTTTGGTAGGTTTCCCTCGGTGCCGGCTGAGCTAGAGGCCAAAATCTACAGGTAGGCACTTTGCAAAAAACACCTCTGTTTTCTTTCAAAAAATGGGATGTGTCCACGTTGCGCTTTGGGGCATTTCCTGTCGTGGGCACTAGGCCTACCCACACAAGTGAGGTATCATTTTTATTGGGAGACTTGGGGGAACGCTGGGTGGTAGGAAATTTGTGGCTCCTCTCAGATTCCAGAACTTCCTGCCACAGAAATGTGAGGAACATGTGTCTTTTTAGCCAAATTCTGAGGTTTGCAAAGGATTCTGGGTAACAGAACCTGGTCAGAGCCCCACAAGTCACCCCATCTTGGATTCCCCTAGGTCTCTAGTTTTCAAAAATGCACAGGTTTGGTAGGTTTCCCTAGGTGCCGGCTGAGCTAGAGGCCAAAATCTACAGGTAGGCACTTTGCAAAAAACACCTCTGTTTTCTTTCAAAAAATGGGATGTGTCCACGTTGCGCTTTGGGGCATTTCCTGTCATGGGCGCTAGGCCTACCCACACAAGTGAGGTATCATTTTTATTGGGAGACTTGAGGAACGCTGGGTGGAAGGAAATTCGTGGCTCCTCTCAGATTCCAGAACTTCCTGCCACAGAAATGTGAGGAACATGTGTTTTTTTAGCCAAATTTTGAGGTTTGCAAAGGATTCTTGGCAACAGAACCTGGTCAGAACCCCACAAGTCACCCCATCTTGGATTCCCCTAGGTCTCTAGTTTTAAAAAATGCACAGGTTTGGTAGGTTTCCCTAGGTGCTAGCTGAGCTAGAGGCCAAAATCTACAGGTAGGCACTTTGCAAAAAACACCTCTGTTTTCTTTAAAAAAATTGGATGTGTCCACGTTGCGCTTCGGGGCATTTCCTGTCGTGGGCGCTAGGCCTACCCACACAAGTGAGGTACCATTTTTATCGGGAGACTTGGGGGAACGCTGGGTGGAAGGAAATTTGTGGCTCCTCTCAGATTCCAGAACTTTCTGTCACCATAATGTGAGGAAAATGTGTTTTTTAGCCAAATTTTGAGGTTTGCAAAGGATTCTGGGTAACAGAACCTGGTCAGAGCCCCACAAGTCACCACATCTAGGATTCCCCTAGGTCTCTAGTTTTAAAAAATGAACAGGTTTGGTAGGTTTCCCTAGGTGCCGGCTGAGCTAGAGCCACAATCTACAGGTAGGCACTTTGCAAAAAACAGCTCTGTTTTCTTTCCAAAAATGGGATGTGTCCACATTGCGCTTTGGGGCATTTCCTGTCGTGGGCGCTAGGCCTACCCACACAAGTGAGGTACCATTTTTATCGGGAGACTTGGGGGAACGCTGGGTGGAAGGAAATTTGTGGCTCCTCTCAGATTCCAGAACTTCCTGCCACAGAAATGTGAGGAACATGTGTTTTGTTAGCCAAATTTTTAGGTTTGTAAAGGATTCTGGGTAACAGAACCTGGTCAGAGCCCCACAAGTCACCCCATCTTGGATTCCCCTAGGTCTCTAGTTTTCAAAAATACACAGGTTTGGTAGGTTTCCCTCGGTGCCGGCTGAGCTAGAGGCCAAAATCTACAGGTAGGCACTTTTCAAAAAACTCCTCTGATTTCTTTCAAAAAATGGGATGTGTCCACGTTGCGCTTTGGTGCATTTCCTGTCGTGGGCACTAGGCCTACCCACACAAGTGAGGTATCATTTTTATTGGGAGACTTGGGGGAACGCTGGGTGGTAGGAAATTTGTGGCTCCTTTCAGATTCCAGAACTTCCTGCCACAGAAATGTGAGGAACATGTGTTTTTTTAGCCAAATTCTGAGGTTTGCAAAGGATTCTGGGTAACAGAACCTGGTAAGAGCCCCACAAGTCACCCCATCTTGGATTCCCCTAGGTCTCTAGTTTTCAAAAATGCCCTGGTTTGGTAGGTTTCCCTAGCTACCGGCTGAGCTAGAGGCCAAAATCTACAGGTAGGCACTTTGCAAAAAAACACCTCTGTTTTCTTTTTAAAAAATGGTATGTGTCCACGTTGCGCTTTGGGGCATTTCCTGTCGCGGGCGATAGGCCTACCCACACAAGTAAGGTGTCATTTTTATCGGGAGACTTGGGGGAACGCTGGGTGGAAGGAAATTTGTGGCTCCTCTCATATTCCAGACCTTTCTGCCACAGAAATGTGAGGAACATGTGTTTTTTTAGCCAAATTGTGAGGTTGGCAAAGGATTCTGGGTAACAGAACCTGGTCAGAGCCCCACAAGTCACCCCATCTTGGATTCCCCTAGGTCTCTAGTTTTCAAAAATGCACAAGTTTGGTAGGTTTCCCTCGGTGCCGGCTGAGCTAGAGGCCAAAATCTACAGGTAGGCACTTTGTAAAAAACACCTCTGTTTTCTTTAAAAAAATGGGATGTGTCCACGTTGCGCTTTGGGGCATTTCCTGTCGTGGGCGCTAGGCCTACCCACACAAGTGAGGTATCATTTTTATTGGGAGACTTGTGGGAACGCTGGGTGGAAGGAAATTTGTGGCTCCTCTCAGATTCCAGAACTTCCTGCCACAGAAATGTGAGGAACATGTGTTTTTTTAGCCAAA
This sequence comes from Pleurodeles waltl, assembly GCF_031143425.1. Taxonomy (NCBI): domain Eukaryota; kingdom Metazoa; phylum Chordata; class Amphibia; order Caudata; family Salamandridae; genus Pleurodeles; species Pleurodeles waltl. The sequence goes on from NC_090439.1 coordinate 82,306,415, forward strand.
TTTTGAGGTTTGCAAAGGATTCTGGGTAACAGAACCTGGTCAGAGCCCCACAAGTCACCCCATCTTGGATTCCCCTAGGTCTCTAGTTTACAAAAATGCACAGGTTTGGTAGGTTTCCCTAGGTGCCTGCTGAGCTAGAGGCCAACATCTACAGGTAGGCACTTTGCAAAAAACAGCTCTATTTTGTTTCAAAAAATGGGATGTGTCCACGTTGCGCTTTGGGGCATTTCCTGTCGCGGGCGATAGGCCTACCCACACAAGTGAGGTATCATTTTTATCGGGAGACTTGGGGGAACGCTGGGTGGAAGGAAATTTGTGGCTCCTCTCAGATTTCAGAACTTTCTGCCACAGAAATGTGAGGAACATGTGTTTTTTTAGCCAAAGTTTGAGGTTTGCAAAGGATTCTGGGTAACAGAACCTGGTCAGAGCCCCACAAGTCACCCCATCTTGGATTCCCCTAGGTATATAGTTTTCAAAAATGCACAGGTTTGATAGGTTTCCCTAGGTGCCGGCTGAGCTAGAGGCCAAAATTTATAGGTAGGCACTTTGCCAAAAAACACCTCTGTTTTCTTTCAAAAAATGGGATGTGTCCATGTTGCGCTTTGGGGCATTTCCTGTTGCGGGCGCTAGGCCTACCCACTCAAGTGAGGTGTAATTTTTATTGGGAGACTTGGGGGAACGCTGGGTGGAAGGAAATTTGTGGCTCCTCTCAGATTCCAGAACTTTCTGTCACCATAATGTGAGGAAAATGTGTTTTTTAGCCACATTTTGAGGTTTGCAAAGGATTCTGGGTAACAGAACCTGGTCAGAGCCCCACAAGTCACCCCATCTTGGATTCCCCTAGGACTCTAGTTTTCAAAAATGCACAGGTTTGGTAGGTTTCCCTCGGTGCCGGCTGAGCTAGAGGCCAAAATCTACAGGTAGGCACTTTGCAAAAAACACCTCTGTTTTCTTTCAAAAAATAGGATGTGTCCACGTTGCGCTTTGGGGCATTTCCTGTCGTGGGCGCTAGGCCTACCCACACAAGTGAGGTATAATTTTTATTGGGAGACTTGGGGGAACGCTGGGTGGAAGGAAATGTGTGGCTCCTCTCAGATTCCAGAACTTCCTGCCACAGAAATGTGAGGAACATGTGTTTTTTTAGCCAAATTTTGAGGTTTGCAAAGGATTCTGGGTAACAGAACCTGGTCAGAGCCCCACAAGTAACCCCATCTTGGATTCCCCTAGGTCTCTAGTTTTCAAAAATGCACTGGTTTGGTAGGTTTCCCTATCTGCCGGCTGAGCTAGAGGCCAAAATCTACAGGTAGGCACTTTGCAAAAAAACACCTCTGTTTTCTTTTTAAAAAATTGTATGTGTCCACGTTGCGCTTTGGGGCATTTCCTGTTGCGGGCGATAGGCCTACCCACACAAGTAAGGTGTCATTTTTATCGGGAGACCTGGGGGAACGCTGGGTGGAAGGAAATGTGTGGCTCCTCTCATATTCCAGACCTTTCTGCCACAGAAATATGAGGAACATGTGTTTTTTTAGCCAAATTTTGAGGTGTGCAAAGGATTCTGGGTAACAGAACCTGGTCAGAGCCCCACACGTCACCACATTTTGGATTCCCCTAGGTCTCTAGTATTCAAAAATGCACAGGTTTGGTAGGTTTCCCTAGGTGCTAGCTGAGCTAGAGGCCAAAATCTACAGGTAGGCACTTTGCAAAAAACACCTCTGTTTTCTTTAAAAAAATTGGATGTGTCCACGTTGCGCTTTGGGGCATTTCCTGTTGCAGGTGCTAGGCCTACCCACACAAGTGAGGTATCATTTTTATCGGGAGACTTGGGGAACGTTGGGTGGAAGGAAATTTGTGGCTCCTCTCAGATTCCAGAACTTTCTGCCACAGAAATGTGAGGAACATGTGTTTTTTTAGCCAAATTTTGAGGTTTGCAAAGGATTCTGGGTAACAGGACCTGGTCAGAGCCCCACAAGTCACCCCATCTTGGATTCCCCTAGGTCTCTAGTTTTCAAAAATGCACAGGTTTGGTAGGTTTCCCTAGGTGCCGGCTGAGCTAGAGGCCAAAATCTACAGGTAGGCACTTTGCAAAAAACACCTCTGTTTTCTTTAAAAAAATGGGATGTGTCCACGTTGCGCTTTGGGGCATTTCCTGTCGTGGGCGCTAGGCCTACCCACACAAGTGAGGTATCATTTTTATTGGGAGACTTGGGGGAACGCTGGGTGGAAGGAAATTTGTGGCTCCTCTCATATTCCAGAACTTCCTGCCACAGAAATGTGAGGAACATGTGTTTTTTTAGCCAAATTTTGAGGTTTGCAAAGGATTCTGGGCAACAGAACCTGGTCAGAACCCCACAAGTCACCCCATCTTGGATTCCCCTTGGTCTCTAGTTTTCAAAAATGCACAGGTTTGGTTGGTTTCCCTAGGTGCTAGCTGAGCTAGAGGCCAAAATCTACAGGTAGGCACTTTGCAAAAAACACCTCTGTTTTCTTTAAAAAAATTGGATGTGTCCACGTTGCGCTTTGGGGCATTTCCTGTCATGGGCGCTAGGCCTACCCACACAAGTGAGGTACCATTTTTATCGGGAGACTTGGGGGAACGCTGGGTGGAAGGAAATTTGTGGCTCCTCTCAGATTTCAGAACTTTCTGCCACAGAAATGTGAGGAACATGTGTTTTTTTAGCCAAAGTTTGAGGTTTGCAAAGGATTCTGGGTAACAGAACCTGGTCAGAGCCCCACAAGTCACCCCATCTTGGATTCCCCTAGGTCTCTAGTTTTCAAAAATGCACAGGTTTGGTAGGTTTCCCTAGGTGCCGGCTGAGCTAGAGGCCAAAATTTACAGGTAGGCACTTTGCAAAAAACACCTCTGTTTTCTTTCAAAAAATGGGATGTGTCCACGTTGCGCTTTGGGGCATTTCCTGTTGCGGGCGCTAGGCCTAACCACACAAGTGAGGTATAATTTTTATCGGGAGACTTGGGGGAACGCTGGGTGGAAGGAAATTTGTGGCTCCTCTCAGATTCCAGAACTTTCTGTCACCATAATGTGAGGAAAATGTGTTTTTTAGCCAAATTTTGAGGTTTGCAAAGGATTCTGGGTAACAGAACCTGGTCAGAGCCCCACAAGTCACCACATCTAGGATTCCCCTAGGTCTCTAGTTTTAAAAAATGAACAGGTTTGGTAGGTTTCCCTAGGTGCCGGCTGAGCTAGAGGCCACAATCTACAGGTAGGCACTTTGCAAAAAACAGCTCTGTTTTCTTTCCAAAAATGGGATGTGTCCACGTTGCGCTTTGGGGCATTTCCTGTCGTGGGCGCTAGGCCTACCCACACAAGTGAGGTATCATTTTTATTGGGAGACTTGGGGGAACGCTGGGTGGAAGGAAATTTGTGGCTCCTCTCAGATTCCAGAACTTCCTGCCACAGAAATGTGAGGAACATGTGTTTTTTTAGCCAAATTCTGAGGTTTGCAAAGGATTCTGGGTAACAGAACCTGGTAAGAGCCCCACAAGTCACCCCATCTTGGATTCCCCTAGGTCTCTAGTTTTCAAAAATGCACTGGTTTGGTAGGTTTCCCTAGCTGCCGGCTGAGCTAGAGGCCAAAATCTACAGGTAGGCACTTTGCAAAAAAACACCTCTGTTTTCTTTTTAAAAAATGGTATGTGTCCACGTTGCGCTTTGGGGCATTTCCTGTCGCGGGCGATAGGCCTACCCACACAAGTAAGGTGTCATTTTTATCGGGAGACTTGGGGGAACGCTGGGTGGAAGGACATTTGTGGCTCCTCTCATATTCCAGACCTTTCTGCCACAGAAATGTGAGGAACATGTGTTTTTTTAGCCAAATTTTGAGGTTTGCAAAGGATTCTGGGTAACAGAACCTGGTCAGAGCCCCACACGTCACCACATTTTGGATTCCCCTAGGTCTCTAGTTTTATAAAATGCACAGGTTTGGTAGGTTTCCCTAGGTGCCAGCTGAGCTAGAGGCCAAAATCTACAGGTAGGCACTTTACAAAAAACACCTCTGTTTTCTTTCAAAAAATTGGATGTGTCCACGTTGCGCTTTGGGGCATTTTCTATCGCAGGCGCTAGGCCTACCCACACAAGTGAGGTATCATTTTTATCGGGAGACTTGGGGGAACGCTGGGTGGAAGGAAATTTGTGGCTCCTCTCAGATTCCAGAACTTTCTGCCACAGAAATGTAAGGAACATGTGTTTTTTTTGCCAAATTTTGAGGTTTGCAAAGGATTCTGGGTAACAGAACCTGGTCAGAGACCCACAAGTCACCCCATCTTGGATTCCCCTAGGTCTCTAGTTTTCAAAAATGCACAGGTTTGGTAGGTTTCCCTGGTACCGGCTGAGCTAGAGGCCAAAATCTACAGGTAGGTACTTTGCAAAAAACACCTCTGTTTTCTTTCAAAAAATGGGATGTGTCCATGTTGCGCTTTGGGGCATTTCCTGTTGCGGGCGCTAGGCCTACCCACACAAGTGAGGTATCATTTATATCGGGAGACTTGGGGGAACGCTGGGTGGAAGGACATTTGTGGCTCCTCTCAGATTCCAGAACTTTCTGCCACAGAAATGTGAGGAACATGTATTTTTTTAGCCAAATTTTGAGGTTTGCAAAGGATTCTGGGTAACAGAACCTGGTCAGAGCCCCACAAGTCACCCAATCTTGGATTCCACTAGGTCTCTAGTTTTAAAAAATGCACAGGTTTGGTAGGTTTCCCTAGGTGCCGGCTCAGCTAGAGGCCAACATCTACAGGTAGGCACTTTGCAAAAAACAGCTCTGTTTTCTTTTTAAAAAATGGTATGTGTCCACGTTGCGCTTTGGGGCATTTCCTGTCGCGGGCGATAGGCCTACCCACACAAGTAAGGTGTCATTTTTATCGGGAGACTTGGGGGAACGCTGGGTGGAAGGACATTTGTGGCTCCTCTCATATTCCAGACCTTTCTGCCACAGAAATGTGAGGAACATGTGTTTTTTTAGCCAAATTTTGAGGTTTGCAAAGGATTCTGGGTAACAGAACCTGGTCAGAGCCCCACACGTCACCACATTTTGGATTCCCCTAGGTCTCTAGTTTTAAAAAATGCACAGGTTTGGTAGGTTTCCCTAGGTGCCAGCTGAGCTAGAGGCCAAAATCTACAGGTAGGCACTTTACAAAAAACACCTCTGTTTTCTTTCAAAAAATTGGATGTGTCCACGTTGCGCTTTGGGGCATTTTCTATCGCAGGCGCTAGGCCTACCCACACAAGTGAGGTATCATTTTTATCGGGAGACTTGGGGGAACGCTGGGTGGAAGGAAATTTGTGGCTCCTCTCAGATTCCAGAACTTTCTGCCACAGAAATGTAAGGAACATGTGTTTTTTTTGCCAAATTTTGAGGTTTGCAAAGGATTCTGGGTAACAGAACCTGGTCAGAGACCCACAAGTCACCCCATCTTGGATTCCCCTAGGTCTCTAGTTTTCAAAAATGCACAGGTTTGGTAGGTTTCCCTGGTACCGGCTGAGCTAGAGGCCAAAATCTACAGGTAGGTACTTTGCAAAAAACACCTCTGTTTTCTTTCAAAAAATGGGATGTGTCCATGTTGCGCTTTGGGGCATTTCCTGTTGCGGGCGCTAGGCCTACCCACACAAGTGAGGTATCATTTATATCGGGAGACTTGGGGGAACGCTGGGTGGAAGGACATTTGTGGCTCCTCTCAGATTCCAGAACTTTCTGCCACAGAAATGTGAGGAACATGTATTTTTTTAGCCAAATTTTGAGGTTTGCAAAGGATTCTGGGTAACAGAACCTGGTCAGAGCCCCACAAGTCACCCAATCTTGGATTCCACTAGGTCTCTAGTTTTAAAAAATGCACAGGTTTGGTAGGTTTCCCTAGGTGCCGGCTCAGCTAGAGGCCAACATCTACAGGTAGGCACTTTGCAAAAAACAGCTCTGTTTTCTTTAAAAAAATGGGATGTGTTCACGTTGCGCTTTGGGGCATTTCCTGTCGCGGGCGATAGGCCTACCCACACAAGTGAGGTATCATTTTTATCGGGAGACTTGGGTGAACGCTGGGTGGAAGGAAATTTGTGGCTCCTCTCATATTCTAGATCTTTCTGCCACAGAAATGTGAGGAACATGTGTTTTTTTAGCCAAATTTTGAGGTTTGCAAAGAATTCTGGGTAACAGAACCTGGTCAGAGCCCCACAAGTCACCCCATCTTGGATTCCCCTAGGTCTCTAGTTTTCAAAAATGCACAGGTTTGGTAGGTTTCCCTAGGTGCTAGCTGAGCTCGAGGGCAAAATCTCCAGGTAGGCACTTTGCAAAAAACCCCTCTGTTTACTTTTAAAAAATGGGATGTGTCCATGTTGCGCTTTGGGGCATTTTCTGTCGCGGGCGCTAGGCCTACCCACACAAGTGAGGTATCATTTCTATCGGGAGACTTGGGGGAACACAGGGTGGAAGGAAATTTGTGGCTCATCTCAGATTCCAGAACTTTCTGTCACCATAATGTGAGGAACATGTGTTTTTTTAGCCAAATTTTGAGGTTTGCAAAGGATTCTGGGCAACAGAACCTGGTCAGAACCCCACAAGTCACCCCATCTTGGATTCCCCTTGGTCTCTAGTTTTCAAAAATGCACAGGTTTGGTTGGTTTCCCTAGGTGCTAGCTGAGCTAGAGGCCAAAATCTACAGGTAGGCACTTTGCAAAAAACACCTCTGTTTTCTTTAAAAAAATTGGATGTGTCCACGTTGCGCTTTGGGGCATTTCCTGTCATGGGCGCTAGGCCTACCCACAAAAGTGAGGTACCATTTTTATCGGGAGACTTGGGGGAACGCTGGGTGGAAGGAAATTTGTGGCTCCTCTCAGATTTCAGAACTTTCTGCCACAGAAATGTGAGGAACATGTGTTTTTTTAGCCAAAGTTTGAGGTTTGCAAAGGATTCTGGGTAACAGAACCTGGTCAGAGCCCCACAAGTCACCCCATCTTGGATTCCCCTAGGTCTCTAGTTTTCAAAAATGCACAGGTTTGGTAGGTTTCCCTAGGTGCCGGCTGAGCTAGAGGCCAAAATTTACAGGTAGGCACTTTGCAAAAAACACCTCTGTTTTCTTTCAAAAAATGGGATGTGTCCACGTTGCGCTTTGGGGCATTTCCTGTTGCGGGCGCTAGGCCTAACCACACAAGTGAGGTATAATTTTTATCGGGAGACTTGGGGGAACGCTGGGTGGAAGGAAATTTGTGGCTCCTCTCAGATTCCAGAACTTTCTGTCACCATAATGTGAGGAAAATGTGTTTTTTAGCCAAATTTTGAGGTTTGCAAAGGATTCTGGGTAACAGAACCTGGTCAGAGCCCCACAAGTCACCACATCTAGGATTCCCCTAGGTCTCTAGTTTTAAAAAATGAACAGGTTTGGTAGGTTTCCCTAGGTGCCGGCTGAGCTAGAGGCCACAATCTACAGGTAGGCACTTTGCAAAAAACAGCTCTGTTTTCTTTCCAAAAATGGGATGTGTCCACGTTGCGCTTTGGGGCATTTCCTGTCGTGGGCGCTAGGCCTACCCACACAAGTGAGGTATCATTTTTATTGGGAGACTTGGGGGAACGCTGGGTGGAAGGAAATTTGTGGCTCCTCTCAGATTCCAGAACTTCCTGCCACAGAAATGTGAGGAACATGTGTTTTTTTAGCCAAATTCTGAGGTTTGCAAAGGATTCTGGGTAACAGAACCTGGTAAGAGCCCCACAAGTCACCCCATCTTGGATTCCCCTAGGTCTCTAGTTTTCAAAAATGCACTGGTTTGGTAGGTTTCCCTAGCTGCCGGCTGAGCTAGAGGCCAAAATCTACAGGTAGGCACTTTGCAAAAAAACACCTCTGTTTTCTTTTTAAAAAATGGTATGTGTCCACGTTGCGCTTTGGGGCATTTCCTGTCGCGGGCGATAGGCCTACCCACACAAGTAAGGTGTCATTTTTATCGGGAGACTTGGGGGAACGCTGGGTGGAAGGACATTTGTGGCTCCTCTCATATTCCAGACCTTTCTGCCACAGAAATGTGAGGAACATGTGTTTTTTTAGCCAAATTTTGAGGTTTGCAAAGGATTCTGGGTAACAGAACCTGGTCAGAGCCCCACACGTCACCACATTTTGGATTCCCCTAGGTCTCTAGTTTTAAAAAATGCACAGGTTTGGTAGGTTTCCCTAGGTGCCAGCTGAGCTAGAGGCCAAAATCTACAGGTAGGCACTTTACAAAAAACACCTCTGTTTTCTTTCAAAAAATTGGATGTGTCCACGTTGCGCTTTGGGGCATTTTCTATCGCAGGCGCTAGGCCTACCCACACAAGTGAGGTATCATTTTTATCGGGAGACTTGGGGGAACGCTGGGTGGAAGGAAATTTGTGGCTCCTCTCAGATTCCAGAACTTTCTGCCACAGAAATGTAAGGAACATGTGTTTGTTTTGCCAAATTTTGAGGTTTGCAAAGGATTCTGGGTAACAGAACCTGGTCAGAGACCCACAAGTCACCCCATCTTGGATTCCCCTAGGTCTCTAGTTTTCAAAAATGCACAGGTTTGGTAGGTTTCCCTGGTACCGGCTGAGCTAGAGGCCAAAATCTACAGGTAGGTACTTTGCAAAAAACACCTCTGTTTTCTTTCAAAAAATGGAATGTGTCCATGTTGCGCTTTGGGGCATTTCCTGTCGCGGGCGCTAGGCCTACCCACACAAGTGAGGTATCATTTATATCGGGAGACTTGGGGGAACGCTGGGTGGAAGGACATTTGTGGCTCCTCTCAGATTCCAGAACTTTCTGCCACAGAAATGTGAGGAACATGTATTTTTTTAGCCAAATTTTGAGGTTTGCAAAGGATTCTGGGTAACAGAACCTGGTCAGAGCCCCACAAGTCACCCAATCTTGGATTCCACTAGGTCTCTAGTTTTCAAAAATGCACAGGTTTGGTAGGTTTCCCTAGGTGCCGGCTCAGCTAGAGGCCAACATCTACAGGTAGGCACTTTGCAAAAAACAGCTCTGTTTTCTTTAAAAAAATGGGATGTGTTCACGTTGCGCTTTGGGGCATTTCCTGTCGCGGGCGATAGGCCTACCCACACAAGTGAGGTATCATTTTTATCGGGAGACTTGGGTGAACGCTGGGTGGAAGGAAATTTGTGGCTCCTCTCATATTCTAGATCTTTCTGCCACAGAAATGTGAGGAACATGTGTTTTTTTAGCCAAATTTTGAGGTTTGCAAAGAATTCTGGGTAACAGAACCTGGTCAGAGCCCCACAAGTCACCCCATCTTGGATTCCCCTAGGTCTCTAGTTTTCAAAAATGCACAGGTTTGGTAGGTTTCCCTAGGTGCTAGCTGAGCTCGAGGGCAAAATCTCCAGGTAGGCACTTTGCAAAAAACCCCTCTGTTTACTTTTAAAAAATGGGATGTGTCCATGTTGCGCTTTGGGGCATTTTCTGTCGCGGGCGCTAGGCCTACCCACACAAGTGAGGTATCATTTCTATCGGGAGACTTGGGGGAACACAGGGTGGAAGGAAATTTGTGGCTCATCTCAGATTCCAGAACTTTCTGTCACCATAATGTGAGGAACATGTGTTTTTTTAGCCACATTTTGAGGTTTGCAAAGGATTCTGGGTAACAGAACCTGGTCAGATCCCCACAAGTCACCCCATCTTGGATTCCCCTAGGTCTCTAGTTTTCAAAAATGCACAGGTTTAGTAGGTTTCCCTAGGTGCCGGCTGAGCTAGAGGCCAAAATCTACAGGTAGGCACTTTGCAAAAAACGCCTCTGTTTTCTTTCAAAAAATTGGATGTGTCCACGTTGCGCTTTGGGGCATTTTCTGTCGCGGGCGTTAGGCCTACCCACACAAGTGAGGTATCATTTTTATCGGGAGACTTGGGGGAACGCTGGGTGGAAGGAAATTTGTGGCTCCTCTCAGATTCCAGAACTTTCTGCCACAGAAATGTGAGGAACATGTGTTTTTTTAGCCACATTTTGAGGTTTGCAAAGGATTCTGGATAACAGAAACTGGTCAGAGCCAGACAAGTCACCCCATCTTGGATTCCCCTAGGTCTCTAGTTTTCAAAAATGCACAGGTTTGGTTGGTTTCCCTCGGTGCCGGCTGAGCTAGAGGCCAAAATCTACAGGTAGGCACTTTGCAAAAAACACCTCTGTTTTCTTTAAAAAAATGGGATGTGTCCACGTTGCGCTTTGGGGCATTTCCTGTCGTGGGCGCTAGGCCTACCCACACAAGTGAGGTATCATTTTTATTGGGAGACTTGTGGGAACGCTGGGTGGAAGGAAATTTGTGGCTCCTCTCAGATTCCAGAACTTCCTGCCACAGAAATGTGAGGAACATGTGTTTTTTTAGCCAAATTTTGAGGTTTGCAAAGGATTCTGGGTAACAGAACCTGGTCAGAGCCCCACAAGTCACCCCATCTTGGATTCCCCTAGGTCTCTAGTTTACAAAAATGCACAGGTTTGGTAGGTTTCCCTAGGTGCCTGCTGAGCTAGAGGCCAACATCTACAGGTAGGCACTTTGCAAAAAACAGCTCCGTTTTTTTCAAAAAATGGGATGTGTCCACGTTGCGCTTTGGGGCATTTCCTGTTGCGGGCGATAGGCGTACCCACACAAGTGAGGTATCATTTTTATCGGGAGACTTGGGGGAACGCTGGGTGGAAGGACATTTGTGGCTCCTCTCAGATTCCAGAACTTTCTGTCACCATAATGTGAGGAAAATGTGTTTTTTTAGCCACATTTTGAGGTTTGCAAAGGATTCTGGGTAACAGAACCTGGTCAGAGCCCCACAAGTCACCCCATCTAGGATTCCCCTAGGTCTCTAGTTTTAAAAAATGAACAGGTTTGGTAGGTTTCCCTAGGTGCCGGCTGAGCTAGAGGACACAATCTACAGGTAGGCACTTTGCAAAAAACAGCTCTGTTTTCTTTCCAAAAATGGGATGTGTCCACGTTGCGCTTTGGGGCATTTCTTGTCGTGGGCGCTAGGCCCAACCACACAAGTGAGGTACCATTTTTATCGATAGACTTGGGGGAACGCTGGGTGGAAGGACATTTGTGGCTCTTCTCAGATTCCAGAACTTCCTGCCACAGAAATGTGAGGAACATGTGTTTTGTTAGCCACATTTTGAGGTTTGCAAAGGATTCTGGGTAACAGAACCTGGTCAGAGCCCCACAAGTCACCCCATCTTGGATTCCCCTAGGTCTCTATTTTACAAAAATGCACAGGTTTGGTAGGTTTCCCTAGGTGCCTGCTGAGCTAGAGGCCAACATCTACAGGTAGGCACTTTGCAAAAAACAGCTCTGTTTTGTTTCAAAAAATGGGATGTGTCCACGTTGCGCTTTGGGGCATTTCCTGTTGCGGGCGATAGGCCTACCCACACAAGTGAGGTATCATTTTTATCGGGAGACTTGGGGGAACGCTGGGTGGAAGGACATTTGTGGCTCCTCTCATATTCCAGACCTTTCTTCCACAGAAATGTGAGGAACATATGTTTTTTTAGCCAAATTTTGAGGTTTGCAAAGGATTCTGGGTAACAGAACCTGGTCAGAGCCCCACAAGTCACCACATTTTGGATTCCCCTAGGTCTCTAGTTTTCACAAATGCACAGGTTTGATAGGTTTCCCTAGGTGCTAGCTGAGCTAGAGGCCAAAATCTACAGGTAGGTACTTTGCAAAAAACACCTCTGTTTTCTTTAAAAAAATTGGATGTGTCCACGTTGCGCTTTGGGGCATTTCCTGTTGCGGGCGCTAGGCCTACCCACACAAGTGAGGTATTATTTTTATCAGGAGACTTGGGGGAACGCTGGGTGGAAGGAAATTTGTGGCTCCTCTCAGATTTCAGAACTTTTGGCCACAGAAATGTGAGGAACATGTGTTTTTTTAGCCAAAGTTTGAGGTTTGCAAAGGATTCTGGGTAACAGAACCTGGTCAGAGCCCCACAAGTCACCCCATCTTGGATTCCCCTAGGTCTATAGTTTTCAAAAATGCACAGGTTTGATAGGTTTCCCTAGGTGCCGGCTGAGCTAGAGGCCAAAATTTATAGGTAGGCACTTTGCCAAAAAACACCTCTGTTTTCTTTCAAAAAATGGGATGTGTCCATGTTGCGCTTTGGGGCATTTCCTGTTGCGGGCGCTAGGCCTACCCACTCAAGTGAGGTATAATTTTTATCGGGAGACTTGGGGGAACGCTGGGTGGAGGGAAATTTTTGGCTCCTCTCAGATTCCAGAACTTTCTGTCACCATAATGTGAGGAAAATGTGTTTTTTAGCCAAATTTTGAGGTTTGCAAAGAATTCTGGGTAACAGAACCTGGTCAGAGCCCCACAAGTCACCCCATCTAGGATTCCCCTAGGTCTCTAGTTTAAAAAAATTAACAGGTTTGGTAGGTTTCCCTAGGTGCCGGCTGAGCTAGAGGCCACAATCTACAGGTAGGCACTTTGCAAAAAACAGCTCTGTTTTCTTTCCAAAAATGGGATGTGTCCACGTTGCGCTTTGGGGCATTTCCTGTCGTGGGCGCTAGGCCTACCCACACAAGTGAGGTACCATTTTTATCGGGAGACTTGGGGGAACGCTGGGTGGAAGGAAATTTGTGGCTCCTCTCAGATTCCAGAACTTCCTGCCACAGAAATGTGAGGAACATGTGTTTTGTTAGCCAAATTTTGAGGTTTGCAAAGGATTCTGGGTAACAGAACCTGGTCCGAGCCCTACAAGTCACCCCATCTTGGATTCCCCTAGGTCTCTAGTTTTCAAAAATGCACAGGTTTGGTAGGTTTCCCTCGGTGCCGGCTGAGCTAGAGGCCAAAATCTACAGGTAGGCACTTTGCAAAAAACACCTCTGTTTTCTTTCAAAAAATAGGATGTGTCCACGTTGCGCTTTGGGGCATTTCCTGTCGTGGGCGCTAAGCCTACCCTCACAAGTGAGGTATCATTTTTATTGGGAGACTTGGGGGAACGCTGGGTGGAAGGAAATGTGTGGCTCCTCTCAGATTACAGAACTTCCTGCCACAGAAATGTGAGGAACATGTGTTTTTTTAGCCAAATTTTGAGGTTTGCAAAGGATTCTGGGTAACAGAACCTGGTAAGAGCCCCACAAGTCACCCCATCTTGGATTCCCCTAGGTCTCTAGTTTTCAAAAATGCACTGGTTTGGTAGGTTTCCCTATCTGCCGGCTGAGCTAGAGGCCAAAATCTATAGGTAGGCACTTTGCAAAAAAACACCTCTGTTTTCTTTTTAAAAAATGGTATGTGTCCACGTTGCGCTTTGGGGCATTTCCTGTCGCGGGCGATAGGCCTACCCACACAAGTAAGGCGTCATTTTTATCGGGAGACTTGGGGGAACGCTGGGTGGAAGGAAATTTGTGGCTCCTCTCATATTCCAGACCTTTCTGCCACAGAAATGTGAGGAACATGTGTTTTTTTAGCCAAATTTTGAGGTTTGCAAAGGATTCTGGGTAACAGAACCTGGTCAGAGCCCCACACGTCACCACATTTTGGATTCCCCTAGGTCTCTAGTTTTCAAAAATGCACAGGTTTGGTAGGTTTCCCTAGGTGCTAGCTGAGCTAGAGGCCAAAATCTACAGGTAGGCACTTTGCAAAAAACACCTCTGTTTTCTTTAAAAAAATTGGATGTGTCCACGTTGCGCTTTGGGGCATTTCCTGTTGCAGGCGCTAGGCCTACCCACACAAGTGAGGTATCATTTTTATCGGGAGACTTGGGGGAACGTTGGGTGGAAGGAAATTTGTGGCTCCTCTCAGATTTCAGAACTTTCTGCCACAGAAATGTGAGGAACATGTGTTTTTTTAGCCAAAGTTTGAGGTTTGCAAAGGATTCTGGGTAACAGAACCTGGTCAGAGCCCCACAAGTCACCCCATCTTGGATTCCCCTAGGTCTCTAGTTTTCAGAAATGCACAGGTTTGGTAGGTTTCCCTAGGTGCCGGCTGAGCTAGAGGCCAAAATTTACAGGTAGGCACTTTGCAAAAAACACCTCTGTTTTCTTTCAAAAAATGGGATGTGTCCACTTTGCGCTTTGGGGCATTTCCTGTTGCGGGCGCTAGGCCTACCCACACAAGTGAGGTATAATTTTTATCAGGAGACTTGGGGGAACGCTGGGTGGAAGGAAATTTGTGGCTCCTCTCAGATTCCAGAACTTTCTGTCACCATAATGTGAGGAAAATGTGTTTTTTAGCCACATTTTGAGGTTTGCAAAGGATTCTGGGTAACAGAACCTGGTCAGAGCCCAACAAGTCACCACATCTAGGATTCACCTAGGTCACTAGTTTTAAAAAATGAACAGGTTTGGTAGGTTTCCCTAGGTGCCGGCTGAGCTAGAGGCCACAATCTACAGGTAGGCACTTTGCAAAAAACAGCTCTGTTTTCTTTCCAAAAATGGGATGTGTCCACGTTGCGCTTTGGGGCATTTCCTGTCGTGGGCGCTAGGCCTACCCACACAAGTGAGGTACCATTTTTATCGGGAGACTTGGGGGAACGGTGGGTGGAAGGAAATTTGTGGCTCCTCTCAGATTCCAGAACTTCCTGCCACAGAAATGTGAGGAACATGTGGTTTGTTAGCCAAATTTTGAGGTTTGTAAAGGATTCTGGGTAACAGAACCTGGTCAGAGCCCCACAAGTCACCCCATCTTGGATTCCCCTAGGTCTCTAGTTTTAAAAAAAGCACAGGTTTGGTAGGTTTCCCTCGGTGCCGGCTGAGCTAGAGGCCAAAATCTACAGGTAGGCACTTTTCAAAAAACACCTCTGTTTTCTTTCAAAAAATGGGATGTGTCCACGTTGCGCTTTGGGGCATTTCCTGTCGTGGGCGCTAGGCCTACCCACACAAGTGAGGTATCATTTTTATTGGGAGACTTGGGGGAACGCTGGGTGGTAGGAAATTTGTGGCTCCTCTCAGATTCCAGGACTTCCTGCCACAGAAATGTGAGGAACATGTGTTTTTTTAGCCAAATTCTGAGGTTTGCAAAGGATTCTGGGTAACAGAACCTGGTAAGAGCCCCACAAGTCACCCCATCTTGGATTCCCCTAGGTCTCTAGTTTTCAAAAATGCACTGGTTTGGTAGGTTTCCCTAGCTGCCGGCTGAGCTAGAGGCCAAAATCTACAGGTAGGCACTTTGCAAAAAAACACCTCTGTTTTCTTTTTAAAAAATGGTATGTGTCCACGTTGCGCTTTGGGGCATTTCCTGTCGGGGGCGATAGGCCTACCCACACAAGTAAGGTGTCATTTTTATCGGGAGACTTGGGGGAACGCTGGGTGGAAGGAAATTTGTGGCTCCTCTCAGATTCCAGAACTTCCTGCCACAGAAATGTGAGGAACATGTGTTTTTTTAGCCAAATTTTGAGGTTTGCAAGGGATTCTGGGTAACAGAACCTGGTCAGAGCCCCACAAGTCACCCCATCTTGGATTCCCCTAGGTCTCTAGTTTTAAAAAATGCACAGGTTTGGTAGGTTTCCCTAGGTGCCGGCTGAGCTAGAGGCCAAAATCTACAGGTAGGCACTTTGCAAAAAACACCTCTGTTTTCTTTAAAAAAATGGGATGTATCCATGTTGCGCTTTGGGGTATTTCCTGTTGCGGGCGCTAGGCCTACCCACACAAGTGAGGTATAATTTTTATCGGGAGACTTGGGGGAACGCTGGGTGGAAGGAAATTTGTGGCTCCTCTCAGATTCCAGAACTTCCTTCCACAGAAATGTGAGGAACATGTGTTTTTTTAGCCAAATTTTGAGGTTTGCAAAGGATTCTGGGTAACAGAACCTGGTCAGAGCCCTACAAGTCACCCCATCTTGGATTCCCCTAGGTCTCTAGTTTTCACAAATGTCCAGGTTTGGTAGGTTTCCCTAGCTGCCGGCTGAGCTCGAGGCCAAAATCTACAGGTAGGCACTTTGCAAAAAAACACCTCTGTTTTCTTTTAAAAAAATGGTATGTGTCCACGTTGCGTTTTGGGGCGTTTCCTGTCACGGGCGCTAGGCCTACCCACACAAGTGAGGTATCATTTTTATCTGGAGACTTGGGGGAACATAGATTCGCAAAACAAGTGTTATTGCCCCTTGTCTTTCTCTACATTTTTTCCTTCCAAATATAGGAGAGTGTGTAAAAAAGACATCTATTTGAGAAATGCCCTGTAATTCACATGCTAGTATGGTCACCCTGGAATTCAGAGATGTGCAAATAACCACTGCTCCTCAGCACCTATCTTGTGCCCTTTTTGGAAATACAAAGGTTTTCCTGATAGCTATTTTTTACTCTTTATATTTCAGCAAATGAATTGCTGTATACCAGGTATAAAATGAAAACGCACTGCAGAGTTCAGCTCATTTATTGGCTCTGGGTACCTAGGGCTCTTGATGAACCTACAAGCCCTATGTATACCCGCAACCAGAGTAGTCCAGCAGACGTAACGGTATATTGCTTTCGATAATCTGACATTGCAGGAAAAAGTTACAGAGTAAAATGTAGAGAAAAATTGATGTTTTTTTCACCTCAATTTCAATATTTTTCTTTTTCAGTTGTTATTTTCTGTAGGAAACCCTTGTAGGATCTACACAAATGACCCCTTGCTGAATTCAGAATCTTGTCTACTTTTCAGAAATGCTTAGGTTTCTGGGATCCAGCATTGGTTTCATGCCCATTTCTGTCACTGACTGGAAGGAGGCTGAAAGCACAAAAAATTGTAAAAATGGGGTATGTCCCAGTAAAATGCCAAAATTGTGTTGAAAAATTGGGTTTTCTGATTCAAGTCTGCCTGTTCCTGAAATCTGGGAAGCTGCTGAGTTTAGCACCGCAAACCCTTTGTTGATGCCATTTTCAACCACAAGCCTTCTTCTGCAGCCACTTTTTCAATTTTTTTGAAAAAAACAAAATTTTCACTGTATTTTGGCTAATTTCTTGGCCTCCTTCAGGGTAACCCACAAAGTCTGGGTACCTCTAAAATCCCTAGGATGTTGCAAAAAAAGGACGCACATTTGGCTTGGTTAGCTTATGTGGACAAAAAGTTATGAGGGCCTAAGCGCGAACTGCCCCAAATAGGCAAAAAAGGCCTGGCACAGGAGGGGGAAAAGGCCTGGCAGTGAAGGGGTTAACAAAAGTCTTTCCCTTTAATATCTTGAAAACTACTGAAAATATTTACACTAAATAACAAAAAGCACAATCTGCGGAACCAAACAAGCTTTCTACAAAAAGTGGTGTAGTCATGTTCAAAACTCCTATGGGAATTAACATGGGAAACACACTTTTTTGACCCTCCCTTCTCCTCTGCCCATGTTTGACAAATCACCCCAAAACTTTCCATGTGCAACAAGAATCACCAGCACATTTTAAAAAATAACTTGTGAAGATTCGTTAAACAATGCCAAAGATATTGGAGAGTCAAAAGATGCTTCCCTATGGAAACATGGTAGTAAATATACCTAGCTACTGGAAACTGCCAGTAGGTAATTAATCAATCTATCTATCTATCTATCTATCTATCTATCTATCTATCTATCTATCTATCTATCTATCTATCTATCTATCTATCTATCTATCTATCTATCTATCTATCTATCTATCTATCTATCTATCTATCTATCTATCTATCTATCTATCAATCTATCTATCTATCTATCTATCTATCTATCTATCTATCTGTCTGTCTGTCTGTCTGTCTATCTATCTATCTATCTACCTATCTATTTGCCTGTCTATCTTGATCATGGCTAGTCAATAAAACAAATTCAACCAGAGAAATAGTGAAGTATTGACAGTGAAAACTGACTCATAGTTCGCATACAGGTAATGTACATGGGCTGACTTGGCTCCGCCATTTGTAATATCAAGCAATGTGCATTGTTAAATTATATGCACCTTTAAAATTTGCAAAGACAGCTGTATTACTCTAATAGTTACACAAGGACAAACCAGTAATGAATAAGTATCACATGGCTGTAATTAAGCAAGAATTAATGTCACTGATGGAGTTTGAATACTTGCTTACTAATTACCAGCAAGGGTATTGTACGGTATGCAGAATTGTGGAGACACTGAACCAGACAAGTCTAAGCATATTGCAAAAATGCAAAACAGTTAACTGAATAAGTACTCTGAACCCAGGAAAGCTGACACGCATTCAAAATTGGCAAAAGCCCATGGTGTGTCAATAGCTGTTATATAAGTGCAAAGCCTAGACTGCACATATGCACTCAAACGAAAGCTAAATGCTTTCGACATGAAGAATGTACTGCGCAGGTATCAGTCAATAAATCCAAAAAGATATGTGAAATTTTGCATTGGTACAAGGGCTTCTAGAATTATCTGAATAAAAAATAATGCTGTTGTACCGCATAAATGGACACATCAGAAAGTATTTCAATCCTCCTCTTCTAAGCTGAAGTGGCGAGGATATCATGGTGACCAAATCATGGTGACCAAAATGTAAAATGTAAAACAACTTAAAGACAAACAGCATCAGCATTATATTGACCTATATACTAAAGACGAATTGTTCATGAGTTGCATGAAACAGCATCAACATTTAATTGCAGAACATAACATTCCTGACAATGTAGGTAAAACTGACAGAATGTAAGAAAATAGACAGGATTATGTAACAGCACCTATTATACCATGCAGCATTCGATATTAAACATTTGCAAAAGCACAGCATAAAATTCACAACCCATACTGGTGAAAGTCATACCAAACACATGTTGACCTATCATGTTACTTTAACACTGTTGAAGCACAAAGATCGGAAAATGTCTATATAACATACTAACAATATTAAATGGCACACTAAACACTGGCCCAAATGGACCGCTAGTTCTTCACTAGAGTTCAAGCCTTTTGGTATTGGGGTGTCAATATCTATGATATATCTGGATTTCAGAATACAAAGTTTTAGCCCCATCCCCTCCGATGTCAGATTGCACAGCATCAATGACAACAAACTCCAAAAGTTTGACATTCTGTTGATGTGTTTCTGCAAAGTGCATGCCTATGGGATATTGTTTATTCAGATGTTTCATGGCATTCATATGCTCATGAACTCTATTTCTAATGTCATTTATGGTACTGCCAACATATAGTTTACCACACAGGCATACCAAGCAATAGAAACAAAATTTTGTGTTACATGTAAACAGCTTCCTAATCATGTGGTATCTTCAAATGGAAGGAATCAATAGTCTAGCTCAGTTAGGTACTATAAGTCTAAGCTTTACAATGCATGCAACAAAAAATATCCAATGATAGGCTAATCTTATCTCTGCGTTATCGGTCTGGTCACCATGTTCTTACTGAGGTTATCACGCAAAGAAGAAATTCTCTGAAATGTGATCTATGATGCATCATGTACAAATATAGCAGTTATCTCATCTGTCTTAAGCACTTGCCAATTTTTGTTAAACACCTTACGGATCTGGGGTACTTAATTAGAGAAGGATGTGATGAATCTCACACTCACCCCATTTTCCTTACATCTTTCCATTGGGTGTAATAACTAAGCTCTGTTCACCAAGTCAAAATGGGCAACAGGTTGTCAGAAGGTTTTCTTACTGTAGCCTCTTTCCCTAAATCTCAGTCCCAGGGTTTCCTTCTCCTTCTCAAAATCCTCAGTAGTGCTACATATCCACTTACATCTGAGTAGTTCCCTGTAAGGGATGCTGTAAAGGAGAATTTTTGGATGTGCACTGGTATCAAACAACAAACTATTGCCTGTTGTTTTATTCTGGAACAACCTGGTAGTATTTTGTCCCTTTGAACAATGACTTCCACATCAAGAAGTTCAATATTGGGCCTACTGATGTGGCCAGAGAACCATAGATTAGGTTTATTTCTATTCCGTTCACTGATAAATTTCTGCTGCAGATCACCTTTACATATAATAAAGATGTCATCAATAAACCGTGTCCACAAAACCACGCAATCCTCAGAGGCAACTACGCTACTAGAAACCTGTTCCTTCCACCAGCCTACAGCAGCCAGAAAGGGTTGGATAATATATATAAAACATTTGTTGATGGTACCATATTGATCTTAGGATCTGTCATGTGCCTGAAGGTGATTTCACACTGGAAAAAGCCTTCTGCCGGAATTTCATGAATCATGTTCAAGAGAAAACTGCCCACCTCAAACATCTTTTTTTTTTTTTTAGAAAAGTTTGTAAGCATAGCATCACCACAGTGGAATCACGTCAAGATAGGAAGGGACTGAGGGGCATATTTATTAATTTTCACACAGCACTTTTCAGAACTCCACTTTGCTGAGCTGCCCTTTGTGAAAGGCATAAGGGAGTAAGGTCCTTTCCTTGTACTGGCATCCTTTTGGCTGCCTAGCACCAAAGAAGGCATCTGTGAGCCATTGTGCAATGGTGCCTGCATTGATGCAGGGTTGCTTTTGTGCAGGAAAAGGCACCTTCCTGCAAACAAAAATCCTTCGAAACATTTTCCTCTTACTAAGGGGGTGATTCTAACCCTGGCGGTCGGTGTTAAAGTGGCGGCCAACCCGCCAACAGGCTGGCGGTCCAAAAAATGGAATTCTGACCCTGGCGGGAACTGCCAACACAGGCCGCCAACTTAACACTCCGACCGCCGCGGCGGTACAGACAAACAGCGCGGCGGTCACCGCCAACAGGCAGGCGGCAGACAATGTACCGCCCACACTATCATAACTCACCAATCCGCCACCTTTTCCGGGGCGGGAGCACCGCCGATAAAAACACGGCGGAAACAGACTACGAACGGGAAAACGCTCACCTCTACGCACTCCACGAAGACGGAGGACAGCATGGAACCCGAATTGAACATCATACCTGCTCTCGTCTACCTTCTCATCTACCACGAGTACGAAGTCCGGCGGAGACGACAACGGTGAGTACTGCACCTACGACACACGGGAGGGGGAGGACGAAAGGTTACGGGCACACACATATGCGCCCCCCCCCCCCAATCATGTACTCACCAATGCAGAGCACCAAGTCACAGTGACACCACCCAAACACCCCTGAAAAATGCTAGGACATAATCATATTTGGAATAAATATTTATGTACCAAAAAGCTCCTGAAAATTATCGTACAACCATGAAAGATATCCACAACAAAACAAATGACATACACATCAGTGTATAACTGAAGTACCAAGTCCTGCACATCCTACGAATTCAGCATGTCCGTTGGCCAAAGTCTTGAGAAACAAGGGCAAAGCCCACACAGGAGACCTGAGTCCTTTGGAGAGAACACTGCAGGGGCATCAGATGTAAAAACTACAGGCACCTCAGGGGGAAGGGAAGGGGGGGGCACCACAGCCACATGAGTCCACGACGCCAGATCCACGAGGAGCCACCATGCCCACTGTTCAATCCTGGGGAGTGCAAAGCCACAGTCTCTCAATGTCTCTACAGTGGGTGGGCTGCCCACTGGACCAACCTGGGGAGTGCAAAGCCACAGTCTCTCAATGTCTCTACAGTGGGTGGGCTGCCCACTGTGCCATCCTGGGGAGTGCAAAGCCACAGTCTCTCAAGTCTCTGCAGTGGGTGGATTGCCCACTGGACCATCCTGGGGAGTGCAAAGCCACAGTCCATCATGTGGATGACAGTCTCCACTGGTCAAGGAGGAGGCATGGTGGCCACAATGAACCATCAACGGTGCTTGAGACGGCGGGGCCCAGCGGAGCGGTGCTTGAGAGGAAGGGCCCAGCGGAGCGGTGCTTGAGACGGCGGGGCCCAGCGGAGCGGTGCTTGACAGGAAGGGCCCAGCGGAGCGGTGCTTGAGACGGCGGGGCCCAGCGGAGTGGTGCTTGACAGGAAGGGCCCAGCGGAGCGGTGCTTGACAGGAAGGGCCCAGCAGAGCGGTGCTTGAGACGGCGGGGCCCAGCGGAGCGGTGCTTGAGACGGCGGGGCCCAGTGGAGCGGTGCTTGAGACGGCGGGGCCCAGCGGAGCGGTGCTTGAGAGGAAGGGCCCAGCGGAGCGGTGCTTGAGACAGCGGGGCCCAGCGGAGCGGTGCTTGAGAGGAAGGGCCCAGCGGAGCGGTGCTTGAGACGGCGGGGCCCAGCGGAGCGGTGCTTGAGACGGCGGGGCCCAGCGGAGCGGTGCTTGAGAGGAAGGGCCCAGCGGAGCGGTGCTTGAGACGGCGGGGCCCAGCGGAGCGGTGCTTGACAGGAAGGGCCCAGCGGAGCGGTGCTTGAGACGGCGGGGCCCAGCGGAGCGGTGCTTGAGACGGCGGGCCCTGTTCAGCGGTGCTCTTCTGCACCGCGGGCCCTGTTCAGCGGTGCCTATCTCCACGGCGGGGCCCTGTTCAGCGGTACTCTTCTGCACCGCGGGCCCTGTTCAGCGTGCCTATCTCCATGGCGGGGCCCTGTTCAGCGGTACTCTTCTGCACCGCGGGCCCTGTTCAGCGGTGCCTATCTCCACGGCGGGGCCCTGTTCAGCGGTACTCTTCTGCACCGCGGGCCCTGTTCAGCGGTGCCTATCTCCACGGCGGGGCCCTGTTCAGCGGTACTCTTCTGCACCGCGGGCCCTGTTCAGCGGTGCCTATCTCCACGGCGGGGCCCTGTTCAGCGGTACTCTTCTGCACCGCGGGCCCTGTTCAGCGGTGCCTATCTCCACGGCGGGGCCCTGTTCAGCGGTACTCTTCTGCACCGCGGGCCCTGTTCAGCGGTGCCTATCTCCACGGCGGGGCCCTGTTCAGCGGTACTCTTCTGCACCGCGGGCCCTGTTCAGCGGTGCCTATCCAGCAGGTCAAGGGAGCCAGACCTGGCCTGGACTCCCTGTTCAGTCGCCCTCGGACCGTGACGTATCTGGACCCTTCGGGGACAGACTCCTGGCCTCCTTAGTGTCCTCCTTCGCAGCTGGGATGTGGCATGTGGGGTCCACCTTCTCTGCGCTCCTGCTGCCCTTCCGCTCCTTTGATGGGGCTCTCGGGTGGTGAAGTGGCCGCACATTGCTCCTTGGGGGCAGCCCTGTCGGTCCTCGCACGGCGGTCCTTGGTTTTGCGGGTCCTCTTGCCGGGGGGGGGCTGGACGTGTCCATGCTGCAGCTCGATGTGTCACTGCTGGCAAAGGGTGGGCTCCAGAACCCAGGCACAACAGTGACACCCGAAGCTGGGCTGGTGGTGGCTGCGGTGCTCTTGGGACTCTTTGAAGATGGATGGGGGAGGTCATCGGGGGGAAAGAGGTTAAGGTTAGCCAGGAAAAGTTTTTTAGGGCCAAGGTAAAGGGTAGGAGTAGTGGAGATGGAAGTGGAGGTACAGGAGGTGGTTGTAGGAGAGTCAGGTGTGCTGTCATTGGGTGAAGGTGCTGGTGCTGTAGGCTGTCGTGAGGTGGATGGCTGTTGGGTGGGTGGCTGCCTGCGTTTGTGTGTCTTGGAAGAGGGGGTGACAGACACAGTGGGAGAGGACACAGGGGACGTGTACATGGCAGTGGGGGTGGTGACTGCACGAGTGTGGACTGTACTGGAGGGTGAGGTGGTGATGGAAGCACTGGCTGATGTGGGGGTGCATGCAGGTGTGAGTGTAGACGTCACAGGGAGGGAGGAGGGAGACGAGGAGGAGGGGGACACAGGGGTGGCAGTGGCTGTTGGCATGTCTGCATCTGGGTGTTGCTCGGGTGAGTGTTTGCGGGATCTGTGGTGCTTGTGTTTGGATGAGCTGCTCTTGGGTGTTGAGGTGTGTGCAGGCTGGTCTGATGGTGTGGATGGGATAGGCTGAGGAACAGGAGACAGAGACAGGCTGGAGGCAGTCAGAAGAGGGAGGCTGGAAACAGGGACAATGGCTGCCGTCAGTGCTGAGGCCAGAGCAGTGAACGCTCGTTGATGGGCAGCCTGACCCGAATGAATGCCCTCCAGGTACGCATTGCTCTGTTGCACCTCCCTTTGCACACCCTGGATGGCATTCAGAAGGGTCGCCTGCCCAACAATGAGCGTCCTTACCAGGTCAATGAGCTCCGCACTGAGGGCAGCAGGGGCAACAGGGGCAGGGGCTGAGGTGCCTGGGGCGAAGGAGACGCGCGCCTTCCTGGGCGAAGCGGCACGGAGCGAAGACTGAGGGGCTGCTGGGAGGGCGGGGCTGGTGCGCTGGGTGGACCTGTCGAATCCTCGCGTGTACCGACCGCTGGTGGACCTGTCGACAGTGGAAGAACGCCATATAATCCTTCGATACCGACTTGACCGTGCCACTATCCATGAACTGTGTGCCCAGCTGGAGCCAGCCCTGATGTCCCCCATCCGCCAACCCACAGGGATTCCCCCTCTGGTGCAGGTTTTGTCAGTCCTCCATTTTTTGGCCAGTGGGTCATTCCAGACCACAGTGGCCATGTCATCTGGAATGTCTCAGCCTATGTTTTCAAAGATTTTGAGCAGAGTGTTGTCTGCCCTGATGAAACTCATGCGGAGCTACATCATTTTCCCCGAGGAGGGTGACTTGCCCCAGTGAAGGGTGATTTCTATGCCCTTGGACATATCCCCAACATCATTGGTGCCATTGATGGGACCCATGTGGCTTTGGTACCCCCAAAAGACGATGAGCAGGTGTACCGAAACAGAAAGAATTATCATTCGATGAATGTCCAGGTGGTCTGTTTGGCTGACCAGTACATCTCACATGTAAATGCCAAGTTCCCAGGGTCAGTGCATGACGCGTATGTGATGCGAAATAGCAGCATCCCCTATGTGATGGAGCAGCTACAGAGACAACGTGTGTGGCTAATAGGTGACTCTGGTTACCCCAACCCGCCGTGGCTACTGACCCCAGTAAGGAATCCCCGGACAAGGGCAGAGGAACGCTACAATGAGGCCCATGGGCGTACAAGGAGGGTGATTGAGCGAACCTTTGGCCTCCTGAAGGCCAGGTATAGGTGCCTGCATATGACTGGTGGATCCCTAATGTACTCACCAAAGAAGGTGTGCCATATCATCGTGGCGTGCTGTATGCTTCAGAACCTGGCTTTGCGACGCCAGGTGCCTTTCCTGCAGGAGGATGGTCCAGATGGTGGTGTTGTAGAAGCCGTGGAGCCTGTGGAGAGTGAAGAGGAGGAAGACTCTGAGGACGACACAGACAATAAAGACAGGGTGATACAACAGTATTTCCAGTAACACCCAGGTAAGAATCACCCACGCCATTTCACAATTGCTTCTAGCCTCCTGCATCTATACTTTCTGTAGTTCCCCACAGATGTTTTTTATTAATTTATGCCTTTCCCTTCCCTTCTCAGTGCTGTCTGACTCAGTACCTGACTTCTGCTTGGTTCGCCCATGAAATACAGCGTATTGACATTGGTATGTTGTCATGACTAATTGACAGAACAGAAATTGAACAGTAATATGTTATCCCTTTGTTAATAATACAGCATGACTCAAAACAGGTTTGTGTGCAAAATGTGATTTATTTACAGTGCTAGATACCGGTACAAGTGATTCTAAGGGTGATGGGTGGGGGTGGAGGAATATCCATGGCAGAGTCCAGTTCACAGTCTCACAGGTGCATTGTTCTTTTGCCTGTGGAAGGATGGAGCATAGGCAGTTCATGGTTGGACAGGGTGGCAATGTGGGACAGTGGGAAGACTTGAGGGGGTATGTCCTGCTGGCGGGGGTCTTGACATCCTACTCTGTCTTTTTCTTTGGTCTCAGGCTCCTCTTACGGGGTGGTTGTTCTTCAGCAGGAGGTGGGTTTCTGGGGGGCTGTCGAGGTGTTGGGACCTCCTGTCCACTAGCGCCGGCGGAGGTGGTAGGCTGTTCCTGGTCCGGGCTAGTGACAGGGGCCCTGTGTGGTGCACCATGGTCCCGCAACGCGTCCTCTATCCTGTGGAGGGCCAGGACGATGGTCCCCATTGCGGTCCCGATGATTCTCAGCTCCTCCCTGAAGCCCATGTAGCGTTCCTCCTGCTGTGCCTGGATCTCAGTGAACCTGGCCAGTACCGTCGCCATCGTTTCTTGGGAGTGGTGGTAGGCTCCCATGAGGGTGGTGAGGGCCTCTTGGAGAGTGGGTTCCCTGGGCCTCTCCTCCCCCCCCTGTCGCACAGCAGCCCTCCGAGCTGCCCGGTTTCCCCCGGCCTCTGTCCCCTGGCCGGTGTGCCCGCTCCCACTGCCCCCAGGTCCCTGTTGTTGTTGGGGTGTCGGGTTAGCCTGGGTGCCCTGTAGTGGCAGACACACCGCTGATTGAGCTGTCCTAGAGACAGAGGCATGGGCCCGCTGGGTGGGAGCTGTGCTGGTGTCGGCAGAGGGGGTCGGGTCTGGTGTGGCCTGTGTCTGGGTGAGGGGAACCGACTGCCCAGAGGTCCCCGATGGTCCGGGCTGGTCATCAGGTTCACTGTCGACAGAGCTGCTATCCTCAGTGTGGGCATGTTCCGGTGGTGGGATGGACACTTCTGGACCCTCCTGGCTGGTGTGTTGTCGTTCGGGTCCTGCATGGGGTAAGAGAGTTTGGTTATTGTTTCTGTGTGTGCAATAGCATGCGTGTTGTGGGTGCCCTTGTCCCCCAGTGCAGGCATTCCCTGGAGGGAGGTGTTGTGAGGGTATTTAGTGGGGGGGAGGGGTTAGTGCAGTGGTCATGCTTAGGTGATGGGTGCCCATGGTTTGTGTTGGCATGCAGGAGTTGATGTTGGGATGGGTGGGTTGTGCTGGTGAGACATTGTCAGGAAGGATGTGTGCTGGGGGGTTGGGGGTGAGGGTGGGGGTGTGGGTTGGCATGCTGGTGGGGTGGGGGGGATATAGTAGTTGAGATGGGACTTACCAGAGTCCATTCCTCCGGCTACTCCTGCGAGGCCCTGAGGATGCAGGATGGTCAAGACCTCTTGTTCCCACGATGTAAATTCGGGAGGGGTGGGTGGGGGTCCGCCGCCAGTCTTCTGGACCGCGATGTTGTGCCTCGAGACCATCGACGGACCTTCCCCCGTAGGTCGTTCCATCTTTTGCGGATGTCGTCCCTATTCCTGGGATGCTGTCCCACCGCGTTGACCCTGTCCACGATCCGCTGCCATAGCTCCGCCTTCCTGGCTATACTGGTGTGCTGCACCTGCGAGCCGAAGAGCTGGGGTTCCACTCTTAGGATTTCCTCCACCATGACCCGGAGTTCTTGGTCCGAAAAGCGTGGATGCCTTTGGGGTGCCATGGGGTGGTGTGGGTGAGGTGTGGGGTGGTGTATGTGATGAGGAGTGTGTTGGTGAGTGGTGCTTTGTGCTACTATGTGGTGTGTGTGATGGTGTAGTGTGCCTCAGTGTGTCTTGCTTTGGATTGTCTGCTGTGTCTCTCTCTCCTTCTCTCAGTATTTGGGGTCGCAGGGGTTTGTGGGTGATGTGGGTGTGTGTTTTATAGTTGGTTGATTGTGTGGGAGTGGTGTGTGTATGTGTATCAGGTGTGTGTTTTTCAAATTGGCCAATGTGGCTGTGTTTTGGTAATATGTGTGTATTCTGACCGCGGCGGTGTGTAGCGCCAATGGAATACCGCGTTTGAATGACCGCCGTGTGGATTAGTGGGTCGTAATGGCATGGGCGTATTTCTGTTGGCGTGACGGTGGAGGTTTGGTCATCTCCAGTTTATCGCTGCCCGCCGATGTAGCGGGATGCAGTGGAGGATGGATTTTTGGAGGTTTGGCCGTTATGGGTCAGAATGACCGTGGCGGTTGACCGCGGCCGCGGCGGTGTTATGGCGGTCTTCTGACCGGCGGTAAGGGCATTTCACCGCCGAGGTCAGAATCACCCCCTAAGTCTGCTACAGAATGCATCAAGGCGTGTTAGACTTGGCATCCTTGATGGGGTCTCCCCTAACTTTTTTGCCTCTGCTTCCCAGGTTTTGATGTGTGCTGGACTCTGTTTTTGCTATTTTTGATACTCTGGCACTTTACCACTGCTAACCAGTGCTAAAGTGCAAGTGCTCTTATGTAAAATGTATGTGTAATTGCCTTATCCATGATTGGCATATTTGATTTACTAGTAAGTCCCTAGTAAAGTGCACTAGAGGTGCTCAGGGCCTGTAAATCAAATGCTACTAGTAGGCCTGCAGCACTGATTGTGCCACCCACATTAGTTGCCCTGTCAACATGGCTCAGATCTGCTACTGCAGTGTCTGTGTGTGCAGTTTAAAACTTTCAATTCTACTTGGCAAGGGTACCCACTTGCCAGGCCTATACCTTCTTTTTTTATACATGTAAGACACCCCTAAGTTAGGACCTAGGTAGCCCCCTGGGCAGTGCACAGTTTATGTTAAGGATTGGACATGTACTAATGTGTTTTACATGTCCTAATAGTGATATACTGCCAAATTTGGTTTTCACTGTGCAAGGCCAATCTCTCTCATAGGTTAACATGGGGGCTGCCTTTAAATATTATTAAAGTGCAGATTCCCTTTGGGAGCTGATAGAAATATGGAGCTTGGGGTCTCTGAACTCACTATTTAAAAATGCATCTGTTAGTGCATTTGGTTTTTAGATTGTAAGCTTGAAAATGGCACTTTTAGAAAGTGGTAATTTTCTTGCGTAAACCATTCTGTCACTCCACATGTTTGTGGAGTCCCTGTCTGGGTCATTTTGACAGTTGGGCTGTTTGCACCTCTCCTCTAGACGGTGACTCAAAGGGAGCTGGGGTGTAGCCTGTACATCCTGATGAGCCATCTGTGCTGGAGTAGAGGGAGGAGTGGTCACTTATATTTGAATGGGCTGTACCTGCCCTCTCACATTGCAGTCTACAACCCCCTGGTGTGTGTCTGGGGCCTGACCTGGGCACAGCAGGATCTTGTGAACAACAGAGACTTTCCTTTGAAGTAGGCCTACTTCACAGGCAGAAAGAAGTATGAGTATTGGACCCATGACCTCTAAAAATGTGATCACTTCTGGATCCAAGAGGAACCTCTGCCAAGGAGAAGAGCTGAAGAACTGAGGCGGAGTGCTGCCCCTGCCTGTGACTGTAGTTTGTTTGGCTGTCCTGCAGTTGCTACTTCTGCCGGTTAAAGGGGACAAAGACTGGACTGTGTTGTGCATTTCTGCTTGAGAAGAATTTCCAAAAGCCTGAGTTGAGCTTGCTTCCTGTTATTGAAGTCTCAGGGCCATCAAAGACTTCCTCTGCCAGCACCTGGATTCTCTGGTGAGATTCCTGCTCTGCCAAGTGGTGCCCTATCCCGTCCCTGGGCCCTTGAAAGGTGAAGCTGGTGGAAAAGGACAGAAATCCATGCAAAGACCGCCATGCAGGGAAATTTTGGACACACCTTCCTCAACAAGCAGAGAAACGACGCGCTGCTGACCTCGCAGCTGAAATCGATGCTCCGCCTGTATCGCGGCTGGAAGATCGATGCATCATGGCTGGAGAAAAGACACATAACACCCGCTAGCAGCAGCTGATCGCAACACGCTTTTCTGACACGTGCAGCTGGATTTCAACGCAACATCGCTGGGAATGAAAAATCAACGGAAAGCCTGCCCAGACCCGAAGTGCCCTTCTCTTTCTTGTGAGGAAGAAAAATTACGAATCACCGACCCACCCTGAGAAGGAAACGACGCACGGCCTCACTTGCGAGTAAGGAATTGATGCATAGCTGACTTTTTCGACGCACGCTCACCTGTGTGGCTTTATTTTTAACGCAAACCAGGTACTTTATGTAACAACAGTGTTCTCAGTGTTTTCTAACGATTAAGACTCTTAGCATTTTTTAAATTCATATCTTGACTTGTGCATGCTGGATTTTTGTAATTTTTATCTTGTTTGATATAGATAAATATTACCTATTTTTCTAAACTGGCGTGGTGTTCATTTTGTGGTGTTTTCTCCTTCTTTCTGTGTGTGTTGGTACAAATACTTTATAAATTACTTCTGAAGTTAAGTCTGCCTGCTCGTGCCAAGCTACCAAGGTGGTGAGCGGGGGTTAACTGAGGGTGATTCTCATTTACCCTGACTAGAGTGAGGATCCTTGCTTGGACAGAGGGTAACCTGACTGCCAACCAAAGGCCTCATTTTTAACAAGGAGAAATGAAGATATTTCTCCATGCTGTGCCTCCCCTGGGGAGGCAAAGCATTTTTTATGCATTTTCAGATTTACCAATAATGGTAAATCTGGGAATGCACTAAAATCCATGAGTGGATTTGTGAGAACACCCATACTCCATCCATGGAATGCCTCCCTGGGGCACAGTAACATAATGAAGCAATTTGCATTGTATTGCTTTGTGTTATTCCATATGTACCAAGCCACTTAGGGCATGCAAGATGCCCTGACATGACTTGAAAAATCTTACTTTAGGGTTAGGTTACCCTTGTGCCGCTCTTGCATGGCAAAAGGGCAACGCAACACATTGGTAAATATTCCCTAAATTATGTTGCTATTCCCAAAACTAAGTCTTCAAGCATAGGATTAGCACAGTGCCATCCATGCTGAGCTATAAAATGAGAAAAGCCTTTTACCAATCCAGACACAGTATTACAGCTTTGGATTGGAAAATACCATCCAGGCCATCCTGGAGTGAATAAAAGCAACACCTGACACATGTTTCACTATCATTATAGCTCTTCCCAGAGGTTAAGCTTTGTCCAGATACAAGGGAGCACCCAGTATAACTAAGAACAATTATTTAAGCCTTAAAGAGCCCCATAAATTATCCTAAGAAAGTAGAGAACTCTGGGTAGTTCTCAAGTTTAGGTGTAGAATCTAAATCTAGATCTGAATCTTCTCCACTGAAATGTCTGTTTCTGTAGCAAAGTTAAGTGTAGGTTTAGCCCAGTGCGTTTCCTATGGATCTAGAAAGGGACATAGGGCCCATAGAGTTGTGTGGTCAGACTGGCAAACCACCATGTTGAGGGTCCTGAAAAGACCACTGCGTCAGCAGTCCTTCAAACCCCCATATTATGAGTTGTTCAGGCAGGAACGCGGACCACCAAGCAATAAAGGCATACCACCAGTGGCGTGGCTGCTTGGATATAGACGGTCTGTTCTCCAGCGACATCAGTGCTGTGGCAAACCACAGAGCATATTACAACCACACAGTCACTGTGGTGGTCCCCTTGTGGCAGTCAGCCAATGGCAGTTGACCACTGTGGTTTGCAGTCAGCAAAGTACCAGACAAATGCACATTGAATGAAATAAAAACAACACCGCTGACACACATTTACCAAGTGGACACACCTGCAAAGCACACTATAAAACAGACCTCCTTCACAGACCACAATCCTTTGCATTTCCACACGGAGCCAAAGAACCACGACCAGCACATATTGATTGTTATATAGATTAGGCACCCCTGTTTCCACTATCCCATAGAACATCCTGCACACACTTTTGTCCATTCACACCCTATTGCACATCCCCTGTTATGTATGCCCCTGTCATCCTCTTTTTTCATCCACCATGTCGCGTGTATAGAAACCTCATTTCTCTAAAGATGAGTTAAGAGTCATGGTGGATGAAATCATAAAAGTAGAGCCACAATTATTTAGGACACAAGTCCAGCCGACTCCTATCAGTAGGAAAATTGAAATGTGGGACAGGATCGTTGACAGAGTGGATGCTGTGAGCACTAACCTGCACACAAAGGAGGATATTAGGAAGAGGTGGAATGACCTCCTGGCACCAGCTGGAGGCCAAGAAGACTGGTAGTGGCCATCTCAGCACCCTGTTAAGATGTTTTCCTTGGAGGAGAAGGCCTTGGCCTTCCTCTATCCTGAGTGCTTGACAGGAATTCCTGGGGCAGTGGAGTCTGGTAAGATACAACACAAAAACTCTCTCAAAAATGCAAAGTCATGCATGCTCACCTTTTGCCAGTGTTTTGTTCATGTACCTCACCATTCAATACCCAAAGTATCTGAGTATCAACACTGTTAATCTGTTATGTTGGACCCAACATCACAGTTACAAAGACTCATCACATGCCATATGTCCAAATCGTGCCCGGAAATCATACAATAATAAAAACACATTGCAGGATCCATGGTATGTCCCAGAATGTAAATGGATGCTCAAACATAAACACAGCCTGCATGCAGATATGTAATATACAACATTTTGGAAAATACCATGGATCCTGGTATGGGGATTAGAGGGAGTGACTTGACTGCAGTTCCCAACGGGCCCTGTTTCTGTAACTCCAGCCACCAGCCCAGAGTTCGCTTGTCCAAAGACCCTGGTTTGTCAGCTCTCAACTGAAGTTTACATACATGGGGAATAACATTTGTCAAGGGTGTGTAGTAGAGAGAGTGGTCTGACTGCAACTCCCAGGAGCCACTGTTTCAGTAACTCCATCTACCAGCCCAGTGTTCTCTTGTCCATTTACCCCTGTTTGTTAAATCTCCATTGAAATATACTCCCCTGGGGATAACCTTCGTCAAGTATTGGGGAGTTTAGAGAGTGCCCTGACTGCAACTCGAAGCTGGTCCTGTTTCAGTAACTCTAACCACCAACAAAGTGTTCTCTTGTCCAAAGACTCCTGATTGTCAACTACCAAGTGAAGTTTACTCACCAGGGGACCGGGGGGGTGACATTTGTCAAATATTGGGTAGTAGAGAGAGTGACTTGACTGCAACCCCTATCAGGCCCTTTTTTTTAGGAAATCCAACCACCAGCACAGTGGTCTCTTGTCCAAGAACACATGTTTGTCAGCTCCAAAATAAGGTTTACTCACCTGGGAGTGATCAAGCACAGATCATGCTAAAATCAGAGATGTGTCTGTCTACCTAGCTCCATCTTGACCTGCTAACCGAAGATGAAGCTATTGAGGACATGAATAACACCTTATCTGTGAGTTTAACAAGTATTCCTAAGGACTCAAGCTACATCAGCAGATTGATAGCAGCAGCAGACAGATTGACACAGAACTTTGCACATGATGACTCCAGTCACATATACAACAAAGTCCTGGATCTGCCTGCATCCCACTCAACTAGGCCTGAAAATGGTCAAATCCATATCTTGTCTCTTTACTGTGTTGGCTGCACTGGTGGTAAAATGTAATTTTCAGGCCATCCTCCAAAGTGGAACTGATCTACACATCTCATCAGCTGCTGGAGTCAAATTGGGTTGGTATACTTCACACTTCATGTCAAATCGCCCTCTACTATGGTTACCTGGCACATTCATTTGGATTAACTACAACTTAACTTTGTCCAAGGTCTTTCCTTACAGTAACACTAAACCTTTGGAGGTAAATGTCACAATACAACCAGCAACAACGTACGTTTTACAACAACAGGTGGATCTGCCGCTGGCCACAGAGGCTATGAAACAGACTACCACTACCCTCCTTAATGAAACCCTCAGTGATGACGACACTCTTGGACATCTGGACGTGGAGGATGATTCTGGCTCATATGGGTAACCTCATCAGACGGCAACAGTGAGTCTCACTGTGCCCACAACGTCACCTCCTAGCTATGTTGCTTCAACATGCCAGACAACCATTCATCCCCCAACCTGTGTCCCTAACACAGTGTCCACTATCCTCTGGCCCCCATCCTAGATCTTGAGGTGCAGTGCAACAATTCAGACAATGAGGGTCCAGGAACAAGTTGGAGAGGGCAACGTATGGTCGGGGGTACAGGCCCATTCAGGTAGGGTGCGTGATAACTATCCTGTGGGCCAGTGGGTGAGGTCACAGGGGCTGCCATCAGCCACGTGTTGGAGATCTATCAGGTGTCCTAAGGCATGATGGGCTTGTTGTTGTCCAAACTCTGGTAAATCAAGGAGCTACAGAGGGATATGCATAGGGACAAGTGTGAACAGATGGAGGCCCACAATTCCAACATGGCCTCTCTAACAGGGGAGCTGAAGGACACACATACCACCATGAGCAGGTTTTTTCAAAACCAAGCTACACCTTCCTTTGGCTCATCAACAGCAGGATCACCAGCATTGGCACCAACCACAGGAAGGGAGCCACCTCTGCCTCTAGATCAGCTGATCCCCCCCACCGCAAGCGGGGATGTCCAGCAAAGAATCCAGAAGGTGCGGATGGCAAGACACCCACCACTGCCAGCAAGGCCCCTCCTCTTTAAGGACCTAGTTTGTGTGTTACACATTCACTCTGGACTGATCCTGGCCCACTGACCATGTTTAATGGGAGGAGTACTCTGGACTTTGGACTCCCAATGGTATGGTATCTACTCCAATGATTTTATTTACCATTACTGCCTCCTTCACATTTGAATTTTTGTTTAGTCATGTCACAAATGTTTTCTTTAGTTGTAGCTTCACTGACTCATTGTCTGCTGATTTTGATTTCATATTTAGCCATGTAAATATGTCAGACCATGGGAACCATAAGATGATAATGCAAGGTACTTGTTCAAGATTGGATATGTTGCATGTCCACAGTGTCCAGCTCAGGATTACAACCATCCTACACAAAGACATACATACAAGTGTCTGGTCAAAGCAAAAATATTATTACAGTTCTCATGCAGAGTAAATGAACATATTTACAGGTACAAACCTCCTGACTATGAAAGGAAGGGATTTGTCAAACATTGTCCTGTGGAATAGGCAAAGATTGAAGTGGTTGATGTCACCGGCTTGAGTCTTATCAGATACCAAAGTAATCCAACATCACATAATACAAGATACAGAGAGATGACAGTAGAACAGTCCCTGATCACAGGGCCACCTTAATCCTCTGCTCATGCATCTGGTAGCATGACCGAAACATATGTCATACACACATCACACAAAAGAGTGTTTAGTCCATGTGAAGGGGAATTTACTGGGTTGTGGTCTAGGACTACAAACCGTATACCCCCATGATGACATACATGATTAAGCAGGCCCACCACAGCAAACAAAACAAGTCCAATGGGTACTTTTGATCTTCCACCCAAACACTGTGCAAGCTGTTTTGGCACAGGTCTCATATAACCAAACTCTATGACCCACGTTACCTGTAATAATCCATGTCCACTTCATATGTCAGAATAGCTTCACATGTCTACCAATGCCACAACTCTGCAATGCCCACATGAAGATATCATGGTGAAGGTACCTGTACAACAAACAAAACAAGGAGTAAAGGCTTGAAACCATACATATGACACAAGTCACATAGCAAGCATCTACAAAACTAAGTGCATTGCAAAGAAACTGACACAAACAAGCACTGTCATCAAGGTGGGGATGTGTCAAAAGCTAATCCATCAGCCTTTGGCTGATTATTGCAGACTATCAGCTCCCTAACTGGTTCCAAAACACTCTACTTCACACATTCACAGCTTCACCACTGTCACCCTCAGTCAGCGAGTCTCCTCGTGTTACTGCTGGCTTCCCCTTCTCTGGGATGTATAGGATATTTCTCAGCAGGGCAATATTGTGGAGCATGCAGCATGCCACAGTGTTTTGACTCACTTTCTCAGGTGAGTAGAGGATGACTCCACCAGTCCTTTCCTGGCAGCAAAATCTTGCTTTTAGGAGCACAAAATCTTACTCCACTTGCCTCAGTGTTCTTCCATGGGCCTCATTGAAGCGGACTTCCCCTGGCATGGTTAGATTCCTCAGCAGCATTAACAACCAAGGACAGTGTGGGTATGCTAAGTCTCCTGCAAAAGAATGAGACATAAGTGAAACAATGAGTCACTTACTTCATGATTGTAGCACAAGACACTGCTCACACACAAACAGGACAGATGAGATATATCAACCACCTGGGGCCTCTCTGGTTGCAGTTGTGACATCGGCTGGGGTATGGTGATGTTCCGCATTATGAAGGAATCATGGGCTGATCCTTTTTAAATGGCATACGCATTTGAGATGTAGAGATCCGCCAAACAGACAACTTGCACATTGATGGAATGGAAGTTCTTTCTGTTGCAATAGACTTATTCAGTGGCCAGCGGTGGGATCAAGCCAACATATGTCCCATCAGTGGCACCCACCACATGTCGGAGGTGGGCAAAACCATAGAATTCAGCTTTAACATTGGCTGAATCTACACATTGGGGGGATCTGATATAGCTGTCAATATGTTTCAACATTGCTGAGAGGAAATACTTCAACACCAGGCTGAACGTAGATTGGGATATAGCAGCAGATAGGGCCACTATATGCTGGAAGGACCCCGTGGCCAGGAAGTGGAATACTGGCATAACTTGTACATAGGGTGGTATTCAGGTTGGATTTCTGCTAGCTGGCATCAGATCTGGCTCCAACTGACAATTGATGGCATATGTCCACTAATGTTTGCCTATTTAGATGGTGTAATTGGATGACATATCGTTCTTTCATGGTCTGACGGTCTGGCAGTGGACAGTAGACAAGAGGTTGTTGCATCTTCCCTCTCCCAGGATACCTATGTGTGACAACACATGATTTGTATCATTAGTCAGTGTGTCCACAGTAACATACATGAGTCATGCCAACAATATAATGTGACAAAGCATTCCTGACTGGATAGACATGACACCCAGTACATGTCACAGCTGGCAACTACACAAGGGTCCAATGTGAGCCCATAGTTGTCAACACATGTGTCCACAACATGGATTCTGGTGACACCCCACTATCTGCTACACAATTGCCCCCCAAAATGTTACTGTATTTTCCAACTGCCAAAAATACCGTTGGTGGTGGTGGACTGTGCACTGCCATCATGTGCCATCTGTGCTCTGCTACAAACTACACTGTGTAGTCAGACCGACACAACAAGACAGATTGAGGATGTTTCGAATGATATGAAACTTATGTTGTTGTGACAAATTTTACGTGGCCACATACAGCATTTTAAGCTTCCAAAATGGCAGATGCCTGACCTATCTCACTGGATATTTGGAACTTCCCGTGTCTGATGGCGAAGTCATCCGCACAGTGGGTTATACTAGCCACAGTGGATACAGCAATAGGTTAACATTGTACCTGTGGCAGTTGTGGGCCAATGGCTGTATCCATTGTGAATGATGACCGCATCTGTGGCATACATGTAGGCCGTGTTGTGCAAAATAAGTCACTTGACATGATACTGCTGCCAGCAACACTTCCAACACTTCTGCTGCTGTGTGCCACCTCTAGGAGCAATCATTCCACAGCCAGCAGTTGAAAGGGGCCCTGCCTTCTCTCCAGAGGAGCTCAAGAGACTTGTGAGTGAGGTCCTTCCCCTGTATGGACAGCTCTATTGCCCACCAGAAGAGCAGGTAAGTATCTCATTGGCACAATTGACTCTGTTCAGTCCCATCCTTTCCCTTCTCACAGGCTACAATGTGCCCTTGTGTGCCAGTCAGACTGCTTGTATGCCTGTTGTTGCAGTCTGTGTGGTTTCAATGAAATGTACATGGTGCAGGTATTGTTGTCCAGTACTATATGTTGTGTTTATTTACATTGTGTTGTGTGATTTTGTTTTTAGATCCTCCTTATTCACATAACTGGGCAACAAGACATTATCACTATACAATGACATTTCTTTCTTTACAATGGTTGTAAATGTAAGACAACATGTATGTGCTTGACAGCGTGAGCTGTGTATGCATCTTGTCTGAATCATTTGAGGATCTTCTAAGCAATGTGTATTGTGCCACAGATCTTTCACCCAACATCTGGCCTTGCCAACCTGTTGTCTGAAAGGCATATCATGACTCACTGTGCCGTTCAGGTTACCACATAAGCCACAAGCCACATTGCTGATGGCCACATGATGTACTGTCATGCATGGAAGTGATAGAAATGTGGCGTCATGAAGGTTCTGTATGCACAGCCTGCAGAGAACAGGGCCTGACAAATGTATCTCCCAGTATGGGACTGAGTCCAGACTGTGGGAGGGTCACTGTGGCTATGAAACTGTGGCACTGTGCCCACTCCCTGTAGACCAGAAGATCCTTGCATGTGGCCAATATGAGGCTCTAGTTGCAACACTTGCCCTGAATGCCTGAGATAGAGGTAAATCCCTGAATTAGTCCATGTGTGTATTTTTTATCATTGACAATGTGTGTCTTTGACTCATGACATAGCTTTGTTATCACCTTTACAGAAGTCATATGTGTCCTGTACAGGATTATTGCATAAATCACAGACCCACAGTGCGGTCAGTGTGTAGATTCCTGGGAGGCCATAACATGTGACTCAGTAGCTTGGTTACATAACTGACTTTGTGGAATGCATGCGTTTGTATAGTGGATGCTATTTCTGTACATATGCCCAAAGGAGTGTCCTGTGATACAGTTACATACCACAGAAACCCACCTTGAAGGGGCATGAGTCTGCGTTTTGTAGGCCACATGTCCACATATGAACAGGGAAAACACTTTCTGTATCCACGGTGACAGCTCCTTCATTGTCACTCAAGTGTAAAAGCTACATCTGTACTATGGAAGTTGCATGTAGGGACTGTATGCAGTGCGTCAATCTTGCAGACAGCAAATTTGTTGTTTCAGCCAGGCCTAGAGGTTTACCCTTTAGAAGTAATATTGGTGTGTAGTGTTTCATTATGGCTCACATTACAGTACATGTTGCTGGAGCCTGGGCTACATGATGTGAGTAGGCTTACTTAGTCATTGTAGGCCATGACCAGGGTTGTGGGTTAGGCTGCAAATTGATACAAAAGTGTGTAGTAATGTCCCCGTACTTATTGCCATGTGTGCTTTACATTTTTGATGTGTTGACAGATTTTGTTTGGTGTTTCTGACATGTGTGTTACACAACCATTTGGCAACAAATTGTGCTTGTACTCGCTTGATTTGTCTCTTGCATCCATATGGGTAAACATCCATCAGAAGAAGGAGATTTGGAGAGCCATTGCCCAGAATGTGCAAACCCTAGGGGTCAATAACCAGTGGAGCACCCACTGTCGCAAGAGGTAGGAGGACCAGAGATGCTGGGCCCGAAAGTTCGCAGAGGTCCAGCTGGGGCTGTCCTCCCAACATGTGCCGGGTGCACGTCGGACCATGACCCCCCCTAATGTCCCACATCCTAGTGGGGGTGTACCAGACCTTGATGGGCATTTGAGGGGATCACAGCAGCCACAAGGGGGTGAGTACAAGACATATTCCTGCCTGTCACATTGCCAAGCTGATGTGTTAGGTTCTGACAGCTCCCCCCGATGATTAGGGATGGGCCAAGTGTGACACAGTAGATGAGTAACTGTGCAAATATGTAGTGTGGTACATGCAGAGGTGCCGTCCCTTTTGGCCCAGGGACCTAAGCCAAAACAGGGCACAGACCACTAACAATTTGCTGTCCAGGGACAACACATGGCTATGTACTTTGATAAATCAAGTAATGTTTGTTGTTGTAGTGGGTGTACATTCGACACTACAGACCACTATTCCTCAGAGTTAGAGGCCAAAGGAAAAAAAAAGTGATGAATCACTGTCCTCAGCCCTGTGTCTGGTCAAATGAGGAAATTGGTTCTGCCCCCTAGAGGCCACCTGTCTTCAGTGTGTGACAAGTGCTGGTGCCTCACTACTGTCTGACATGTGAAGGGGGCTACCCTACATGTGACAGAGCATACACTGTTCTTTGGGTGAAGCTATAGATCAAAACCTTCCCTTGGTAAGTGGAGAACGTCTATTGACTTGATTTATGTATCATCACTGTTGCCACCTTTCCTTGTTCCTACATGTTAGCATGTGCCGCTTTCTCTTTTGACAAAATGTGTACACTGCTATTTCATGCATGGTCTACCTGTGTTCATGGGATGATTTCTGTATTCCCTCATATAGATGTGCATGCCAACCTGTGTTTGGAATAGGGCATTTGCAATGGGACTACATTTCACGTGGTTCCACAGACATGAGTGTGTCACCATTGACCGTTGACTCACACATACCCTTACCCGTCATAGCATGTCATTTGGGATGTACAATTGCAGTAGCTATGAGGGCCGTGACTGATAGGACTAGTTTTTACACACAATGTGCATTTCCATGCCACTGATGTGGCACCATGTGGAAAACTGCACTGCACATGTGTAGTGGGGAAGGTTTGTTTCCTGACTGTTGGCATACATCATGGAGAGACTTGCAGTCAGTTATTTAGAAATCAAGTGGTTGGGTACAATCATTCATCAACAGACATCTGGGTTTGCAGGACCAAAATGGAGACAGGGATGTAACTTCCCATTGGGCAACGTGTTGAGGTCCTTCTACAAGTATTTGCAAATCTCTGGGCCTCCCCAACATACAAAGGACTAATGGCATCTAATCGTACAATCAGAGTATGTCATTGTAAGGGGTGCCAGACATTAGTGGTGATATTCCTGTGGCTTGCTGATTCATTGTGTTGTGGATTTTGGAGACGTATCTCCCTGACAATTTGCACATTTTGTCTACAGTGTACATTTCCATACCAAATGTACAGCATATCTGAGCAACATTAGTACGGCCTCCATTAGGATACATTACACTTGTTGAAGTGTGCATTAATCATATGTTTCCAGTGTGATATGAGCTTTTCCATGTCACCTTCTTCTGGCCACTGTACTACTGTCAGCAAAATTTCAGGTTTTTGGAGCATCATGTCTCATTGTGTTATTGTGTATGTGACAAATAGATGTCTGCATGACCTTATGTGGGATCGGTTGGAATGAACCTAGCATTGGCCTACTATTGTATCACAACCGGTAAATGAGATATATGTCATGAGGCAAAGCATTGAAGGTGATGCAGTCTCCTATTTGTGCAATGGTTACTGTGATTTCACAACGTCAGCAATGCAATTGGAGTTTTCTGAGATCCTGATTTTCCTGTGGGCAACTGTTGACAGTTCAGATGGCATGCATGCATATGGTGTGGTACATGTAGGAGGCACATTGATGTAGTTTGTTACTGGGGCCTACTTGACATCATGGGAATGTTTGCTAATCACAGCTGTTATTCAAATGTGATCAGGAACATGTGGTGACCCATTTCCTCTTTGTATTTGCAGCATTAACCCAGACAAGTGATGGAGACAGGACACAACCACGTGGGGAAGCATCTGGCCATGGTACCTCCAGCCATGACACCACTGTCACGAAGGGACCCAGTGACCCGGAGGGTAAAGGGCGTGCCATGGAGAAGACAGGATCAACATCATCATTATCGGATTCTACCTCCAGTGGCCATTCTCTAGTGGTGGAAGACCCGTCAAAACCTGCTCCTACATCATCTTTGTCCACCACCCCTACTTCTACTCCCACCCTCCCTGTTGATCCCCACCCAGATGGCCATCCCCGCTCACTCAAGAGGTTGGGTGTCTCCTTTGCCGCACGCACCTCAGTCTCAGCCCTTGTTAACCCTGCTGCCCTGAGTGAGGAGGCTATTGAACTCCTGAGGAGTATCTCTGTCTTGGAAAGACTGCCATTGTGAATGCCATCCATAGGTTGGCCAGCCAACTTCAGCAGACCAGTGTTTCTTGGAAGACATTCATAGTGCTATGACTGGCCTACAGATACCTTTTCAGGTCCTGGCCTACTCATTGATGGTAGCCAGTCACCCCCCACATTTCACCCTTCCTCCAGCTCCATCTTCCCAATCCAAACCCTTTATTCTCCTACCTGTCCCAAACACACAGACATCCACATGCGCCCACCTCAACTCACATGAGCGGCACACATTGACACAATGACCACAAGATACACCAGCACGCAGGCACTCAACATTCACCCACAAACACCACATCAGTTACCACTTCACCAGACACCCTGCCACCCTATTGACCATACACCACATCTACAATACCCGCAAACACCACCACAACAGCCAGTGACTCTTCCACCACAACCATCATTCAGCCAGATAACAGCTCAGAACCCACTCACCTACATACCTCAGGCACCATAATCCCAGACACCAGCAGAATACGCACAGACACATTCACCACATCAGCCATATCCACAGACACCACCTAAACCCAGACAGACAAATCCAGCACATAAGCCATACCCACAGACATATCTCAGTACACACAGACACATCCACCACATCCAGCATACCCACAGACACCACACGAACAGACACACACATCATCACTCCCACATCAGCCAGCACCTCTGCCTCACAGCTCCCAAGACATGAAAACGCCCACACTCACACATGCAACAGACACCACCCAAACAGAAGCATGCCTCACTCATGCACACACCCAAGGCATCAACGCCCACACACAAGACAACCACTCCCTCAAAGTCCAAGTTCCCGACCCTTCTGATGACCCTACCCATTTTCCCAAAGAGAGTTTCCTTTTTGAGCTTGCCCTTTCCCATGTTCCTTCTGACCCCCCTCCCAAACCCAAGAGGCCCCAACCCACATCCCAGCCCATCCCTTCCACATCCAAGTCCTCCCCTGTCACACCTGGCCCCTGTAAGCACCCATACCCCTCCGCTGAAGAAGAAGAACACCCCCCAAAGTTGAAGCCCCCTCCTCCCAAGCCCACTCATCCAAATCTGACCCCACCCCATCCAAGAATGATCCCTGAGGTGCCTGCCTGCCTACTTTATGCCCCTTTCTGTGGAGGTTCCCTGGGAGTGATTGGAGTCAAGTGTATAGACTTGTCCCCCTGATGTGGATTATACATATGTCTCATGTGTGAAAGCTAAATTTTTGTTTGTCCACACATGGAGGCTATTCAATTGTACTAACTTCCTTTCCATTAGACTGAGCATGTGTCCATTTTCATGTGTGTACCTTGCATATACTTCTTCTTTATGTATGGCCCATGTTGTTGCTCTTCTTTGTGCTTTATTGACTTGCACCTACACATTATGCAGATAGACATGTCACTTGCCTACTAGCATTATTTGTCCCTGGGGTACATGAAGGGCCAGTTCATGTGCAAATGTTGTTTTATGGGCATATGCAAAGTGTCATGTGTACCAGGGCAGCATCCTTCCATGAGCGCTCCTGATAGCCACATCCCTAGTGTGTAGGAATTGCTTACATTGTGAGCTTTGGATATTTGTCTCTTTAACTATTGTGCATCCCATTGACCTTCCATTGTGTTGTAATGTGGATGATGTGTGGATCCATTGCTGGGCTGTTTCATTGGAGGGGTGTTTGTGTTAAATAACACACCCATACATATATGTTTTCAATCAATGGCATGTAATCAATTTGTGGGTGTCATTTGAAGTATGCTGTTGTTTTGCTGTTGTGTTAAACAGTGTTCTGTACACTTCACTGTGCCTGTGCCTCAAATGGGCAGGGGTGTAGCTGTGCAGTGTCAGAGACCTGCCCAAATAGGGCATTTGATGGTTGTGAATATGTCCTTTTTTGTGAATGACTCAGACTGTGGACACAATAACACATTTACTTGGTAGCAATACTGCGACCCCCATCTCATGTGGATGACGGCGCGATAATGTGTTGTTGAGCCTAATGCCACTGGAGGTATGTGTTCTTATCCTCAGTTGCATCCATGCTGGAGAGTATTTTGGGCACTTTCGATGAGCAGCAGCAGTGGCAGAGCATGTGTGATGGGCTCCATGGTGGCACAGGACGTGTAACGCTGCCTGTCAGTGAGTTGCTTTTATAATTCTTTTCATCTCTGTCTGCTGGGAAGTGATTTTTGCAACACCATGGTCACATTGGCGGTGTGCAACATCCTAATGTGCCCAGCAGAAACAATGACTCCCGCTGCCTGTTTGTCCCACCTCGTCACTGTGGCAGTCAACAGTGCATGGCGGTGATGGCAGGACGGTGGTGGTATTTGCTCTATTGGACCATCAATATCATAATACAGTGGTACGACCCCCAAGCCACTGGTAGTCAGACCACCGCCACTGCCATGGCGGTGCACGGACTACCAAACTCATAATCAGGTCTATAGTCCTTTACCATTTCTACACAAATTCTTTAAGCATAGAGTTAGCATAGTGCCATCCACCCTGGCCTGTAAAATTACAAAAGCCTTTTTACCACTCCAGGAACAGTATAACTGCTTAGAATTAAAACCTGACATGAATAAAAAGAACTCCAGTCATGTGTTTTGCAATCATTGTAGCTCTTCAAAGAGATTTAGCTTTGCCCAGCCACAAGGGAGCACTCAGTATAAGTTGAAACAATACCCTTTGAGGCTTTGAGTGCCACACAAATTATGCAATAAAGAAGCAGAGAACTCTGGGGACTTCTCAAGTTTAGGTGGAGAGCAGCTCTTATATGGAGCACCCTGCAACCCCAGTGACACTCTGAATCTGCTCATCTCAAATATTTTTGTTTCTACCAGAGTTTTTAAGCATAGGTTTAGCACAGTGCCTCCCATGTGAAGCTAGAAAAGGACAAAGGGCCTGATTTAGATAATGGTGGCAACGATCCCACCAAAGATTTTCTATCTGAAAACCCATCCGCCGGCTTGACCGTCCACAAACCCAATTTGGATGTTGGCGGTCCCATAAGCGATAGCCCGACGAGTACCGCCAACTCCAACAGGAATCTCCACCTACATTGGCGGCGCTACAGGAAAGGGGGACTCCAGCCATCCTCACCATTGAACAGATTTAAATGTGCCTTAACTCCAACTGTGGCAGTCCAACCTCCACACTAGAGTTGGTGGATTGGAGGATAAATTAGGTAAAATGTACCTTTTTTCCCGATTCCACTTCCGTTTTTAACTCTTCACAACTTGAGAAGACCTT
This sequence comes from Pleurodeles waltl, assembly GCF_031143425.1. Classification (NCBI taxonomy): domain Eukaryota; kingdom Metazoa; phylum Chordata; class Amphibia; order Caudata; family Salamandridae; genus Pleurodeles; species Pleurodeles waltl. Next base: position 82,350,858 of record NC_090439.1, read on the forward strand.
CCATTGCTGCTGCCACTGGACCACGGAGAAAACACAATCCCCCCAATCGCCGGACTCGAAGGTAAGGAATGAGCATTGCCTTGGTACTTTATGTGGTCATTGCACATGATTTCAGGACCACTACCGTCATGCACATGTCACAGTAATTTTCTAAAATTACTGTGACATGCATGTGTCAGCAAAACAATGATGTCAGACATTGATAGGGACACACTGGTAAAAGACACTTATCGCACACATACACTAATGTCATTTTGGTGTCAGTATTCATTGCTAAATGAATACTGGCACCACAATAACATTACAATCACACTTGCCACCTGTATCCATGTGTGCACATTGCAATGGGACTTGTACTTGTAATGTTGTACTGCCAGTTGTGTATGTGAGTCAGTACATGTATGTGTATATGAGATTGGACTGACTGGTTGAGGTGGGGGAGCTGGAGTGCATGATGTGATTGTGTTAGTTTGTGTACCACTAGCATATGGTTCTGATGTTTGTTGTGTATGTTTAGTTTTGTGTGGTGTTGCTGTGTGAAACATTCAGGTGAGTGTTGTTGTGTGGTGGTCATTGATGTGTTGTGGTTGTGCCTTTGTATGAGTGTGTTTGTGTAGACAAGTGTGTAGTTGTGTTGGTTGTTGTGGTTGTATTTTGTGTGGTTGCAGTGCCAATAGTGTGTGTGTTGTGTCGTGGATGTGTGGCAATGTGTGCTTTCATCATTTGCATGTTGTGTTTTGGTGGAATGGAAATGGACAATAGTGAACATGTAGTGTGTTGTGTAGTGTATTGTGCAGATGGACACATGTGGCCAAGGTACAGTGTGTGTGTAAGACTTACCTCTATGCCATAGCCACTAGCATTGTATGATGTCCATTGGGTCCCCCAACAGTCTCCCTCCATCAGCAATCCACAACCAGAACACTGCCTGTAGAACTGTAGCATTTGAATGTAGTTGATGGCTAGGAAGAGCGCTCGTGGCAGTTGGCGGCTCAGCCACAATATATCTAAACACTGCGTTGGAACACTGTCGACTTGACTGAGTTTTCACGTCCACCGCTGTGGTGGATCAGCAGTAATGAAAACCGAAATTTTCGAAGCAAGAGCCCTCACTCACCTTCCGGTGACATGCTTCATCATAGGGCCCAGCTCCTCGTCAGGACAGCGCTGCAATGCCTGACGGGCCCCACAAGGGGGCTCTTTGCTGGAGATCTTTTAAGAATCGTGTATAGCCGGTCAAAAACAATAAAGTAAAGGATTGGTATGTGGGAAAATGTTAAAAATGACTAGAGGTAACTACTAATGATTTTTATTCTCATTCTGATACCTCTGACATTATTAAAACCAGTAAGTGAGGAATTGGTGGGATGATGTCCACATACCCCATAAAAAACAGGTAGGTATAGTTGCTGTGTCTCTTAATAGGGAATAGTAAGAAAGAGACAGTGCACACAGGATCCCCTGTGTCATTCTATGTAGTTGGTCAACATGTTTCTCGCTTTTTTCTCGTCAAAAAATGATCTTATGCGATTCGTCAGGACCTAATTACATACCTAATCCTTTAAACCATGGATATTCCCACTGCCGGACCACCTACGCCTGTTCCTATTCCCCGGTAATAGGAACAGGCGTAGGTGGTCCGGCAGTGCCCGCCATCCGTTAAAATCAGAGTGGATTTTTAGAGCCTGGTACTACCCCGATGAGGCCCTACCATTAGTCTTTGGAGGGTTTTGATTTCCTTATTTTTGGGAATATCCATGGTTTAAAGGATTAGGTATGTAATTAGGTCCTGACGAATCGCATAAGATAATTTTTTGACGAGAAAAAAGCGAGAAACATGTTGACCAAGTACATAGAGTGACACATGGGATCCTGTGTGCACTGTGTCTTTCTTACTATTCCCTATTAAGAGACACAGCAACTATACCTACCTGTTTTTTATGGGGTATGTGGACATCATCCCACTAATTCCCCACATACTGGTTTTAATCATGTCAGAGGTATCAGCATGAGAATAAAAATCATTAGTAGTTACCTCTAGTCATTTTTAACATTTTCCCATATACCAATCCTTCACTTTATTGTTTTTGACCGGCTATACACGATTCTTAAAAGATCTCCGGCAAAGAGCCCCCTTGTGGGGCCCGTCAGGCATTGCAGCGTCGGCCTGATGAGGAGCTGGGCCCTATGATGAAGCATGTCACCGGAAGGTGAGTGAGGGCTCTTGCTTCGAAAATTTTGGTTTTCATCTACTGATTGAACCATCCCCTTGAAAGAAACCCTCTGTATTGTTTGGAACCGTGTGTAATTTTTTTTGATTTATTGACTATTGGGAACCTTACGCACGGGACCAGGAGTTTGCACTCCGAATATCCCACTTTTTGCCCCTCCTTTTGTTGTTTCTTCGAGGATCAGCAGTAATACCATCAAGATCTGAATCAGGCCCATAGTCTTTTACCATTTCCACAGCAATGTCTTGAAGCAAAGGATTAGAATAGTGCCATCCACGCCAAGCTGTAAAATCACAAAAGCCTTTCACCACTCCAGGCACAGTCATATAGCTTTGGTTTGGTAAAATAACAACCAAACCAACCTGGAATGAATAAAAGAAAGCCCTGACACATTTAGCCATCATTATAGCTCTTCAAAAGGGATTAGTTTTGTCCACTTACAAGGGAGCACCCAGTAAATATCAAAATAATATCCTTTCAGACCTTGAGTGTTGCCTAACTTATGCTAAAAACTCAGGGTCATTCTCAAATTTAGGTGGATGGCAGCTCCTATATAGAGCACCTTACAACACCAGCAGCACTTTGAATCTGTTCACCTCCCAGGACAACACTCGTTGGAGGGGGGGGGTGTGCTTCCCTCTTGAGGAGCCAATGATAGCCCAGAGGGCCGGCTCCTGTATGTCATGGGGTGCTGACCCTTGGAACATAGCTGTTTGCTTTTGCACGCTAAAGCAAACAAAGGCCCTCATTATGAACATGGCGGTCCGTTCTGTGCCGCCGGCAGTGGCGGTAGAAACTGCCAACAGAGGAGCGGGCTGGACGGCCAAATAATGAACCAAACGAAAGACAGGCATCCCGCAAACCACCCACAGCCAGCAGAGGAGTGCCGACAACGATGGCAGTGTCTGCCCACAGGCCGATGGAAAGGCCTAACCCGCTCATCAAATAATGAACCACCAGTCCGCCGCCAGTTCCGGGGCGGGAACCGCCGCCACGCAAAGCCAGGCGGAAATGAAATAAATTCTATTAAACACTCACTGGAGGCCCACAGAACGCGCCGAAGCAGACATGGATAGAGAGCTGCAGATCATGCCAGCCCTGCTCCTTGCCATATACCTCCATGACCGAGACCGCCAACGAAGACGACAATGGTAAGTACTGCAACCTACTGAACAAGGGAAGAAAGGACACAGTCACTTACCCACTCGCCCTGCTATGCCCCCAACCCTTCACAGCAGCACACGTCATACACCCCACACCAAGAGGTACTTACCCGACACAAGGCTAATCCAACTTGACCAAAGTACATACAAATGCCCCACACCCATTAACAATTAAACAAAAGACCAGGGCTCAACAGCGTGCCGCCGATACAAGCGACACAGAAACTTTAATGTGCAGCTCACATAGCCAAACAGACCAAACAGGGCCAATGGCTAGTCCGTATGACTACAATTGCCATGGGCCACAACGGACCCAACCTGACTCCCACAAGTGCATAGTACTCCACCTGATGGGGCAACATATGGGCATCCAGGCACCTCACGGAACGGGGGCAGGGGGTGGTGGGGGTGGGGATTTGAGATGGGAGTGGGCCTTGGACTTTTGTTTGGAAGGTACAGTGGGGGTGGGTTTGTCCTTTGAAGGGGGTGGGGGCTGTTTAGATCGGGTGGAGCTAGATGGATTTGGCTCAGTCCGGGCCTTTCTTTATCTGGGGAAGTGGCACGGGAATGTGAAGGGCGGACAGAGGTGGGCTGTGATGTGGAAGGAGTGGAAAGGGCAAGGAGGTGAGTACGCTAGGGGACAAGACGGGGTGGGGAAGTGGGTTGGAAGAGGTCAGCACAGGAGAGGAAAAGTTTCTTCGGAGCAATTGGGGTGGTCCTGGATGAGGGGGTGGGAGTGGAGGCAGAGGTTGTAGATGTATATGCTGTAGGGGTGCGTGTAGTGGGTGCAGGTGACTGGACAGAATGCTGTGGTGTGGTGGATGTCTATTGGATGGGTGACTTGGTGCGTTTGTGTGTTTTTGGAGGGGGGTGGACACAGTGGTAGAAGACAGACAGCTAGTGTGGATGTAAGTTTTGTGGGTGTCTGCAAGTCTGATGAGTGTGCTGCATGTGTCAACTACAGTAGTTGTGGTGAGTGCAGATGTGGTGTAGTGGGTGCATGTATGATGTCTGCTATTGTGGTGAGTGCAGAAAGAGGAGCAGCAACAGTGACTGAAGGTGCAGTGCATGAGGGTGTGGATGCAGAAGGGACAGACAGGGAAGCGGAAGAGGTGAGCACACTGGGGGAAGTGGATGTTGTTGTGTGTGCATGTGTCTGTTGGCTGTGTGAATGCTTGTGGTGGGAGGTCTGGTGCTTGTGTTTAGAAGTGTGTTTCTTGTGTGTTGATGTGCTTGACTGCATGTCTGAATGTGTGCCTTGGACGGGTGAAGGGAGTTGGGTGCTGGAAGGGGAAGAGGAGGTTAGAGGGGGGAAGGAATGGCCAGGGAAACTGGCTGCCGTCCGAGAGGAGGCCAGAGCCTGAAAAGATCTCTGTAGGACAGACACAGCACCGTGAATGACATCCAGATAGGCATTTGTCTGCTGCACCTCTGATGCTAGCCCCTGGATGGCATTGACAATGGTTGTCTGCCCAACAGAGATGGTTATCAGGAGGTCAATAGCCTCCTCTGTGAGAGCAGCAAGGTTGACTGGGGCAGGGGAGGAGGTGCCTGGGGCGAAGGAGATGCCCACCTTTCTGGGTGGGTGGGCACGGGCAACTCGGTGGGGAGCAGAAGGGAGGGCGGCGATGGAATGGGGGGAGGCAGAAGATGTCACGGTAGTGGTGTGGGCACTAGGGTCCACCACCGCTGGAGAGCCCCCATTGGAGGAGGTCTCGGAGTCACTACCTCCTGTGGTAGTTGCCTCCCCCGTGGAACTCCCCTTGCCCTCCCACCCACTGGTCCCCTGGGCATCGGTTGCCTCTGCCTCCGAGGATCCGTGGGCCGCTGCCTCCCCACTTGCCGGTGCCTCAGCTCCCTCGCCAGATGTTGATGCTGTACCAAAACAACACAAGACCACAGGGATGGGGAGACAAAACAGGAGAGACACTTGTAAATAGCTGAATGGAGGCACATAATGGCCAGACATACACCCACCCAGAAGACACACCCAACAGGCAGCAGTGTACACTATGCCTATGGCCATGACCCTGACTACTGACCAGAGTACTGCTCTACACCCATCCCCTGGAATACCTAAGGAGGCGACATATAGGAGACCTGACAAAGACACCCCTACACCCTTTGGGGACCATAAAGTAGATGGAGTCCCTGCCTCTAAGCAGCATCAACCCTAATGCACACCCAGACATCCTTCGAAACTGAAGTATGTGAAATGAGTACTCACCCCCTTGTGACTGCTGTGCACCCTTTAAGCGCCCATCCAGTGCTGGGTAAGCCACCGCCAGGCTCCGTCGCATGAGGGGAGTCAGTGGCCAATGGCACCCCTTCCACGTTGAGAGGACTTCCCTAGCTGGGCTTCACTGATCTTACACACCCAGCGCTGCAGGTCCTCCCACCCCTTTCTACAGTGGGTGCTCTGCCGGTTGTAGACCCCCAATGTCCGCACCTCCTTGGCAATGGCATGCCAATATGCCCTCTTCTGGTGGGCGCTGACCTAAAAGGGCAATGCAGAAGTGAAACACAGAGGTCAGGCACTTGCAAGATGGGAACAGCTGGCTAATCATCCATTATGGGACGAACAGTACTGTCAGACATACAGGGCATATGCACACAGCATGCCATGCACCATGGCCCATGCATGCTCAGAGGGGCACACATATGTCCAATCAACACTATCGATTACACACACAGTGCCCCCCAAACCCAGACTCACCTGTACCTCTGGCCGTCCGTACAGTTTGCGTACAGAGGCAGGACCCCGTCCACTAGCTTCTCCAGGTCCTCCTCGGTGAAGGCCGGGGCCCTTTCCCCTGCAACACGAGGCACATCCATAGCCAGAGGCAGGCCACAGCAGTATACACAGTGGAGTACCTGACGCACGAGATCAGGGAGTCAAGTGATTAAACGATGACACACACGCGCACGTTCTGCGGCGGTGTGTACCGTCACCACCAGCGGCGATCATGATATGCCAGGATTCACCATTGGCATCCATGTTAACCAATGAGGGTGTGAACTGCGGTAAACACCGCTTTACGCTGTGATGTCATCCGCTAGCGGTATGAGGTCACTTCCACAACAAAAGGGTAGAATTACAGTGGGCAGACATTTTGCCAGGACTTACACATCTAAAATAAATTACTTCTCACAATGCAGGCCCTACTAACCACATGAAGCATCTGTCCGTTCAGTATTGTAGTACACATTAAATACTCTGTTCCCTCCTTGTGATATACATGTAGATCGGTCAGGTAGCAGTTATTGTAGAGACACTACAATGAACACTGCAGTGCACAAATGATGACAAGTGTGCCTATGTATGTGTCTTCATCACACCTTTTCGAAACCCCTCGTAGGTACCGACCCTTGTGGCGAGGAAGGGCACCATTGGTGTACAGACCACTTGTGGATATGAGGACCATCGTGGAGCGTCAGATCATAATCACTTATAGACTCACACGTGCAACAATTCAGGAGCTTTGTGCTTTACTGGATCCTGCACTAACTCTGGGAAACCGTAATCAGCATGCCATCCCCATTGAAGTGCAGGTGCTCTCTGCACTCCATTTCCTGGCCACGGGCTCATTTCAAGTGACAGTGGGCATGGGTGCTGGATTTTCACAGCCAATGTTTAGCATGGAACTGAAAAGATTTCTGAATGCATTTGTACTACATCTGCAGTCCTATGTGAGGTTTCCCCAAAGTATTGTCCTCCCTGCTCTCAAGTCTGACTTCTATGCCTTTGCCAACCTACCCCATGTTATAGGTGCCATCAATGGCACCCACATACCAATCATCCCACCAAGAGTGAGTGAACAGGTGTACAGAAATAGAAAGAACTTTTTCTCCATGAACATCCAATTGGTATGTACTGCAGACCAGTACATCTCACATATGAATGCCATGTTCCCAGGTTCAGTCCATGATTCCTTTGTGTTGAGGAACAGTAGTGTGCCACAGAAGATGGAACAACTCCAAGAGGACAGAGGGTGGATCATAGGTAAGTGTGCCTGTCACTAACTGACACATTGCAGAGAACCAGCCTGTCTGACTAAGGGGCATAACAATGATGACTCTGTATTGCACCATTTTCTAGGTGATTCTGGCTATCCAAACTTGCATTGGCTCCTGACACCAGGGAGGAATCCCAGGATGGATGCAGAGAGGAATTACAATGAGGCCCATGGACATACTAGGAGGGTGATAGAGCAAACTATTGGTCTCCTGAAGGCTAGATTTCATTGTTTACATATCTCTGGGGGTTCCCTGACCTATGGGCCTGATAAGGTGTGTAGAATAGTGGTGGCATGCTGCATGCTGCACAGCGTGACAGTGAGACATTCTATCCCACTCTTAGAGGTGGAGACTGCTGTAGGTCCTGATCAGCTACCTCAAAGAGGTGAGGAGAGTGATGGTGATGATGAGGAAGGGGAAGATGTCAATTCCAGGAACCAACTGATACAACTCTACTTCCAGTAAATGTGTGGGACTTGGGCCTGACATTGGGGTTTGTGACAAATACTGTCAGTGTGCTCATTCATATAGGGGGGTTGGTAATGATAGGCGAAACATGGCCCACTTCTGCATGGTACAGATTGAAATTATATGCATTTCCTCATTGCCACCATTTAGGCACATAGGACTCCCTTCATGCACAGATTTGACAATAAAGTGGTTCTCTGCCACTTGCATCCATACTTCACTTTGTTCAAAATTTAACACAGGGGACAGTGTTACAGGTGTGATATGTGTTTTATTGGTTGAAGTGAGTGAATAGTGCTATTTACAGTGATGACAAGTTGTAAGGGGGGTGTCCTCAAGACCAACATGGTGGCAGCCTTTTTGGTAGTATTGATGGGTCCATCTTGTCTTACAGTAGTTCATATTGCCTCTTAGCAATGTGTGGTTGGTGATTGGGTGGGATGGTTGCTGTGCATATTGTTGCTGAGTTACCTTTTGAAGGGGGCCTTATTCTTAGCTGGGGTTCCAGTGCCGTATCTTGGCCTGAGGGTCTGTTTGGGCGCCTGCTGTTGATCTTCAGGGGATGACATGGTAAGCCCTTGGGTTTCCTGTGAGGGTAGTTCCTGGGATGTTTCTGATGATGGGTACTCTGATGCTGGTTGTCCGGTGCTGTTGTGGGGGCCTCTTGTCCTGTGTGGGTGTCAGACTGGTTTTTGACCAGCTGCAGCAGTGCTCCTGTCATGGTGGCCATTGTGGCGGTGTTCTCTTTCCACTGTTCTATGGCCTGTTGGTGGTGTTCCTGCTGCATCCTCTGATTGTGCTCCAGGGTGGACACAATCTGTGTCAACCTGTCATGGGTATGCTGGTAGGCCCTCAAAACCTCAGATATCACCTCATGGGCTGCTGCATCTATCCTGTGGCCTTCCCCCTGGCCCACTGCCACCCTTGCACTTGTCCTAGTCCCCTGTGCCATGTCCCCTGCACAGGTCTGGCAGTACCACTTATACTGGGGCCCTCGCCTTCTTGCATGTTGGGAGTGGGAGTCTGTGGCCTCTGTACCTGTGTTCCACCAGTCTGTGACCTGGGTACACTGGTGTGGGGACGCCTGCCCTGGGCTGCTGGTCTTGACTGGGTGGTAGGGGTGACAGTGGTTTCCTGGGTGGGGCTGCTGCATGGTGAGAGTCCAGGACTGTGTGAGGGGCCTGACTGCTCATCAGTATCCAGGGATCCTTCACCAGTGTCCTGTGAGGTGCCTCTGTCTCCCTGGGGGGCACTAGCACTCCTTGTCCTGTCTGTTAGGGTTGCATGGGTGGTGGTGCCTGTTGGGGGACATAGACATGTCTGTTACAGCTGCATGAATGTTTGAGGTGAACAGGACCAGGCTATTTTGTGCTGGTGTTACTTTCAGTGGCCTTCCAGGGAGCCTTTGTGAGGCTGACATTGAAGTTAGCGCCAGTGTGGGGTTGCATTGTGGTGGGGGTGTCGTTCCATTGTGGGTACGTTCAGGGGTAGGTGACTGTGCACAGGGGGAGGGATGTGGGCCTGTTAGTGGGTTTGTGGTCATGCGGGGGGTGGATGTAGTGGCTGACACCTGGGTGGGGTGTTGGCCCTGGTGGGTATGGGTGGGGTGGTGCATGCATTACAGGTATGGTGTATATAGGGTATATGTTGATGACTTACTGAGTCAATTCCTCCAGTGAGTCCAGTGAGTCCCTCAGGGTGCAGGATGGCCAGTACCTTTTCCTCCCAGTCTGTGTATTCTGGTGGTGTTGGTGGCGGTCCTCCCCCAGTCTTCTGCACTGCGATGTGGTGCCTTGATGCCATGCCCCTGACCTTCTCCCGCAGGTCATTCCATCTCTTCCGGATGTCATCCCTGGTACGTGGATGGTGTCCCACTACATTGACCCTGTTCACAATGGCCTGCCACAGCTCCATCTTCCTTGCGATGGGTGTGTGCTGCACCTCGGGCCCGAATATGTGTGGCTCCACCTTCAAAATCTCATCCACCATGGTCCACAAGTCCCTTTTGGTGAAGCGTGGATGTTTGGGTGGTGACATGGTGAGTGTGGTGAATGGTGTCGGGCTGGGAACGAGGTGAGGGTGCTCTGCTGTGGGTCGGTGTGCGTCTCCTGTATGCTGGTGTTCGCTGGCTGCCTCTGGTGCTCTCTGTCTTCCTGGCCTGGTTTTGTTGCAAAGGATTGTAGGGTTTGTCTATGGGTGTTTTATGGGGTTCTGGATGTATGTCAGGTGTGTGGGTCATACGCCTATCCAATGTGTGCACTTCTTGCTGGTGAGTCACTTGCCGCCCGTGGCGGTCGCATACGCCAATGGTCGTCCAGCCTCCACTGTCCACCAAGGTGATTTGTGCATCATTATTTGGAGGGTGAGATGTGTGTTTGCTTGCCGGTGGCAGGGTGGGGAGGTCCGGGATTCCCTCCAACAGGGTCAATGCGGGGAGTGGTGGTCTGGTGATTTTTGGCAGGGTTGGAATTTTCATTCATTATATGGTGAGTTTCCATTCACCGCCAACGGCGGGATTCCGTTTCCTGCCGTGTTCATGCAGCCCCCCTGCATAGCATATTAAATTGGCCCTGGGGAGGTGCCCAGGGTCCCCAGGGATGCACAGCCCCCCTGCACATATCTATATTTTTGCCCCAGGTATGTGTGGTTCCCAGGTCTGGCAGTTCATAAAGGATCCCCTTTATTATTTAAATAGCGCCCCGGGGAGGTGGTAGACCCTGGGGCTCTGGAGGGGCCAGGTGCCCCTCGCATTGGATTTCAAGTTGCGCCCCAGGGAGGTGGCGGTCCCCAGGGTTGCGGGCAGCCAGGTGGCCCCCCTTTCAAAATTTTAATGCCCAGGACTTGGCCCACCCAGGGGCTTCCCTAAAACAAGCTTTTTTTAAATTTTTGAGCAGATCTGGGGATCCGCCGTGACACCTGCTGAAAATTTGAAAAAAATGCTTTTTTGCTCTGGGGTAGTCCCTCTGTGATGCCAGCACCAGAGATAAGAGGTCAGCCCCTTTCTATTTTTTTAATCTGTTTTTCAGTCACTCGACTGAAGCCAAGTCCCAACATGGCTACCAGCACTTTCTGGCTGAAGTGCTGACTGCTAATCAGATCTCAGCACTAGATCATGAGAGTTTGCAGGGCCCTCGCGTCCCTATATATACAAATTAGATTTTTCTTTACTCACTCTAAAACTACTGAATAATTAACATAAAGAGCTCTTTCTGGACCAAGAGCTACATTTCTGTGAAATGTAGTGTAATTCTGTCCAGGGTTCAGGTGCTATTCCTGTTCACAATCCCTATGGAAAAATGCATGGGGAAAAAGCATTTTAGGACCCCCGTTTTCTGGGCCCCTGCGAGGCAGATCACCCTGAAACTTTCCAGTGAGCATTGTATTTTCTTGGAAATCTTTGTGAAGATCCATCAAACTGTGGCAAAGTTATTAGCAAAACAAAAACGCTTTTTCTATAGAAACTAGAGGCCTCATAATGAGTTGGCAATCTGTGAACAGCCACGGCAGTGCTGGCTGTCCGACCACCGTTGGGTTGGCAATCTGACCTCTGTATTACAAGTCATGGGAGCCTATGAAGGAAAGACCACTGTGGCCCCACCGGCACCACCAGGGAACGCAGACCATTGCGGTCACGATGCTGCACAAACAGGCTGGCAGAGCCTGTGTTTCCGCTGGACACATTGTGAGGTTGCACACTGCCAATGTGACCGTGGTGGTCCAACCACCACATCTCAGCAGGCAGAAATGAGTAGAATAAAGGAAGGCGCTCACCTGGAGGCAGCCGTATATATCCAGTGCCTCCATGGAGCGCATCACACATCTCCTGCCACTGCTTCCGATCATTGAAGGTGCATCAAATTCACACCTCTGTGGATACAACCAACCGTAAGTACACACACCTACCTTTGTCATTACGCTCAACAACAGAACGCCACTCCATCAGCCACATCATATGGGGGTCACACTAAGGGCTCCAAGTACACTTGTCATTGTGTCCCTGGCTCAGAAACAAATAAAGACACATTTACAGTCATAATATGCCCCCTTTGGGCAGGCCAATCACACTGTTCTGCAAAACTACACAAAAACATACATCTGCTCATCTCAGGCACACGGACAGTTAAATGTACAAAATATTGTCTCACACAACATCAGCAATACACCAACATCACATCTACAACTACAACTCACAGCCTCATATTGCACACGTCATGGACTGTTCTCCTATTCAAAACATATTTGTGGGGATGTGGAATACAAAACAACCACCACTACCATTAAACAGCCCTTCAATGGACACACATATCACCCACATTGTAACAGAATGGAAAGGCAATGGGATGCACAATAGACAAATATACAAAGCTTACTCTGCAAGTAATACCTGCACAATAGGGATAGGGGCATCAGGAGCACTCAGGAACGGAGGCTGCACTTGAACACATATCACTTTGCACATCCCCCTGAAACAACAATTGCATAGGAACTGGCCCTCCATGTAACTCTGGGAAAAACAATACTAGACCCAAATGACATGCCCAGCTGCAAAATATGGAAGTGCAAGTCAACAAAGCACATGTAACTCCATCTGCATTGGACATACATCTGCCTGAAGTAGCTGCAAGGTACACACAGCTAAATGGAGACATGCACAGTCAAATGCAAACAAAGGTAGCATAATTGAACACACTCCATGTCTGTGCAAACAAAACTCAAGCCGCCACACATTAGATTAATCCATAATCCATGTCACAGGCACAGGTCTAACACTGTATATGCTCACACTGGACAACTCAAGTTGAAATACTTACCATACCAAACATCCACAATGTTATGACACCGCCATTGCATTTACACCCACATATTCATACAGTGAACATATACCCTTGTCTCAGAGGACACCAGCACTGTCTACAAAGTCAGATACTGCAAACAACAGCAAATTGAAACACACATAACTGTAGGCAGACATCACAAGTTACTCAGGAACAACATAAGGTACACAAGGAATTGCAAGACAAATGTGTACCCAAAAAACAACTGTTTAGCTTTATTAATATCTAAACTTGAATAGTTTAAGGCCATTGGCCAGTCCATTTCAAAATATACAGACACATCTATGAGCTGACACTTGACTCCTAACTGCCAGGGAACCTCCACATGAAATGGCATCAAGTGGGCAGGCAGGTACCTCAGTGATCATCTTTTCAGAGGGGACGGATTTGGGCTGGGTGGGTTTGAATTTTGATTCAGGAGCAGTGGACTGCTTCGTAGGAGGGGTGGGCTTCTTCTTGGGAGGAGGGGTATGGGTGCTTGCAGGGGGGCAGGTATGACCGGAGAGGACTTGGAAGTGAAAGGGAAGGGTTGCTGGGTGTGTCAGGGCATCTTGGGGCTGGAATAGGGTGGAGTGAATAGGGCAAAAGGCAAGGTCAAACAAAAAACTGTTCTTAGGAACACAGGGCAGTCAGCAGAATGGGGTGGGGATTTGGAGGTTAAGGGAGTGTTGTCTTTTGTGTTGGTGTAGATGTCTTCGGAATGTGCATGTGCGAGGTATGCTTGTGTTTGAGTGTTGTCCGTTGCGTTGGTGTGGGTATTAGCGTGTTTTGGGGCTGGGAGGTGGAGGTGTTGGATGATGTGGGATTGGTAGATGTGTGTGTGTGTCTGGTGGGGTGGTGCCTGTGGGTGTGCTGGTAGTTGTGGTTGTTTGTTTGTCTGTTGGGGTGGTGTTTGTGGGTATGCTGGATGTGCTAGATGTCTGTTTGGGTGTTCTCTATAGGTATGGTGGTTGTGGTGGATATCTTCATGTTTTTTGGGATGGTATCTCTGGGTTTGCTAGGTGTGGTGGGTGTGTCACTGACTGTTGTGGTGGTGCCTGTGGACATGCTTGATGCCATGTGTGTTAAGGTGGAGTTGATGGGAGTGTCTGGGGAATTGGTGACTGATGTGTGTGTGGGTGTCTGTTGTTTGCTTGCATGCCGGTGTGTTTTGTGGTGCTTTTGTGCATGTGTGCTGCTCTTGTGTATTGAGATGGGTATGTGGGATTCGGTCTGTGTTATTGGGATAGGTAGGGGAATGTGGGATTTGGAATGGGAAGAGGGAGGTGAAGGGGGAAAGGAAGGTCGAGGTAACTGGATGCCGTCACCCTAGAGGCCAGATTCTGAAAAGATCTCTGTAGGCCAGAAATTGCAACATGAATGCTTTCCAGGAATGCATTGTTCTGCTGCAGTTGGGTTGCCAATCCCTGGGTGGCACTCACAATGGCTGTCCAACCCACAGAGATACTCCTCAGGAGGTCACAGGCCTCATCACTGAAAGCAGCAGGGAAACAGGGCTGGGGTGGAGGTGCCTGTGGCAAAGGAGACACCCACCCTCTTGAATGAGTGGGCACGGCCAACTGGGTGGTTAGCAACAGGGAGGGTAGTGATAGAACAGGGGTGGCAGACAGAGATTATACAGGGATACACCCCTAGGAAATGTCCACTGGAGGAATAATACAATGATGAAGATGATGTTAATCCGGTCTCCACCGTGGCACTGTCCTGACTCTATGGGCCACCGGATTCCTCTGTCAGTGGTGTCTTGATCTGAGGTCCAATAGCCAGATGCATCCCCACTCAGCTGTACCTTGTTTCCTTTACTTCCATCGGCTTATGCTACAAATACAAAGAGTAATAGGGTCCTCACATATCCATGATCACACTTGAACAACAGCTCTGATTAGCAAACATTACCATGATGTCAAGTAGGCCCAAGCAACAAACTCCTCCTAAGTGGCCCATGCATGTGCCATACCATATGTATGCATGCCATCTGAACTGTCAACAGTTACCCAGGGGAAAATAGGATCTCAGACAACTAAGCTGGATGGCTGAAGTTGTGCAATCACAGTAATTAACCATTGAACTAATAATGGACCTCATCACCTTCAATGCTTTGCGCCATGGAGCATATGTCAGTTACCTGTTGTCATACAACAGTAGAACAATGACAACTGTATTTTCACGGATCCTACACAAGGTCAAGCAGACATCTTTTTGTGACATACATAATGACCCAACAATAAGAAATGATGCTCCTAACATGTTGCTGACAAAAGTACAATAGCCTGGAGTAGGTGACATGGAAATTCTCATGTAACACTGGAAACATATCCACAATGCACACTTCACCAGGCGATATTAGTCCCAATGGAGTCATGGAGGAAGCACTAATGTTGCTCAGATAGGCCACACATTTGGCATGAAAATGGACACTGTAGACATCAAGTGCAATATGTCAGGGAAAAATGTCCCTAAACTCCTCAACACAATGAATCAGCAAGCCTCAGGGAAATCACCACTGATGTTTGGCACCCCTTACAATGACATACTTTGAGTACATCAGTAGACACCTTTATTCCCCTGGGTGTTGGAGAGACCCAGAGATTTGCAAGTAATTGTTGGAGGCCCTTAGCATGTTGCCCAATTGGAAGCTACATCATTGTCAACATAACTGCAAGTCACTCCATGATGCATACCAATAGTCAGGTAACAAACCTTACCAATTTCACATGTGCCAAGCACTTTGCTAGATGATTCTACAGCAGTAGCGTAGAAATTCACATTGTGGCTAAAAACGCTGGGCCTACCTGTCATGTCCCTCATTGCTATTTCAGTTGGACATGCTGAATGACATGGTATGATGTATGAGGGTATGTGTCAGCCAATAAACAATGGTGACACACTCATGTATGTGGCACAACATGAAATGTACCCCCATTGTAAATGTTTTATTCCACACACAGGTTGTCATTAACATATATGGAATATAGGGAATACACACATCATCCCATTGACACAAGTAGACCATGCATGCAACAGCAGCTTACAAATGTCTTTCTAAAGAGAAAGTGACACATGCTGACATGTAGGCACAAATAATTTTGGCAGTGATGGCACATAAATCATGTCAATGAACATTCCCCACTTACCAAGGAAAAGTATTGATCTGTAGCTGCACCCAAAAAACAACATATGTTCTGTCACATGTATGATGGTCATCTTCACATTACAGACTGTAGTGAGGCACCAGCACCCATCATACACTGAATACAGCTAGCTTCTGCGTGGCAGATGCCAAAATACTCATTTAACTAGACACATGGCTGAGGTCAGTGATCATAGTCACTTGGCAATGTCCACAAACGCCCATCAAGGTCTGGGTAGGCCACTACAAGAATGCGGGTCATTGTGGTTGGGCATAATCTGAAGGGCACCCCGCCACGTTGAGAGGGCATCCCCAGCTGGACCTCTGTGATTTTCTAGGTCACAGCGTCTCAGGTCCTCCCACCTCTTCTGACAGTAGGCGCTCCACTGGCTGTGGACCCACAGGGTCCATACCTTCTTGGTGATGGCTTACCATAGTTCCTTTTTTCTGATGGGCATTGACATGCATGAATGCAAAAGACAAATCAAGAGAGTACAATCACAAGTGTTATCATAAATGGTTTAGACACAGACATGTCAGTAACACCAAGCTAAGGCGTTTCTATTTCGTAATTATGTCAAAGTGTGAAACGCACAAGCCAATAAGTACTGAGACCTGACTATAGACATATGTAGTTGCATTTGCAAACTAGCCCACTACCATGCTCATGGCCTACAATGACTAAGAAAGCTTACTGACATCAGGTAGCCTATGTTCTAGCAACCTGTACTCGGATGTGAGCCCTAATGAAACACTATGCACATATGAAGCTTCTGAAGGATAGACTTCTTAGGCATGACTGTACCAACACAATCACACTCTGTGAGAATGACTCTTTGTATACAGTCTCTACAGGCAACAGCCAGAGTACAAATTTCAACATTACACATTCCACATTGCCCTTTGTGGACATGTGGAGTAACAAATGCAGACTCAATGCCACTTCAAGGGGTCGGGTTCTGTACCACAGAACACTCCTTTGAGCATATGTGTCTATCCTACAGAGATGGCGTCCAACAGACAATGGCATACATTGTACAGTTTCTGCCATGTGACGAAGCTACTGAGTCACATATCATGGCCTCCCAGGAATCAACACACTGTCTGCACTGTGGGACTGTCAGTTATGTAACACGCCTGTACAGGGAAAATATTACCTGTGTGAGGTTAACAGAGCTGGGGGAGCAAGGAATGTGTCATGAGTCTTAGACAACCATTCACAATGTTGCTAAATGCATATCTGGACTAGATTAATGATTTATCTCTGTACCCATTCCTAATCTAGTCAATGAAATGAGGCATTCAGGGTAGGTTTTGCCACCAGAGCAGCATATTGGCCACATGACTGCTGGGGTACAGGGAGTGGGTACAGTGCCACATTTGTATAGCCACAGTGACTCTCCCACAGCCTACACTGGTTCCGTACTTGGAGATACATTTGAAAGGCCCTGGTCTTTGCAGGCTGGGCAAACAGAACCTACATGACACTCCGTTCCGATCACTTTCATGCATGACAGTGCATCATGTAGCAACAGCAATTTGCCATGTGGTGTGTGTGGCAACCTGAAGAGCAGAGTGACTCATGATATGCCTTCCACACGACAGTTTAGCAAAGCCAGATGTGGTTTGAAAGATCTATGGCACTATACACATTGCTCACATGACTCTCAAATGACTCGTATAACATGCATACACAGCTCATGCTGTCATGCATATACATGTTGTCTGACATTTACAACAATTATGAGGAAAGAGATGGCAGTGGATGGCAGTAATGTCTCCTTACCTAGTTATGTGCATCCAGCACTAGGATGATCTAGGATCCCAAAAACTTCACACAACACTATGGTGGTCATTACAACCCTGGCGGTCGGTGTTAAAGTGGCGGTAAAACCGCAAACAGGCAGTGGAGAAAAAAAAATGGAATCACGACCGTGGCAGAAACCGCCAACAAAGACAGCCACTTTAACACTCCAACCGTCACGGCGGAACAAACAAACAGCTTGGCGGTCACAGCCAACAGACAGGCGGAGGACAATGTACTGCCCACAGTATCACAACCTACCAATCCACCACCTTTTCTGGGGCAGATTCACCGCGAACAAAAACGCGGAAGAAACAGGACTTCGAAGGGAAAACGCTCACCTCTACACACCCTATGAGGAATCAGGACGCCATGGAACCCGAGCTCCAGACCCTGCCAGCCCTTAACTTCTTGCTCCTCTACCAGGAGCACGGATGCCGGCGGAGAAGACCACGTGAGTACTACACTTACGACACAGGGGAGGGATAAAACAGGGACACACACACGCAATACGCAACACCCCCACCCTCAACCACGACAACACACACACTATATTGATACATTACAGTTACACCCCCAAACCCCCCGAAAGAATGCAAAGACAAAAGGAAATGAGTGTAACCATTGTAATATATTAAAATCCAGGACGCAAAAATATATATATACACTATAAACAAAATATACACTAAGAATAGTAGTCCAGGTAGTGCTCCATTGAAGTCCGTGGAACACTGGGCCTACATGGTATGGGCGAGGCCCACACTCAATCCCCGAACATGACAGAGAGAACACTGCAGGGCCATCAGATAGCAATAAAACAGGCACCTCAGGGGGAAGGGAAAGGGGGGGCACCTCAGCCGGTTGAGTGCACGACGCCAAATTCACGAGGGGGTCACATGCCCACTGTTCCATCCTGGGGAGTGCAAAGCCACAGTCTCTCAAGTCTCACAAGTGGGTGGTTTGCCCACTGTTCCATCCTGGGGAGTGCAAAGCCACAGTCTCTCAAGTCTCTACAGTGGGTGGTTTGCCCACTGTTCCATCCTGGGGAGTGCAAATCCACAGTCTCTCAAGTCTCACAAGTGGGTGGGTTGCCCAATGTTCCATCCTGGGGAGTGCAAAGCCACAGTCTCTCAAGTGGATGCCTTTCTCCACTGGTTCTGGAGGGGTCTTTGTGCCCGGAGTGCTTCATCCTGCCAAGGACAAAGGTAGTTGATGTGATACTCCACTGGTTCTGGAGGGGGCTTTGTGCCCAGAGTGCTTCATCCTGCCAAGGACAGAGGTAGTGGATGTGAATCTCCACTGGTTTTGGAGGGGGCTTGGTGCCCGGAGTGCTTCATCCTGCCAAGGACAGAAGTAGTGGATGTGAATCTCCACTGGTTCTGGAGGGGGCTTGGTGACCAGAGTGCTTCATCCTGCTTGTGACTCAGTAGAGTCAGTGCCATTGGCGCTCCTGTTCTGTGGTGCTAGTGGCGTTGTTGCCCTGTTCAGTGGTGCTTGTGGCGGCGGTACCCTGTTCAGCGGTGCTTGTGGTGGCGGTGCCCTGTTCAGCGGTGCTTGTTGCAGCGGTGCCCTGTTCAGTGGTGCTTGTGGCGGCGGTGCCCTGTTTAGCTGTGCTTGCTGCGGCGGTGCCCTGTTTAGCAGTGCTAGTGGCGTCGGTGCCATGTTCAGCGGTGCTTGTGGCGGCGGTGCCCTGTTCAGCGGTGCATTTGGCGGTGGTGCCCTGTTCAGCGGTGCTTGTGGCGGCGGTGCCCTGTTCAGCGGTTCTTGTTGCGGCGGTGCCCTGTTTAGCGGTGCTGGTTATCGGTGGTACCCTGTTCATCGGTGCTTGATGCAGCGGGGTCCTTTGCAGTGACTCAGCTGCTGGCGGTCCTGTCTGGCCCAGCGGGGCTGGTGGTCCTGTCTGGCCCAGCGGGGCCGGTGCTGGCGGTCCTGTCTGACCCAGCGGGGCAGGTGCTGGCGGTCCTGTCTGGGCCAGCGGGGCTGGTGCTGGCGGTCCAGTCTGGACCAGCAGGGCTGGTGCTGGCGGAGGCCTCCTGGGCAGCTGTGCTGGTGGCGTTGGCCTCCTGGGTAGCAGGGCTGGTGGCGGTGGCCTCCTGGGTAGCTGGGCTGGTGGCGGTCGCCTCCTGGGCAGCAGGGTTGCTGCTGGCGGTGGCCTTCTGGGCAGCTGTGCTGGTGGCGGTGGCCTCCTGGGCAGCAGGGCTGGTGGTGGTCGCCTCCTGGGCAGCAGGGCTGGTGCTGGCGGTGGCCTCCTGGGCAGCGGGGATTATGGCGGTGGCCTCCTGGGCAGCAGGGCTGGTGGCGGTGGCCTTCTGGGCAGCGGAGATGACGGCGGTCTTCTCTGCCATGCTGCTCTTCCCAGCCTTGCTGACTTTCTTGTGGCCCTTTCCCACCTTGGAAGGTGTCGCAGCTGAATCCAAACTCCCACCTCTACCCCTGGGAGCGGCTTTGGTGGCTGGAGTCTTCCCCCTCTCCCGCCTGGCACTGGCCAATGTTTGATGCTTGACAGGTGGGGGACTGTCCGTGCTGTGGCTCCGTGCCACACTGGCTACCCTGGTGGCCGGTGCACTCCAGATTCCGGTGACTACAGGCACCCCTGGTCAAGAAGATGTTGTGGCTGAGGTGCTAGGTTGTGACCTGGAGAGTCGGGCCCTAGGAGACGGACGGGGTGGGGGAGGTGTGGGAAAGAGGTCAAGGTTGGACAGGAAAAGTTTTTTGGGAACAATGGGACAGGTAGCTGGAGGGGGTTTGGGAGTGGAGGAAGAGGTTGTGGTTGTAGGAGGTGTTCGTTTGGTGACTTTGGGTGAAGGTGCATGAGCTGGAGGCTGTCGTGAGATCGATGGCTGTTGGGTGGTTGTGTGCCTGCGTTTGTGTATCTTGGGAGGGGGCATCACAGACACACTGGGAGAGGACATAGGGGATGTGTGAATGGCAGTGGGGGTGATGACTGCATGTGAGCGGGGTGTGGTGGTGGGTGTGCTGGTGATGGAACTAGTTGCTGTAGATGTAGTGCATGCAGGTGTGAGTGTAGACGAGACAGGGAGGGAGGAGGGAGACGAGGAGGAGGGGGACACAGTGGAGGCAGTGGATGTTGGTGTGTCTGCATGTGTGTGAGTGCCTGTGGGATGTGTGGTGCTTAGGTTTGCCAGAGCTTCTCTTGTGTGTTGACGTGTGTGCATGCTGGTCTGAAGGTGTGCTTGGGATAGGCTGAGGTAGAGGGGATTGGGTTTGGGTGGAGGAAGTTGGAGGGGGGAGGCTAGAGACAGGGACAATGGCTGCCATCAGTGCTGAGGCCAGAGTCTGAAAAGCCCCCTGCACTACGCCGCAGACTTGGCCTCCACTGTTCAATCCCTGGGACATGGCCTACAAGGCTATGGACGACATCTGCTCACATGGATGACACAGGAGCCTGACTAGGTGTACTTGGCCCTGTACAAAGGTGGGTTTGGGGTGCCACAGGGTCTGCCAGAACAAGGGGACCTAACTAGCACACTCGCCCTGTCCTAGGGAAACCCACAGCCCACATCCCCCACCCAGACACCTCTACTGTGTGCAAAATCAGCAGAATGAGAGTGTACTCACCCCCTTGTGGCTGCGGTGATGCCCTCAAGTGCCCATCCAACTTCGGGTACGCCACCGCCAGGATCCTGAACATCAGGGGGTCATGGTACGACGGGCACCCCTCCCATGTTGGGAGGCCATCCCCAGCTGGGCCTCCGCCGTCTTCTTGCTCCAGCAGCAAATGTCCTCCCATCTCTTACGGCAGTGGGTGCTCCATCTGTGGTAGATCGCCAGGGTACGGACGTCCTTGGCGATGGCACGCCAAATATCTTTTTTCTGGTGGGTGCAGACCTACATGAATTGTACAGGGGGAAAAGAAAAGTTATTACCAAATGCACCGTCATAGTCATTGGCCCCCATCCCTACCCCTGCCATGATGCACATGCACTCACCGTCGTTTCATGCAAGCCTCAATCTCCCCCCCATCTTTCATCCACCCCACTCCACACAGGCATAGCCCATACAGCATGCTCCCAGTGTATTTACCTGTTTGTCTGGAGGACCGTAGAGAAGCGTGTACTGGGGGAGAACCCCATCCACGAGTTTCTCCAACTCCTCCGATGTGAAGGCAGAGGCCCTTTCCCCAGACGCGCAAGCCATTGTTTCTTCCAGACTGAGGTCACAGCAGCACTTGCAGTGTAGGTCCTCTCCTGTCGCAGATCAGTATTGAGTGATTGAATAGATAGAAAATGTCGGTCACGTCCGCGGCGGTGCGTACCGTCACCGCCGGCATACATCGTCATTGGCTCCTGGGACCCATAGGGTCCAATGTTAACCAATGCAGCATTGCGCTACGGTCTTCGACCGCCTACCGCAACGGTGTACAACGCCAGCGCAGTTACCTCACATCCCATTGTCCCACTTTACAGGTCAGGCAGCCGCCATTTCAGGGGCCGACATGGCTTAATTTTTAACTGTGTCACACACACCTAGGCCTTGACTCAACACTTATACAGGCCAAATATCAGATTATGATTCATGTTCTGTGTAAGCTGTGGGTATGTACCTCTGAGTTGGTTGACTCTGTGCTCGCTGTTGTCCTTCATAGGCACCGTCAGCTGGGACATGTGAGGAGATGGCAGCATCCTCCGGTGTACAGACAGCTATTGGACCTGCTGACAATGGAGGAAAGGCATGTGATCGTCACCTACAGGCTTGACCGTGCCACAATCCTGGAACTCTGTGCCAGCTGGAGCCAGACCTGATGTCAGCTATTCACCATCCCACAGGAATCCCCCCTCAAGTGCAGGTGCTGTCAGTACTCCATTTCCTTGCAAGTGGGTCATTTCAAACAACAGTGGCCATAGCATCAGGGATGTCCCAGCCTATGTTTTCCAACGTGTTGTCCAGAGTGTTGTCTGCCATGCTGAAACACATGCGGAGCTACATTGTTTTCCCTCAGGTGGAGGATTTGCCTACAGTGAAAGGAGACTTCTATGCCCTGGGACATATCCCCAACATCATAGGTGCCATTGAAGGGACCCATGTGGCTTTGGTACCCCCGCAGGAGTGAACAGGTATACAGAAACCGGAAGAGTTATCATTCCATGGATGTGCAGATGGTGTGTTTGGCAGACCAGTACATCTCCCATGTTAATGCCAAGTTCCCTGGCTCAGTGCATGACGCTTAAATCCTGCGGAATAGCAGCATCCTTTATGTGATGGGTCAACTCCAGAGGCATTGTGTGTGGCTATTAGGTGAGCACCTGGAAGCAAGTCTGTGGGAATGGTTGTCTGGGTCTGGGGATGTCCCTACAGGTTAGTGCATGTCTAGCAGTTGTCCCTCACCATTTGCAGGTGACTCTGGTTACCCCAACCTGTCATGGCTACTGACCCCAGTGAGGAATCCCAGGACAAGGGCAGAGGAACGCTACAGTGAGGCCTATGGGCGAACTCGGTGGATAATAGAGCAGACCTTCGGCCTCTGGAAGGCCAGGTTCAGGTGCCTCCATATGACAGGTGGATCCCTATTCTACTTACCAAAGAAGATGTGCCAGATCATCGTGGCCTGCTGTATGCTTCACAACTTAGCTTTGCGATGACAGGTGCCTTTTCTGCAGGAGGGTGGTCCAGATGGCGGTGTTGTTGCAGCTGTGGAGCCTGTGGACAGTGAAGATGAGGAAGCAGAAGAAGAGGACATCGAAAACAGGAACTCGGTGATCCTGCAATATTTCCAGTGAGACACAGGTAAGAATACAAACCTGCCTACTACATGTACTTTAACACTACTACCTCTCTACTGTCTGTCGTCTTCAGCCAGTGTATGGTCACTGAGTTGTCACTTTCCCTTACGATTTCACAGATGATTGTCCCACTGTGTGACATCTGCTTTGTTTCCTCTTGGACTAGAGCTGTGTGACATAGGTATGTTGACATTCCATATGAAAGAGCATTTTGACACTATAATTGCTAATACACTATTTCGAAATCCCAGACTGACTCCAGATTGTTTTGTGCTTCAAGGGTGTTTATTTAAGTGCTCAATATTGGAGGGGTTGTAAAATGGTGAGGGGTGACAAAGTGGGACAGACAGATGACATTCAGGGTGGCCTCATTTCTTGGCAGGGGCTTTGGCATCGTTCTCTGTCCTTGTCCTGGATCTCAGGGACCACTTGCGGGGTGGTTCTCCCTCTGCAGGGGGTGGGGTATTGGTGTGGTGGTCCTGTGGTGGTGCCTCATGTCCACGAGCGCCAGCGGAGGTGGTGGGCAGTTCATCGTCCAGGCTAGTGTCAGGGGCCCCTTGTTGTGCCACAGTGTCCCTCCTGGTGTTGAGTACTTCCTTCTGCACCCCTACGATGGTCCCCAGGGTGGAATTGATGGTTCTGAGTTCCTCCCTGAAGCCCAAATACTGTTCCTCCTGCAGGCGCTGGGTCTCCTGAAACTTGGCCAGTACAGTTGCCATCGTCTCCTGGGAGTGGTGGTAGGATGCCATGATGTTGGAGAGGGCCACGTGGAGAGTGGGTTCCCTTGGCCTGTCCTCCCCCTGTCGCACAGCAGCCCTCCCACTTCCCCTGTGTTCCTGGGCCTCCATCCCCTGGACAGTGTGCCCACTACCACTGCCCCCAGGTCCCTGTTGTTGTTGGGGTGGTGGATTAGCCTGGGTTCCCTGTAGCGGTGGACACACTGCTGATTGACGTGTCCTGGGGACAGAGGTATGGGCCTGCTGGGTAGGTGCTGTGCTGGTGTTTCCAGAGGGGGGAAGCTCTGTAGTGGCCTGTGACTGTGTGAGGGGATCCAACTGTCCCGAGGTCCCCGATGGGCCGGACTGGTCATCTAGATCCAGTTGGACAGAGCTGCTGTCATCACTGTGGGCCTCTTCTGTTGGTGGTGTGGACATGTGTGGACCCTCCTGTCCGGTGACATTGGGTAGGGGTCCTGCAGGGGTATAAAAGGATGTTTATTACATCTGTGTGTGCCATGGTGTGCAATAGGTGGGTGACCGTGTACCCCAGTGCTTGCATTCCTGTGTGGGACCTTGTGTGATTGTGGTTTAGGGGGGTGTATGGGTATGTGCAGTGGCCATGCTTTGGTGATGGGTGTCCATGCTTTGTTGTTGCATGCAGGGCTTGGTGTTGGGATGGGTGGTTTGTGATGTTGGGACATTTGTGAGCAGTTGGAGTGATGGGGGTGAGGGTGAGGGTGGGGGTATGGGATGGCATGCAGGTAGGGTGGGGGATGTAACAGTTAAGATTTGACTTACCAGAATCCATTCCTCCATCTACTCCTGCGAGGCCCTCAGGATGCTGAATCACCAAGACCTGCTCCTCCCATGTTGTTAGTTGTGGGGGAGGAGGTGGGGGTCCGCCGCCAGTCCGCTGAACCGCAAGGTGGTGTCTTGAGACCACAGAACGCACCTTCCCCCGCAGGTTGTTCCACCTCTTCCTGATGTCATCCCGATTTCTCGGGTGCTGTCCCACTGCGTTAACCCTGTCCACTATTCTGCGCCATAGCTCCATCTTCCTAGCTATGGAGGTGTGCTGCACCTGTGATCCGAATAGCTGTTGCTCTACCCGGACGATTTCCTCCACCATGACCCTGAGCTCCTCCTCAGAGAACCTGGGGTGTCTTTGTCATGCTGTGGGGTGGTGTGGGTGATGTGTGGGGTGGTGTGTGTAGTGATAAGTGGGGTGCTATTTAGTGGTGTGTTGTGTGAGGTTCGTGGAAGTTCTGTGGCTGATGGTATTGTGTGTCTGTGTATGCTTGGTAGTTGTTTGTGGGGTCTTTCTCTGGCCTTCTCTCGGTAATTGTGGCCGTAGGGGTTTGTGGGTGATATGGGTGTGTGTTTTATTTTGTAATGAGTGTGTGGGAGTGGTGTGTGTATGTGTATCAGGTGTGTGTGTTTCGAATTGTCCAATGTGGTTGTGTTTTGTAAATGTGTGTGTATTTTGAGCGTGGCGGAGTGTTCCGCCAATGGAATACCTCAGTTGAAAGACCGCCGCATGGATTCGTGTGTTGTGATAGTGTGGGCGTATTTCTGTTGGTGTGACGGTAGAGGTTTTGTTTTCGCCAGTTTATCACTGACCTTTGGTGTGGCGGACTTGTGTGAGTGTCTGAATTTTGGCAGATTCCGAGCTGTGGTTCATAATAGCTGTGGCAGGTTTCCGCGGCCACGGCGGTGTGTTGGCGGTCTTCTGCACTGTGGTAAGCGGCTTTTACCGCCAATGTTGTAATGAGGGCCTATGTGACTGAACTTAACATACAGCTCTGGCCACTAATACCTGCACATTGTCATCCCATTGATGCCACACAAACTGCAACAATAGGTACTCAAGAAGTCTAATGGCACACATGAGCACATTCTAGCCTGTGAGGAGGAAAAGGATGGTGAAGTACAGAGAGAATTGTGCACATGAGGTACTTACCTGCTCCTCTGGTGAGCCATAGAACTGTCCATGCAGGGGTCTGACCTTAGTCAGCAACCTCAAAAGCTCCTCTGCTGAGAAGGCAGGGGCCCTATCACCTGCTGGACATGGCATGATTGCCCCCAGAGGTGATGCACATCAGCTCAGGTCATATAGGTGTTACTGGCTGCAGTGTCAGGAGTAAAGTGAAGGAATCTGCAGAACATGGCGGTAATGTCCACCATATACACGGTTGTCTCCATAGGCAGCCATTAGCCCACGACTGCCACTGGCAACTTCAACACATGGCTGTGTCCGCATCGGTTGCTACCTCCAACAGCCATGACGAATTCCCCCGGCGGTCGCAGGCGGTTCTTAATAGCCAGTGAAGTAAGTCAGGCAGATGCTATTTTGGTGCCCTGTAATCCTATTCTGGGCTTTAGAAATTGCATCACACCTGCAAAAAAGGATTTTGGACCTCACAAGCATTCTTATCCTATCTTGTCATGTAGGTTCTACTACTCAAACACCTTTGTAGTATGTTGCAGGGCACAGATGGCATTTAACAGTGGGACATAGCCCACCACCGAGGACTGTCATTTTGGCATCCAGGATATACAGTCACATTTTGAGGGGCAATTGCGTTGCACATCTTTGAGTTTGGTCCAAATCCATGTTGTGGACATGTGTTGAAAACCACTGGGGGGCATATGTGACACTTGTTTTATTTGCAGCTGTGATGTGTACAACATACCATGTCTATTCAGTCAGAAATGCCTTGTCACATGATATAATTGACAAGCATCATGTATGTTGCTTTGAACACACTGACTAATGTTAGAAATCATGTCTTATCATACACAGGTACCCAGGGAGAGGAAGGATGCAACAACCTCCTATCTACACTCCACTGCCAGACCTTCAGACCATGGAGCAATGGCACATAATAACGTATTGTCGCCTGGCGAGGCAAACAATATTGGACGTATGCCGTTAGTTGAAGCCAGATCCAATGCCAACTATTAGTTATCTGACCCGAATACCAAGCATTGTCCAAGTCATGTCAGTATTGTACTTCCTAACCACAGGGTCCTTCCAGCATACTGTGGCTCTATCTGCTGGTAGTTCCCAACCTATGTTCAATTTGGTGTTGAAGGATATCCTCTCAGCAATGTTGAAACACCTTGACAGCTATATTTGGTTTCCCCGATGTGAAGATTTAGCCCATATGAAGGCTGGCTTTTATGGTTTTGCCCACCTCCCACATGTGGTGGGGACTATTGATGGCACACATGTTGGCTTGGTCCCACCACAGTCCAAGGAACAAGTTTATCGCAACAGAAATAACTTCCATTCCATCAACGTGCAAGTTTTCTGATTGGCGGATCTCAACATTTCACATGTGGATGTCCGTTATCCTGGTTCAGCCCATGATTCCTTCAGGATGAAGAACAGCACTGTTAGAAATGGGGTCTCTAGTTTGCAGAGCTCTTTACCTTTGTCCAAAGAGGAACCACAATCCTAGTCAGGGTAAGTCACATACAGTCCAAATTATCCTGTGCCCACCCTTTGGTAGCTTGGCACTGAGCAGTTAGGCCTAACTTAGAAGGCAATGTGTAAAGTATTTGTGCAATAAACCATACAGTAACACAGTGAAAACACCACAAAAATAAACCACACAGGTTTAGAAAAATATAGGATGTTTACCTGGTTAAATTAAGGTCAAAACGATAAAGATTCAATAAGCACAAGTTGAGAAATCACTTTTGTAAGATTAAAAAGAGGCTTAAATCTTACAAATCAACAGTTGTCTCTTGTTTGCACAAAGTACATGGTTTGCACCACAATTACCACGCAGGGAGACCACAGAGGAGGAGATGTGTGGAAAAATAAGATCTGTGTCGGATTTTCCGACACGGCACATACGATGCATAGTTTCTTTCCACACTGCAAGGGGCTTTGCATCGATTTCCAGCGTGCAGTTTTGGTTACTTACTGTGATGCAAAGATCTTTGGATGCCCAGGGACGATGCGGGGAAAATCCTGGACATCTGGGAAGAAGTCACAGGTGTTGCATCTATCCCGTAGGCAATGTGTCACATTTTCTGTCACACGGCAGGCACCGCGTCGATTCTTCACTCTGGAAGCCAGGCTGCATCATACCAGCTCGTATGTGCATCAATCTGATAGGCCTGTGCATCGAATTTCCGGTTGCAAAGCAGACACTGCATCGATCTTCACTCCAGAAGTCGGGCTGCATCTTTCCAGTTCGGCTGTGTGGGGATTTTCTTGTCACAGGTCATGCTGTGCATCGTTTCCGGCAGGCTGTTCATTGATTTTTGGTGCACAAGGAGTTTCCTTGAAGAAATGACGTCTTTTTGGCCCTGAGACATCAGGAAACAGGAGGCAAGCTCAATCCTAGTCCTTGGACAGCACTTCTCAACAAAGTCGGAGGGTAGCAGGGCAGCAGAGCATCAGGGCAACAGTCCTTCACAGTAAAGCAGTCCAGATGAGTCCTTTGGGCAGTCAGGCAGTTCCTCTTGACAGGTTGCAGCTTCAGGTCCAGAAGTGTTTGTTTGGTGGGGTGCAGGTCTGTCTGCCTGGGTCCCAGTCCATTGTGTGAGGGCAGGCTACTGGCCTTTGAAATGTAAGTGTCAGGCCCTCCACCCTTCCAGCCCAGGATGACCCATTCAGTATGAAGATGAGTGCAGATGTGACTGAGTATTCTGTTTTTGTGGTTGTCTGGGTAAAATGCACAAAGAAGCTGTCAACCAGCCCAGCCCAGGTGTTGATTGGAGACAGGCTGTAAGGCACAAATGTTTTTTAAGGGCAGAGAAATTCTCACTTTCTAAAAGTGGCAGTTCTAAAATAGCAATATAAAATCCAACCTCATCAATGAGCAGGATGTTCTATTATTATTCTGGCCATAGTAAGTATGATCTGGTTACCCCTTTCTGATCAGAATCTACCACTCAAACAGTATATGAGGGTAGTCCTAACGCTATCCTATGAAAGGAGCAGGCCTCACAGTAGTGGAAAACAACTTTAGGAGTTTCTACTACCAGAACATATAACACACACAGGTACATGTCCTGCTTTTTTCCTACATAGCACCCTGCCCTATGGGTACCTAGGGCCTACCTTAGGGGTGACTTATATATATAAAAGAGGAGTTTAAGCCTCAGCAATTACTTTTAAATGGTAAGTGGCAGTGAAACTGCACACACAGGCCTTGCAATGGCAGACCTGAGACATGGTTAAGGGACTACTTATGTGGGTGGCACAACCAGTGCTGCAGGCTCACTAGTAGCATTTAATTTACAGGCCCTAGGCACCGGTAGTTCACTTTACTAGGGACTTACAAGTAAAATAAATATGCCAATTGGGTATGAGCCAATGTTACCATGTTTTTTAGGGAGAATACATATGCACTTGAGCACTGGTAGCAGTGAAGTGTCCAGAGTCTTAAACCCAACGAAAATGAGGTCAGAAAAAGGAGGGGAGGAAGGCAAAAGGTTTGGGGGTGACCCTGCAGAGAGGCCATTTCCAACAAGCACCATACCCCAGCTGATGTCACAACTGTACTCAGAGAGGGCCTAGCTGTTGGTAAGTCACATCTATCCTGTTTGAGTATGTGCAATGTCAGATTCTACATTCATGAACTGAGTGACTCATTGTTGCACGTGTCCCAATTTTTTAACTGGGGACTCTGCATATCCAAACCATCCTTGTTTGTTGATACCATTAAGGAATCCAACTACGCCAGGTGTAGTCCGCTTAAATGAGGCCCATGAAAGAGCATGGTAGGTAGTGGAACGAGCTTTTGGGCTCCAGAAGGACAGATTTAGGTGTCTGGACAGAACTGGTGGAGCCCTCCTCTACTCACCTGGAAAAGTGTGTCAGATTACTGTGACATTCTGTATACTTTACAACATCACCCTGTGGAGGAATATCTTATCATCCCAGAGGAGGGGGAGCCTGCAGTGCCACTGGGGGAGGATCCTGAAATGCCAAGTGAGGATGACAGTGGTGAAGAGGAAGGAGCTGACTTGCGGGAAGATTTCATCAACAGCTACTTTTCATGAGTGTAAGTATGTAATGTGATGTCATGACTGACTGTATAATGAACTGTATTTGTGCATATGTGTGGTGTTGAGTGTTTTAACAACAGCTAGGGAGCTGATACTCCAAAATATTCAGCCAAAGGCTGCTTGAAGAGTTACCCTTTGACATAACCTTACCTTGAGGATGCTGCTTTGTTTGAGTCGCTTTCCTTACAATGAAATTACAATTCCAGTTATTTGTTATGTGATTTGTGTAATGTGCATGTTTTCAAGCCTATTCTCCTTGTTTTGTGTTTGTTCAGGTACCTTTACCATGAGATCCTCCTGTGGGAATTTCAGAGTTGTGACATTGGCACTAATATGATGCTGTTCAGACATACAAAGTGGTCATGGATTGGTCCAGTTGATGTAGGTCACATATATGGGGAGTATGAGACCTGTGCCAAGGCAGTTTTCATAGTGTTTAGGTGGAAGGTCAGAAGTGCACATTGGGCTTGTTTAGAGTGCTGTGGTGGGCCGATTGCATCATGTGTGTCATCATGTAGGCTTGACATATGTAGTCATAGATTGCGACCAAGTCATTTACCCTTCGCAGTGGCTAAACACTCTTCTTGTATGAACTGTATGTAGCTGTAGATGTGTTTTATATGCAACAACACTGACATATGTTTGTGTCACACCACTAGTTTCATGGTCATGCGATTATGATGGGCATGTGATCAGGGACTGTTGCACTGACATCTGCCTGTATCTAGGATTATGTGATGTTGGATTACTTTAGTATGGTATGTGATAAGGCTCAAGCTGATGATGTCATCCACTTTAATGTTTGCCCATTCTACAGGACAATGTCTGACAAATCCCTTCCTCCCATGATCTGGGGGGGGCTGTACCTTCGAATATGGACTTTGACTCAGTAAAAGTCACACATTCTTGTGTAAAAAAAGGTCTAGACATATGAGCAGCCTATGTGTTGTACCCTGGAACAAAATGCTTGGTGTGACCAGACATTTGTCCATTTTTGTTTGTGTGTAATGGTTGTAATCATGAGCAGGACACTGCATACCTGTATCATACCCCTCCAGGCACAAGTAAGCTATGTCTTCATCTTATGGTTCACATGGTCTTACATCTCTACAAAGCAAAATGTTGAAATTAAGGAAGCAGACAATGAGTTTGTGATGAGTGAATTTGATACAAGGCTGATGCAGTAAATTAAATTTGGATGGAAAAGAAGGACAAAATAAAGTGAAACGGTCAGTCATGGCAAATGAAATCAGTCGAGTAGTTGCCACAACATTGTGTGTCATCCCCATAGGTAAGAACACTTCATTTTTGAGTTTCCAAAGAAGGTTATTTTGAGAACTGAGCACTGGGCTGGTGTTTTGAGTTAGTGAAACAGTGGCTCCTGGGAGTTGCAGTCATGTAACTCCCTGTACTACACACACTATGCAAATGTTTTCCTCCTAGGTGAGTGCACTTCAATTGAGAGTTAAGACACAGTGGACTTTGGACAGTAGGACACTGGACTGATGTTTTGAGTTACAGAAACAGGGCCTGCTGGGATTTGGAGTCTTGGCACTCTCTCTAGTAACAAACTATGCAAATGTTATCCCCCCATTTGAATATACTTTATTTGTGAGTTACCAAACAGGAGTCTTTGGAGTTGAGGACACTGGGCTGGTGAGTGAAGTAACAGTGATGGACCCTCCTGGCTTTAGCAGTCATATCAGTCCCTCTACTACACACACTATACAAATGGTATCCTCCCAGCTGAGATAATTTACATTGGAGTTGTCAAACAGGGGTCTTTCAATAAATGAACACTGTTCTGGTGTTTTGAGTTGCTGAAACAGTGCCTCTTGTGAGTTGCAGTGAGGTTATTCCATCTAGTTCACACACTTTTCCAATCTTATCGCCCAGGTGAGTATACTTCATGTGAGTCTTGACACACAGGGGTGTATGGGCATGTGATCACTGTGCTGGTGTTCAGAGTTACAGATATAGGGCCTGCTGGGAGTCAGGGCACTCTCTGTGGTACATACACCATACAAATATTATCCCCCAGGTAAGTACACTTCATGTGTGAGTTACCAAACAGGGGTCTTTGGAGGAGAGGAAACTGGACTGGTATTTGGAGTAACAGTAACAGAGCCTCTCGGGAGTTGCAGTCATGTAACTCTCTGTACTACACAAGTAATAATATAATGATATTATTAAAATGGAATGTATGATGTGTATGACATTAGATATATACGAAATTATAATATAAGATTAATGTGTTATTGATTGATATTTATGCTTTCTTTATATATAGTTGATATTTATTAGATGTGTTAATATTATAGGTACTGATTTTGTATATGATTAATTTCATACATACATTTTTTTAAATATTCCCTTGTACATTATGTTGAAAGTCACCGAGATGCTGATATGTGTTTTTGCTTAATAACATGTATGTCGGTAGATCTATGAGCAATTCCAAGATGGCGGGATGTTTTTCTATTACCAGGTTAGTTCATTCACTATGTTTGTTATAGTGAGCCTGGGTGGAAATAAGTGTGTTTATATATTGTTGGGGGACGTAGGCAATCAATGTTGTGACAAAAGTGCTTGCAGTGGCGAAACACTTTGGTAGGCTTCTTGCCCAATAAAATATTACTACAACAATACACATGGAGTGCTGTGACTTTATTTTTGATTGTAAGGAGTCTAAGGTGAATTGGTAGCAGAGCGGGGTGTGGCCCTGCAAAAGTCACCGAGAGCGGTTTGGACAGTGAGCCCTGACTGGAGATATATATTTTTCCTTGTTACACCTAACCTAGGGATGCGTAGCATTTTGACACATTTCCAGGTCTACTGCTAATGGTAAATCTAGGAATGCTCCAAAAGCTGCTTGGTAGCTACCAAAGGGTATAAAACATGTTAATTTAGCAATGTTTTGTGGTTCCTCTGATATGGATTGTGGTTGCTGCTTGAGCAAGTTTTCACCCTCTTAACCAAAAACCAATAGCACAATTTCTCACAGTTGGTAAACTTAAAAAAATAAAACCAAATACATGAGGTAAATTTAGGAACAGAAGTTTCAGAGTGATGTTTTGTTTTTCATTTGTCTGTCAGTTGTATGAAGATTTCATTCTCTTCCTCAAGCGCCTTTAATTCGATTTCCTGTGTGGTGTTCAGATGGAATACAGTACAACTAATTTAAACTGGTGATATTGTACATTAATAATGTGCTCTGCTCTTTTTCAATATTACAATTTGTACTTTACAAGTTACAGTTTAATAGTGTATAATTCCATAAAACCAATAAGAATAATTTAGTATTGATGTATCATTTTGTAAAATGTACACTAAGTGCATGCCTAGCTTGTTGGTGGTGTCAATGGAATTTAATGCAGAGTAACTTGCTACTGTTAATGATGGGTGCGTTATTAGCAAAATAAAATAATTTTGATTGTAGTGCAAAATATTGAGTTCAAATTCGGGGTGAGAGCACATTTGTGTAGTTTTTTCTAAATTAATTAAAAGTGTGTGTGTGTAAGTGAGAGAGAGAGAATGAGAGAGAGAAAGAGGGAGGAATAAAGAGAGAGAGAAAGAATTATGGTTAGGCTTGTCGACACACATGATTCATAAAACACAGTCAGATATTGGATCACTTACACAAAAGCATGGTAAACAACATTGTTGAAAAGCAATTGAGTCATAAATATTCTTTACCATCGTATTGTAATCCTAGACTTATAAAAGTAAGTACAAAAATCTCAAGAAAAAAGATATCTTTGACACTGTCATCGTCCAATACTAGACAAAATGTTTAATACTAGTAATATTTAATACTATGTATACACACATACATGTATGCGTGTACATATACATACAAATGCCTCTCAGGACTGTTTTTGTGCAGGAAGGTAGTCCTTCTAGTACAAAAACAAACCTGCCTACAGTGCAGTCATCCTTCTACCATGGCGCAAGGGTGCCAGCATTGATACTAGGTAGCCAAAAGTGTGGCAGCAGTAGGAAATGACAGGAATGTGCATATAATGTTAAACAGAGTGCAATCCTACCATTTCCCTTTCACAACACGCAGCAAGGTGAATTACTGTGTTGTGTGGTGTGAAAGGTTGCAAAACCTGCCCCCAAGTGTCAAGGACCTGGGAAGGTACTTCTTGGTGATCAGGAATTCACTCCAGCAGAGTCCAGCAGGGCTCAGACAGGTCCAGTTGCAGGTCCAGGCAGGTCCAGAGTGTTTGAAGAAAATAATTGATTAAAATATCAAAAACAGAAATATCAGAGAAATTATTATGAGTCAAAAGTATTGTGGTATAAACTATCATTGCTAAGAAAATAGTTTTTGATAAATAATATTGTTTTCAAGAATATAGTTATTTTTAATAATAAGTCTTAGTAATATAGTCGTAAAAAATATATTTTTATTATTTTAGAATAAAATGTAGTTTGTAATTTTAAGTAATTTAGGGCCTCATTACAAGTGTGGCAGTCTGAGGACTGTCTCACTCGCATTGACAGTCGGACCACCTCAACTTTGGAGGTCCAACTGTCACATTAGAACCCTGATGGGTGGACCCGCCAGTGGACCGCCGTCTCCGCTGAGAATATGGTTACTGTTGGCAAGATGGCGGTTGGGCTTGTAAACAGCAAGGGCGATGTTGAACTCAGGGAGGAGACCATCATGAAAAGGCTGGTGGGAAAGCCAGTGCCAGAGGTCACAAGGGGGACCATGCACTGTCCATGCCCCTGGCATGGGCTGTGCAGGGCTCCCCTGCCCAGCAGCATAAGAATGCACACTGTCTGCTTTGCAGATAGTGCGCATTCCGAGGGTGCTGGAGCATTTAGGATATTGGCCTTAGCTCCCTTAAAGGAGCCAAGACCAATATCCAAACACTGTTCCTGCTGATCAGCCTGGTCAGAACGTGTACTAAAATGCTTCTGCCCGTTAGCCCGGCGAGAACATTTTAATACGCTCGGGGTGAACATCATCATCGTAGCAGGATGTTGGGTTTGTAAGGAAGTAGGATTGACTGTTAATTAAATTAGAAATATTTATATTTTAATATTAATTTGTTTTCTATTGTTAAATATTTTAGATTGAATATTAATTGTGTGAATGTTTAGAAGTTATATTTTTCATTCAAAATTATAATTACATTTTCATTTTATTTTCACTATGAGTAATGGTAAGTTATAATTTAGTAGGAGGTTGTTGAATTTGCAGCAATACAGGATGGGAACTGAATTAAGTAAACCATAAAAAATGGGGAATATTTGTTAAGCAATTATTTATTTGGTTGTTAATTGTGTTAATAGTTTATTACTGATTTTTTTACATCATATCGTGGTTGTAGGGTTTATAGGGGAATAGTGAGGGAAGTTACATAAAGCTAGATGTAATCCAATTAGTTTCTAACCTTTAAAAAAATGAATTATTCAATTATTAATTATGTGGTTTACGTAATTTATCAACAATTGTGTAATTGTTGTACTGTTTTATTGTATCCATGTGTATTTTTTAGTTTTGATGTGTTTATTACACATGCATTTTTAATGCTGTTTCTATAGGTGAGTTGGTTGGGAAGAAAATAAATCTGTAATCATTTTTTATAATCATTGATGTCTATATGAATTTTAGTAATTGTTAATCACATATGCATCCTTATCATATATTCTATTTTTGTTTAAATGTTCATTTTATTTATTGGTAAGTGCTTGCAAAATATTGTTTGTGCAATGATATTTATAATTTAAATGGTATTTTTATGTATTCATTGAAATTAAATTAGGACTGATTTCATATTTTTTTTATTTTTTTGTTAGTTCGGGGAGTTGATATAAATATATATATAGTTTTATTTTTCCCTTTATTTCTTTTTTAATTCTTTTTTTAATATACATATTACAAAACACACACACAGACTTTTTAAAATATCTGAGGTGTAATTTATTAATGTTTTTTATTGGGGCAATATTTATCATAGTGTTGCATCGCCATTCTGCCGCGCAAGGCGTTGCAAGGGTGATGCAACACTAAAGTCAGGTTTGTAAAGACAAACAAGGCCACTTTGCATGGCCCTGCATTGCTTGATAAATTTGAAGAAACGCAAGGCAGATCAAATCACCTATGGATTTTAGTGCATTCCCAGATTTACCATTAGTGGTAGACTGGGAGAATGTGTCAAAATGCTGCACTTCCCCAGGGGAGGTGTAAAAAAGAGAAATATCTTTAATTATTCTCATTCGTTCCTCTTTCTATGTTTGCTGCATTCAGCAGCACACATAGAAAGAGTAAAATGTCTCGGAGGATTGTTTTTGTGTAGGAAGGTGTCACTTCCTGCATAAAAACAGTCTTACTTGGAATGCAGGAACCCTTGCAACATGGCGCAAGGGTGCCTGCATTGGCAGCAGGCAGCTAAAGAGCATCAGTGCCAGTAAAGGTCAGGAATACACTGTATAATGGTAAATACAGCATGTTTCTGCCCTTTCCTTTTCACGCAGCAAGGTGGCTTGCTGCATTGAGATTTGTGAAAGGATGATAAATATGGGACTAAGGGCCTCATTCCGACCCTGGCGGTCATGGACCGCCAGGGCCGGGGACGGAGGAAGCACCGCCAACAGGCTGGCGGTGCTTCAGGGGCAATTCTGACCGCGGAGGTAAAGCCGCGGTCAGAAAAGGGGAACCGGCGGTTTCCCGCCGGTTTTCCCCTGCCCCAGAGAATCCTCCACGGCGGCGCTGCAAGCAGCGCCGCCATGGGGATTCCGACCCCCTTCCCGCCATCCTGGTCCTGGCGGTAAAAACCGCCAGGAACAGGATGGTGGGAACGGGTGTCATGGGGCCCATGGGGGCCCCTGCACTGCCCATGCCACAGGCAGTGCAGGGGCCCCCTAACAGGGCCCCATAATGATTTTCAGTGTCTGCCTAGCAGACACTGAAAATCGCGACGGGTGCCACTGCACCCGTCGCACCCCTTCAACTCCGCCGGCTCCATTCGGAGCCGGCTTCATTGTTGAAGGGGCTTTCCCGCTGGGCCGGTGGGCGGCCTTCTGGCGGTCGCCCGCCGGCCCAGCGGGAAAGTCAGAATGACCGCCGCGGTCATTTGACCGCGGTACGGTCTTCTGGCGGTTCCCGCCAGGCGGGCGGCTTCCGCCGCCCGCCAGGGTCGGAATGACCCCCTAAGTGTTTAAGCATTTTTACTAAAGTAATAGGACTATTCATATATGTTATGCTTTTTATGTCCAACACTTTCTCTACTGTTAATTAGACTGGAGTCAGAATAGTAAATCTCATCCCTCCAAAGACCATTCCCTACTGCTGCTTTCACTAGAATGAGAATAGTAATGTACACCCAGTCTGAATCCAACAAGTCAACTACTGTTGCTTAGAATGTAGTAAGAATAGTAAATCTAGCCCCAACATTTTCCCTACAGTTTCTTACGCTGGAACATTTTCCCTACAGTTGCTTAGGCTGGAGTGGGAATAATGAAGGGATTCCCTCCAAAGTCCAACACTTTCCCTACTGTCACTTAGAGTGGATTGTGAATAGTAAATGTAAACCCTTTGAAGCCCAACACTTTCCCTATTTTGTCTTAGACTGTGGGATGGGGGAAATAGTAAAACTAACCCCTCCAAAATTCAACACTTTCCCTACAGTTGCTTAAGCTGGAGAGGGAATAGTTTTTCTGCTGTCCATAGTTTCCTATTATTGGTGAAATAGAATTTGTATTATTATTATTTCTTTATTTTTTGTCTTTACTGTTGTTTTAAAAAAAAGTTTTTTCAATGTTTATATTTTTTTATTAAAATGTATTTTTAGATTCTAATATCGTACTTTTTTGTACATTGGTGAAATTTGTTTATTTCTTTATTGAATTGTGTACATTTGTAAATTTTTAATACACACAACCCCCCACGCCCATACACACACACAGACACACACACACACACACATATATATATCCCCGCAAGTGTGTTTATATCAACATCTATTCATATATAGTAATAAAAAAAAGTGCAATCGATTACTTTACCATAAATTAATTTTACCTAATAAAATATTCAACATTTGCTACTTTACACTGTATAAATATATAATAGAAAAATTATATTTCTGTATGTTTTTGATGAAATTATTGTCAATTATATATTTTTCAATATTTATGTCATTTCCATTATAGTTGAGGAACAAGACATTGTGGTAAACTATTTTTGGCACAACATTATTGTCAATGATATTGTTTAGCACATTGTCATTGATCTAGGTCTAATGCAGCAGTTCAGTTGGAAAGTTGCAGGGAGGCCTCTGAAGCTTGTTGTGCCCATGTAGCTCAGAACAGGAAGCTAGGCACCCATCCCTTGGAGTCACTCTGCCTGGGATTAAGGTAACAGGTCCAGTCCTCCTTCTCCTATATCATGGTAGGCATCAAACAGCAGGGCATTCGTATGACATCAGGGCAGTCCTTCTTTTGTAATACTTATAGAACCAGAAGCGTACGGAAGAGTGGGTCTGAGGGTCCTATTTTCATGCTTGGTGCTAGAACAGAAGTGGAAATAACTTCTAAAGTTTTCCTGCACAGATGGGTCTAGAATATCCTTTCTTCCTGCCCTGGGTCCTGGATGTCTGGGGTGACAAATGTTTAGTGTGCACATGAGGCAGGTCCCATTGAAATACAGGTGTGGTAGGTGATAGCTCCACTCCACCCATCATGTCAGGATGGCTTATCCTGCCAACACCCAGTCCCCCTTTGTGACACTCTATGGGAGGACTAAACAAAGGACAGCTGCCACTTACACCTAGTCATGTGACCCGAGACACAGCCTACAGGCACTAAATTGTTAGGTCAAGAAAATGTTAACTTTCTTAAAGTAGCATTTCTCTGAATTGTGACTTAAAATGGACTACCATTAAAGGGGGTTTTAAATTACCATTCTTTGGGGACCAAACATGCCATTTTCACCTGTTCCCAAGCAAAAGGTAGCACTTCTTAAATGTAATAAGTTAACCCAATATTATCCTATGGGAGAGGTGGGCCTTGCAGTAGTGAAAACTGAAGTTAAGAGATTTTCACTACCAGGACAGGTAAAACTCAAAAGCAAATGTCCAACGTTATTAAATACTATACATCATACCCTAAGAGCTGTTTGGGAACTATTGTGGAGGTGGCATACATATATATACATATTATATATATATATAAGAAAGAAGTGACTCAAACAGATGATCTTACCAAAGAACAAAAATACATTTCTACTACAACGTTTCAGCTTCCTCAGGTAGTATAAGATGGTTTGCTCAGTGGCTGCACAGCTGACACTGGTGGATTTTCAAAAAGCATCATGAGTGAAGATTCCAATTGGAATGTGGAATCAATGCAGTCCTGAGAACTCTTCAGATATGCAGAAATCAAGTGGTATTGTCAGTGATGTTCAGTCCATCTGGATGCAGAGATTTTAAACGGTACATCCAGAAATTTTCTCTGATGTCCAGTAGTTCTTCCTTTAAAACATGCTCCACAGGGAAAATCTTCAAATCTGATAGTAAATGGTCCACAAGGTTAAAATGGTTGGCTACAGGCTGGTCAAGTTTCTTGTTAATTATTGCCGATTTGTGGTTCCTGAATCGTGTACGGAGGTCATTCACAGTTTGACCTACATATTGTTTTTTACAGCTTTGACGTTGGCACTGAATCACATAAATAATGCATCTAGAGCGACATGTAAGATGCTGTCTTATTCCATAGGTCCTTTTTGTAACAGAGCTAGTTACTGATGATGTTTGTAAAAGGTATTCACATGTGATGCACCTTTTGGAATCACAGCAATGAACTCCTGCATTTGTTACAGCTTGCTTAAGTTCAGCTCTCACAATAAGTGATCGTAAATTGGGAGCTCTGTGGTAAGCAATGACTGGCGGTTTTGGAAAAAGCTTTTGCAATTTAGGAAGAACTACTGGACATCAGAGAACATTTCTGGATGTACCGTTTAAAATCTCTGCATCCAGATGGACTGAACATCACTGACAATACCACTTGATTTCTGCATATCTGAAGAGTTCTCAGGACTGCATTGATTCCACATTCCAATTGGAATCTTCACTCATGATGCTTTTTGAAAATCCACCAGTGTCAGCTGTGCAGCCACTGAGCAAACCATCTTGTACTACCTGAGGAAGGCGGAAGCTGAAACGTTGTAGTAGAAATATATTTTTATTCTTTAATGAGATCATCTGTTTGAGTCAATTCTTTCTTGGATATTACATTTTCTTGTGGCTCTTTGTATCCTTTGGGATCCAGAATTTTGCCCTGGCTGGCTGTTGTTTTCTTGTGATCCTGCATCTTCCAGTATATATATGTATATATATATATATATTAAAAGGAAGATTTAGGCCTGACAAATGGTTTATTTTGCTAGTTCAAAATGGCAGTTTAAAATTTAAAATTGCACACAGGCAGCATTGGCAGGCCTGAGACAGATTTTAAAACGTCTAATAAGCAAGTGGCCCAATAAGTGCTGCAGGCCCACTAGTAGCATTTAATTTGCATGCACTGGAAACATGCCTTTACTAGGGACTTCTAAGAAAATGAAATGTGCTAATTGGGTTTTACCAATTTTACCATGCTTACAACAGGCGTGCAAGCACTTCAGCACTGGTTAGCAGGGTTCTAAGGCCAACCAAAACAAATTTCAGCAAAACAGGACAGGAGAAGTCAAAATGCTTTGGAGAAAACCATGTTAATTCTGTCAGGTGTGACTTGAACTGATTATGATGTTGAAATTTGAGTACTTCTGTTCTTTTAACTTTTATTTCAACATTATATTCTATTTTAGAACATCGGTGTTATAGCTTTATTCTAATCACTATAGGTACACTTTGTAAAAAGAATGGATTTATAATTGCTCTTCTAGATCAGTATTATTCTTGAACTCCATTTCATTTATTTTTCATAATTGTGTAGTGAAACTACATTGGGTAAAGATTAATTCAATAAATGTAGAGCCTGGGGCTGTACATAATTTGTTGAGGTGCGCTCATGCTGAAGGGGGCCTGGGAGTTTCATTTGCCATCACAGTGCTAAAATTAACTTTAAAAAAATCTGGGCTACTGCGTGTGCTGCTGACAGCTCAGCTTATAAACATGAGTGCACATTTATTGCTTCGAATTTCCAAGTTCAGTTATATGCAGTCATGGACTAACTCGGAGACATTTAAGGTTAAGCTATGTACTATAGACGGAAAAACGATGTGCACGGATCCCTTCTGCATCCGTGCAGGTGTACGAATGGGATCATAATATGGACCCTGGTTTTGAAACATACGTTCATCAGCAGAGATATATGCACTTAAAAATATCCGATCCTTTGGGTTCCTATTTTCTGTCAACTATTCCCAATAACTATATATTCCATTTTAGGATTGCACGCCTCAGACCAGCCAACCACAATTTGTGTATGTGTATCCTGGATCGACTGGTAAATTACTTTATTTCTTTTCAAAGTTTTCCGATGCATTAA
Organism: Pleurodeles waltl; assembly: GCF_031143425.1. Lineage (NCBI taxonomy): Eukaryota > Metazoa > Chordata > Amphibia > Caudata > Salamandridae > Pleurodeles > Pleurodeles waltl. Next base: position 82,392,498 of record NC_090439.1, read on the forward strand.
TTTTTGCTTGAAATGCTGCACAATGTCATGTTATGAAAGTCAATTATTACAGTGCTTCTACCATTCTGTAGGAGTTACAGATTTAGAGCACTGTCATGTGCAAATGTATGTTGTGTATAGTTATGGAGGGCGGTTATAGGAAATTAGTCATATTTAAGCACAGTTACATACAACATAAAGCAGTTCTATACCCACACATATGGAAGGCTGGATTATTGAAAGCCTCACCTTCATCCTCTCTGACACGACTTTGTTCCAGAACCTCAAAGGATAGAAAAAAAAACGTAGAGTGGAAGAGAGACCTTATGGATGAGAAAAGGGCATTTTGGCTTCCTATTTGGCATGCCGTTATTTAGAATTATTCAGTCTTCTGCCACGCAAGCTCAATGCCTCTGACAAGCAGGCTCTGTGTAAGAAGCTCACTGAGATAATGAAAACCATGTGGGTGGTGAAACTCATCATGGAGAAGATCAATCAAGATTCTATGGCAGGACAAGTAGAGGCATGTGAAAGAGAAGAAAACTGGGATAATAGATACAGGAGACTTTTATGCCTTGTGGCGGACTCGAAGTATACAAAAAAGTGATGGATGGAATGCTTGGATTAGTTTCAGTCACTGCTAATTACTCGGGACGCATCCTAGTCGATTGTTATTTTGCACACCATGCCACTTCAGTTTGGACCCAGCCATTGTAAATCAGTGTTGACCCTACTCCTAAGGGAACAGATCTGCAGAACTGCAAGGCCAAGCACTCCGTGAACCAGATAATGAGCAACCTAGGAGCAGTTTTGCTCTGTTTAGGACTCATCAGAAAGTTATAGCTTTGTTCCAGTGAGACAGTATGTACGGCTCCCATGTCTAGGCATACCCATCCCACATAGGGTGACATACTGAAGTATACAAAAAGTGACAGATGGAATTCTTGAATCACTCTCAGTTTAGACTAAAATCACATCCCAGCCTCTCGACACAGATCAATAGGTGATTAATATCAAATTGTGCATAGAATGCCTGTTGAAGCACCTAAGGTCATAAGGGCAACTAAGGACCATTATGATGCATTAATTTACGCTGGAATTTCCCACACAATGTTAAATGTCCACAAAATGTTCATGTCATGATATTTTTAATTGTTTTGGTCTTCAAACTTTTAATAGTGTGCGTTAATTTGTGCTGCTGTCAATGTGTTTTCATGGGCATTCAATTGTCTTTTAAATGAACTACTACATAAATATAAAGGGAAGTCATTAAGCTATGCCTATCCTCAAGATCTAAGTGACTTTTTGACAAAAAAAATAAGCACAATAGCCTGAAAGAAAATTAAGGGGTCGTCTTTGTGGTAAACAAGTAACGGTTGAAGACTTTACATTTAAGTATTCATTCTCTTCTAATGTTTGACTTAACCAAGTATATGATTATAGGCTTCCATGCTTATTCCATGCTATTTTTTTCTTAAATTGAGCTAAGAATATGCAATGTGTTCAACAAATGGCTTTATAAGACCAAAGGTATTTTCAACTTAATGGTAGTCCTGATAGAGGATAGGTGACATTCCACTAGTACCACAGTCTCTCACCCCTCCCACACCAACTATTCTAGGTGTTGTAACAATGCATGTGGGACTGGCCATATGGTCCATCTTTGTAGGTTAGCTTGGTAGGTGTCTTGATGTCATTGCATCTCTCACATTGCCCCACCTCCCCCCTTAAGCCACAAAATCCACTTGTGATTGCTTCTTGCCTCACCTCAGATCCCTTGCATCTTCTCCTACTGGTCTCCACCTGCAGTGGGCCACCCTAAAAACCCATGTTTAAGATGCACTACCTAGTTAAACAAATCCAATGGCTAAACACCAAACACCATTCATGAATGATGTTGCCACACAAATGTGATGATTTTTTCAAAAGTTTACTAAGACCTCCACAAATGGGGGTACTTGGGTGATGGCTATGGGAATGACATTACACTCAACATCTATGAAGTAGGTGTAGACAATAGGACAAATATCAATATATGTCTAATTTTGCAGCTGTGCAGCATCTCTTGGTTCCTGTCACCATCTTCAGTGAGCGTGTTTTATTCTACCATAGTGTCTGGCCATAAAACTGACCTCTATGGACTGGCAGGACATTTGACTTAGCTCATGTTATCACCTACAAGCTCCCCCCATACAGCGTTACCCATTTACCCTTATGCTTGAGATGACCGGTTGTGACTGCACTGGCCATCAATACTCTGTCTCCTTGTATATAGTCTGCACTGTGGAGAATGTGCTGCTCTGATTACCTTGTCAACTGTATCAAATGTTAACTTACTATGTGTACATCCCTGTTGCACTTTGCTGCTAAAGTCTTGCAACATCAACTAATGATAGCCCATGCCACCAAAGGTGATGCATCAATTTTACAAATGTGACTGGCCAGGCACTAATCCCAGTGGCAGAGTCAAGTCTGTGACTCAGCCTGACAACACCACCCATACTGCCTACTTGTAAGCTTTTATTTGAAGCATATTCTATATCTGAATCTACCGTACTATATTGACCTTGAGTCTTGGTGCAAAATATTCACGTGTTACACATGATCACTACACAGCCCTGTGCTCAATTGTGTGCTCAATTCTTTTCACAAAATCTTTGGGTCAACAACTGTATCCCACTGGAAATTCCATCAGTGGTGATCAATATACAGTCTGAAGAACAAGACCACTTGTTTTTAGGTGATCATCAGAGTACACAGATCACAAAACATAAGGAGAAGACTGTGCCTCATTTTAAGGCCAACGATGTGTGTATGTGATCACCTATCCTTCATCCAAACTTCAAAGCCACATTAGCCTAATGAGTCTATGCACACTACTTAATGCAGATCATTTTCAGTTTATACCTAGTATTCAGGTGTTGGAACCACATCATTTGCCCTTGTCCCAGACACCAAGGACTCCCCTGATGATTGCTTTCACCCTGCGAGACCTAAGATGCATCTCCTGACTCTCTCATCTGCCACGTCACCACTGTTTAATAGTTTATTGTGGCAACACTGCATTCAACCAACAGGTCTTTTGGTCACCAGTGTTTGGTTCCTAACAACAACCTCCACTTTGTATTCTCCATCACTCTGGCATCCAGCCATCATTGATCGTACTTGAATGAAGGCTGAATCAGAAGAATGTGACACTTAGCCTGCTGTCCCAAAAGGACTGTTTCATCAGCAGTGACTAATGATTAAATAGCACTGACATCGTATGGAGATACAACATTACATCCCTTAGGCCACTATGATTCTGCTAACTGACCTTGTGATGATTTTAAGATACATAGGAGCTGTTTCATAACTTGCTAATAGATTGTATGCATTGGATGCAGTGACAAGTTGTGCAGCAAAAACATCTGACCCATTGGGAAAATAGGTCCATCTTTTCGAAGTCTCATCTTTCCTGGAATTAATCAAAGAAGAGGCAGAATAAGACAATAATTCTGTCTCTCTCTTGAGAAGATGAAGACAGAGGGACCATTCATGTAGATGTGGCTGGCACACTGCCAATAGTAACTAAGGCCCTCATTCCGACTTTGACCGGCGGCGGTCGCCGCCGGCCTGTCGGGGGCCGCCAGAATACCGCTGCGCGGTCAAAAGACCGCCGCGGTAATTCTGACTTTCCCGCTGGGCTGGCGGGCGGCCGCCTTCAGGCCGCCCGCCAGCCCAGCGGGAAAGATGCTTCCACGATGAAGCCGGCTCGGAATCGAGCCGGCGGAGTGGAAGCTCTGCGACGGGTGCAGTGGCACCCGTCGCGTATTTCACTGTCTGCCAAGCAGACAGTGAAATACTTGTAGGGGCCCTCTTACGGGGGCCCCTGCAATGCCCATGCCAGTGGCATGGGCACTGCAGGGGCCCCCAGGGGCCCCGCGACCCCCCCTACCGCCATCCGGTTCCCGGCGGTCGGACCGCCGGGATCTGGATGGCGGTAGGGGGGGTCGGAATCCCCTCGGCGGCGCAGCAAGCTGCGCCGCCTTGGAGGATTCAATGGGGCGGCGGGACACTGGCGGGAGACCGCCAGTGTTGCCGGTCCGACCGCGGCTTTACCGCCGCGGTCGGAATCCCCATTGGAGCACCGCCGGCCTGTCGGCGGTGCTCCCGCGGTCCTCCGCCCTGGCGGTCTTTGACCGCCAGGGTCAGAATGACCGCCTAAGTCTCCTTGGAAATTTCAATTTAACAACACAACCTTCAAGGTTGTATATCAGACTATTGAGGGCAGAAATATCATCCTACAAAAATTATCTTCAACTAAACATTGAGTACCAAAATATCATGAAGGTCAGAGTATATATAGGTAAGCATATGCTTAATACATGTATATGCAGTATATATAGCAAACCTATTCATGCCTATAAATACTCACCATCACAAAATTTCTGTGGTCAATAGTTTCACTACAATCATTTTTTTAGATTATATTTCTTCTACGATGGTCTAGTAGTATACCACATGCACTCCACGCAACCATTGGTTATTATCTCAGCACACCTTTCAATATGCATTACTGCCTTTCACCTACTTAATATTAAATGGAAATACCTTACCAGCACAGCAAACTTGAGCTCAATCATTTTGCATGATGTTTGTTGTGTAAGTGTTCTGTGACATGTGCATTGTACCTCAACCCATGTGTAACTCATTTAAATATTTCATACAATAAATATATATATGCACATATTTAAAATAATATTAAAACATGCACATACAACATAAGGAAGTGGGAGGCTTGGGAGTAAAGGTAAACATAAAACCTTGGAGCTCTAGTGGGAAGCAGAATGGAGAATGGAAAGCAATGTGTTTAAAAAATAAGTGATAATGTAATGGTCTCAGTCAAATTCAATAATTGGTGTGTATGTAGAGGCCAAGGATTTTGCTGAGACTTACTACTTGATTACCACTTTGGTGGTTGGACCGCCAGACTGCCATGTTGGCACACCAACAAAAAACGCAGACCCTTAGCGGTGCGGCGGCATGTATCTAGGCAGTCTGATCTCCACCGCTGTCAGTGTCGAGGACAACCACTGAGTCTTTTACAAACACACAGCCACTGTGATAGTCTTCTTGCAGTGGTTAGCCAATGGCCTCCGACAACCACAGTACGCATCCAGCAAAGTAACAAACGTGTGCACATTGGATGAATTAAAAAACAACACAGCTGCCACACATTTCTCCAATGGACACACCTGCAATCATACTATTTAAAGCACTCCTTTACATTTCCACAGGGAGCCAAATAACCACGACCACCTCTTTTTAATTTTTTCATAGATTAGGTACCCCTTTTTCTACCATTCCATAGAGCCACCTGCACACACTTTTGTCCATTCACTCCATAGTGTATTTCCCCTGTTAAGTAAGTCCCTGTCACCCACTTTTTATTGTCTACCATGTCACATTCCAAAAATCCAGTTTTTTCCGAAGATGAGCTGAGAGTTATGGTGGAAGTAATCATAAGAGTAGAGCCACAATTGTTTGAAGCCCAAGTCCAGCACACTCATCTCTCTAGGAAAATGGAAATGTGGGACAGGATAGTCGACGGAGTGAATGCTGTACGACCCATTCTGCACACAAAGGAGGACATTAGGAAGAGGAGGGACGAACTCAGGGGCAAGGTCTTTTCTCTGATCTCCAGGCAACAGCTGGAGGCCAAGAAGGCTGGCGGTGCCCCTCTCAGCACCCCGTTAAGACTTTTTCCCCGGCAGGAGAAGGCCTTGGCCATTCTGCATCCTGAGGGCTTGGGAGAATAGAGTTTGGTAAGTTACAACACAAAAACTGTCACTAATTTGCAATGTCATCCATGCTTACAGCTCAGCTTTTGCCACTGTCTTGTTCATGTACCTCACCAACATCCAATACTCAGAGTATCTGAGTTTAAACACTGTCAATGAGTATTATTGGACCAAACATCACAGCTACCAAGGTCCATCACATGCCACATGTCCAAATGGTGCCTGCAAATCTCACAATACCCAAAATACATTTGAAGATTCATAGTATGTCCCAAATTTAAATGTATGCTCAAACCTAAATGCAGCTTGCATACCGATATGTAATACCCAACATTTGTCAAGTGTTGGGGAGCAGAGGGAGTGGCCCGACTGCAAAGCACAATAGGCCCTCCTTCTCTAATTCCAACCACCAGCCCAGTCTTCACTTGCCCAAATACACCTGTTTGCTCTTCATTCACCTGGAATTATACCATTTGTCAAGTGTTGGGAAGTAGAGGGTGTAACCTGACTGCAAATCCCAATAGCCCTGTTTCTCTAAGTCCAACCACCAGCCCAGTGTTCACTTGCCACAGTACATCTGTCAATGAACTCCCACATGAAATGTACTCACCTGGGAGGATACCATTTGTATAGTGTGTGTAGTAGAGGGAGTGACTTAACTGAAAATTAGGTTATTGGCTATTCCTTTTCTGGTTACTATTTATCACGAGCACTCTTTTTTCACTATCTGGTTTGTCCTCTGGTTTCTTTGATTTTGAGATGGGTTGTCCTATGTGGGAAAGTAATTCAGATATGTTTTTAATATTTATATGTAATTGAATAAAAGTGTTGTTTATATGTTCACCTATGCGGTTTATTATGACATATTTATTATGCGTATGAATGCGTTTTTATTCACCTCTAAGGGCATTGTTGTCTTTGATAGTTGAATGTCTGTCCATCAGCGGTGATGACCGCATATGTAGCACACGTGTACACTGTGTTTTGCAAAATCATTCACTCAATTGCTGACACTGCTGCCATCAACCCCTCCACTAGTTCAGCTGCTGTGTGCTACCTCTGGGAGAAATCATGTCAGAGCCAGCTGGTGAAATGGCCTATGCCTTTTATCCAGAGGAGCTGGAGAGGCTTGTGAATGAGGTCCTTCCTCTTTATGGTCAGCTGCATGGCTAACCAGAGGAGCAGGTAAGTACCTCGTAGGTACAATTGAATATGTTCCACAACATCCTTTCCCTCCTCACAGGCAACAACGTACCCCTGTGTGTCCGTTAGACTTCTTGCGTGCCTGTTGTTTCAGTTTGTGTGGCATCAATGAAATGTGCATGGAACAGGTATTGGAAAATAGTGCTATATGTTGTGGAAATTCACATTGTGTTGTGCAATTTTTTTTAAGCCCTAGATCCTCCTTGTGTTGGATGCACATAACTAGGCAAGCAGAATTGTCCTGCCATACTATGGGATTTCTTTGTTTATGATGGTTGTAAATGTTAGACAACATGAATGTGCATGACAGCATGAGCTGTGTATGCATCTTGTCTGAATCATTTGGGAATCTTGTAAGCAATGTGTATTGTGCCATAAATCTTTCACTCCACATCTGGCATTGCCAAACTGTTGTCTGGAAGCCATATCATGACTCACTGTGCCCTTCAGGTTGCTGCACAAGTCATATTGTTGATGGCCACATGATGTACAGTCATGCATGGAAGTGATAGAAATGTGAGTGGCATGTAGGTTCTGTATGCTCAGCCTGCAGAGACCAGGGCCTGTAAAATGTATCTCCCAGTATGAGACATACTCCCAGCTGTCGTAACGTCACTGTGGCTATGCAAGTGTGGCACTGTGGCCACTCCTTGCAGACCTGTAGATCCTGTCATGTGGCCAACATAAGCTTCTAGTAGCAAAACTTGCCCTCAATGCCTCAGCTGATTGACAAGATTTGGAATTGGTGCAGAGATAAATCCCTGAACTTGTCCATATGTGTATTTTGCATCATTTCCAATGTGTGTCTTTGACTCATGATAGGTCCCTTACTCCCACAGCTCTGCTGTTCCCTTCACATAAGTCATATTTGTTGAGTACAGGTGTATTGCACATCTGACAAACCCACTGTTCAGATAGTGTGTAGATTCCAGGGAGGCCATAACATGTGACTCAGTAGCTTGGTTAGTTACATAGCAGAAATTGAAACAACCATACCTTTATATTTTGGATGCTATCTCTGTAGGTCTGCGAAATATGTTCAAAGGCGTGTTCTGTCTGTGGTGCAGGTACATACCTCAGCAATTTACCCTGAAGTGGCTGGGTCGGCATTTAGTAGGCCACATGTCCACACATGCACAGGTTAGAGACTTTCAGTAGCCACCATGCAAGCCCTTTCATTGTCACTGAAGTCTTAAGGTGAAGTCTGTACTATGGTAGTTGCCTTAAGGGGCTGTATGCATTGAATCAATGTTGCAGAGTGTAAATGTGCTGGTCCAGTCACGCTTAAGCAGTTTTCCGTTCAGAAGCCACATTGGTGTGTAGTGTTTAATTGTGGCTTGCATCACAGTACATGCTGCTAAAACATGGGCTACCTGATGTCAGTAGGCTTGCTTAGTCATTATAGGCTATGAGCAGGGTAGTTGGTTAGTCTGCAGATAACTCCTAAAGTATGTAATCATGCCCCTGTACTTCTTAGCATGTGTGATGTACAGTTGAGGTGTGTTGACAAATTGCCCATTTTATGCTTGGTGTTTCTGATGTGTGTGGCACAACCATTTGTGCCAAAACATGTGCTTGCACTCTATTGATTTATCTCTTGCATCCAAACAGGTCAATGCCCATCACATCATAGGGTATTTGGAAAGCCATCACCTGTAAGATGGGGACCCTGGGGGTCCATAGCTGGTGGAGCACCCACTGTCACAAGAGGTGGGGGAACCTGAGACACTGGACCCGGAAGATCGCAGAAGTCCAGCTGGGGTTGTCTTCCCAATGTGGGCAGGGTGCATGTCAGAGCATAACCACCCTAATGGCCCACATTCTGGCAGTGGCCAACCCCAAGCTTGATGGGCATATGAGGGGAGCACAGCAATCATAAGGCAGTGAGTACAGAGCATACTCCTGTCACATAGCCAACTTGATGTGTTAGGTTCTGACATATCCCCCTAATTACTGGGGATGGGCCATGTGTGACACACAAGATGAGAAACTGTTTGTGTAGATAGGTAATTTGGTGCATGCTGATGTTCCCTGCCTATTAGGCCAGGGACCTGAGACACAACTGATTACAATCCACAAACAAATTGCTATCCTGGGACAACACATGGCTGTGTATTGTGATCAAATGAGTATTATTGGTTGTTGTTGTGGGTCTAAGTTGTACGCAATAGTCCACTACTCCTCAGTTTGACAGCCCAAAAAAAATAAAATGAAGTGATGGATCACTGTCCTCCGCCATGTGTCTACTCAGGTGAGTAAATTGGCATCTGCCCCCAAAAGGCCACTTGTCTTCAGTGTGTCACAAGTGCTGGTACCTCACGACAGTCTGTCGTGTGAAGGTGGCCATCAGACATCTGACAGAGCATACATTGATCTTTGGATGTAGCTGGATATTCTTTGTTATAACTACCTACCTACTGGTGTACTGGCAATCACCAGTAAGTTAAAAAATATATTAAGCAAGCAGAAAAAAAGAGGTTAGGCTCCCTGCAGAGTGCAACACATTTGAGGGCAGGAAGCCTGTTGAAAATGGACCAGGTAGGGAGCGCTTGCCACCAAGATCGAAATGAGGCCCACAATTTCTGAAATTGGCTTTTCTAAGCCCTGAGTTATGCCTGCTATAATGTGATGTTCTATCTGGTATCTGTGGGGTCTACTGTGATTTTCGGGGTCATGACCCAATAGTGGTCAAATGTGATTTCAGGGTGCCACCCAATCTATTTCTATCTGATTGTTGTATAGATATATATATGTAAATTAATATGTAGTATTTAGCAGTGTGAATATACTTGTTTCTTTTTCAAAGAAAAAGAACTGACTGGGCAAACATTTATTGCGTGTTATTACTCTGTGCCAGTGAATGGCGATTACTAGACAATCTCCCTTATATAGGCCTGCAAATGTTCTGTCTAACTACCCTGAGAGAATCAAGTGATACAATGGTGTGCTTGGTTCCCTGTAAGAGGAAATTGTGAAGCTATTACTTGTGCAGACTTCACACCCTCCACAACTTATAGCCCGATTTGTTACTTGTCATAACACCAGCATATAAATGGCCTTTAGCAGGAGGTCAGCACATCGCACTATATGAAACAGACCTATTGACGTTGTCAAAACATTATCACATTATTTTATCAATAACAATATTGAAAGTGATTCTTCATAAATACTCACATGGCAACGCATCATAATTGTCACAAAAATATTTAAAATAAAGCTTTTTCATTCTAACCAATTATAAATATATGTTTGAGTCTTTCTTTAACACTTTTCAGGCCCCAAAATGCAGCCATAGAACCAACCATAAAGTGCCCGCCCACTCCAGCTGATGATCATACAGCTCCAGCCTGAAGTGCTTTTAAAATGATGTTAAGGTCTCCTGGGGTCATCCATTCCATGACCAGGAGACTTACAGGGAGTTTTAACTTTCCTGGGGGACAGCTGTGCTCTTGTAGCTCCACACAACACTGAAATTAATAGTTGACACTGCCCAGCCCCCCTTGGGACACCACAAAAACTTAAATATAAAAAAACAAAGCATAAGCCCCTTCTGCAGCAATGTAGTGAATGTTTAATAAGCTGTCTTGATGAATCAGTTTGAAGCTTGAGGCTGACATTTGTTTATTTTTTTCTATTTTTTTAAACCGATGATTATGTGGGGAGCCCATTCCCGTGCTGCCTTACCATTTTAATCATTTTTTGCCTTTGGTGCCCTTGCAGAACAAAGTTTGGGAGGGAGCCACACACACCCCCTCCCCAAATTAAATATTAAATATTTTCTTGGGATTCCAGGATGGGGTCCCTGGACACCTATCTAACACTGAAGGCCCCAGGGGAGATAGGGGCAAGTTAAACTTTGAGACAGGGTCACACACATGCCCCCTCCACAAACTTTAGAAGCAATTGAAATTGTCGCACCACTCCTCCACCAAGACAGAGCCCAGGCCCACAATGGGGAGTATTATACTTCAAAAGGGTAGGACACCCCTGTTTTAATTTTTACAGCAGTAGTGGCAAATAAAATGTAGGATTGACCCCAGAGACAGTCTCTTTGAACTCCCACAAGACCTGGGGGCCACAGTATCCCTACCATGCCCCCATATATTTTTTGCTTTTTTTCAAGGATAAGGGACTGAGTCCCTCGTTTCTAAAATAGCTGCCAAAATTCTTTGTTGATGTGAAGCAACCAATCAGATCTTATCTCTAGATCTGCTGATCCCACAGTACTATTGCAGCCTGATATATCTATAAACATTCAGAAATGGTGGCAATGGGCAGCGAACTTGCAGTTCTGAAATTAGCCCAAATTTGTACCAGTAATTTCAATATTTGGGGTCAAAGTTAAGAGATCATTAACCACCATTCTAATTTTTTGACTCTTTTCTGGTATTGGAAGGGCAAAAACGCAGTGCCATATTTACAAAGTGACACAATGAATGCATTGTGCCACTTTGTACCCCTTTGCGCTATATTATGCTTGCACCAGGTATAATGTATGTAAAGGGGGCATTACTCCGTTAGGGGGCTGAGAAATGGTGCAAGTCATTTTTTTCTACACTTTTAATGCCTACTCAGAGCAGGCGTTGAAAGGAGGCATTTCATTGAATACAAAAGTACTCTGCAGGAGTAGTGCCAAAATGTTGCTGCTACTTCTGTAGAGTAAAAATGAAGCTATTTTCCCCTAACCTGCCCATGGTGCGTCATATTTTAAATACAGCACACACATGGTGGCGGTAGGGGGGCACTAAAGGGCACAAGAAAACTGGTGCTGCACTGTGTACAGTGACACTTTTCTTACCTATGCCCCTTGGTGAGCAGTGCAAATAGCAGGTGCACATCCATTGAAGACACCCTGCCACAAAGTGTACAATACCTGCCCAGAACACAAAACAGAACAAAAGAGTACCAGAGCACACTGCAAGATTTACATATAATGTCCAATCAAGAAGATCCAAGGTAAGTAGAAAACCTGGTTTATTTAGATATAAAGTAGTTCACAGCAGTATGGCAGCCAACACATGTTTTGTCCTCTGGACTTTCTCAAGGCTGCAAAATAACAAGTAAGATAATGGTTGGTACAATTTTCCCATTTAACAAGAAACGCACATTCCCCCAAACCATGAAATAGTTCTCAACATGGCATACCAGAAATTAAAAGAAAGAGAATGAGGAAAATCCCTCAGGAGTGTGTTTGAAGCTACACATACTTAAAGCGAAATACATGAGTAAAGCAAAAAGATATAGAAGTAATACAAAGTCATATCACCAATATATACTCTTCATTGTGTAACAGTGTGCACGGAAGCACCAAAAATTAGTAGTGAGCATGGCTACTATTCCCAAGAAGACTAAGAAGAATGGAAAGTAAAAGTGCTTTCTTAGCGCATAATTAGACCATTAAAGTGGTTCTCAGACATACAGCAAATGAAAGGCAAATGCCAGAGAACATGCCATTTACTTCATAGGTCAATAAAGTCACAAGTTTGTGGTGTTGTAATATAAAACAAAATTTGTGCCTAGAGAAAACAATAAAAAAGAATCAGTAGGAAAACGATATTTAAATGATTGCCCACAATCCATGAGGAAATTGGAATCAAATTATCGTTCAACTTGTTGCTGCAAGTTGATAAGGAAATGTACAAGCCCTCCAAATGAACAGCTAGTGCGAATGATAACATTAGAAGACCATGATAAGCCTGTAAAAGTAAAAAAAAAATTAACATTTGTGAATGTAAAAAATTTATGAAAGACTGCTGCTTAATTCTACAGCCTGAGGTCAGCCCTTACCTCGGTGTGTTGGTAGGCGGCAGTCAATGCTTGAAAACGCCGAAGTAAGAGTTTGGAGTCACCGTATATATATATATATATATATATATATATAAGAAATTAGAAATGACACTATCAACACCCAAGTCTAATATTAACCACTAAAATTAGCCTATCCTTAAATGGTATCACTCCAGTGAAAACAAAAGCCTGTGTTAGTAAAAATATGGGAGATAAGGGGAAAAAGTGACTTGCAGAGGCCAAGTGTGGGTGAAACACGTACTCATATAGAAACGTAAGTGGAGTGAAGTCCAGTAAGATTGCGAGTATTCACTGTACAGAATACAATTATACCAGCAATTATAATTAGGTATATACCACACAAAAAGAAATGTTTCTCTCTGTTGTAATATCTATAAATATTGACCCAAATTTTATTTGAAAGCTACTGAATGCATTTACACCATATCACAGAAATTCAGGCCCGTATTTATACTTTTTGACGCTAAACTGCGCTAACGCAGTTTAGCGTAAAAGAATTTTACGCCGGCTAACGCCATTCTGAAGCGCCATGTGGGCGCCATATTTATTGAATGGCGTTAGCCGGCGCAAGCAGACCGGCGCTGCCTGGTGTGTGTGGAAAAAAAACACGTACACCAGGCAGCGCCAGCGTTGGGAAAAATGGCGCTAGGGCGTCTTAAAAATGATGCAAGTCAGGTTGACGCAAAAAATCGCCTCCACCCGATTTGCGCCATTTTTAACGACGCCCAGACGCCATTTACATGACTCCTGTCTTAGTAAAGACAGGAGTCATGCCCCCTTGCCCAATGGCCATGCCCAGGGGACTTATGTCCCCTGGGCATGGTCATTGGGCATTGAGGCATGTAGGGGGGCACAAATCAGGCCCCCCTATGCCAAAAAAAAATATTAAAAAAAATAATATATATACTTACCTGAACTTACCTGAATGTCCCTGGGGTGGGTCCCTCCAGCCTTGGGTGTCCTCCTGGGGTGGGCAAGGGTGGCAGGGGGGGTCCCTGGGGGCATGGGAGGGCAGCTGTGGGCTCATTTTGAGCCCACAGGTCCCTTAACGCCTGCCCTGACCCAGGCGCTAAAATCCGGCGCAAATGCAGGGTTTTTTGCCCCGCCCACTCCCGGGCGTCATTTTTGCCCGGGAGTATAAATACGACGCATTTGCGGCGCAGTCATTTTTTTAGACGGGAACGCCTACCTTGCATCTCATTAACGCAAGGAAGGCGTTCACGCAAAAAAATGACACTCTTTCCTCATACTTTGGCGCTAGACGCGTCTAACGCCAAAGTATAAATATGGTGTTCGTTTTGCGCCGAATTTGCGTCGAAAAAAACGATGCAAATTCGGCGCAAACGGAGTATAAATATGCCCCTCAGTTTCTGAATAAAGATCTAGCTTTCTGCCAAAGTTGGCGAAATTCCATTTAGCTATTTTTACTGTAGTACTGTTCAAATTTTCTAAATCAAAGTGCATAGAGAAAAAAAGTTTTGAGACCCTCCGTTTTATTCTGCCCTAACTAATTGGATCACCGGTGCCACATTTAAAATTGTAAAATGCCTGGCAGCAAAACAATATATCAAGATATTGTGCATTTCTGTCCTCTGCCTGTGCTGGTGCACAGTCTAGTGCCAAAGTAGGCACCCTTACACCATGGAGCACTGGTGCCTGTATTACAGGCAGGATTGTTTTGTGCAGGAAGGGACAACTTCCTGCATAAAAATAATCATTAGAGGCATTTTCTTCTTTCTAAGTGTACTGCAGAAAGCATGTGCCCCATCAATCCTTTAAGAAGTCCCAGGGACCCCCATACCTCTGTGCTGATATTTTTAATGAATGGGAAGGGCCCCCTCTCCTAGCCTAGAAAGACACTGGGGACTCATCTCCTGGGGATAAATGCTTAAAAAATTCTGCCACATGGGAGCTAACACGCCTTCCCTCCCTGTCGATTGCAGTCAAGGAAGGCCTGACTGCTCCCAGCTGGTGGGAGGTTTAAACATGCTCTCACAGGGTGAGAGCAGACTTCTGTTTCCTTGTCCACAATCCTGGAGGTAGGGAAAGAGATATTACTCATGTACGGAGGGCGCAAGCAAAAATAGCTGATCCCTCTGGGTGGGAGCAATGTCTGCTCCAGCATCATGCAGAGAGCTGGCTGGGACATGGGGGTCCTGGGGCTCCCATGCAGCCCTCAGTGTGCTGCTTGGTGCATGCCCCGGATGGGCACCAGGGCACCTACCTATAATTAAAAGAGGTCCTGTGTTCTGGGGCCCCAAGGACCACATTAGGCTTAGGAAGGGGGGCTGCACACCCTCCTCTCCTTTATAATGACATGTGGCCAAGTGGGTTGAGGTCCCAGGGTCCTAATTAAACTCGGGGGGAAGGCGAATCCCTTCCTCATTTTAATTCTATAAGATTACATGTACTCTTAGCTTCTCTGCGCTGGCATTCATCAATTAATATATACCCGAGGATTGTATTAATTCATGAAACTAATTGGAAGAACAGAACTAACTAACCAAGAACAGAAATATAACATTTGCAGCAATTGTCATGTAACAGCTTAAAAGTATATTACTGCAAATATTGGGTGGTTAAATTATGCTTGAGCTAAAAACACACTTTCTGGAAGTAGGATCTCTTAAGTGTAGAAAGGTCATTAAGTTGTCATAGAGTGGGAAAACGGTTCAGAATAAGTTGTATTCTCACATTCTCGACATGTAGTTCCTTTGCTTCATTTAGATTTGGAAGAAGTTCGAAGTTTACATAAGGGGACACTCAGGCCCATATTTATGAGTTTTGTATTGCAGGGCACTGCAGCAATTCACCTTGCTGCACTGCCCCGGACCACAGGGCTGAAACACACCATATTATTCAATGCAGCACATTCCTTTCCTTTCCCTCTGCACTGGCACCCTTTTGGCAGCCTAGAGCCAATGGAGTCACCCTTGCACCATGATGCAAGGGTGCCTGAGTTGCATGCAAGACTGTTCTTGTGCAGGACTGGGCACATTCCTACAAACCAAACAATACTGAGAAGCTTTTTCCTTTTTCTGTGGGTGCTGCAGAATGCAGCACACATAGAAAGAGGAAAAAAAAACAAGACAAAATAAAGATTTTTCTCCATTTATATATAGCCCAGTGAGCTTAAACTAATATCTCTCAATAATAATCTATGAGAATTTGGTGTATTGCAGCGCTATGTTTTCTGGACTATATTTATTAAGTCAAAAGTCAACTACAATAATAAATGTAATCGTCAATCCATCATTTTAGGTGACATCTGAAATCCAGGCCTGAACTGGCAGACCTTGTATGAAAGGAGAAAATGAATTTAGTGGGTAATTTAGTTATTCTTGGCAACAAAATAGACATGATTTTATTATTTGGTGATTTGATACTCTTTGGTGATTGCAGTAAATTTAAAAATAATTTGCATTTTCATCATACGTTTTTCGTTAATTTCCCTTTGTTTTTATTTATATTTAATTAAATTCTTCCTAATTGCACCAAATATCCCTTTGCTTCACAGGAAGCACAAACCTCCTACGTTTACTCAACTGGTTTGATCATTAAACCGTCAAAAAATGTCTTTACAAAATTGAAATTCATACAATCTGTTATTTTGTTTGTTTGAAGAATAGCATAGGACTTCTGACAGCTTCCTGTAGCAACTCTTCTCTTTTCTGTGTTTGTACAGTTGTACCCTTTCACGTGTGTTTCGTGTAAGGCCCTCGCACTTGTTGTCTTTTCAGATATTGTTAGCAGTCTTTACCAATGGCATTTTTTCTGAATAGTAATATTTCCCTCTCCAAGGATTTTGTGTTTTTCAGCTCCAAGACCTCCTCCCCTGGAAGCCTCCAATTTCCCTGCAGGGTGGTTTTGTTGTAGCGCGCAAATACAGCTGTGGCCGGATAATCGGATTAAATAAAACGTGCCATTTTAGCTTTAAGTAGAGTTATTTTTCACAAGTTGCCTTCCTGGAGGTTTGTCATCTCAGTTAGTGAGTGTAACGAAAGTTCTCTGACTACTGTAAGAAAAACGTGCGATGTAGATTATCTGAAAAAAGGATTTGTGGGTTCGGTTATATGAGTAGGTATTAAATGTAGCCCTTCATGATGCTACAAGTGATCCTGTTAATTTGGGCACTGCTAATGAATGCAACATGATACGCAACCTAATCTTCTTTACAGTATCTCCGTAATCATTTGTATGTCTACCAGCACTTTCACGGTCAGACCATGGGGGTCATTACAACCTCAGCGGTCTTTTAGCAAGACCGCCGAGCGAAAGACCGCCAGTAGTGGCGGTTTGCCGCTCGGCGTATTATGACCGTTGGCTGCCCTCTGTCGTTTTTCCGACAGAGACCCGCCAACAGCCATACTGGCGGGCGGCGGGGAAGTGGAGGTTGCTCCACCTCCACCGCCATGCCAACAGAACACCGCCCAGCTAATCACGTCCTATGATTCTGCGAGGCGGTGTTCTGTTGGCGGTGTGGTGTCGGCGGAGCTGCCCCCATGGCTCCCGTCCCCTCCCGGCAGATTGACGGAACAGGTGAGTTGATCGTCCGTTAAGGGAGGGGGTGGGGGGGTGTTGTGTGTTGTGTGGGTGCATGGGGGTGTGCGTCTGTGTATGTAGGGGGGTGTGTGAGTGCGTGTGTGCTTGCTGGGGTTTTGCGTGTTTTGGGAATGAGTGCGTGTATGTCTGTAGGTATGACTGTATGGATGTGTACGTGTATGTTTGAATGTGGGTGTGCGTGTCTGACTGTGTGTGTGGATGTTGGCATGTATGTTGGTGTGTGTGCGTGTATGTGTGTTGGTGGTGCCTGCGTGCGTGTCGGGTGTGTATGTGTAAGGTAATGTCATGGGTCGGGGTGGGGAGGGGGGCCCTGCCACCTTTGGGGGGTGGCAGAGGTGGTGGGGGGTAGGGGAGGGAGTCGGGTGGGGGTGGGGGGTGGGGGAGACCCCTATCAGTGCCAGGGAAGGAATTCCCTGGCACTGATAGTGCTTACCGCCATGGATTTCATGGCGGTTCTAACCGCTGGAAATCCATGGCGGTAAGCCGGGTCAAAATACCGGCAGCGGTATTGTGACGGCAGCCAGGCTGAAGACCCAGGTCTCCAGCCCAGCGGTCATCTCTGCCCTGGTGGGCAGAACGGAGAAGCAGCGGATGACCATGGCGGTAACCGCCATGGTCATAATACTCAAAAAAAGACCGCCAGCCTGTTGGCGGTCTTACCGCCGCTTTAACACCGTCCGCCAGGGTTGTAATGACCCCCCATATGTCAAAATCTGATGCACCTCACACATCTCTTTCCACCAATTTTATTTAGCAAAAAACAAGTGAGAACTCCGGGAAGTTCCTAAATTTTGGTGGAGAGTAGCTCCAGTAAGGAGCATCCTGCAACACCAGCCACACTCTAGATTTGCTCACCTCAAATATCTGCTTATCTAGCAAAGTTTCTAAGCATAGGATCAGCACAGTGCTATCCACGGCGAGCTAAATAGGGACAAAGGCCCATATTTATATTTATTCAAAAATATTACCGCCGGCCAATGCCATTTTGGTGTGCCGTGCGGGCGTCAAATTTATACTTTGACTCACGACGGCGCAAACCACAGGTGTAAGTCATTTTTTTTTACGCACACCGCAACTTCAAGTCGTAAAGCAAAACAACGTTAACGGGGCCGAAATGACTGTGGGTCGGTTTACAACACCGCACACTGGATATGCGTCGTATTTTGACACAATAGCGTCAAAATTCCCAGCGAACACAGCCATTTCAGCAGAGGAGAGCCAAAATGGATCCCAGATGCCTGTACAGACGCCAGGAAGATGACAACTGACCAGGAACCAGCCAGGAGGACCCACACAAGACCCAGAATACTTTTAAGAAGAAAAGAAAGTGTCACTTCAGTGCAGAGGAACAGGAAATACTGGTTAAAGAGGTGACAGAACACCAGCACCAACTTTTTGTCACCTCAAAGTTGCCAATCAGTAAGAGAGAGGCAATATGGCAACATATTGTTGACAAGCTTAACAGTGTGGTAGAAGTACGCAGAACAGTCATCGAGTGCAAGAAACGCTGGCATGACTGCAAGCGCAGGACCAAGGAAAAGATGGCCAGGAACAGGAAGGCAGCACTGCAGACTGGAGGTGGGAGTCCAGCACACCAGGAGACCCTGGACCACATGGAGGAGATGGTCGCAGCCATCATCCCTGAGGAGATCATCACAGGGATTCAAGGACAGGACAGCGCAGACTACCAGGAGACAACACACATGCACAGTAAGTCGCATGGGGAATTAAAATGCACTAATATCAACTGTAAGCAGGGGGGGATACGGACCACAAAATGCATGGAAGACATCATATACATGGAGTGGCATGGGTAAAGGGGGATGACATGGGGGCATGGCCTGCACAGAGAGAAACTGGGGCCCACCATAACACTACACCAACAACAGTCCCATGGGGGCATGCTGCCATGCAAACGATGGAGCAAAGGTAAAGCCACGCCAGGAGAGAAGGGCACAACGTCAAACAGACATCCCGGCACACGTCAGCAACTATACCCCCTCCATTAACTAGGGCCCAATTAACAACCTCTAGTAATACCAACAACTTGAATGTAACAGTGACACCAGTTGCCACTACCACCTCTGCTCTGTGTGCAGCTCAAGTAGCTAATGGCAGTAACTTCCCCATGGATCATACACACCTAAATTAGAGGGTTGAGGATGACAACTCCAATAATCCCCTGAAACAAGACAAAGGCTCCAGTCCTGTCAAATGTCAATGCCCATAGTTGTCGCAAACATCAGCCAATGTCATCAACATTGGGAGCTACACAGCACTAAGGTCACACCCGTGCTGCATATGTCAGGGTTCATCCTGTGCCTGGGTCACAATGTAACATCCCAAATGGCATACTGCTCAGACAACAGCATTGAGGGGGAGGACACATGTAAATGGTCACTGAAATACACCTGCACAGTCAGAGGAGGAAATAGGACACTGCTACGACTATCAGGGCAATCCAATTTACCACACATTCCCTAACATCAGCTGTATACATTACCAATGCCAACATCCACATCGTGCTATAACAATGCTATGCCTAGGATACGCTCCATGTCAACTACATATAAGTGGATGTGAAAGATCAGAGACTGGGGCAGGTTCATATTGTTAAGTGTGCTGCTAGTGCCATCAGAGCACCCACAGCCAGTGAAAGGTCTCACCATGAGAATGGATGTAGATGGAGGCCTGAGTAGGACAAGAAGGTGGCAATTCACTATTCGGCCTAAAACAAGACTAGAGGAGATGATACTGAGAAGTCCAATAACTTAATACTAAACATGTGACATGCAGGTGGGCCATAGGCCTGGGAGAATGCCCATCTGAAAGACTGGAGCAATGAACAGGAAACAAGATCACAATGTGAAATCATCACAAGGCAGGCATGTCACATCACAAAAGCCACAACACACAAACACTAATTGAACCCCATTTCATTTCAGAGGACAATGGATCTTCTGCGGATATGCCTGTCCCAGAATACCCTAATAACATGGATGACGAGCTGACAAACATTCCCCAGCAGACCATCCAAGATGTCCTTGGAACCCTCCAAACCCCACCTTCAGTCACAAGGAGGAGCACAGAACAAGCAGCCATCGCAGAGGATCCACCCCAATTGTAAGACCTGCCAGCTCCAATACAGCTGAGGACTCAGAGGACACTGGCACCAGCTTTGAGAGAACTGTAGTTGGGGTACAGCGGGAGCTGGCCAATGAGGTACGGGTGAGGATGCAAACTATGGCAGCCAGCCTAGAGGGGGTGCGTTTGTGCATGATGTCATCTGCAGATCAGGCAGCAGGCATGCAAGTCCTAACATCCATCCTGCAAGGACTACAGGAAACTGTCAAGGAAGTTACCACTTCAGTAAGGGAGTTGCCACAACACCTTGCACCCCAAACCTTACACTGCATGCACGAATGCAATCATGACCTCCTCAGGGCCGACCTGGCTGCCTACCATTGAGATATGGCTGCTATTCTTAAGAATCAGCAGATCCTCCTTGCAGCAGTACTGCCCTTAAGACCTTCACAGGGAGCAGTGACCGGGATGTCTGAACCACGTCTTCTAACACTGAGGTGTGTGTTGCCCCTTCACAACCACCACCACCAAGGACAGAGGAGGCAACACACACATCAGAAAAAGAATACATGGAACAGATCAGCTTCACATAGAAAAGTACCCGGAAGCACTAGTCCCTGCCACATGGCCAACTATTACAAAGGACCAGCGTTTTGTAACATGCCAGTCTTACAACAACTGTACTCAATGACTGTTCTGCTAACCACTGTATATCTTGTCAGCCTGCCCAGTGCTTGTCTCTCTCTTACTCATTGGCAAATCCTGTCCCTCTGCACTGTCTGACACATCACCCCAGCATATCAAAAGCATTTCCCTTTACCCCTTGTGTAGGATCACAATGGAAGATGTCACTATAATGGGCTCACAATCATGGACAATCTACATATAGCACTAAAGCACTTTTCAATAAATAGCACTTACACAACAAATTTGTCTCTGGGTAATGTGACACATCAACTGTGCAGTAGATAACTGAAATGTGCCTCCTGTCAAATAACGTAGGTTGTCAATACAGCTGTCCTGAAATTATGTAGATATAAATCTCCACAGTGGCCAGGATTGCATCATACTCTGCCCTTCCTGAGGGTAATATGTGATGAAGTGAGAAACCATACACCATCATGCTGTGTTGGACAGAATAATGCTTCCTCCAGGGATATCTAAGTCATCAAATAGTGGCAGCAAAATGTTGTCACCATGCAATTCTAACACATATAACATTGCCCACAAATCTAAGCAAACACTCCAAAAACTGCATGAATGAAGGTGTCTGAGTTTACATCCAAATAGGTAATCATGCTGAGCAGTGTCACAAATGATCTATGTGAGTCATGAAGACGATACTACAAGAGTGCTTATGACAACTCATCTTATAACCGTGTCCTTGAACATCACACTGCAGTCAGACCTAAAACTGTTCCCCCAATACCAAATCTGGAAGCACTATTTGTGACTTAGAAAACATACTTATTGACAAAAACACTTTGGGATCCATATTAACTGTGATTGGTTTTTGCAACGAATGGTGGAATCTTTGCAAGGTAGCTCTGGGGTAGCTGCAAATCTTACAGCTCAGTTGGGATTTGTTTGTCGCATAGGACACACATGTAATAGAACAAAATTCATGTACACTAATGACAAGGCCATGATCAATAAGCATTTAACACATACTGTAAAGGGTTCACTATATATTTATTAAATGGTAACCACAGAAGAGGAAACTGAGGGAAAAGTCTTACTTACCCTAATCTACCCTGATTATACATTACCTACAACTGTCCCTAACTAACCTAACCTAAACTTACTTATCACATGTAACAAAACGTTCTAAACATCAACCCCCCCACCTCCCTTATGAGACGGGAAACATGGAGGACAACAGATACTAACCTAAACACATACTATACTATCCTAAACAAATATATATTTTTTTGTATTTTTTTAAAATTATTAAAACATTTTTTTGTAACACACAAGAACCCCAACATAGCCCCCCACCAACCCACACACTTAATAAGTAAAAATAGAAAGATTCAGGACCCCCACCGACTACCACTAACTAAACTAGCAGCCTATACTGACCTAACACTAAGCCCCCTAAGCCCACTAAGTATGAGAACAAGGAAAGAAGAGGGAGGGGAGGGAATCACGTCCATATCCA
This sequence comes from Pleurodeles waltl, assembly GCF_031143425.1. Lineage (NCBI taxonomy): Eukaryota > Metazoa > Chordata > Amphibia > Caudata > Salamandridae > Pleurodeles > Pleurodeles waltl. Next base: position 82,415,079 of record NC_090439.1, read on the forward strand.
AAAGTCTAGAGATTGGCCCTCTGGAGGGTCCACTTTATGGACCACACACGCCTGTTCATATGTCAAACATCATGCTGCAGGTGACTGATTTTCCGTAGCACATGGTCCATTTTACGTTCCATTGCCTGGAAAGCTGCAGGGTCAACTGTAGCAGCTGGGGCAGTCTGGGTACCGGCAGAGGATGTTTGTGGGCGTGTAGAGCCAATGCCTGTGGGCTGCCCTGAAGGTGTTGCACTGCTGGGGCCTGGAGCAACTGCAGAGGTTGGAACAACTGTCCCAGCTGTGGATGGTGCCACCTGGGTGGAACTGGTGGTTGTGCTGGTGGTGGATTTGGTGGGCAAAGTAGGGCCACCCTGTGGGAAAGCCCTCCATGCTCCGGAGGCCCATTCATTCTGGTATCTTCAGGCCATCCTTCTGAACCCCAACTCAACCAGCAGGATATGTTGGTACCTCATGGCCCACCTCTGGAACTCACGGACCTGGATGAGTGTCATGTTCGCAGCTGTGAAGACAAAGGCAAACAATTTACATTAGGAACTGCATTGTGTGAAATGGCACAAGAAGTAATTCAGACAGTACATCTACTGTACTTATAACAGCTCATATCACCATACAGATCATTGAATGTCCCTGAGGAAGTACATGGCAGGCCAGCCTCATCCAAAACCTACAAGATGGGTGACTACTGGCATTAACTTGGCATCTGAGTTCTGCCAGTTGTCAGCTAACAATCATGCTGCACATCCTCCGCCAATGCCTGGGCTACAGATGTCAGTGTACGGGATGGAAATCTAAAGCCACAAGGTCTGCAAGTTGTAATTGGACTTGCTAGTATAGTACTCATGTGCCATACCTGAGTGTGTATACTAGGTTCCGACCAAACATTCACTTATTCACATGTGTGTGTAACATACTGGCAACATAAGTCCTAGGTACCCTATTCACAAGCCAATGCCTGTGTTTGAGGGGGGTGGAGAAACAGCAAACAATTCCACACAACATAGACACCCAGGAGTATATAGAAAGCTGGACACGTGTTTGGCTCTCCACACACACCACAGGTGAGGTCTATCAACAATTAGGAGTCAGCAAACCCTTGACCAATCCTGGCATCACACATGTCAGGAAATGCAGACCTTGGTCCACATCATATACTTCCAGTGAGGCATGACTTACAACAGACACAGAGTTGCAAGAACACCCATGTTCATGATTTGCATGTACACCTAGGCCATTGCACTCAAGTTCCACATACTTGTAGCATTACGTGTGTAAGTACATGCTGCTAGGAAGTTCAACCTACAGTTTTGTACTTTGGTGAATAGGGAAGCAGAGGTCTTTTAGAAAGCGATTTGCAGTACCAATCTGGGAGAATGTGGGTCTGACAGGCAGACTAAATCTGAGATGAGTTCCAGTGTGACTCTTGTTGATACAAGTGTTATCCACATGACTCACCCCAGTTCTCATTGCGGGGCCTACAGGAATGACCTACAATGCCTAGATATTACAATAGGATAAGCATTGGCCAACTCAAACATTTTGAAAAACTGAAATCCCACTCATGGAACAAGACAAATGATTGGCCAGCGCATCACACCTTGCTATGTGGTCAACACACAGGAGTCCATCACACATCACCAGCAAACACAACACATAACAGACATGTCAACATTTAATGGAGTGGTCGGGGTCCTCAAATGAAGCCACCTCTCCCACAGTGTAGGGTGCCGGTCCACCTGTAAGGCATGGAAGGAAGAAATGTGCTCAGAATCTGTGCACTGACCAACAATTTCAAAGACAAAAACAATGTGTAAGCTGACATAAGTAATGAAAGCCATTCAGACAGGATGATACTGCATCTGATATATCACAGCCAACATGTACATAGCTTGGGTCTCCTGTGACAATTACACACATATCTACACACATGCAGTGGCCCTAACTATCATGTGGTGGCAAACATGCTACTTCATTAGTGAGCAGAAATAATAATGGTGTGTAATCGTCTCATCATGTGCATCCAAGAGAGACATCCAAAGCCTGGTTACTTGAGGACTGCATTACCAGTCAAACAGCCTATGTGGCCATGACACATTTATGACACATAGGTACAGTGTACAGAGGGACAGGGACTTTTGTAAGCCCTCATGTTGTTACAGTTTCTTCATTTGATGTGGCCCAGCAATGGTGATTTGCACCAAACATAGAGATATGAACCCATGTGCATACCTTTGGACTGCCATCCCTAATTGGAATATGGCACAACAAACTCCAAATAGTCTAAGATGTTAGCAGAGGGCACCTTACACCTTTTCCCGATGTTTTCAAATCCAGATCTGACATGTATCCAAAATGATGAAGGACCACAATAATCCCTAACATTCATAGAACTTCCAAAAACGCTTTCCTTACACACTCACCAGACACACATGAGACATATGTCTGGGCCACATTGCTATCATCAATTGACGTGAAGCCAGCACTCATTTCACATAGTGTTTCTAAAGTCAGTCTAGCTATTGCGTCAACAAAGTTTGCAAATATTTTAGTACATCTATACTTCACTGGCAAATGTGACCTATATAGACATGATTGGCTCCTATTTTGTGTTGCTGTCTGACACAAAGGCGGCACCAAATTACATTAAGCAAAAGTATCCTGAAAGTTTGCAGAGCACGTGCTTCCTGACAGCAAGCAATTGTGGTCCTTCACATAGTGCATCAATGACCCTGTATGTTTCCGCAGCATTCCACACAGTCAGCAACTTAGCCGGCAGATATTGTACAAATCATCTGATGTCACTACAGTGCTTTTTGTGCACATTTACATGATTTGTACTCACCAACAGTGCCACCAATCACTATTCCCAGGTGGTCCAGCAGATCTTGCTCCCTGGTGATGAGGTCATTCCTCTGGCTCCCATACACGCGCTGCAAGTGATGCAGCACCTTTCGCCACCGGATTCTTCACGCCTCAGTGTGATACCCCTGTATCACCCTGCCCCCTGCCTCGATCATGAGTGGGAGGAAATGGAACACCAGCAAAATAAAAAACCCCAGCTCCTCCTCACCCATCCTGCCAAGACGTGGCCTACCAAACATCTCAGCACTGAAAAGGGGAATAGGGGATAAAGAAGAAGAAAGGAGAAAAGAGGGAATGTAGAAGTACAAAAAAAGAGGTAAACTTAACAACTAAAAGAGCCCAACTATCCCCAAACTAGCACCACCCACAACAGACTCCCACAAACAACAAATACACTACAATACCGGACAATTGCAAACAAAACACACTCAGACAGTATACAACAACAATATTTATTTCACAAAGTAACAAGTAAGATAGCACACAGGACACCAAAGCACAAAATCACTGGACAACACTCTGAACACAGCCACACAGTCTAGAAGATTCACAGACTGCTAAGTGAAAGTGAAAGTACACCCACTGTACATAATCTGTAAACAGGATATCCTATTACATCACTTCCTGCATAAAATGGCTGCCGTTTTTATCGTTATGCGTCATATTTTTTCACGCATACAGATTGTGCGTCATATTTTTCGACGCACAGGAGTGAAAATTAGGCCGCATCCAAATAATAATAAATAGTCTTTACAGTTATTTGGATGCAGCCTAATTTTCACTCCTGTGCTTCGAAAAATATGATGCACAATCTGTATTGATGAAAAAAATATGACGCATAACGCTAAAAACGTCAAAATTTCAGTGCACAAACTGGTTTTGGGGATTTTTTCAATTTTAATGTTATGTTACATTTGGGACTCAACTGAGATAGGCTGATTGCAACCACTTTGGTATTGATGGTGTATGTTCACATGTGAGACATCATACTGCAGCGGACCATGACCCGCTACTTCCTGAACAGGATTTTGACGCTTGGCTGACGCACTAGATGGCCATATGTGTGGCCTACATATATGTATTGCACAATTTGGGCATGTTTGGCATCAGGAGAGGATAGCAAGTTGACGTACATAAGTACAATACCTCAATGCCTATGGCTCAATGTGTGTGGAGTGGCTACTAATGTAGTTGTTGACCCAGTGTGCATCACAAGATGTATTATTGCAAATATGCTTGTATGAATGTGAAGTTAATGTGTCCAAACCTTTGATGCAAGTCATTGTGGAAATGAGAGAGGACATGTGTTAGTCATACATGTAGCAACATCCGTTGTGTGCACTTCCAAGATTTTGGGTAACGAAGACACTACAAATGGAAAAGCATGCACCAGATAGATGGCAGACGCTTGTTCATGTCAATGGTCCACAATTTCGCCATCCATTGTCCTAGATTTTTGGTAACTGCTTCCTAGGCACTTGTTGGTAAATCCCACAGTGAGTCAGGCACATGCATAGACGAAGTGGGTACCATGTAATTGGCCCAGACAGCCAAAGGTGAACCACAAATGTATTACGATGCCACAGTTGAGGTCATATAACTGAGCCACAACTCTCCAGTGGCTGTGGTGGACCAGCAGACGAGGCAGCACGTGTCCACATATTTCCAGTGATCAACTGCAAAGAGGTGTTGTAGGAAAGTCCTCCTTTTTTGCCTGATCACCCCCACACTTTTTGGATAGGTACTGGTGGTTACTGACTCTTGGCTGTGCCCTGGGTACTGCTTACCAGTCCCAGGGCCAGTGCTCTGTGTAAAATGGATATGCAAATTAGGCTAATTATAATTGGCTAAGTTAACCTACCTATAAGTCCCTAGTATATGGTAGGGCATGTAGGTTAAGGGACCACAGCATAGGTGGTGCACACCTAGGTGCACTGCTGAAGTGCCCAGTGTCATTTTAAAAGCAAGCCTGCCTTGCTGGCTGTTTTTAAATTAAAATTATATGCAAATTCGACTTTGGAATGAAAAGTACTTCCAAAGTCTTAAACTACCTTATTTTTACATATAAGTCACCCCTAAGGTGTGCCCTATGTGCCCCTAGGGCTGGGTGCCATGTAACTATAAGCAGGGACTTTATAAAAATAGATTTATAAGCCCTGGTGAGGTAAAAACAGCCAAATTCGTTTTTCCCTCATTGAAGTAAATGGCCTTCATAGGCTAGAATGGGGAGACTTTATTTTAAATTTTAAAGTCTCCTTAAATGTTGCATACCAAGAATTTGGTATCAAACTAATTGTTGTAATAAATCCCACAACTTCCAGTTGTGGGATTTAATATAACTTGTTCAGGTAAAAAGTTTAGACTTTACCTAAAAAGTTGCCAATTTCAGCTCTGCATTGTTTTTGCTGCTGTGCTCTGATTGGCCAGCCTGCAGCAGCTTTTGCCAAGCTGCCTTGATGAGGTGTGAAGTGGCCTGGCTTCACACAAAGGAATGTGCTTGGGGGAGAGAATCTCCCCTCAGCAGATGGTGAGGCAGGAAGGGGGAGGGCTGCCAAACTGGTCTTCAAAGGCAGAGAAGGACATCTGGAGCACCCAGCAACACCCCCACATCCTGCAACCCCAGACAACTAGGTGCCCCCTTGATTAGATTAGGAGAGGGCAGGAGAGGGGTGTGTTTATGATTTTTAGCCACACCAGTGGGTGGGCTTAGCCAGATGTAACCTCCAAAAATCAGATTCAGCCATGTTTGATTTTTAGAGACTGTTGCCTTTTGGGATGGATTTTTGCCACACTTCCCAGGAAGTGGTCATCACAGGGGGACGACCCTGTACCTGATTGGAGGACCAGGACCCCCCTGCTTTTCACCCAGGAAGCAAGGATAAAACTGGCAGACCTGCCCCCACACCTCAGATCCCCACCAAAGTTCAAGAAGAAGGAACTAAAGGAGAAGAAGGACTGCCCTGCTGGACCCCTGGCCTGCACCTGGAACCTGCACTCAGAAGGACTGCACCAGCTGCACACTTGGGCTTCACCACAAGAAGGACTTTGCCTGGCTTCAACTGGTTCAAGGAGGGACTCCCTGTTTGCTACAGGTGAAAAATTGCTATCCAGAGTCCCCCTGCACCAACTCCTGAAAAGTGACCAGCTGACCACTGTCCAGTGGCCAAAAAGGAGTTTGCGCCAGGTGCATTCTGGGAGTTGAAGTCCGCACCCCCCAAGGAACATCACAGAACTTCTGGACCCTTGGGGTGAGCTGTGGACCCCAAAAGAACCTTAAAAGAACATCTGGGTGAAGCCCCAGAAGTTTGGAAAAGATTTGAGAATTTTTGAAAAAAAGCTCCAGAGAGGGACCGACCCGCCGCGGAAATTCTAGCCGGCTTGCCTCAACCGCGACCCGGCCTGACTTGGTGGTTCGTCCCGGTAAAGAAAAACCTCCGAAAAAGAGACTAAGTCCGAAGGTAAAAAGTTGACCGGGACCTCCCAGCCATCGTATCCAAGAAGGGCTCCACGGACGTCGGATCAAGATCCAGGTTTACCCCGGTCGAAGGATTTTCATCTTGAAAAAACGACTAAGTCCGAAGGTAAAAATCTCCACCGAGGAAACCCACATCGCGTATCCGGACAAGGGCTCCAGGAGGTCGGATTCAACTGGCAGGTTCGTCCCGGTGAAGAAAAACTTCAAAATAAAGACTAAGTCAGAAGGTAACTTTTTAACCGAGGCCTCCCGCAACTTGTAGCCGAGCAGGGCTCCATCGCGGTCGGCCTGAAACTTTGACTTTGCCCCGGTCGAGGTGCAACCAGATGACCCAATTGGCGCTTTTTGTATGTAAGCGCTAGAAAAAAAATAATTCTTTAAAAATTCATATCTCCGGTTCCCCTGAACCAATTTTAATCGTTTTTGTGTCATTTTAAAGATAAAAATATAAACCATTTTTATAAATTAGTTTTGGATTTTTAAACTGTTTCCTGTGTTTTATTTAATTACTGTTTTGTGATATTTGAATGCTTTACACACTGTCTCCTAAGTTAAGCCTTGACGCTCGTTGCCAAGCTACCAAGGGTTGAGCTGGGATTAATTTACTGAGACCTAACTGTACCTAGGTGGAGGTTAGTGGCTTGTTGCTAGGTGTAGGTACCTACCTGCCCTTACCAATAACCCATTTTCCAACAGGTGTCTTGTACATAGGTGTCATCTAATGTTGATCCTATATATTTTTAGGGGTGTATGTTGTCACAGTTAGGTCCAGGTCTCATCATGAGCCAGTGGCAGCAATTCCTGTATCTACTGAGTATCCTTTGGAGATCAATGTGAGTAAAGTCAATGAGGACATGAGAACCTACATGGGGATGGTCCCACCCTGTCACTGAAGACGTGTAATGAGACTGTCAACAGGGCAACCTTGGTGTGCTGAGTGAGATAATTTCTCAGGTGTCATGTTCCGGCAGGTGTCATTACAACATTTGTACACAGGTTGGCCTTTGAAATTCCCACTGCATCTGGGAACATCATAGCCTCTGTGCTGATTATTCTCACAGCTATTCACCACTCACGGCCCATCAATATGTTGTGAGCAATGTAATTCAGCGTGTGAACTGTCAGGGTCCTAACATGTGTGGACTTTTCCTGGACATTATCAGAGGTTGCTGGTTCTGCTGGACGCACCGTACCCAGTCCCTGCACATGGCCCTGGAACATTGTCACACTTTGTCGTTCATGCATACATGAGACCCAGATGAGGGATGGACCATAATTTTGGTATTCAAAGACAATTTAAAAAATATGGTACAATTAAAAGGCAGATGATGCTACACAATGTATTTGGGTATGCATTGATGAAGCACATGACAAAATACCCTTGCAGGAATGAGAGGTTTGGTAAAGCAAGTGTGGTACATATGTAGCCACAGGGAATCTTTAGGGTAACGCACAGACAGGTGCCAGTCAGGCTGACAGGAAGCAGGGTCAATCAGGATCCAGCAATTTCACAAGTTACATAATCAGTGGTCTGACTAAGACTGTTTAGAGGAGAAACAAGACAGTTGACATGTAAAACTGTGTATGTCCTGTGTTTTTGAAGGTGACACATGAACCCATGGGCTGTGTTACATGACTTCATTACTAGCAATGCATAACAGTGTATTTGACAAAATGGCAACTTTATGCTGTTCCAGGCATCAGCAGGGGCAGTGCATGTCGAAATGGGTGGTGTGTATGGAGGTGATCACAGGTGTGGGCTGCATCAGTTTCTCACAAGTCCTGTAGGTGAGATTTGCATTCAAATGGCCAACAGTACCTTTCACACAGCAAGCAATCTACAGGTGATAACAGGGCTTAGAAACTACAAGCCAGTGTATTAATTGACCTGACGTCCATGTAGTCAGATCTACTATGACAATGGTATACCATAGGAAAGGGTGTAGCACACTGGATTACTATTGTTAGTCTGTGTGTGTAGAGGAGGGAATATCGGGGTATACATTTTACTATTCCAGGGACATCTTCAGACAGGTGGGTTATGACCAGGTGCATGGGTGTGTCAGGAGTTAGGAAATGGGCAGACATTTACATGGAATGTCATGTGTGCAATGCTTGTCATATGTGTGGCACTTGTGCTGTCTATGTTCTGCTTATATGGAACTCTAGTCACAGATAGTCCTTGCAAAGATTGGATGCAGTTGGACTTACTGCTGTCAAGGGTCTGGTCATACATTCCTGTTACTGATGCAATAGCACATCAACTGCCTCATGTATGAGGCTTGTTTTCCCCTTATTGAGTGATGGTGTCTTAGTTGTGAGCCATATGCTGTGATGAACCATGTTTCCAACATGTATGTGTGAAATAGGTGTGGTGCTCTGCTATTGCCCTTCAAAGGTGAAATGTACAGGATATATGTCATTTACAGTGTGTGTGTATGTGACCATTGTATGATACGCATCACAATTGCTCTGGGATTTTCTGTGTCATGATCGGTATATCATCAATGCTCACACTCAGCACAAATGATTAGCCAGACCATGATATGGTGATTATTATCAGTGTTTATTTATATAAGTTAATAAAGTGGTGATGGTGATTATATTTAAATGAAATTGTTCACGATATATTGGCGCCTGCACACTCCAGCAGCTGTGTTTTGTTGTTCCCCCTCATGTTGCAGGCCACCATCCTCCTCTTCCTCCTCTTAGGCATGTGTGGCTCTGGTTCCAGGAGGGGAATGTTCCTTCTTATGCAAATGTTGTGCAGCATGGCACATGTTAGAATGATCTTACAGACCATTTCAGGGGAATATAGGAGGCTACCACCAGTGATGTTGAGGCACCTGAATCTCGGCTTGAGGATGCCGAAGGTCCTCTCGACTATGCTGCGTGTCCTCCTATGTGCATCATTGTAGGCACGCTCTGCTGAAGTACTTGGGTTGCCAATAGGTGTCATAATCCATGGCTGGATCCCATACCCCTGATCAGCTGAAAGAGAAAATGAATGGGATCATGTTGATGTAGCTTGCCCCATTGAAATCACCTTGCATGGCAGTAGGTTTCTTGTGTTGTCTGTGACTCTTTTGTGTTATTGTGTTGCATCCTAGGCTTGCAGGATGTACCATCTGCATTGTCTTGTTTCCTTGGTTGAATGAGTGTTTGGCTGCTGACCTGTTGTCAGCAGTATGTTTTGGGAGTTGCGGTACAGTGTGTACTCCCTAGCATTGTGACTTGTGATACAGGTGTCCCTGTGTCTTCACTGGGGGTGAGATGATAGTTCCATACACAGGTTAAATTTGACAGTGTTGTTAACACATTCATATCAATGTACCCTGGACATCACATACCTTTAGACTTATGCAATGGATTAATGTAAACATAATTGAGACGCTTACAATTTGCAAGGTGACATTTAGGCAACGCACTCCAAACGTTGTGATCATTGACGTCTTAACATTAGGCTGTACAGTAATTTCAGATGTGTGACAGGTTCAATGGTGACCTATGAAACATGGCTAGCGATGTCACAACCTCATTGTGTTCCTGTCGACATGTTGCTGTTGTGGTGTATGTGTTGTGTGTCCTAGAGGGTTGCTGTGCAGTGTGTATATAAGTAGGTGTTTGTATTTACCAACAAGTCGTCCATTCCCATACTGTCCATCCTGGAAGTGTTGATTGATGGTACTGTGACGGAAGATGAATGGGTCATGGATACTCCCAGGATATTTTGCCACGATGTTGGTGATCAATCCTTGGTGATCGACAATGGCCTGCACATTGATGGAATATGTGTGCTTCCTGGTGCGGTAGAGGTGTTCAGTTTCAGCAGGTGGCAGAAGGCGTATATGTGTGCAGTCGACTGCACCAAGGACGTGTGGGAAGCCACTAATGAGGTAGAACCCCTGTTTTGTTTCCTGCTGCTTCTGCAGTGTGTTAGGGAAGCAGATGTGGCGGGGTGTGAGTCCAATGATGGCATCCAGTACTTTGGGCAAAAAGGCAGAGAATGATGGCTGTGATATTCCGGCAACCAGGGCACCAGTTGTTTGAAAAGAGCCACTTGCCAGCATGTGAAGTACGGCAAGCAGCTTGGTTTCTGTTGGGATGGTGCGGGGTGTCAGCAAAGTGTGTGCCAACTGTGGATCAATGTTTCTCAGCAGCTGCTGAATTGCCTGCCAGTTCAACCTGTACCTCTGGATGATGTCATGTTCCCTTATGCCATGAAGGGTCGTTCTGGTGCGGAATATCCTCTCCTGCCTTCTGCGCTGCCTTTGGGGTTCCTGCTGGTGTTGTGGTAGCTGCTGTTGTTGTTGCTGGGCTCTGCGTCTGCGTGCACACTTGATGAGAAGCACCGCCATGTCTCCCTTTTGCTGCTCTCCTGCTCTGCTGTTGCTTCTGTGTGTTCTGATTAAATACAGGTGTGTTTGCCCCATTTTAACGCCTGCCCTGACCCAGGTGTTAATTTTTTACGCAAATCAGGCTCTGAGTCATTTTCCAGCTCCAGCTCCGCCTCCCGGCCGTGCGTCATTTTTGGCCGAAAGCATAAATACGACGCACGCCGTTTAAGTAATTATTTGGACAGGAACGCCTACCTTGCATATGATTAACGCAAGGCGGGTTGCCGCATCCAAAAAATGACGCACACAGCAGAATTATGACGTTCGCGGGCTCGGGTGTCAAAGTTTAAATATGGGGCAAGGTTTGCGCTGAATGTGCAGCAAAGTTTGTGACGCACATTCGGCTCAGATGGTGTATAAATATGCCCCAAAGTCTTTTGATATTTGTACAGCAAAATCTTTAAGCATAGGATTGACACAGTGTCATCCTCGCTGAGCTGTAAAATGACAAAAGCCATTTACAACCCCAGGCACAGTATTACAGTTTTGGACTGGTCAAGTACCCTCCAAGCCAACCTGGAATGATATATATATTTATTCAGCAGTTATGGTTATATCAATTAAGTAATTAGGAATAACTCATGCCTTAAGGTGACTATAACCCACAACCCTGACATGCACAGTTTTCATAACAATAAATATTATTAAAGATGCATTAGATGATCTCATAAGTGATGTAATACATGGGGTACCTAGCAGTGCATGGGGAGGGTGTGAATTATTTTTACCGTGGAGCATGAGTTATAGTTACTAAAGATAACTATAAATGCTGAGTTTCTATAGATTTTTGTCGAACCTAACTAAAATATCCCTGTATCCTATGTTTTTTCAGTGAATTTTCAGTGAATTTCTAGGGTTTATTTTTTATACAAAATATTATTTAATTACCACATGTTAATCTAACCGCCACCAGGTATATCCTTTGGCCATGCACAGTGGGGGTTGGCTACAGGGCCTGGCCTGCATCCAGGCCCTGCAGCCAAACCCTTCGATTTAGCTAACCCCATGCTGCGCATGGACTTTGGTTATGCACGGTGGAGAGTTGGCTGCAAGGCGTGCTGCGAACTCCCATCATGAAGCCAGCCCCATGCCAAACGGCATAAGGGGGTTTGGCCGCGAGGTCTGGCCTGCTGCCACATCTTATGGCCAACCCTTTAAAGGCTGCCAACCCTCAGATTCCCACATCTGGCCCCTTTTGGTCCTGGAGACCCCATCCTGTAGGGCCCAGCACTATATTTAATGGAGGAGGGGGCTCACATCCGCACTTCGCAGCCAATATTTGCAAAGGTGACTACATCCCCTGAAGAGCGGTTCATTTTGTGATGGAGGGGGCACGCATCCCAATGCCTGAGGTAATTCTGGCCCTGAGGACCCCATCCATGAGGCCTAGTGTTTTTTTTTTAGGAAAGGGGGTATGTGCCCCCCCCTCCTGGGCCAATTTTAGTCCCGAGTATCCCATCCCTTGGGGCCCACCACTATGTTGGGGAGGGGGGCATGTCCACCTGGCTGATTTTGGCCCTAAGGACCCCATCTCCTGGGGCCCAGCCAGATTCTGAAGGCAGAGGCGGCACACAGGCCACCTCCCCTGGCCAATTTTGACCATGGAGACCTCATTCTAAGGGGGAAGGGACCTTTTAAAATTGGGAGGGGGTACACAAGCCTCCCTCTTGGGCTAGTTTTGCCCCTGAGCACCCCATCCCACAGGGCCTAGGACCTTATAAAATGGGGAGAGGGGAAGATATCAAACCCACCAGGGCCAGTATTGGTCCCAGAAACTCCATCTCCTTGGGCCAAGCCAATGTCTTAGGGGGAGGGGACCAAGGTCTGTCCCATAGATCCCATTCCCCTGGGCCAAACCAACATAGGGTTGGTACCCTGGTACCCACCCAGGGCACCCACCGCACTATGGTTTGGAACTGAGAGATAAGGTCCAATGGTCCCAGCCAACTTCCTGCGTCCAATAGAAGACATGAATGTTCCTGCCTGCAGGGAGCAGCTAGAAATGCTTCAATGTGAGCAGGAAACTAGATGAAAAGTCTGCTTTCAGCGGGTGGGAGCATTGTTCATGCTTCCACCCACTGGGAGCGGACTTAGGCCTGATTTGATTATTGGTGCAGGGATTACACTGTCACAACATTGACGGATATCCCATACACCAAAATATAAATCAGATTATATTCAATAGGATTTCTGCGGTCAGGACATCCATCGCTGTTGTGACGGAGTAACCACTCCCCCAATATCTAAAGGAGGTCCTGTATGTTGGCTCCTGCTTGGAGTTTTGAAATTGCTCCCACCAAGTGAGGGTAAACACAGGGCTACTTGTCAATGCCAGTATTGGCAGGGAAACTGCTGAGCCCCAGGGGCTGGCCACCCCAGAACATAATATGAGGTGTCCTTGGAGGGATGGGGTTCCAGGGCCATTATGGCACTGAGAGGTGGGCATGTTGCCCATCCCTTTTGAAGTTGGCGCGGGACCTCAGGAAATGGGGTACTTGGGGACGAAATTTGCCTCACGAGCAGGACTGCACACCCCCTCCCCATTTTTAACTGTGGGCAGGGCCCGGGAGATGGGGTCCCCAGGGCTGAAATCAACCCAGGAGGGGTGCCATGTGCCCTTCACCCAGTTTATTTCAAAGGCTGGGCCTCAGGGATTAGGGTCCCCAGGGCCCATAAATTGACCCGGAGAGGGGGCTGTGTGGCCCATATTCCCCTACTTAAAATCAGCCAGGCTACCAGGGTAATCGGGCCCCTGGGGCTGAAATTGGCCTCGTTAGGAGGACCATGTCCCCACCTGCAAATATGTAGATTTTTCCTCCAGGACCTGGCCTAAGTGGAGGGATAAAAAAAAAAAACTAGCATGACAGGCTGTGCTTGTTTTAAAAAAAGAAAAAAATTGCAGCAGAACTATGGATACTTGGCAAAATACATCAAAACTGGTTTTGGCTCCAGGCAGGTTTCCTGTGGGACCCCAATACCAAGCCTAGGTGGTCAAGGTATTTCTACCATCACCTGTGTGTTTTTTTCAGCTTTTTTCTTGGGACTCAGGGGAGTTTGAGTGCCAAGTTGACTGCCACTAGTTCCTAGTTGAAGGAGTGGCTGTAAATCAGATCTCAGCATGCGATCTGTCAAATTCGTGGACCCTCCGCATCTCTAGCTAATTCCCATAGACAAAGCTATTTTTTTTTGTTCATACCTTTGGTGCCCTTTGACACATCTTCATGAAATTTTCAGAACTAGTTTGCCACTCACTTCAGCTACTGTCTTAAAAGGTTTGGGGTGATTCGTCAAGTGGGAACTGAGAAAAAGGAAGGTTGAAAAACGTGTTGTTGGCATGCAATTTTCAAGAGGGATTTTGATAATGACAACAGCTCCTACCACTGAACAGAATTACACCAAATTTGAAAGAAAGCTAGATTTTGGTCCAGAAAGATCAGATCTCTTTTTGTGATATGGTGTAAATCAGTGTTGGAAAGTGGATCATTGGTAAGTACCTACACATAGCAATAGGCCACTAATGCCCACTAGGCCCAGTCAAGTCTCAATAAAATAATCCCAGCTCAGACCTTGATAGCTTAGCAACAAGCAGTTAGGCTTAATTTAGGATACAGGTTGTAAAGCATTCAATATAAACAAACCAGTAAATAAGTAAAACACAACACGCAAAAACAAAAAAAAACATCAATTTATAAAAACAGATGATATTTGTATTTTTAACTTGACACCAAAATGACAAAAATCCAATGTAGGGAACCAGAGATATGAATTTTTAAAGATTAAAAGTAATCTAGCACTTAGAAGCAAACAACACTAAAAGGGTTGAAAAAAGGTCACACTGGACAGAGTTCAGGCCACCCATGATGTAACACTGTTACACTTACTTTCAGAAGTATTTCTTGATTCAGGAAAGTGGTCCACAGCACCAGACTAGGGTTCAGAGGCTCTGGTTTGCCTCTGAGGGGCTTGGACTTCAGCTCTTACAATGCACCTCTTCAACATATAGAACTTTTTACAACAGTTGCTCCAATCTTCTCCAAACTTTTGAATCTTCTTCCAGTGGTCCTTTTGGGTCCTTGAAGTGTACACAAACGTGATCCAAGGTGCCAAAAGCTCTGAGTTGCTCCTTGGGAGTTGGGACTATAAATCCCAGAATGCACCTGGTCAGAATCCTCAACTGGCCACTGGATGCTGATCAGCTGGGCTCCTCTTTGAGGACTTTATGCAGGGGCCTAGGGTAGCTTCTTTGTACCTCTAGCTTATAGAGAGTCCACTCCTGGAATTGCAGAATCAAGGCAAAGTATTTTTCTTGTTGAAGCCCAAAGTGTGCAGCTGGTGCAATCCTTGTGATTGCAGTGTCCAGGTGCAGGCCAGGGGTCCAGCAGGGCAGTTCTTCTTTTCCAGTATCTTCTACCAGCAGGGATTTGAGGTGAAGGTGCAGTTCTGCCAATTTCATCTTTGCTACTGGAGTGGAAACCGGGGTCTGTCAGACCATATTTGCATAACTCTTTCAAAATTATTGATCAAATCTCAATTGAGAATTTATTCTTAAATTTTTGTAAAATTTGACCGTCCAATATACTAGAGGTATTTTTTGTAACTAAACACACTAAATCTAATAATGAATCTTAACATGAAATGTGCATTTCTTGAGAGGATTTTCTATTATATCTCTAGATCTTTCTCGGACAAGTTTTGATAATCTGGATGTGGAATTAGATACACTGATATTAAGCCTACCAGCCTATCTTTAAGCTGTTGATTCGCCTAAACCAATTGCTTCCCAACATTTTAACTCCTTTGTGCATAGCTCCCGGTCTTTTATGTTTCATGATGACTGTGTTTGTATAGTAAATATTGCAAATACGATGCAGCTACTGCTGTCTCTTATTATAGATGTTTAAAATAGAGCAGTACATGAATTTGAGGTTGCATACTTTCAGCTCTTTTGTCAGTGGATGGTTATATTTCTTGTCTTTGAATATATTAAAAAATAATTATCAAATACCAAGCGTTCAAATTAATGACCTGATAAAAATGATTTCCTTCTTTGGAGCTAGAGTTTCCTCAGACATATTGAACGTAAACTGTTTTTCCAAAGTAAACCACAGTCCCTCAATCGTATTGCAAGGTACAGAGGAGTGTAGAGATCTGGAAAATAAGTAAAGGAAGAATATGCATTTTAATAATAGCATCTCTGCCAAATATTTAGAGTGGTAAGAAGAACCATTTTCAAAAAGTTATTGGATTTTCCAAATTAAGAGATTCAAGTTAAATCTATACAAATATTTCCCATTATCAGAGTCCAAAATCACTAAATATTGTTCGGTGGTCTATTGTAATTACATGCTAAGAAATCAGTAAACTAGCTAACAGGATAATTACATCAAATAAACTCTTTTACCCTTTTACTCTTGTACCCTCCTACTTTTGAGAAATGAAAAAACAATTCAAGTGGGATTTAAAAAGAATGAATATGCCAAAACGTCAACGGCATAAAGCGAAAGCTTGGGCAATGATTTTTTCAATTGCAGAGGCAGCTCTTACTGCTATTTTGAGTGGTTCTAGGTATAAAGCAAATGCAATTAGCATGGGGCGGGTAATCCTGGCTGATCCAAATGAAATATTAATATTCCTGTTAAGTGTCCTAATTATTATTAATTAAGATGTTGAGTCTACAGAAAGCAAGGCTTTGGTCTGAAGTAACTGGGTAGAGAACCCCATCTTGTGCGGAAGTGTAGCCAAGAATTTCCAACCAAAACAATTTTAACGCTTTTTCTGCAACAAATGCAGCTTAATTGTAATTAGAAATAGCATATTCTAATGTTTCTATCAGAAAACGGGTACTTTCGTATAATTTGCATCGTAGAATAAATACATTATATTCTTATTGATAAATTAGAAAATTATTGGCAACTATGGGCCATATTTATACTTTTTGACGCAAAACTGCGCTATCGCAGTTTTGCGCCAAAAATATGAGCGCCGGCTAACGCCATTCTGAAGCGCCATGCGGGTGCCGTATTTATTGAATGGCGTTATCCGGCGCTAGCAGACCGGCGCTGCCTGGTGTGCGTGGAAAAAAAACACGTACACCAGGCAGCGCCGGCGTAGGGAAAAATGGCGTTAGGGCATCTTAAAATGGGGCAAGTCAGGTTGAGGCAAATAAATCGCCTCCACCCGATTTGCGCCATTTTTAACGACGCCCAGACGCCATTTACATGACTCCTGTCTTAGTAAAGACAGGAGTCATGCCCCCTTGCCCAATGGCCATGCCCAGGGGACTTATGTCCCCTGGGCATGGTCATTGGGCATTGTGGCATGTAGGGGGGCACAAATCAGGCCCCCCTATGCCAAAAAAAAATTACAAAAAAAAAAGAAATTATACTTACCTGAACTTACCTGAATGTCCCTGGGAGGGGTCCCTCCATCCTTGGGTGTCCTCCTGGGGTGGGCAAGGGTGGCAGGGGGGTTCCCTGGGGGCATGGGAGGGCAGCTGTGGGCTCATTTTGAGCCCACAGGTCCCTTAACGCCTGCCCTGACCCAGGCGTTAAAAAGAGGCGCAAATGCGGGTTTTTTTGCCCCGCCCACTCCCGGGCGTGATTTTTGCCCGGGAGTATAAATACGACGCATTTGCGTCGCAGTCATTTTTTTGGGCGAGAACGCCTACCTTGCATCTCATTAACGCAAGGAAGGCGTTCACGCAAAAAAATGACGCTCATTCCTCATACTTTGGCGCTAGACGCGTCTAACGCCAAAGTATAAATATGGCGTTAGTTTTGCGCCGAATTTGCGTCGAAAAAAATGACGCAAATTTGGCGCAAACGGAGTATAAATATGCCCCTATATGTCCTGCTATTATTTTGGAAAATATATTCGTAATCTGCTTTTCTCAGTGTAATTCGTCAAAATGAGTTTATATTTGTGAGCTCTTTTCTTATTTTTTAGAAAACAGATTGAATTTCCTTTCAGAAAAGATGGTAGCACCTTATTTCCAGTGAGAATCTAATTAAATAAATGTGTTAAAGGGGCTTTAACTTCTTCTAATTGAAACATTATTGGAGCTCCACGTACTGCTGTTATTTTGGAAAATATATTGTAACCTGTTTTTATCAAGCCAATCTTCAAAATAAATTTACATTTGTGGAATCTTCTCTTTTGTTTTTTAGAACGCAGAATAAATTCCCTTTCAAAGAAGAGAGTAATACCTTACTTTCAGTGCAAATGTAATTAAATAAATGTGTTAGAGGAGCTTTACAGTCCTCAAAAAAGGTTTGCTATCACTGTAAAGGACAGCCACCCTGTCTTGCTGAAAAGGTTGAATTAACTCAGAAGCCTGATTCGAAGTTAAAGAATTGATTTCCATTGGGTTAAGAACTCTAAAATATGCTCTTCTGAAACTGTGACTTGTTCACAATAATTGTTATGAAGATGATTAAAAAAAGCCTTGTCTATCCCGGTCGGTTCTGTGATAAAGGAGTTGGACTTGAAGTCCCAAGTTTGAACTATATTATTAGAAATGTAGATGATTTTGATGTGCCAAGCCAATAATGTATTGCTATGCTCCCCATGTATGTATAATTCTAGTTGTATGGTTCAAGTACTTTATGATACTTTGCTTTGCTATTTTGACAATTCAGCTGTGTTTAAGTTTGTTTATAACTTCTTTTTTTAACCAGGAGGTTCTAGCTATAGATTGATTTCAATGTGCTGCAAAGGTGATCACCTCCCCTCTAAACGTTACTTAGTCTTCCAGATGTTTTCTAGAAAAGCAGTCCATATGGTTTCCTCGAAAAAGGTTTTGATTTTGTTTTTTTTACTAAATTCATCATCAATCAACATTAATTATTAAAGTCTGTTATGTTTCCGTCTGTGAATAAAGTTTACTCCAAGTGTCAGAGAAATTTAAGAGCTGTATAGTCGGAAAAACAATTTGGCACAAAATTGCTAAAGGATTTCTTTAACCCTTTAGAGACCAGAAAAAACTCTCTGTACAAAGCTGTTTGAAATCTTTTGGTGTGTTACTAAGATGTAAGAAATTAAACTCCCCTCCTATTACAATTCATTTGGGATAATTAATAAAGCTGCTATAGAGACATTGGACCATCTTCCAAAGGGCCATGATAGGACACCATTGTCATATTTTGTTGTTTGATTTCAAGCACGGCAACTGTCCACCTACATCTGTCATCTTGTGCTGTATTCAACATAGCGCCAGAGAATCAGTTTGAGGTTCAAATGTGACACATCTATGTACAGCTGAGGTGGTTGAGTGTGCTACCAAAGTGGAAGGAAAACAGGACTGCTTTATCCGGAATCTTTTTTTAGATAAGTCTCTTGCCACAATATTTTTAGGGATTCTGATCATGAACCCATGAGAATATTGTTTTCTTATTCCTGAACAATTCAGGCTATTAACTTTTATAGAAAAACATTCAATTGAATCATAGGGTTACATAGAAAAGACATGATCCTGTCGCTGTGAAAGGTATTTTGAGTTGGCTTCGAAAACTAGATTGTTTTTCTTTTTTGTCAGCTTCCTTCCAATTGTTGCCCACCGTACCCTTCCAGTGGTCTGTCCCTCCTCCCTTACCAATACATTTCAACCCTCCCTAACCGGACAATCCACCCTGCCATAGCCTTGTGAGATCTTGTGTACTCCTACCTTTTTAGTTTTTTTGGACATGTTAACAACAGCACACCCATCCCCCATTGCCCCTGAATTTCAAATAGGTAGCAACTTTATCAGCTTCTGCATTACATTTTGTCAAATGTGTGGGAAATAGGGGAAATATGAAAGATTTAGGCCCGGGAAAAAGTTTAATTATGCTGTAGTAATCAGAGTAATTTCTGTAAATTTACTTTAGTCTTGTGTCTGCTCACAATATTTAGAGGGATTAAGGGCAAAAATACCTACGGCAGGCATACAGGAACAGAGTATGAGTGATTGCTGGCTGCTGCTGTTCATTTACTGTTGCATGTAATGCTATTCACCCCTGGGCGGATTTTGGTCGGGAGGTTGCATTTTGTGCTACTGAATTAGTGCTAAAAGGTGTGTGATGCTCCTTGTGTAATTCCTTGTAGTCTCACGTATTTTTGATATAATCTTGTGTAATTACACTACAGAAGTTTACATAAGATATGCCCCCCAGTAAGCATACTCCTTGATCTTGGTGTGGCTTAGGGTGGCAAGATGGCAGTCGCACTCTGAGAGTGCTCTGGACATCTCCGTCATCCGGCACCATCCACGCCACATGGGGACCCACGGGAGCGGCACCGAGACCCCCACCTAGCTGCCGGGGAGCCCCGGATCAAGCAGAGAGGCGTTGCAGGCCCTCTGCTTAATAGAACAACCGGACTGCCAGAGGGACTTGGATCACAAGATAGCGGGTGCCAGCTAGGCCTGGGTGGCACTGCCTAAGGAGCACTTGGCCACTGGACGTTGGAGGGCCTGGGGCTGGAGAACCTTGGTGACAGCCCAGCCCCCCTTGCCTGGATTGGCGGTGCTGCCCTTTTCCCGCGGGGAGAGCGACGAGGTGTGGGCTGGCAATGGAGGTGCCTGTGCGTCTGTCTGCAGCTGCCAGTGACGGAGTGGTGAGTGCGCTCGCCATGGCAGATTGGACACGTCCTGGGGGTCTTCCATAGCTGCCAGTCTGTGGGGAGGATTGCTTCACCCGCCCTCTGCCTGAGGGCCCTGCGGTGATGTAGGGGAGTGGTGGCTTTCCTGGTCTGCTTGGGGGGGATGCCGCTCACCAGGAGGCTTCCTGACATGCAGTAGTGACGTGAGTGGGGCCCGCGGCTGCGGGAGGTCACTCAGCTGACGGGACCCAGACTGCGGTGTGGACTCGCAGCGCGTGACTGAGCCTGCGGCATTGGGGGCACACAGGACCTGGGCCCAGCGTGACATCCAAGGACTTGCAAGACATGGACAAAGAACTGTTTGGTGCCTGCATAGCTTGCCTGTTGGCCCTCGACTGCCTGTGGCCTGTTTCTCCAGTCCTGCTGGACGCATGGCCTCAAGAGACCAGGCCCTGCAGAGTTTAGAATCCATTGAGGCCTGGAGAGAGAAGACTGAGCCCTACCTGTGCGCCACTGATCTAGACACACTTGTGGCACATTGGTCCTTGACACCATGGGGAAGGGCAAACAGGTGAAAATGTCCTCATCCCAAACTTGTGTAGATAAATTCATGACTCCAGCTCGAGCCCCTGGAGGGTATGCCCAGATGTGGGTCCTGTGCTGACTAAGCCACCAGATTCAAACTAGCGTAGCTGAAGAGGGGTAATACCCCCAAACTGGTCCCAGGATGCTTGTTTCTGGTCCAGGGAGGACCTGGCCCGGCAGTTTGGGCTGGACTGTTCCCATGGGGAACAGGGTCAAGACTGATTTGCATATGACTGGGTCCAAACTGGAATGGCGAGCGAAAAAACTGATGGATTAAACATAGATCTGTGACTGGGCGTGAATGTTTGATTTGGTCTACATTCCTTCTATCAACTGTTCTTTTTGCACTCAAAAATGTCTCGGCATGACTCACTGAGACAGTAACACGTGTGTCAACAGTATAGGGCGAGGTCTGCGATCTCAAGACTAAGGTGATTTGCCTCCTAACCCGTACACACAAAGTACAGCAGCGTGCAAAGGATGCCAAAAACAGCTCAAGATGGAATAACCTGCGTTTTATGCGATTCCCGGAGACTACCGAAGGGCCAGGCCCCATCAAATTCTTGAAGACATGGCTTAGATCATGGATGCCCCCTGGCAGACTGTCCACATGGTTTGCCATTAAACATGCCCATAGAGCTCTCTCTGCCAAACTCCCACCGGGGACACCACCCAGGGCATTTATTACCTGCTTTCTCAATTTTCGAGATGGAATAGCTATCCTGCATGAGGCCTGAGCTCAGTCGGAGCTCCGCCATCAGAACTCAAAGATCTTCATATTCCCAGACTACTTTGAAGAGATCCAGGTAAAGCGGCGCTCATCTGAGCAGGTGAAACAAAAACTGAAGGTGCTACACTTAAAATAAATGCTTCTCTTCCCAGCCCACCTTAAGGTCCTGCATGCGGGCAAGACACACTTTTTGATATGCCAGAGGCGGCCTGGGAGTGGGCGATGGAGGAGCGGCCACTCCAGGGGGGTGCCACGGGATACACTCTCTCTCCAGGCAGGCGTCAGCCTCCGCACCTGGATTTGACTTAAGGGAATCTGGTTGCCCTGGGCACTCCCCCACTGGTTCCCGCCACAGAAGATGCCGATCCCAGCGGGCCTCACAATCTCATGGGGCGGGGGACCCCCTCACCATTGCCCCCTGGCTGGAATGAAGCCTCCCATGGCTCGGTGACTCCAGGGCAGACGACTCCGGAAGAAGGAGAAAGACTGAGTCAAACTCCACCCATTTGACTGTCCAGCAAGGATACGCTAGGCTCGACTTGGGTCCACCAGTGGAATGCATATGAGATCCGACTCATTTGAGGGGTCCACCACTCCACACCACCAGGTGTTTACCTTATCTTTCCTTTGGTTTTGCTGGGGCTTTCTGGGGTGACAGATGCTTCTTCAAGTGGGGAGGGAAGTATATGGAGGGGGGAGTTGGGAGGTGTTCATCAATGCACGATTGAGTTACTATATTGGTGTTTGTTTTCTACCTTTGACACCTGGATGTCGCACACTGTAAGATACACTCAAGTCGCTCAAACACTAAGCATATACAGGGTCCACCACTCGCAACGGCCCACCCAGACAAATGTCTTGTACCCCCAGCTGCACGAGTTGATTAGGGGAATGCTCCTTTTCAGTATATGGCGTCTACCACTGTAGTCTCATGGAACTTTAACAGACTCCTTGACAAAATTAAAAGGATGGCGGTGCTGCGCTATGTGCAGCGCCTCAGCCCCTCTATCCTACTTCTCCAGGAAACACACCTATTGGGGTCCACATGCCCGTTCTTGGTCCACTACGGCTTTGACCGAGTTTACCACAGGTGTGGAACCAGGATGGTAGCAATACTTCTGCACTGTGAATACCCCATCGGTGATACAGCAGACATGGGTGGACCCACAGAGGAGTTTCATAGCCCTGACGGGCCGGTTAGACGGGCATAACATCAATCTACTCAGTATATATGCCCCCCCACGGGACTCAATGTGTTTCTTCTCGCTTTCACCGCCCTATAGGCCCAGATGGTCATGGGGTTTACAATCATGGGTGGCGACATGAACGCGGTCTTAGACCCGAGCATTGAAATTACGGGCCCCCTGTTGGATGCACACCACAGACGCTCTCTATCTCTCACCAAATGGATGACGAGTACGGACCTATGTGACACATGGCAGATGCAGCACCCCCCTGTGGCAATACACCCACACTTCAGCGGCACATCACACCCAAGTCCGTATAGACAGGATACTTACCCCTGCCGCTAACCTTTTCCTAGTCACCCAAATTCAGATACTCTCCTGCGGCCTCTCTGCCCTATATACTGTGGTGCCCAGACCCAGCATTGAACAGCAGATGCCACTGTTAAATGAAATAGACATGCCAACCCTCTCATCCCTCATAAGTAGAAGTCTTGATGACCCCATTACCATAGAGGAAATTGGGGAAGCCATCACAAAACTGAAACTGGGGACAATCCCTGACCCATATGGGTACCCAGTAGAATATTATTCTAAATTCTGGGACATACAACTACCCCAGCTCCATGGTCTCAACTCAGAGGCCCTGGAGAAGGACACCTGCCCTCATGACTTCGACCAGGCCACAATAGAGATACTGCCTAAGTCCAGACCCCCCCTTGGTGTCCTGCTCAGACTACTGTCCAATATGGTTATATGTCAGAACAACAAATGCTCCAACCACCCATCTCTGAACAACGAGGTCGGAACAACAACCTCGTTGTTACCACTAATGCCTTTACCACAAATGCCTTAACAACGATTTTTCATTGTAAAAGCATTCCTGGTAAAGGCAATAGTGAATGGCATGCATGGTTCCAGCATTCGTCCCCCCTACCCCCCTACTCCTAAAAATTACCGCAACCCCCCACCCCCAAAGTTACCGCAACCCCAACCCCGGCCCTAAAACTTAAAGCACCCCAACCCCCCACCCCACCACTAAAATCTAAACCCTGACCCCCTTCCCTGCCCCTAAACTTTAAGCACCCCGAGCCCTCCACCCCAGAAACTAAAAATACCCCGACTCCCCACCCCGCCCCTAAAACTAAAAGTACCCTGACCCCCATGCCCTTAAAACAGCCCCAGTCCCAGCCCAACTTACCTCCTCCTTGATCGCGTCATCCTCCTCAGCCGACTCTCTTCTTCTGTGCCTCAACCACGCATGAACGTGGTTCAGCACATGCGTGGTTAAGGCCCTGAACAAGGAAGTCATGGAAAACGAAAGCGTTGTTCCGCTTTCGTTATCTACTACTTCATTGTTCAGGACTCGTTCTTCGGGATGCTTCCCGTCCGATATCATTAATTAACAGTGAACTTAAAATTTACGCAAATATACTGGCTACTCGTCTAAGGACGGTTCAACACCACTTGATCGATCCTGACCAATGCGGTTTTATGCCAGCCCGCAGCACCAGACATTGCCTGCGAAGGCTAGATGTTGCTCTGGCACACAGACACACACTCCCTTCCCCACTGACCCTCCTTCTAATCGACTTTGAAAAAGCGTTGAAACGGTGGACTGGGGCTACCTTGACCTTATCCTTTGAAAAGCAGTCCTGGGGGGCCCATTGCGACAGTCTGGTTGACTGGCAAACAAACATTCCTATCCGGCATTTAAGCTTTGCGTACCTTGGCATGAAGGTGGCACTTGACCCGTCTAAGACCTGGCCCCTCACCTTACCCCTTTTGCCCGCAAGGTGAAAGTGGAACTGGGAAAATGGCAGACTCTGCCGCTAAACATCATGGGCCACATTGCACTCTATAAAATGCTTGTCCTGCCCCACCTCCTATATGTCCTCCAAAATCTTCCCCTCCGGCTCCCTCACCATTGGTTTCAGGAGATGGATGCTACAGCTCGCTCTTTTATATGGCACAATGGCCGACGGCACCAATTCTGGGACACTTGCCAGTGCGGTGTATGCGATGGCGGTTTAGCTATGTCTAATCTATACTCTTATAATTTGGCAGCGCAGGTACTCACCATTAACAAATGTCTCACAGGGGGATGGGATGATATAACCTACCATTTAGAACTGTCCACAATGGGGTTCTCACATCTTATGGACCTCTCCTATGGAAGTCCCATTCCCAAGGCCATACAGGAAGTCACTAGCCAGGTCCTGTATGGATGGAGGGTGGTTCAAAGACAGACAGGGTGGTGGGGACGGATCACCCAGCACACCCCTTTATGTCAGGGAAAATGGTTACGAGAGGTTGCCAATCTAGAGGGCTTTACACGATGGGATGACATAGGCATCACCGTGGTGAGACGTCTGGGAGGACACATGGGCCCGTATTTATACTTTTTTTAGCGCCGCATTTGCGCCGCTTTTTGACGCAAAACGGCGCAAACCTACAAAATACAATGGCATTTTGCAAGTTTGCGCCGTTTTCGCATCAAAAAACGACGCAAATGCGGCGCAAAAATAGTATAAATACGGGCCATGATGTCTTTTCAACAACTCCAAGAAACATGCACACTGACCCAGACACAATTCTACAAGTTTTTACAACTGAGACATTGCGGACCCATGTTAACAATGACACCCACATACCTGCATTCAGCCCTATGGAGGCAAAAGTAATGAGGGGGTCTCGGGGCGCTGAGGGGATCTCGCAGATTTATCACTCCCTGGCAGTGAATGCTTCACCACCTCTCCAGCCCCTGTGGACCCGCTGGGAAATTTTGGTTGGCCCACTAGATGATGAGGACTGGTGGGACGCACTACTGGCGCAGCATGTCCTCGCAATCCCAGCCAGACTATGTATGGTACAAATGTACCACATACACTGTGCCTACCTGACCCTCTTCTACGCCAGGCTCAGATCGAACCCTCAATGCAACAGATGGACTTACTGACTGGCACACCTCTTCCACGTAGCATGGTCCTGCCTCAAGATTCATCAATACTGGACACACATTCTAAATGAACTCTACAGATTGTTGAACCTCACCCTGGAGCCCTCCTCCAAAATTGCCCTGCTGAGGGTGATGAAGGGCATTGGGCACTCCCAACAACCCAAACACTTGTAGGCATGGCCCTACTTATTGCAAAAAGAGACATTGCTGGGCACTGGGCATCCAAAGACCCCCCACCTCATTACAGCAATGGAGGCGGGGGATGGATTGGTGTACTCAAATGGAGCGACCTGTCTACCAGGAAAGGGGGCGTGGGGGCTAATATCTCAAGATCTGGGATGCATGGCTAGGCCATACCTAAACATGAACACTCAATTTGGCCCATGTAGCAAATGGACCTGTTAATCTATGAATCTGTACCTACATGCAATATGGAGATAATGAAATGTGTCTTCTTGCATGTGACATGATGTGATATATATATAAATCAATAAAAGTTGGTTATCGAAAAAAAAAGAATACCCCTTGATTTTTGGTTAAAAAAGACTAAGAACCTGATTTAGAGTTTGGTGGAGGGGTTACTCCATCACAACAATAACAGATTCTGCCAAAATAGAAAACACATAAGATATAATGGGATTAATAGTTTGCCTGATGGGATATCCACCAAACTCTAAAGCAGGCCCTAAGTCATACATGTTAATTATTTTGAACATTCACGTCATGCCTTGTTTCTCTGCCACACTTTGAGAATTTTTTTGCTGAGTGAATATCTGAGAAATTATTGAAAATTAACAGCTATTAACACATTTAGGAACAGATTACAAATTTGGCGGATGGGATACTCCGTCACAAGCAAGATGGATGCCGGCCTGTCATTTTACAAGTTACATTGAATATAATGGAACTTGTAATAGGACGGGATATCCATAACGTTTGTGATGAAGTATCCATCTGCAAGGTCATAATTGGGTCCTTAATGTGGCACAAAATTGAGGAGAGCACAGATAAGCTAACATATATTTTTGTCAATACTACTGAAGACACTGCAAGCTAATACACATGTCACTTATATACAGGTAGAACCCAGTTTACTTTAAGCATTCAAGAAGACATCCAGGAATTTTTCATGGTAGTTCTAGATATTCTAGAAATCTAATGCATTACAATTGAAGAATTAATTGTAATAAGTTACTCCCGTAATCATGAATGTGTGAATTGTCATCATTCTTCTAGGACTGATATTACTTCAGTGCGATTTGTGTATTTAACAATATCTGATTGCAAAAAAGCAGTGCAAAACAATGAATTTCTGAACTGTAGAGTTGAAGTACTTTCAAGTTTAGTTGTTGTCATTGGAAATATTTGAAAATATGTAGTTCTATTGATATAAAGATATACCCTAAAGGGCAATAAAGTAAACACTGGTGTTACCAGCCACTGCTGGCATAATTTTGTATGAAGAAAGACCATTACATCACATCTTTATACAGTGTATTCGAAACATAGGTCAGTTGGACTGAATGTTATGACGCTTTTCTAACATTCGAGGAGAGGTTATGCAGGAACTTAAAAACAATCATATCTATTATGTCTGGAACCAAAGTTCTAGAACATATAGCATGTAGTGTACTAGAAATAGTTTCAGAGAAATGGATTTTGTGAATGTATGTCATCATTCTACCCGAGAAAGGTGACAAACTCAACAGACTCATAATCTGTTTTTAACAAAGAGGTGAATTATGGTTTATTAATAGTTTAGGGCACATTGTTTAGATTTGTCTATGATTTCATCTAATTTCGCTAAGAACTAGTTGAGTGAATTTACAGTGAAAATACCATTTTCTGAACTATATTATCTGCTCCTTACAGATGACATACTAATATGTATACCTTTTAAGGGGGTTCTCAATCGTAAGAATTGTTTTCCCCCAATAGTTCCATGAGGACAAACATTTCTTTCAAGTGTTTGGAGTGCTGAATGTGTACGGCTACACACAAGTGATGAAATGGTGCTCAAAGGGTAATAGCTCTCACTTAAAAACAAAAAGATTTGGTTTTTTTCAGTATTATTGTTCAGTTTATTCAGTTTATTGTTTAATGATAGATGTTGTGAATGTTTATTAACCAACTAATACATATTGCTTTAAAAAGTGCATGAGAGTTGTATTAATGTTTGATAATAATCCCATGTTAGCAGTACCCAAATATATTTTGAAGATTTGACTAGTAAATTTTGAATGCATGTTTTTAGCAGTTATTTCTCATTTTTCATTATATAGAACAACATTCAGTACCAGCATTTACTACATACGAGATCCTACTTCTAGAATGTGCATATACCAAAATTATAAATTAGAACATAAAAATGTCTAAGGACTGTTTCTTTTAACCATATGAAAAATTATAAACTCTAATGGAAGAAGAAAAACATCTGCTTTTTGACAAGGGAAAAATGGCTATCACATGCTATGGAAGTGTTGAGCTTGATTTCAAACAGAAATTCAATATGTTAATTCAATAGAATGCTAGTAATAATTTCTATTCATACTTTTATGATTTGCACACAGTCTCAACAGAAAAAAACATAATTACCTAATGGTTTCCTACTTTCTAACTGAGGTGTACAACAGACTGCTGATACAATGGTGCAGATATACAATAATGTCACACAATACAATGTAGCAGTGCATGCAAGTTTGTGCATTATGTTGCATGAAAGGGAGAGAGCTGGAATACATCTTATATATTAGCATGTGGCACTGTCCTTTCTCTCTCTAACACTGACACACAATCAGACTGCTCAGAGCCACACAAGCAGATTTGCATCATATTTCAAAGGGGTGTATGTCATGTATAATATAGGATTTGTAGTGGAGGGGGACCTTTCCAGGTCAAAACTCTATGCTCAGAGTAACTCTAAAACATTTTCCCACTTTAGATGTGTGCTATAAAGTGCAGCATACATGCAAAGTGGGAAATGTTAGGACAAATAAAAGGGGGAGAAATAAAACAGTTATTTCAGAGCTACAGTCAAATATGGTTTTATTTGAAGTCATGGATACTGTAGCGTTCATTTCAAATACTGTGCTGCAGCAACATCTAAAACGCTAACATTTCTCAAAGAATTGCAAGACATCTTGCTTGCTTGTGCCTGCGAAGAAACATTTAAACTCTTTCATTGTAAACACAACATTTTGTAAACATTCCAGATCCTGCATTACTCATCTAAATAGGTACAAGTCAACGGGAGCATGCTCATATATAACAAAGTATGGGCATAAACTCTACCTCATTAAAACAGTTATCTTGGACAGAACTGCAAAATAGCGCCAGATATATCAAACCAATTTGCATTCACAATCGTCCTGATTCACAGAATCATGCCATTTGTGAACGCAAAAAGGTTTTTTGGTATTCAGCAATCCCAAAACATTCTGAGTTGGAATTTGGAAGAGGCCTGTTTAGAGCGTCACTTCCAAATACTGAATTGGAATGGTATTTTGTGACTGCATTTGGTTGGCAAAACATTAATATTTACCACCAATTCAAGGTTGATGGTAACCTATTCACAAATGGGAAAGGGGTCCTTGCAGAACCCCTTCCTGTTTGAGAATGTTTAACCCCTTGGGCGCTAAGGACATAATGGTTACGTCCGTGGCTGAAGCGCTGAGGCGCCACGGACTTAACCATTATGTCCTAGTACTGGCCCTCAGGGGAAGCACTAGTGCTCCCCCGAGGGCTGCACTCCCACCCCCCATGGCTTCCCCTTCCACGTTGAACCCTTCTGACACCCCCGTGTCGTCTGATGACGTCAGCGAATGATCGCACACTGACCTCATCAGAGGCTGCCCCACCGCACTGGAAGCTCAGCTTACAGCGCGGATCGGAAAAGAAATGCAAAAGCATTTCTCTTCCGATCATGTGATGGGGCCAGAGAGGCATCAAAGGGAAGGAGAGGAATTTCCTTCACTTTGATGTCTCTCAGACCATTTCAGCAGACAGATTGTGAAGCGATCCGGCTGCTGAAATGCCCACTAGACACCAGGGATAATTTTTCAAATGGAAATTGGTCACTCCCCTGGGGCGCAAATTATATTTAGGCCATTTCTGCCCATCTTGGGGGCAGATCGGACTATTTTTATTAAGCCAATCAGGCCCCAAGGGGGGCAGAAACCACTAGGCAACAGGGATTTTTTTTTTAAGGTCAATTTTACTCAAGGGGAGTGACCAATTAGGCAAGGGTCGCTCCCGTGGGGGGAAAATTATATTTAGGCCATTTCTGCCCACCTTGCGGGCAGATTCGCCTATTTTTATTAGGCCAATCTGCCCCCAGGGGGAAGAAACCACTAGGCTCCAGGGACTTTTTTTTTGCAGACAGGGATCGACCCGTTAGGCAAGGGTCGCTCCCCTGGGGGGCAATTTTATTTTAGGGCATTTCTGCCCCCCTTGGGGGCAGATCGACCTATTTTTCTTAGGCCATTCTGCCCCCAAGGGGGGCAGAAACCACTAGACACCAGGGATTTATTTTTTTGCTCCAATTTCACACAAGGAGCGACTCCTTATGCAAGGGTTGCGCCCTTAGGGGTGCAAATTTATTTTAGCCCATTTTTGCCCCCTTGGGGGCAGATCGGCCTATTTCTATTAGGCTGATCTGCCCCCAGGGGGGCAGAAACCACTTAGGCACCAGGGATTGGTGTGTGTGTATGTGTGTGTTTTGTTTGGGGGTGCAGCCCCTTGGGCAAGGGTCACTCCCGATGGGGGCACGTAACTGTTGGCCATATCTGCCCCCCTTGGGGCCAGATCGGCCTATTTTTGGAAGGCCCTTCTGAAAGCTCACCAGAGACCAGAGGCGATTTGTTTGTTTTTTTAAAAGAGGATGGTTGGTATGGCGATACCCTCACCCCAAATAAACTGGGCTAAAATTGTTCTGCCCACCGGTGGGCAGATGAGGAAATTACCCCCAATTCACACCCCGGGGGAAGAAAACCTACTAGATACCCGGGAATTAAAAAAAAAAAAAATTGTGGGTTGGTGGCTACCAACCAGTATGGGCATGGTTGTGCCCCCACCCCAACTGAAGGGGGTAACAGTCTTTCAGCTCTCCCCATCACACTAAAACATCTTATCCCACAGCAAGCAAGAGGACGTTTCATTATTTTGTGTCTTGGTTTTACATTTGGGCCATGACAGCTTGTCTAACTCTCAAAATCGTCCCACTTGGAATGGTGAAGGCTGCACTTTTTGGATTTTGGGATGCTGCCATGTAGAAAAATCCACAAGACCTAGACACATCTGAAAACTGAACATCTGGGTGAGTCCAGGGTGGTGTTCTTCACATGCACCCCACACCATTTTCTTACCCACAATGCCCTGCAAACCTCCAACTTTGCTGGAAATCACACATTCTTTCCACATTTTTGTGATAGAACCTGCAGGAATCCACAAAATTCCTAACACACAGCATTGTCTCATCTGTACTAATAAAAATTCTGCCCCACTAGTCAACCTAAAAATTGTTTTTTTCAAACTGTCCTTTTGGACTCACCTTGGTTCCCCCTCAATTTTGACATATTTTTGGCTCTTCCCTGTCACAGGCACTTGGCCCAACTACACAAGTGAGGTATCATTTTTACTGGGAGACTGAGGGAAACACAGTGATTCCACAAAGAAATGTGGGGAAAATGTGATTTTTTAGGTAAATTTGAGGTTTGCTGAGGATTCTGGGTAAGAAAACACTGGGAGATCCATGCAACTGACACCTCCCTTGACTCCCTCGGGTTTCTCCTTTTCAGAAATGTCTGGTTTTGCTACATTTCCCTGCATGGCTGCTGACCCCAGGACCAAAAACGCAGATGCCCCCCCACAAAAACAGGTAGTTTTGTATTTGATCATTTTGATGTGTCCAGATAGTGTTTTGGGGCATTTCCTTTTGTTGGCACTAGGCCTACCCACACAAGTGATGTAACATTGTTATCTGGAGATTTGGGGGAATGTTGGGTGGAAGGAAATTTATGGCTCCTCTCAGATTCCGGAACTTTCTCTCAGCAAAATGTGAGGCAAAAGTGTTTTTTTGGCCACATTTTGAGGTTTGCAAAGTATTCCGGGTAACTGAACCTGGTGAGAGCCCCACAAGTCACCCCATCCTGGATTCCCCTAGGTGTCTAGTTTTGAAAAATGCACAGGTTTGGTAGGTTTTCCTGGGTTCCGGCTGAGCTAGAGATCAAAATCCACAGCTAGGCACTTTACAAAAAACATGTCAGTTTTCAATGTAAAAATGTGACGTGTCCATGTTGTGTTTCCTGTCTCGGGCGTTAGGCCTACCCACACAAGTGAGGTACTATTTTTATCGGGAGACTTTGGGGAACAGAAAATAGAAGAACAAGTGTTCTTGCCCCTTGTCTTTCTCTACATTTTTTTCTTCCAAATATAAGACAGTGCGTAAAAACGACGTCTATTTGAGAAATGCCCTGAAATTCACATGCTAGTATGGAGACCCCAGAATTCAGAGATGTGCAAATAAACACTGCTTCTCAACACCTTGTCTTGTGCCCATTTTCGAAATACAAAGGCCCATATTTATACTTTTTGACGCAAAACTGCGCTAACGCAGTTTTGCGCCAAAAAAATTAGCGCCGGCTAACGCCATTCTGAAGCACCATGCGGGCGCCGTATTTATTGAATGGCGTTAGCTGGCGTTAGCCGACCGGCGCTGCCTGGTGTGCGTGAAAAAAAAACACGTACACCAGGCAGCGCCGGCGTAGGGAAAAATGGCGTTTGGGTGTCTAAAAATGGGGCAAGTCAGGCTGAGGCAAAAAAAACGTCTTAACCCGATTTGCGCCATTTTTTTACGACGCCCATCCCCCATTGACATGACTCCTGTCTTAGCAAAGACAGGAGTCATGCCCCCTTGCCCAATGGCCATGCCCAGGGGACTTCTGTCCCCTGGGCATGGTCATTGGGCATAGTGGCATGTAGGGGGGCACAAATCAGGCCCCCCTATGCCACAAAAAAAAATTGAAAAAAATACTTACCTGGACTTTCCTTAATGTCCCTGGGGTGGGTCCCTCCATCCTTGGGTGTCCTCCTGGGGTGGGCAAGGGTGGCAGGGGGGGTCCCTGGGGGCAGGGGAGGGCACCTCTGGGCTCATTCTGAGCCCACAGGTCCCTTAACACCTGCCCTGACCCAGGCGCTAAAATCCGGCGCAAATGCGGGTTTTTTAGACCCGCCCACTCCCGGGCGTCATTTTTGCCCGGGAGTATAAATCCGACGCAATAGCATCAGAGTCATTTTTTAAGACGGGAACGCCTACCTTGCATATCATTAACGCAAGGAAGGTGTTCACGGAAAAAAATGACGCTAATTCCATGAACTTTGGCGCTAGACGCGTCTAACGCCAAAGTATAAATATGGAGTTCGTTTTGCGTCGAATTTGCGTCGAAAAAAAAAAAAGCAAATTCGGCGCAAACGGAGTATAAATATGCCCCAAAGGTTTTCCTGATGCCTATTTTTCACTCTTTATATTTCAACAATTGAATTGCTGTACACCCGGAATTGAATGAAAACCCATTGCAAGGGGCAGCTCATTTATTGGCTCTGGGTACCTAGGGTTCTTGATGAACCTACAACCCTATATATCCTCACAAACAGAAGAGTCCAGCAGACGTAATGGTATATTGCTTTAAAAAAATTGACATTGCTGGAAAAAGTTACACAGTAAAATATGGAGAAAAATTGCTGTTTTTTTCACCTCAATTTCACTATATTTTTATTTGAGCTATTATTTTCTGTAGGAAAACCTTGTAGGATCTACACAATGACCTCTTGTTGAATTCAGAAATGTTTTGCTTTCTCGGACCCATCATTGGTTTCACACTCATTTCTGTCACTAACTGGAAGGAGGCTAAAAGCTCAAAAAGTAGTAAAAATGGGGTATATCCCAGTAAAATGAAAAAATTGTGTTGAAAAATGTGGTTTTCTGATTCACGTCGGTCTGTTCCTGAAAGCTCGGAAGCTGTTGATTTTAGCACTGCAAACCCTTTGTTGATGCCATTTTCAGGGGAAAAACGCAAGCTTTTTTCTCCAGCCCTTTTTAAAAAAAAAAATATATATACATTTCTGCTGTATTTTGGCTAACTTCTTGTTCTCAAACTCTGGGTACCTCTGAAATCCCTAGTGTGTTGGAAAAAAAGGACGCAACTTTGGCATGGGTAGCTTATGGGGACAAAACGTTATGATGGCCTAAGCGCGAGCTGCTCCAAATAGCCAAAAAAAAGACCTGCCACCTGAGTGGGAAAAGGCCTGGCAGCGAAGGGGTTACAAAAATATGTTTAATAGCAGGCTGTGGTCCCATGGACCAGTCATGGTGGTCTGCTGACCAAAGCAGGCCACAATCGCTGTGATAGGGGCAAATTCTGATGGGTCACAAATTGTGAGGTACCTAATTAATATTCATAAGGTAGGTCAATTTGTAACCTACTAGGAATCATTATTTGGAAAAATAAAGTATCACACATTAGGAATACCAATTTCCTAATGATGATTCAGAGATAATCCCAATTAGGAAATCGATATTCCTAATGTTGATACATCTAGCTACAAGTTCACTTGACAGTATCCTACTTACAGCAAAAACAAAGACATACTTGTAATATATTCATCACCAACAGGATCTGTTCACCATGAGCATGTGTGCATGCTTAAGATTGTACCTGTTAAGCAATATGGTGCACCCCTGGAACATCAAAATGGGAATCTCAATGGCATGAAATAGTGTGCCCAGGATATCAAAAGGTAAGTAAGTAGGGATTTTCAATAGCTTACTTCACATATATATATACCTTGACGATATATACGATGGATGCATTGATATGGAATTAAGAATACTAAATGTATAGTACCTCAGAATACATTTATCTTTATATATATTTTTCCTTGATATCCTGTCCACGGTATTCCAATACCAAAATATTCCTACAGACGACATTCCATAGTACAATCAACAATATAGCTGAAGTATGCCTTACACCTCAGCTCTTGGCATGGACGTGATTAATATGAGTACCTTCATGTAAAATACACATTGCCTAGCATAAGGAAAGATATAGTTATGCTCATGAAAAAAACTGGGTTGCACATAGGTGAGAACAAGAACCAAAGGACACATGAGCACACACGCAAACATTAAAACAATTGTGATAATTACTCATTGACAGGATCCAGCAAATGAGGAGGGTGCTAAGCAAACTTTGAGGCCAATGCCAATGACCTGTACTACTGCATCAGTGGGAGAGCGTTTGTCAGAGACGGAGACCAATGGTTGCCCCTTCACATTTCTCAGAGGTGGGATTAGAAGCTCATGCACTAACTCAGAGAATGTCCAAGTTAATTGCTTGCAGTTCTAATGTTTCTAAATCGGGTGCTCACCTTCACACTGCACACTTTCATGATGAGGGTTGTCTGTTGATGCCAATTTATACAGTAAAAGGAATGCCAAGAGCAGGGCAGCTTCCACAAGTAATTTTGCTTTGCTACTACATAACCCTTAATGCAGCCACATGAAGCTTTATGTGAGCACCTAAGTGGTTCCCACAATGGTATCTCTTTTATACCTCATTTGAGCCTTTGTTGCAGTGTTCTGGTGGGAAATTGTCAATTGTTATTCAATTTTGAAAAAAAGTGTAGAGCAAGGGGTGCCTTTTGGTTGTTTCATTTGTGTTGTTTTTGCACAGACGTTATGTGACTTACTGACAAAGGAAGTTGGTAAATTCATTACATAGATTACAAAACAATTTCAATGATTATCATTATTGACAAAATTAAAAACCACCGAATAGGAAGAACACAGTTCCTGTAGTTGTTTCCAAGCATCAAACTTTTCGCACTCACATTTAGGACTTGTTGTGTCTCCAAATAGTAACAAATGCTGCATTTAAATGTGGTTCTTACCTTATTTGCTTCTCTAGTAAGTAGGACTAATGTAGAATTTCCCTCAATGTGGTTTTCAGTTCCAGGTTTCTTGAAAACCAGTATTAACTGGTGCTGAGTCACAGCAAGAGCAGAGTGTGCCTTCTTGTAGAGAGCACGAATTGTAATTCCGAACTGTTTGGGGGAGTTTACGTGAACTCTGTATGGTGGGAAGGGAAGAATGGAAAAGTTTGTATGCGAGTTGTACTTCAAAATATGGGTAGCGCAAGTATCATCTAACATAATTTCCATGGCCCACATATTGCTTACTTAAATACATATCCAGTTGTTGTAGACTTTCTATTAACTCTAAAGAGATGATACATTTTAGAAGCAATATTTAGGCAATAATATGCTGGTTCCACTTGTTTCTGCCGTTGTGTAACATTGCGATGGGGTGGAGAGATAAACTATTTCTAAGAATGTAACATTTGGATGAAAACAAGAAAGTTCAAGATTTTCCCAAAATCTGGATTGAAGATGGCTGGTGCAACTACATTATCAACACAAAAAGATGATGGACAGAGTGCTGACAATGCAAACACTCACCCCCAGTCACAGATCTGGGTTTAATCCATCATTCTTTTGCTCACCACGCCACCCCAGTTTGGACCCAGCCATATGCAAATCAGTCTTGATCCTGTTCCTCATGGGAACAGTCCAGCCCAAACTGCCAGGCCAGGTCCTTCCTGGACCAGAAACAAGCATCCTGGGACTGGTTTCAGGGTATCACCCTTTTTCAGCCAGGCTAGCTTGAATCCAGTCACAGGGGGTCCCTGGGGGCATGGGAGGGCAGCTGTGGGCTCATTTTGAGCCCACAGGTCCCTTAACGCCTGCCCTGACCCAGGTGCTAAAATCCGGCGCAAATGCAGGGTTTTTTGCCCCGCCCACTCCCGGGCATGATTTTTTGCCCGGGAGTATAAATACGACGCATTTGCGGCGCAGTCATTTTTTTAGACGGGAACGCCTACCTTGCATCTCATTAACGCAAGGAAGGCGTTCACGCAAAAAAATGACGCTCTTTCCTCATACTTTGGCGCTAGACGCGTCTAACGCCAAAGTATAAATATGGCGTTAGTTTTGCGTTCGAAAAAAACGACGCTAATTCGGCGCAAACGGAGTATAAATATGCCCCTAAGGGCCATATTTATACTCCGTTTGCGCCGGATTTGCGTCTTTTTTTTTACGCAAATTCGACGCAAAACAGACTCCATATTTATACTCTGGCGTTAGACGCGTCTAGCGCCAAAGTATGAGGAAAGAGCGTCATTTTTTTAGCGTGGACACCTACTTTGCGTTAATGATATGCAAGGTAGGCGTTCCCGTCTAAAAAATTGACTCCGAGGCATGTGCGCCGTATTTACACTCCCGGGCAAAACTGACGCCTGGGAGTGGGCGGGTCAAAAAAATGACATCCAGCCGCTTTTGCGTCGTTTTTTTGCACCTGGTCAGGGCAGGGCAGGCGTTAAGGGACCTGTGGGCTCGGAAGGAGCCCAGAGGTGCCCTCCCATGCCCCCAGGGACACCCCCTGTCACCCTTGCCCACCCCAGAAGGACGCCTAAGGATGGAGGGACCCATCCCAGGGAACATAAGGTAAGTTCAGGTAAGGGTTTTTTTCTTTTTTTTTGGGTGGCATAGGGGGGCCTGATTTGTGCCCCCCTACATGCCACTATGCCCAATGACCATGCCCACGGGACAGAAGTCCCCTGGGCATGGCCATTGGGCAAGGGGGCATGACTCCTGTCTTTGCTAAGACAGGAGTCATTTCAATGGGGGTTGGGAGTCTAAAAAAATGGCGCAAATCGGGTTGAGACGAAAATTTTGCCTCAGCCTGACTTGCCCCATTTTTTGGCGCCCAAGCTCCATATTCCCCTACGCCGGCGCTGCCTGGTGTACGTCATTGTTTTTAGCACACCAGGCAGCTCCGCCGGCTAACGCCGGCTAACGTCATTGAATAAATACGGCGCCCGCATGGCGCTTCAGAATGGCGTTAGACGGCGTTAGATTTTTTGATGCACAACTGCGTTGGCGCAGTTGTGCGTCGAAAAGTATAAATATGGCCCTGTACCTCATTTTGAGTCTGGCAGTCTTAAGATCGCCAGCCTCACGAATGCGGTCAGGACCGATGGGTCTAGCACCAAAGTATAAATATGGAGTTAGATTTGCACCGAATTAGAGTTAAAAAAATTACGCTAATTCGGTGCAAACAGAGTATAAATATGCCGCAGAGTATATATATGCCCCTAAATATGGCGTTAAGGCCATAGAGTCATTTTTTGCACGGGAACGCCTACCTTGCATCTCATTAAGGCAAGGTAGGTCTCCACTTTCAAAAAATTACTTTAACTCCATAAATTTGGCGCTAGACGGGTCTAGCATCAAAGTATAAATATGGAGTTCGTTTTGCACTGAATTAGAGTAAAAAAAAAAATGACGCTAATTCAGTGCAAACAGAGTATAAATATGCCCCTTAGCATAAAAAAATGATGCTAATCTGGTCAGAATCATTTATTTTGTCTCAAAACTGCCTAATGTAATTTTTTTGAAGCTAGCCTACCCTTTGCACCGGCTTGCACCATTCCATAAATATGGTGCCCAGCTGGTGCTAAAAAATGGTGCAAGTCGGTGCAAAACTTTTTGGTGCAAAACTGCGTTAGTGCAGTTTTGCACCAAAAAGTATAAATAAGGCCCTAATTACCCTAATTACCTCTAACCTCAAATGGGTCATCTGCATCTCCATTATGTAAAATCCTGTTAAGTTTCATCCAAATACAGCTGCAAATTTGGCCATATGTCCAATACAAAAGTTTGTGAAAAATGCAATGGGTACAAAGCATGTTTTGAGGCCCTTCATTTTCCTTTGCTCCTCTTTGACCATTCGCTATGAAACATTCTATTGCCCACCTATTTAGATGGAATAATAGGTCTTGAAAATTTTGTGAAGATTTGTTAAGTGAGAGAAATGTTATTAAGGGGAAAAATCGGAGGAATTCCTATTTCTGGCAAACCTGACTATAACTACAGAGAGCCTACCACTAATAACTTGTGGCCCCATTTGCAGAAGCTCCACTAAACTTTCCAGACATTTTTTTCTACATTAGCAGATGATGCAAAGGTTTTTGGTGATTTGTTAAGAAGGTGCAAAAGAAAAAGGATATCCCAAAAGAGAATTTTCCACTATTGACTTTTCCATATAATTTTGTGCCACATATGGCACAAAACAACTACTTGGATTTTAATGAAATATGGCAGGAATGTAGATTATAGTCTCTAGATGATCCTTTTGTGTATTTGCACTGAATAGGTTCAGTATTTTTTAAGTTATAAGACACAAAACCTAGTGATATCAAAGGCAGTGGTATATCTCCGGTACTTGGCTATGACAAAACACAATATGACTGGCTAATAAGAGCCTTTCCAAAATGAAAAGGCAAGCATCTTGATTACAGCACAGTTTTACTATGTTGTGTGTTTTAATATAAAATGTAGGTGATTACTTCTAATGCACATCTCAGGAATAGTGTAGCCACTGTAGCAAACTGTTTAGTGGTAGGCAAAGTTAGTTTTATACATTTACCGATTTAAACAAAGCATTTACTCAACACAGTAGTAACTAGGAAGGCCTGCAATACTTAAAATGTTTTAAAAAACAAATTCCCTCATTATGACATTGGCGGTAAATCCCGCTTATCGCCATGGTGACGGCCGCCAACATACCGCCGCAGTGGCGAATATACGTTCCCCATATTATGACAC
The DNA here is from genome assembly GCF_031143425.1 of Pleurodeles waltl. NCBI lineage: Eukaryota > Metazoa > Chordata > Amphibia > Caudata > Salamandridae > Pleurodeles > Pleurodeles waltl. Next base: position 82,454,569 of record NC_090439.1, read on the forward strand.
ACACACACACCAATCTGACAGAATACAGCCACATACATAAATCCGCCAGCCCAAAGGTCAGTGCTAAAGTGGTGGTACCAACACTCATACTTGGATGGCAACAAAACAACTCCCACCACATCATGGCCCAAGAATCACCATGATGGATATTCAATGGCGGTAAACCCTGGAGGTACATAACCCGCACTCAGAATGGACACCCACACATAAAACAACACTACGTTGGCCAATACTAAAAAGATACACCTGACACTCAAACACACACAACATCCACCCACCCACAGCACCATAAAATATATACCCACATTACCCACAATCCTTTACGAACAACAATTACTTCCATGAAATTGACACGAACAGCAAAGAGACACCTACATCCCTCACGCACCCCACAGCACACACCCCACCAGATTACTCAACACACTCTCACCAACACACACCACACAACACCCATGTCCCCACTAAGGCACCCCTGTTTCATTGATGAGGAGTTAAGGGTCATGGTGGAGGAAATAGTCAGGGTAGAGCCACAGCTGTTTGGAGCACAGGTACAGCAAATATCCATTGCCAGGAAGACGGAGCTATGGCAGAGAATCGTGGACAGGGTGACACCGTGGAACAGCATCCAAGAATAAGGGACGACATCAGGAAGAGGTGAAACGACCTACGGGGGAAGGTACGTTCCCGGGCAGCAAGGCACCAGCTTGCCATACAGAGGACTGGCAGTGGACACCCACCTCCTCCCACACAGGTTACAGCATGGGAGGAGCAAGTCTTGGCATTACTACATCCTGAGGGACTCCCTGGAGTAGCCGGAGGACTGGACACTGGTGAGTCAATATTTACTACTTATCACCACCATTCCGGCATGCCATCACACCCCCTCACTCCCATCACTCCACTCCATCCCACACACTGCACCTACACATCTGACAAACCCCAATGCCAAATCCTGTATGCCATACCAATACATGGACAGCCCTCCCAGCCCTGCATGGACATCCCTCCCAGCCCTGCATGGACACCAATCACTAAATCATGCACAGCATAGGGAAACAAAAAATCCCACAATACATCCCCATACACAAACAAAGGTGGCAGAGCAACAGCAACGATAGAGGGGAAGCCAGGGATGTACAATATGTCACAGACATGACGCATAATACATCATTTACATCCCCACAGGTGCCTGAGCCAATCCCAGCGGAGAGGAGGTGCCACGACTATCCAGTGCCCCAACAGAAGATGCCCCCAGTGATGACAGTATCTCTGGACTTCAGAATCTGGATCAACAACCTGGCCCATCAGGGACCACTGGACAGTTGGTCACCGCAGCCCACTCACAGTCCACCACAGAGCCTCCCCCTTCAGTATCCAACACCATAGCACCCACCCAGTGTACCCACACCTCTGTCCCCAGGACAAGTCAATCAGTACAGTGCCCACCTGTACAGGGACTCCAGTTCGCACCTTGCGCCCAAGACAATCAGGGACCTGGGGTCAGTGGCAGTGGGCACACTGTTCAGGGGACACAGGCACAGGGCAAGAGGACACTGGCAGGACCGTTATGTGCCAGGGGGAGGACAGGCCCAGGGAACCGACTCTCCAGGAGGCACTCACGAGATCCAGGGAGCCTACCAACATTCCCAGGATACGATGGGCCAGATCCTTGACAACGTGCAGAACAGGTAGCTGCAGGAGGAACAGTATCAGGGGATCAGGAAGGACTTTCAGGCCATCAACATCAATGATCTCCATAGCGGGGGTGCTGGCAGACATGGCCAACATTATGAGGGAAGCAACAGCACAGCAGCGGGTCCCTACCACTAGCCAGTCCATTGACCAGCCCTCCACTACCGCTGCAGCTGGTAGGCAGGAGGGCCTGCCACAGGACCCACAGGCCACCAGCATACCTCCCCTTGCAGAAGGTGAACCACCCCGCAAACGTTCCCTGCGACCTAGACAGAAGCCAGAGACACTAGCCAAGACCACCACCAGGAAATGAGACTCTACTGATTGTCCCCCTTGTGCCCCACACAGTCACCTTGTCCACTTTGAACTGCCTTTGCTCCCCTTACTATGGCCCCTTGGACACTGGACCTGTGCTACAAATGGACTGGAACAATACCCTGGACTTTCCTCCAGCATCATCCCATTCCATTGCACTTTTCCGTCAATTTCGTAGCACTACAATAAACACTCTTCAACACAACTTGACTACTAGTATTTTATGTGTTGAAAATGTGAATTTATGGAAGCAGTCGAATCTAGTGCAAATGATCTGAACACTTTGAGAGCATAGAAATAATGGCATGTAGCTGTCTGTAGTCATCACATCAGTACACAGTTGTTATCTCACCAGCATATGTAAAATGACAAGCCATAGGTGACAGTAAGTAGAAATGCAAGGAAGTAAATGCCATCATGTTACAGCCACACAGAAAACATCAATAGTCAGAGGAATGGTCAGTTGCACTGTCTTATCTGTGTGTCATTGGAAGTATTGAGGTATAACTGATGTTCGGTTGTCCTCATCCTCATCCTCTGTCTCCTCAACCTCACTGTCCTCAGGGTCCACTGCTGCCACAGGGGTATCTCCAGTCTTCTCCTCCTGCAAAAAAGGTACATGTCGTCTGAGGGCCAGGTTGTGCAACATGCAGCATGCCACTACTATCTGGAAAACCATCCCGGGTGAGTAGCACAGGGACCCACCTGTCAGATTGAGGCACCTGAACCTGTTCTTCGGGAGCACAAAGGTCCTCGCGATGATCCTTCTGGTTCACCCATGTGCCTCATTATAACGTTCCTCAACCCCTGTTATGGCATTCCTCACAGGGGTCAGCAGCCACAATAGGTTTGGGTAGCCAGAGTCACCAGGAAGTTTTGAGGTACAACATTTAGCCTCACACAATGCTATGGGGATGAAACCTGAAGGGGACCATGGCTCACCTATTAGCCACACCCTGTGCCTCTGTAGTTGGGCCATCACATGCTGCTATTCCTCAGGACAAAGGCGTCATGCACCGACCCAGGATACTTGGCAGTGATGTGGGAGAAGTACTGGTCCGCCAGGCACACCATTTGCACATTGAGTGAGAGGAAACTCTTCTTATTCCTGAGCACCTGTTCATTCTGGTTGGGGGAGACCAACGCAATATGTGTCCCATCAATTGCTCTAACAATATTGAGAATATGTCCCATTGCACAGAATCCGGCCTTCACTGTGGCCAGATCTTCCACTTGGGGGAAAGCTATGTAGCTGCACATGTGTTTCACCAGGGCAGACAAAACTCTTGCCAGCACGATTGAAAACATTGGCTGTGACATTCCTGCTGCCAAGCCCACTGTCACTTGGAAAGAACCAATTGCCAGGAAATAGAGCACTGATAGCACTTGCACAAGAGGGGGGATCCCAATCGGATGATGTAGGAGGCTGGCCTGGTTTGTAGTGGATACCTTAGGTACTTTCAACTTATACCAGGTCCAGTTATCCCTTATTAGTGTAGTAGTGTTCTAGCACCTTAGGCTGATAGAGGTAGCTATAGCAGAGCAGCTTAGGCTGAACTAGGAGACTTGCAAAGCTCATGCAATACCACTTATAGTTACACAGTACTTATACACAAGTAAAGACAATACTCAGTGTTACCAAAAATAAAGGTAGTTTATTTGGGTGACAAGGTACCAAAAATATCTTAGAGGCAATACTCCTTCTGGAGGTAAGTATTATACACAATATATACAATAGGCACCAAAATAAGGTAAGTAATTAGACACAGGATAGTGCAAACAATAGGAAATGCTATAGAATGCAATAGGAGAAAATAGGTCTAGGGGCAACACAAACCATATACTAAGAAAGTGGAATGCAAACTACGAAATCACCCCTAGACAAGTGTAGTGTGTGCAGAATCGCTGGGAGAGTAAGAATACACTGAAGGTAAGTAAATTACCCCATTTCAGAGCCCAGAAAAGCAGGACTAAAGTACTGCAAGTTTCCTTAGGACACACTACACCTCATGATATGGATTTTTGCAGTAACCAACCAAGTCTGCAAGGAACAACTGCTGGATATCTGGACCTGAAGACCTACAAAAGAAGGGGACCAACTCCAGAAGTCGAAAAAAGTTCCAGGAAGGACAGGAGCCCCTGCCAACCCAGAAGAGAGTGCAAAAGAAGAGTCCCCTGTTGGACGAAGACTGCAGGAATGCACCCTAGGAAGATGCCAGCGGGTTTATGCATGATGCAGGAGATGGCCCACGACTTGAAGATGGATGCACATGTGATTTCATGTTGGAAGTCGCCAACAAGCCTTGGTTACGACAAATGTGTGTTTTGCGTCACAAAATGGCGCTGGCTGGACCCAGGAGGGACTTGGGGGCCTCAACTCTGTGTGAGACGGAAGAGGGGGCTCTTAGCACTTTAGAGAGCCCTCAGGATGCCAGGCAGCACCCACAGGAGTCCCAGGACACGGGGATAAAGGAGGTGCAAAATGCAGTTGGTGCAGCACTACAAAGAAGAGTCCCATGCCACTGGAGGTCAACTCAGCGAGTTGAGTGTCGCAGAATAGAGAACTGGGGACCTGGGCCAGGCTATGCACAAAGGAATTTTGCAAATAGTGCACAGAGGCCTCAGGAGGGGAAGAAGACGCTGTGCACAGAGGTATTGTCGCTCTCAGGGAACGCAAGGTCTTACCTCCTCCAAATTGCATCAGCAATAAGGACAGTCTGTGTCAATGGGGTCCCCCCTCTGTGTTTCTAGGCGCATGCTTGTCACTGTGAGAGGAGTTCAGGAGTACCAGTCGTCGACTTGGAGGATGCCTGCATGAGCAGGGGAGTGACTGCGTCACCCCACAGGAGATTTCATCGGTCCTTCTGGTGCAGGATGAAGACAGGGAGTACTCAGAGCGTGAACACTGCGGAAACTGTTGCACTTGCTGGCTGGAGCTGAAGTTGCAGAAGAAAAATATCCCTTGGGAATACTTTGTTGCTGTTACAGCGGTTCCTGGAGCAGGCTGTGGTTGATCCGAGGTCATAGGATGAAGTAGTAGTTGCAGAGGATTCCTGCTAGAAACACTAAAAACTACACTTGCTACTGTAAGGAAAATCCAGAGTCCACAAACGCCACAGCCAACAGTTAGGATAGGGAGTGATACATACTACACAATCAATATTTGGAAAAACATCTGCACTGGATATTGCAGGACACATGATACACCACGTGTCTTGAACATATGAAATGTCAATCTAACAACCTGCATTGCCAGCACATTTCAGAGAGATAACATCATTAACACAGCTCCTGAGAGGCAATCTGTCTCCCACCACAAGTCACACCAAGGGATAGGTACACTGAACATCTCCTCTGATGTACCTGACCAGGAGGACCACTGTCAGAAGACAATGTTGAAATTAAAGACCTGATAATACACACACAACATACCTGCATGTTGCTGGAAGTAATGATCTGGTCAGTCCTCTAGTCAGCTGCACCTTCCTTATCAGCCTCCTCATCACTTTGGATGTCACCATCATCAGCCACTGGTCCAGCTGCATCCTCCTTATCAGCCAGTAAGGGAACCTGATGTCTCAGGGCTAGATTATGTAGCATGCAACAGGCAACTATGATCTGGCATACCTTCTGTGGAGTGTAGAGGAGGGTACCTCCAGAGATGTAGGGCACCTGAATCTGGCCTTCAGTAGGCCAAACGTCCTTTCAATAACATGCCTCGTCCTGCAGTGGGCCTCATTGAAATATTGTTCCCCTTCTGTGGTAGGGTACCTCACTGATGCCAGCAGCCAGGGAAGTTTAGGATAGCCAGAGTCACATGTGTGCACAAAGGTAGGACCTGTCACAATACCGGTAAAGGCACAGGGCAAAATGGGTGACAGTTGACATTACAGTGACACACATCCTTATGTATACATTTCAATGAGCCAAGCCCTCTGTCCCTGTAGTTGCATCATCATGTTGGGAGGACATTGCTGTTCCTCAGAATGAAGGAGGCATGCACAGATCCTGAAAACTTGACTGTCACTTGGGGGATGTACTGGTCTGTGAGAAACACCACCTGTACAATGATGAGTAGTAGTTTTTCCTGTTCCTACAGATTTGTTTATTGGCCCTGGGAGGGACTAAAGCAATGTAGGTGCCATCAATGACCCCTATCACATAAGGGATGCATCCAATATGATTGAACAGTAGGCAAATCCACACGCTGGGGGAACCTGATGTAGCTGCCAAGTTGTATCAGTAAAGCAGACAGTACATCTTTCAACACAAGACTGAACATGGGCTGTGACATCCCTGCTGCCAAGCCCACTGTAATCTGGAATGAGCATGAGGCAAGGAAGTGTAGCACAGACAAAATCTGTACTGTGGGCTGGATGGCATAAGGATTACGTATGGCAGGCAATAGTTCTGGCTCCAACTGGGTACATAGGTCCATTATGGTCTGACGATTTAGACGATAGAACTGGATGATGTGTCTCTCCTCCAGGGTAGCAAGGTCTACTAGGAGTCAGTATACTGGTGCATGTCTCATTCTCCTCATTACGGGGCATCTAGGATAGAGAGGAGAGAATGTACAATTTGATGAGCACTCTACACATGCTAGCTGACACTATCCTAATTGCACACAACAAACACTGTAGACATGCCAGAACAGTTGCCACATATCATATGGACCATGTCGATGGGTCATGTAAACCATCCTTGCTACCCATTGCGGACCCTGACCAACAGCATGGCTTAAGCTTAACATGTGTAATGTTCCATGTTTAAGCTGCGTATTGCCCCAGCACAGACCATGTATGTACTAATGTCAGTTCCCTATGTGGTGACACCACCTATTAGGCACTGAGTCGCTGGACATGCACTAGAATTTACATCCGCCCATCGAACACCACTGTGGCATGAATGGCAAATATATGAGCCCAGCCATGATGGCAGAATCTAGGCCTACCCAGCATACTCAACATTTGTGTAGCGTGACAGACTCATTTTTCCATTACAATCCATTAAATGTGTCTAAAATGGCAGCCTCTTGTCCTGCATGCACTAGACAGATGGAAGTGACCTGATTCCGGTGATGTATGTCGTCATGATGGATGGCGGTCGCAACCACTGTGCAGCTCCTCATTGGATAACATTGCTGCCTATGGGAGACTGGGACCAATGATGATCACCGCCAGCAGTGATGGTCATGTGTGCAGCGGCCGTGACCACCATTTTTCTGCCGCCTAACTCACTTGACTCCTGACACTCCTGCAAGCAAGACCTCCAAGACATGAGCTGCTGTGTATGTCTCTGGGAGCCACGATGCCACGTCCTGCATGTGATAGGACACCATCCTTCACCCTGGAGGAACTAGAGAAGCTTGTGGTCGGGGTCCTACTCCTCTATGGACCTATGGACAGCTGTATGGGGCATCAGATGAGCAGGTGAGTCAAATGCCATTAACCTGTGTGATGGAGTGTGTGTGAGGGTAAAAGGAGTTGACACACCGGACAGGGAGTGGATGCATGCAGGGTGCATGGAGTACAAGTGGCTGTACAGTGATGACAAGTTTGTGTGCGTATGTGATGTGTCTGATGTGTGTAGTCCACTGCTGTTGATGTGGTGCCATTCTAGATGACCTTCTCCTTCTGTCTGTGTCACCTATGCAGGTCGGCCCCCATCAGAAGAAGGGGATTTGGCGTGCCATCGACAAGCAAGTGCGGACCCTAGGGGTCCAAATCTGAGGGAGCACCCATTGTCGCAAGCGGTGACAGGACCTGAGACGTTGGGCTTCGAAGACCGCGAAAGTCCAGCTGGGGACGTCCTCCCAATGAGAAAGGAGTGCCTGTCAGACCTTGACTCCGCTAATGGACCACATTTTGGAAGTGGCCTACACTGAGGTGGATGGGTGCTTGAGGGCACCACAGCAGCCAAAAGGGGGTGAGTACCAACTGTTACCTCGCACATGACAGGCCTTGGTTGGGGTTGGGTGTCTTAGTGGTGGCAAAATGTGCTTGTGATCAATGGCACATCCAAATTTACAATTGGGTATCAGTCACCCTGGCTGGCTCACCATCATTGATGTGTGACAATACAATGCTGTCAGAAGATGTGCTATTCAGATATTCAATGATTTGGACACCCTATGCATTATGTCTGAACAGCTCCATCCATCTGCATCAGTGTATCAGAGTTGTAAGTGTAATCCCACAGGTAGTTGTCTTCTGCAATAACAGAAACAATCTGGATATTGTACTGTAGCTACCATTGACCGATTCACCCTATCTCTCTCTCGCTCTTCCTCCCTCTCTTTCTCTGTCTCTCTGTGCTTCAGCATCATCAGGCAGAGGAGGACCCACACTCACCTTCCCACCCAACAGACACCCAGCATACACATTCAAACCACACCCGCATGGACAACCAAACACCAACAAGAACACATCTTACAACCACTACCTCTCCCTCTACTCCCAAACACTTTACCCATGACTGCCCTTGTGTCACTAAGAAACATTTCCTTTATGTGTTTTCCCTGCTCCCTCCCCCTCCCCCACCCCACGGTTCCCCCAAGTGTGCTGTGTCCCTCCCCAAGTCCAGCCCTTCCATCTCACAGTCCTCCCATCACCCCTGGTGTTGCCCATGCCCTTCCCTCGCTAAGAGGTTGACACCCCCACCCAGGGTCCCCCTTCCCAAGGCCGAAGCTAAGGACTCTCCTACCAAATCCAAACCCAAGAAGCCCCTACCCAAACCCAGTCACAAACCCACTCCCCTCCCAAGCTCAAACCACCACCACCCCCAAACATCACTGAGGTGCCTGCCTTCCCCCTTGATGCCCCTACACTGTGGAGGTCACTTTGCAGTCAAGAGTCAAGTTGGGGCACTGTGTTGTGCAATATGTGCCATGGGCACAGTTGACTATGGACTATCCAGTGGCCCAATTTTGTAAATAATTTATTTGCAATTCTGCACTTGTCACATCTGGACCAACCTTCTATTGGTATCAATGGTGACATACTTGTCCTGCCTTTTCTTCGACATGGATGTGTTGTGTTTGTGGGATCTGGTCTGTGTGTGTGTGAGTTGTGTGTGTTGGTTGTGCTAGCTGTTGTGCCTGGGCTGCATGTGTGTGTATGTGTGGGCCTGTCATTGGTCCCACTGCTATTGGTGTGTTTTGTGTCCGTGATATGATTGTGTAGCTCCATGCATTTGTGTTGCAGAGTTGGGTATTGTAAGTAGTGTGAAGTGTTGTGGTGGTGTTGTGTACCATTGTGTGGTTGTTGTGGGTGTGTGTCCATGTGTTTGATAATGGCTGTGTCATTTGTGTAGTATGTTGTGTGGGCGTGATGTGACATTTGGTACATTGTATGTGTGTGTGCTGTTGATTGGTTGTGAGTAGTCTTTGCATGTTGTCAGTGAGAGTTGTTATGTGTGAGTGTGTAGTTCTATGGGTGGCAACGCGTTTGTGTATTTGTGAGTTTTATGTGTGAGTCAGTGGTGTGTACATGTGTGTTAGCCTGTGGCTGTGATGTGTGTGCCGGGTGGGATGTGTATGGTGTAGGAGGCTGGCCTGGCCTATAGTGGGTACCTGATGGTACTTACACCTTTTGGCAGGTCCAGTTATCCCTTATTAGTAAGTTAGTAGTGTTCTAGCAGCTTAGGCTGATAAAGGTAGCTATAGCAGAGCAGCTTAGGGTGAACAAGGAGACATGCACAGCTCCTACTATACCACTTATATCGTCTAGCACTATATCATAAGAATCACAATACTCAGTGTTACTAAAAATAAAGGTACTTTATTTTAGTGACAATGTGCCAAAAATATCTCAGAGGACATACTTCCTTAGGAGGTGAGTAAAATACACAAAATATACACACAAACCAAAATCAGGTAAGTAAACATTTAGAAAAGTAGTGCAAACACTGTAGAATACAATAGGATTCAATAGGCCTATGGGCAACACAAACCATATACTAAGAAAGTGGAATGCAAACCACTTAAGGACCTCAGGCCAGTGTAGTGTGTAGTGGGTCGCTGGGAGTGTTAGAAAACACAAAGGGTGTCCAAGATACCCCACCGCAAGACCCTGAAAAGTAGGAGTAAAGTGACCGTACTTCCCCAGAAACACACTAAAGTCGTGATAGGAGATTCTGCAAAGACCACAACTGACTGCAAAGTACTGAGGTTGGATTCCTGGACCTGAGGACCTGTAAAGGAAGGGACCAATTCCAAGAGTCACGAAAGTGTCCAGGGGGGCAGGAGCCAACTAAACCTCGGATGAAGGTGCAAAATGGCTGCCTCTGGGTGTAAGAAGCTGAAGATTCTGCAACAATGGAAGTTGCCAGGAACTACTCCTTTGCACAAAATATGTCCCACGGGGTGCTGGAGGATGCAGAGTTGGTTCCATGCAGAAAGGCTGCAAACAAGCCTTGCTAGCTGCAAGGGTTGCAGTTAAAGAAATTGGGTGCTGCCCAGGAAGGACCAGGAGGTCGCCCCTTGGAGGAGGAGACAGAGGAGGCACTCAGCAATACAGAGAGCCCATGCAGAAGCAGGCAGCACCTGCAGAAGTACTTGAACATGGGTGCAAGAAAACTGAGCAAGGTGGTCATCTCAACACTACAAAGGAGAGTCCCACGAAGCCAGTGGTCAACTCAGTTAGTTGAGCAATGCAGGTCGGAGTGCTGGGGACGTAGGCTGTGCTGTGCACAAAGGATTCCTTGCAAATGGGCACAGAAGCCCTAGCAGCTGCAGTTCACACAGAACACAGAATTACTGTCAGGCGTGGGGAGGCAAGGACTTACCTCCACCAAATTTGGACAGATGGACCACTGGACTGTTGGCAGGGACCACGCTCGTCAAGATGAGAGGGGACCCAGCGGACCGGTGAAGAAGAAGTTTGGTTCCTGCGTTAGCAGGGGGAAGATTCCATCTACCCACAGGAGATTTCTTCGTGGCTTCCAGTGCAGGGTGAAGGCAGACAGCCCCCAGAGCATGCACCACCAGGAAACAGTCAAGAAAGCTGGCAGGATTAGGTGCTACAATGTCGCTGGTAGGCTTCTTGCTACTTTGTTGCAGTCTTGCAGGTGTCCTGGAGCAGTCAGCGGTCGATCCTTGGCAGAAGTCAAAGAGGGTACTGCAGAGGAACTCTGGTGAGCTCTTACATTCGTTATCTGAAGAGAAGCCCACAGGAGAGACCCTAAATAGCCCTCAGAGGAGGATTGGCCACCTAGTCAGGTAAGCACCTATCAGGAGGGGTCTTTGACATCACCTGCTGGCACTGGCCACTCAGAGGCCTCCATTGTGCCCTCACACCTCTGCATTCAAGATGGCAGAGGTCTGGGACACACTGGTGGAGCTCTGGGCCCCACCACTGGGGTGGTGATGGACAGGGGAGTGGTCACTCACCTTTCCTTTGTCCAGTTTCTCGACCAGAGCAGGGGCTGGGCAATCCTTGAACCAGTGTAGATTGGCTATGCAAGGAGGACACCATCTGTGCCCTTCAAAGCATTTCCAGAGGCTGAGGGAGGCTACTCCTCCCCAGCCCTTAACACCTATTTCCAAAGGGAGAGGGTATAACACCCTCTCTCAGAGGAAATTCTTTGTTCTGCCTTCCTGGGTCTGGGCTCCCTAGAATCCAGGAGGGCATAAGCCTGTCTGTGGGTTGGCATCAGCTGTAGCTGCAGTGAAAACCCCAGAGAGCTGATTTGGCAGTACCCGGGGTCCATGCCTGAGCCCCGGGGAGGCATAGGATTGGCACCCCAATACCAGATTTGGCATGGGGGACAATTCCATGATCTTAGACATGTTACATGGCCATATTCAGAGTTACCATTGTGAAGCTACATATAGATATTGATCTATATGTAGTGCACGTTTGTAATGGTGCCCCACACTCACAAAGACCAGGGAAATTGCCCTGAAGCATGTGGGGGCCCCTTGGCTAGTGCCAGGGTGCCCTCACACTTAGTAACTTTGCACCTAACCTTCACTAAGTGAGGGTTAAACATATAGGTGACTTATAGGTTACTTAAGTGCAGTGTAAAATGGCTGTGAAATAACGTGGATGTTATTTCACACCAGCTGCAGTTGCAGTCCTGTGTAAGAACTGTCTGAGCTCCCTATGGGTGGCAAAAGAAATGCTGCAGCCCATAGGGATCTCCTGGAACCCCAATACCCTGGGTACCTAGGTACCATATACTAGGGAATTATAAGGGTGTTCAAGTGAACCAATCAGAATTGGTAAAAATGGTCACTAGCCTGCAGTGACAATTTTAAAGACAGAGAGAGCATAAGCACTGAGGTTCTGGTTAGCAGAGGCTCAGTGACACAGTTAGGCACCACACAGGGAACACATTCAGGCCACAAACTATGAGCACTGGGGTCCATGCTAGCAGGAACCCAGTGAGACAGGTAAAAACAAACTGACACACAAATAAAAATGGGGGTAACATTCAAGGCAAGATGGTACTTTCAAACATATGTTACCTGTGTGTTGGCCGTGGTGTGTGTATTATTTGTGTGAATGTGTGCTTTGTATATGCGTGTGTGTGTGTGCGTATGTGTGTCTGGGTAAGGGTGTGTGGTTGCTCGTGTGTGTGGCTGTTGCTAGCTGTCTCTATTGTGTTCGTTGATTGTGCTTGTGTTACCTTTCCCTCCAGTGTTTGCTAGGTGGGTGTACTTACGGTTCTTGCCGTCCTTGTTGTCATTGGTTCTGGAGACGCAGGGCGAGTAGTGGGAAGAATTCAAGTTCTGCTTCCATGGCGGCTCCAGATGTGTCTGTGTTCCCGAAGCTGAGTGTCTCCTTTTATTGCGTTCGGTTCTGCCAAGGTTTTTGTGACCGTTCAAACACCCCGAAAATCCTGGTGGTATGAAGCCTTGTAAAAGGCTCAGCGGGAACATGGTCCCCACCAGCCTGGAGATGCCTACCGCCATCCGCGGTGGCCCCTCTACACTGGCGGTACTGGCGGTGTATTGGCTGTGTTCCGTTGGGATGACCGCCATGGTCATAATTTGGCGATCTGCACTCGGACTGCCAAATTCGTAATGAGGGCCTCAGTGACCTATTAACAAAGACAAATACTGCTAAATACCAGCTACAACCATAACCACTCTGGTGACTGTTGGAAAGCAATAGACCTCAATTTCTTCTTCAAAGAGATTAAACAAAATATGAATATTATACTTTCTCAGCTATATATTTTAACATAAAACAGGTATCATTTATTAGGTACTACTTTTACAAAGAAAAACAGAAGTTGAACAATTGTAACCGCTTACTCTTGTATTTTGATCATTAATATTACAAATATTCTTTTTATGTCTTTTATACAGTAGATTTGCTGCCATTTAACACAGCACCGATGAAACATTACCTGCTGAAGCAAAAAAAAGAAATTGTACAGAATAGACATAAAATAAAAACAAAAGGAAGAGATAGAAAGATAATGCATACAGAAAATTAAAACTCATGGTAAGAGTATAAAAACATTAGCACTGTTTATACACAGGGTAAGGCTAATAGTAAAACGGTTAAAAGAAATCTATTGCCAAACAGAGCAAAAGTAACACTCAGGCAATCCATCAACACTACCACGAAAAAATGTTCACTTTGACCAGAGGAGACACAATCAGGAACATTACTGCAAAGCATTATAAAAATTGTGTGTAAGGAAATGCCTCCTTGGCATGGTTGCCCCCTGACTTTTTGCCTTTGCTGATGCTATGTTAACAATTGAAAGTGTGCTGAGGCCTGCTAACCAGGCCCCAGCACCGGTGTTCTTTCCCTAACCTGTACTTTTGTATCCACAATTGGCAGACCCTGGCATCCAGATAAGTCCCTTGTAACTGGTACTTCTAGTACCAAGGGCCCTGATGCCAAGGAAGGTCTCTAAGGGCTGCAGCATGTCTTATGCCACCCTGGAGACCTCTCACTCAGCACAGACACACTGCTTACCAGCTTGTGTGTGCTAGTGAGGACAAAACGAGTAAGTCGACATGGCACTCCCCTCAGGGTGCCATGCCAGCCTCTCACTGCCTATGCAGTATAGGCAAGACACCCCTCTAGCAGGCCTTACAGCCCTAAGGCAGGGTGCACTATACCATAGGTGAGGGTACCAGTGCATGAGCATGGTACCCCTACAGTGTCTAAACAAAACCTTAGACATTGTAAGTGCAGGGTAGCCATAAGAGTATATGGTCTGGGAGTCTGTCAAACACGAACTCCACAGCACCATAATGGCTACACTGAAAACTGGGAAGTTTGGTATCAAACTTCTCAGCACAATAAATGCACACTGATGCCAGTGTACATTTTATTGTAAAATACACCACAGAGGGCACCTTAGAGGTGCCCCCTGAAACTTAACCGACTATCTGTGTAGGCTGACTAGTTCTAGCAGCCTGCCACAAACCGAGACATGTTGCTGGCCCCATGGGGAGAGTGCCTTTGTCACTCTGAGGCCAGTAACAAAGCCTGCACTGGGTGGAGATGCTAACACCTCTCCCAGGCAGGAATTGTCACACCTGGCGGTGAGCCTCAAAGGCTCACCTCCTTTGTGCCAACCCAGCAGGACACTCCAGCTAGTGGAGTTGCCCGCCCCCTCCGGCCAGGCCCCACTTTTGGCGGCAAGGCCGGAGAAAATAATGAGAATAACAAGGAGGAGTCACTGACCAGTCAGGACAGCCCCTAAGGTGTCCTGAGCTGAAGTGACTCTAACTTTTAGAAATCCTCCATCTTGCAGATGGAGGATTCCCCCAATAGGGTTAGGATTGTGACCCCCTCCCCTTGGGAGGAGGCACAAAGAGGGTGTACCCACCCTCAGGGCTAGTAGCCATTGGCTACTAACCCCCCAGACCTAAACACGCCCTTAAAATTAGTATTTAAGGGCTACCCTGAACCCTAGAAAATTAGATTCCTGCAACAAGAAGAAGGACTGCCCAGCTGAAAACCCCTGCAGCGGAAGACCAGAAGACGACAACTGCCTTGGCTCCAGAAACTCACCGGCCTGTCTCCTGCCTTCCAAAGATCCTGCTCCAGCGACGCCTTCCGAAGGGACCAGCGACCTCGACATCCTCTGAGGACTGCCCCTGCTTCGAAAAGACAAGAAACTCCCGAGGACAGCGGACCTGCTCCAAGAAAAGCTGCAACTTTGTTTCCAGCAGCTTTAAAGAACCCGGCAAGCTCCCCGCAAGAAGCGTGAGACTTGCAACACTGCACCCGGCGACCCCGACTCGGCTGGTGGAGATCCGACACCTCAGGAGGGACCCCAGGACTACTCTGATACTGTGAGTACCAAAACCTGTCCCCCCTGAGTCCCCACAGCGCCGCCTGCAGAGGGAATCCCGAGGCTTCCCCTGACCGTGACTCTTTGAACCTAAAGTCCCGACGCCTGGGAGAGACCCTGCACCCGCAGCCCCCAGGACCTGAAGGACCGGACTTTCACTGGAGAAGCGACCCCCAGGAGTCCCTCTCCCTTGCCCAAGTGGAGGTTTCCCCGAGGAACCCCCCCCTTGCCTGCCTGCAGCGCTGAAGAGATCCCGAGATCTCTCATAGACTAACATTGCGAACCCGACGCTTGTTTCTACACTGCACCCGGCCGCCCCCGCGCCGCTGAGGGTGAAATTTCTGTGTGGACTGGTGTCCCCCCCGGTGCCCTACAAACCCCCCTGGTCTGCCCTCCGAAGACGCGGGTACTTACCTGCAAGCAGACCGGAACCGGGGCACCCCCTTCTCTCCATTCTAGCCTATGTGTTTTGGGCACCGCTTTGAACTCTGCACCTGACCGGCCCTGAGCTGCTGGTGTGGTGACTTTGGGGTTGCTCTGAACCCCCAACGGTGGGCTACCTTGGACCAAGAACTGAACCCTGTAAGTGTCTTACTTACCTGGTAAAACTAATCAAAACTTACCTCCCCTAGGAACTGTGAAAATTGCACTAAGTGTCCACTTTTAAAACAGCTATTTGTCAATAACTTGAAAAGTATACATGCGATTTTGATGATTTGAAGTTCCTAAAGTACTTACCTGCAATACCTTTCGAATGAGATATTACATGTAGAATTTGAACCTGTGGTTCTTAAAATAAACTAAGAAAAGATATTTTCCTATATAAAAACCTATTGGCTGGATTTGTCTCTGAGTGTGTGTACCTCATTTATTGTCTATGTGTATGTACAACAAATGCTTAACACTACTCCTTGGATAAGCCTACTGCTCGACCACACTACCACAAAATAGAGCATTAGTATTATCTATTTTTACCACTATTTTACCTCTAAGGGGAACCCTTGGACTCTGTGCATGCTATTCCTTACTTTGAAATAGCACATACAGAGCCAACTTCCTACATTGTGTCCTCACAAATTTGTTCCAATGGCTTCCTTTATTAAGGAATTTTTTTGTGAACATTCATATAAACAATATGTTGAACATGTTGTTGAAAAAGCATTAAATGTGAAAAGAAAACTTCTTATTTTTACCTTGAATCACATCAAAACCATTGAGTAGTTCATTTCTACCTATAAAATACATACCTCATGCAGAAAAATTAACAATACCATACTTCTGCAACATTATCAAAGGAACTTGGGGAAATACATCAAGCGCTGATTCGTACTTTCATCAAGAAGCTTACCTCCAACATAATAAGTGTGTGGTTTCAGTCCACAGGAAGGACACGGTTATGAAGTATTTCACGGAAATATAGTAAGTAAAGAAAAAAAATGTGAAACAAAACACTACATCTACAATCAATGTATAGGAGGAAAATTAACAAACCTGTATATGAATGAGATTGCTCTTCTATTGCTAATATTCGAGATATATAAATTCAGAAGCTAAGGATATTTCTGATGACATTTAAAAATTCATCAATAGATACAAAAATAAACTACTACTACAACCCTATATGACTGCCCATTTCACAGTATGACTAAACTACAATGGAAGACATGAGGTTGCCTTACAATCACGTGTGTGGTAGGACATTCCATTACATCGAAATGCTCTCTAAACATCATTCAACTACAAGAAAACTTGTGTGGACATTGCACTTTGTGAAAATGCCATCCTATCAATTGGAACAACTCAATTCTGCTCTATTTCACTCTAATCCTGTAAGAGTCAATGAGAATATGGATTACATACAATGTCTACACTCTGATATACTCTCTGAGAGCAATAACTGCCCAGAGATTGCCATCACTCAAAATGAATCTAAAATCCATTAATGAACTTCACTACTTATGAAATGAACAAGTTCAAGACACAACTTCTGAAATATCAAATCAAATTTGCATTTGGTTCCTAAGAATCATAAAAAGCAAATTCAAGTGGTTGATCTGTTCGGGAAAACTGAAAATGAGGAAAATTGAACTGAGAAATTTGACTCTGGTTCTCATTGCAGAACACCGATATAAAGTTTGGAAATATCAGCTATTGTGCTTCGGGAAATTATACCAAAGCTTCATGCCTTCATGTGGGATCCATACCAATTTGAAAATGTATCCAATACCATCAGAACAACTCCACTTCAATTTAAATGAAACATTCAATTCAATTAGTCCATCCTTTTCAAACCATTGTTAGTATGCAACCAAAATCAGGAAAATTCCAAAACATGAATTGGAACATGCACTGAAAGGAAAAGGTGTTTCCTTTCTCTAGATTTCAGCAAAAATATATCCAGTCTTTAGACATATTGTAAAATAGAGGAACCTTTATTGGTTTTAGTGACTGGAATACCTACAAAAGACAAAAAAGTTTGACAAGAGCTAACAATCATAGACAAAGTTGAAAAACGCTATACATTAGTTTGAAAAACTCTCTCTCTCTCTCTCTCTCTCTCTCTATATATATATATATATATATATATATATATATATATATATATATATATACATATATATATACATATATATATATATATATGTAGATTTGAACATTGATAATCTAATCTCATCTACATACTTATCATTTGTAAAGTAAAAGCCTGACAGACAATTTTGAGCACATTAACCTGGAACAAGCTGAACAAGGATATTAACATTACAGTATACACCTACTAAACTCAAAAGATGCAAAGGGTGATCCTTTAGAATGGTATCAGATGAAGGAAGTCAGTGAAGAACCAACTAGTGTCTGGGGAAAAAAACTCTGGAACCAAGATGTTACCCACGCTGATTCCTCACTGGGTAAGGTAGAAGATATGATGATCGACCAACAAAAACTTCTACATTGGAGTATACAGGAGCAAGATAATATTTAGAGAATTCACTCTTTTGCCAAAGCATTTCATACATTTTCACACTGTTATATGAAAGCGAACTTTCAGTCACTTCTTATGCTATTGCACATGTGATGATACAAACTGGGACTGGCTTAACTAATATACCAGTACACAATTTTGTTCAAAAGGTGCACGACAAAGAGGAGAATCAAGACTATAACTTGACCAACATTATGGCACGACAGCAAAGGGCTATTGAATATTGGTATCAAAGAGATGGGTAATTGAAATGTATGCTGAGAAATTTAGGACCACCTTTGTTTAATGCTTTGAGCTGTGCTGCGTACCTATGAGACAAATTATATTAATTTCTGCTTGAAGCTAATCCTAATATTGCAGACATTAACCACAAAATACCAGCTAAATTATGTTCTTTGGATCCTGCTAATATTTGCAGCTAGTTTGATCGCAAATTTCAAATGTACCCAATAAAAAATCCAGTATTAGAGGTGCTTTTTTTTCTTTTAGAAGCCTATCAAGCAAGAGGTGTCCCACACATTCATATGCTTTGGTGGATTAAAGATGCACAAAGGATGGGATACACATCTGATGAATCTGTACTACATTTTATTGAACGTTATGTTACTTGCAACATTACAAATAAAGAGCAAAACAAGAAACTATTTGAGCAACATTCTCCTTCCAATCACATGAGTGTGGTAAATACTGCTTAAGAAAATGCTGAAAGAAGTCCAAACATTGCTCTATATGTCACTTTGGAATTCCAAGAACAAATTTACAGAAAAAAAAGAGTGAACAATATCATGTCATCTCTAAGACATGCTGTTATTGTCAAACCACCAAAAATACTTGCAATTTAAGAAGTCCACAAGCATCACAACGGATCAATGACAACAAACATTTAGGCGGTCATTTTGACCCCGGCGGTCGGTAGTAATGTGGCGGTGGTACCGCCAACAAGCTGGCGGTACATACCGCCACACTATGACATTGGCAGGTTTACTGAAGCAAACCTGCCAATGTACCACTCAGACCGCCATGGCGGTAGCAGCCACCGGATTAGAGATAAGAATCTCCAGCCTGGCGGCCTCTAATGTACCACCTCAGGCATTTTGATCCTGCCTACCACTTTGGTTTTTGTGGCGTTCGTAACACAACACCCCCCTCCCCTGCCAGAAACCCGACTTACCTGAATCCAGGGGGTCTTCCGGCAGGGGATGGGATGGGGCGCTGCTACCGCCAGCAACGCACGCCAGCAGAACACTGCCAGGCAGCATTATTTTTCATAATACGGCTGGCGGCGGTCTAATGGCGTGGCGCTGCTGGTGGTAGCAGCGACACCTTAACACCATCCGCCGGCATGGCCACAGCCGGATTTCCGTCCTTCTTGTGGTGGAAATCCCGCCGTGGTCATTATTTGGCAGACGGATGTTAGCCGCGGCAATTGCCTTTTGGCGGCCGCCCCATGGCGGTCGACGGCACTTACTGACAATGTCTTAATAAGGGCCTTATTCTTAGGCATGTGGTATGCTAACATGAATATGCAATTTGTTGTAGATTACTCTACAGTGGCTTGCAAGTTATGTTACTTCCTATACTACAAAGGCTTAACAAACAGATGTGAATGAAGTATGGAAAGAAATATCTGATAAGCTGATAAGTAATCTTTAAGTGAAATGTTACACCAATGTTGCCTCCAAATGCTATATCACAGATAGGTCAGTAGCTATGAAGAGTGTGACCATTTCTGAACTTCAAGTTTATACAGTAAACCCCGGAAAATTATGTAACTTAGTTCAGGATTATCTTCATCACGCCAAGAAGTTCTCAAAAACCTACCTGAAATTGAATACCTTTTTAGCCAAATAAAAAAACATTTTGAAGTTATGGTTTCAATGGAAAAGGTTGAAGATGCACTGATCAAAGTAAAAAAATGCCATTGAGAATTTGGATCACTTGGTATTGTAATTAAATTTCAAACAACTAAAAAATATACAGAGACATAAAGCAGTCTGTATACCATGGATTTCAACATGAAAAAAAGAGTTTAAACCAATATTATAATATCTAGACAGCCAAGCTGAAATAGGGAAAACTTTCTTATTAAAGTAACTACTTATGTGCATAAGGCTACCACTTCAAATTATCTTGTGTACTTACTGTTCCTACAGGATTGGCAGCACATCATATTAAAGGAATAAATGGCATCATCTACTATTACTGTATGTGGTACACAATACAAAAAAATGAATATATGAAATTGAATACAGATACATGTCAAGAACTTAGAAGGGTTATAAAAAAATCAGAAGAGTTGATTGTAGATGAAGTCAGCATGGTTTTAAACTTTATGTTGCCATTTGTTCATTTGCGGATGCAAGATGTACTGCAAAAATCGTATGAAGTCCTCTTTGGAGGGACATGTCATAGTCATTGTTTATAGAGACTTAATACAACTTACACCTTTAAAAGGTGAATTGATTTTCAAAAACTGTTTGCAGGTGAAAACTCAAAATTCTTGAGAAAGTACAGGCATTGTTTTCATACACAGAAAAAAACACAGAAAATTAGGCAAGTTAATTATGAAGAACATTCCAAGATATGCCAAGATATCCGCCTTGGAATTCTACACCAAAGAAGGAAAGATTATGCTAAAGGAACAAAGTACAAGTATATTGTTTCCCAACCTTCATTCACCTGCTGACGTAGAGCATGTTCTTCTTTCACAATCACAACCTGTGGTTTATTTGATCCCAACTCTTCAAGAATATTTTCAAATAAATAATGCAATTATATTTCTGGAAAACAAGAAATTGTGTATCACCCTTGCAAGGACAAAGTTGAGACTCATGGGTTGAACATATCTATTAGCAAAGGTTTAGCTTTAAAAGTATAAAACATGGAAAATTCTGTCACATACAGCATGATTTGAGAAAGATTTACGTCTGTGTAAAAACATTATGTATATCACAATTTACATATAGAAGCAGGACTTGTAAATAGAGCCATGGGATTTGTAGTGGACTTTGTCATTTCTTCGAAGTATGAAGAGATTTTTATATTTCTGTGGTCAAATCTGACCACATTGAAGGGCAAAAAGAAAATCTCACTTTGTCGCAAAGATTTATACATTATGTAGTTGTAAATCACAAGGGCAATGCTTAGGTTAATAATTAACATTGGCTCTACAGTATTCAAAGGTAGGGTAGCACGTGTTGCTCTGACTTGCGTTAAACACATAGGAGGACTATATATTATCAATGTGGATGACACAAGTACAAATGCAGACAGTAGGTGGATGAACACATGCAATCATATGTGAATGGCATGCCCTCCTCATTTGGTGAATATCCCATTTTTACAAAACCAAAAGAAAAAAATACAACAAACTACAGTTATGGACATGATTTGGAACAACAAAAAAAGAAAAACTTAAAAACACAGAAATTACAGGACAACAGTTAAAACATCTAAATAGTATTAATTGTTATAGCAATGCCATTGTTAACCTGCATTTGTACTTACCATCAGTGAAAGTACACTGACTTGTACAGCAACATGTACATCAGCCTTTCTTCAAATTGTTGACAAATCTTCTAAAACAAATTATATCAGACAACCAAAGAAGCCACTCTACAAGTGACATTAGAGCTATGATAGAAATCTGTAGATATACTGTTCACTGTTCCATCAATGGACAGCAAGAAGCACAGGAATTCTATATTGCTGTTCTACACATTTCTGTATATACCAATGCCTGACTATAAACTAATTCCATTTAAAAAACTATATATCAGAACAAGGTTTAATCCTTAGTTTACCTATGGTAATTACATATTTTGTTACCATACAGCATCAGGACACTATTCCATCAACTTAAAAAAACAATACAGTGTTGGATGGAATGTGATAATAACACTGTTACTTTTAGACACAGACTGCCAAGAAATTTTCACAACAGCTACCTTTTAATCCTAATTGCAAATCCCAAAGTTTTAACTTTTGTTGTTACCATCGTAATAAATATAAAAGCATAGGTCACACTTCCAGTGATATATTTTCAATAGATATGTAATTATGTGGCCTTGCATAGTTGATAATTTTACAGGAAATCTACTGAAAGTATTGCTCAGTGGTATGCTTTTGAATAAATATCACATTAATTAGACAGCTACATAAACAGTTGGACAGGCTCAGCATATATGGGTGTTTTCTCACAACCCCATTGATTTGTTTTTCCCCAGTAGTTTGTGATGACTTCTACAATTTGATCATCTTAAACTGCTAACTTTGAGAAAGATGACATATTTATGTAACTACATTGTCAGTTTTGTCTGATAAACACATACAAAGTAAAAGGAAAACTTGAGAGTATTTCTACTTTTGTTAATCATAGATTTTGAACTATCACTCTACAATTGTAAAAGTAAGTGTATATTTAGTACTGTTGCATTTCTTTATTGCTTGCCAAAGAACTACATTGCAACATAAACAGCGTAACTGTCCAAAATCTATTCTACAACCATCACTCTGCACTTTCTGGCATTCCACTATAATTCCTCACGCTGTACAACACTATGCAATACATCACTTTACCACACAACCCTCAAATATACATCAGTCTACTTTGAAAAACAGTATTACCTGTATTACAATTATTAACACTGCACTGAAACATACTTATGTAAAGAAAACCTAAAAGCACGTACCAAAGGGATATAACACTCACCTAAACAACAGTTCTACATTCGTTAAATGTACTATACACTTAGGTTTTATAATAATATAAAATGCAACACCACAGGGTAAACTACAATAAACATACCTTTTATAACTATATTGTAGTCACAATTTTCTTTATATGACTTGTAAAAGACATGGTTACTTTTAACACAAGCGCTTTATTGTAGAAACTTTGTGGGTCGTTCTCAAAAGAACTTCGTTCTTCTTTTTATGTTTTTTGGGGGAATTTTGTGTTTCATTATAACCATCAAGCTGGAAAAAATAAACCAAGTCAAGGTGCAGAAGATTTAGAAGAAGAAAGAACATGAAGGATAAACACCTAGGAATGTTGAGAAGGCAACTGGAGAGGAATTACTTTATGGAAATTGAGATGCCACTCCCCTGTAATGTTTAAAGTATTACACAGCAGGCAATACATAGTTGTGTTGCCATACTGCTCAAATATGTTGGGTACCATCAGTGGAGTGGGTGGTGGTGCAGGTACAGCAGAGGGGAGAGTAGTTGATGATCTTTTAGCATCATAAGGTTTGGGTGCAGATGATATTCTTCCAGCAGCCTCATGAAACTCCTGTTGCCTTCTTTAAGCCAACACTAGCCTTTGGGAGTACATAGCTAAGAGATGTTTCTTTATGCCCCAGATCCTGAAAGAGAACTGCTGCTGTGTTCCCCTTGACATCATGTTTTTGCACAGGTTACATGTCACTGAAGAAGCATTAATAGTTTTCGATCAGCTGGCAAACTAAAAGATTGCTACCGTACTGACTCTTGTTTTTCCTCCGTCAAGCCTCTTTCCTTCTTGACCTTCCTTGGCAACAGTCACACTGAAATAATAGAAAAAGGGGTGAACACTTCCTTTTTCATAATATTTTCACAGTATTACACCAATCACATGTTGTTTTACAATTACAAATTACCACAATGCTATCACAACAGTTTCTAGGAAGTGCCTTGGTACTCACAAAATAAAAACAAATATGTTTTTTTACAGTCTATTAAAGCATATTATGGGAAGCCCTTCACAACTACCAGTCTATATTGTCATGCTTTCAATATAAAGTACATCTATTTTAGTCATTATCATGACATATTTTGACTTGAGCTACAAATGTAACCCAAATATAGTCCTATACTACCGAAATATAGCCTTCAACCATAGAAACTAACAATTCTGATAGAAACAAAAAACAAATGGGCTACTAATACAGCCCAACAGTACTACTAGATAAAGGGCCCTATTACGAGTCCAGTGGTCTCAAGACTGCCAGATTTGCAGTTGAACTGCTGCAGCTGTGGTGTCCTGACTGCCACATTACTACCCTGGTGGTCAGATTGCCAAATAACTGCCGTCTCCACCAGGATCTTTGATCTTGACATAGGTGACAGTGGTCTTGGATGCAATCAGCCACCGCAGCACTGAAGTCAGGCACCGCTCTGCTGATTACAACCATGTTCTCCACCAGCCTTTTCATGGTGGGTCAACAGCCATGAAAAGGCTGTCAGAGAACAAGTGCAGGGGGCAACAGGGGGGCCCCTGCACTGCCCATGCTAATTTACTAATAACTGGTGCCATTTGGTGAATCTCTGCAAATGTTTTGAAAAAAAGGTTCATCTACCTCAGCTTCTGCTTGCAAAGTTTCTTGGTGATCTGCCAAACAGGAGACGCACAAAAAAGGGTTCTCAAAATGAGTTTCCCAGCATAGTTTTCCCAAGGAACTTTAGACAACATACCAGCCTAAGCTGCTGAATAGAATTACACCAAATTCAGAGGAAAGCTAGATCTTTCAGCAGAAAATTAGCTTTTTGTGCAATCCATTCAGTGGTAACTCAAAGAAGTTATGGTTCAACATTAAGGTAAGGTACTAAGGCCCATATTTATACTTTTTTAGCGCTGCATTTGTGTCATTTTTTGGCGCAAACGTACAAAATACAATTGTATTTTGTAACTTTGCGCCGGTTTTGCCTCAATAAACGATGTAAATGCGGCACAAAAAAAGTATAAATATGGGCCTAAGAATTTAGATTACATTAAAAAAATATTGTAATTCACTGAAGCTCAAAAGGTTAAAGTGACTATATAGCTAGTCCTTGTAATAATATAAAAACTAGTGCTTTATAACAAAAAAACTCTGAAATTCACAATTTATAGTTTAATGAGCTAATTATAAATTGTACCCCTGCCATACACTGCTTATGACCTCACATATTATATCACTCATGGCATATTCAATGACTTCATTGATGACATCACTGATGACATCTCAAAGGGCATAGAAGGGGTGGAAAACAACCTATGAGAGTTAAATAAAGACCATGGAGTGTATCATGATAGATGAAAGAGGCATGAGAAGGAACCAAGACTGGACAGCCGTGGTGTTTGGACACCCTGAAGTTCAGCAGCACTGGCTGCAGGCTGCTGAGAAAAACTCAGGGCCCCAGCACTTATTCTTTTACAAAAAGCACTGTGGGCCCATAGTTTCACCTCAGGCCTGCTTACTTTAACCAGGTAAAAAAAACACTCCTGAGACACCTCACCCTGTGTATGTTAGGTTTTGTTATCTCATGCAGACTTGAAGAGCACAGTATTACCTGGTACTGTATCCTTGTGCTGAGCAGGTGTGAGTCGAGGCACACTTAGGGCTTAGTGGGACTACTCCAGGTCTTCAGCTTCTTGCAAAATGTAAGAAGTGAGCAGGAGGCTCTTGTGTGTAGAGGCAGATCGCTCCCTGCTTTAGGAGTGACATAGGGGAAGGCACAACCACCAGATTTGTATATGTATGCAGGATTTGTGCAAGTTGTAGTCTGGATTGGTGGAGTTGTCTTGAAGGTTTGTGAAAGACACTGCAGTTGTTGAGGTATACTGGGCCTGTGTTATATAGTGCTCTAAAAGTGTGGGTAAGGAGTTTGAATTGTGCTAATTTTTGAATGGGGAGCCAAGCCAGTGGAGTTCTTTCAGGTGTGATGTGATGTGACTGCAGCATGAGAGGCTGAGAGTGATTCTGGCCACTGAGTTCTGGATGGGGTGAAATCTTCTGGTGAGTTTGTTTTCACCCCAACATAGAAGGTGTTCCCATTGATCAGCTTGTTTGTGATGAGGGCATTTGTGAAAGGTTCCAGATGTGGATTGGGATCCATTTGAACATCTTCCTCAGCATCTTCAGGGTATGTAAGCATGAGGTTGTGATGGCATTGATATGGTTAGTCACGTCGAGTTTGCTTTTGATGGTGATCACGAGGGTCTTGGAGTCGTGGTAGGAGTAGCTGTTGGTCCTTACAATGTTGGCCAGCAGGTGGAGTCCCACAGTAATATGCTTTTCCTGAAGATAACTATTTTGGTTTCGTCGGTGTTCAGCTTTAGACAGTTGATCTTCATCCAGTGGGCGATTTCAGTCATGTAGGCATTGAACTTGATACATTTCCTGGGCATTTTGTTTGCATGAGAGAGAATGAGTTGCTTGTCATTGGCTTGGGGAGAGTATGTTGCACAATAAGAGTGGATGATTCTGGCTTGAGGGATTATGTATGTGATGAAGAGGGTTGGGCTCAGGGAGGATCCTTGCGGAACTCTGCAGATGAGGTAGCGGGTGCTCAAGGTGTAGGGTGCCAGGCTGAAGGAGCAGATCCATTGGAGTGCTTGTTGTTGGATTACAATATTGAATAGGAGTTGAATGAAGATGCAGTAGGACACAGTGTCAAATGCTGCTGAGAGATCCAGGAGGATAAGAGTGTCATGTCTCCTCTATCCAGAGGCATGCAAATGTCATCCATGGCAGGGATGGGGGAAGTTTCCGTGCTGTGTTAGGGTCTGAAACCACATTGAGTGCTGTCACGTAGTTGGTGGTGGTTGAGCTATTCAGTGAGGTCTTTGTTGATAATTTTCTTCAAGACTTTGGCCAGGAATGGTAGAAGAGAGATAGGTCTGTAGTTGCTGAGCATTGAAGGATCACTGGAGGTTTCTTTAGCAATGGGAGAGCAGTTGTGTGTTGTGAAGCATCTGGAAAGGCCACAGAAAAGGTGGAGGCATTCATAATTGGTGTGAGCATTGCGCTAATGGGTTGCAGTCTTCTAGGGTAGGCGTGGCAGGGGTCTGATGGGGGTTTCCGAGTGGCATGGTGGCAGTGGTTACATCTGGGGTGATGATGGGCCTCATGGTCAGCATTGGATCTTTGGATATGTTCAGGAGGCATTTGGCAAGGTCTGTTGGGTTTATTTGTCTGCTGAAGTTGCTGTAAACGGCAGTGGTTTTATTGGTGAAGAATTGAGAGAGATTCTTGGAGAGCTGTTGCAAATGGGTGATCGAGCTGGAGGTGGCCGATGGTGAGGTGAAATCTTTCACAGTGGCAAAAACCTCTTTTCTTCTGTTGGTGGTGGCATTGATGCTATCCACCAGAGTGAGGCTTTTGGTGGCCCAGATCATTTGGTTGTAGTGTAACCACTTACCTTTCCTGCTGCCTCCTGCCAACTTGCGCTCCTCTGCTCACTGGGACACCAGCAGAGGCTCCTCAGCAATCCTGGTGCTACTTTCATGCTAAACATAGCAGGTTCTTAACTCATGCAAATGCCCCCTGACACATACTGCCCCCTACAAATGGGACATTCTTCTTGAGTAATTTGTCAGATTTAACCTGTGAGCCTATTATGGAAGCACTATTACATCAGAATGAAGATACTCCTTACATGTACCTAATATATCCCAAAACTAAGTGATAGATGGAATGCTTGAATCAATCCTCGCCACTGGCAATCACTCAAGGCCACATCCCAATCCACCATTTTTCGCCCAACATGCCGTTTTAGTTTGGATGCAGTCATATGCACATCACTTTTGACCGTGCTCTAATATGAGCAGTCCAGCCTGAACTGCAAGGCCAGATCCTCCCTCAACCTGGAACTCAAGCAACCCAGGTTTAGTTTTGTCCTTATTAGGGCTCATCAGTCAAGTGTAGCTTGGGTCTTGTGGCACAGTGATCACAGGATCCACATCTAGGCATAGCCGCCAAATTAAAGCATTAAAAACAAGGTGATAGATGGAATGCTTGTATCAATCTCACTGGCTATTGCTTGGGCCACAACACAATCCATTATTTTTCACCCACCATGCCACCTCATTTTAGACCCAGCCATATGCAGATCAGTCTTTAACCTGTCTCCAATGGGAACAGTCCAGTCAAGCAACTCCGGACCGATTTCACCCTTATTAGGGCTCATCAGCCAGGTATATTTTTCTGAGAAAAAGTCTTGCAGTATGCAGAGATCTACTAAAATCCCAACCAAGCAGCATTCCCACACTTCTGAAAAAACAGTACTCCACTCTTGTGGCTGGACCTTTTTGCCTTTTTTAGGTAATCACTCACAGGGTCAGCACATGTGATTGGGTCTACCAATTTTTTTAGCAAAGCTCAGTTACCCTATTACCCAGTAGGGCAATCGTTTTGGATCTGTAAGAGATAGCAGGATGTTTATGAAGGAACTTTACACCCATGTCTACTTTTTTAATACATTTCTTTATTAAAATGTTGGTGATATCATATGAAAACAACAGTTGATTTGCCCTCACAAAGTACTCTACTTTATACAGAGATGCTAGACTACATATTAGACTCTAGACATATATACTAGACTACATAAGATCCCAAAAGGAACAAAAAGACAGCCAAACATGTAACAAAAAAAAGAGCCAACTGACACATTTAAACAATACCTGGGATGACAAAAATGGGCATAAGAAAAGGTGTTGAGAAGCAGTGGTTATTTGCACATCTCTGAATTCCGGAGTGCCCATACTAGCATGTGAATTACAGGCCATTTCTCAATAGATGTCTTTTTTACACACTGTCTTACATTTGGAAGGAAAAAATGTAGAGAAAGACAAGGGGCAATAACACTTGTTGTGCTATTCTGTGTTCCCCCAAGTCTCCAGATAAAAATGGTACCTCACTTGCGTGGGTAGGCCTAATGCTTGTGACAGGAAAGGCAACATGGACACATCACATTTTTACATTGACATCTGACATGTTTTTTGGAAAGTGCCTAGCTGTAGGTTTTGGCCTCTAGAATCCATGATAGGCTGACTTTTGGGGCTCTCACCAGGTTCTGTTACCCGGAATCCCTTGCAAACCTCAAACTTTGGCTAAAAAAACACTTTTTCCTCACATTTCGGTGACAGAAAGATCTGAAGTCTGAGAGGAGCCACAAATTTCCTTCCACCCAGCGTTTCCCCAAGTCTTCCGATAAAAATGGTACCTCACTTGTGAGGTTAGGCCTAACGCCTGCTACAGGAAATGCCACAAAACACAATGTGGACAGATCACATTTTCCTAAAGAAAACAGAGCTGTTTTTTGCAACGTGCCTAGCTGTGGATTTTGGCCTCTAGCTCAGCTGGCATCTAGCGAAACCTACCAAACCTGTGTATTTTTTTAAACTGGACACCTAGGGGAATCCAGGATGGGCTGACTTGTGGGCTACTTACCAGGGTCTCTTACCCAGAATCCTTTGCAAACCTCCAAATGTGGCCCAAAAAACACTTTTTCCTCACATTTTGTTGATAGAAAGTTCTGTAATCTGTGAGGAGCCACAACTTTCCTTCCACCCAACATTCCCCCAAGTCTCCCGATAAAAATGGTACCTCACTTGTGTGGGTAGGCCTTGCGCCTGTGGCAGGAAATGCCACAAAACAGAACGTGGGCAGATCACATTTTGGCTGTTGATTTTGGTCTCTAGTGACAGAAAGTTTGGAATCTGACAGGAGCCACACATTTCCTTCCACCCAGCGTTCCCCCAAGGCTCCCGATAAAAATGGTACCTCACTTGTGTGGGTAGGCCTAGCGCCTGCGACAGGAAATGCCACAAAACAGAACGTGGACACATCTAATTTTCCAAAAGAAAACAGAGCTGTTTTTTGCAAAGTGCCTAGCTGTGGATTTTGGCCTCTAGCTCATCCGGCACCTAGGGAAACCTACCAAACCTGTGCATTTTGGAAAACTAGACACCTAGGGGAATCCAAGATGAGGTGACTTGTGGGGCTCCCACCAGGTTCTGTTACCCAGAAACCTTGCAAACCTCAAAATTTGGCCAAAAAACTCATTTTTCCTCACATTTCGGTGATAGAAAGTTCGGGAATCTGAGAGGAGCCACAAATTTTCTTCCACCCAGTGTTCCCCCAAGTCTCCTGATAAAAATGGTTCCTCACTTGTATGGGTAGGCCTAGTGCCCGTGACAGGAATAGATCACACAGTGATCAATGTTGGTCCTTACATGAGGCAACTGTTGACCCTGGGGTGATCCATTCCTGACACACGCACTAGGTACAGGCACTCAAGTGGGTTAGTGTTTTTATTAGGACAGGTGAGGAATTACTGGGTGGTAGGAATTCTGTGGATCCCAGCACATTTGTGTAGTTTGTGTGACAGAAATGCAAGAAAAATAGAGTTTTTATTCAACATTTCAGCTTTGCAGGGTATTCTGGGTTAGAAAACTATTGGGGAATACACACAAGTCACACCACTGTGGACTCCTCCCGGATGTCTAGTTTCCAGAAATGTTTGGGTTTAGTATGTTTCCTTATATGGTCGCCTAGCCAGGACCAAAAACACAGGTGCCTGCCTTATAAAACCAGTTTGTTTTGTGATAGATAATTTTGATATCTCCACAATACGATATGGGCGGTGGAATTTAGGGCTGAACTAAATTGAGGAGCTGCCAAGAGAGCACTCTTTCTCTGTGCTTGCCGCCGCATTCACCTGCTCTCTTGACTAACCCGCTATTGCCCGTTGCACAGACTGTGCTTGCGAAGGGACAGCAGGACTGTCCTCATCACCTCCCTCATAATTACTGGAAGAGGAGTTATCTAATGGGACTCCTCCGACTGAAAAATCACTCCCAGAGTCTGCGCCATTGTCCTATCCCTCAGATGCTGTCTCAGTATCTGCTGTCTCAGTCTCTGAGCCTATGTCAGAGCTGTCCTCAATAACCCGAGTGAGGGCGTCAGCAGCAGTCATCCAACGAGATGCCATCTCTGCTACTGGCTAAACTGTTGCTCTAAAACACTAGCCTACGTAGACAGTCACAAATTTGCTGGTGTGTGTGTGATACGTTCAACAGTAGATGTCACCTTACCTGCGCTTCTTCCCTCAATCAGCACGTTCTTTCAAGACACTCAAAAACCTTGTCACATACCATTCATCAGTCTTTAGCACCACCTGTGCCCAGTCCAACAATCATTATTGGTGCTCCCACTCCCATGTCCTCCTCCTTGGATTACCTCATTACCACCCAGCAAAAGTGCCCTTCATCTCTCCCTAGCCGCCCCCACCCCGCACATACATTTCATTTGTATTATAGCACAGGTAATGGCTGACTTTACTAATGTACTCAGCTATTTACATAAAATACAGATTTGATCTTTGCAGTAGGCATATA
Organism: Pleurodeles waltl; assembly: GCF_031143425.1. Lineage (NCBI taxonomy): Eukaryota > Metazoa > Chordata > Amphibia > Caudata > Salamandridae > Pleurodeles > Pleurodeles waltl. Next base: position 82,485,966 of record NC_090439.1, read on the forward strand.
AACCTTCTGCGCTTCTTTATGGCACTAAAACTGCCACTAGACAAAAGTCTGATCCTTTTGTAGCAGAAACATAATCACAAGACTTACTTGACTTTTTTATTGCTGCCTAAAAGCTACAGTTGAAAAGCGTCAGTTGAAGTATGTGCATTGCATTGAAGAGGCAAGCTGCAACTGCAAGGCAACTGGTGGCAAATATATATATTCAGAGATTACTTTTTAATAGAGGTCTGGTTTTCCTGGGGGCCGATCGCAGCCTCTAGTGAAACCACACATGCATTGACAAAAAAGATATATATATATATATATATATATATATATATATATATACATATAGCTCTGTCTCTATATAGATATATCTATCTACATAGATAGATGTATCTATCTACATATATATATACATATATATGTAAATCTATCTCTATCTATAGATATATCTATGTAGATAGATGTATCTATCTACATAGATAGATATATCTACATATATAGAGATCTCTCAATATATAAATCAATATTTTTTAGTAGTTGGGTGGTATCCTTGGGGACCAGAATGGCCCCCTGGGAAATCCTACAACTACTAAAAAAAGTTATTGCCCCCACAGGGGCTCGCCCTGCCCACAGGCGACCCCATGCCAATTTCTTGATTTTTAAAAACATTTTTTAGCCCCTGGGGCTCGATCACACCTCCCCAGGGGAAACCTACCTTCATGTGAAAAAAATGCCCCCGGGGGTGGCCCATTTTCCGAGGGGGCTGACCCCCCCAAGTGAAATCCCTGGTGTCTAGTGGTGTGCTGCGATCGAGGGCCAGGAAACACGTTCAGGAAGGCCTTGTGTGAAAGGGGAGAGCCTCCCCTTTCACACAAGGCCACCCCGAATGGTGGGAAGGCCGTTTGGGGCCATTTTCCCCATCGTAGCAGGAAGCGGCCGAGGGCGGGGGAGACACGGAAGATCTTCTGTGTCTTCCAGGAGTTTTTCTAAAGTTGCACCAGAGTATTTTTTAATCCCCTCCCTGGTGTCGGCCACTGGTCGTGACCCGCACCAGGGAGGTAGTGTGGGCTTCGGCCAGTGGCTGACGCCCACACTAAACAGGTTAAAAAAAAAATCATAGAATACAAAATAAAAATTACATGAGAAGTGCACACTTTAAATAAAAATATATAATGTTTTTTCCAGGAAACCAAAATGGGTCTTTACACATATAAGATGGAGACAACGGGAGCAGGCATTGCTCCCAACCTAGTGGGGGAATCTTTTAGTTTGCTCCTGTTGGGCAGGAGCATAATTGTGTTTTTTCCTGCCACAAAACAGGGGCAGGGAAAAAGGTTAACGATCTCATTCACATTACACATCCCTGCCTGAGCTCAGGGACAGGGAAAAGAAGGTGTGCAATGGTTACGGTCCATGGGTTACCTTTCTCTGAGCCGGCTCCGGGGTTTGGGTTCACTGAGGCTATACTATGTCCCTAAGAGGGACCTCCGCATAAAAATATGATGTGCCACCCCCAAGGCCCTGGCCCATGCTGGGCGGCAATGTAAAAAAAGGAACAAGGCTGCAACATTTCTTAAACATTGTGCCAGGATCAGCAGGTGCAGTTTTTGGCCTGTAGGTTTCTCTGAGACCCTTCCATGGTGAATGTGTGGTTGTCCCTACCCCAGGCGGGTATCCCTACCTTGCCCCCTATATGATATTTTAACCTTGTGGTGGACAGGTGACTCAGTCCCTGAATCCTAAGATGGCTGCTGCAGCATATTTGTTGATGTGGTGGAACCAATCAGATCTCATCTTGAGATATAGTGGCATTGTGGATCCTCCACAACATGAAATATACAAAGGATTTTAAATCCTAATTTCTCCAAAGCTACACATAATCACAAAAAGCATGCTTTCAGGATGAAGATATTGCTTTCTGCCAAACTTGATGTAATTCTGTTCATCCGTTTTGGTTGCAGCTGTGTCTAATTTCCTTTTAGAAAAATGAATGGAGAAAACATGTTTTGGGACACCACGCCCCCTTTTTTCTCTGCCCCTGCTTGGCAGATCTCCTCAAAACTTTCCAGGAAACAGCTCAAGTGGAAGAAGATTTTTTTTAAAGTTTAGCGAAGACTGATCAAATGGCGCCAAAATTATTAGAAAAAAAAAATGCTTCAGGTCAAAGTGTTGCATAAATGCATTGTGGCAGCATAGTAACAACTGATATTTGCAATATTGGAATGTCCCAAAATGATGTGCAGAAACATTACCCCAGGGGTGGAGTTATGTTGTGTCACTTTGAGATCAGGCAGCATTGTCTGCATTCTGAAACTTTACCTCCCCACCTAAAAAAAACCTCTGCACTGGGGAGAGAAAGAGAGATGGATTTTGCTGGACACTGTGGATCTACCTTGCATGCCTTTACCAAAGGCATGTGTAGTACAGACATGTGTGTTAAAGGCATATGTGTGGTAAAGGCACGTGTGAATAATGTAAGGTAAATGATGCATGGCAAATGTACTGCTTGGCAAAGACTGTGTGGTAAAGGATGTTTCACAATGGAAGTTCTAGAGACTGGGCCTGTAGGTGAGTACCCTTTGTTAGAGGGGGGACTTCTGGCTCCTTCTAGCACACAGGTTCCCTAAAGTTGGCCCCACAAGTGACAACAGGATTTCTTAGGACTTCAATAATTCAGGAAGAGGGAGTGATCTCCTGGAGGGCTGTGAGGTGCTTTCTGGAGGAGACCCTGGGCAGAGGAGTGCACCAACCACTAGGTTTGTTGTGAAGGAGTTAAAGGACAGGAAGGCAGGCTCTTAAATCCTCCTTCAACAGATCAGAATGCAATGAAGCTAATAGCCTCCGGAAAACAGAAAGTTTTACAGGCCAAGTGGTCTGAGGAGAACCTCTCTGGTGGCTGGAGCCTCTGAGTAAAGCAATCCTAAAATTACCAATAAGCTGAGAATGGCTACAGAAAACTGCAAATGTGCTGGCCTTTCATGCATGGGCCCTTTCCCCTTCCCACCCAGAAAAGGGAAAGCCCGCAAGGAGAATATTGATCATAAGGTGTGGTCTCCAAGGGGTCCCCTGTTCCCTGAGGACCAACACAAACAAAAATCACGATGAAAATTAATGCCATATCGCTCCAAATACAATTGTCCCTGGGATCCAAATAAAATGTGAGCACTGCTATGCTTCAGAGCTGTGACAATTGGGGAGGGCCAGAGCCATGGGAGTGGTGTCAGGTGCTTCTCTGACATCCCCATGCCTATGCCTGGTGCGGCGGGCACACTTATCACAAAGCCTCCTATTCATGCCAACTACATGCAGAAAGAGTGCATTGTTCCCTGTGTCTGCCTATGCTTGTTACAGGTGGGCGGCAGCAAGATAGGAGGTGCTTCAGTGGTGACATGCAGGAGCTGTATGGGGAATGCAGGAAGCAAGCAGGGACAACTGGAGCTCTGGGGCTCCTGGTAGTCCAGAACATAGAGTGCCTTGAGCGCCCAATTTGGTCAGGTTCTTAGAAATAAAAAGCAGAAAAGCCTTTCCGTGCTGTGTGCATTTGGATAGCCCATGAACCTCTGGGGCTGTCAAGGGACTCACCCAACAAGTCCTAGTGGTGGGATTAGCAAATTTGCATATTATCCTTGTGGTGCTTCATAAAGGATAGGAACACCACTGTTGGAAAATGGGTTATTGGTAAGGGCAGGTAGGTACCTACACCTAGCAATAGGCCACTAACCTCCACTAAGGTCCAGTTAGGTCTCAGTAAATTAAACCCAGCTCAACCCTTGGTAGCTTGGCAACGTGCGTCAAGGCTTAATTTAGGAGACAGAGTGTAAAGCATTCAAATATCACAAAACAGTAATTAAATAAAACACAGGAAACAGTTTAAAAATCCAAAACCAATTTATAAAAATAGATTATATTTTTATCTTTAAAATGACACCAAAACGAATAAAATCAGATAAGGGGAACCGGAGATATGAATTTTTAAAGAATTATTATTTTTTTAGCACCTAGAAACAAAAAGCGCCAATCGGGTCATCTGGTTGCACCTCGACCGGGGCAAAGTCAAAGTTTCAGGCCGACCGCAATGGAGCCCTGCTCGGCTACAGGCCGCGGGAGGCCTCGGTTAAAATGTTACCTTCACACTTAGGGGCATATTTATACTCCGTTTGCGCCAGAATTGCGTTGTTTTTTTGGACGCAATTCTGACGCAAAACTAACTCCATATTTATACTTTGGCGTTAGACGCGTCTAGCGCCAAAGTCCATGGAGTTTGCGTCATTTTTTAGTGTGCACACCTACTTTGCGTTAATGATATGCAAGGTAGGCGTTCCCGTCTAAAAAATTGACTCCGAGGCATGTGCGCCGTATTTACACTCCCAGGCAAAATTCACGCCCGGGAGTGGGCGGGTCAAAAAAAATGAGGTACGGCCGCTTTTGCGCCATTTTTTAGCGCCTGGAAAAGGCAGGCGTTAAGGGACCTGTGGGCTCTGAAGGAGCCCAGAGGTGCCCTCCCATGCCCCCAGGGACACCCCCTGTCAACCTTGCCCACCCCAGGAGGACACCCAAGGCTGGAGGGACCCATCCCAGGGACATTAAGGTAAGTTCAGGTAAGTCATTATTATTATTATTTTTGTGGCATATGGGGGCCTGATTTGTGCCCCCCTACATGCCACTATGCCCAATCACCATGCCCAGGGGACAGAAGTCCCCTGGGCATGGCCATTGGGCAAGGGGGCATGACTCCTGTCTTTGCTAAGACAGGAGTCATTTCTATGGGGGTTGGGAGTCGAAAAAAATGGCGCAAATCGGGTTGAGGCGAAAAATTTGCCTCAAACTGACTTGCCCCATTTTTTGGCACCCAACCTCCATATCCCCCTACGCCAGCGCTGCCTGGTGTACGTCGTTTTTTTTCAAGCACACCAGACAGCGCCGGCGGCTAACGCCGGCTAACGTCATTGATTAAATACGGCGCCCGCATGGCGCTTCAGAATGGCGTTAGCCGGCGCTAATTTTTCTGACGCAAAACTGCGTTAGCGCAGTTTTGCGTCAAAAGTATAAATATGGCCCTTAGTCTTTTTTTCGAAGATTTTCTTCAGCAGGACGAACCTGCCAGTCCAATCCGACCTCCTGGAGCCCTTCTCCGGATACGCGATGCTGGAATCCTCGGTGGAGATTTTTACCTTCGGACTTAGTCGTTTTTCCGAGGTGAAAATCCTTCAACCGGGGTAAACCTGGATCTTGATCCGACGTCCATGGAGCCCTCCTCGGATACGCTGGCTGGGAGGTCCCGGTCAACTTTTTACCTTCGGACTTAGTCTCTTTTTCGGAGATTTTCTTTACCGGGACGAACCAGCAAATCAGGCCGGGTCGCGGTTGAGGCAAGCCGGCTAGAGTTGCCGCGGCGGGCCGGTCCCTCTATGGAGCTTTTCTACAAAAGTTGTCCAAACTTCTCCAAACTTCTGGGGCTTATCCCAGATGTCCTTTTAAGGTTCTTTTGGGGTCCACAGCTCACCCCAAGGGTCCAGAAGTTCTGAGATGGTCCTTGGGGGGTGCGGACTACAACTCCCAGAATACACCATGCGCAAACTCCTTTTTGGCCACTGGACAGTGGTCAGCTGGTCGCTTTCTTCAGGAGTTGGTGCAGGGGACTCTGGATAGCAATTTTTCACCTATAGCAGACAGGGAGTCCCTCCTTGAACCAGTTGAAGCCAGGCAAAGTCCTTCTTGTGGTGAAGCCCAAGTGTGCAGCTGGTGCAGTCCTTCTGAGTGCAGGTTCCAGGTACAGGCCAGGGGTCCAGCAGGGCAGTCCTTCTTCTTCTGTTGTTCTTCCTTGTTGGATGTGGTAGGGAACTGAGGTGTGGGTGCAGGTCTGCCAGTTTTATCCTTGCTCCTGGGTAAAAAGCAGGGGGGTCCTGGTTCTCCAATCAGTTGCAGGGTCCTTCCCCCTGTGATGTCCACTTCCTGGGAAGTGTGGCAAAAATCAATCCCAGGAGGCAACATTCTCTAAAAATCCATCATGGCTGAATCTGATTTTTGGAGGTTACATCTGGCTGAGCCCACCCACTGGTGTGGCTAAAAATCATAAACACACCCATCTCCTGCCCTCTCCTAATCTAATCAAGGGGGCACCTGGTTGTCTGGGGTTGCAGGATGTGGGGGTGTTGCTGGTTGTCCAAATGTCCTTCTCTGCCTTTGAAGACCAGTTTGGCAGCCCTCCCCCTTCCTGCCTCACCATCTGCTGAGGGGAGATTCCTTCCCACAGGCACATTCCTTTGTGTGAAGCCAGGCCACTTCATACCTCATCAAGGCAGCTTGGCCAATCTGCTAAAGGCTGGCCAATCAGAGCACAGCAGCAAAAACAATGCAGTGCTGAAATTGGCAACTTTTTAGGTATAGTTTAAAACTCTTTACCTGAACAAGTTATATTAAATCCCACAACTGGAAGTTGTGGGATTTAATACAACAATTAATTTGATACCAAACTCTTGGTATGCATCATTTAAGGAGACTTTAAAAATTAAAATAAAGTCTCCCCATTTTAGCCTATGAAGGCCATTTACTACAATGAGGGAAAAACGAATTTGGCTGTTTTTACCTCACCAGGGCTTATAAAACAATTTTCATAAGGTCACTGCTTATAGTTACATGGCACCCAGCCCTAGGGGCACATAGGGCACACCTTAGGGGTGACTTATATGTAAAAATAAGGTAGTTTAAGACTTTGGAACTACTTTTAATTCCAAAGTCGAATTTGCATATAACTTTAATTTAAAAGCAGCCAGCAAGGCAGGTCTGCCTTTAAAATGACACTGGGCACCTCAGCAGTGCACCTATGGGTGCACCACCTATGCTGTGGTCCCTAAACCTACATGCCCTACCATATACTAGGGACTTATAGGTAGGTTAACTTAGCCAATTATATTGAGCCTAATTTGCATATCCATTTTACACAGAGCACAGGCCCTGGGACTGGTTAGCAGTACCCAGGGCACCATCAGAGTCAGGAAAACACCAGCAAAAGGTGGAAAATGGGGGCAAAAAGTTAGGGGGCCTTTGCAATCAGCCCTGTTTTCTCACAACCACCAATGTAGTGAACCTTGTTCTGGGGGTTGCTAGGAAAGTAGCAGCCCCCAAATGAGCCCCAGGCTTCAGTGTTTAAAGGAAAAGTCATCCTGTCTCCCAGGTGGTTATCTTGAACACCCCGGTGGAGGCGCACAATATTTCCTAGAAGTCCACTAATTGTCCTTTTTGTCCCGAACCTGGGTTGCAGAGTCTTTAATCATTACGTTCTGACACTGCTTCACAGTGTAGTAAAAATGCTAATAAATACAGAATATTTAATGCTGTAATGTTTAAATGAAGAGGGGCCCAGTTCTAAGTCTAAGTTTAGACCAAAAGTATAAACTTAAATCAAAAGTCTAATTTTACTACGAGTAAAGTTAGACTTTTGGTCAAAGTGTAGACTTTCGGTCTAAACTTAAACCAAAAGTCTAAACTTAAAGCAAAAGCCTAACGTTACTCATAGTAAAGTTGGACTTTTGGGTCCAGATTCTGGTAAATGTCATGCAGCGCAGTGCAGCATCCAAAAAATCTGCTCTGCGTGACACACCAGCACTCATTTTAGCTGCCGTGTGCCACACATACACCTTAGCGCCATAGTGTAAGGGTGTGTGTGTGTGAGTCTAGCATAGGTTTTGTACAGGAAGGGTATCCTTCCTGTACAACATACTATGCCTAAACAAGTGCAAATGATTTTTCCACTTTGTATATGTGCCGTATAGTGCAGCACACGTGCAAAGCCAGAAAAGCAGGGAGAAATGAAAACAATTGACAGCTTTTTGGGCCTGCTTTTAAAAAGTGTTAATTTTTTGGGCTAAACCCTTTCTTCTGATCTTTCAGAATAGGGTTTGGCAGCACAAAGCATGGGTGGGAGCACGGTGTAACGCCTCCTTGACACAAAGTAATGCCACCAGGGACCCAAAAACACAGTCAAGTTGACTGTGTTCCGCACACTGTATTTAGATGTACTGCGGCTAAGCTGCCTTGACATAGAGCTCTTCCTGGACATTAGGCTTACGGGTTCCCGCCGAACATATTTAGATGTTACCATCCTGCAGGCGGTGTACTTGTGGTGGATTGTTGAGGGAGGCAGCTTGTTGCTGGATGCAATGGACATCGTAAAATGGCAGTGGCAAAAGAATAGAGGTAAGTCATAGACACACACTGTACCTTAGCCATATTTGTCCCCCTGTACAACACACTACACAACACACCACATACACACAATAACCCATTGTCATTCTAACACAACACAACACATACATGCTGACAACATGCATTGCCATATATCCACGACACAACACAACACACATATTATTGACACTGCATCCACACACAACAAAACAAAAAAAACTACTATACACTTATGAACAAAAATAATATATATTTTTCTATTCCTGTTTCATATACATACATTAAAGCATATGTTTGCCTGTGGGTAAATGACTTGGTATTTGTTGGTATTTTTTCTTTTACCAAAACGTACATGTGAAAGTTATCAGCAATTGTTAAGGCCATAGAAAAGCACTTTTATTGCTATAACTTAACTTTTTGATAATCAATTTTAATTTTGAGAGCGCACTTCTTTACTTTTACTGAGGAAGGTCGCAAATTGTGACTCATTCCAAATAGATATCATCACACAGATGTGGCCTACTGAGGTCAGCAGACCACTATGCCTTTGATTTTATTTGAATAGTTCTTTTTTTCTTTCACATACAACCCATTTTCCTTAAAAGAAACAGAGCTGCGTTTAAACAAAAATGTGTTTAAAGAATGTGTTTGAGTTGCAGTAGTCAGTAGAAGTCCAGTCTTTGCTCTCTTTCAGGCAGAAGTAGCAACTGCAGACCAACCCAGCAAAGCACAGTCACAGGCAAAGGGACCACACTCCTCCTCCAGCTCTTCAGCTCTTCTCCTTGGCAGATGTTCCTCTTGACTCCAGAAGTAATCGGAAAATCTGGGGTTTTGGGTCCACTACTTATGAAGTTGGCAAACTTCAAAGGAAAGTCTCTATTGTTCACAAGATCCTGTCTTGCCCAGGCCTGGCTCCAGACTCACACTAGGGGATTGGAGACTGCATTGTGTGAGGGCAGACACAGCGCATTCAGGTGTAAGTGACCACTCCTCCCTCACCTCTAGCTCAAATGGCCTATGAGGATATGCAGGCTACACCCCAGCTCCCTTTGTGTCACTGTCTAGAGGGGATTCACAAACAGCCCAACTGTCAGTCTGACCCAGACAGGGAATTCACAAGCAGGCAGAGTCACTTAATGGTTTAAGCAGGAAAATGCCCACTTTCTAAAAGTGCAAAAACAACAGATGATGGATGGAATGCAGAACAAATAAATTTTTCATCCTCAGTCATGGATCTGGGTTTAATCCATCATTATTTTTTGCGTGTCATGCCATTCCAGTTTGAACCCAGCCATAAGTAAATCAGTCCTAACCCTTTTGCCCCTGGGAACTGTCCAGCCTGAACTGGCAGGCCAGGTACTCCCTGGACCAGAAACGAGCATCCTAGAACCGGTTTCAGGGTATCACCCTTCATCAGCCAGGCTAGCTTGAATCTGGTGGCATAGCAAGCACGGGACCCATATCTGGGCATACCCTTCCCACTCGGGGTTTGCAAGTGAAGTTGCGAATCATAGACTGTATGACAGCAAAATGCCATCGTACCTCTAGCTTATTGCTTCTTGTTTCTGCATAATCACCAAGATTAGCCATCTTGCTCTTTATATTAATGTTCATTACCGTTTAAAATGGGCTTATTTGTTACTTTCTGTGTCACTCCGGAATTTATTAATCACATTTTTACTTCACTGAATGGTTCCTCAATTGAACCCAAAGTATCTTCTCATTTCTGGAAGGACAGCCTATTTGTAAATTTTGTGCTAGCACTGAATAATCTGCTGTACTGATCAAATACTATAAGAAGTAAATAAAAGATCATAGTGTGTAACTTCCTATTGTGAGATGCGTACTTTGTATGAAGTAACTGAACTGCAGTAATTATTAATGTATGGTTAGTTTGCTACAATATCTATTGAGTCAAGCTGATTGACGGAGCTCCATTGGCATGAAATTCTGAGAGGGAATTGGGAAATTCATTTTTTTGTTTGTGGAATTACACTAGAAGCAGAGCACAAAAAAGTGATAGAATGTTTTCACTGTTTATTACTGAATGGTTCTTGCAAAATTGCAAGTAATTTCTGTGCTTTGAACAAATTCAACAAATAGGAGAATTTAGGATGAGGCTCACAAACGCAATTAAGAATATAATTTAAATATCCTTCTAAAAGTGTGTTTAAATCATAGGAAGCCCCTTACTTACATAAAACATGTATTAATATTATTATTATATTATTAGTAAATATTACGTTTTCAAGTAACCAGGGTGCATGGCATGCATACTGTATTCTCTTTATTTTTAACATTGTGATTCCAAATGTATCTGTCTTGGACATTAACTGTCTCTGTTCAGGTCTTAATATTTGGCATGATTCAATTAGGTAATATGGAGAAGTTAAGAATCATGTTTAATTGCCCTTGTTTAATGCCGAGCAATTATTTTAAATTAACATAGGTTGATCAAGCAAGACACTGCAGCACGGATTTGAGAGTGAGTTCTGGACATGATTTCTCAATCGGAAATAGGTTGTTAATGGGGCATGAATGAGACCTAATTTAGCTTTGCAGCATGAGGGCAATCCATCCTAAAATGGTACTGAGAAATATAGGCTTAAAATCAGCACACACAAAATAGAATATATAATAAGAAACGATAACTCCTACATTTCTTTAGATAGATATAAAAACAAAATCGATCTCAAACTGAAAATGTAGCTTGTCAGGTATTTTGCTGCTCATGGGTAAACAAAGCACATCAACCAATTTGAACGGACATTGCACATAACTGCCTAATAGCTTTCACAAAGTTGCCTTCCAACAGAATTTAGCATTAAGGGAGGTATGTATTATGTTATTTTTTCACAGGTACACACACACAAAAACGTGATTTTTTAAAAAGCAAAATACAATGAAAAAAAATAAGTTATGAGCCAAACAACCAAGCTATGAGTATAAAATTCAAATAAAAAATAACATCACAGAATAATGTGTTTATCAGTGAAAAAGAAGATATTCCCAAATCTCACAACTGTTCAAACCCAGACACAAATACATGCTCATAACAGCCAGGAGATTAGACTTATACCAACTAATAATAAAGCAATGCTTTCAAAGGCCTCCCCAAAGCCATCAGAATGTAATCAATTGGATCACTTGCTGTGCTGACTCCCTACCCCGCCAAACACAACAAAACAACAAGATCCAGACTCCAGGCCCATAGTAGACGGAGAAATTCAGACTGCTGAAACACCACTGGAAACAACAGGAGCGCAAATGGAGAATGAGTCAGGACAATGCAGACAGGAGCACATTTAAATCTGCCCTAAGAACAGAGGCGACTCCTCCACAATGGCAGAGGAGCCTCGCCTCCCTAGCCAAGAGCCAGGAGATGACGAATAAAGCAATAGTTAGACTATTGTTTTATTTTTCATCTGCTGGCTCTTAGCCAGCAGTGCAGGGAGAGGTGTGGCTGGGCCACAGGAGATGAGAAGGGGGAGGGAGAGTGAAGTGCACATGAGTGCACATGTTTGTTCGGTCGTCTGACTTTGGCTGGCCAAACGCACATGCACACTTAACTTTCTCCAGCCTGGCTGTGTTGTATTGATTGACTAGAGTGACCAATGGTCAAGCAGGAACCTTTGTCAGGATAGAGCAGAAGCAAACCCAAAATTAAACTGTGCTTAACCCCCGGTAGATAGGCAGACACAGATGATCTGCCTTCCGGGCCCTGGCTCCAAGGTAACTACAGGGGAACTGCAGCCCTTTGTGTGGAGACAGGACACAGCCTACTCAAGGGTAAGTGGGGTTCAGCCCAGCTCCTCCTACTCATTCTGCCAGTGATGACCCATCCAGGCACACCTAAGCTCCCCATTGTGTGTAATAGTCTAGAAAGAATACACAAAGCCCGCTATTAGCTAAATCCAGTCATGAGACCCAGAGACAGACTACAGACACCAAACTGCCAGTGCATGAAAATGCCAGCTTTCTTTTCATAAGTTAGGATTTTAAATTGTGATTCCAGAAACACTAAACATGAATTGGTTATCTACTCCTGTTGCGTAGGCTCTCATTATTCTAATGAGACTACTTGATTTGAGCGGCCGAATCGCCTTCGATGTGGGAGACTGAGTCTAACCCACTACAGGTGACACCTGTCGGCCTAATCCCGGTTTTGCTCAGGCTAACAAGCAGTGACTCATCTCCACCCAAGATCAGGGACGAGTGAGCAGCCGTGCACATGACACAATTGACTCCTCAGGTAAATCGTGGTCACTCAGATCACAACCGTTTCTCTCAGTTACACTAGTCTCACATATACAAGGTCAGTCAGAGGCAGTATATGTTTCAATAAGGTTTTAATGAAGCAACTGCATCTTAGACAATACAACATGTACTGCAATAACCAGGACAATGAAACATGACAGAATTAAAATTGTGACAAGGAGAGTGAAGCATAAAAATAACGCTACCATATTCTCACTAGAATCATTAGACTAATTCCTATCTAGGCTATATTAGAGCACAGCATGTTAAGCTCTAGTTCTGCCCTTCAGGATCCCCTGGGAAGGTATCATCCTTCATACCTGAGCAGGAGGCCTGAAGTCTGCATAAGCAGCTGTGGCGAAGCATTCAGCAATCAGCATACAGTCGTAGTCATGTGGCTGGAATCTCCCTCTAACGTGTATGGGACAGAGAAGTGTTTTTATAATTAAACAGCTGATGTTCTGGGAAAATGTCCTAACGTAAGGATGTGTATGTTTCTATGAATACCAGAGACAAAGCGTTACCACGTTTACCGGCAACCTATCTTACCAGCCTTGAGAGAACCACAGAGTGAAAGAAATGTCTTGTTTGAGAATGCAGTGCTGGCATAGGCAAAGAACAGCTAGATAGAGAGAAATGAAACAAGACCGCAAACGTGGCTATTGTTAAAATAATAAACAAAGCTGAATAAAATATATCTAGGTTAAAGTGCACAGCTGCAGACCTCGTTTTGCTAAAATAATGTGAATGGAGCTATAACTAAAATAGCTACACAGCACTCCCGTTTGGAAAAGACACTTGTAAAATATAATAAGGCAACTCCAATGTTATCCTAGGAGAGAGCTAGACCTTGCAGTAGTAAAAAATGAATTTAAGAGTAAAACATAGGAGATTCCTTATTAAATGTAATACGTTGTGGTCCTTGTTGAGGTAGGGGCCATTATTTCTGTGAGGCGTGAACTATCATGCAGGCTTTTTGGTGTCTCCACAGACAAGAAATAATCATTAGGAATAATGTATGAAGGTTGGTGGCGCTGACTGTATCTGTGGGTGAAAATTGAGCAAGTGGATTTTAGGGAGCCATGGTGAGAGAAAAGCAATCAAATTGTTCCCTTCTTCTGCTTCAGGGATGCAAAAGATGTAATTTTTTTCTCCTCTGAAGCGATCCTCCAATTTGGTCACCTTCCATTTCAAGTTCCAGATTTTATCACCCCGGTCTGGTGATTCCACTAGTCTGTTTTCCATGGTAGTGGGTCAGTGCTCACTGTGGATAAGTTGAGTCTTAAAAGGAGCTACTTCCCCATGGAACAACTTAAGTTCTTTGTTCTCTGTTGTGGAGTGTTCTACAGAGATTAAGGATGTTTCAATGCACCTTCCAACTTACTCTTCTATTCAGTACTGGATCTGTAGAAGGTGTCTCAGAGGACCGCCTGCTGCTGTGACTTACTGTGCACTCTTCCAGATTGCTGTTACACCTGGAAAGACTTCTGCCTGGAGCCTGCCTTGATCCCTCAGAGGCCAGCTCTGGACTACCAAAAGTGACTGCAAGGGTTAGTTTGCTGACCTCCTGTTCAGAGCCAGAAGGACATAAAAGCCCCCCACCTTCTTGAACCCATAGCTGGACCAAACTTGAGTGAGTCCTGCACTGCCAAGAGCTGTCCCGCCAGTCCTGAAACCTTGGTTGTGGTGCTAAAGGTACCCATAGGGCCAAATTCGAAAACTAAGGACAGAAAAATTTGGACCAAAAAGTTATCTAATTCCAAAGGCAAGCAGTGACCATGCCCAATCCACTTTTTGTATCCGAACCATGTTCCATTGTGGTCAGCCTAACTTCTGAATTTGACCCAGTCTTGCATGACTAGATGACCACAGTAGGTTCTTTGATCTTTTAGGTGCCAGATTTCAATAAAAACTTAACAAATTCATAACTCTGGTTCTACCTATTGGATTTTTTTCATTTCGGTGGCAAATTATTTTTTTAAATATGCTCTATTTTTCTAAATTGGTTTGGGTTTTTTCTTGTGTTGTGTTCTTGCTTTATTACTGTTTGTGTGCTACATACATATTTTACACATTACCTCCAAGTTAAGCCTGACTGCTTTATATGCCAAAAATCAAATAAGGCCTATTACCAGCTCTCTTTTCTAAAGACAGTCAAATATTTTCTTTTAAGAAGAGTCTTCAAAACTGCTGGTAAAGCCCTTGTACTCTTGCACCTCGATGGTGGTAATGTCTTGTTCCATGGCCTTGCAGAATCCACACTGCACCCTTTTGATGCATTGTACATGCCACAGCATATCTCCTCCATGGCCAGAAAAAAATATGATCATATTAACCTCATCTTGACGGAGATCCATTGGCTTCCCTTGCTGGCAAGCACCTCCTTCAAAACCAACTGCATCATTTGCATATGAGCTCATAGTTTCTTGAGGTTCTCTGCACACCCACTGCCAGGACACCATCATACTGCAGACTAACAAGTGTTAAAAAAGTAGAAAACACGCGAACAGGCCTTTCGATCTATACACCAGGTTGTGGAACAGAATCCATGTATGCATCAGGACTGCACCAGCACTGATCCACTTTAGAAAATAGTTTTAGGCTCATCTCTTTAGAGAATACTATATCACAATGTATTAATAATCCATAACCCATCTTGCTCTCCTGTTATTCATTGACTTGTCTTTGACAATGTACAATGACATGCTGCCCTTTGGTTAGGTTTGCACTATAGGAATAACATATATCTATATATATATATATATATATATCCATATATATATATATATATATATATATATACATAAACATCACAGTTGTGCCCTAACATGTCACCAAACCTCTGCCTTAGGAAAGGAAAACAGTATCCACTAAATGATGGAAGTAGTCAATTGCAGTGTCAACCTTATATCCTGCAGTAATTGGGGGAAGTTATGGCTGAAAGCTACTAGGGGGCTGACAAGTGAGAAATTTCCCTATGCTCTGTGCTGCGCCCACATGCACTCCAGATTGTTATACTGCCACTGTCTCGCGGAATCACAGAGTGCGTGCAAAGGGACATCACAGCTGTCATCGCTATGTTATTCAAATTAACTGGAAGATTAGTCATCAACCCATGTAACACCACTAACTGAACAATCACTTCCCCTTTCTGTTCCTCTCCCTCAAGTGCAGTCCCAGTATAAGAGCATGCATTAGAGCTGTCTTCCATTTTTTACTGAGTGCCTGGGCAGCATCCCTTGCTGTAGTGGGCCAAAACCAAAAACAAAAGTCAGCGACATAGCAATTGGCCTATGGATGAAGAGGCATAACTATAAGCCCCTGTATAGTATATTTAAGGCAAACACTCACAGTAAAGTTGGCTGAAGTGGGCTAATCCACTACCTCATCCTGTAGTGGACCACAAACAGTTTATACCCCCGGTGTGGTGACCCCCAAATAACAGCTTGTCTGGGGGGGGTAGTGGAGTTCATGTTTGAGGATTATTATTGTTGCAGACTCTACACAACACAAACAGTTGTAACTGTTGTCCATTGTGGATGTGATGCTAGCTTGGTGGCAAAGTCTGCAAACAGAATTAGCTTTTTTGCACAGCGTAACAATTAATCCCATTATCGCTAACTTCTGCTGGTCTACTGGTACGTTTACGTGTACTCCAATGAAAGTAGAACCTCAAATCTAAGAATTTACCAAATCGTTGTTCACATGTCAATGATTGGCTCCTCTTCTCTTACTTCTGTCACTGGGCTCATCAGGTAACAAATTTGTATCATCTTATTCTCCAGTCAGTGCATCCATTGTCAGTTCCTGGGAACATCGCCTTTACACACACTAAGGCCCGTATTTATACTTTTTGACGCTAAACTGCGCTAACGCAGTTTAGCGTCAAAATTTTTGGCGCCGGCTAACGCCATTCTGAAGCGCCATGCGGGCGCCGTATTTATTGAATGGCGTTAGCCGGCGCAAGCAGACCGGCGCTGCCTGGTGTGCGTGGAAAAAAACCACGTACACCAGGCAGCGCCGGCGTAGGGAAAAATTGCGTTAGGGCGTCTTAAAAATGGTGCAAGTCAGGTTGACGCAAAAAAATCGCCTCCACCCGATTAGCGCCATTTTTAACGACGCCCAGACGCCATTTACATGACTCCTGTCTTAGTAAAGACAGGAGTCATGCCCCCTTGCCCAATGGCCATGCCCAGGGGACTTATGTCCCCTGGGCATGGCCATTGGGCATTGAGGCATGTAGGGGGGCACAAATCAGGCCCCCAATGCCAAAAAAAAAATATATATACTTACCTGAACTTACCTGAATGTCCCTGGGATGGGTCCCTCCATCCTTGGGTGTCCTCCTGGGGTGGGCAAGGGTGGCAGGGGGGGTCCCTGGGGGCATGGGAGGGCAGCTGTGGGCTCATTTTGAGCCCACAGGTCCCTTAACGCCTGCCCTGACCCAGGCGCTAAAATCTGGCGCAAATGCGGGGTTTTTTGGCCCGCCCACTCCCGGGCGTGATTTTTGCCCGGGAGTATAAATACAACGCATTTGCGTCGCAGTCAGTTTTTTGGACGGGAACGCCTACCTTGCATATCATTAACGCAAGGAAGGCGTTCACGCAAAAAAATGACGCTCTTTACTCATAGTTTGGCGCTAGACGCGTCTAACGCCAAAGTATAAATATGGCGTTAGTTTTGCGCCGAATTTGCGTCGAAAAAAACGACGCAAATTGGGCGCAAACGGAGTATAAATATGCCCCTAAGTTTTTAGCAGTTCTCATGACAAAGAATTTCTGCAACTAACATTCGGTCAACACAATGGAAAATTACAATTTAATTCACTAAGCAGCCATTTTATCATTTGTAGAAGCAATGCAACTTGACATGAGACCGTGCAACTAGGCCCAAGACCTCGCTAAATGAAGGCCTGCGATTAATAAAGCAAATACACAATACATAACCATTAATATGACATCCTAGTACATTAATCCAAACATGAGCTCAACATTTAAAATTAAGCTGTTAATAAGTACACTTCGTGATTACTGATGGTCACACAAGTAGGCACATTTTCAAACTTGTGTATTATTTTTCTCTGTTAAGTCAGTTTCTATGTAGATATAACATTCAGAATACATGAATATTCATTAGTAAAATTTCAGTGTTAACAATCCCTGCTCTGATGACTAAATATGTTATCACACTTACATCTCCCCACACAAATTTTCCTTTTAGCTAAAATTTGTCATCTCTATCCGTTTTAATATTTGTTCTCTCTTTGAATTTCCCTAAACAAATTTTCCATTCTTATCTCTTCCCTCCTCTGATCATTCTTCATTTCCTTAATTTAATCACATGATAAAATTTACATATTCCAAATGCTCCAATTATGCAAATCACAATAATCAACATCCCTTGTGTTATTTTCAATTTTATCCCTTCCCCAACATTGCTGAGCCAATTTCCCACTGAAGCAAATCCTTTGCCAACTTTTTTGCAAACACCGATTCTTTCAGCTCTCTCAAATCAGCACTATCATTAGTCAGATTAGTATGTAAGCTCCTAATTTATTTGCTATTATCAGAAATATATGAACAACAATGCTTTGAATTCAGCATTCTGCAAACTCCGCCATCTTTTGCTAAAAGAACGTCTAACGCAAGACGGTTCTGAAGAGTCATAGATCTCACCGCAGCTATTTCTGTATCCATTAGGATCATGGCGCCTGAAAAATTGGTCAACATGTTTTCCACAATAGTAGACAACTTTCAAATCTTTATAGAATTCAGAACAACTCCCACTGAAGAAATTATTTCTCCAAATATATCACCCACTCTACTAGAAGGAGACTCTATTTTTTTTGGTGTGATGTAACTAAGTCATTTTCGGTAATCTGTTCAAGTCCTCAAGTTTAAATATTTTTGGGAAAACTATCCCCAAATAACATGTGCCATACCATCTTCTTGCAAGACGGTAATAAGCATTTGGCCCACAGATGTAATAAATTCCAGAAATCACTGGATCCTGTCCATTCAACATGAATGTCCATTTACTCTAAAAACAAAAATACATGCCTACATTCACTCGTTCCCACAGTGTTGTGCATCCGAAGCTAATCTTCCTTGTGTTTTTATTTCACTAAATGTGTAATCATTTCTAAATGTCATTCTCTCTAAACCCTTTTCTAACTTCTCCTTTAATGCCTTTCTCCTGTCATCTGTCTGATCGAAAAAACTATTTTCTAGTGTTGTAAGCAACAATGTCAGATTGTTACAATGTGCATATGCAGTGCCAAAGGTTAATGTAGGCTTGAAAAAGCCTCTCACTAATTCTGTGGTGTTTTGCTTAGCTACTCTCCTCAGGTACTTAATTATGGGGACAAACACAAACACAACATCATAATTGGAGTAGAAATACTGGATGTACTTCTAGCTATGGAATCTTGTAAGTAACACTACAACTCATCCCATAAGTGAGAGGCAAACAATGATAGGTAACTCCTTATTTGACTGATGAAGGAATCTGCATGAAAACATAACAATTTCTCACATCCATCGTCTCAACATACTCACTCAATAAGTGATAGAAAACAGTAGAAGAAAGTTTTCCTTGTGCATTACCTACATGCAGATATTTCTCATCTAAGCTGAACTTCTCTATTTCTGTGACTGCAGTAGTTGTCTCTAAAGCTAAGGTATGGTTGGCTTTACCCTTGTCAAGAACAGTCATTCTCACAATCAATACCAGGCACAATATCACACATACAATGACCAAACCAATACTCAAGTATTAACAGCATCTAGTCTTCCTACCCTGCTGGCTAACGTTACTCATAATCTGTAAAGCATCAGAAAGCAGAAGAGAAAAATAACAACTATGTAGCAAAAACTTAAAAAATAAATTTGCAATCTTCTTTTGGCAATTATTTACAGCTTTCAGTCTTACTTCCAGGATCCTTTTGTCGAAGTCGGTAAGTTTGTCAAAAATCTGTTTGGCAGCTTGGCAAACCAGGTTATTTTGTTAAATCAAGTTATCAAAAGCATTTTCCGGTTACTTTCAACAGTCTATTTTTCTCCTTTGCACTTCTCTCAACTTATAGTCTTAACTGTTCAGTTCATTGGTTTACTCTAAGTGCAAAAATATTTTTTTTGCCATTCACTTGTTGCATACGCCCATTCAGGACCAGTGTACCTTCGACTTGCAATTATCTTTTTTTCAGCTTTCGATCTCCATTTAATTCTCCTTTGCTCAGATCTCTCCATGTCGTATCTACGTTCTCCTCAATAGTTGTCACTACAACTGCTTCTTTTCTCTTTGCTTGTGACTCCAGCCACTTATCTACTTTCAGTGGACCTTTAGTCAAAGCTCTTTTAAGTATCAAACTTGTACTGCTCTCCATGACTTTCTCTTGACAGACCTGCAACTGTTTCAGGAGGAGTCAGACCACAGTGGCTTCGATCCTCCTCAATTCCTTCCCCTCTGGGTCTGTTGTTTTCTCTTTTTGTCTATCAAGATCATCTACTTCTGGGAGTGCCCTCCTCTGACTAGACTGTCTTGCTGCCTCAATTGAGATTGGTTCACTTTCACTTTCCTGTAGGTCTTCTCCTTCGTCTCTCACAAGAGTGTCTGAACTGCTCTAGATTTGCTCAGATCCGGTCTCAGCTCCTCTCTCTTCTCTTTCCAGCTCTGAGTTTGGTCTGTTCATTATTGGTACTCTCAACTACTCTTCTTCATTGTCCAAAGGACATGTCAAATTTCTCGTATTGCTTGCGTGGATCCAGTTTGGAACTCCAGCACACGTCACAGCTGTGGTAGTGATCAGAACTACCTGGAAAGGGCCTTTCTACTGAGGCTCGAAACACATCTTCCACGCATGCTTTCTGATCACAACCCAATCACCCGCTCTCAGGTAGTGTCCTTGATCTTGAGACGGTTGCTGTGTGGTGGCTTCCACCTGATGAGAGAAAGAGCGAACCACACCAGCCAAACCCTTGCAGTAGTATAACACCATATCATCCATTATGTGCACAAGAGCATTTGCAGGAACCGCTGGCAAACTTATTGCTCTGCCCATGAGGATCTCATGCAGTGACAGTCCTGTCTTCCTGTCAGGTGTGTTTCTCATAGTCATCAGAACTAACAGCAGTGCGTCAGGCTATTTCAGATTCGTGGACGCACACATTTTCACCATTCTCGATTTCAAGGTACCATTCATTTATTCCACAAGTCCTGATGCTTCAGGGCGGCAACTACAATGTAACATCTGCTGAATGTTTAAGGCTGAACATAGTAATTTAATTACTACATTGTTGAAGTGACTTCCTCTATCTGATTCTAAAGAGATCAGAAACCCAAAACATGGTATCAGTTCCCTAAGCATTAATTTCGCTACTGTGAGGCTGTCATTTCTTTGTGTAGGATAAGCTTAAATCCAATGACTAAAGATGCAGACAATCACCAACACATATCTCAATCCTCCACACACCGGCATCTCAATAAAATCCATTTGCATTTTGCTGAATGGACCTCCTGCTCTTCTAATGTGGCTCAAATTGACCACTGTTCCTTCAACCCACGTTCCTTTGTTGGCAAATAACGCAACAATGGCAAACTGCTTCAGCAACCTGTCTAAACTTTGGAGTGAACCAATTTTGCTTGAACAATCGAATCATGGCATCCCTTCCAACATGTGCTTGACCATGATAATATCTAGCCATTTGAGTCAACAAACTGTTCAGCAGTACCAATTGACCTTCTTCCGAAATCCACAATTCATCCTGACGCTGTACACATTTCATTTTGACCCATGACCTTTTCTCCTCCCTATCAACATTATTTTGCACTGTCTTCAGCCCTTCCAAGGTATCTGCAACATATAATGCATAACTTGGACATGTCATCTTCCTCAGGCAACACTTCCCACTTATCTTTGAACGATATACAGTTCAATGCGCAGAACTTTGCAACTTGATACGCATATGCATTTTCCCATTGACACAAAATCTTGTGATTTCAGATGTGCACTGCATTTCACCACAGCAATCTTTTCAGGCATTTGGATAGCTTGCAAAAACTCCTGGATTTGCTCACCATTTCTTACTGGTGAACCAGAAGAGGTCAGGAAACCTCTCTGAGACCACAACTGGACACTAATCCAAATCCATACTGGCTATCCGTATAGATGGTAAATTTAAGCTGTGCAGAAACATAGCATGCTCTAGTAAGGGCTACCAATTATGCTACTTGTGCGGAGTATACTCCTTGAAGCCAGGATTCTTCAAGTATACCAGAAATTGTGCATACATCATATTCTGCTCTCAGTATTCAAGTATAGTCCCTTAGACAGGAACCATCTATGAAGATAATTTGGTTATTTTCTTCCAATCATTTCTCTCGGATATCAGGCCTCGGTTCTATGCACGGATCAGTTACTTTAAGGCAGTCATACTCAATCTCTTCCAATTTTCCAATTTCAAAATTCACATTTGGGAGTAAGGTTGCTGGGTTAAGCACTGTACATGTTTTCAATGACACGTTTGAGGAACCCAGGATGCTTGTCTCGTAGCGAGTCAGCCTGGCACCTGCTAGGTACTGTGTCTTTTTTCGTGTAAGTAAAACTTCAATAGAGTGAGGGACCATAATAGTCAGGGGATGTCCCACCACAATGCCTTCCCACTGTGAGAGGCTCTGTCCAACGGCAGCGACTGAACGCAAACAGCCTTGTAGAGCTGCTGCAACTGAGTCCATAGAAGCTCTAAAATATGCTACTGGGCAGATTACACCACCACAGACTTGAGTCTAGACAGACAAAGAACATGCATCACGCTCATCACAGAACAACATAAAGGGTTTTGTGTAGCCAGGCATTCCCAAAGCCGGGGCTTTGCAGAAACTTTCTCTCAACTCAGAGAACACTTTCATACAGGCCTGATCTAACACTAGGGGATCAGTGACTTCTTTGGGTCGATTGGAAAGGCATTTCCATTGACTCCAGGTTCTTTTTCAAGATCTGGTTAAAAATGGAAGGTGATTCTGAAAACCCTTGAGGAATTCTACACCAACAGTAAACTCGATCTAAAAATCTGAAACAGAAGAGAAATTGACTATCCTCATGAAGAGGCACAGAAAAGAATACTTGTGATAAGTCTATAACGGTGAACCATTCAGCATCACATGGGATCTGAAACAAAATCACTGCTGGATTTGGTACTATGGGACAACATTCAATCACAACGTAATTTATTTTTCTCAAATCTTGAAGAATTTCCCACAAGGCTTTCTCAATCCCATTAGTGGTGAATTACATGGTCTGTTCAATACTTCTTTCAAAACCCCTTGATTCACAAATCCTGCAATTATGGGAGAAGCCTTCTTGATGATATCCTGTGTCATGTGATACTGGGGTTTCTGGGGAAATATTACATTCGGCTTCACTGGAACCTTAACTGGCTCAACTCCCTTTATCAAACCAATGTCTTTCCTTGTCAAATCCCACACTTTCTCTTTAACTGTTCCTTGTAAGTCAGAAGGAAGATCCCACTGTGAAAACTGGAAAGAAGTTAATCAGAGGGTACTCCTCATTTATTATCTCACACTCTGTCTTTGGAGCTGGGCCATCCTCATTATCACTGTTTGTCTGTATCTCAACTCCATCATTTGACCAAATAATTGAGCATCTTGTTTTACGCAGAAAGTCCCTTCCCAGTAAGGATACCGGACTTGAGTCACAAACTACGAATTTGTGTAATCCCTTAAAGTTGCTAATTTTAACCTGAACTGGTTCTGTAATTAGGTTGGTCAAATACTGATATGATACTCCTACAATCTGAACTGTTTTTACACAGTACCGTCACACACAGGGATCAAGATTGAGTATTGCACTTGCATTCAATTGGCTATATGCCACACCAAGATGAGAGCCAACCACTGGCAATTGCACCCCTCGTGGGACCCACAAAGCCCTGACTGACATGAAATGCAACTGAGCTAGGTTACCTGCATTTGCTGTATACCCATTACCCTTGAACTGGATCACGCTTCAATTTCTGTCCTGGCATTAAGGGGTACCCACTAACTCACACCCACCACCTGGACCCCATGCCACCTACCATTTATTGTAGTAACGCCCACTGAACTCACCCCCTTGTGGCTGCTGTTATGCCCTCAAGCGCCCATCCAGCTCTAGGTAGGCCACCACCATATGCAGGCCATCGGGGGGTCAGGTTCTGATGGGCACCCCTTCCTCGTTGGAAGGCCATCCCCAGCTGGGTCTCCACCGCCTTCCTTTGCCATCGTCTCAGGTCCTTCCACCGATTCCTGCAGTGTGTGCTCTGCCTGCTGTAGACCCCCAGGGTTCACACATCCTTGGCGATGGCACACCACAATCCCTTCTTTTGATGGGCGCCGACCTGCAGAGGTAATACAGACAGGTGGACAGCATTACACATACTATCCAGCCTGTCACACATATGGCCCACAAATCTTGTTTCCAACTCCATTGGCACACACATCTCCCGACACCCACCATGTACACTACCACAGGCATCCTCCCCAAATAACACGATGCCTGCACACACATCTCTGTGCAACCTTCCCTTATGTATCGTGCCAAAGGTGTGCTCACCTGTTGGTCTGGAGGCCCATACAGCTGTCCATAGTGCTCCAACTCCATCGAAGTGAAGGCAGGGGCCCTTTCCCCGGTCACACGGGCCATGGCAGGTGTCAGACACAGGTCACAGCAGTACACACAATGTATGTGTTGTCTTGTGGAGAGGCAGGAATCAAGTGAGGATTCAGATAGAAAATATCAGTCACATCCTCGGCGGTGTACACCGTCACTGCCGCCGCTAATCCCCATTGGCCACTGTACTCCCTAGAGCCCCATATTAGCCAATGAGAAATTGCACGGCGGTGCAAGACCACCTTCTGCCATGACGTCCAACATCGGCAGAGTTACCTTACTTCCACCTGTCCCTAGATATAGGACAGGTCATTTCCTTGGTGGTGGACAACATTCAGATCTTCCATAACTGAGTCATTGCCAAAAATTGCACATACATTGCCATTCCCACTGTCCCATCATATTAATGCTATATGCACACTGATGTGGTGGTTCCATTGTTCAAATTGTGACAGCCTACTCTCTCGTGTGTCCCTTAGATACCTACCACTGCAGATGAATAGGAGGAGGAGTCAAACTCCTGTGTACAGACCCCTTGTGGACCTGGCTACACTGTTCTTTTTGCATTTGTCGCCCCAAGTGGGAAGGGTATGCCCAGACGTGGGTCCCGTGCTTGCTATGCCACCAGAATTTAAGCTAGCCTGGCAGATGAAGGGTGATACCCTGAAACCGGTCCCAGGATGCTTGTTTCTGGTCCAGGAAAGACCAGTCCTGGCAGTCTGGGCTGGACTGTTACCCTGGGGAACAGGGTCAAGACTGATTTGCATTTGGCTGGGTCTGAGCTGGAATGGCATGGCAAGCAAAAAAACTGATGGATTAAACCCAGATCTATGACTGGGGGTGAATGTTTGATTTGTTCTGCATTCCGTCCATCTGTTGTTTTTGCATTTGTCGCCCCAAGTGGGAAGGCTATGCCCAGACATGGGTGCCATGCTTGCTATGTCACCAGATTCAAGCTAGCCTGGCTGATGAAGGGTGATACCCTGAAACCGGTCCCAGGATGCTTGTTTCTGGTCCAGGGAAGACAAGCCCTGGCAGTTCGGGCTTGGACTGTTCCCCTGGGGAACAGGGTCAAGACCGATTTGCATCTGGCTGGGTCTGAGCTGGAATGGCATGGCAAACAAAAAAACTGATGGATTAAACCCAGATCTGTGACTGGGGGTGAATGTTTGATTTGTTCTGCATTCCGTCCATCTGTTGTTTTTGCATTTTACACTGGAGGACAGGCATATAATACTCACTTATAGACTGGGCAGGGCCACAATCACAGAGCTGTGTGCCAAATTGGAGCCTGACCTGATTTGAGCTATCCATCATCCCACTGGGATCCCCCCTCTTGTACAGGTTCTATCAGTGCTCCAAATTGTTCTTTCCAAGTGACAGTGGGCTTGGCAGCAGGAATGTCTTAGCCAATGTTCTCAATCGTGCTGGCAAGGGTATTGTCTGCCTTGGTGAAACACATGTGCAGCTATAATGCTTTCCCCCAGGTGAAATATTTGGCCACTGTGAAGGCAGCATTCTATGCAATGGGACATTTACCCAATATTATTGGGGCGATTGATGGTACACATATTTCCTTTGTCCCCCCCTGCCAGAATGAACAGGTGTTCAGGAATAGGAAAAGTATCCACTCACTCAATGTGGAAATGGTGTGCCTGGCCGACCAGTACATCTCCCATGTCACTGCCAAGTATCCTAGGTTAGTGTATGATACCTTTGTTCTGAGGAATAGCAGCACCCAAAATTTGATTGTCCAACTACAGAGGCTCAGGGTGTGACTAATAGGTGAGCCAGCATCCCCATCCGCTGTATGTTAGTGTATGCCTTCAGGTGTTATCCCCATAGCATTGTGTAAGGCTAATGTTTGTCCTTCAATACTTGCAGGTGACTCCGGCTACCCAACCTATTGTGGCTCCTGGACCCTGTGAGGAATGCCAGGACAGGGGCTGAGAACCGTTATAATGATGCACATGGGCGAACCAGGAGAATAATCGAAAAGACCTTCGGTCTCCTGAAGGCCAGGTTCAGATGCCTGCATCTGAAAGGAGAATCCCTGGGCTACTCAACCTAGAAGGTCTGCCAGATAGTAGTGGCATGATACATGCTGCACGACCTGGCCCTCAGGCGAGATGTACCTTTTCTGCAGGAGGAGGTGACTGGAGATGACCCTGTGGCAGCAGTGGACCCTGAGGACAGTGAGAATGAGGAGGGAGAGGATGAGGATGTGGACAACAGAACATCAATTATACATCAATACTTCCAATGACACACAGGTGAGACAGTGGAACTGACCATTACTCTGACTATTGATTTTATCTGTGTGGCTGTGGCATGAAGACATTCACTTCCTTTGCATCTCAACTTACTATCACCTATGGTTTGTCATTTTACAGATGTTGGTGATATGACAACAGTGTCTTGATGTGATTGCTACAGACAGCTGCAGGTCATTTTTGTATGCTATCACAGTGTTCAGTTAATTTGGACTAGATGTGACTGTTCCCATAAATGCATAATTCCAACACATAAAACAGTGTCATTCAAGTTGTGTTCAAGGGTTTTTATTGTAGTGCAAATAATTGAGGGAAAGGTGCAATGGAATGGGGTGATGGTTGAGGAAAGTCCAGGGAATTATTCAAGTATGTTTGTAGAACAGGCCCAGTGTCCAAGGGGCCATAGGAAGGGGAGCAAAGGCAGTACAAAGTGGACAAGGTGACAGGGTGTGTCACAAGGGGGACAATCAGGAGAGTCTAATTTCCTGGGGGTGGTCTTGGTCTTGGCAAGTGTCTCTGGCTTCTGTCTAGGTCACAGGGAAAATGTGTGGGGTGGTTCACCTTCTGCAGGGGGAGGGGTGCTGGTGGCCTGTGAGTCCTGTGGCGGGGCCTCCTGCCCACTAGCTTCAGCGGACGTGGAGGGCTGGTCAATAGACTGGCTAGTGGCAGGGGCCCGCCGGTGTGCTGTTGATTCCCTCATGATGTAGGCCATGTCTGCCAGCACCCCTGCTAAGGAGATCATGGTGGTGTTGAGGACCTGCAAGGCCTCCCTGATCACCTGATGGTATTCCTCCTACAGCCTCTTGTTCTCCTCCATGTTGGTAAGGATCTGGCCCATCGTATCCTGGGAATGTTGGTAGGCCCCCAGGATCTTGGTGAGTCCCTCCTGGAGAGTCGGTTCCCTGGGCCTGTCCTCCCCCTGACACACAGCAGTCCTCCCATTGTCCCTGTTGCCCTGTTCCTGTGTCCTCTGAACGGTATGCCCACTGGCACAGACCCCAGGTCCCTGATTGTCTTGTGGGCAAGGTTTGGACTGGGGTCCTGTACAGGGGGGCACACTGCTGATTGACGTGTCCTGGGGACAGAGGAGTGGGGACACTGGGTGGGTGCTGTGGTGTTGGATACTGATGGGGGAGACTCTGTGGTTGACTCGGAATGGGCTGGGGTGACCTACTGACCAGTGGTCCATGATGAGCCAGGTAGTTTATCCAGAGCCAGAAGTCTAGAGTTACTGTCATCACTGTGGGCATCTTCTCTTGGGGGACTGGTTTGTCGTGGAACCTCCTCTCTGCTGACATTGGCTGGGGCACCTGTGGGAATGTAAGTGATGTGTTATGCTTCATGCCTGTAACATAGTGTACCTCCTTAGCTTCCCCTCTATTGTTGCTGTTGCCCTGCCACCTTTGTTTGTGTATGGTGATGTAATGTGGGATGTTCCCCTATGCTGTGCATGATTTTCTATGGGTATCATGCAGGGCTGGGAGGGCTGTCCATGCATTGGTATAGTATGCAGGTTTTGGCATTGGGGTTAGTCAGATGTGTAGGTGAAGTGTGTGGGATGAAGTGGAATGATGGTAGTGAGGGTGAGGGGATAAGATGGCATGCAGGCATGGGGGGTCATAAGTAGTAAATATTGACTCACCAGTATCCAGTCCTAAGGCAACCCAGTGAGTCCCTCAGGATGCACTATTGCCAAGACTTGCTCCTCCCATGCTGTGAGCTGTAGGGGAGGGGGTGGGGGTCCACCGCCAGTCCTCTGGATGGCGAGCTGGGGCCTTGCTGCAACAGAACGTACCTTCACAGTTGGTCGTTCCATCTCTTCCTGATGTTGTCCCTTGTTCATGGATGCTGTCCCACATTGTCCACGATTCTCCACCATAGCCCCATCTTCCTGGCAATGGATATTTGCTGTACCTGTGCTCCAAACAGCTGTGAAACGGGGGTGCCTTTGTGGGGACAAAGGGTTGTGTGTGGGGGTGTGAGGGTGTTGGGTGATGTGGTTGGGTGTGTGAAGTGGGGTGCGTGAGGGATGTATGGGTGTATATGGTGTGTGTGTCTAGTTGTAGCAGTGGTCTTGGAGTCAGTCTTGTGGCAATCATTTGTATTCTTAAAGAGTTGTGGGCAATGTGGGTGTGTTTTTTACAGTGCTGTGAGTGGGTGGGTGTGGTGTGTGTATTGGTGTCAGGTGTGTGTTTGTGGTATTGGCCAATGTTGTGTGGTTTAGTATTTAGGTGTCCAATCTGAGCGCGCCGGTGTGTACCACCAATGGTTTACCGCCATTGAATGTCTGCCATGGTGATTCGTGGGTCATGATGTGGTGGGCGTTGTTTTGTTGGTGTAATGGTATGGGTGTTGGTATTGACACTTTTCACCTGACCTTTGGGTTGGCGGATTTGTGTATGTGGCAATATTCAGTCGGATTGGTGTGTTTGTGTCATTATTTTGCAAACAGATGTTTGCATCCGTGGCGGTATGTTGGTGGCCGTCACCGTCACCGCAGCCGTCAGTGGGATTTACCGCCAATGTCATGATGAGGGCCCGAGTGTCTTGTAGCATTCCTGAATGACATTTCCAAATTCTCAAGCACCATATAAAGCATATGAACACCAAGTTGAGTTTATCTATGAACAATATATTTTGGGTGGTCAGAATATTTATTGAGTTATCTGAAAATACATTGCCATATCCCATTTTGTGTTTTTCCTAATGATTGAAGTTTCCTTGCAGAATTTAACCAAGCTCAGTAATGACAATTGGTTCACCCATGTTATTTTGAAAGTGGCCTGTCTTTGGGTTGAGCATCCCTTCTTGGCTGCACAGGCGCAACCAAGGACTCCATAGGCCCCAAATTGCAGGAGCCCTGAGATCCTGATAGACAGCTCAGCACAGTGCCCAGGACTGAGATCTCCTGAATAAGTCCAGGGGGGCCCTCTATGTACTTTTGCAGGGGGGGCCTCAAGTTTTACTGCGCCACTGCTTGGCTGACTGCTATACCATTTACAAATACTCATCTTCATTAGTGTCACAAGTTAGGATAAGGTGCATCTCAAAAAAGTATCAATAACGGCTCACTGTGTCAATTGAGAGAAAATATTCAATTGAGTTAATTGACTTGTGCTTAATTGAACATTAGAAAAGATTATCTTTCATTGGATGACCTCCATAATGTTTAATGATGCCTCGGCAAACGTGATTGGTAATGTGGTGGTCTGAGGCAATTAAGATAGCAATATTAAACCATCCCCCCTATTTCTTTAATATAGTAAATGAACATGTTGGGCTTCTTTGTTTTATTTATTTGGATTATTGTTTGGATTTTGAATAATTTAGATTATTTGGTTAATGTGGAAGGCTTATGTGTGGGGGCTTGCCCTGCCAAAATGCTGACACGTTTTCTCATGTTTTCCTGTAAAACTGGTAAAAATCTCTTATGTAAGACATATATTTTTTATGTGGTTTTCCTTGAGGTGAACATGGGAAACTTCATTTATCCAAACAGCAGTCTATGTTGGCTGTGAAGAATTAAAATTTTGGCTTTGCAGATCTCAAAAGTTTGTTTACTTTCTATTATGTATGAAGGTCAGAAGTTCCATTTTGGCCAAATGCCCCTAGCTAGGTGTTACTGAATACTGAAGTTATTTTAACTTTTTTTGTAGGCCTGGACAAGACTTGCGGAGTTTCACTCTGTGAAATTCCAGAGTTACATAAAACCTCCTCAATATTCTGTGGATTATTAGCCTGATAACTTGTTCCGACCTCAGCGAAAATCAGCAAGAACTGCACCACGTGTAACGTGCCAGAGGGTGCTTCTACTTTCTATTACTCAAGCATATTTTCCACTTGAGCTGCAGCTTTCTTAACGAGAATGGTCAAAAAAAATTGTGACCGCCTGCGTTCAGAAATATCTCTGGGAGGCATTCTAGTGCCTGAAAAAAACAGGCTAGGGGATGCAAATTCTACCTCACACTCAGGGACATATTTATACTCTGTTTGTGCCGAATGTGCGCCAAAATTTTTAACTCACATTCAACGCAAAACCTTGCCCCATATTTAAACTTTGACGCCCGAGCCCGCGGACGTCAAACTTCCACCATGTGCGTCATTTTTTGGAAGTGGGAAACTGCCTTGCTTTAATGATATGCAAGGTAGGCGTTCCCTTCCAAAAACTTACTTTAAGGCCTGTGCGCCTTATTTACACCCCAGCGTTATTTTGAGGCACAGAAGGGGGTGGGCATTAAAAAACGGTGCTCAGCATGATGTGTGCCATTTTTTAACGCCTGGGCCAGGGCAGGCGTTAAGAGACCTGTGGGCTTGGAAGGAGTCTAGAGGTGCCCTGCCCCCAGGGACACCCCCTGCCAACCCCACCCACCCCTGGAGGACACCCATGGATGGGGGGAACCATCCCAGGTAAGTGCAGGTAAGTTAAGGTAAGTATATATATATATATATATATATATATATTTATTTTTTAATCTGGCATAGGGGGGCCTAATTTCGACCCCCCTACATGCCACAGTGCCCAATGTCCATGCCCAGGGGACAGAAGTCCCCTGGGCATGGTCATTGGGCAAGGGGGCATGACTCCTGTCTTTGCTAAGACAGGAGTCATGTCAATGGGGCTTGTGCGTCAAAAAATGGCGCAAGTCCGGTTTGAGGCATGATTTTTGCCTCAGATCTGACTTGCACCATTTTTTGACGCACAACCCCCATTTTCCACTATGCCGGCGCTGCCAGGTGTGAGTCATTTTTTTTTACTCAGACCGGTCCGCAGCGCCAGCTAACGTCATTCCTTAAATAAAGCGCCCGCTTGGCGTGTTGGAATGGCGTTAGTCGGCGGTAACATTTTTGACGCACAACTGCATTGGTGCAGTTGTGCGTCAAAAAGTATAAATATGGCCCTCAGTATTTTAACATTGGCGTGCAACACACAAGAAAAAACTCCACCACCTTTCGATTTGCAGAGTTTTGCCAGAACTCAGTGCTACCAAGCAGAATGCAGAGTGGGCAAACCTCTGCAAACTCTGCTGGCAGAGGGGACATTTTCACCCCCCCCCCTAGAACAATGCAAAATTCTGTCAGTGGGCACAGTTTGATAGTCAAGGCAGACTGTTTGGATGGTAAAACTGATGTTTTCTGTTTGGGACAAAACATATTAGTGCTTTGATTTTAGAATGGCAATTCCCCCTATGTACTTAATATCAAGGGAGCCCTGAACAAATGTATTTTAGTAGTAATCTATGGATAATCTATATTTCATTAACTCAGGGTACTTGAGGCTTCAATGATGTTGCTTGCCGGATTTTCTTGTCTGTCAGGGCATAGGAAAAGGCTCTCCTCAAGAAGGTACATCCAGACCTCTTCCTCACCTTGCTAATAAGACTGGAGACACACGGAAAGAGAGATATGATAAAAAACAGGAGGTTTTATACCAAAACACATCCCTGCTTCACCTACAGTTCCAATGGAGTTTTAGAGGCCAGCACCATCACTGTGTGTGACATCACATAGTACCCAGGACAAATAGGCAATGATTTCTCTAGATAGCCTTCCTCTACTGCAGATTAACACTAAGGTTCCAGCTCTCTCTAGTTCTCTTCAACTCCATTATCAATATCATCATTGTCATCCAGAATTCTAGATTTATATCACAGGTTTAGGTTTTCGTGCCAGTCTATAACATCATTCAGATTACACTGTTTGCTGAGGGCACTTACCTCCTTTCATTTATGTGTCTTTTTTCTCATTGTATGTTTTTGCTCATAAATTCAGATTTGATTCACTGATTGGATTGAGACTTCTATGCACTACAGGATTCTTATTGACCTTTTATGTTTCCAGAGCTATTGATGGTGGAACGATCCAGTCTCCCGCTTTAGCATGTCACACAGAGATTCCAGATTTGCCTATGTATTTGGAGGGCCGATGTAGGGTGATTTTCTCTCCAGTATATTTAGTTCTACTAAAGCACTTGTTATCATGGAATTCCTGTAGGACTTGCTAGTCACTTAGTTGACACTAATAAAAGGAACTGGTTAAAAAAATAAGGTCAAGATTATTTTCTGGACATTTTCAATTTTCTAAATCTTCCTTGCTGTAGACACTCTGGGCCTCATTTACAAGAATTTGACGCATCAGTCCAGACTCATCAGATTTCTTGCGCTGTGCTACGATCCCCTATTACTGCCATAGATGTTCTGTATTTACAATACAGAGTTCCATGGCACTCACAGATGCATCAGAAATTGTGACGCTTATGTTGGTGCTAAACTCATGCATTGCTGGAATAGTGTAAAAAAATGACTCTACTCCAGCAATGCGAGGAGGCCCCCTAAAAAAGGAAAGCCCTGCATCAATTTTATGCCTGCTCTGAGCTCTGATGCAGTGAAGTTGCAGAATGAAGCAGTAAAATGCTCATTTCATGGTGTTAGTTCTGTGTGGCCTCCCCTGCCTACATAATACCTGGTGCAGGTATAATATGACATAAGAGTTTACAAACTGACACATTGACTCAATTTGACAGTTTTCAAATCTGGAACAGTGAAGAGCACAGCTAGCGTCACCGCTGCATCAAAAAAGTGACTCAACAGTAGCGCAAAGGCCTTGTAAATGAGGCCCTCTATTTGACCATCAATGATATCAAAAAGTCGCTGATGCCTCAAACTTGCAGAGCTAAGACTTTTACACGAGGAAATCTAGTACAGGGCTCAAACAGAACCACGTCCTTTGAAGAGGAGTGTGCACTGGAATTTTATTAGGTACTTTTTTGTTATGTTTAATTAACAGGCTACCAGAGCTCAGCTCATGAAAATAAGGACTTGGATAAGGAAAGGAAAGTTGGAGTACTGATGATTCCCAGTCAGTTATTGGACTTTCTACTAAATGAAGCTGTAGACACCATGTTTATGACTTCTAAGAAGGTGTGCCCATTAGGCCTAATATAGTCACTGACTTATAGAGTGTTACCACTCTCTCATTGGCTTGCATATTATACTGAAATGAGGCTGAAAGCTGAGATCTATTTTTAGGTCAGAGAACTGTTAACAAATACAAAGGGCCTGATACAGAATTTGTGAGATGCTAGACAGCTTCAAAGAATGTGTTGAATTTTCTGTCTACCCTATTGAGAGAGCCTTGATGGTCATGCACTCTAAATAGAGCGGAGGGGACATTGGCCTCTTTTTGGCAGGTAAAAATCAGAGTCTGAGTTGATTTCCTGCCATCATTTGTTTAGGTCTGACATTAGCCAAAATCTTTTGATTTTATTAAAATAATATGTATATTATACTTACTTATAGGGCCTTCCAGCCTGCTTTATCATTCATTTGTTTGTTATTTGGTCACTCCCATTTTTTCCTGCCCATCACATTATACAGCATTGGGCAATGGATCAGTGCACTTCACCCTCTGGCTAACTTCACTGTGAGTGACAGCTTTCTGCTTTTTCATTAGGACCACAAGCACACACAAGGTAGTACTCTCAAGTGCCAGGAATTATTATGCAATATGTTTGTTTGAGATCTAAACTTATTTGAGTTTTTAGCCAGTGATAAACGAAGGCGCTACAGCTTCCCAACTATAACGTTTCGCAAAAACCATGAGAAAACAAAACAAGCATTGACAAAGCCAAATGACTGGCAGCCAGGCAGAGCCTTTTGGTTTTGCCAGTACTTGTTACTCATGTTTTTATGGCTGTAGTCCTCCAATTATTTATAAATAAAAGCATGACTTCAATGGTGGATAGTGTTAAAGGCATGATTCTCTATCAACTTCTGAAGTAATATTAGTCAAAATGCAGTGCAAACACTATCTACAAAATACTCCTCTCCCACCGGACATTTTAATAAATATTAAATTATTTCACTAATCCATCTAATAATCTAACTATTAAATTGAGGGCAAAATGTTTAGCACCATTTGGGATATCTAATATTAGCAGCTATGTGCCTCACTCACTTCCAAGCCTGACAATTACATTCTCCAGAGAAAACATTGGTTAAGCAACTCATAATCTCAAAACCTTAATATTGTTTCATTGTGCTGAAATAGATCCAAGTAACTTTTTAGATAATTAATGTTTGAGAATATCAGTGTTCTGGTTAAATTGTTTCTCTTGCAGAGTGCTCCATTTATTTACTTTTAAAGTAACTAGGGGCAGATTTAAGAGCCCCTAGCGCATCCTTATGCCACCTTAGTGTCATATTTTTTTTTGCTAATGTGGCCCAACGAGGCCAAAATCGCTGCACCAAATTTACAAAGTTGCAATGCATGCATTGCGCCACTTTCTAAACCTTTGCGCTACATTATGACTGTGCCAGGCATAATGTATGCAAAGGAGGCATGCCCCATTAGGGGAATCTAAGAGATTTCTTTGCATCATTTGTTTGGCACCTTTAACACCTGCTCTGAGTAGGCATTAAAAGGAGGTACATCATTGTTTACAAAGGGTTTTGCCGGATAAGTGTAGACATTTTTTACGCTAATCCTGCAAAGCTAAGAACTAGCAGCAAAAATTCTAACTACCACCATTGTGCACCAAATATTAAATATACTACAGACATGGTGTTACTAAGGGGACACTTAGGGGTGCAGGAAAGGTGGCTCTGCACTATGTGCAGCACCACTTTTCATAAATCTGCTCCAAGTTTTCTTCTTCTTCAACACTTTGGAAACCTAAAATAGACTTATTTTCACATACTTGGAGTACAGCTAATAAAACACTCAGCATTTTCCCAAAAATGTATCATAAAATGATAACTGTTAAATCCTTACAAAATGCACTTACTTTTCAATGCATTATTAATATAAAAGCCCAGTCAGGTTTTCAGGATATCCACACAATGGGTGTAGATGTGACGCATTTACATACAATGCAATGAGCTTCAGGTGAAAATATTAATATGTAAGTTGATCATTGTGAAAACATGACTTGAGTTTAACCGGCAATGTCCCCTGCGATTCATGCCTTCTACTGGTTTAACAGGAATATTTTGAGGGGCCATTTTAAATAGGTCTGTTTTATTTGTTGGAAACAGCGCATGTCCCCAAACCTTTTCTTAGGAGACTATCACCCACTTTATCACTGGTGCTGCCCACTTCCATCACTGGCGCTGTCCACTTCAACCAGACAGTGGGTCCCGGGTTTACCATGCCACTGGATTCAAACTAGCCTGGCTAATGAAGGGTGATACCCTAAACCTGGACCCAACATGCTTGTTTCTGGTCCAGGGAGAACCTGGCTTGGCAGTTTGGGTTTGACTGTTCCCAGAGGGAATAGGGTCAAGACTTATTTGCATATTGCTGGATCCAAACTGGGGTGGCATGGTGAGCAAAAGAATTGATGGAATAAATTCAGATCTGTACTAGGGGTGAATGTTTGATTAGTGCTGCATTCTGTTCATCCTTTGTGTCTATTTGCTTTTGTTGCCCTCAATGTGCAGGGTACACCCAGATGTGTGTTCTGGGCTCACTATGCCATTGGATTCAAGCAGGCTTGGGTGATGAAGAGTGATACCCTGAAACCAGTCCCAGGTTACTTGTTTCCGGTCCAGGGGGCACCTGGCCTGTCAGTTCGGGGTGGACTGCTTCCATAGTGAGGAGGGTCAAGACTGATTTGCATATGGCTGTGTCCAAACTGGAATGGCATGGCAAGCAAACAAACTGATGGATTAAATCTAGATATCTGATTGGGGGTGAATGTTTGATTTTCTCTGTATTCCGTCCATCATAAGTTGTTTTTGCATTTATCGCCCAATGTGGGAAGGGTATGCCCATATGTAGGTCCGTGCTTGCTATGCCACTGGATTCCAGCTAGCCTGGCTGATGAAGGGTGATACCCTGAAAAACGGTCCTAGGATACTTGTTTCTGGTCCAGGGGGGACCTGGTCTGGCAGTTCGGGGTGAAATTTTACAGTGGGGAACACGGTCAAGACTGATTTGCATAAAGATGATTTCAACTGGGGTGGCATGGTGAGCAAAACAATTGATAGATTAAACACAGATCTGTGACTGGGGGTGAATGTTTGATTGGTTCCACATTCTGTCCATCTTTTGTGTTTGTTTGCTTTTGTTACCCGCTTCTACCACTGACACTGCCCACTTCCACTACTGGCCCTGTTGTTTGCATGGACACTTCTCAACATCATTTGCCATACCTAATTTGAATTCCATTGATCAAGTGTAGTGTGTGAGTCTGTTTTTCACATCTACGTGCATTCCAAAGCACCATTTTCACTTACATTTGCATAACAAGGCATAGGTTGTGAAAGGTCACTTTCTAAATATGCAAGTACTGCCTTGGTACGAAAAGCAAATTTGAACAGTGAAATCAAGTGGGAAGCATTATATAAAAACAACTAGAGGGCCTGATTTATGCTTGTTTTGTCATGTGTGTCATTTTTTTACGCAAAAGTGGTGCAAACTTACAAAATATAATTGATATCTGTAAGTTTGCACCACTTTTGCATCAACAAATGACACAAATGCAGCACTAAAAAAGTATAAATCAGGCACATAGGGGGTCATTCTGACCCTGGCGGTCTTTGACCGCCAGGGTCGCGAATGACAGAAGCACCGCCAACAGGCTGGCGGTGCTTCCAAGCCCATTCTGACCGCGGCTGTAAAGCCACGGTCAGAAAACCGGGGCCGGCGGTTTCCCGCCGGTTTTCCCCCGGCTGGGCGAATCCGCCAGGGCAGTGCTGCAAGCAGCGCTGCCATGGGGATTCTGACCCCCTTCCTGCCAGCCTGTTTCTGGCGGTTGTCACCGCCAGGAAGAGGCTGGCGGGAAAGGGTGTCTTGGGGCCCCTGGGGGCCCCTGCACTGCCCATGCCACTGGCATGGGCAA
This sequence comes from Pleurodeles waltl, assembly GCF_031143425.1. NCBI lineage: Eukaryota > Metazoa > Chordata > Amphibia > Caudata > Salamandridae > Pleurodeles > Pleurodeles waltl. The sequence continues at coordinate 82,523,170 of NC_090439.1, forward strand.
TGCAGGGGCCCCCTAACAGGGCCCCATTAAGCTTTTCACTGTCTGCTTAGCAGACAGTGAAAAGCGCGACAGGTGCAACTGCACCCGTCGCACCGCCGCAACACCGCCGGCTCCATTCAGAGCCGGCTCCTGTGTTGCGGCCCTCATTCCCGCTGGGCCGGCGGGCGCTAACTTGCTTAGCGCCCGCCGGCCCAGCGGGAATGTCCAAATAGGGGAAGCGGTATTTTGGCAACCGCCGCCCGCCAGAGTCAGAATGACCGCCATAGTGTGTATGTTTGGCCCCTCACCAAGATCCTAAATCACTGGGGCCAATAGGATTTTCCCAGCTAAACAAATTGAATGTCACTAAGTCACAGGGGCAATTCAAGGGACCACCCTGGGCCAACATTAGGCTGAGCTCCTGGTATTCAGACGAGTCTTTTACAGGGACAAAAATACAGTTACTGCATGATGAGAGTAGAAAATTACAGCTTGCAGATCCACAGGACTTGACATTTGATAACAACTTAGAATGGACACACTTGGATGAACTCCACCTTCTACTACACTTAAATGACCACACTGAGGAGCACACTTAAGTGTTGGGTGATAAACGTGACCATCTTGAGCAACCTCACACATATGGGTACTTTGAGAGGGAAGTGGATTAAAAGAAGGACCAACAGTTTGACCAATTACCGTGGCTATCAACTTCCTTTCTTCCCTGTTATCTTTGTTATCCTCGTTGATAGAAGCATCGAGATGGAAGAATAGGACTGCTAATAAATTATCATTGGAATTAGATGAATTGGTAGCACCAGTCAAAAGACCAGATCGAAGTTTCCTCAATGTAATTTTATCTCCAGACACAAAAAAGAAGGAATAAATCCCACAATTCCAGATCTTCTTTTACCAATTGACTATTTATATCTGTTTTTGGATGGTGACTTCCTTCAACAAACTGCAGCAAACACATTTGCATTCTGAACAATTTCTGAGGGAGAAAAGAGGCACTCTAGGGCCCCAATGTAGGGCAAGCCAGTGGACTCCCACTTCGCTGGCGGAGCTGAAGATAGTTTTGCGCCTTACGCTCAAAATGGGGTTAGTGCAGAAACCCATCTTGCAACCCTGCTGGACAACTCGCACAGTTTGGGTACGCCCATTGTCGCTCAGGGCTGTGACAGGGAAGGGCCCAAATTGGATTGTGGAGACATTAAAATTATCGATCACAAAACAAACTGTTTTTTTAAGGGGGTACCTGTGTTTTACATCCTGGCTCAGCGGCCATATAGGGATCCTACCAAACCCAGACATTGACGACAACTAAACATCCGGGGGAATCCCCAGAGGTGTGTCTTGTGTGGATTCCCCAAAGTTTTCTTACCCAAAATACTCTGCAAAGGTGAAACATTGAATAAAAACTCTATTTTTCCTCACATTTCTGTCATGCAAACTGCAGGAATTTGCAGAGCCACGAAATCCCTACCACATAGCATTTCCCTCCCTTGTCCTGATAAAAAGGCTACTCCAAATGTGTGCCTCTGCCTAGTGCCTGCATCAGGAGTTGATCACCCCAGGGTCAACAGTAGCCTTCATGAAGGACTACCATTGATAGTTGTGTGATCCATTCCTGTAATGGGCAGTATGCCCAGGCACACCAGTGGGGTAGCATTTTTCATTGAGGCAAGTTAGGGAATGCTGGGTGGTAAGCAGTTTGTGGATCCCTGCACATTCCTGAAGTCTACATCAAAGAAATGCGGAGAAAAATAGTGTTTTTATTCAATGATTTACTTCTGTAGGGCATTCTGGGGGAAAAAGAAACTTTGGGAAATCCTCACAAACGATACCTCCCTGGACTCATCTTAATGTCTACTTTTCAGATATGTCTGAGTTTCATAGGTTTCCCTAAATGGTTCCTGATCTCAAGGCTAATTAGTACACGCACCTTAGTAATCATTATCTCCACAATACATTTTGGGACCTTCCCTGTTGCGGGTACTTGGCCTACCCACACAAGTGAGGTAAACTTTTTATCAGGGGGACCTGGGGGAATGCTGGGTGGAAGGAAGGCTGTGGCTATCTCAGATTCCAGAACTTCACATCAACAAAATGTACAGAAAAAGTGTTTTTAACCAAATGTTGAGGTTTGCAAAGGATTCTGGGGGACAGAACCTGATGAGAGCCCTACAAATCACCCAATTCTGGATCCGCCTAGGTGTCTAGTTTTAAAAGATATGTAGGTTTTCTAGGTTCCCCTATATGCCAGCTGAGCTAGAGCTCAAAATCCACAGATAGGCAAAAAACATGTCCATTTTCATTGGAGAAATGTGATGTGCCCACGTAGTGTTTTGGGTCATTTCCTGTCAAAGGCACTACGCCTACCCACACAAGTGAGGTACCATTTTTATTGGGAGATTTGGGAGGATGTTGAATTAAAGGAACTTTGTGGCTCCTCTCAGGTTCCAGAACTTTTCATCAGAAAAAGAGAGGAAAAAGTGTTTTGTTAGCCAAATTTTGAGGTTTGCTAAATATTCTGGATGACAGAACCTGGCGAGAGCCCCACAAGTCACCCCATTCTATATTTCCCTAGGTGTCTACTTTTAGAAAAGATATAGGTTTGCTAGTTTTTCCTATGTGCGGCTGAGCGTGCGCCCAAAATCCACAGCTAGGCAATTTGCAAAAAATTACATCTGTTTTTCCCCAAAAACCTACATTTTAGCTGTATTTTGGCTAATTTCTCAGTCTCCTCCAGGAGAAACCCACAAACTCTGGGTACCTTTAGAATCCCTAGGATGTTGTAAAAAAGGATCATACATTTGGTGTGGATAGCTTATGTGGACAACAAGATATGGTGGCCTAAGAATGAGCTACCCCAAATAGCCAAAAAAAGGGCTCTGGGAGTAAAGGGCCAGCAGCTAAGGGGTTATTAAGAGCTACTTATGTTCAATTAAAATCATTCTGAGCTACTCATAATATTGTGATGGTAGTGTTGTGCTAGTGACCACAGTCAAGATTACGTTAGGGACCACCCTAAGCAAGATTAGAACCAGTGATCACCCGCATGCATCAGACACCATGCATTCACACAAGGGTGCAACTAAACTCAAACTCCCAGGGGGCTAACATGTCAAGCAGTGTGGGTGGAGATATCATTATAGCCAAAACCTGTGGGTGGCTCCCTCCGCTCCTGTGGGACAACGTATAACACAGAAGTCATTCTTCTGGACTACACGTGGCAGACAAGTATTTTAAAGCACACTGGGAGCAAAACAATACTTTCTGCATAACAGTTCTTATTACCATTTTTAGGGGTTTTAGGGTTTTCAATGAATTGCAGAACAGTGAATGGCAAATATTCTAATTTGTTACATATTAATACATTAAACACAGGGCCATACGTATGATATTGTTTGCGTCACTCTTGAACCACGCAACATGGTGCAAGAGCAAAGCAAACCTTAAGTGATATTTATGAAGCCATGCAAGGCCACCTTACATGGAAGTGAATGGCTTCATAAATATTGAGTAATGTACTACCATGCAAATCACTGCGTTACATTACTTCGCACTTGCGACGTGTCTCTAAGGGTATTGTGTGGGTGTTCCAACGCAACATCAATAGATTTTGATGCATTCCCAGATTTACAAAAACCTGTAAACCTGGCAGTGCACCTGAATCCTACACCTCCCCAGGTGGGCGTAATGAGGAGGAATATATTTATTTCTCTTTGTTTTATTCCCAAATGCAGCACACATAGAAAGATGAAAAAGCCTCTCAGGATTGTCTTTGTGAAGGAAGTTGCCATGCAGGGGGAAAGGACCGGAATGTGCCACATTGGATAAATATGGCACATTCCAAACACTTTCCTTGTGACTCAGGTGCCACAAAGACCATAAATATGACCCTTAGTTAGTACAAGATTGCCAGTCTACTGTATACGCCAGCTACGGATATTATAAATTCCAAACACAAAGGGCCAGTTGGATCAACTTAACAGGATTAAAAACACATTTTTAACAATATATTTTTATATCCTTTCCCAATGGACGCTTTAGTAAGTGGAGTCATTTTTCTGTTAATCCTGCAATTACCTGCACACAATACGTTTATGCTATTGCCAGAGTAGGATGTTAGTATAATAAAACCCCGTCTTGCTGTATGGTGGGAATACCTTATGTACATGCTATTTAATACATAGAATTTTGAGAATGTATTCATTGCTGTTGATATGACTCCCATCAAATTTATTAGTTTGAAATGTTTGTTAGGAATATAGACTGAGGTGCAACCAGTATTTGAAACATTTGCTGTTATAGCATGCCCAAAGAGTTAACCAGCTTGCCCCACATAATACATGGAATTCTATTAGGGTTTACCAGGTATAGCAATTTATGCAACAGTTTACCATTAGGTACCCATGGTACTGTTCAACCTACAAATTGTCCCAGGAGCAATGACAACAGTGGCAGGCTCAAAAAGTAAACAGCACTCTAAAAGCCCTGTTTCTTTATGTTATTTAGTTTTCATACTTTTCCTTCCAGCTAGCGACTGGGAAGCAAATACCTAGATGTTGAAGAGGTGTGTATCAAACGGCCATCCTGTGCTGACTATGGCGATTAAAGTAGGTTAAGTCCCTTGAACTACTTCGGGGTTACTAGTGGATGACTGACACTTAGAATACACTCGAAAGTTGGGTAGGTCGCTCCCCCTGCCGCTGCAGCTCCTCCAAGTTCCCGAGTTCCTGTGTTCCTGAGACCCACCTAACTGTAAGTACCCCCCTCCTCCCAGCCCCTCGCCCTGCCCCGCGCCACTCACCTTCTCTCCTGCTCCTGCTTCTTTTCCTCCTCTCTGTCTCTTCCTCCTCGCTCCCCCTCTGCAATCTTCTTCTGTGTTCTTCTGTTCTTCTCTTCTGTTCTTCTGTGTTCTTCCGGTCTTCTGTGTTCTTCTTCTCTGTTCTTCTCGGTGCTTCTGTGTTCTTCTTCACGGTTCTTCTGTGTTCTTCTCTGTTCTTCTCTGTTCTTCTCTGTTCTTCTGCTCTTCCGATCTTCTGTCTTCTGTTCTTCTGTCTTCTGTTCTTCTGTTCTTCTGTCTTCTGCTCTTCCGGTCTTCTGTTCTTCTGTCTTCTGCTCTTCCGGTCTTCTGTTCTTCTGTCTTCTGTTCTTCTGTCTTCTGTTTTCCTGTCTTCGGCTCTTCTACCTCCTCCGTCTTCTTCCCCCGAGCCTGCCCTCCTGCTCCTTCCTCATCCCCCTCCCTCACTCGCCTCCCCCTCTCTCACCCCTAGCTAACCCGTTCGCTATCTACCTCCCTCACTCCTCCTATCTTCCTATCTCTCTAGCTCCCTATCTCACTATCTAACTCCCCCACTCTCCACCTCCTCCTACCTACCTATCTGTCTATCTATCTATTTCCCTATCTATCGACTTCTCTATCTATTTTCTCTATCTATTTCTCTATCTCTCCCCCCCTCCCGCCACCCCCTCTACTACCTATCTCCCTATCCTCTCACTCTACCTCTCTCCCTCACCCACCTCTACAACCCCCCTCCCCTATCTTCACAACCCTACTCCTATCTCTCTCCCTAATCTCCAAACCTCCTAACACTCACCCTCCTCCACCCTAAACCCCCTCCCCCAGCTCCTCTCACTCTACCTGTCCCCCCCCTCCCTCGCGCTTTCCCGCCGCGACCTCCTGCACGCCCCCGCCCCCCAGCTCCCATTCGCCCCCAGCTGACCCCTCCCCCCCCTCCTACCTCTTATGGCGGCCGCTGCGCGACAGTGGTAGCGACCCTTGACCCAAGGGTAGGTCGCTCCCCCTGCCGCTGCAGCTCCTCCAAGTTCCCGAGTTCCTGTGTTCCTGAGACCCACCTAACTGTAAGTACCCCCCCTCCTCCCAGCCCCTCGCCCTGCCGCGCGCCACTCACCTTCTCTCCTGCTCCTGCTTCTTTTCCTCCTCTCTGTCTCTTCCTCCTCGCTCCCCCTCTGCAATCTTCTTCTGTGTTCTTCTGTTCTTCTCTTCTGTTCTTCTGTTCTTCCCTTCTGTTCTTCTGTGTTCTTCCGGTCTTCTGTGTTCTTCTTCTCTGTTCTTCTCGGTGCTTCTGTGTTCTTCTTCTCGGTTCTTCTGTGTTCTTCTGTGTTCTTCTGTGTTCTTCTCTGTTCTTCTCTGTTCTTCTGCTCTTCCGATCTTCTGTGCTACTGTCTTCTGTCTTCTGTTCTTCTGTCTTCTGTTCTTCTGTTCTTCTGTCTTCTGCTCTTCCGGTCTTCTGTTCTTCTGTCTTCTGCTCTTCCGGTCTTCTGTTCTTCTGTCTTCTGTTCTTCTGTCTTCTGTTTTCCTGTCTTCGGCTCTTCTACCTCCTCCGTCTTCTTCCCCCGAGCCTGCCCTCCTGCTCCTTCCTCATCCCCCTCCCTCACTCGCCTCCCCCTCTCTCACCCCTAGCTAACCCGTTCGCTATCTACCTCCCTCACTCCTCCTATCTTCCTATCTCTCTAGCTCCCTATCTCACTATCTAACTCCCCCACTCTCCCCTCCTCCTACCTACCTATCTGTCTATCTATCTATTTCCCTATCTATCGACTTCTCTATCTATTTTCTCTATCTATTTCTCTATCTCTCCCCCCCTCCCGCCACCCCCTCTACTACCTATCTCCCTATCCTCTCACTCTACCTCTCTCCCTCACCCACCTCTACAACCCCCCTCCCCTATCTTCACAACCCTACTCCTATCTCTCTCCCTAATCTCCAAACCTCCTAACACTCACCCTCCTCCACCCTAAACCCCCTCCCCCAGCTCCTCTCACTCTACCTGTCCCCCCCCCTCCCTCGCGCTTTCCCGCCGCGACCTCCTGCACGCCCCCGCCCCCCAGCTCCCATTCGCCCCCAGCTGACCCCTCCCCCCCCTCCTACCTCTTATGGCGGCCGCTGCGCGACAGTGGTAGCGACCCTTGACCCAAGGGTAGGTCGCTCCCCCTGCCGCTGCAGCTCCTCCAAGTTCCCGAGTTCCTGTGTTCCTGAGACCCACCTAACTGTAAGTACCCCCCTCCTCCCAGCCCCTCGCCCTGCCCCGCGCCACTCACCTTCTCTCCTGCTCCTGCTTCTTTTCCTCCTCTCTGTCTCTTCCTCCTCGCTCCCCCTCTGCAATCTTCTTCTGTGTTCTTCTGTTCTTCTCTTCTGTTCTTCTGTTCTTCCCTTCTGTTCTTCTGTGTTCTTCCGGTCTTCTGTGTTCTTCTTCTCTGTTCTTCTCGGTGCTTCTGTGTTCTTCTTCTCGGTTCTTCTGTGTTCTTCTCTGTTCTTCTCTGTTCTTCTCTGTTCTTCTGCTCTTCCGATCTTCTGTGCTTCTGTCTTCTGTCTTCTGTTCTTCTGTCTTCTGTTCTTCTGTTCTTCTGTCTTCTGCTCTTCCGGTCTTCTGTTCTTCTGTCTTCTGCTCTTCCGGTCTTCTGTTCTTCTGTCTTCTGTTCTTCTGTCTTCTGTTTTCCTGTCTTCGGCTCTTCTACCTCCTCCGTCTTCTTCCCCTGAGCCTGCCCTCCTGCTCCTTCCTCATCCCCCTCCCTCACTCGCCTCCCCCTCTCTCACCCCTAGCTAACCCGTTCGCTATCTACCTCCCTCACTCCTCCTATCTTCCTATCTCTCTAGCTCCCTATCTCACTATCTAACTCCCCCACTCTCCACCTCCTCCTACCTACCTATCTGTCTATCTATCTATTTCCCTATCTATCGACTTCTCTATCTATTTTCTCTATCTATTTCTCTATCTCTCCCCCCCTCCCGCCACCCCCCTCTACTACCTATCTCCCTATCCTCTCACTCTACCTCTCTCCCTCACCCACCTCTACAACCCCCCCTCCCCTATCTTCACAACCCTACTCCTATCTCTCTCCCTAATCTCCAAACCTCCTAACACTCACCCTCCTCCACCCTAAACCCCCTCCCCCAGCTCCTCTCACTCTACCTGTCCCCCCCCTCCCTCGCGCTTTCCCGCCGCGACCTCCTGCACGCCCCCGCCCCCCAGCTCCCATTCGCCCCCAGCTGACCCCTCCCCCCCCTCCTACCTCTTATGGCGGCCGCTGCGCGACTGCGCGCAGCGGGCACGCCGCTGGCGCGCCGGAGGCGCGCCAGAGGCAAGCCCGTCTGCGCCCGTCCGCGCCTGGCCCGCGCCCAGCGCCACGACCCCTGGTCCCCAGCTCCCCCAAGCCCCGCTGATCCGCTACGACCCCACCACCCTCCACGCCCTCAACCCAGGGCGCTCCAAAACCTGCTTCCTAGCTCACCCCAAATGCACCCATGGACCCTTCGCCTGCAACTCCTGCAAACGCATCTTCCACCACGCAACTACCACGACCACAAGCCCACGCGCCATCAACCACCTCAAGTGCATCCTGATCAACGCTCGTTCCGTCCACAAGCACGCCGTTGAACTTTGGGACCTCCTGGACTCCACAGCCCCGGACGTCGCCTTCATCACGGAGACATGGATGAACGCCTCCTCTGCTCCAGACATCGCTACCGCCATCCCCGAAGGCTACAAGATCTCCAGAAAAGACCGCACCAACCAAGTAGGAGGAGGTGTCGCCATCATCTTCAAAGACTCCATCAGCATCACCACCTCCACCGAAGACCCCCCCCTCGCCGCTGAACACCTACATTTTCAGATTCGCACCGACCCAAGGACCACCCTCAGAGGATCCCTCGTCTACCGTCCTCCCGGACCTCGCGCCTCTTTCAGCGACGCCATCGCCGACTTCATCTCCCCGCACGCCCTCGCCTCACCGGACTACATCCTCCTAGGCGACCTCAACTTCCATCTGGAACAAAACAACAACCCCAACACCACCACCCTGCTCGACAACCTCGCCAACCTCGGCCTCAAACAACTGGTGAACACCGCCACCCACATCGCCGGACACACGCTCGACCCTATCTTCTCCGCCAGCAAACACGTCTTCTTCAGCCACACCTCTGCCCTACACTGGACCGACCACAGCTGCGTCCACTTCACATTCCGACGCGAGACCTCCCACCTCCGCACTCAACCCATCCCTCATCGACAGTGGAACAAGATCCCTGAAGAGCAACTCTTCTCCGCTCTCGCCGCCAACCAACCCACCCTCACCACCGACCCCAACGACGCAGCTCTCAACCTCACAAACTGGATCTCCAACTGCGCTGACAACCTTGCTCCCCTCAAACGCACGCATCGACAGACCAACACCAAAAAACCTCTCTGGTTCTCTGACACCCTCAAAGAATCTAAGAAAACTTGTTGTGCCCTTGAGAAGGCCTGGCGCAAGGACCACACCGCTGACAACATGACCGCCCTCAAGAACGCTACACGCGAACACCACCACCTGATCCGCACTGCCAAAAGGAACTTTTTCACCGACAGACTAGACAAAAACAGCCACAACAGCAGAGAACTCTTCAGCATCGTCAAAGAGTTCTCCAACCCCAGCGCCAGCGCCAACGCCGTCACGCCCTCACAGGATTTGTGCGAATCCCTCGCCACTTTCTTCCATCGCAAGATCAGCGACCTCCACGACAGCTTCGGACACCAGACCCAACCATACACCACTGAGCCCGCTTCCCCGGACATCACCCTCAACAACTGGACCCACATCAACACGGAAGAAACCAAATCCATCATGAACTCTATCCACTCCGGCGCCCCTTCGGACCCCTGCCCGCACTTCATCTTTAACAAAGCCGACGACATCATCGCCCCGCACCTCCAGACCGTCATCAACTCTTCTTTTTCTTCTGCTACCTTCCCCGAATGCTGGAAGCACGCTGAAGTCAACGCCCTACTAAAGAAACCTACGGCTGACCCAAGCGACCTGAAAAACTTCCGCCCCATCTCTCTTCTACCTTTCCCAGCCAAGGTAATAGAAAAGACCGTCAACAAACAGCTGACCACCTTCCTGGAAGACAACAACCTGCTCGACCCTTCACAAACCGGATTCCGAACCAACCACAGCACGGAAACCGCCCTCATCTCAGTCACAGACGACATCAGGACCCTGATGGACAACGGTGAAACAGTCGCCCTCATTCTCCTCGACCTCTCGGCTGCCTTTGACACCGTCTGTCACCGCACCCTAATCACCCGCCTACGCTCCACCGGGATCCAAGGCCAGGCCCTGGACTGGATCGCCTCCTTCCTCGCTAACCGCTCCCAAAGAGTTTACCTCCCTCCGTTTCGCTCAGAACCCACCAAGATCATCTGCGGCGTACCTCAAGGCTCATCGCTCAGCCCGACACTCTTCAATGTCTACATGAGCCCCCTCGCCGACATCGTACGCAAGCACGACATCATCATCACCTCCTACGCCGACGACACCCAACTTGTACTCTCCCTCACCAAGGACCCCGCCAGCGCCAAGACCAACCTACAAGAGGGTATGAAGGACGTCGCAGATTGGATGAGGCTCAGCCGCCTAAAGCTGAACTCTGAAAAAACGGAAGTCCTCATCCTCGGCAACACCCCGTCCGCCTGGGACGACTCCTGGTGGCCCACGGCCCTTGGCACCGCACCGACCCCCGCAGACCACGCCCGCAACCTCGGCTTCATCTTGGACCCTCTTCTCACCATGACCAAGCAAGTCAACGCCGTGTCCTCCGCCTGCTTCCTCACTCTTCGCATGCTCCGCAAGATCTTCCGCTGGATCCCCGCCGACACCAGAAAAACCGTGACCCACGCCCTTGTCACGAGTCGCCTGGACTACGGCAACACCCTCTACGCCGGGACCACCGCCAAACTCCAAAACCGCCTGCAACGCATCCAAAACGCCTCGGCCCGCCTCATCCTCGACGTACCCCGCAACAGCCACATCTCCGCACACCTGAGACACCTGCATTGGCTCCCAGTCAGCAAAAGGATCACCTTCCGTCTTCTCACCCACGCACACAAAGCCCTCCACAACAAGGGACCGGAATACCTCAACAGACGCCTCAGCTTCTACGTCCCCACCCGCCCCCTCCGCTCCGCTGGCCTCGCACTTGCTGCCGTCCCTCGCACCCGCCGCTCCACGGCGGGTGGGAGATCTTTCTCCTTCCTGGCGGCCAAGACCTGGAACTCCCTCCCCACCAGCCTCAGGACCACCCAGGACCACTCCGCTTTCCGGAGACTCCTAAAAACTTGGCTGTTCGAGCAGCGATAACCCCCCCTTTCCCTCCTAGCGCCTTGAGACCCGCACGGGTGAGTAGCGCGCTTTATAAATGTTAATGATTTGATTAGTAGGATCAAATTGTTAGGTAGCAATAATTGTCATTAAAATGTTAGGAAACGGTGCATACACATCTAATTCCACCCTTATGTTATTTTCAGAGGTATACTAATGGCATATCTGAGAAGTATTTCTACCAAGCAACAAATGCAACCCTACCTAAAAAGAACCCGGACCACAACACTATTCTTCAAAGCACGGTGGTTCTCATTGGAATATAAATGAATATGCGATTGACATAGAAACAAACTCAAATTGATATCACAGCAGTAGGAAGAAAAGAAGGGAAAGACCACCCGAATTGTCAGAAAAAATTATAAGTACAGAACCTGAAATCAGTCTGAAAATAAAATATATTTGTGCAAGGTTCATATATTATTTTAAAAATCACCTCAAAAAACAATGTGGAACATTATATATTTTTTTTTCTTGTTGTAATGTGCTAATATCTATGTCTTTTGAAAACTGTAGGTCGCACATTGTTTTTTGGGGGATTTGTAAACTACTGCTGTGATATCGATACAAATGTGTTTTGTGTCTATTGTATTAATTTATGTTCCACAGATAACCACTGTGTTTTGAAGAATATTATCTGAGAAGGAAACACATTTTCCAAGACAGAAAATACAGAAAATACCTACGCTCAGTAATCTCCATTTCAGGCAATTCCTCTCCTGCAAGCCCAGCATTCCGACTTCCATCCTCCTAATCCATAGTTACAGACAATACATTTCTAACCCCTTTGTCCTCCATTCTCAAAGAAGCCAGTCTCTCCCTCTCACTTTTACCTTCTGCAACTTCTTCAGCTAGACATAACTATTATGAGAGATCTGCCTTTAGACTCTACAGAGTGAGTGGTCAGTTGAGGCTTACTAGGGGCTCTCTTTGGCATGATACAATATTTCTACCCTTCCCAAATTGTCTCACTGCCCCCCTTCATCATGAAATCTACCTCTTTCCTTCTCCACTCTGTTGGGCCCTCTTTATTTATGATTTTCCATTGCTCTCAAACTTTTGGCAACCTGCCTATGGCCCTTTCTTTCTATGCCTAAAATGATAACAATGTCTTGGGGAAGACTCTCTCTATTTACAAGGCTCCTACCTCCTTCCCTCCGCACGCCTCAGTGTTACCAAATCCCACAGTAAACTCTGCGTCCTGGGAAGCTTGAGCATCTGTTTTGCCAATCAAAACCCACCCGAACATGAACCACCTTGTCAAACCAAAGAATCTCAGCATTTTCCAATTCCTCCCTGCAACATGCACTCAGCTTGCACACTCTCAATGTAATCATTTTCCAGCCAGGACTCTCTACATTGTGACTGAAGAGGAAATCTTCCTGTCATCTGGAGAGACCACCAGTACAGCTCTTCAAATCTTAACCTGCTCACCAGTACCTGTTTTATAATTTTCAAGATCCACATTACCCTCCATAGACATTCAAACATGTTCAGCTTCATCACACTCAACTATCACCTTCCTGCTTCCTTGATAAAGAGTTGCATGAGAGAAGAGAAGGCTATTTGACTCCTCCAATGATAAAGACATCAATAGAAGAAGTGAAGTGACTGCAGTGGCAAGATGTGTTTCCAGTGTTACACAAAGACCTACAAATTTGCCGTCAAAAAAACGAAGGGTCACCTCTCACATTGGCACTCTTAAGCATAATGCCCCTAGAAATAGCTTTGCAAGTGTCAGGAATGTGAAGCAGGGCCAGGTTAACATTACATGTAAGGATAATTAAAACCATAAGCAGAGAAAGCAGATGATGCAGATAAGAGACAGGCCAGACTTCGGTTCTTAGATGCATTGTAGGTACCAGAATTAGAGGCTTGAAGGTAGGCTGAAAGTGGTGAAGAACAGGACAATAAATGTTACTCATTTTAAGGTTGGGCCCATAGCTTCTGGGGCAGTCTGGCAGAAGCAATGTTTAAGTCCATCTTACAGAAACTGCCTGGAAACTCTCCATTTGGCTGTATGGCTTCCAAGTTCCCAGTTCAATTAGGCACTACCCTTACTGCCCCCTTCACTAAACAAACCAGAGATCAAGCCCTTGAAGCTTTGGCACAGACCAGATTAGCTTAGCTTAGAGGTAATGTGGAAAGTATTTATGCAGTACCAAAACAGTAATAAAGTCAAAAGTAAAGAAAATCCCAAATTAATTAAAAAAGAAGTTTTTGGAAATATAGGCCCTCATTTTAACTTTGGCGGTAAGTACTGCCCACCGCTGTGGCGACAGCCGCCAAAAGACTATTGCCACGGCTAACATCTGTCCGCCATATCATGACCACAGCTGGATTTCCCCCACAAGAAGGATGGAAATCCGTCTGTGGCCACCTTGACGGATAGTGTTAAGGTGGTGCTGCTACCACCAGCAGAGCCACTCCAGTAGACCGCCACCAGCCATATTATGAAAAATAATACAGCCTGGTGGTGTTCTGCTGGTGGGCGCTGCTGTCGATAGCAGCGCCCTGTCCTGTCCCCTGCCAGAAGACCCCCTGAATACAGGTAAGTTGGGTTTCCGACAGAGGAGGTGGGTGGGGTGGTGTTGTGTGTGTGTGTATGGGGGTGTGCATGAGTGTGTGAGTGTATGCATGCATGCAAATGTGTGTGTAGTGTTGTTTGCGTGTGTGTATGCATGTGTGAGAAAGCGTGTATGAATGGAAATGTGAATGCGTGTCTGCATGTAAGTGTGGATGTGTGTACGGATGTGTGCATGAATGAATGGCTGCATGCGTGTACGAATGCATGTATGCCTGTGTGGGAGAGTGTGTGTCTGCGAGTGTGCGTTTTGGGGGGAATAGAAGCAAGGGAGTGTGGATGGAGAGGGGGTAGGGGTTGTCTGGGAGTATTAGGGGGGCTCCTACCAGTGACAGGGAAGGACTTCTCTGTCACTGTTCGAGCCTACCGCCATGGTTTTTGTGGCAAAACGAATGCCACAAAATCCATGGTGGTAGGCAGGGTCATAATGCTGCCGGCAGGACAGTAGCGGCCGTTGGGTAGGAGATTTGTATCTTCGGGCTGGTGGCTGCTACCGCCATTGCGGTCGATGTGGTACAATGTCAAGTTGCAGTATGTACTGCCAGCCTGTTGGAGGTACTACTGCCACATGCACACCGACCGCTGGGGTCATAATAACCCCCATAATATTACCAGAATGAAATAAGGTTAACAAGGAATATGAGTTTTTAAAGACTTAAGTAAAAGATAGCTGCAAAAAGTGTTAAGCAGCAACTTTGGTCAATTGCTAGGTGTAGACAAGGACCTAGATGTTATTTAAGGCCAAATGTGATGAGTGTGGGTTGGCTACAGAATCCAGGTATGACATTGTTGGATGGTTTACCTTCAGTCTCCGGAATGGAAGTCCAAAATATTCAGCAGGTCAAGGTTGCAGGCCGTGGCCGAGGAGGGAATCATGGGGTTGCTTAGTTGTTGGACGAGGTCCTTGTGAAACTGTTGACTTAGGGGAGAGAAGCCCTGAGTGTGAGGAATTTTAATTTTAAACCCAAAGAAGGGCCCACACCAGACAGATAGTTTCACTGCCAACAGGCTGGCAGTACTTATTGCCACATTATGTTATTGGCGGCTTGGCTGAAGCCAACCTGCCAATGTACCACTCTGACCGCCATGGAATCTCCAGCCCGGTGGCTGCTATTATACTGCCGGCGGTATCATGACCCTGCCTACCGCCATGATTTCCTAGGCGTTCGTAACGCCACAAAAACTATGGCAGTAGGCCCTATCAGTGACAGGGAACTCCTTCCCTGTCATTGATAAGAGGTCCACTCCCCTTGATGCCCCCCCTTCATCCACTCTCCCCCTCCCTTCCAAACTCCCCCACACACACACACGCAGACACACACTCATTCACACAGACATACACACGTACATACACGCATGCATCCATTCATTCACGCATACATCCATACACACATTCACATTGACACGCAGACACGCATTCACATTTCCATTCATACATGCACTCACACACATGCATACACACATGCAAACAACACAACACACACATGCGCATTCACTCACACACACACACACACAGATACATGCACACAACCCCCCACACACACACAACACCCCCCACCCCCCTCCCCTGTCAGAAACACGACTTACCTGATTCCAGGGGGACTTCCGTCAGGCGACGGGACATGGCGCTGCTATCGACAGCCACTGCCAGCAGCACTCCACCAGGCCATATTATTTTTCATAATACGGCTGGCGGTGGTATGTTGGCGTGCTGCTGCTGGTGGTAGCAGCACCACCTTACTGCCATCCGCCAGTAGGGCCACAGACAGATTTCCGCCCTTCTTGTGGCGGAAATCCAGCTGTGGTCAAAATTTGGCGAATGGATGGTAGCCGTCTTTTTGCGGCCGTCGCCTCAGCAATAGGCTGCATCTACCGCCATTATTGAAATTAGGGCCATAGTCTCTTTTATGAAGCTCAGATTCCACCAGTGAGGCAGGATGGCTGCTTGTAGCTAAAGAGGGCTCCATGAGGCTAGATACCTTCTCCTCAAGAGCCCTCTGAATTTTATTTGGTGTGATAAAAAATGTCTGAACAGGGGAAACCTGAATCCTCAACCAAGCGGCAGAGTACCTGGATCAGATGAGCTTGTTAGGTTTGTCACGGCCCTCCTGAGATCTTTGGTGTCAAAACATTTCCAAGACCCAGGTTTCTCAGGGTGTTAGGAGGAGTACACTTCGACAGAGCCCAGAGTACCGTGATCTCAGGAACAACACTTAGGGGTCATCACTTACTCCAGCAGAAGCACCAAGCAGGGGCCAGAGCAGGTCCAGTTGAAACTAGTCACCTTGGAAGCTGCAGCAAAGACCTCTTGTTTCTTGTAGTTTGTTGTGTCCCTGTAGTTTGAAAAGGAGATCAGTCTAATAAACTTTAGAATCCACCTATTTGTCCTGGGTACAAAAGAGAGAGCAGGTCCAGTCTTTCAGAGCTCTTATCATCTCTCAGACTGCAGGTTCAGTCCTGTTCTGATTATCCACAGGCCCAGAAGTATTTTGAGGGGAGTAAATACCATATTTGTGGGTGACATATTTATGTCTGTCACTATCTTGTGATTTAGGGTGAATTCTTCCCTATCCCTAAACGATAGGGTAAACGTTTATAGCATTTCCTCTGATCCCTACAACAAACAATTCTAGAGTGTTGCTCTCTGCATAAATCTTAGACAATCAAATTCCTCTTCCCTTGTGCAGAGCCCATGTGACCTCCCCAGGTGTCACTTCAAACCAGTAAAATTGTTTTTTTGATAAATATTACACAGAATCCAAGAATTACATTTCTACCTGTTTTCCAGCCCGAGATAACTTTATTTAATTTAATATTCCATCCCAGCCTTTTCCTATGGAAAAATTAGCCTTGCTAGCGTGAATATAGCTTTTGGAGCCTTCTTACTGTAAGGATATGTTTTACATCACAATTCTACATTGCTACTTTTAATTACCATGCACCTTGCCTTATGGCCAATAAGGCCAACTTAGGAGTGATGTATATGTATTAAAATCTAAAAGGAACGTGTAGACTTGTCCAGAGGGTTTATTTGACATGTCGAATTACAGCCTAAAAGCTGTTTTAGTAATGCAAAATTAGTAGGCCTGAAGCCATGATTGATACTCTCACTGTAGGAGATGGCCCAATAGGTGCTGCAGTCTACTAGTGATATTTATCTTACCTACACGTATGGTCTGTATCATATAGTAGGGACCTATAGGCAAGTTAAAAATGTCAGTTAGGAGTATACCAGTCTCATCATGCTGAATAGAAAAGCACAGCAACTTTACCACTGGTTAGCATGGATAAAGGGTACAGGGTTCTACAGTCAGCAAGAACCTGTGGGTATTCCATGCAAAAGATTGTCATTTCCTACAGATCTTTTTCTGTTACCTCTTGCTAGCAGATTAAGACAAGGTCCCTGCAATTCCACTTATTCTTTGGTTCTTTACCTTAAACACTACCTTTGACTCCCCTGACACCATGGAGTTCCACACCTGTACCATGGTTGGGGTGGAGCTCATTACAGTGCATTGTCATGCAGTTAGGTAAGAAGGATTCAATGTTCACTATTTAGTTGGGTTATTCATCCGTCATTGCTGCACATCAGATAGTTATATTCCTTTGTGGCTAACAATCACATCTACTACCTAGCTTGTCATCCTCCTTGCCGAACCCAAGAAGCAAGCTATTGATGCTGGTGTCTGTATTCCCACTTTCTCTTTTCACCTAATGTTACCTGGTTGATGTGGGTGTGTGTGTGTGTGGGTGGGTTCTACCTATCGACAGAGAGATAGTGAGATTCTTGTCAGTACCACAGTACTTTGCTCATAGGTTGACAACAGGCTCCTCGAAGAAGTCCATGACATGGTGTACACCACTAACAAAAACACTCTACCATCCTGTGTGAGGCCCTCGCAGACCGTCATGAAAACTGATAGCCTGGAATACTATCTCAAAAGTAGGTCCCACAGCAACCTCAGTTCTCAGACCACAAGACCACCCCTACTGGCAAACAACACTTTGTGGCAACTATTAATTAATAGGTGACATCCATACTGCAAAGCAGTACCACACCCTTGCAGACCCACCTAGATACAGATGGTAGGTATTAGGATGGCTCACTATTCTTGTCTTCATAGCAAGCTCAAGCAAATCTGCAGTATTGCTTAACCTTTTTAGTGCGACGCCCACACTCCCTCCCTCGTGCGGGTCACGACCAGTGGCCGACACCAGGAAGGGTATTAATAAATCCTCGGGTGCGTCGTACCCGAGGATTTATATTTTATTTTTTCCATTCCCCGGGAGACACGGAAGCTTCCGTTTCTCCCCCCCCTCCCCCACCCGCCCCTTTGTGACGAGAGCGCTGCAAGGCGCGCTGACGTTACAAAGGTGTTTTCCCCATCAAAGCAGGAAGCAGCCTTGCGGCCGCTTCCTGCTTCAATGGGGAAAACGGCCTTCCCCACGTTCGGGAAGGCCTGGTAAGAAAGGGGAGAGTCTCTGCTTTCTTACCAGGCCTTCCTGAAAGTGTTTCCTGGCCCCCGGTCGCAGCTGTGCTGCGATCGGGGGCCAGGAAACACTTTCAGGAAGGCCTGGTAAGAAAGGGGAGAGACTCCCCTTTCTTACCAGGCCTTCCTGAAAGTGTTTCCTGGCCCCCGGTCGCAGCTGTGCTGCGATCGGGGGCCAGGAAACACTTTCAGGTTTCCTGGCCCCCCGATCGCAGCACAGCTGCTATCGGGGGGCCAGGAAAACCTTCAAAAGGCCTCGTAAGAAAGGGGAGACTCTCCCCTTTCTTACGAGGCCTTCTGAAACTGTTTCCTGGCCCCAGATCGCAGCTGTGCTGCGATCGGGGGCCAGGAAACACCACTAGATGCCAGGGATTTCACTTGGGGGGGTCGGCCCCCTCAGAAAAAAAAAGGTAGGTGCCCCCTGGGGGGGGGGGGGGGACCAGGGGAAATTTTATTTTTAAAAAAAAATGAATAAAATAAAAAGATAGGGGACCGCAAAGGTGTTTTCCCCATCAAAGCAGGAAGCAGCCTTGCGGCCACTTCCTGCTTCAATGGGGAAAACGGCCTTCCCCACGTTCGGGAAGGCCTCGTAAGAAAGGGGAGAGTCTCCCCTTTCTTACCAGGCCTTCCTGAAAGTGTTTCCTGGCCCCCGGTCGCAGCTGTGCTGCGATCGGGGGCCAGGAAACACTTTCAGGAAGGCCTGGTAAGAAAGGGGAGAGACTCCCCTTTCTTACCAGGCCTTCCTGAAAGTGTTTCCTGGCCCCCGGTCGCAGCTGTGCTGCGATCGGGGGCCAGGAAACACTTTCAGGTTTCCTGGCCCCCCGATCGCAGCACAGCTGCTATCGGGGGGCCAGGAAAACCTTCAAAAGGCCTCGTAAGAAAGGGGAGACTCTCCCCTTTCTTACGAGGCCTTCTGAAACTGTTTCCTGGCCCCAGATCGCAGCTGTGCTGCAATCGGGGGCCAGGAAACACCACTAGATGCCAGGGATTTCACTTGGGGGGGTCGGCCCCCTCAGAAAAAAAAGGTAGGTGCCCCCTGGAGGGGGGGGGGACCAGGGGAAATTTTATTTAAAAAAAAAAATGAATAAAATAAAAAGATAGGGGGTCGCCCGTGGGCAGGGCAATATTTTTTTTTTTAGATGTTGTAGGGTTTCCCTGGGGGCCATTTTAGCCCCCAAGGAACCATACAACAAAAAAAATAAAATAGAACTATATATAGATCTATATATATATAGATATATCTATGTAGATATATGTATGTACATGGATATATCTATAGATATATCTATGTAGATATATATATATATATATAGATAGATCTATATATCAATCAATCAAAGAGATTTATAAAGTGCGCTACTCACCTGTGAGGGTCTCAAGGCGCTGGGGGAGGGCTGGGGGGAGGGAAAGGGGCTGGGAGGTTCACTGTTTGAAAAGCCAGGTTTTGAGGCCCTTCCTGAAAAGAAGTAGGTTTTGGGTCTTGCGAAGGTGGGTTGGGAGGGCGTTCCAGGTTTTGGGTGCAAGGTAGGAGAAGGATCTGCCCCCGGTGGTGATGTGTTTGATGCGGGGGACAGAGGCGAGAGAGAGGTCAGCTGAGCGGAGGTTTCGTTTAGGGGTGTGGAAGGTGACTCTCGTTGAGGTAGGCAGGGCCTGTGTTGTGGAGTGATTTGTGTGCGAGGATGAGGATCTTGAAGGTGATCCTTTTGTCAATGGGGAGCCAGTGGAGGGATTTGAGTGGTGCCGGCGTAGAGGGCGTTTCCGTAATCAAGTCTGCTGCTGATGAGTGCGTGAGTGACAGTTTTTCTGGTCTCTGTGGGGATCCATTTGAATGTTTTTTTCAGTATACGGAGTGTGTTGAAGCATGAGGAGGTGAGAGCGTTGATTTGTTGGGTCATCGAGAGGGAGGAGTCTAGGATGATGCCGAGGTTGCGTGCGTGGTTGGCGGGGGTGGGTGCAGGGCCTAGCGTGGTGGGCCACCATGAGGGGTCCCAGGTGTTTTTGTGTGGGCCAAAGAGGATTATTTCGGTTTTGCTAGAGTTGAGTTTCAGGTGGTTGGCTGTCATATATATATCACTTTTGTCAATATGTGTGTGGTTTCCCTGGGGGGAAAAGGGTCAGACTTGTCTAGTGGCAGTTTTAGTGCCATAAAGAAGCGCAGATGGTTTAGATGCCTACTGCAAAGAGCAAATCTGTATTTTATGTAAATAGCTGAATACATTAGTAAAGTCAGCCATTACCTGCGCTATATTACCAATGAAATGTATGTGCAGGGTGGAGGGCGGCTATGGAGAGATGAAGGGCACTTTTGCTGGGTGGTAATGAGGGAATCCTAGGAGGAGGGAGTGGGAGCACCAATAATGATTGTTGAACTGGGCGCAGGAGGTGCTAAAGACTGTGACGAATGGTATGTGACAAGGTGGTTTTTGAGTGTCTTGAAAGAACGTGCTGATTGAGGGAAGAAACGCAGGTAAGGCGGCCTCTACTGTTGCACGTATCTCACACACACCATCGATTTTGTGACTGTCTACGTAGGCTAGTGTTTTAGAGCAACTGTTTAGCCAATAGCAGAGATGGCATCTTGATGGATGACTGCTGCCTGCACTCGGGTTATAGAGGACCGCTCTGACATAAAATCAGAGACTGAGACATCAGATACTGAGACAGCATCTGATGGATAGGACAATGGCACAGCCTCTAGAAGTGATTTTTCAGTCGGAGGAGTCCCATTCGATAACTCCTCTTCCAGTACATTATGAGGGAGGTGATGAGGACAGTCCTGCTGTCCCTTCGCAAGCTGTTTGTGCAACTGGGTAATAGTGGGTTAGCCCAACCCAGAGAGCAGGTGAATGCGGCGGCAAGCAGAGAGAGAGAGTGCTCTCTTGGGAGCTCCCCAATTTAGTTCAGCCCCAAATTCCACCACCCAAATCGTATTGTGGAGACATCAAAATTATCTATGGCAAAACAAACTGGTTTTGTAAGGCAGGCACCTGTGTTTTTGGTCCTGGATTCGGCGGCCATATAAAGAAACACACTAAACCCAAACATTTCTGGAAACTAGACATTCGAGGGAGTCCACAGAGGTGTGACTTGTGTGGATTCCCCAAAGTTTTCTTACCCAGAATACCCTGCAAAGCTGAAATGTTGAATAAAAACTCTATTTTTCTCGCATTTCTGTCACACAAACTACAGGAATATGCTGGGATCCACAAAATTCCTACCACCCAGTGACTCCTCACCTGTCCTGATAAAAACACTACCCCACTTGAGTGCCTACACCTAGTGCCTGCGTCAGGAATGGATCACCCCAGGGTCAACAGCTGCCTCACGTAAGGACCAACATTGACCGTTGTGTGATCTATTCCTGTCGCGGGCACCAGGCCTACCCACACAAGTGAGGTATCATATTTATCGGGAGACTTGGGGGAAAGCTGGGTGGAAGGAAATTTGTGGCTCCTCTCAGATTCCAGAACTTTCTGTCACCGAAATGTGAGGAAAACGTGTTATTTTAGCCACATTTTGAGGTTTGCAAAGGATTCTGGGTAACAGAACCTGGTCAGAGCCCAACAAGTCACCTCATCTTGGATTCCCCTAGGTCTCTAGTTTTCAAAAATGCACGGGTTTGGTGGGTTTCCCTATGTGCCGGCTGAGCTAGAGGCCAAAATCTACAGGTAGGCACTTTGCAAAAAACAGCTCTGTATTCTGTCAAAAAATGTGATGTGTCCACGTTGTGTTTTGGGGCATTTCCTGTCGCGGGCACTAGGCCTACCCATACAAGTGAGGTATCATTTTTATTGGGAGACTTGGGGGAACGCTGGGTGGAAGGAAATTTGTGGCTCCGCTCAGATTTCAGAACTTTCTGTCACCGAAATGTGAGGAAAACTTGTTTTTTTAGCCACTTTTTGAGGTTTGCAAAGGATTCTGGGTAACAGAACCTGGTCAGAGCCCCACAAGTCACCCCATCTTCGATTCCCCTAGGTCTCTAGTTTTCAAAAATCCACAGGTTTGGTAGGTTTCCCTATGTGCCGGCTGAGCTAGAGTCCAAAATCTACAGGTAGGCACTTTGGAAAAAACAGCTGTGTTTTCTGTCAAAAAATGGGATGTGTCCACATTGTGTTTTGGGGCATTTCCTGTCGCAGGCACTAGGCCTACCCACACAAGTGAGGTATCATTTTTATCGGGAGACTTGGCGGAACGCTGGGTGGAAGGAAATTTGTGGCTCCTCTCAGATTCCAGAACTTTCTGTCACCGAAATGTGAGGAAAACTTGTTTTTTTAGCCACTTTTTGAGGTTTGCAAAGGATTCTGGGTAACAGAACCTGGTCAGAGCCCCACAAGTCACCCCATCTTGGATTCCCCTAGGTCTCTAGTTTTCAAAAATGCACAGGTTTGGTAGGTTTCCCTATGTGCCGGCTGAGCTAGAGGCCAAAATCTACAGGTAGGCACTTTGCAAAAAACAGCTCTGTATTCTGTCAAAAAATGTGATGTGTCCACGTTGTGTTTTGGGGCATTTCCTGTCGCGGGCGCTAGGCCTACCCACACAAGTGGGGTATCATTTTTATCGAGAGACTTGGGGGAACGCTGGGTGGAAGGAAATTTGTGGCTCCTCTCAGATTCCAGAACTTTCTGTCACCGAAATGTGAGGAAAACTTGTTTTTTTAGCCACTTTTTGAGGTTTGCAAAGGATTCTGGGTAACAGAACCTGGTCAGAGCCCCACAAGTCACCTCATCTTGGATTCCCCTAGGTCTCTAGGTTTCAAAAATGCATGGGTTTGGTAGGTTACCCTATGTGCTGGCTGAGCTAGAGGCCAAAATCTACAGGTAGACACTTTGCAAAAAACAGCTCTGTTTTCTGTCAAAAAATGTGATGTGTCCACGTTGTGTTTTGGGGCATTTCCTGTCGCGGGCGCTAGGCCTACCCACACAAATGAGGTATCATTTTTATCGGGAGACTTGGGGGAACATAGAATAGCAAAACAAGTGTTATTGCCCCTTATCTTTCTCTACATTTTTTCCTTCCAAATATAAGAGAGTGTGTAAAAAAGACGTCTATTTGAGAAATGCCCTGCAATTCACATGCTAGTATGGGCACCCTGGAATTCAGAGATGTGCAAATAACTACTGCTCCTCAAAACCTTATCTTGAGCCCATTTTGGAAATGCAAAGGTTTTCTTGATACATATTTTTCACTCTTCATATTTCAGCAAATGAATTGCTGTATACCCAGTATAGAATGAAAACCAACTGCAGGGTGCAGCTCATTTATTGGCTCTGGGTACCTAGGGTTCTTGATGAACCTACAAGCCCTTTATATCCCCGCAACCAGAAGTGTCCAGCAGACAAAACGGTATATTGCTTTTGGAAATCTGACATCGCAGGAAAAAGTTACAGAGTAAAACATAAAGAAAAATGGCTGTTGTTTTCAGCTCAATTTTAATATTTTTTTATTTCAGCTGTTATTTTCTGTAGGAAAACCTTGTAGGATCTACACAAATGACCCCTTGATGAATTCAGAATTTTGTCTAGTTTTCAGAAATGTTTAGCATTCCAGGATCCAGCATTGGTTTCACACCCATTCCTGTCACTAACAGGAAGGAGGCTGAAAGCACCAAAAATAGTAAAAATGGGGTATGTCCCAGTAAAATGCCAAATTTGTGTTGAAAAATGTGGTTTTCTGATTCAAGTCTGCCCGTTCCTGAAAGGTGGGAAGATAGTGATTTCAGCACCAGAAACCCTTTGTTGATGGCATTTTCAGGGGAAAAACCACAAGCCTTCTTAGGCAGCCCTTTTTTCCAATTTGTTTGGAAAAAACTAAATTTTAATTGTATTTTGGCTATTTCCTTGGTCTCCTCCAGGGGAAACCACAAACTCTGGATACCATTAGAATCCCTAGGATGTTGGAAAAAAAGGATGCAATTTTTGCGTGGTTAGCTTATGTGGACAAAAAGTTATGAAGGCCTAAGCGCGAACTACCCCAAATAGCCAAAAAAGGGCTCAGCAATGGGGGGGAAAAGGCCCAGCAGCTAAGGGGTTAAATATGATATGAGCACCCCTAGACTTACCATGCTCCACAACAAAATATCCCCATCTAGGTCACACTATAAACCCAGCAACATGCACAACAGTGGTATGTATAATGTTATTGTCTACATTTCTCACTCATCTTTGATTCACTCCAAAGTTAAACAAAGCTATAAATATGCTGCACCATGACACCACCAGTCTGTAAAACCACAGGATTGAAAGCAATTCTTTTTCAATCCAGGGTACCCTATAAACTCTCACACTTCCAGCAAAGGACAACCATTGGATTTACTTGCTATTCATCTACTAGGAAATGCTCCATAACCCAATTAGAGGTATAACACTATAAAAATTAAGTAATTACACCACTATGCAAGTTGTTACAGGTTAAACTCATTCTAATCTAATGTTCATTTGTTCAAATTAATGTACACTGAGATAAGAGATTTGGGGTTTGTTAAACATGACATCCTTGACATGGTTTACCCTGTCTTTTTTGCCTCTGCTTCCCAGGTTTTGACTATGTGCTTGACTCTGTATTTGCTACTCTGGACACTTTACCACTGCTAAACAGTGTTAAAGTGCAAGTGCTCCTGTATATAGTGTATGTGTATGACTTTTTCATGATTGGCATGTTTGATTTACCAGTAAGTCCCTAGTAAAGTGCACTAGAGGTGCCCAGGGCCGGTAAATCAAATGCTACTAGTGGGTCTGTGCACTGGTTGTGCCACCCACATTAGTAGCCCTGTAAACATGGCTCAGACCTTCCACTAGAGTGTCTGTGTGTGCAGTTTTAAACTGCCAATCTGACTTGGCAAGGATACCTGCTTGCCAGACCCAAACCTTTCCTTTTTATACATGTAAGGCACGCCTAAGGTAGGCACTAAGTAGCCCCTGGGGGAGGGTGCAGTGTATGTTAAAGGTGGGAGATGTACTGATGTGTTTTACATGTCCTAACAGTGAAATACTGCCAAATTCGGTTTTCACTGTTGCAAGGCCTATCTCTCTCATAGGTTAACACTGGGGCTGCCTTTAAATATCCATAAAGTGCAGATCCCCTTTGAGAGCAGACAGAAAAATGTAGTTTGGGGTCTCTGAACTCACAATTTAAAAATACATATGTTAGTGAATTTGGTTTTTAAATTGTCAGTTTGAAAATGCCACTTTTAGAAAGTAGGCATTTTTTTGCTTTAACTATTCTGTGACTCTGCCTGTTTGTGGATTCCCTGTCTGGGTCAGACTGAAAGTTGGACTGTTTGTGAATCTCCTCTAGACAGAAGGGAGCTGGGGTGTAGCCTGTATATCCTGATTAGCCATCTAGATTAGAGTGAAAAGAGGAGTGGTCACCTCCACCTGAATGGGCTGTGCCTAACCTCCCACAATGCAGTCTCCAACTCCCTGGTGTGTGTCTGGGGCCTGGCCTGGAAAAGGCAGGATCTTGTGAACAACAGAGACTTTCCTTGGAAGTTTGCCTACTTCAAAGGCAGAGAGGGATATAAGTACTGGACTCAAAACCCCAGACTTTAGGTCAATTCTGGAACCAAGATGAACCTCTGCCATGGAGAAGAGCTGAGGAGAAGTGCTGCCCCTGCCTGTGACTGTGCTTTGTTGGGCTATCCTACAGTTTCTGCTTCTACCTGTGAAAGGGGCAAAGACTGGACTTTGTTGTGAATTCCTGCTTGAGAAGAATCTCCAAGGGCTTGAGCTGACTTCCTCTAACAGCACCTGGACTGTCTGCTGAGACTCCTGCCCTGCCAAGTGGTGCATTATCCAGTCCCTTGGCCCTTGAAAGGTGAAGTTGGCAGAAGAAGGACTGAAATCCATGCACAGAACACCGTGCGGGGACATTTTTGAGGCACCATCTGCAACGCGGCTGGTAAACAACACGCCACCTGCTTCGCAGCTAAAATCGATGCTCCACCTGCATCGTGGCTGGGAGATCGATGCATTGTGGATGGGGAAACAACATAACACCCGCTTGCAGCTGCTGATAACAACGCAAACCCCGTGCAGGGTGTTTTTTTAACACCGCGCGTCCGGATTTCTCATGCATCGTCGCTGGGCCTTAAAGCCACCGTGAAGCTGCGCGGATCCTAGGTATCCACTTGACGTTGTCCCGACCAGAGAAGAAAATGACGCATGGCCTCACTTGAGAGTAAGGAATCGACGCATCGCTGACTTTTGCGATGCACGCTCGCCTGTGAGGCTTTATTTTTTATACAAGCCAAGCACTTTGTGTAAAATCAACATTCCCATTATTTTCTATGGAGTACGACTCCTATTCTTTTGAAAATTCATATTTTCACTTGTGTGTGTTGGATGTGGCCATTTTGGTCTTGTTTGATTTAGATAAAT
The DNA here is from genome assembly GCF_031143425.1 of Pleurodeles waltl. NCBI lineage: Eukaryota > Metazoa > Chordata > Amphibia > Caudata > Salamandridae > Pleurodeles > Pleurodeles waltl. Next base: position 82,549,767 of record NC_090439.1, read on the forward strand.
ATTGCCTATTTTTCTAAACTTGTGTGGTGTCCATTTTGTAGTGTCTTCACTGTATTATTGTGTGTGTTGGTACAAATACTTTATACATTGCTTCTGGGATAAGCCTTTCTGCTTGTGCCAATCTACCAAGCGGGTGAGTGGGTGTTAACCAGGTTTGTTTCTCCTTTGCTTTTACTACCGCGAGGGTCCATTCTTGAACAGGGGGAAACCTGACTGCCAACCAAAGACCCCATTTCTAACAGGGTTCATCATAAGCAGTGAATATTTTAACAACCAGATTATGTTTGAGCCTATCAATGTACAATTGCACAAAAAAATATACATTTTGGTCAGAGAATATCTAGTCACAGTATAAAATGTGCATTCTTACAATAGTGCCACTACATCACATTTACATGAGGCAACTAAGGGGCATATTTATAATGCCCTAGCGCCACCCTGCACCATATTAACATCATTATTTTTTATGTTAATGTGGCCCAACGAGGCTTAAATACCTGTGCCGTATTTAGTTGTGCCACCCTGTAACCCTTTGTGCTACATTATGCCTGTGCCAGGCATAATGTATGCAAAGGGGCGTTCCCCCAATAGGGGAGCCAGAAAAATGGCGTAAGGAAATCTATGAGATTTCCTTGTGCCTTTAGCATCTGCTGAGAGGAGGCATTAAAAGGAGCTTCCATTCTTTTGAATGGGGCCCTATGTACGCTGCAGGAGTAGCATCAACATTTTGTGCACTGCCATGTGTGTGCCGTATTTTAAATACAGCGCACACATGGTGGCGTGGGGGGCTGATAAGGGGCGCAGGAAAAGTGGAGCTGCACTCAGTGCAGCGCCACTTTCCATAAATCTGCCCCTAAATGTATACGAAGTAAACACACCATCAAAAGCAGTTGCCATGCAGGAAAACCATTATTTTAGGCTTGTTTCCTATTCTAAACAAACGTGATAAAATCTGAGACCTCAGGAATTTTACTTTATGTTGTGCAGTAAACAGTACCAAAACAATGTGACATAACATGTAGACTTTAGTGCTCTCCACTCCAAATCAGCAGTTTTCCCTAGCTATTTCGACAGGAATCTCAGCTGAAGTTTACAAACTGAAAATTGCAAAATTCTGATGCTTGTCACAAAAAATATATTTGAATATATACCACAACAGGAGTTAATATATATATTGGAGTTAACTGGTCTAAATGTAATCCAAATGTCCACCATTACTCCGAACACATGACATGATTCTATCCGGTATTCAGGAATAGTTACGATAACTGCAAGGGACTTTGGGCCAGATGTACAAAACTCTTAAATTGCGACTCGCAAATACCAAAAGATATTGGTATTTACGAGTCGCAATTGACGATGTATGTATTAAGCGATTCCTTATTTGTGATTTCTGAATGGAAGAAATCGAAAATAAGAAATCAGTAATTAAGAAATAAAAAAAATGCTATTTCTTATTAAGAAATAGCAATTTTAGAAATCTAGGCCTGGAGGCCCAAATGGAAGGAATTAACAGGGTGTGGCCACAACCTGAGCCCTGACTCAGCTACATGGAGCAGGGAGAGGAGCAGACACACTCCTGAAGACACAAGGAAGGAGTAAAACACCACACCATAGCTGAAGAAAAGATCACGGATGCTGGAGGCAGCAGGAAGCAAAAAATCACATTTTCAAAGAGGGAGCTGAAGGTCCTCACTGAGGAATGCATGGCTAACATTAGCAGGCTGCTTGGAAAGGCTTCTTTTTCTGTCCCTGAATTCCAGAAAAACAAAATCTGGAAAGACGTTCAGGAAAAAGTGAATGCCCTGGGAATCACACTGAGAACCATCCCAGAGCTGCGCAAGAGGTGGTACGACCTGCACTCCAGCGATATGTAGAGGCTGGTCAGCAGGATGGCTGAGGGGCGTGCAACATGAGGGAGACCATCCACTCTATACCCACCGACTGCCATGGAGCACCTCACTGAGGGCACACTGGAACCTGCCATTGTCTCAGGAGTTGGAGAGATAGACACCTCACTTCCAGCAGCCACTAGCCAGGGTTTGTGACATACCTTGTATGCTGTTTTCAGACCACACTGTTAGGAAAACCACAGCAGAGATAACAGATATTGGACTACTCCAGTCAGTTTTTTCAACCACTCATCCAATGCATCTTGAGAGTTGTAGCGCTCTCCATTCCCATGCTCTATTGCATGCCAATGGCCACACTTAACAATATGCCACAATTCCTGCAGTGCAAACACACAAATCTCAACGTCACAACATTGCTGTGTCCAAAACAGTAACATTTATTCATACTAAATGTTTTCTGCATAAGTGTCCAACAGATCCCAGCTCTGATGATACCGACACTGCAGCAGCTACAGATCAACAGCTGAAGCTGACAATAACACTGTCACTTAGGACCTCATTACAACCCTGGCGGTCTGTGTTAAAGCGGCGGTAATACCGCCAACAGGCCGGTGGTAAAAAAAAAAGGGATTTGGACAATGGCGGTTACTGCCATCCAACACTGCCACTTTAACACACCGACCGCCAGGGTGGCAACAGCCGCTGGGCTGGAGACTTCGGTCTCCAGCCCGGTGGCCATCACATTCCCACCCTCGGCATTATGACCCAGCCTACCACCATGGTTTTCTTGGTTTCTGTACTGCCACGAAAACCATGGGAGTAGGCACTATCAGTGCCAGGGAATCCCTTCCCTGGTACTGATAAGGGTCTCCCCTACCCCCCACCCCCTCCCCAAAGTCCTCCCCCACCCTCCCCCAATTGCTCCTGTCCCCCCACACATATACACACCCACACACGCGCTCATATATACACATGCACGCACGCATACAGACCTCCACCCACGCATGCACACATACATACCCACACACCAACATACCTTGTCACACACAGGCATCCACAACACACAACACTCACACTCACTCATTCACAAATGCATGCAACGCGACTCACATCCGAATGCACGCATCCCAGAACATACACAAACACCTCCCACATACACACAACATCCCCTACCCCTCTCTCTGGTTGGAGAACCCGACTTACCTGCTTGAGGGGGTCCTCCGGCTGGAGACTTTCCGCGGTGCTGCTGTCAGCAGCAGCGTCTGCCAGCAAAACACTGCCAGGCCGTATCATTGCTCATGATACGGTCAGCAGTGTTTTGCTGGCGTGGCAGTGCTGTTGTCAGCAGCACCGCCTTACTGTCATCCACCGCCATGACCGTTGCTGGTGTTCCACCAGATTTCTGGCAGAATACCGTCGGCGGTCATAATAAGCATTGCCGGCTGGTAGCCACGATGGCGGTATGTGGGCGGCTGTGGCGGTAGGCGGTCACTACCGCCAATGTTGTAATGAGGGCCTTAGTCCATCCACCTTCAAACCAACAGCAGTGAGAGGTATGACTACACCAATGCCCATCTTCCAGGACAGTGAGGGAGAGCACTCGTCCACAGATGATAATGCAAGTGCTCACCAAAGTCCAGGCAGCATGGCCACTGTGTCAACTCCATCAGCTGCAGCAAGTGCAGCAACATATCGTGGTTTGAAGAGGGTAATTATCAGAACTCGACGCCTGCAAAATAGAAAAATCTGTGGTAAGACCAGGGAGCTGCAGCACCTCACCAAAACAGTTGAGAAGGGGCAGGAGTGCTGGACCACTGCAATGGAGAGGGAGCACAGGCAGCAGTGCCTGAGTCATAGACAATTAATGGCCAGATTTGATGTCCACACCCATGCTATCAACCGGCTGGCCAATGCCACCTCCAGCTAGGCGTACAACTAACATTCAGACAGAAATGTCATATTGCTGCCAGGATGTTGCCAGGGGCCTTGTGCAGGTGACAATAGATCTTGAAACTCTCCAGACCCACATTTTCACCCTGTCAGCCAACACTCTACCCTCTGGGTGCGAGGATGGGTCAAGCATAAGTGGGTTGTCTGCCCTGGACATTATGCCACCATGAATGTTCCAAAACAACAGTCTGAAACTGATACATCTTCATGCCCTGTGAACATTGTGACTGGGAAGAGGAGTACAGGAAGGGGAAGCAAGAAATAGGTAGACATGGCACATTCCATGTTGTTGAATTTTTTCATGCATGCAAATATTTTCTTTGTACATATTTTTTTGTTTTGTGACAACGCTGATCTCTGTATTAAAGGTGGTAATCACTTAGTTCCGATAAATATATTCTGTTGCTGAAGAGGGACATATAGCATTATGTGTTCCATCCATGCAACCAATTACATTGGGTAACTGTGCCATCCTATAGAATTTTGTCTGCTGTGATGTTCGTGAGGTATTTGGTAAGAAGATATATTGGCGTAGCCTAGCAACCATTACATTAAGAAGTGTGTAGAGGAACCTTGATAATGCGCTTTGTGACATAACCCCACTGCTATGCCTGACTGGCTGCTCCGTGTCGCAGGTACTTGTAGGCAACATAATACCTGCACGTGGGGAGGTATTGTGTTGCTACGCATTGTAGGGGCCTGTAACTGGGACTGTATATCAGTTATCAGGTCAAGTATGACCTGGCTAGACTGTCTGGGCCATATTTATACTTTTTGACACAAAACTGCGCTATTGCAGTTTTGCGCCAAAAAGATTAGCGCCGGCTAACGCCATTCTGAAGCGCCATGCGGGCGCTGTATTTATTGAATGGCGTTAGCCGGCGCTAGCAGACCGGCGCTGCCTGGTGTGCGTGGAAAAAAACCACGTACACCAGGCAGCGCCGGCGTTGGGGAAAATGGCGTTAGGGCGTCTTAAAATGGGGCAAGTCAGGTTGAGGCAAAAAAATCGCCTCCACCCGATTTGCGCCATTTTTAACGACGCCCAGACGCCATTTACATGACTCCTGTCTTAGTAAAGACAGGAGTCATGCCCCCTTGCCCAATGGCCATGCCCAGGGGACTTATGTCCCCTGGGCATGGTCATTGGGCATTGTGGCATGTAGGGGGGCACATATCAGGCCCCCCTATGCCCCAAAAAAATATAAAAAAAATAATTATTATACTTACCTGAATGTCCCTGGGATGGGTCCCTCCATCCTTGGGTGTCCTCCTGGGGTGGGCAAGGGTGGCAGGGGGGGTCCCTGGGGGCATGGGAGGGCAGCTGTGGGCTCATTTTGAGCCCACAGGTCCCTTAACGCCTGCCCTGACCCAGGCGTTAAAAAGAGGCGCAAATGCGGGGTTTTTGCCCCGCCCACTCCCGGGCGTGATTTTTGCCCGGGAGTATAAATACGACGCATTTGCGTCGCAGTCATTTTTTTAGACGGGAACGCCTACCTTGCATCTCATTAACGCAAGGAAGGCGTTCACGCAAAAAAATGACCCTCTTTCCTCATACTTTGGCGCTAGACGCGTCTAACGCCAAAGTATAAATATGGCGTTAGTTTTGCGCCGAATTTGCGTCGAAAAAAACGACGCAAATTCGGCGCAAACGGAGTATAAATATGCCCCTCTGTATCTGTCTAGTATCTCCTCCTCTGTCATATTAAATAGGGTGACCCTCACTCTGAAAATCCTCTCCCGTCTCCTCCACCTCCTTTCTCTGAGGGCCTGGATCCTCAACCGCCTTGCTAGGATGTATAATGCCATCATTCTGGATGAGTCAGATGGATTTTGGGGCTCTTTTTATAGCTTGCACATTGTTACTCTCTGCTTCAGGTTGATGGTAATTGCATTTCTTAAATGGGATTTTTTTTTTCCTCAGTCGCTATTTGCAAAATTTTAATACATTTCTTAGTGATTCACAAAGAAGAAGTCAGTAATACTGATTTCCTATTTTTTGCGATTTCTTAAATGTGATTCCTACAGCGTAGAAATCACATTTAGTGACAGGCTTTTAGGCATTTGTCTATACACAATGCAGATTATGCATTTCCTAACAGAACGAAATAGCGATTCGTCCGTTAAGAAACGCAAAATCGTTTCATACATCTGGCCCTTTGATTTTGAAGAGCAATTTAACCGATTCCTTTCAGTACATTTATGACCTTCTATTTATAGGTGATATAGGTGTTGCACCCAAGCCCTCGTCAGCAGCAAACTTGACTACGGAAACACCCTCTACGCAGGAGCCCTGGCCAAACTCCTCAAACGACTGCAACGCATAAAAAATGCCTCCGCACGCCTGATCCTCAATGCCCACTGCTACAGCTACATCACTCCCCTTCTGAGAGACCTACACTGGCACCCCGTCAACAAAAGGATAACCTTCAAGCTCCTCACCCATGCACACAAGGCGCTCCACAACACCGGTCTACCTCAACAGACGACTCACCTTCTACACCCCGTCCTGCTATCTCCGCTCAGCCGACCTCGCCACCATCCCACACAGCCAAAGAGCGACTACCAGAGGCAGACCCTTCTCCCACCTCGCCACCAAGACCTGGAACACCCTTCCCTTGCCCCTACGACAGACCGAAGACCTGCTGACTTTCAGGAAGCGGCTCAAAACCTGGCTATTTGAGCAGTAGCAGCACCCTCTCCCCCCCAGCGCCTTGAGACCCTCCCGGGTGGTAGTGCGCTCTACAAATACTCTGATTGATTAATTGATTGATTGCACTATGCAGCCTTAAATTTTCTTGAAACCTGTTTTTTCATTTTCTGAATATTTCATTTTTTTTTCTGCATAGCATTTGTTACCGGATATTTTGCACTTTTGCAGGTCTGTAAATGGTCCATAGTCTTAACTAAAGTAAGTCCTTAAAGGATGAAAAGCAGAAATACCACTGCTTGAATTAAAGCAGTCAAAGACAGTTATGCCTAGCTACAGACAGATGCATATTTGTGCATGTTTTGATGTTTCATATATATAGTGCGTCAAATTCGTTATGTCAGGATGCTGTATTTTTTCCACTTACTGCACTTGGGAGTGGTTAGCTTGCAACTAATAAAATAAAACAATGTGCTTCTAATATGGGTGTTTTAATGTCATGCAGTGTTATAATTTCAATCTTTTTTTAAACCATATCATTGTCTCTGTATATTATCACTCCTGTGATGGGTATTAGTGCCTCCCTCTTGTTGCTCTCAGAGTGTTACGAAGGAACCCTGCTGTGTGTTTGAGGTTGGAGTCAAATCCATTTGCAACAGCTTTCATCCCCTGCTGCTGAGTTCCCACCTGTGCCAGACACATTTTCCTTGAAAAGGAAATGGTTATGCAGGCAGGTACAGACAGCAGGGACACCATAATTGATGAAAACAACTAAAATGAGCTGTCACCACTATAAACACATTTAGGAGGTGAGCAGAACACTTTATTTTGACTGACCCATCCAGGCCAAGCTGGTAGCCCCAGCCCAGGGGTCTCAGCCCATGGCAACTGATGGAGATGGGGTGGGAGGGGGTAGGGCTAAATAATGAAGCCCCTTACTGACAGGAACATGCAATAGTTATTCAGTTGAGAGTCAGTCCATCAATCAAAAGATTAGAAGTCTGTGCCAAAGGTGCCACTCTCGGGCAGTGACTCAAGGCAAGATAAAGACTAGGAAGTGTAGTTACAAAATTGTGGTGCAGGGCAGCGCAGCAAGTTACCTTACCTCGCTGCCCTGGGCCACAGGGAAAAGGCAGAAATGCACCATATTTATAAAATGCAGTGCATTTCTGTCCTTTTACCCTGTGCTGATGCAAAATATGCTGCCTAGCGCCAATGCAGGCACCCTTCCACCATAGTAGGACACCTTCCGGCAAAAAAGCAATCCATGGAGGTGCATCCTCTTTCTATGTGTGCTGCAGAATGGGTGTCAAATTGCTCCCTACTCCGGTGGGGAAAAAAAGGCCAAAACGGCCTCCCCATTGGATGACTGCTGCTTAAGCCCTAAATCAGATTATGGAGGATAGCTCTGAGGCAGGATCAGAGACTGAGAAAGCATCTGAGGGAGAGGACAATGGTGCAGAATCTGGAAGTGATTTTTCAGACGGCGGAGTCCCATCCGACCACACCTCTTCCAGTGATTCTGAAGGAGACAATGATGACAGCCATGCTGTCCTTTCGCAAGCACAGCCTGTGCAGTGGGACGACAAACCCAGAGAGCAGGTGCATGCGGCCACAAGCACAGAGATTGCGCTCTTGGCAGCCCCCCTGTTTATTTCAGCCCCAAATTCCACCTTTTACTGTTGACGCTGGATGTAAAGTCGATACGGCCAACTTTTTGCCAGTCGACTACGTCCATCAATTTTTGGATGTTGACTTCGTTCAGGAAATTGTGCAGCAGACAAATTTGCATGTAGAGAAATTTCTGATGGACCTTAGAGGCACACTAGGGCCCCGTTCTAGGGCACACCATTGGACTCCCACTTCGCTGGCAGAGCTGAAGATATTTTTGGGTCTTAAGCTCAAAATGGGGTTAGTGCAGAAACTCAACTTGCAGTCCTATTGGACGACTCACATGGTTTAGGTAACCCCCATCTTCACACCATACATCAGCAGAGATCGTTTTTTGCTACTGCAGAGCATGCCGCATTTCAATAACTATTCTGCTACATTGCTCCGGGACCATCCAGACCATGACAGGTTGTTCAAAATTCGGCCTGTAATGAAACATTTGTCTGCCAGCTTTCCAGGGATCTATACTCCTGGAAGGAATATAGCAGTCAATGAGTCCTTGATCCTGTATAAAGGACGACTGCTTTTCAGACAGTACATTGCAAGCAAAAGAGCTCACTATGGCATAAAGCTGTACATGCGGTGTGAGAGCTCTTCTGGCTATGTGTACAACTTGAGAGTGTATACATAGGACTCTACCCTAAACCCTGTAGGTTGCCCTCCCGCATTAGGGGTCACAGGTAGGATTGTATTGGAACTTGTCCAGCCACTCCTTCACAAAGGTTATAACCTTTATGTGGACAATTTCTATACAGGAGTGGAGCTGTTCAGTGAGCGCTACAAAGCTGGCACTGTGACCTGTGGTATAGTTTGTTGTAACCACAAAGGATTCCAGCAGGAGCTTGTTTGCAAAACGCTTCAGAAATCCCAGAGTACTGCATTGCGTTCCAACGAATTGCTGGCCGTCAAGTTCTTGGATAGGCGTGATATATATGTGCTCACTCCAATTCATGATGAGAGCACTTCCCCCATCAGGGTTTGGGGTCAGATGGCCGAAGTCCACAAGCCTATCTGTATACTTGATTACAATAAGTACATGGGCGGAGTGGACAAAAACGACCAGGTTCTTCAACCATATAATGTTTGTCGTAAAACTTGCACTTGGTACAAGAAACTGTTTACCCACCTGATCTAGATGGCAATATACAATGCGTATTATGTTTACCGTCAGACAACCACAGGAAGAATCATGACTTTCCTTGACTTCCAGTTGTCTGTAATTGAAAGCCTCACTGCTGTTACAGAAGCAGCAGCAGCCTCCACCTCACATGTTCTGGAGGATGTGGCAAGGTTGCAGGAGTGACACTTTGCTGATCGCATTCCTAAAACACCCACAAAGGATTGTCCATGTCGCCGCTGTAAATTGTAATCAAAGCATGGAAAGTGGCCGGAGAGTCAGATTTTACTGTCCCCAGTGCCCATTTCAACCAGGCCTCTGTGTCCTTAATTGCATTATGTTGTATCATATTAAAGCAACGTTCTGGGAAATCGATTGAGGTGGAGCTGCTGTTGGGTAATCCTTTCAGTGTCTGTGCATGGGTACCGAACGTCCATGGGCCACTGCTTTGTTAGGCAAGCAGCCACAGAATTTTACTTCATCTACTTCAGGAAATCATGGACTTCCTTATGGCCTGCTTGACACATATATCCACCGTCAGAACGTGGTAGGTGTTCTGTTCAATTAACGTGCATTAGAGTTCCCATACTGCACATACTAGTAGACAGATCATATGCCACATTGTCACAGAGTGCCCTGTGTGGCAAAATGTTAAAGGCATGACCGAATTTTGAAGTACTTGTTAGGGAACTTATGTATGCTACACAAGGGCCACCATGATTGCCAACGAGAACCAGAGTAAGTATAATAAGTCAAACAAATGTCCTGTCAAATTCACCAACATTTCTACTTGTTTGAAAGTGTGCAAACTCAATTTGTAGCTTCACTTTCAAAGCAAAAGTAGAAGTATTGGTGAATGAGTCCCACATGATATTTGTTTGACTTTTTACTTTAGAGACCTTAGCATTTCTTCACCAGCATGTCTGCCTTAGTTTCAATGGGAGATATGCTTGCTCAGCTCGAGGGATAGGCCTCCCAAGGCATACTCGGACACCCCCAACTTGCACCTACAAACTAGTATAGGTTCACTTGCCAATTATACAGGATTAGTCAGGACTCTGATGAGGACAGACATGAATGGGTAAGGAAAGCTTATGGTAGGTGTGCCTTTACAGGGATATTGCACAGGTAGAAGTCAGATAGTAAAGGTAGTACAGATATACATCATCTGCACCTATGAATTCAAACCGATTGGTGCCATCCCAGCACTGAAGGACAGTGACATGTATGGGTCAGTGTTTGACCTGCTTTTCATTTTCATCAGAACTTAGTAGAGGTTCAATTTGCTGTATGATAAGTGCATTACAGTCACAGCACTGCACATCATGTTGGCTGGGACATGTGCTACGTTCTCAAGGACTCCCTTGTGTGCCAAACACTATCCTTTTTCATAGCCTTTGACCTTCTCTTTAGGGAACATCATGAGAATTCCCTAGCATGTCTGCCTTAGTTTCAAAGGTAGATATGCTTGCTCAGTTCACTTTGTACGGCATACTCGGACACCCCCAACTTGCATCCACAAAGTTGAAGGAGTTGGATTTAGTGCTAAAGGCACATGAAAAACATGCCTTCCTGAGCCTCAGGTGGCTGTCATGGGAGTCATTAGTAAAGGTTTGTTACACATGCCTTTAGTAATGTTCAGGAAGAAGGAGACTTGATAGGTGGTAAAATGTAGTCAAACGTATTCCGTCCTGTGGCGTATGAATGTGATAGGCCCTTGCCTGGCAGCGGTAAGTTAATGTGAGTGCGGTGATTAGGTGGATTAGGCGTGTGGCCAGCGGTATGAAAGGGTTGTTTGTTGTGCGTGAATGGCATGTGAATGGACCATAAAGAGGTTGGTGCCTGGACGCACCTTCAGAACGCTTGGTTTTCAATATTCAGATACTTTGATAAGTATTCATGCTTTGTGTTAGAAATGGGGTTTTTGGTTGGCAGTCAGGTTACCCCCTGTCCAAGCAAAAGCCCTCACTCTAGTCAGGGTAAGTCACACACAATCCAAGATTATCCTGTGCCCACCCTCTGGTAGCTTGGCACGAGCAGTCAGGCTTAACTTAGAAGGCAATGTGTAAAGTATTTGTGCAATAAATCATACAATACCACCATATAACACCACAAAAATACACCACACAGTGTTTAGAAAAATATATAATATTTATCAGGATAATTGTAGGTCAAAAAGAATACAGTTGTAATGTGAAATTGTAGAGATATCACTGAAAAGTGATATAAAGGGGGTTATTCTAACTTTGGAGGAGTGTTAATCCGTCCCAAAAGTGACGGTAAAGTGACGGATATACCACCAGCCGTATTACGAGTTCCATAGGATATAATGGACTCGTAATACGGCTGGTGGTAAATCCGTCACTTTTCCGTCACTTTTGGGACGGATTAACACCTCCTCCAAAGTTAGAATAACCCCTGAGTGTCTTAAGTCTTTAAAATATAAACAAAGTCTCTTTCAAGCACAAGTACCTGGTTTGGAGTGGAAAAATCTCCTCAGAGGGCCGCAAAAGAAGAGGTGCGTGGAAAAAGGGCGTGTGCGTCGATTTATCCCCAGCACACACAGACTTGCGTCGTTATTTTCCACGCGGGGAAGTCGTGCAGCGTTTTCCGGCACGCGGACAGTCTCTTTCCTGCTTGTTTTCCGCCTGCGCGTTGTTCTGCGGGGCTGCGCGTCAAAATTACGATCTCACGGCAGGCGTCGCGTCAATTTCTCCTCTAGAGGTCGGGCGGCGTTGTCCTTGCGAAGCCGTGCGTCGGATTTCCGGTCGTCCCGAAGGCGTTGCGTCGATCAGCGTGGGTGTGCGGCGTTTTTCTCGCCGCACCACAAGCTGTGCGTTGAAATTTGTGGCGCACGGAGCGTCCAAGTGAAAAAGATACGTCTTTTTGGTCCTGAGACTTCAGGGAACAGGAGGCAAGCTCTATCCAAGCCCTTGGAGAGCACTTTCACAGCCAGACAAGGCAGCAGGCCAACAGCAAGGCAGCAGTCCTTTGTAGAAAGCAGACAGGTGAGTCCTTTGAGCAGCTAGGCAGTTCTTCTTGGCAGGATGTAGTTTCTGGTTCAGGTTTCTTCTCCAGCAAGTGTCTGATGAGGTAGGGCAGAGGCCCTGTTTTATACCCAAATGTGCCTTTGAAGTGGGGGAGACTTCAAAGAGTGGCTAAGAAGTGCACCAGGTCCCCTTTCAGTTCAATCCTGTCTGCCAGGGTCCCAGTAGGGGGTGTAGCAGTCCTTTGTGTGAGAGCAGGCCCTCCACCCTCCCAGCCCAGGAAGACCCATTCAAAATGCAGATGTATGCAAGTGAGGCTGAGTACCCTGTGTTTGGGGTGTGTCTGAGTGAATGCACAAGGAGCTGTAAACCAAGCCCAGCCAGACGTGGATTGTAAGGCACAGAAAGATTTAAGTGCAAAGAAATGCTCACTTTCTAAAAGTGGCATTTCTAGAATAGCAATATTAAATCCAACTTCACCAGTCAGCAGGATTTTATATTACCATTCTGGCCATACTAAATATGACCTTCCTACTCCTTTCAGATCAGCAGCTACCACTTCAATACTGTATGAGGGCAGCCCCAATGTTAAACTATGAAGGGAGCAGGCCTCACAGTAGTGCAAAAACGAATTTAGGAGTTTTACACTACCAGGACATGTAAACTACACAGGCACATGTCATGCCTTTCACCCACACAGCACCCTGCTCTAGGGGTTATCTAGGGCACACATTAGAGGTGACTTCTATGTGGAGAAAGGGGAGTTTTAGGCTTGGCAAGTACTTTTAAATGCCAAGTCGAGGTGTCAGTGAAACTGCACACACAGGCCTTGCAATGGCAGGCCTGAGACAAGGAAAAAGGGGCTACTTAAGTGGGTGGCACAACTAGTGCTGCAGGCCCACTAGTAGCATTTAATCTACCGGCCCTATGCACATAGAGTGCACATTACTAGGGGCTTATAAGTAAATTAATAGTCCAATCAGGTATGATTCAAGGTTACCATGTTTTAAGGGAGAGAGCATATGCACTTTAGCACTGGTTAGCAGTGGTAAAGTGCGCAGAGTCTAAAAGCCAGCAAAAAAGTGTCCAAAACGTGGAGGGAGGCAGGCAAAAAGTCAGGGGTGACTACCCTAAGGCTGTCAGGTCTAACACTTTGAAACCATAATTTCTGGAGGTGCTAAAACCAACCAGTGTGACTGGTGGATTAACTTTAACATACTAGTCCCAGGGAAGTCCAAGGGTGCAGGACTTGCGTGGCTCTCACCAGTTTTCTTTCGTCCAGAATCTCCTTGAAATCACTAAGGGCCATATTTATACTTTTTGATGCAAAACTGCCCTAACGCAGTTTTGCGTCAAAAAAATTAGCGCCGGCTAACGCCATTCTGAAGCGCCATGCGGGCGCCGTATTTAATCAATGACGTTAGCCGGCGTTAGCCGCCGGCGCTGCCTGGTGTGCGTGAAAAAAAACGACGTACACCAGGCAGCGCCGGCGTAGGGGGATATGGAGCTTGGGCGTCAAAAAATGGGGCAAGTCAGGCTGAGGCAACTTTTTCGCCTCAACCCGATTTGCGCCATTTTTTTCGACTCCCAACCCCCATAGAAATGACTCCTGTCTTAGCAAAGACAGGAGTCATGCCCCCTTGCCCAATGACCAAGCCCAGGGGACTTATGTCCCCTGGGCATGGTCATTGGGCATAGTGGCATGTAGGGGGGCACAAATCAGGCCCCCCTATGCCACAATTTTTTTTTTTTTTAAAGTACTTACCGGAACTTACCTTAATGTCCCTGGGATGGGTCCCTCCAGCCTTGGGTGTCCTCCTGGGGTGGGCAAGGGTGACAGGGGGTGTCCCTGGGGGCATGGGAGGGCACCTCTGGGCTCCTTCCGAGCCCACAGGTCCCTTAACGCCTGCCTTGTCCAGGCGCTAAAAAACGGCGCAAAAGTGGCCGTACGTAATTTTTTTGACCCGCCCACTCCCGGGCGTGAATTTTGCCCGGGAGTGTAAATACGGCGCACATGCCTCGGAGTCAATTTTTTTAGACGGGAACGCCTACCTTACATCTCATTAACGCAAAGTAGGTGTCCACGCTAAAAAATGACGCAAACTCCATGGACTTTGGCGCTAGACGCGTCTAACGCCAAAGTATAAATATGGAGTTAGTTTTGCGTCAGAATTGCGTCCAAAAAAACGACGCAATTCCAGCGCAAACAGAGTATAAATATGCCCCTAAATTCACATAAAAAAACACTTCTGCTTTGCATTTCAGTGAGGGAAAGTCCTGGAATCTGCAGGCAGACACAAATTGTCTACCACCCAGGGTTCCACTAAGTCTCCAGAGAAAAACATTGCTTCACTTTAGTGGGTGGGCAAGTGGCCACAACAGAGAAGTACCCAAAACGGATTGCGGAGACATCAAAAGTACTTATCCCAAAACAGCCTAGTATTGTGAGACAGTCACCTGAGTATTTGGTCCTGGGCCCAGCCGCCATATAGGGAAACCTACCAAACCCAGACAGTTCTGAAAACTAGACACCCATGGCAGTCCACAGAAGTGGAATGTTTGGATTTCACAAAGTTTCTTACCCAGAATACCATACAAAAGTATAACGTTGATTAAAAACACTATTTTCCTTGCTTTTTCATCACACAAACTACAAGAATGTATAGGGATCCACAAGATTCCTACCGCCCAATGTTTCTCCATTTGTCCTGATAAAAACTCAACCCCACTTGTGTGCCTGTGCCGAGAGCCTGTGTCAGGAATGGATCACTCCAGGGTTAACAGAAGGCCTCATGCAAGGACTGCCTTTGACCCATGTGAGATCCATTCCATGTCACGGGCACTAGCCTACCCACACAAGTGAGGTATCATTTCTATCAGGGGAACTCTGAGTGGAAGGAAGTTTGGGGCTCCCCTCAGATTCCAGAACTTTTCATCACCAAAATGTTAGGAAAAAGTTTTTTTGGCCACATTTTGAGGTTTGCAAAGGATTCCGGGTAACAGAACCTAGTGTGAGCCCAACAAGTCATCCCATTATAGATTCTCTAGGTCTCTACTTTCCATAAATGTATAGGTTTGCTAAGTTTCCCTAGGTGCTGGCTAAGTTAGAGACCAAAATCCACAGCTAGGCACTTTACAAAAAACAGGTCAGTTTTCTTTGGAAAAATGTGATGTGTCCATGTTGTGTTTTAGGGCATTTCCTTTCGCAAGCACTAGGCCTACCCACACAAGTGAGGTACCATTTGTTTTAGGATACCTGGGAGAATGCTGGGTAGAAGCGAGTTTGTGGATCCCCTCAGATTCCACAACTTTCCATCACCGAAATGTGAAGTGTTTTTTTAGGCAAATTTTGAGGTTTGCAAAGGATTCTGGGTAACATAACCTGATGAGAGCTCCACAACTCACCCCTTTCTGAATTCTGCTAGGTGTCTAGTTTTCAGAAATGTATAGGTTCGCTAGGTTTCCCTAGGTGAAGGCTGAGCTATAGGCCAAAATCCACAGCTAGACACTTTGCAAAAAACAGGTCAGTTTTCTTTGGGAAAACGTGATGTGTCCATGTTCTGTTTTGGGGCATTTCCTGTCACGGGAACAAGGCCAACCCACAAAGTGAGGTGCCATTGTTAGCAGGAGACATGGGGGAATGTTGTGTGGAAGGAAATTTGTGGCTCCTCTCTGAATTCCAGAACTTTCTATCACCTAAATGTGAGGGAAAAGTGTTTTTTGCCAACTTTTGAGGTTTGCAAAGGATTCTGGGTAACAGAACCTGTTGAGAGCCCCACAAATCATCCCATCTTGGATTCCCCTCTGTGCTTACTTTCCATAAATGTACAGGTTTGCCATGTACTTTGCAAAAAACAGGTCAGTTGTCTTTGGGAAAACGTGATGTGTCTATGTTGTGTTTTGGGGCATTTCCTTTCGCGGGCACTAGGCCTATCCACACAAGTGAGGTACCATTTTTTTTGGGAGACCTGGGGGAACGCTGGGTAGAAGGAAGTTGTGGCTTCCATCAGATTCCCGAACTTTCCATCAATGAAATCTGAGGAAAAAGTGTTTTTTTGCCAAATTGTGAGGTTGAAAGGATTCTGGGTAACAGAACTTGATATGAGCCCCACAAGTCACCTTCTTCTGGATTCCCCTATGTGTCTAGTTTTTAAAAATGCACAGGTTTGGTAGGCTTCCCAAGATGCCAGCTGAGCTAGAGGCCAAAATCCATAGCTAAGCACATTCCAAAAAACACTTCAGATTTAAATGTACAAATTTGAGGTTTCCATTTTGCTTTTTGGGACGTCTTCTACCCACACAAGCCAGGTACCATTTTAATCGGGAGATATGGAGGAACACAGAATAGATGAACAAGTGTTGCTGCCCATTGTCTTTCTCTTCATTTTCTCGTTCCAAATGTAAGACAGTGTTTAATAAAGAAGTGTATTTAAGAAATGCCCTGTAGTTCACATTCTAGTATGGGCGCCCCCGAAATTCAGAGATATGCAAATAACCACTGCTTTTCCACACCTTATCTTGTGCCCATTGTGGAAATTCAAAAGTTTCCTTGATACCTATTTTTCACTTTTTCTATTTCACCAAATGAATTGCTGTATACCCGGGATACAATGAAAACCCATTGCAAGGCGCAGCTCATTTATTGGCTCCAGTTCTTCATGAACCTACAAGACCTATAAATCCACGCAACCCGAAGATTCCAGCTGACGTAACAGGGTATTGCTTTTGAAAATATGACATTGCAGGAAAAAGTTACAGAGTAAAACGTGGAGAGAAATGGCTGTTTGTTTCACCTGAATTTCAATATTTTGTTTATTTCAGCTGTTATTTTCTGTAGGAAAACCTTGTAGGATCTACACAAATGACCACTTGCTGAATTCAGAATTTTGTCTACTTTTCAGACTTGTTTAGCTGTCCGGGATCCAGCATTGGTTTCCCACCCATTTCTGTCAATAACTGGAAGGAGGCTAAAAGCACAAAAAAAAAGTAAAAATGTAGTATGTCCCAGTAAAATGCCAAAATTGTGTTGAAAAATGTTGTTTTCTGATTCAAGTCTGCCTGTTCCCGAAAGCTGGAAAGACAGTGATTTTAGCACAGCAAACCCTTTGTTGATGCCATTGTCATGGAAAAAAACACATGCTTTCTTCTGCAGCCCTTTTTCCCATTTTCCTGAAAAAACAAAATGTTAGCGTATTTTGGCTAATTTCTTGGTCTCCTCCAGGGGATCCCACAAACTCTGTGTACCATTAGAATCCCTACAATGTTGGCAAAAAAAGGATGCAAATTTGGCGTGGATAGCTAATGTGAACAAAAAGTTATGAAGACGTAGACACGAACTACCCAAATAGCCAAAAAAGGGCTCAGCACTGGGGAGGCAAAAAGGCCCAGCAGCTAAGGGGTTAAAAAGGTACGGCCTAGTGATCTCTAGTGAATTTTGGAGAAATCCTTGCATGTAGCCTGTTCTTCTTTCTTAATGAGGTTACCTCAACCCAGCTCACACTCCTTCAAAACCCTTTCTTCCACACTATCTCCACTAGGACTCCCTCATCTGGATAGCCCAAAATCCCATGTATCCATTCCACTCTGACTCCTGTTAGAATCCACAGCATCAAAAAGAATGGCTTCCCTACATTTGGCCATTGAGGGCAAATTGGAAGCAGCAGTAGAGGAGAGACTCCAAAACATGGAGGAATTTTAGTCACACACCTAAATTAAGATGAAAGAAACCAAGCCAGTGGGTGAAGCACAAATGCCTACACAGACATCTCATCCAGCACAACTGCCTGTCCCACAGCCAGACAAGAGTGCACAAGGAATGGACAAGCTCATACCAATGTCCTCTCCAAACGTTATCTTTCCCCCTTGGACCCAATCACCCTTGTGCAAGTACACTGCATCTCATTATCCCTCACACCTATACAACTACCATCAGTCCCCAAATCTCCATTAAGTCTTGCCCATATGAGCCACCTTCATTTGACCCCCCCCTGTTGTAATGCATCAAAAAGCCACAGCCACTACGCTCAGACCTTTACTGGAACTATTGTGATCTGAGCTTTCAAAGAAGGAACAAGAATGTCCCAGGCCCGGACAGGGAAGTACAACAGCCCATGACTCACCCTAGCTCATACCGAGCACCTCAGTTGGGGACAGACTTCATCACACGCAGTCCATCACTGTGCTCAGCCAACCTCACCTAGAACCACAGTAATTATCCTGCACAGGATCTGCAATCGGACAGACGTTTATAGGCTGAACAAGAGATGGTGCTGGTGAGGAAAAGAAGAACCCAGTAGGTCATTCCAAAACACTAGGATTCACCTATGGAGCAGGGGAAGAGACAAAAAAGCAAAATCAAGCTGGAGAGTAAAAGCATAAGCAAAGGAAAGAAAATAAATATAGATAGAAAGCCAAAGTGGATAGATCATGTATGAAGGGATTCATGAAAATGTAATAACAACTTTTGAAATCTCAACAAGTTTTCAGCAGCCATCCCAGGAAGATCATGACTCTCCCCACGTTGGTTTTTGGTATACAAGTTATAGTTTGTATAGATATCGTGATGTTTGTAGCTTGCTGAACCAATTATAACCAGTGTATTTCAGTGACCTTTGGGTTTAATTCAGGACCGTGCCTGCACATTAATTGTTGTTTTTAAGCGATTATTTTAAACACATGGCAAGGTCTTATAACCAATCCAACTTTGAGTTATTTGATCATATAGCTATTAAACTTTGAACATACCTAGGGGACAAACTTACTCTATGCACAAATGTTGACTGTCTGCTTTTGCCATGGAGGAAAATCTATTTTTATGTATTCATAAATCATCCCTTTAGTCTGTCTTGTAGGCTCACAGGACAGGGATCCTAATATATAAAATGTGGCACACTGTATATTTAAAAAGTCTGCCATCACAGTGACTGAAGGTCTTAAAGAATTTTCGCTGTGTAGGTTCAGCTACATTTTACACAGGACAGGCTTACGCATGCTTGCAATATGTAATGCTATATTTACACCTGAGAAAATTCAAGCAAATCATTCAAATTAATTTCCTGCAAAATTGCCAAAATCTCAGTGAATAATTAAATCAGAATTGTAATACCTTGCGTGGAAGAGTAACTTCATAAAAATGTACTGAACAGCAGTTCTGCCACTCATCACACCTCCACAGCTATGACATACATCCTTGGCTCAGTGAGTTAACAACCCTAGCTCAGAAAACAATGACCTGCCCCTGAACCTAGGGAGGATTGGTTGGTGTTATGTTAACTTCTAAACACTTTGCAGGTATTAATTATTTGACAGTGGGCAGTAACAGTTGGAAGAACAATGGACAGCCTTAGCACTACCTATCTCTTTTGACTTGCAGATGTCAGTGGGAGCTGCCTTTATTCACTTCCAGCACCCTTACAGAGGAGAGAAAGACTGGTATGCCTTAAAGGCAGAAGGGCACTTCATATTGTAACAGGGGCTACTGGGTAATGTATATCAAGATAAAGAGGAAGTGTTTCAAATGGTAGAGAGGGACTGTAAACAAATGCTAGAATTGGGTGACATAATTTTTCCAATTACTAGTTATTGCACATTTATAATGTAACACCATAACCATCACTACCTTGGAACATTGCTGGACCTGGGAAAGCTTCAGCTGAAGAGGAAGACTCATGAATCCTGACTCTGCTGGAAGAAGCAGACTCACTCAAAGACAGAAGAGCTCTAGCCTGCATCCAGGGACTAAAACTGCTCTGCAAGGATCAAGTGGCTTGTATACTGTTTTCCTACTTCAGGGATACAACAAACACAAAAACCCTTATTTAGGAAGGCCCAGGTAGTAATAGAAATACCCTGCTGGATACCTGGCTGAAGAGGCACCTGGTGTCCAGAATCCCACTCTAAGGAGCTCAAGGCCAAAGGGATGACCAGAAGAAACTTTTCATCTGTCAGAGAAAAGTGGGCTGTCAGCTTTTTCTCATGGGACACAACATAGTATAGTACATGTTTACATCCCATTGCAAAGGACCACGTGCACAGTGCTAAACTGCATTGTTTCCAATGCTCCCCAAGCAAACTTTATTATATGTGGGTAAATGTAAATTATTTCCACTGGTGTGTATTTGCAAAACTCATTAAATAATTTTAAAACCTTATTTCATTCTAGTGGTGTTAGATGGAGGTCAGCAGCCACATTCTGCATTATCAGTGGAAGAAATGTAGCTGTGAAGACGTTCACAAGTGGGTTTAAAGAAGATCCTTCAAGTTGATCTGAATTCGTACCAATACATCCATTAATATTATAGCTGTCATCTCAGACAAATAAGTTGCCTCAACGAGGTTAATTATGCTCTGAAAAACTAAAACAACATAGGTGTTTTTGATAATCTGCACCAAATTATGCTCTACCAATGAACATCGAAATAGAGTTTTAAATGCCGTAACCAAACATGCAAGGTGCAGCAAATTGGCATTTTGCTATGTGCAATTAATAAAGAATCAATAGAAAGGGTAGAGGTAGAAAGGACACAGATTTTGTAACTGTCACCAATAAAACGTACTTAGCTCTAGTAAAGTTGAGTCACCCTTTTTGAAAGCATCCAAGCAACTAGAAGGAGCTTGAATGTAATAGCCATATAAAACACACTTAATATAGGCAGCTTTATACGAAAACTTGCATTTTAAATAGAAAAAAAAAGTGTGTTGGCTAGAACTAGCACTGGCCTTTTAGGTTTGTGGAGGGAACCACAAGACAGCCAACTCCATTTTAAGAGTCCAGCTTCTCTGTGCACTAAACAGACCAGTGAGCAAGAGTCAAAGAATGTGATAAGATCAGAGACTTTCTGTGTATTCTTGTTATTTGCTAAAAAAAAGTGTTTTTTCCCTACCCGTGTCTAATATTTGGCTCCCTGTTTTTCTGCAAACTTGGTGTATTTAAACTGCTCTTTTTTTCTATCCATGACTGTTTTAATTGTCCCTCCTAGTTTTTCACAAAGACTGCAATAAGCTACCTTCCCCCCTCTCCCCAGGTTTACAAAAGGCTAAGTACACCTCAGTGGCAAAGCAGAGTGTGTTTAGGAGACTGCTTAATCTGTTCTGTGGTTTAAATTGTGTGTATGCACCACTTGTTTTTGGCTTAAAAAAGTGACATATTTAAGTATGCTACAAGCAGTATTTCAGTAGTTTCAAAATTGTACCATACCTGAAAAATTGAATCTGCTAGCTTAGAAGTGTGGATTCTGCCTTTCTGTATCCAAGGAGATTCTGAATAGAAGAACACCTCCCGTATTTCTATTGGGCTTAGGGGTTGTGTTCCAGTTGGCTCTAGTGCTAGGGTTTCCTACTGGAATAAGAGTCTAGAGTTTGCATTCTGATTGGCACTAGGGCTAGGGTTCCTAGAGTTAGGGTGTTGGTTTAGATTGGCCATTTGGGTAGGGCTGTGATTGCTTAAGAGGGTTAGGTTTCCCATTGGTTTTAGGGATGGGGTTTCCATTCTGATTGGTACTAGGGCTAAGTTCTACTGAAACTAGGGTTAGGGCTTTGGGTTAGATTGGCTGTTAGGGTAGGGCTCTGGTAGGTTACTAGAACTAGGTCTCCCATTGGTTCTAGGGGTCAGGGTTTAGATTCTGACTGTTTAGGGTTCCATTGGCCAATAGGGCTATTTAAGCCTAGGTCCCAGAGCATCTTGAGGCTAAGGGCAGAGAGGATAAGGGCAGTTACCAGTTTGGGCCTGGTTGGGCCTAGGGCCAGAGATGCTGCACAATTTTAAATTTTTCCAGAAAGGACCCAAATCCCTCCACATCCTCCAACCTCCAATCACAATATCACCAAAGGAATTCTACTTGTACACCACAAGCAAACCTCATACAGATTTCAATGTCTCAAACAACTACTACAAAAACACACAACCCAAACCTATACACCATTCAACCCCAACTACAACAATATGGCACCTTCATTCTCACGCAAAACACAACTCTGTCCTATATCACTAACACATCCACACATTACAAACACAACACACATCCACATTATATAAAACGTTAATGCATTCAGACTCGTGCTTCCAGTTCATACAAAACACCAACTCTATCCTCTACTTACCCATAACAGACCTCTTTTCATCATAACACAATCTATACTCAGCCTTCCATCACGCCATCCACAGACACCCTCCTCCTCTTTTAACCAATTACACAAAACTGTAGATTCCTTACACTCGAATCCACCAATCATATTGCCTCTTCTACTGATTAAAACTAACATAAACAATCATGTGTTTCACCTCTGACTCATAACATACACTCTTCTCCAAAACACATCACCACCCCCTGTACTTTTCAAATACCACTCAGCAGCAGAAACATGCATACAAATAAATCACAAATAAACACTACATCTATATCTACTCTCACTACTCAAAAACAAAACAACACACACACACTAGCACATCAAAATCACACACACTTTCAAAATACTTTCCATCACAACTACTACCACCCTCATGACTACACAAATAATATAAGTCCTAAACCAACTTTATTCCAAAATTACCATTCTTTACCAACATCTACCACAAACACCCCAATATATCATTCATTCACCCGCCACTCATGCTTCACACAATTTAGAGCCTTACAACATGACCCACATGCTCCACCACCACCCCTAACCCATACCCTCACCACCCTAACAAGGCTACTCCACAAAAACAATACAACTCACCATCTCACTCTCAACCACCATCCCCACCACTGACACATGCAGACCCAACATAATGCCTTATAATACACCATTGTTACCCTCATACAGTTAATAACAGCACTAATGAAATGTCTGCTATAAATTCAAAATATGCTGATGACTCCTCTACAAAATGAAATCACACCACCACCATCAAAACACAGTCTCTAAACTGCCTACTGATAAATGATCAATTACTCACTAAAAACAAGAACCACATCTGCAACCTACTCACTGACACACCTCCTGACTTACTCTTCATAACTGAATCATTGTTGGGAGATGCCATGGCCCCAGTGTTGCATAAAGCCATTCCACCAGGCTATCAAGCCAAAACACAAAACTGTATAGGCAAAAGAGGAGCTAGATTAGCTGTTTTATTCAAGGAAGCAATAAATTTAAGCAAAACCAACAACATTTCCATACAAGGATGTGAGGCCCTCTTCACCAGATGCAACCCTTCACTTCCTCCTGTAACTTCCTCCTCCTTTACAGACCACCACCTAGCAATTCTACATTCCCAGACACATTTCAAGACACAGTTACAAACCTTATAACACTATACTCCAACCTATGCATTCTTGGAGACCTAAACATTTGGGGCCTCTTTTGCAAAAATCAGCGGCTCTGATGCGTCATATTTCTTGCGGCACCCTGTGCTCCCTAGCAACACCATGGTAGCACTGTATTTACAACATAGAGCTCCATGGTGGACATTTTCCACAGATGCATCAGAAATTTTGATGCATCCATGGCACTAAAGCAGACATTTCTGTACTAGCATCAAAAAAATGACACCACTCCAGCAATGCATGGAAGACTTCCTTTGTAAAAAGCCTGGTATCAGTTTAACACCTGCTCTGAGAAGGCATTAAATTATTGATGCAGTAAAGGCACCGACAAAACACCACAAATCAATACACCAAAGACTACCCTCCATACATCCACCTATCAACCTTGGAACAAACTCAATTTTCAACACTTAGAAACACAACTAATAGCTAACACATATCTAGAAACAATAAATTCTGTTTAAAAACTATGCAAGTGGCTACAGGAAGCTTTTGATATCCTAATACCACTTTGAAAAATCAAAACATGACAAAACAAGCGCAGTAAAACAACAAATCAGAAGGCTGCAACGAAGCTGGCTCAAATCAAACAACACTCGAGGAAAACGTCAGTTACACAAACTTAACAGAATATACAAATCGACAATCCAAAAAACTAAAGAAAGGAACTACTCAGAATTCAAAATGCTATATCTGCAAATAAAGAATTTTATAAAGTTTGAAACGATTTTTGAAAGACTGGCAAATCATTTCACAAACAAGGCAGATACATAGGACTCCTATTTAAACACAAGAAACCCACTAGCACCAACCTGTTTCCAAAAATCATCCCCTCCAAGAGTAAGCCAACCCAGTCTCTGCACTCCTTCAAACACATATCACAATCTGGATCTGGTCAAACCAAGCAGACCTTTCGGCTGCCTTTCTGACCCTTGTCCACCACACATTCTCAATAATATTCTTTTACCTACTTCTGCTGAAACACCAGTAAGAAGAATCATCAATAATTCTACGGGAACATTTTCTGATAATCTTAAAAAGGCATACATATGCCTGTTATTAAAGAAACCATACCTGGATCCGCATGACTCCAACAACTACAGACCAATTACAAATGTTCCTTTCCTGTGCAAAGTGATAGAAAGAGCAGCTTTGAACCCGATGTCACAATTCATTGAGGATAACTCTGTACTTTCAGACTACCAAACTGGATTCTTCTCAGGAAAAGGCAATGAATCTGCCCTCATCACCATCTGGGAAGTCACAATAGACGGCAATGGGGTTGCTGCACTACTTCTCCTGGGCCTCTCAGCTGCTTTTGACCATGACACTCTAAAACAAAGACTCTTTGAATCCGGCATAGAGGAGGCTGCTCACGACTGGATCATACCCTTCTTTCAAAACAGAACTAATGTCATCCATACTCACTCTTTCTCATCCAAACCATCCTCATCCAAAACCTACTTCACAAAAGCAGGAGTCCCTCAAGGCTCAATCATCTCACCCATGTTTTTCAGCATCTATACGATGTCACTACCAACAGTCAATGAATTTCAACTCACATGCTACAACTATGCAGATGACACACAAATACTCCTTAAATTGGAATTCCCCAAAGACATTGAAAACTCACAAATCTTTGGTTGCCTCAGAGCCATTGATCAGTAGATGATGTGGAACCATCTCAAACTGAATGCTTTCAAAATGGAAATACTCACATGTGGCGATTGGAACAATTATGACCTTGAGATCTGGGGTCACTTCCTAAACTATCTATGGAAGTGAGAAATCTTGGAATTACCATGGGCTCCACCTTAAAAATGAATGCTCAAGTGGACGAATTAGAAAGGTCAAGCTTCACCACCATGAAAACTCAACAACGCTTCTTCTCCTGCCTCGGATTTCCACACAAGGTGCAGGTTACTTTCTTTCTTGTGCTATCTAAACTGGATTGCACCAATGGCCTCTACCATGGATCATCTCTATCTACTAAGAAAAAAACACAACATATTCAGAACTCGGCTGCCAGACTCCTCCTATATGTAAAGCCACTAGCCAACATCTCCCATGCCTTGAGTGCCCTACATTGGTTACCTGATGCAAGAAGATCCATCTTCAAGCTGCTTTGTATCTCCCATAAAGCAATACATGCAACAGGACCGCTTTTTATCAGAAATAAAATCAGCAAATTCATTCAGAAAAGAAACCTCCGCTCAAGATTAGCACCCCACCTGCAAACACCACCATACAAGAAAAAGACAATAGGAGGTACATCGTTCTCTGATAAAGTGGCCAAACTATGGAATTTATTACCCCCAAATATAAGATCCATGGATAACTATCTAATCTTTAGAAGACTACTCACGATTTGGGTCTTTTCTACATAATCAACATACTCAAACAGCAATGGACTGCATATCCCCATGTATGTAAACATGTTATAATATGACTGTGTATATATCTAGATTTGTGTATTTCATTGTACAAATATGTATAATGACTATTTTATTTTAAAATATATACATACTCTTTAGGCCTGTTTAACAAATGCATATTTTCCTTCAGCTAAATGTATTTATATATGCATTTGTATGTGTAGGTGTATGCATGTGTATAGCTATATTATGTATATGTGTATATTCCAATGAATGCATATATATGTGTTTATTATTCAACACTTGTTAATAGGTCATTGCAAAGTTTCTATATAAGTTGCTTGATTATATGCCTATAAGTCACTGTTTCATATTAACTATCACAATAGGTAAATATTATCTTCAATTTTTTATCTACAAGCATTTCACTATTAAAATATTGAGAAAAAATAAATGTTATAAAAGTACACAAATAACTTAACTTCAAATACTCTGACTCTTGAAAGCCTGAGTTTCTACAATACAACTTTACATCTCAATATATTACATTCCTTACATATTTATTCCCTTAACTGTGTGATCACCTATTTATATATTTACTACTCTAATCCCATTGTACAAGAGGACAGAAAATGTACTCTCCTGAAAGCTTTACTCTGTCTGACCATCACTTTATACCTCTATCAATCTATCTGCTATCTCCACTCTGTGACGTATCCAGAAACCATTCTACTACTAAAATCCCCAAAATAACCCTTCCCAGAATCTTCCCTCCTCTTCCCCTCCTGGCTCAACCAAACCTCAGTTTACAACTACGATCTGCAAAACAAACCCTACTAAATTATCTCTCATTTATCTCTCCTTTGACTCAGACCAAACCCCTTTTAGCTATTAAGATCTCCTTAATCCCTTTCTGCAGACTCTTCCCTTCTCCATCTCTCCTTTGCACATCACAAACCTCATCTTACTTTTATGAACTCCCAATGAACACTCCTGGATTCTTCCTTCCTCTATCCCTTCATTATTCTATTCAAATCAACTAAAAGACTCAGATATCCTCCGCTCAAATTAACTCATACCTCCCTATATTAATACTAATAGTGTACTCACATTTCCCTATACTAATCTACCACTATTCCTTTTAGGTTCTGGAGTAGCGTGCTACTCACCAAAAAGTGTTTTGACGCCTGGTCAGCGGTAATAAGACTATATAAATAGAATTACAATTACTATGCTTAATTGAAAAGTACTTCATTATCTGTTTTTTTTTTGTGTATGATTCTAGGCCTTATAATGACCACTCTGTTAATTAGAGCCCGTTAAATACAGGTATTATAATGAGCATCATCAATTGTATTTGTGTCTCATCAACTTCAGGCAGTTCAGAGTAAAGTTGTTGAAGAAAGTCTGAAAATATCACAAGGAAAGATCTCAACAACAGTATTGCCAATATCTAGGGCTTTAAGACTGCATGGGTGAAAATGCATCTATCCAGTCTCCATACAAACCATGGTGAGCTTGCACCCAGGTATATAAATGCATTTTAATATTGCCAAAAAGCTTTGATTGCTAGCCCAAGCTGACAGCTTTAGACACAGCCAATGATTGGCTATTCATTCAAAGCTGGTTTTAAATCAAAATATGTGTAAACGAATGAACTATTTATTTCCAATTCAGTTGGTCATTTAGTCAGCAAAGTTAGAACAAATTTGTTTGTATTTTTGAAGGTACCTTTTCGACTCTCAGATTCAGACCATACTTGACACAGTGAACATCTTTCTGTGGTTCTTTATGTGTCGTACTGCTCATTCTCCCTCTCAGGTAGTCTCTGTGCATCCTTCGCTATAGGTGTCTTTATCTGTCTTTAAACATCACATTATGTTCATGTGGCTGTCTTCGAATGTCTCTTGATGTCTCAATCTGAGATTATTTCTTGGAGTCTTTCTATGTGAATGGCTCTTGATGACTTTCTGTGTCTGTCATCAGGTGTCTTTCTAGCTGTCAGACTAAGGGACATATGTACAAGCCCATGGCACCACAGGTGTGTCACTTTTTATATGGGAAAAAGTGACACATCAATGTCACAAGGGGCTTGTAAATAGGCCCCTAAGGGGCCTATTTACAAGCCACTTGCGCCAATAGTGCGTCACTTTTTATATGAGAAAAAGTGATGCACTGGTGGTGCAAGGGGCTTGTAAATAAGCCCTTAAGTCTTTTTCTATTACTATCTCTTTTTGTTTCTGATAATGGGGGATTCTTAATATATCTTAAATTGCACAATGTTTCAGTCTCTTGGTGTTTCCATTTGTTTTTGTTCACTTTGTGAATTTCCTTATAGCTACATTACAGTACTGTTTTCTGTGGCTACTTTTTGGAATATTTCTTTATCAATTGTTTTCGGTGGCTACTTTTTGGTATATTTTTTAATCTATTACTCTGTGATTGTCTGTGTGTATCTCTGGAAATTTCATTAACAGATATTTTTCCACATATAAACATCTGTTACCTCATGTTTCACTTTATGACTCTTTACTAGAGAATCTTATCTGGAGGATCTCTTTTCACCAGTGGGCAGCAATGCCTATAGAAATAACTCTCTTTCATTCTTTTCTCCCCCATTCTTTCTGTTCCTTTCAGCATCTCTCTCTCTCTCTTCCCATCTCTATATCCTCGTCTCTGCCACATAGTCTTTCTGATTGTCATTTGGTGTATATTTAACTCCGTTTGTTACTTGGTTGTGCTTTTTTGTGGTTGCCTTTGGCTTTCTCTCTCTCTATCATTTCAGGTCTTTCCTGCTATCTGTCTTCATTTAACTCCTTGTATTTCTCTTGATGTCTCAATGGCTGTTTTGCTCCTTTTCGGTCTCTACTAAATTGCTTTTGGACATTTCTTGCACTTTTTCATTACATAAGTATCCTGACCATTGACAGTTTCTATCTGCCCAAATTTAGGTCTACTGGACCACCTTTTAAATGAACATCTTTCTATGGATGTCTATGTGCGTTTTTGCCAATGTGAATTTATGCAGAGTGTTATATTATGTTATGCAACTGATCCAGCCCAGAAAGGTAAATAATACTTCAATTTTTGTTAGGTATCCAAGATATGCTCTAGGTCTCGCATTGCAGGGCTCTCTGGCTGAACTAGCATTACCATTATAAATGCACATCAACAAAGATGGAACATTCAAACTGAAGAAACGTGAGTGGTGTGGAGGACAGGGGAAAGGGGAAAGAGGTACTATAGTATGGGAAAGTGCAACACATCTCGCTTTCCAGAGAAAAGCAGGAGGGAGGGATGGGAAGAAATGAAACAGTGGTAAGAAGGGTAAAGGACAACTATGTACAGGGGAATTGAATAAACATCCAACAAAATATGATTGAAGATCAATCCTGTACAGAGTATAAAATAATCACACAAAAGGTAAAAACATTAATAACAAACAAACATGCAGAACATATGGTTAATCCACATTATGAGCCAAATGGCAGTTGGGAGGATGAGTACATTTGGAGCTTACTCCTTCAAAAGCTCAATTATCTCTAAATGTATCCTCTTTAGAATTTGATTTATAACCAGTATCTCTGACCTCAGAGTATTTAGCAATCCTATTCATAATCCATGTTTTACCATTAAAAGAACTACAACATTGCATTTAACTTGATGTATTATTAAAGGTTGAGAGAACTTTTTTAAAGGACAGTAGTTATCTTTACAAACACACAAGTACCAACCTTCAATCTGGGATCCTACAAATTCGACTTTTTATCAAACCAGTATTTGTATCTAGTTTGACTGAGAGCAACCGTTTTAGCAATGTTACGGGTAGTTCTACATTCAACTAACTAAGAATGAATTTAGATCCTGGTTTTCTACCCTTCTGAGATTTAAACGGTGGGAGACAAGTGACTTGTTGGGAACATGAGCCAACTGAATTGATTCTTCAATCATTGTATGTACTCTTTCAACAAGCCTATTAGTTTTGAGACAGAAGAGTAGCATTCTAATGTGATCAAAGGATAGATCCTTAAGAAACAATTTTAGAGCTTCTGATACAAACTGCACCCCATTGTTGGGACAGTGGTGATAGGGATGCTGTGAGACAGAAAGGTAGCCGCTAAAAATTCAATAAGTGTCATGATATGGAGTTTGCTGACAAACTTAGGGCCAGATGTAGCAAAAAAACAAATTGCGACTTGCAATTTGCGAGTCTCTGCGACTCGCAAATTGCAAGTCGCAATTTGGTATGCAGAAAGGTGTCTCAGACACCTTCTGCAACATGCAATGGGGTCGCAAAGACCCACCTCATTAATATTAATGAGGTGGGTTGCAGTTTGCGACCCCATTGTGAGTATGGGCACTCACGGGATCGTGGCCTGATGGAGACAGCAGACCACCATGTCCGTGACTGCTTTTTCATAAAGCAGTTATTTTTTTTCTAAGTGCAGCCCATTTTCCTTAAAGGAAAACGAGCTGCACTTTGAAAAAAAAAACGAAACCTTTAGTTTCGGATTTTTTCGGGGCAGGTAGTGGTCCATTTGACCATTGCCTGCTCTGACAAAATATTTTTTTTTCCAGTCACAAAGGGGAAGGGGTCCCATGGAGACCCGTTCCCGTTTGCGACTGGGTTACCATCCACTTGAAGTGGATGGTAACTGCGATTCCATTTGCGACCGCGAAGGAATTGAATTGAATTGCGAGTCGCAAATAGGAAGGGAACACCCCTTCCTATTTGCGAGTCGGAAATGCATTTTGCGAGTCAGATCCGACTCACAAAATGGATTTTCTGCATACCGGTGAGGCTTTTGCGCCTCACAAACGGCATTTTTCGCCGTTTGCGATTCGCAAACGCCTTCTTACATCTGGCCCTTAATGATGAAAATAGTAGTCAACCAGTACTAAAGCTGCATGACACTCTTTCACCTATTCTCTACCAATTTGTCTATTTTGGGGAACAGTTATCCATCATCAGCAAAATTACTTAATTTCATCCACCAGGGCCATAAAAGCACAAAAATAAAATACACAATAAATAATTAAAACATAACATTCGCAACATAAAAAGTTAGTTTCACATAGTTTACAACCCATTACAATACAATAACTGTGAAATTTCAGGAACCTTGCTGAAAAAAAGGGTTTGATTCAACTTATTTCAAAAGATTACCGCCATTACATAATAAACAGAATAAAACAAGGTAATAAAATGTTCTTAATTTAGAGAGCCAATGGCTTCTATGAAGTATCCACATTGGGCCCAAAACCAAAAATTTGGCTGCAGGAATGGCGAACATTGGACTGCAAACTGATTTCAAGATGCAAAGAGTAACAGAATGGCTACAGATGCCCAAGCATCTGCTTTTAGGAGCAAGCCATGTTTTACGAGGGCGGGCATAAGCTGGGCAGGCAAATAATACAGGTGCTACATTCTCCACTGATGGGGAGCAGATAGGGTATATTACAGTAGCCCCACCAAACCATTTGTTGTAAATCCTCTCAGCAGAAGAGTGCTAACTCTAAACTGGAAGTATAGCTTCCTGTCTATAGAGAAAGTCATCTGGTCCCAGTATGACTCACCCTCACTCAGGAATTTAAAATCAGGGAAGTCACTAACCAGTTTTGAGGAGTCAGCCTTTCTGAAATCACTAGCTGCAATGGCTGTCCAATAAACAGACTTCAGGGCATGTAAAGATAGAGAACTAGTAGTTGACAGATTTTCCCATAGATCCAACATCCTAAGGTGTCAGAACAACTCTCTAATGTTCACAAGCCAGGGGGCTTTCTGGAATTGACCAATGACCATAATGTCATGAAGGGCTTTTGCATAGTGCACATGTTCTGGGGTGGGCCATAGCCTACGCCAATCTTAAGGGAGTCGTAACCTGGCTTTATCAGCTAGACTGCTTAAGCCCATGCCCAGATGAAGTAGATACAGAGGAGTATTGGTGGCGAGCAAGACCAGATTGAGTAAAAATGAATTTTCAGATCTAGTAAATCGCTCAATATTGGAAAGACCCCATAGCTCCACACCATTCAAAATGGCCCCCAAAACCATAGCCTCATACATGTAAAGAGCAGGGGTGATAGGTTTGGAATAAGAGACACAATATTCATTTTATATCGCCCCTGAAACTTGTTTGAGATTTAGAGCAGCTTTATTAACGTGGGGTTTCCAAAACATACACCCACTAAACAGAAGCCCCAAAGAAGTAAAGGAATCCACCACATCAGCGTAGTTTTAGTAGGTTTGATCTCCAGACCCCGGTCAAGGCAAAACTCCTCAAAGCAATGTAGGAGCTCCTGTAGCCTGCTCATGGTCTTGGAGATGAACAGTGTGTCATCGGCAATTAGTAGAATTGGAATTTTGGATCTAGCCACTATGGGTGCATCTGCATCTACCTGGGCTAAAAAGGAGGCAATATCATTAATATACAAAGAGAAAAGCGTGTGGGCCAATACACAGCCCTGACATATGAATCTAAGGGCTGGGATCTTATCAATTAACTCATCCTGTTTCCTCCTCCTAACACAGGCAAAGTTGCTCTTATGAACACGTATCAACAGAGACAGAAGACTGTGAGGCATTTTAATTGCAGCCAAGACCTGACATAGGGTGGATCGTGGGGCCAGATCAAAGGCAGATCTAAGGTCGACAAAGGCAATATAAAGGTTGCCCTTGCTGATAATAACAGTGTGCCAATAAACAATAAAAAATTAAAAGTCTGGTTGATAGTTGGAATTTTGGTCCGAAAGCCTGCTTGAAGGGGCCAGTAATTCACCTGCACTTAATTTTTGGTTAAGCTTCTACCTAGGTGACCCTCATCCACTACGTCAATTACATATTTCTGGATACCCGAAGGGAGTATTATTTTGCCTAACCATCTGTAACAATTCATTTTTATGTTCCAAAAAGAATTTAAGATGTCAGGTACTTCTCCTTATCTTTCACGTCATCCTTGAGCAATTCTTTCTTTCACTAACAACAATGTCTTGTCATTTCTCATCCATTCTTTGCATTCACAGCTCAAAATAGCTGAAATGTCCACAGAAAGTACAGATTCTTATTGCATTATCGTTTAACATTTGTAATAATTTACTGGAAGTTTGAAAGGGCAGACAGCTACAAGTCTTGTTTGTACCTAGAACATATTTCATTTTAAAATTATAACTCTGCAGACCCTATCCCCATTTATCAATATTGGGTGTAGTTTTCTCAACATCCTTTGTGGATGAAGAGAAGATC
This sequence comes from Pleurodeles waltl, assembly GCF_031143425.1. Classification (NCBI taxonomy): domain Eukaryota; kingdom Metazoa; phylum Chordata; class Amphibia; order Caudata; family Salamandridae; genus Pleurodeles; species Pleurodeles waltl. Next base: position 82,582,919 of record NC_090439.1, read on the forward strand.
AAAGGTTTATGATCTGTTCCTATATGAAAAGGTAAACCCCAAAGATAGTATATAAAATGTTTAATGCCCCAAAAACAGGCAAATGTGTCTTTTTTAACTGTTGACTATTTCATCTCCACTACCTTCGGTGTTCTGGAGGCAAATGCTACAATTATTTCTGTCTCCTAGATGCTCGGAGATAGAGAAGCTCCCAGGCCTTTATAACTGGTTTCAATAGTCAAAATGGTGTTAAGATTCACATCAAACTTGCCAGTAAGTGGCATAAAAGGTCCGCGAAACCATTGGCATACTTCCACATGTATTCAACTAAACCTAAAAAGGACCTGAGCTCATCTTTGTTTATAGTGGAAGGAACATTTCACTAGAGATTGTGTACTTAAGATAAACAAAAGAAGTAACACCACTTTATAAATGTTCTCCCTTTTTTTGGTTAATCCTGCATTTTGTAGTTTGATGGGTACATCTCTCAGAGAATTGCTGTGTTCCTCTCTGGAATTGCCATATTTCAAAATGCCATCTTGGAATCAGATGACTTTTCCTGTGTCCCTGAGGATATATTGCATCACTCTCTGTAAACGTCTGCAGCAGTGGCTACATCAAATGGCATTCTACAATAACTGTAAGTCCCAAACAGCATAAAGCAGATGATGGGCTTAAATTCAGGATGTATTGCAACATGATGCTATGCTGAAGAGAGATCTAATGAACTAAAAAATGTAGCATCAATTATATCTGTCAAATGAACACAAAGACAAATATCCTTGAAATTGGCGTGGTGGCAATTGGAGATAACCGCTGGGAGCACTCTACTCCTTCTACTTCTAACTTGCCCAATTCTTTTTTAAGGGGTTCCCTCATGAGGAGCAGTATGGGAAAGTATGAACAATAGGAGTGGCATTGTGGTTGAGCTTTAATCCATGAACAAATAAGTAAACTTAATTTCTCAGAAAACTTCACACACTCATCACCATAACAGATCTGTCCACTGTCAACCCCTGTTCACCATTGTTAGGATCCAGATTAATCCCTAGGACTTTCTGATGTTTCCATCTTTGGTTATGTGCACATTTCCTCCTATGTTTCTGCCCTTGAAAGATAGTTGACTTTCCAATATCTCCACCAGAGTTATTGAGTCTTTGTTGTAACCACCTGGTTTAATGTCTGGAGATTCTAGGACATAGTGGCATATTTACAAGCCCCTAGCACCCCCTTAACATAATTTTTTATGCTAACGCGTCACTAACCAGTCCCCCACCCTGGGCCATATTTATAAGGGGGTGCAATGCAAGCATTGCACCACTTTGTAAACCGTTGTGGCACATTATCCTTTAGCACGTATAATATATGCAAGGGGATGTTCCTCTGCAGAAAGGCCCAAACAAATGGTGCAATAAAATGTAAAAGATTCCACTGCACCATTCTAGGGTAATTTTTTAACTGCTGCTCAGGGCAGGCATTAAAGTGGTGCTAGTGCATTAATCTATTGGCTATCCTGTACTTTGATGGACTATCACCAACATTTTTGTTTCTAGTCCAGCAAAGCGCCACAGTAGCATCACAAATATGATGCTATTGTCTTACGTGCTATGGTGCACTGTATTGTAAATACGGTGCTACCAGGGTGGAGCTTGCCTGGCCGCAAGATGGCGGCATCGTAGAGAAGCTCCGCTTGTCACCCTATAATCCGTACAGTAATCCTGTGATCAGACGACATGGACACCCCTAAATATCTCTGCCGATGCCAGAGACAGCACTATAGAGGTGGGGGCCCAGTCCGGTGTGGGATCGGCCACGCCCTCAGGCAGCCTAGGAGTGCGTGTGACAGAGAGAGCTGCTTTATTGGATTGCTCCTCTGCCTGGCGGTCCCAAAGGACATGCAGTGGCTGGACGGGGCGGGCTGGGGTCACTGAGGTGAGACACGACCGATACGGCCTCCTCAGATGTGGTGGCGGTGGAGGCCAGTGTTGGGGGGAAGACGCTGCATGTCAAGGAAGTGCTGCTTCAGGAGTGGCGGCCCGGGGGAAGTGCAGAGTCCACTTTGATTTAGCAGACAGGGCGGGCTCCTGGGGGGTCGCTCGCAGATTTCAGGGGGAGACTTTAACTGCACTTTAAACCATTCACTCGATAAGTCGGGGTGGACATCGGAATCCGGCGGCAACGGCCAGAGCGGTGGCAGCGGTGGGGGCGGAGTTGGGGTTAGTGGATGTATGGAGGAACAAGCATCCCGCTGAGGGGGGATATACCCATTACTCGGCTGCACATAACATATACATGCGTATTGATCTGTGGCTGGTCTCTCTGAGTCTACTGGGCAGTTTACAGATCGAGGCCTCTTGGCCCAGAATGCACTCTGATCACTCTCCAGTACCATTGCTGATGACTGTGTGCTCACGGCTGCCCCCCCATTCACGTGGAGGTTTCCTCCCTACTCGCTACTTGACACAGTCTTTCGGGACGAGTTGGCTACTGCCGTTAGGGACATCTTTCAGATCAACAAAGGCTCAGTGCCCAGCATATGTATGGTGTCAGAGACCTTTAAGGTGTATATAAGAGGTATCACTATATCTAAACAAGCTGGGCTTCTGAGGTCGATTAGGGGGTGTTTGGAATCTTTGAAAGGGAGCGCACACAACTAGAGCAGGAGCACCTGCACAAGGCTGATAGCCAGATCCTGGGTACTATGCGCTCCAAACTGATTGAATTTCATGATACAGCAGTCACGGAGATTCAGCATTTGGGGAAATATGGTACAGCCCGTGTGTATGGGGAAGATGAGAGGCCAGGGTCAGTATTGGCAAATGTGATTCACCCCAATAGAGAGAAAAACATGATCATAGCAGTGCAGGCTGAAGATGGCAGCGAGATCACAGAGCCAGAACTCATAGCTGTTAGATTTCAAGATTACTATGAATCCCTCTATGCCTCCAGGATTGCCTCAGACCCAGAGATGCTAATGGATTACCTCATGTATATAGACTTGCCATGGTTGACGGAGATGGACAGGGAGTCTCTCATGGCTCCACTGACCCTTGAGGAGATGGGTGGGGCCTTGGGGGCATGGAAGAGGGAAAGGCTCCGGGTCCTGATGGGCTCACTGTGCGGTACTACAAGGCTTTCATAGACGTACTGTTCCCACATCTGAGAAAGGTCTATGCAGAGAAGACGGAGGGAGGGCTAATACCTCCCTTAATGTGTGAAGCAATGCTGATTATGTTGCTAAATCCTGGTAAGCCCCCGACAAAGTGCTCGTCTTATCGACTGTTGTACCTAATAAATGTTGATACTAAAATATACATCAAGATCCTGGCGGATCGATTACTGCCGAAGTTGGTTTGGCTGGAGAAATTGGGGTTTGTTCCAGGCCTCAGCCTTACTACTAACCTCTGCACGCTGTTTAGACCAATGCATAACATAGACCCGGAGACGAGGGCCGTGGTGGTATTTTTTATTTTTAGACGCCGAAAAGGCTTTTGATTCAGAGGAATGGTGCTTTATCAAGGTGGTGCTGCAGCAAATGGGTGTAGGGGATGTCTTTTTGCGGTTAGTGTCAACACTGTATGAGGAACCATCGGCTAGGCTTAGAGTTAACGGGGTTGTTACTGATGCCTTTTGTATTACTAGAGGCACAAGGCAGGGGTGTCCGATGTAGCCTCTTTTGTATGCGCTTGTGGTGGAGCCATTGGTGTGTGTATTGCGAGAGTACTATGGCCACCGTGGCCTTCGATTTCAGAATTACACTCTGGTGCTCTTGGCTTTTGCGGATGACACCCTCTTGTATATTAGGGACCCTCAGCGCAATGTGGCACTGATAATCCAGGAGATTATAAAATATGGCACTTATTCTGGTCTCAGGGTCAACTGTAGTAAGTCTATTGTGTTCTGCCTGATGCCAGTGATGGTGCGGGTGGATGTGGGGCTCCCGTTCAAGTGGGAAAAGTTTGATACCTGCGCGTTAAAGTCCAAACAGACCCTAAGATTGTGATGGCAGATAACTACAATGCTGCGCTTAAGACACTGGCAGGGAATCTGTAGAGAGGTGGATTAGGCTACCACTGTCGCTGATCGGCCGCATAGCCCTTATGAAGATGGTGGTACTCCCTAGGTTTTTGTTCCTTTTTCAGAACATTCCTATGTGGCTGCTGAGAGCCTTTTGTGCAACTCTGAGAGCGCTACTCATTAAGTTAGCGTTGGCAGTAAAGCAGCCAAGAGTCAAATGGCGCACCCTGACTCTCCCTTACAAGCTGGGTGAACTTAATGCCCCCGATTTGGAGTTATACTGCATTGTCGCAAATGCCATGTTCGCCCATACCTGGATACATTGTCCACACAAACTTCCATTTTTGAAAATAGAACGTGAGCTGGCATCCCCAGTTCCTTTACAGAGTAAAACTTTCCACAACCGAACCGACGATATGGAGAGTTTGCAACCCTGAACTCTACCACACGGGCTTGGCACGGACTGTTAAACTGGCAGGGACTTGCTCTGCTGTACTTCCCACATGTGCCCTTGGGATGGTGTGTGTGGTATGTGTTGTGGAGAGATAAAAGCTTGATACAGGCACTGCACACTTTGAATATTAACACTATGGGAGATGTTTTTCATGAGGGTGTCATGAATACATGGGACATGGTGAAGGAGAGGGCAGACGAGCCAACCTTATTACTCAGGTACCAGTTTTCCAGAGCAAGACATGCTATGGCGGCACTACTGGGGGAGGACTTGCGGGAGCCCCCAGATGTGCAGTCCCTCTCCATGGTTGTTGCAGATGACCAGCCCGACGCTTAGTGTCTAGACTCTATGCACATATCCAGAAGACACATATACATGAGCTGACGAAAGCTAGACTTGAATGGCAAGGGGATTTGGGGTTGCAGCTGATGGATGACCAGTGGCGGTACTGTTGTTCTTTGACCTGCATGGTCTCGCTGAATGGCCGACACAGCTTGATACACTTTAAATTCATAAACAGGGTACATTACACCCCCCTTAAACTCTATCGTTATGGGCTGCGCACAGATGCTACTTGTCCCAGATGTGGGGAGGGCCAAGCAGGATTTTTTTCATATGTCCTGGTGTTTGGTATTTGAGGAACTGGAAGGAATTGGAAGGTACCGGTTGAGCAGCGAACCAATCTTGGTGCTGCTGGGCTGGGATAGAGACCTAACAAAATCAATACGGAGGTTGGTAGGTATTAGAATTCTGCTAGCTAAACGTCGCATAACCATGCGCTGGGATCGGGGTCCGGTGCCAACCATGGAAGAGTGGCATAGGGATATGGTGTATTACAACACGCAAATGGATGCATATAGCAAACTGCTTACCCAAACTAGTAGGCCTGCGATGTACTGGAACATCTATAAGCAATATTTGATTGATAAAAAAACTGACGAACCGTAGGATATGTGATCCCTTGCTTGGGAGGGAGGAATGGATCGATGTGGGTAAAGAAAGGCCAGGGATATTCAAAATTGATGAGATATAGTGATCCCCATTGGGGATACACTGACTATAACGAAACTGCATAATTGTGAGCATTATGTCAACATTTGCTGTATGATGGTGTAATTGCTTTCTGTATTTGGATGTGTTGAAAAGCATATATATAAAAAAGAAAGAATAACAACAACAAAAAATACGGTGCTACAATGGTGTTGTTAATGGGTGCAGGGCGATGCAAGGAAATTGGTGCATCGTAGCCAAAGTGACAGATCCTTGTAAATATGACCCATAGTTTTTTCCTTCCAATTTCACTAGGAAAGTTTCCTTCTCTATTACCATGTAATGAGAAAACAAATCTTCATACTCCTTAAAGAAAGAAAGAACCCTGCCCTACTTTTCAAGGGAGTTAACTTGGAAGACAATTCTGTTGTCTTCCTCTTTATCAAGCATGACAGGATGCACTACATAGATAGTTTTGTTGTGGAAGTTTCTCCATGCTGTGGTAAAGTATCCCCTTGTATTGCACTTTCTGCAAATTACTCCTTTAGCAGGGCATTTGGGGTTGTTTGCTAAGTGGTTGGTATCACCCCACAGGAAACATTTTAATTTATCAAGAATGACATTTTGTCTTTGTGTGGGAATGTCCTGGAGCTTCATGCCCCCACTGGAATCCGTGAGGTTGTTGACATCATTTCAGAGGTCATGATGATGTTTTCATTTCATTCATGAATATTGCTTTTTGCTCAAGACATTTTGCAATGTGTGTAGCTTCTTGTAAATTGAGATTAATGACTAGCAATCTTTATTGGATTTCAGAATCATTGGTACTACTAAGTTGTTGCTCCAGTATAAGTAAATTCAGTACCTGAACTTGTATCTGGCTGGCAAACCTCTCAGCGCAGCAATGTAATACGTCCCTTTTTCATTCTTCCTTTATATTCTTATAAATAATTTAATCCTCCCCAAAATACATTGATTTTTTTTTATTTGAAATAGTAATCAAATTCCTTTAAAGTTATTTGGAATACATCAAGGTAAGGTGGTAAGGTCTCCTCCATCACTATTTAAGGACAAGAAGGTTTAGCCAAATGTACAACAATTTTCTTCCCCTCTATTCCCACATTGTGCAGAAAAGTATATTGTATACGCAGAATGTTAAATCCATCCAACAATCACAATTAAATAACTTTCAAATATTTTTATCCAGCTCTTCAAGAGTAACGCCGACTCTCCCATATAATTTAGGAATGGAGGAGAATGATCATACTGGCTGCAGCCACGCTGCAGCAAAGTAAGCTGGAATCAAAAGGAAAACAAATCAGCAGAGAACAAAATTAATTTGTGTGAAACCCCACGTGTACTTTCTAAATATAACGTATGTTCAATCAACCTAAAATTATGACAGCAATGTAGCACTGTAAAGAAGTGTATGATAAGAAATTTAGGCCCTCATTATGACATTGGGGGTAAATCCCACTTACCGCCACGGTGACGGACGCCAACATACCGCAGTGGTGGCAAATATTTGTTCGCCATATTATGACACCCACACACCAATCCGACAGAATACTGCCATACCGTTACGGCAATAAAACAACGCCCACTACATCATGACCCACGAATCACCACGGCGGACATTAGACTGTGGTAAACCATTGGCGGTACACACCGGCACGCTTAGAATGGACACCCAAATACTAAACTGCACAACATTGGCCTATACCAAAAACACACACCTGACAATCATACACACACCACAGCCACCCACCCACAGCACTATAAAACACACACCCACATTACACACAACCCTTTATGAATACAAATCATTGCCACCAGACTGACACCAAGACCATTTCGACAACTAGACACATACACCACATACACACATACATCCATCACACACACTTCACACACCCAACCACACTACCCAACACCCACACACTGACACACACCACACAACACCTATGTCCCCACTAATGCACCTCCGTTTCACAGATGAGGAATTGGGGGGCATGGTGGAGGAAATAGTCAGGGTAGAGCCACAGCTGTTTGGAGCACAGGTACAGCAAATATCCATTGCCAGGAAGATGGAGCAAAGCAAAGAATTGTTGACAGGGTCAACCCCGTGGGACAGCATCCAAGAACAAGAGATGACATCAAGAAGAGGTGGAACGACCTACGGGGAAGGTACATTCCATTGCAGCAAGGCACCAGCTCCGCATACAGAGGTCTGGCCGTGAACCCCCACCTCCTCCCCAACAGCTCACAGCATGGGAGGAGCAAGTCTTGATATTACTTCAGCCTGAGTGACTCACAAGAGTTTGCGGAGGACTGGACACAGTGGAGTCAACATTTACTACTTATCACCCCCCCATGCCTGCACGCCATCACACCCCCTCACCCTCACTCCCATCATTCCAGTCCATCCCACACAGTGGACCTACATATATGACTAACCACAATGCCCAGCCTTGCATGCAATACCAATGCAAGAACAGCCCTCAAAGTCCTGCATGGACTCACATCACAAAAGCATGCACAGCATAGTGGAACTAACAATCTCACAATACATCATTAAACACAAACAAAGGTGGCAGGGAAACAGCAATGATAGAGGGGAAGCTAGGGATGTACAATATGTTACAGGCATGAAGCATAATAAATCACTTACATCCCAGTAGGTGCCCCAGCCAATGTCAGCAGAGAGGAGGTGCCACGATAAACCAGTTCCCAAACAGAAGATGCCCCCCCGGGATGACAGAAACTCTGGACTTCAGGATCTGGATCAATAACCTGGCCCATCAGGGACCACTGGACAGTCAGTCACCCCGGCCCACTCACAGTCCACCACAGAGCCTCCCCCATCAGTATCCTACACCACAGCACCCACCCAGCATATCCACATCTCTGTCCCCAGGACGCGCCAATCAGCAGTGTGCCCACCTGTACAGGGACCCTAGTCCACACCTCACACTCAAGACAATCAGGGACCTGGGGTCAGGTGCAGTGGGCACACCGTTCAGGGGACCCAAGGCACAGGGGAACAGGGACACTGGGAGGACCGCTGTGCTCCAGAGGGAGAACAGGGACAGGGAACCGACTCTCCAGGAGGCACTCACCAAGAGCCTGTGTGCCTACGAACAATCCTAGGACACGATGGGCCAGATACTTGACAACATGCAGAAGAACAAGCAGCTGCAGGAGGAACACCATCAGGAGATCAGAGAGGACTTGCAGGCTCTTAACACCACCATGATCTCCCAGCAGGGGTGCTGGCAGACATGGCCAACATGATGAGGGAATCAACAGCCCATCAGCGGGCCCCTACCACTAGCCAGTCTATTGTCCAACCTACCACCTCTGCTGCAGCTAGTGGGCAGGAGGCCCCGCCAAAGGACCCACAGGCCACCAGCACTCCTCCACCTGCAGAAGGTGAACCACCCTCCAAACGTTCCCTGCAACCTAGACAGAAGCCAGAGACACTTGCAAAGACCAAGACCACTTCCAGGAAATTAGACTCTCCTGATTGTCCCCCTTGTGTCCCACCCTGTCACCTTGTCCACTTAGAAATGACTTTGCTCCCTTTCATATGGCCCCTTGGTTACTGCACCTGTGCTACAAACAGACTGGAACAATACCCTGGGCTTTCCTCTACCATCACCCCATTCCTTTGCACTTTACCCTCAAGTTTATATCACCACAATAAACACCCTTGAACACAACTTTACTGATAGTATTTTATGTTTTAAAAATGTGCATTTAGGGGAACAGTCACATCTGGTGCAAATGATATGGACACTGTGATAGCATACAATTAATGACCTGTATCTGTCTGTAGTAATCACATTAGGACACTGTCAACATCTGTAAGGTGACAAGCCATAGATGACGGTAAGCTTAGATGCAATGGAAGTGAATGCAATCATGCCACAGGAACACAGATAAATCAATATTCAGAGCAATGATCAGTTCACCTGTGTGTCATTGGAAGTATTGGCGTATAACTGATGTTCTGTTGTCCACATCCTCATCCTCTGCCTCCTCATCCTCACTGTCCTCAGGGTCCACTGCTGCCACAGGAGCATCTCCAGTCTCCTCCTCCTGCAGAAAAGGCACATGCCATCTGAGGGCCAGGTTGTACAACATGCAGCATGCCACGACTATCTTGCAGACCATCCCGGGTGAATAGCACAGGGATCCACCTGTCAGTTGGAGGCACCTGAACCTGGCCTTCAGGAGGCCGAAGGTCATTTCAATTTTTATTCTGGTTTGCCCATGTGCCTCATTGTAAGGGTTCTCAGCCCCTGTCCTTGCATTCCTCACAGGCGTCAGGAGCCACAAAAGGTTTGGGTAGCCAGAGTTACCTGCAAATAGTGAGAGACAAACTTTAGCCTTACACAATCCTATGGGGATAACACCTCAAGGCATACACTGACATACAGTGGGTGGGGACTCTGGCTCACCTATTAGCCACACCATGTGCCTCTGTAGTTGGCCCATCACATTTGGGATGTTGCTATTCCTCTGGACAAAGGCGTCATGCTACAACCCAGGATACTTGTCAGTGACTTGGGAGATGTACTTGTCAGCCAGGCACACCATTTGCACATTCAGTGAGTGGAAACTCTTCTGATTCCTGAACACCAGTTCATTCTGGCGGGGGGACTAACGCAATATGTGTAAAGTCAGTCTCCCCAATGATATTGGGGATATTGCCCATTGCATAGAATCCTGCTTTAACAGTGTTCAAATCTTCCATCTGGCGGAAAACAATGTAGCTGCACACCAGGGCAGACAGAACCCTTGCCAGCACGATTGAGAACATTGGCTGTGACATTCCCGCTGCCAAGCCCACTGTCACTTGGAAAGAACCACTTGCCAGGAAATGGAGGACAGACAGCACTTGCACAAGAAGGGAATCCCAGTGGGATGACAGATGGCTGATATCAGGTCAGGGTCCAATTGGGCACACCGCTCTGTGATTGTGGCCCTGTCCAAGCTGTAGGTGAGTATAATGTGGCTGTCCTCCAGCGTAGCGAAGTCCACAAGGGGTCTGTACGTGGGGGTTTGTCTCCTCCTCCTATTCATCCGCAGCGATAGGTATCTAAGGGACAGAAGAGTGAGTAGGTTGCCACAATTTGAACAATAGAACCACCATCTCAGGGTACATACAGCATCAATGTGATGGGACAGTGGGAATGGCAATGTATGTGCTGTTTTAGGCAATGACGCAGTTATGGTTTATCTGATTGCTGTCCACTACCATGAAATGGCGACACCTGTCCTGTATCTTGGGACAGGTGGAAGTGAGGTAACTCCGTCAATGATAGGCGTCGTGGCGGAAGGAGGTCTTGCACCGCCGTGTAATTCCTCATTGGCTATTATGGGGCTCTCTGGAGTACAGTAGTCAATGGGGATCTGCACCGGCTGTGATGGTATATACTGCCACAGACGTGACCGCCATTTTACATTCAAATCCTCACTTGTTTCCTGACTTTCCACAGGATGACACCTACACTACTTGTGCTGCTGTGACCTGTGTCTGGAACATACCATGGCCTGTGTGACCGGGGAAAGGGTCCCTGCCTTCACATCGGAGGAGTTGGACCAACTGGTGGATGGGGTCCTACCGCAGTATGGACTGCTGTATGGGCCTCCAGACCAGCAGGTGAGTACACCATGGGCATGATGCATGTGGGAAGGATGCATGAGGATGTGTGTGCAAGCATCGTGTCATCGGGGGGATGTCTGGGGGTAGTGTCCATGGTGGGTGCCGGACGATGTTTGTGCCAATGGTGATGGACACGGGATTTGTGGGCCATATGTGTAACAGGATGGATTGTATGGTTAATGGTGTCTTCCTGTCTGTGTTTCCTCTGCAGGTCAGCGCCCCTTAGAAGAAGGGATTGTGGTGTGCCATCACCAAGGAGGTGTGGTCCCTGGGGGTCTACAGCAGGCAGAGCACCCACTGCTGTGACATCTACCCAAATCAATGGCAGTGCAATGCATAGTGCTCAATCCTGACCCCTGTGTGTGACGGTGCAGTGTATGCCAACTGTGGTCTTGGTGCAGTAATTGACTCAGTATTCCCTTTTCCCTCTCCCCCATTTTTTCTTCGTCATCCTGTCCATGTGTGCAGTAGCATCATCTGACGGAGGAGCAAGGGTACCGGCGACAGAGGGAGCTGCATCCCACAGGTCCCAGGAGGCAGAGTCCTCCGACGCCGAGGGAACCAGTGGGATGGAGGGCGAGGGGAGCACCAGAGAGGAGACAGGAGGTGACAACACAGACTCGCCCCAGGCACCTCAGGCCCTGCCGCAGTGAGCCCTGCTGTCCTGAGTGAGGAGGCTATTGACCTCCTGAGATCCATCTCTGTAGGGCAGTCAACCATTGTGAATGCCATCCAGGTGCTGGCATCCTAGATACAGCAATGCAATGCATTCCTGGAGGGCATCCACAATGGATAGGCAGCCAAACAGAGATCGATTCAGGCTCTGACCTCCTCTCTGATAGCAGCCATTGTCCCTGTTCCTACCGTCCCCCCTTCAACTACCACTTCCCAGTCTTCTCAACACTAACCCATCCCATGCACATAAACAGACGAGCATGCACACAAGACATCACACACGAGTTGCACAGTCAAACACAGGCACCACATTTCAGCCCAAAAGCACTCACACAAACACCAGACAGTTGCACACACAACAACATCCACTGCCTCCACTGTCTCCCCTTCTCCTCCATCTCCATCACAGTCACGTCCACACTCACACCAGCATGCACTGCTTCAACATCCACCACCAGCATCACCACACCAAGCAGCACACACACCTCACAAGCAGACACCTCCACAACATCCATCCACATGTCCCCTGTGTCCTCTTCCACCCTCTCTGTCCCCCCTCCTAAAGGACACAAATGCAGGCACTCAGACACCCATCAGCCATCCACCTCACATCACCACACAGCCCATGCACCTGCACCCAAGTCCAGTAGATGTTACTCTTCCAAAAACCACTCCCTCAACCCCTACTCCCATCCCTCCTCCCTCATCCCACCCTACCCTCCCTAAGAAGCTTTTCCTTGCCCAACTTGACCTCTTCCCTCCCTCCCCCGTCCTGCCCGTAAGAGAAGGGTCCCAACGACCCAGTCCAGCACCTCAGCCAAACTGTCCACGGGACAGTGGAGGCACCTCACAGTCATGTAGGAAAGACATGTAGGAAAGACAGTGAAGGATCCCACTCCACCAGCCAGAAAGGGTAAGGATCCCACTCCACCAACCAGTATGGGTAAGGACCCCACTCCACCAGCCAGGAAGGGGAAGGATATTACTCCACCAGCCAGGAAGGGGAAGGATCCCCCTCCAACATCCAGGAAGGGGAAGGATCCCACTCCAACACCCAGGACAGAGAAGAAGCCCTCATACCCTGCCATAAAAGTGAAGAAGCCTCACCTAGAGCTGCCACACAGCAGCCCTCACCTCAAATGGAGGCTGCCCAGGAGGTACCTTCTACAGCTGAGACACAGCAGCCCTCACCTCCAGCAGAGGCTGCCCAGGAGGCACCTTCCACAGCTGAGACACAGCAGCCCTCACCTCCAGCAAAGGCTGGCAGGGTATCACCACAACCACCACCATCAGTGGTCACAGAGCCCTCACCTCCAGCTGAGAAAGTGCAGCCCTCACCTCCAGCAGCAGATATGTAGGCCACCCTCCAGGGACTGCTGTGCAAGGAGCCCCCTCTAGAAGCAATTGGAGAGTTCCCCACCTCAGAGACTGTGACCTTGCACTCCCCAGCAAAGGGAAATGGGCATGGAGCCCCCTCCAGAAGCAGTGGGTGAGCTCCCCACCACAAAGACTGTGACCTTGCACTCCCCAGCAAAGGGAAATGGGCATGGAGCCCCCTCCAGAACCAGTGGGCAAGTTTTCTAATTCGGCTGAGGTGCCCCCTCACCCCTTCCCCGAGGTGCCTGCCCCTTCAATAAGGATGCCCCTGCGCAGTTCTGTGAGGATGTCATCAGGAAACAAGTTGGGGCTTGGACTGTGCCCTGTGGCCATGTGAGCCCTTAGTACTTTGGACTGGGCATTGGTCCTTTGTGGACTATTGTACATATCTGGTTCATGTGATGGGTTTTGCCTAGGTAATACATTTTCAGTGCTTCCGAAATCTAGACCTTGTTTTATTATGCAGTGTGTCGTGTGCCATTTGTTTCATCTGCAGCTGGTTGTGTGTAAGGTGTGTGTGTGTCTGGTGTGTGTCGGGCGTGTGTGTCATTCTTCTTTTCTTCCCTCCCTCCTTTCTGTGCTAGGTGGCTGTACTTACTGTTGTCGTCTTCGTCGGCGTTGGTGTTCCAGGTGGAGCATGGTGTAGAAAAGCATCGGGAAGACTTGCAGTTCCAGTTCTATGGTGCTGTTGTTCTTCTCTCTGTCTCTGATAGTGAGTCTTTGGTCTTCTGTGCAGTGTTTCCACCAGGCTTTTGATGGCGTTGGTTCCGCCCCAGAAATAGTGGTGGATTGCGAGGTCATGATATGGTGGGCGGCACCTTTTCTTCCGCCTGGCTGTTGTTGACTACCGCCATGGTGAGTGGTGTTAACGCCCTGGTGGATTGTGTGGTACAATGGCTGTCTATGGGAGTTCTCACTGCCATGGTCATAATTTGGCAGTAATTACCGCCTGCCTGTTTGCGGTAATTCTGCCACTTTATCACTCACCGCCAATGTCATAATGACCACCTTAGTCTTGTTGGACATGCAGAACTTCAGTAAAAACAGAACACACTTCCACATCCTGAAATGGCTGTAGTTCTCCTTTGTGCCTTTGCTTTACAGTAACATGTGGTTTGCTGAAAATCCACTCATGTAGGCCAAAGGAACTCCTCAGAGAATTATGAGACCCAAGTGGAGTCAGAGTTTCATGTTCAAGTTGTAGTATTTTGGAACAGCAGGATCAAGAAATTCCAAAACATACAAGAAGGATGAAGAGGCAGAAAAAGTACACCTCTACCACATTATAATTACGTAATGAAGCAGTGAGGCAAAGTGCTGACAGACTTAGGCCCTCATTATGAACATGGCGGCCCAGACCGCCATATAATATTCATGGCAGAACCGCCACTTTTGTAACTCCGCCACCACCAGGCTTCCACCACCAGGCAGATAATATTCTGGATAATGTTCCTGGTTCCACCAGCCTTTCCCTGGTGGAATGGTGCCTCGGGCCCCCCTGGATGCCCCTGCACTACCCATGCACTTGGCCTGGGCAGTGCAGGGTCCCCCATGCACAGCCCTGTCATGCATTTCACTGCCCGATTTACGGGCAGTGAAATGCGATACGGGTGCTGCTGCACCCGCCGCACTGCTACATTGCCGCTGGCTTCATTTGGAGCTGACATCTATGTACAGGCACTGCATTCAGCTGGGCCGGAGGGCGGGAACACTTTTTACGCCCGGCGGCCCAGCTGAATGTACATTATGTAACCGGTGGGGTCTTCTGCGCCCTGGCAGTCTTTTGTTGACCGCCAGCACCGAACTTCATAATGACCTCCTTAGTCTGCCTCCTTATACTTTCCAGATTTGTTAGAGAACTAGCAAGGCAGATCTCTGAAGAATTCAACACCCCTCTCCCATACTCTGCAGTCAATGAGGAAAGCTGTAAGCATCTATGTAGTTTGGGGAAACTGGAATTCACCATCACACGGAGCACTACAGGAGATAGAAGATGTAGGTCTAATAAGCTCAGCACTTCTCTTCTGGGCTCTGACACAGAGTGGGGCAGGGAGTGCTTCATGTTGTGTGGGAAAACAGCTGCACACCACCAAAGTCCAACAGAATGGGAAACAGGAGAGGCATGCCGTTCTGCCTTACTGTGAAGAGTAGGACACCGTCATAAGGAATGTCCAACATCAAAGAAAATTCTTGATCAGCACCGCACGAGGTAGTAATGCAAAATGATGGGAGCCACCAGTAAGTAGTTAAAGCCAACAGAGCCCAAGTGCCCCGGGAACAATAGGAAAAAAAGCCTGGTATCTGGAGCTGAAGCTGGTGAATTTGTTGCACAATGTCAAAGGGCGGGCAGAAGTACAGCAGAAATACCACCAGAAGAGGAGACTGGGTAACCCGGTGGATCAGCAGCATGAGAAAATACCAAAGTCCTCATGCTACTTATGCCTAAGAACAACCTTTTTGTGGAGCGAAGGAGAAGACTAGTGGTGCTCGGAATGGGCTCACTTGGACGGCTCAGGAGGTAATGAGAAACAGCACAATATTCTCTTGGAGGAGATCATCCCTTCATAAAAAATCACTGAAGACAGAAAGATTTAAGCCGTACAGAGGTGTGGACACACAGTTACTCTGTGTACAGAATCCCATCCTCAACACCAGTAAAGTAATCCAGACTAAGAAGGTAAGTAATTTTTGACAAATATTCAAAGTGTGTCCTCAGTCATGTCTCACAGGTGACTCTAACTGATCTAGTATCAACATTCTAGAGTGGCTTAGTAAGGGGCTTGCCTGGCTTGTGGCAACTGATCATAATTTAGATTATCCCCAAAGGCCTCCTGGAGGCCTGGCCAGCACAGAGAGGTAAGGATGAAGCCAGCTGCTAGAAACACAAAGCCAAAGGAAGGCGCCCTGACTGGGCATCAGGGATTACAGACACACATTTCTGCATGGCAGGGTGATGTACTTAACTTGATTTTATTTGCCTACCTGAGAGCCTGAGTTGCCTTCGGATAGACACTAGCCCTTGATATAGGCTCTACGCATGGACTTCCCTGACAGAGGCTTCTAACAGCAGGGTCCCTGGATGTGATACTGTGCCTAGTAAGGTTTGGAATCACTAGACACTTGATAGTCAGTGTTAACACTAATCCTGTGCCGCCCAGGGGCCTGAAGACATACTAATTGGTTGTGGGCGGGGCCACCTCTGGGTTTACTGCCTACTGGAATTATAGTTGGCACCTGCCCCATGTTAGCCTGTCTCTTGCAGATACACCTACACTGCAAGACTTACCCTAGGCTTACTAAGTGGGCTGCGGCATGGTCAGGTCTGGACATATCGTGCAACAGTCACCACTGTGGTGATTCCATTGATTTGACATCAAGCTGCTCAACTGTGGATGAGGTGCTACTCTGCTACTTGCTGTGGCCCTGACTCATAATTATATACTGTTTGTTGGCACCTCTTGCATCCTGTTCACATTCCCCCTATGGTTTCCGGAAAAGGCAGAAGGCTCCAACCTGAGATATTGCGCGGGAAATGGATGACATCTTGGATACCCAAGTATCATCTCTTATTTCAATGCATAGCAGGTCAACCGATCACTGTCTTAAAGACCCCAGCCAGATGCCTCCCTATGTCCTATGACGGCCAAATTATTAAACTCCAAAGGTAGAGACTCAGGCCCTCATTACAACCCTGGTGGTAAATCCTGCTTTCCGCCGTGCAGAAGACTGCCAACATACCGTTGCAGCAGCGGAATTCCGCTACAGGTATTATGACTCACAGCTGGGAATCTGCCACAATACAGACACCCACACCAGTCCACCACATCAAAGGTCAGTGATAAACTGGTGATACCAAAACCTACACAGTCATGCCAACAGGAATACACCCACAGTATCACGACACACGAATCAACGCGGCAGTATTTCACCGCTGTAAACCATTGGCGGTACACACCACTGCGCTCAAAACACACACACACTAACTCAACACAACCACATTGGACATTTGAAAATACACACACCTGATACACATACACACACCACACCCACACACCCAATCCAATATAAAGCACACACCCACATCACCCAGAACCCCTTACAACCAGAAATTTTACCAGCATCCACAGACCACAACACCATCACTCATACAACATCCACGCACCTCAAACAACACACAACACATCCCCTAACACATCACAGCAGACAGCACCTCACACATCACCCACATCACATCATGGCTCACCAAAGACACCCCAGGTTTTCAGAGGAGGAGCTCAGGGTCTCGGTGTAGGAAATTGTCCGGGTAGAGCCACAGCTGTTCAGATCACAGGTGCAGCAGACATCCATTACAAGGAAGATGGAGCTATGCCGCAGAATTGTCGACAGGGTTAACGCAGTGGGACAGCATCCAAGAACACGGGATGACATCAGGAAGAGGTGAAACGACCTACGGGGCAAGGTACGTTCCGTGGTATCCAGACACCAGATTGCTGTACAGAGGACTGGCGGTGGACCCCCACCTCCTCCCCCACAACTAACAACATGGGAGGAGCAAGTCTTGCCAACTATGCACCCGGAGGGCCTAGCAGGAGTAGCAGGAGGACTGGACTCTGGTAAGGCAAATCTTTACTACTTTATCCCTCCCACCCCACCTGCATGCCATCACATACTCCCACCCTCACCCTCACATCCATCGCTCCAACAACCCACAGATACCCTACTAACACAACCCACACATCCCAATAACAAGCCCTGCGTGTAACACCAATGCATGGACACCCATCACCAAAGCATGTCCAGTAGAGAGACTCACTCATTTCCCAAAATCACCAATCAAACAAGGGCCAAGCCAATAATGCAAGCACAGGAGTAGAGGGTAACTCACCTCACCCATTGCACAAGATGGCACACACACATACAATAACTATGCCTTTACACCCCAACAGGACCCCTACCCAACGTCACCGGACAGGAGGTGCCAGACATATCCAGCCCCTCCACAGAAGAGCCCCACAGTGATGACAGCAGCTCTGCACGCCTGGTCAAGATGACCAGCCCAGCCCATCAGGGACCTCAGGACAGTCGGTTCCCCTGACACAGTCACAAACCACCACTGAACCTCCCCCCTCAGGAAACACCACCACAACACCCACCCAGCGTGCCTATCCCTCTGTCCCCAGGACACGTCAATCAGCAGTGTGTCCACCACTACAGGGAGCCTGGGCAACCCCATTAACACAGGATGATCATGGACCTGGGAGCAGTGGCAGTGGGCACACGGTTCAGGGGACAGAGGCACAGGATGACAGGGAAGCTGGGAGGACTGCTGTGCAACAGGGGGAGGACAGGCCCAGGGAACCGACACACCACGAGGCACTCTCCAACATCATGGGAGCTTACCACCATTCCCAGGAGACCCTGGGCACTGTACTGGCCACGTTTCAGGAGACCCAGCAGCTGCAGGAGGAACACTACAGGGGATCAGGGAGGACTTGAAGTCCATCAACAACACCTTGGTAACCATTGCAGGGGTGCTGGCAGACCTTCTCAACACCAGGAGGGACACAGTGGCACACCAACGGGCCCCTGACACTAACCTGGATGATGAACAGCCCTCCACCTCCGCCGGCGTAGGGGACAGGAAGCACCGTCACAGGAACAACAGGACACCAGCACCCCACCCCCTGCAGATGGAGATCCACCCCGCAAACGGTCCCTGAGATCCAGGAACAAGACAGAGAACATTGCTAAGACCCCCGCAAGGGAATAAGACCCCCCTGAATGTCACCCTTCTGTCCCACTTTGACACCCTGTGCACCTGAAACTGCCATTGCTCCACTTCCTATGCCCCATTGAACAATGCACCTGTGAAACAAATAGACTAGACTCTGCCATGGACATTACTCCACCATCACCCCAGCCCATTTTACACCCCCCTCCACTTATTTGTACAGAAATAAACACGCTTGAATCACAAAACAAGCTGGAGTCAGTCTGTACTTTCACAAATGTCTAATTGCAAAATCTCTGGAATATAGCAATGCCAATGTACTTCACATACCAATGTAACACAGCTGTAGGCCAGCAGTAAACACAGCAGAGGGCACAAAGTGGGACCAGATCTGTGAAATGGAAAGCCAAAGTAACAAGTCACATTAGAGAACATTGTCTGGGACATCCCTGATGACATGGCCACTGTTGTTTGAAAAGACCCACTGGCCAGGAAATGGAGTACAGACTGAACCTGCACTAGAGGGGGGATTCCTGTGGGATGGCGGATAGCTGAAATCAAGTCTGGCTCCAACTGGGCACACAGTTCCAGGATTGTTGCACAATCAAGTCTGTATGTGATAATGATGTGTCTCTCTTCCATTGTCGACAGGTCCACCAGGGGTCTGTACACCGGAGTATGCTGCCATCTTATCACTTGCCCCAGCAGATGTGCCCTATGCAGGAGAACAGCGAGCAGAGGGTGATCCAACACTGAGGTATCACAATGTGTTACTTGCTGAAACATTGGTTATTCGCAATGTGCTGGTATCTGTCAGTATTCCCGGCCTAGATAGGTGTGATGCAGTTGTATCCATCCCATGTTGCCCCCTGAAATGGCAGCTGCCAGAGCTGTAAGGTGGGAGAAGGGGAAATGAGCTAACTGTGCGCGGTGGACAGTCGAAGACTGCGGTGCTATTCAGCATTGGTTTACATTGGGCACTGTGGGTCCCAGGAGCCAATAAGGATGTACGCTGACGGTGACGGTACGCGGACATGGCCGCCATTTTCTATCTGTTCACTCACTTGATACCTGACCTTCAACAGGAGAGGACCAACACTACAAGTGCTGTTGTGACGTATGTCTGGAAGCGACGATGGCTACAGTTCTGGGGAAAGGGCCCCTGCCTTCACTTTGGAGGAGTTGGAGAAACTAGTGTATGGGGTCCTCCCCCAGTGCACGCAACTGTACAGTCTTCCAGACAAACAGGTGAGTACACTATGAGCATGCTGCGTGGGCAATGCCTGTTTTGAGTGGTGTGGATAGAAAATACATGGGGGGGCTGAGGCCTGCATGTGCGGATGGTGAGTGTATGTGCGTCAGGGCATGGGTGGGAACTGGTGGGCAATGAGTATGACGGTCTGGACGGGTGAGTAATTTCCTTTCCTCCTGTACCTTTTCTCTAGATCAGTGCCCACCAGAAGAAGGGTATTTGGCATGCCATCGCCAAGGACATCCAGACCCTGGGGGTCTACCACAGACGGAGCACCCATGGCCGTAAAAGATGGGAGGACCTGTGCCGCTGGAGCAAGAAGACGGCAGAGGCCCAGCTGGGGATGGCCTCCCAACGTGGAAGGGGTGCCCGTCGCACCATAACCCCCCTGATGTACCGGATTCAGGTGGTGGCCTATCCGGAGTTGGATGGGCAGTTGAGGGCATCACAGCAGCCACAAGGGGGTGAATACACACTCATTCAGCTGACTCTGCACGCATTACGAGGTGTCTAGGTGGGGGAGGTGGGCAGTGGGTTCCCCTAGGCCAGGGCGAACTTGGTAAGCAAGGTCCCTTGTTAGGTAGACTCTGTGGCACCCCAACCCCACTAGTGGTAATGGCCATCTACATCTAGTCAGGCTCCTGTGACTTCCAGGTGTGCAGCAATTGGGCTTAGGCCTTGTACCCCATGGGCATGTGAATTTTCCAGGAACTGTTAGTGCATCGAGTAGTGGAACTGGCTGTTCCCTGTGTGTTGTGTCCGCCAACGGTAGTGATGTTGCATGCACTGAACATGTTTTTCTTCTGTCTTCCACCCCTTTTTGTTTTGTCTCCCTGTTCTTGTGTGCAATAGCATCATCTGGCGGAGGAGCAGTGGCACCGGAGCAGGAGGGAGCTGCAACCCACTTGGCACTGGAGGGTGAAGCAACGGAGTTTGAAGCCACAAGTGCGATGGAGGGCGAGGGGAGCTACATGACGGGGACAGGAGCATACGCCAGTGACAGTGACTCCTTCTGGAGCTCCCTTGCGGTGGTGGGAACCTCTGTGCCCACCGCATCAACAGATACAGCCGCCACCCCCCATACCAGCAGTGCCCTCCCAGCAGCCCCTCAGCATGTGTCCTGTGCTCGCTCACCCAGGAGGGTGGGCATCTCTTTCGCCCCAGGCACCTCAGGCCCTGCCCCAGTCAGCCCTGCTGCCCTCAGTGAGGAGGCTATTGACCTCCTGAGATCCCTCACTGTTGGGCAATCTACCATTTTGAATGCCATCCAGGGTGTTGAGAGGCATTTGCAACAAACAAATGCATACCTGGAGGGCATTCATTCTGGCCAGGCGGCCCAACAGAGAGCATTTCAGGATCTGGCCTCAGCACTGATGGCAGCCATTGTCCCTGTGTCCAGCCTCTCCCCTCCAACTTTCTCCACCCAACCCAATCCCCTGTACCTCAGCCTATCCCAAGCACACCATCAGACTAGCATGCACACTCATCAACACACAAGAGTGGACATGGCAAACATAAGCACCACACATCCCACAAGCACTCACACAAGCACCATCCCCATGCAGACACAGCAACATCCACTGCCTCCACTGTGTCCCCCTCCTCCACGTCCTCCTCCTCCCTCCCTGTCTCATCTCCACTCACACCTGCATGCACTACATCCTCAGCCACTACCTCCACCACCAGCACGCCCATCACCACACACCGCTCATGTGCAATCACCACCCCCACTACCATGCACGCATCCCCAGTGTCCTCTCCCAGTGTGTCTGTGAGCCCTCCTCCCAAAGTACACAATGCAAGCACACACCCACCAAACAGCCATCCACCTCACAACAGCCTCTGGCCCATGCACCTTCACCCAAATTCAGCAAACGTACACTTCCTACAACCACTACCTCTTCCTCCACTCCCAAACCCCCTCCATCTTCCCGTCCCAGTGTGTCTAAAAAACGTTTCCTGGCAAACTTTTGACCTGTTCCCTTCACCTCCCCCCTGTCCTTCCCCTAGGGCCAGGCTTTCCAGGTCCCAGCCCAGCACCTCAGCCACCAAATCCCCAGGCACAGTGGTGGCAGCAACTGCAGGGTCATCGAGTGCGCCACCCATCAGGGCTGCCAGTGGGCCACGTAGTGAGGGCAAGGACATTCCGCCACCTGCTAAGGTGAAGAAGGTGCCCATATCCTGGAGGGAGAAGCCGCACCTACCAGCCACCAAGGGCTCTGCCAAAACAAAAGGGTACAGTGGCAAGACACCTGCGGCACCATCAAAGGTGGGGAAGGGACAAAAGCAGAAGAGCAGGTCAGGACAGGGCACGGTGGCACCGACTGAGGGACTAGTGTCACCCCTTTTGTCCACGACTCCACCAACCTGGACGGCGACGAACACCGCAGCCTGCCCCGCCACCATCACCATCACCTGCAAAGCCACCTGCACCACCACCTGCATAGCCACTGGCACGTCTGCAGCCTCAGCAACAGTCCCCAGCATCTTCCACAGTGGGCAACCGTCCGAGGCTGCAAGATACATCCTGATGTGTCCCTCAACAGGTGCTGACCCATGCACCACCGCCAGCACCGCAGCCACAATAATTTCCTTTTGTCCTTGCGTTCTTCCAGGGGGTGGGGGGTGCATATGTAATGTTGCTGCATGTATTTGTGTGTATGTTGTTGTGGGTGAGGGTGGTGGTGGGGGTATTGCGTGTTGCATGTGTGTGTCACTCTCTTTTCCCAACCCCCTCCCCTGTGTTGTAGGTGCAGTACTCACCGTGGTCGTCAACAGCGTCTTTGCTGCTCCTGATAGAGCAGGAGGAAAACCAGCATTGGTAACACCTGTAGTTGGGGCTCCATGGTGTCCTGGTTCCTCGTTGTGTGTCGAGAGGTGAGTGTTTTCTCTTCTGTGTACTGTTTCCACCGTGCTTTTGATAGCGTTGGTTCCCTCCCGGATAGGCCTGTTGTGATACGGTGGGCGGTACTTTGTCCTCCACCTGTCTGTTGGCGGTTACCACCGCGGTGTTTGTTTCTACCGCTGTGGCGGTCAGAGTGTTAAAGTGACTGTCTATGTTGGCAGTTTCCGCCATGGTCGTGATTCCATTTGTTTTCCGCCGGCCTGTAGGTATTACCTCCGCTTTAACACTGACTGCCAGAGTTGTAATGAGGCCCTCAGTTCTCACATGTACCCATGCAAAGGGTGGATTGCTGTCCCAATCTGCATGCCTCATGATCTCGCCAGACTACACAAGTCAGGTTAAAAAGCAAAGATGTTTCTACGAGGCTATCAAACAAAAGATGAGAGCCATGAAACTTAAAAAAAATAACTTCTACACCAGTGAAAGTTAAAGAGATCCACCAATCCTAATCCTTCCTTTGAGATACCCATGAAAGTACCAGGGGCTGGTTGACTGAATGTCCCTCTGTTTTTTTGTAACACTGCCTTCACATGGACCACCGCCTTCTGTCAAAAAGACCCATAGCATCTAGGTTGCTCTGGTCGACCATGACGATCTAAAGGAGCATGTAAGATGCTCGGTTTACCTGTGAATAACGGACACCTCTTGTAGGACCGTCGAGAAGACTGTCAGAAATGCACCAGACCACACAGAATGACTGGTTAAATTGCATTCTTGCTACCAACATCATCCCTCAAGCATGGAGAGGCTCAACTATCACCCCCATCTTTAAAGGGGGTGTGACTAACGACTCAGCAAATTACCGATTAATAGCACTCCTAGATGTCAAATCAAAAATCTTTGCAGGAATTCTCTTTGAAGAGCTCGAAACCTAGGCTAATGTCAACAACCTGATTCCGTTTAATCAAACTGGATTCACAAAAGGGGTGGGCACGACTGCCAATCTTATGGCCGTCGCACTATTATTTAACTAATGCCAACATGCCAAGAAGTCCCTCTTTCTTTCATTTATAGGCTATAAAGCTGCATTTGATCGAGTAGAAAGAGGGAAACTCTGGTTTAAACTTGCAAGTCGGGGAATTCCCTCCCATTTGTTGAAAGCAATAGTCCTTCTCCACATAGATACCTGGGTGAGAGTCAAATTGGGTGGTGGGACGCATCTTTCCAGGAAAATTCCCACTCCTCAGGGTCTGGGTCAAGGATGTGTACTTGCACCCCTTCTCTTTCATTTATTTTTAGCTGACCTACCAGCATAACTGGACAAGTTGAACTCACATTCACCAAGGCTGGGTCAAACTGCCATGACAAGCTTGATGTACGCCGATGATCTCATCATTTTCAGTCATACTAGAATAGGCCTGCAGAGGCTACTTAACACAACAGCTGAATTCTCTGGAAAAAATGCTCTCCTCATTAATTTGAATTAAAAAAAATCATGGCCCTTAAGACGACTGGGTGGCTGCGATATCAGTGGTACTTGGGTAACAATGAGGTTGAAATAGTGCGCGAATATCAATACCTAGGGGTTCTTCTTGGCAGCAATGGCTCCTTCAAACCCCATCTGGAGTCCATCAGCTGGAAATCCATCTTGTTTGCATTCGCATTCAACAGCATTAAAAAAGCAACTGTTTCTTCAACCTATCTGCCTCTATTAAAGGTCATCCGTGCCAAATTAATACCAACAATCACATATGGCAGTGAAGCTTTAAGAGGCCGTAGTGATGGCCACTTGGACAAAATGATTACTAAGCTTTTCAAGAGGTTGATCAGCTTACCAAATTATGTTTCACTGGCCCAAGTTCGCCTAGAATTTGCCCTGATTACGCAGTCTCTAGCAAGGAATGGGGCATTTATCAACCTAAGCCACAAGCTTGAGGTAGCAAAAGAATGCTCACTAAGCTCTCTTATTTGGGTGAAAATGACTTTGGATCCAACCTCTGCCTTTCATATCTACCTCGAGTCCTCCTTGTCAACATTGGGGCTGGTTGATCAACTATTCCAACTCAGCTCACATCAGCTTGCCAAACGTGCAACGAAAGTAAGTGTCAAGTCTCTCTCACATCTTCAGGATAAAGAGGCTTTATCGAAAAGAAGCCATGCCTGGCTGGTTCTGTCATCATACGGCTCTCTAATCGCACAACTATATCTAGGAGCAGCAGCTAATACATGGACTAAAGCAGCCTTTATGAAATACCTAATGGGCTGCCTTCCAACCTATGCCCACCTTCCTAGGTGGACGACAGTCACTATGATAGACACCTGTTGACTATGTACGCTGGCTCCGCAAACACTGATCCATCAGATATGCCTATGTAAAAGCATTACAAATGACCATAGCAGACTCCTACAACTAGTTTGGCTTCAAAGGGGGATACATAGGTGCAGACTGGCGATATTGGCAGGCTTTAAAGGGGACGACGTATAGCTTAGCTGTAGACTGGCTAAATTCTTGGATAAGTTAGGGTGCCTTCTTCAAGAGACTGAACAAGCAAGACAAATGCGCACAATCAGGCTGCAAGCAATGTCGTAGCACTCCGTAATTCAGCTGAAAAATTTGAACTCAAATCAATTTTAATACTGTATTTTGTGGTTCCTTGGCTTTTTTTTTTTTTTTTTCTTTTTTTTTTATTTTCTCTCCTTTCTTCGTGTAATGGTTTTTACTGACCGAACATGTGATAAATAAAATACAATACAATACGACTGGTTAAATTAATCCTTTTATAGTGTTATGTCAGCAACACTGTATCCTGAATATGGTTTCGAATGGAATAGGGCTTGGTCAAAACACAGGATGGAATGGGTTCTGTAAGCCTTATACCTAGAGGCATATTTAAGAAAAGTGGCGCTGCACACAGTGCAGCGCCACTTTTCTTCCGACCCGTAGTGCTCTCCTAATGCCACCATGTGTGCACTGTATTAAAATATGGTGCACCATGGAGGCAGTTAGGAGACTAGGGTTAGAATTTATTTTTTTAAGCTAGTGTGGCGCTTTGAAGAATTAGCGTAAAAAATGTTGACTCTAATCCTGAAAAGCATGCAGAGATCCATTGTAACCAATGGAAGTCTCCTTTTAACCCCTGCTCTGAGCAGGAGTTAAAAGTACTGTGAAAAAATTACACAAAGAAATTTGTTAGATTTCTTTGCCTCATTTTTTACCACCCTAATGTGGGAACGCCCCCTTTGCATAGATTATGCCTGGTGCAGGCATGATGTAGTGCAAATGTTGCAAAGTGGCACAATGCATGAATTGTGCAACTTTCTAAATATGGTGCAGCATTTTTGGCCTTCTAGCGCCAAATTAGTGTCAAACAAATGATGCTAAAGTGGCGTTGGAATGACACTTGTTTGGCTATTCATTTATGTATTATTACACAGTGAATGTTTTAACTATGCCTTTATTTTGCAATCCCAGAAATGTTCTTCAGCTCAAGGGTAACTTTCAGATAATCTTTTATAGTCACCATAGGCCACTAGCTAGTTGCCTTAGGCGTCACCATTTCACTGATCCACATTACTTCTCCAAATGCCTCTTTTTAGGGCATGGAATTTGAATGGTTCAAGTGACCATAAAAAAAAAAGATGGGCAGTCCTAAGGTTTGCAAAGTGACATGCCATTGCAGTCCTTATATTACATGAAACCCATCTACAGGGTACCAAAGGTTTACTCCTCGACTGATTTGAATGCATCAAGGTATAACCTGCATAAAAACCTCCCTCCTGCCATGTTATGTACTAATTGTAACTCCCTTGGCAGATACGTAGTTATTGAGGGATCCTTCAAGGGCTGCTACTTCAATCTGGTATCCGCCTTTGTCCCTCCACTGTTGTCAGAGTAGAGGTAGTTTGGAAGTTGGCTCATGTGTTTCCCCAAGAGATCACCATAGTGGGGCGGGAATTTAACAGCACTATGAGACCACAGTTTGATTCTACGGGTGCAAGATGAGGGGGTCATAGTGACAGAGGGAGGCTGGCAGATTGGGGTTTATGTTTTTGTGATGCCTGCAGGTATAGAAGCCTCAGACCCTGATCTATACACGTCAGCAGCTCAAAAAACATGCATTTCAATTGATATCTGACAGACCATGCTCAATTGCAGATTCGCTTTGGAACACATGAAGGGGGATGTTGTCCATTTTGTCATTTCAGTACATGGTATCTAGTAGATGGATAGTTCACTCAGTTGACAAAAGAGCTAAAGGTCTATTTAGCCATCAATAAGGAATCAGTACATTCCCCTGGCTCATCATTGGCAGCCGGCAAAGTCACTTTGCGGGACATTGCCTGGTCCTTTTTGAAGGGTAAGGATATAGAGAAACATTAAAAGATCCTCTTGTAAGTAATGAGTATTATGGAACTATTGCAGGTGAGCAGATGAGCCAAAATTAACAAAGAGAACATGTGAGGCACCCTGTAGAAATTGGCATGGTTTCTCCCAGACAGCTTTGTCTAGAGTTACACGTCAATGCTTTATTGTCTCTTCTAGAAGAGTATACAAATAGAGAGACTAATCTGGTAAACTCCTATACTGGCTGGCAACTAAGGCTCACATATCACCTTGTTTACTGGGAAGGCAGATGTCAACAGCAGAGGAGGTTGCATCTGCACTTGCAGATTATTACCACTCTGTCTACTCACCATGCAAGCTGCCTGTCAGGAATATTGCTCCCTTCTTAGCACAGACCTGCTGCTGCCAACTCTAACCTCCACAGAGTGACTGAAGTTGAGGCTACCACTTACACAAGCAGAAATTAAGGAGGCCTTAAAAGAAATGAACCTCGGTAAAACTCCCAGGCCAGATTGAGTACTATTGCAGGTTTCAGTCAATCATTTCGCCCCCACTGCTAGACATGTATAACAAGGTTATTCAAAAGTGTTCTTTCCCCACAGATTTGGACTTGGGGACCATTGCGGCCCTCCATACACCAGACAATCCCCTGGACCACTGAACTAGCTATTGTCTGATATCACTCATTAATAGACAGGTTAATTTATATGTCAAGGTCCTGGTGAGCAGGCTCTTTCAAGTGCTCAACTGGTTGGTTCACCCGGAACAATGTGTTTTTGTGTCCCAGTACATGTCATTGCATCAGCAGAGTGCACTAAGCTCTGGTACACATGCATCACCTTAGGAGCTCTGCTGCCATTTTGCTAATTGCCTTTGAGAAAACGTTTGATTCCCTGGATTGGAACTTTCTGAAAGGGGTACTACTGAAAAATGGGCTTTGGCCTCAAATGTATTTCATATGTCTGAATCCTCCACACCCACCCCACCCCAACCACCAAGTATTGGAGAACAATATTCTCTCTCTCCGGTTCCCAAAATGTTGAGGCAATAGCCAAGAGTGCCCCCTGTCCTCTCCTTCTTCTTTTTAGACATTGATCCTTTGGAGGTGTAATTTAGGTGTCATCCTCAGGTATATGGGTATGACTGAGGGATTGTGCAGAAGGCTGGATTACCCTGTACGCCAATTACATACTTCTCTTCCTCTCCTGCCACTCACTTACTGGCAGTACTGGGTTGTGTCTGGTCTTCAAGTGATCTGCTCTACGTGAAAGATTGTAAGTATTCTCTATGGATCCCTTGTTCCCCATGCGTTCCAGAGAACACTATGGTGGTATTTCTGGTGTAGCAGTCATCCCTCAGGCAGACTGGGTGGAAGCAAATGATAATGATGGAGACATCCCTCTGGCATGGTCTCCAGTGAAATATTTCACACAGCTTGAAGGGTTTCAGAAATGCAACATCATTGGTACTTTGAGGATGGGAGATGTCTAATAAGGTTCGCAGATGAAGTCTTTCCATGACCTTCAACATCAGTATGGCCTCCACAAATCTCAGTTTTATAAATATTTAAAGCTGCTCCATACTCCTACAGAACATCAGGACTTTTTAGCTGTTGTTCTCTAGTACAGCTCTGAGGGTGTGATGATACTTATGGGTCCACTGAGAAAGGGATGTTATCCAGCATATATGAATCATTGATTTAAAGCCTCAAAGACACAATAACCACATGGGTGGGTTCTTTGAATGAGGATGACTGAAAGGATGCACATATGTCCCAAAGGACACTGGAGTTCAACTTAAATGTCTGCCTCTCACTTAAATTATGCACAAAAAGCTGCGGGGGCTAGAGGGTATTCTACACTGGAATTCTTCTGATGCCCATTGGAGGAGGGTAATTTCTTTCATTTTTTTGGGGATTGCCGTATTGCTATCACATACTGGAAGGATGTCTTTTCCATCCTATCAAGGGAGCATCAGCGGCTGATAGACCCCTCACCCCAGGTTACCTTCTTGGGAATTTTAGTGGATCTTGGAGGGCCCAGTACAGAGCATACATTAGTGGGATTTAGAACCTCCTTGCTAAAAGAAACTTTACAAAACATTGGATCTCTGCGGACTCTCACCCAATGTTGATTAGTCACGTACTGGTGTGCAAAAATGGAGGAACCACTGTACTTGGAAAGGGGTTTCCCTCAAAAGCATAGGAAAGCATAGGGGAAATGCTGAGGATATTTGGGTCTGTCATAATAGATGTGGGGCCAGATGTAGCAAACGTTTGCGACTCGCAAACGGGCCGATTCGCAATTTGCGACAGTGCAAAATCGGAAATGGGATGCAAAAAGCCCATTTCCGACTCGCAAAAAGCGATGGGACCCGTTTGCGAGTCGCATCCGTTGCGACCCCATTTTGCGACCCGCAAATTGCGACTCGCATTTTGCGACTCGCAACCAATATGCAATTGCAAGTCGCAAATTGCGACTAGTCGCAAAAAGCCCAGTTTGCATGTCGCATTTACCACTAACTCAGAGCAGGTGGTAACCATTACCAAAGTATAAAAGGAGACCCAGAAGGCATCTGGGTTACTCAAGATGGCGGACATATACCTGATAGCAGTGAGGAGGAGAGTCTACGCAGCCCAGCAGAGGAGGAGGAGGGGCCACAGACAGGAGAAGATATATAGAACCAGGCAGACCCTTTTCCAGCAAACTGAAGAGGAGATCTATGATAAATACCGCCTTAGCAGCGCAGCCATTCTAGAATTAATAGATTTACTAAAACCACAGCTAGAACACAAGACTCTGTGTGGCTGCGCCATCCCTACGCATGTGCAAGTACTATGCGCACTGCACCTCTTGGCCTCAGGGAGCTATCAGGGGGTCATTGCCGTGGCAGGTGGGGTATCCCAAAGTGCAGTGTCAAGGTTCCTCAGGGCCTTCCTAGATGCCTTAGTCACGCACAGGTCTCACTTCATATACTTACCAAGGAATGAGGCAGAAATTAACAGCACCAAGCTGGACTTTTACCGCATTGCCCACTTCCCCCACGTCATTGGATGTGTAGATGGGACACACATTCAAATATGCCCCCCTGCTAATCTGGAACATATTTTCCGCAACAGAAAGTGTACCCACTCACTCAACATACAGGTTGTTTGTGATGCCCATTACGTCATCACGGACATCGTTGCTAAGTTTCCAGGCAGTACCCATGACTCATACATTTTTAGGCATAGTGGGATACATCAACGCCTGGAACGTGGGGAATTTGGAGACGGATACCTCCTAGGTAGAGCCACAGACACTTGCAGACATACACACAGGTCACTGTGCACGACTATCTGGACTTACTAACAGTGTACTTTTGTGCCCAACAGGTGACAGTGCATATGCTCTCAGGCCTTGGATCATGACTCCGTTTTTAACACCAAGTAATGAATCTGAGAGGCAATACAACAGTGCGCATAAGAGGACCAGGAACCTGATAGAGCGGACCTTCGGACTCCTGAAGGCAAGATTCAGATGCCTCCACCGCAGTGGAGGCACCCTCCAATACACCCCCATTACTGCATTCAAAATTGTGGTCGCATGCGCCATCCTCCACAACATAGCCACCCGACGTGGGCTACCTCTCACCCCTGCAGAGCCAGATCCTGATGAGGAAGAGCAAGAACAACCACATCGCCATCATGGGGATAGGAGTCTAGCTAATCAAGGCAGACTGAGACGGGAACACATTGCAACGCAATATTTTGGACGGTACGTGTCAACTCCCACCATACTCACCCATTAACCAAACACTCCTTTAGTTAAGTGGAAGAAAAATAACTGTTTTAATAATGTAATGAATGAACTATATACAAGATGAATTTGTCCATGGGCAGGGAAATGCCAACCAGTCATGTGGCACATTAACGCCATGTGCCACATTTATTTCTCCGGGCTGTTCTCTAGCTTCTCCTGCCCCTCCTGCCAGCCTGGCTGGTCCCTGCTGCGTCCATGGTGCTCTGCCTCCCACTCCTTAGCACCCTACTGTCAGTAGCAGATACACTGCTCACTGTGGAGCCCTCCTCACTATCTTGGGGTGTTTCCCTGGTGGCCCTCGACATCTCCCGTGTCTCCATTAGTTCTATTATATGTGTGAGACGTCCCAGGCCCCTGGCAACATCCCCAGCAAAATGGCCCATCTCTATTTGCAGGCCAACTGTCCTCCTCGACAGGCCTGTTGTGTTGATGGCTAGCCTGCCGATCGATGTGGCCATCCTGTCCAGTCTTAGCATAATCTGGCGATCTCTGCGCCGCCCAGTCTCTGCCTGGCCCAGCAGTCCGGCCGCCAGTTCCCTGATGGCAGAGGCAATGTCCCCAGTGTTCTGGCACATCAGGTCCATGCGTCTGTTGAGGTGCTGCATGCTTGCATGGTTGTGTCTTACAAAGCGGTGCAGCACCCCACTAATCCTGCCCAATATTGTGTTCTGCAGGCGCTGACCCCGCAGCAGATGTGCCTCACTGCTGGTTGGAGGAAGTATCCGGCATCCAGGCGCTCTTGCCCTGCGACGCCTGCTCTGTGGTGGCTGCCCTGTGCTCCCACCTGTATCCTCCCTGGCTGTTGCTGGGGCAGCTCCTGGCGTTGTTGTTGCAGCAGGCGTTACCACTGCAGGAATGCTGCTGACTGTGCATGTGGGGATGCTGGTGGGTCCTGGGGTGTCCTCCTGGGCCTGGGTGCTTGGGGTGTAGGGGGTGTCTTGCTGGAGACCTGTGGGACATGGGGAACACACTGTCAGTGTCTAGTATCTATTGCACAATTCCTAATAAACATTTGCCTATGAACTGCCTATTGGACTACATTTCCCATAATGCATCATTCTGGCTTTTTCTACCCTGAAATGGAGCTATTTTGGTTGTGCATGCACCTGTGTACATGGTGGGTGGGGTATGACATTGATAGGGGTACAGGCATGTCACATGGTACTCACCGGTTGATGTGCTGGGCTCTGAGGTGTCCAGGTCCCCAAATCCACACACTGCCTCCGGCTCAAAGGTTTCCTCAATCATGTCTTCAAGGGGTGTGGGTGGTGGCACAGATGATGGTCCCCCTCCAGTGCCTCTCATCTCCCGGAGCCTTTCTGCCACCCTCTCCTTGGTCCGGGAGCGGAGGTCATACCACCTCTTCCTTATGTCCTCAATTGTCCTGTGGCTCACACCCAGGGAATTAATTTTCTCTTGCATTTCCTGCCAGATTTTCTTTTTGGTGGCCTCAGGAACAGTGTGGGCTGCTCTCCCAAAGAGCTCATCATGGTGCTGACAACATTCTTCGGTTAGCACCTCGAGCTCCCTCTCAGAGAATTTCATTTTCCTTTTTCGGGGGGTTCCCTCTATGGCTGCTGCTGCTTGTTCAGTGTGAAGACTGGCAGTTATAAAAGGGTGTGGTCCTGCCTCCTCCCAGGTGTATTTGTTAACTTCCTGGCTGTGATGTCATCATCATGTGCCAGGAAGTGTTTCCAGAGTGTTCTGGTGTGCTTTCTGGAGTGTTCTGCTGCACCTGCAAGCAATTTTGAGGGTACTCGCAATTTGCGACACCCACTCGCTAATTGCGAGTTCGTTTTTTGCACACTCGCAAACAGCGACCTCGCAATCTGCGGACTCGCACACAGCGTTGCGAGTCCGGCTGCGAGTCGCTAAATCGGACCGGTTATTTTCCTGGCATACCAAATTGCGAGTCGCATTTTGCGAGTCGCATTGACTCGCAAAATGCGACTCGCAATTTTTATTTTTCCTACATCTGGCCCGTAATTCCTAATGAAGAACATCAATACTTGGGGACCTAACACTATGAACACACTGTTTATTGTTTTGTAATCCTTTTACAAAATGATACAATTTTGATTAGGAGAAAATTAATTTAACAAATTACTTTTTATTGAATTTAGTAAATATGAATATATATTATTATGCTAATGTGGGTTTGTTTTTTTTTTATTTCATTTATTAAATAACATTTTACATTTAATTTATAGAGTATAGTTATTTAAAATGTAAAATAATTAATACCATGAGGTGATCTGCATTAATATACTATTTAGTCTTGGCCTCTTGCTATACCTCCGTAAAATAATTGTTGTCATGAGATTTTCAGTTTTGATTTGTATTTTTGTATCATTAGAGAAGTAATTTAGCTGGGTAGACATTGCTATTCTGGGTTGATTTTTTTGGATGACATTTTTAAAACAGAGGATGTGTTACAGTGATAATGTAATATTTCAGGAACCATGAGACCTATATACTTCATTTTGGTGCCAAAAGTGTAAAGAAATCTTAGAGAGACCAAAAATAACTCCACAGAGCAACCCTTCTGACATTTACCAAAATGGCGGCTCTATAGTGATGTGTTTTAGCCATCAGATTGGATATTTATTTTAAAATTGTTTTTGTTTCAGGTTTCCCGTTGATTCAAATTTGTAAACATGATCGAAGCAGGTGGTAGCAGAGGATTGTTATCTCCTGACAGAGTATTGCTAACTACAAAATCTGAGGACTCCTTCAACAAAGAAAAATGTGTCATATGCCAAACTAATATGAAAGAAAAGCTAACATCAACTGTGGCTGGACAGAAGAGAGTTTGACATGCTGCAGAAACAGGGCAAGATGAAGTTCACAAAAAATTGAAACTGATGGGTGAAGAGAATCAAATATTTTATAAGTGTAACAACAAGTGCTACAAGTCATATACAATGGAAAAAGCTTGGAAAAACATTGTCAAAAAAATGGAAGAAACCAATGAATCACAAGAATTCAAGGCTTCTGTGAAAGCGACGACAACCAAACGCAATGCCCATCCACTTAGAAGATCGATGGCTACCACTTGTCTACCTCCAACAACTGATCAGAAAGCAGAGGATCTTCAATGTGTTATCTGTGGTTTAGCCAGAACAAGGGCCAAAATGATTGACAAGAAAACAAAATACAGAGGGCCATATTTATACTTTTTGACGCAAAACTGCGCTATCGCAGTTTTGCGCTAAAAAGATTAGCGCCGGCTAACGCCATTCTGAAGCGCCATGCGGGCGCCGTATTTATTGAATGGCGTTAGCCGGCGCTAGCAGACCGGCGCTGCCTGGTGAGCGTGGAAAAAAACCACGTACACCAGGCAGCACCGGCGTAGGGAAAAATGGCATTGGGGCGTCTTAAAATGGGGCAAGTCAGGTTGAGGCGAATAAATCGCCTCCACCCGATTTGCGCCATTTTTAACGACGCCCAGATGACATTTACATGACTCCTGTCTTAGTAAAGACAGGAGTCATGCCCCCTTGCCCAATGGCCATGCCCAGGGGACTTATGTCCCCTGGGCATGGTCATTGGGCATTGTGGCATGTAGGGGGGCACAAATCAGGCCCCCCTATGCCAAAAAAAAATAAACAAAAAAAAAAATATATACTTACCTGAACTTACCTGAATGTCCCTGGGATGGGTCCCTCCATCCTTGGGTGTCCTCCTGGGGTGGGCAAGGGTGGCAGGGGGGGTCCCTGGGGGCATGGGAGGGCAGCTGTGGGCTCATTTTGAGCCCACAGGTTCCTTAACGCCTGCCCTGACCCAGGCGTTAAAAAGAGGCGCAAATGCAGGTTTTTTTGCCCCGCCCACTCCCGGGCGTGATTTTTGCCCGGGAGTATAAATACGACGCATTTGCGTTGCAGTCATTTTTTTAGACGGGAACGCCTACCTTGCATCTCATTAACACAAGGAAGGCGTTCACGCAAAAAAATGACGCTCATTCCTCATACTTTGGCGCTAGACGCGTCTAACGCCAAAGTATAAATATGGCGTTAGTTTTGCGCCGAATTTGCGTTGAAAAAAGCGACGCAAATTTGGCGCAAACGGAGTATAAATATGCCCCAGAGTATTTGATTCTCAAAGAGCAGACATGTCTATCTGAAGCTAGTTTCTAACAAGATGGAGTTTTCAGCCGAGTAGCTGATCTAAACATTGAGGTGAATGTATTTGCAGCACATTTGTATGCCCACCCTAACTGCATGCATACATACATTCGAAAATATGATTGTACAATGAGCTGCCAGCAGCAACATTACGGCCAGCCGTGCACTCTTTGAAAAAGCAAATTACGTTTTAAAACTGCTCCTAGGTGCTGGCTCTGGGTTCACATTCAGTGAGATCAGAGAAGTATTGGTCAACACTGATGAAATTATATTGATCCATAATAATGAAATTAAGATTTTCTGGGAGAATGTACAATGGTAGAATTCAGAAAACAAAAAGAATGAGGCACTCATGGTGTTCTCAGCAGATTTGACTCATGAAGATCTTGCTGGCAAAATAAGATCAGAGGATGCAGTGAAAACAGCAAGAACCATTGTAATAAACGTCCTGAAAGATTTGGATTTTGTCCAAATGCTACAGAGCAACATGGGGGTCAACAAGAATGGCTGATGTTGTCTTAATATTTTTTAAATCATTGTTTAATATCAGCAAAGCACAACTGTTACAAGCTAAAGTTCGTGAGTCCGGAACAGAAGCTGTCAATATTGATGATGTCTTTGAAGATATAAGCGAAAAAGTGGAAGACAATCTCATGCACTGGCAGGCTTATGCTGTGCAAATGTACTATCTTTTCCAAATCATATTTTATGAATTACATCACAGCAAAATGAAAACTCTGCTACACATGATGACTTCCCACACAATCTATGACAAGTTCAAAAGTAGAGAGATTTCACCTTCAATGAATAGGATTAGTATCAACAAGTTATAATGATATACAATGGGACAGCAACTAGTTAGTAGCTCATGCTGTAAATTCTTGTGAATCCCACAGCACTCCACTTCCAAGTAACCTTACCAGGAAGAGATTTACAAATTGCTGCTCTTGCTAATTTTGATTTTGAATACAGCTCTTCTTTGTCTGGAACATCCAGCACACATGATACTGCCATGGTGTTTTTTCAAGACCGTACCAATTGATTGGCTGCTGGAAAACAAGCTGTGTCATCTGTTAGCATAAACAAATGAAGCTGCAAACTTATAACCTAACTACCTTGCCAACATGTGCAAAATCACTACAAGCAATCAACATGTCCCAGTCCACCAGAAAGTTTCAAAGTGGCTGAGGACATGGATCTTCTTCTACCTGATGCTGCAGTCTGCAAAGCTGATTTAACTCAACTTATCATATAGCTTATTTGGTGTGGACTGAAAGATGAAGAAAGGCCATTTCCTCTATGGGCTGTAATTCATGCCCAGACCTCCCGGAATACAGTCCCACTGAATAAGGTTGGGTTTTTATCAGTAACACCATCCAACCATAAACTACATTAGTATACACAGCTCTAAAGAAATTACAAAATGTGCATGCTCAGCTTGAAGACCAGGCTATACTGCCAATCTTCTGTGATGAAGGTGTTTTCTGTATTGTATATTGCATTTTTATGAGCGATCAAGTAGAATTTGATGATCTTTATCCAATTATGGGAGTTTTGCACATGACACAAGTTGTACTGCTGTGTGCAGAAAAGTATCTGTGGATGTGTTATAGACAATGTGTTATCCATGGATGTGTTATAGACGTATTGAGGCTGAAATCTTTGAAAGCAAAACTGTCCAGTCAGTATTGAGTGGATCTCTCAATGTTCGTTTGTTACAAGGTATGCTCATCATTTCTAAGGCTATAGAAACATTACTTTGGAATGCTTTCTGCAACAAGAATGACAAATTAGGTTTAGCACATCTTATCTTAGAAGTGACCAAGGTACAGGGTTCACTTCCTTCAAAAGACATAATGCAAAGCCAGGCAATGTTCAAATCATTCAGTTCAAAATCAAATCATGTGAAGAAAACTCAGTAATTTGCAAGTACTGGGCAAGTGTTTTACACATAACAGCTCTAGTGAAAAATTTGAAACATGCTGATCAGGAAGGTGATTGGGAGTTGCACATGAAAATTGTGAAGTCCCTGATTACTGTGTTTCGCAAATTCAATTTGCATAAAGTACCTGAGATGTGGGTCCTGATATTTGGAAAGAATCAATCAATCAATCAATCAAGGAATTTATACAGCGTGCTACTCATCCATGAGGGTCTCAAGGCGCTGGGGGGGGGTCACTGCTGCGCGACAAGCCAAGTCTTGAGATGCCTCCGGAAGGCGAGGTTGCCCTGGGTGGTCCTGAGGTGGGTGGGGAGGGAATTCCACGTCTTGGCCGCCAGGTAGGAGAAGGATTTCCCCCCTGCATTGGTTCAGCGGATGTGAGGGACGGCGGCGAGATCGAGGCTGGAGGAGCGAAGTTGACAGGTGGGCATGTAGAAGGTGAGGCGGCGGTTGAAGTATTCGGGTCCTTTGTTGTGGAGGGCTTTGTGTGCGTGGGTGAGGAGCCTGAAAGTGATCCTTTTGTTGATGGGTAGCCAGTGCAGGTGTCTGAGGTGGGCGGAGATGTGGCTATGGCGGGTTACGTCGAGGATGAGGCATGCCGAGGCGTTTTGTATGCGCTGAAGACGTTTCTGAAGTTTTGCAGTGGTTCCTGCGTATAGGGTGTTTACGTAGTCCAGACGGCTTCTGACGAGGGCGTGGGTCACAGTTCTTCTGGTGTCGGCGGGGATCGAGCGGAAGATCTTTCGGAGCATGCGAAGTGTGAGGAAGCAAGAAAACGAGACGTCGTTGACTTGCTTGGTCATGGTGAGAAGGGGGTCCAGGATGAATCCGAAGTTGCATGCGTGGTCTGAGGGGATAGAAAAAAAAAGTAATAAAAAAGCTAGAGATGGATAAACCATAACTCTAAAAAAAAATTATCCAAATACATTTTGTGTTGAAAGACAGAAACAGAAGGTTCACTGCTGTGGTTCCAAATATTAAATTGGGCCAGATATTCTAGAGATCACAGAAAAGCTCCAAGGGAATTGTTGGCCAGACACTTAAAAGTGAATATGTTGCTCTATGGCAGCTAGCTTACCATGAAGCCCTTTATATTTGTGATATTTTCAGAGAGATGACAAATTCAAAATTAATTGACCATTGTGAAACTGTTCCTCGCCACGAACCTGTGGGATAGAGAGGGAAACATTTTATTAAACATGTTGACAGCCTTTTTCATTTCATGAAGCAACAAGGAAACCCCTTTGAAGTGACTGAGCCTGTGCGACTTCACAACTTTATCACCAAACAATATGTGGATGAGGATATAAAGACATGTCTAATAGATGTCCTGGAATATGGATCAAAACTATAAGCAGAACTGAAGCAGGAGAGATTTGCATTGAAAGAGAAAAAGCTGTTTGACATAATCACTAACGTTAAACCCCCATGATTGAATTGCCATGGTAAGAGTTTCGTCCAACCAGCCACTACAAAACTGGTTACAAAAAAACAATTTTCATAAGCTCATAGAGAGATGAATGTAGCTAAAGAAAAGGGTAAATGTATCAAGCACATTCTGTAGCATGATCTTCTTCCAACAAATGAATTATTTGATGGGGATTCTGCAGCCAAACCAGTGAAGCACAAACTCGTACTAGAGCTCAAAAAGAAACTTTCACCTAAAGAAAAGGTGTCCCCATTGAAAACTGCAGTTGGTGTGGATTATATGTCACAATTGCGAATGGTCAAGATTTCATCCATGCAAAGTTTCAGAGAGGCCATTCAAACTGTTCTACAGAGATTAAAGTCAGTGTGCACCTTGGAAGAACTGCACATTGTCTTTAACAGCTATCATGAACTATTTGTCAAAGAACCTGAGAGAATCAGGCAAATGTCTACAAATGGTCAATAGACCTTGCCTGCATAAAAAATTCAACACGTATACCTGTGCAACTTGAGAATTTCTGGTCATCAACATCAAACAAGGTGAACTTGGAGATGTTAACTCGCCAAAACATTGCTGATGATTCAGTGAATACTGAAATTCAACTTATTGCAATCAAATGATTGTCAATGAGGAGTTGGTGCCCACAGAGATATATTCAAAGGGTATGGGCCATATTGTTTAAGAACTTAACAGCAAATTGGAGGAAATTGACCTTTGTGTTATGCCACATGCTGAGTTGGCTGTTCAAAATAGTTCCAATTAAGCAATTGCACTGTCAAATGACACAGATGTTATTATTGTGCTACTTAGATTTGTTGCACTGTTCATAAGTCAAGGATTGTCAGAGTTATGGATATGTTATGGAACAGGTGAGAAAAGACACTTAGGCCCTCATTACAACCCTGGCGGTTGGTGTTAAAGCAGCGGTAATACCACCAACAGGTTGGCGGAAACAAATTGAATCACGACCATGGCGGAAACCGCCAACATAGATAGCCACTTTAACACTCCGACCGCCACAGCGGTAGAAACAAACACCGCAGCGGTCACCGGCAACAGACAGGCGGAACACAAGATTCCACCCCCTGTATTACAACACGCCTATCCGCCACCATTTCCGGGGCAGTACCAACGACATCAAAAGCATGGCGGAAACAGGACTTGGAAGGGAAACCACTCACCTTTTGACACTCAAGGAAGAACCAGGACGCCATGGAGCCCGAACTACAGGTGCTGCCCATGCTGGTCTACCTCCTCTTGTATCAGGAGCAGCAAAGACGCCGGCGACAACCACAGTAAGTACTGCACCTAGCACACAGGGGAGGGGGGAGGGAAAAGAGAGTGACACAGACACGCAACTATCAACACCCCCACCCCCATCCTCACCCACAACACCATACACACAAATACATGCAGCAACATTACATTTACAATCCGTCACCTCCTGGAAGAACGCAAGGACAAAAGGAAATGATTGTAACAAGTGTAATCAATTAAATATCAGATAGGCCAAACTCAAAAATCAGTATAAACAAATATGTACACTAACTACACAAGTCCGGATATTAATTAAATCATTGTCCGTGGATCAGTGTCCTAAAATGCATGGGTGAAGCCCACACAAGATACCTGACTCGAAACAGAGAGAACACTGCAGGGGCATCAGATGGAAAATAAACAGACACCTCAGGGGAAGGGGGGCACCTCAGCCGGATTAACGGACGACGCCACTGCTCCACGAGGGGGCTCCATGCCCATTGAATGGTCATGGGGAGTGCAAAGCCACAGTCTCTCAAGGCTCTCCAGTGGGTGGGTTGCCCACTGCTTTATCCTGGGTAGTGAAAAGCCACAGTCTCTCAAGTCTCCCCAGTGGGTAGTTTGCCCACTGCTTTATCCTGGGGAGTGCAAAGCCACAGTCTCTCAAGTCTTTCCAGTGGGTGGGTTGCCCACTGCTTGGTCCTGGGGAGTGCAAAGCCACAGTCTCCCAAGTCTCTCCAGTGGGTGGTTTGCCCACTGCTTTATCCTGGGGAGTGCAAAGCCACAGTCTCTCAAGTCTCTCCAGTGGGTGGTTTGCCCACTGCTTTATCCTGGGGAGTGCAAAGCCACAGTCTCTCAAGTCTCTCCAGTGGTTGGGTTACCCACTGCTTGGTCCTGGGGAGTGCAAAGCCACAGTCTCTCAAGTATCTCCAGTGGGTGGTTTGCCCACTGCTTTATCCTGGGGAGTGCAAAGCCACAGTCTCTCAAGTGGATGCCTTTCTCCACTGGTTCTGGAGGGGTCTTGGTGCCCAGAGTTCTTCATCCTGCCAAAGACTGAGGTAGTGGATGACTTTCTCCAATGGTTCTGGAGGAGGGCTTGGTGGCCACAGTGCTTCATCCTGCCAAGGACTGAGATAGTAGATGTAAATCTCTACTGGTTCTGGAGGGGGCTTTGTGCCGAGAGTGCTTCACCCTGCCAAGGACTGAGGTAGTGGATGTAAATTTCCACTGGTTCTGGAGGGGGCTTGGTGCCCAAAGTGCTTCATCTTGCCAAGGGCTGAAGTAGTGGATGCCTTTCTCCACTGGTTCTGGAGGGGGCGTGGTGCCCAGAGTGCTTCATCCTGCCAAGAACTGAGGTAGTGGATGTAAATCTCCACTGGTTCTGGAGGGGGCTTTGTGCCCAGAGTGCGTCATCCTGCCAAGGACTGAGGTAGTGGATGCCTTTCTCCACTGGTTCTGGAGGGGGCTTGGTGCCCAGAGTGCTTCACATGCAGTGTGGCAGGTGCCACGAGATTGCCAGGGAACAGGTAGCATGATACTCCATGGAGGCAGAGACACACTCCACCCTGCTGCGACTTCGCCTGCCACCTGCCACCTGCTGGTACAAACAGTGCTGGGAGTCATGCCTCATATACGCTGGGCAGGGTTCAGGATGTCTCCTGCAGCCTCGGACGGCTGCCCACTGGGGATGATTGTCATGTCAGCTGTGGTGGAACTGTCTGAGCACATTGCGGGGCTGGTGGCGGTGGTAGCGGCGGTCTCTGTGGCGGAGGTGCTGGCGGTGGTGCATGTGTCTGCACCTGTTGAGGGACACAGCAGGACGTCTCCTGCAGCCTCGGACGACTGCCCACAGGGGATGATACTGGGGACTGTTGGTGAGGCAGCAGATGTGCAGGTGGCGGTGCTGGTGACGTTGCTGGTGGCTGTGCAGGTGGCAGTGCAGGTGGCGTGACCGCCATTTTCTATCTGTTCCCTCACTTGATACCTGACCTTCAACAGGAGAGGCCCTACACTGCAAGTGCTGCTGTGAACTGTGTCTGGAAGCGACAATGGCTACAGTGTCTGGGGAAAGGGCCCTTGCCTTCACTGCAGAGGAGTTGGAGAAACTGGTGCATGGGGTCCTCCCCCAGCACACGCAGCTGTACGATCCTCCAGACAAACAGGTGAGTAAACTGTGTGCATGGTGGATGGCACATGATTGTATGGAGTGTTGTGGATGGAGGAGACGGGGGGACAGGCCAGTATGTGAGAATGGTGTGTGTATGTATGTCTGGGCCAGGGTTGGAGGTTTGTGGGCAATGTGTGAGAAGAACTGTACGGTAGAGTAACATCCATTATAACTTTACTTTTCCTCTAGGTCAGCACCCACCAGAAGAAGGGGATTTGGCGTGCCATCACCAAGGAAGTGCGGACCCTGGGGGTCTACCATAGATGGAGCACCCACTGCCTGAAAAGATGGGAGGACCTGCGCCACTGGACCAAGTAGACACAGAGGCCCAGCTGGGGATGGCCTCCCAACGCGAAGGGGTGCCCGTCGCACCATAACCCCCCTGATGTACCGGATCCTGGTGGTGGTATTTCCAGAGTTGGATGGGCGCTTGAGGGCATCACAGCAGCCACAAGGGGCTGAGTACACTCTCATTCAGCTGACTCTGTGCGCATTATGAGGTGTCTGGGTGGGGGAGATGGGCTGTGGGTTCCCCTAGGCCAGGGCAGATGCGCAAAGGTAGATCCATTGATGTGCAGCCTCATTCCCTGCCCAACCCCAAAGGTGGTTTCCGCCTCTACACCTAGTCAGGCTCCTATGGCTTCCAGCTATGCATCAGATGGGTCGAGGCAGAGTCCCCCATGGGAATGTGCTTTTCCCCTGCCCTGTCAGTGCATGGCTTAGTGCATAGTGCTGCTCCTTGTGTGTTGTGTCCGCCAACGGTATTGGTGTTGCAGGCATTGACCATGTGTCTCCTCTGTCTCCCCCACCTTTTGTTTTTTCACCCTGTCCTTGCGTGCATTAGCGTCATCTGGCAGAGGAGCAGTGGCACAGGAGCAGGAGGGAGCTTCATCTCACATGTCCCTGGAGGGGACAGTAACGGAGTCAGAAGGCACCAGTTGGACATAAGGCGAGAGGAGCTCCACGACGGGGACAGGAGCACCTCTGTGCCCACCACATCAACAGGTACAGCCGCCACCCCCTCTACCAGCACTGCCCCCCAACAGCCCCTCATCGAGTTTCCCATGCCCGCTCACCCAGGAGGGTGGGCATCTCCTTCGCCACAGGAACCTCAGGCCCTGCCCCAGTCAGCCCTGCTGCTCTCAGTGAGGAGGCCATTGACCTCCTGAGATCCCTCACTGTTGGGAAATCTACCATTTTGAACGCCATCCAGGGTGTTGAGAGGAATTTGCAGCAAACAAATGCATACCTGGAGGGCATTCATTCTGGCTAGGCGGCCCAACAGAGAGCATTTCAGGTTCTAGCCTTAGCACTGATAGCAGCCATTGTCCCTGTGTCCAGCCTCCCCCCTCCAACTTTCTCTACCCAGACCCAATCCCCTGTACCTCAGCCTATCCCAAGCACAGCATCTGACCAGCATGCACACTCATCAACACACAAGAGTGGACATGGCAAACATAAGCACCACACTTCCCACAGGCGCTCACACAAGCACCATCCCCATGCAGACACAGCAACATCCACTGCCTCCACTGTGTCCCCCTCCGCCACGTCCTCCTCCTCCCTCCCTGTCTCATCTCCACTCACACCTGCATGCATCCACTACCTCCATCACCAGCACGCCCATCACCACACACCACTCGCGTGCACTCACCACCCCTCTACCATTCACACATCCCCTGTGTCCTCTCCCAGTTTGTCTGTGAGCCCTCCTCCTAAACTTCACAAACGCAGGCACGCACCCACCCAACAGCCATCCACCTCACAACAGCCTCCGGCCCATACAC
Organism: Pleurodeles waltl; assembly: GCF_031143425.1. NCBI lineage: Eukaryota > Metazoa > Chordata > Amphibia > Caudata > Salamandridae > Pleurodeles > Pleurodeles waltl. The sequence continues at coordinate 82,626,761 of NC_090439.1, forward strand.
CTTCATCCAAATTCAGCAAACGTACACCTCATACAACCACTACCTCTTCCTCCACTCCCAAACCCCCTCCATCTTCCCGACCCAGTGTGTCTAAGAAACTTTTCCTGGCTAACATTGACCTCTTCCCTACACCTACCCCCTGTCCTTCCCCTAGGGCCAGGCTGTCTAGGAACCAGCCCAGCACCTCAGCCACCAGATGCTCCAGCACAGTGGTCTCAGCAAGTCCGGTCACATCGCATGCGACACCCATCAGGGCTGCCAATGTGCCACCTAGCGAGGCCAAGGAGCAGGCAATTTTGCCACCTGCCAAGGTGAAGAAGGTGCCCACATAACGGAGGGAGAAGCCGCACCTACCAGCAAGCAAGGGCTCCTCCAAGCCAAAAGGGGACAGTGACAAGGCACCAGCAGCGACTTTAAAGGTGGGGAAGGGACGCAAGCCGAAGAGCAGGTCAGGACAGGGCACAGAGGCTCTGGCTGAGGGACCATTGTCACCCCTTCTGTCAACCACAACACCAACCTGTACAGCAGTGGACACGCTGGATCTCCTGGAACTTGTCCAGTACTGTGCCCATGGTCTCCTGGGAATGGTGGCATGCTCCCATGGTGTTTGAGAGTGCCTTGTGGCAAGTGAGTTCCCTGGGCCTGTCCTCCCCCTGTCGCACAGCAGTCCTCCCAGCTTCCCTGTTATCCTGTGCCTCTATCCCCTGAACCGTGTGCCCACTGCCACTGACCCCAGGTCCCTGGTTGTCTTGGGTTGGTGGGTTTGCCTGGGTTCCCTGTAGTGGTGGACACACTGCTGATTGACGTGTCCTGGGGACAGAGGGATGGGCCCACTGGGTGGGTGCTGTGCTGGTGTTTCCTGAGAGGGGAGGGTCTGTGGTGGCTAGTGACAGTGGCAGGGGAACCGACTGTCCAGAGGTCCCTGATGGGCCGGGCTGGTCATCTTGATTCAGGCATGCAGAGCTGCTGTCATCACTGTGGGCCTCTTCTGTGGGGGGACTGGATATGTCTGGCACCTCCTGTCCAGTGACATTGGGTGTGGGTCCTGTTGGGGTGTAAATGCATAGTTTTAGTATCTGTGTGTGCCATCTTGTGCATTGGGTGAGGTACCCTCTACTCCTGTGCTTGCATAATTGTGTTTGCCCTTTTGTGATAGTTGGTTTGGGGTCTGTGTGGGTATCTGTACTGGACATGCTTTGGAGACAGTGGTCCATGAATAGGTGTTACATGCAGGGCCTTGGTGTTGAGATGTGTGGGTTGTGATAGTGGGACATATGTGAGATGATGGAGTGATGGGAGTGAGGGTAAGGGTGGGTGTATGTGATGGCATGCAGGTGGGGTGTGGGGGATATGGTAATAAAGATATGACTTACCAGATTCCAGTCCTCCTGCTACTCCTGTGAGGCCCTCAGGATGCAGTATTGCTAAGACTTGCTCCTCCCATGTTGTTAGTTGTGGGGGAGGAGGTGGGGGTCCACCGCCAGTCCTCTGAACAGCAATCTGGTGTCTTGAAACCACAGAACGCACCTTCCCCCGTAGGTTGTTCTACCTCTTCCTGATGTCATCCCATGTTCTTGGATGCTGTCCCACTGTGTTGACCCTGTCGACGATTCTCTGCCATAGCTCAATCTTCCTAGCAATGGAGGTGTGCTGCACCTGTGATCCAAAAAGCTGTGGCTCTACCCTGATGCTTTCCTCCACCATGCCCCTGAGCTCCTCCTCTGAAAACCTGGGGCGTCTTTGAGGTGCCATCATGTGGTGTGGGTGATGAGTGAGGTGCTGTCTGTTGTGATGTGTGGGGGGATGCGTTGGTGTGTGTTGTTTGAGGTGCATTGATGTTGTATGGATGATGGTGTTGTGTGCCTGTCGATGCAGGTGTTGTGTTTGCTAATCCCTCTCTCTGTGCTTCTTCCAAAATATTTGTTGTAAGGGTTTGTGGGTAATGTGGGTGTGTGTTTTATAGTGTTGTGGGTGTGGTGTGTGTATGTGTATCACATGTGTGTATTTCAGATTGTCCAATGTGTTTGTGTTTTGTAAATGTTTGTGTATTTTGAGCGTGGTGTGTGTACCGCCAATGGATTACCGCAGTTGAAAGACCGCCGCGTTGATTTGTGGGTCGTGATAGTGTGGGCGTATGCTTGTTGGTGTGACGGTGTAGGTTTTGGTATCCCCAGTTTATCACTGACCTTTGGTGTGGCAGACTTGTGTGGGTGTCTGTATTGTGGCAGATTCCGAGATGTGGGTCGTAATACCTGTAGCGGAATTCTGCTGTCGCAACAGTCTGTTGGCGGTCTTCAGCACGGCGGAAAGCGTGATTTACCGCCAGGGTTGTAATGAGGCCCTTAATTCAGCTTCATATTCTGTACAAGAAGCTTGACCAAGAGATGCCCAGTGCTCTTATCAAGGCATATACTCTTACGTGTGATGAAACTATGAGTAAAATTGGAACAAAGCCTGGAGCGTTAACTGCGGCATCTGCGAAGCTTCTAAAAAGACTTGCTGAGACAGAAGAAAAATGTGACTTTAAAGACGTGGAAAAAAACCTTTCGCTCTGTAGAAAATGAGTTCTGACTCTCATATATTTGACAATCTTCAGTACAGTGAGTTCAAGAGATCAGTCCTGCTAAGAGACCTTCCACAATGTCATATTCTGTGCATTGACACATCAAAAGAGAGTTCTACTTGATCAGAAGATGTGTAAAAGTTTTGGAAGATGCATTTGTAGAGAAAAATCCATGTGAATTTGGTTAGGAAGATTTTGATGGGGTGCTAAAACCTATGAAATTATCATCATCATCATCATCAAAGAAACTATTTCAGCCAATGGCTATAAACGTCAAGATATGTGAAAATGCCCACAGCTAAACATATAAAATAGTTTCTTAGTACACTTTAAAGACACAGAGATGACATGAATGCAAATACATCGCAGGTGCCCAGAAACAGCACACAGATAAATAATTAGTAACATGACTCCCCATAAGAATCTGATACATACTTGAATACAAAGACCATACTATGGTGCACACAATGGGCGTAATATTGGGAGCTTTTAAAATCACTTGTTCATTACTGTATTAAAGTGCTAGTGCAATAAACATTAAAAAAAGTGGCTTCATAAAATACAAAAGTCAACTCCTCAAAAATTAAAGCAATGAATTCATGCGGGTATGCATTTCAAAAACAAAGAAACAAGCACCTCCCAACCGGTTCTGCTGCATACTCCTGCCACTAAATTAATTAATCACGAAGGGGTATACTTCATTCAAGAAACCACTAACATCTCAACTGTATAAAGCCGAAGTTGGACAAATCTTGAAATGCACAAACACAGGCCCTCATTACAACCTTGGCGGGCAGCAGAGGCTGCCCGCCAAGGTTGACCGCCAAGTGGCGCATTTCAATATCCCCCGCTGTGCCGGCCCAACGGGGATGTCGGCAGTAACATTGCAGCCAGCTCCTAATGGAGCCGGCGGTGTTGCAGCCGTGCGATGGGTGCAGCTGCACCTGTCACGCTTTTCACTGTCTGCTGTGCGGACATTGAAAACCAGGGTGGGGCTGTGCCTGGGGGCCCCTGCACTGCCCGTGGGGCCCAGCGACTCCCCTTCCCACCAGCCTTTCCATGGACAGGGGGAGTCAAAATCCCCAGGGCCCTGGCGGATTATAATCGCCGGGACAATGATGGCAGAAAACCACCTGTCCGGGTGGTGTGACCGCAGCGGTATCGCAGCAGTCAAAATATGGCAAATTGTAACGCCAGCCTGTTGGCAGTACGATCTCCAAAACAACCCTGGTGGTCTTTGACCACCAGGGTTCTAATGAGGGGCATAGTTATAAAAGACACTATGGCCATCATTACAACCCTGGTGGTCGGTGATAAAGCGGAGGTAATACCGCCAACAGTCCGGCGGTAAGCAAAATGGAATTATGACCACGGCAGAAACCACTCAGACAGACAGCCACTTTAACACACCGACTGCCACGGCGGTATCAATAAGCACCACGGCGGTAGCCGCCAACAGCCAAGCGGAAGACAATGTACCTCCCACACTATTATGACAAGGCCAATCCGCCACCTTTTCCGGGACTGTACCAACAAAATCAAAAGCATGGTGGAAACACTGCACAGAAGGTAAAGTACTCACTGTGGAGACTCAGTGAACAACCACGACACCATGGAGCCCGAGCTGCACATATTTCCAATGCTCGTCTACCTTTTCCTGCATTATGAACAAGTACAAGTACTGCCACCTAGTACACAAGGGAGGGGGGAGGAAAAAGAGAGTGACACACACACCCAACACGCAACACCCACACCATACACACAACCAGATGCACAAACATTACATATTTTCCCCGTACCTCTCAGGAATAATGCAAGGACAAAATGATTTGAAGAAAGTGAGTGTAATACGAAAACATAATATAAGTGCATCAAAATTCAAACGCATATACATGTACAAAAGTTGGACACTGCCCAGTCCTCAATGTCGGTGGGCCACAGGGCCACAACACATAGGCCAAGGCCACACTTCTCTCCTGCAACAATACGGAGAGAACACTGCAGGGGCATCAGGTCGAAAATAGACACACACCTCAGGGGGGCGGGGAACGGGGATGGCACCTCAGCTGGAACATGGTACAACGCCACCGGTCCTGGAGGGGGCTACATGTCCTGTGAGATGTCCTAGGCAGTGCAAGGCTACAGTCTCTCAAGTAGGTGGTTCGCCCACTGCTTGGTCCTGAGGAATGCAAGGCCACAGTCTCTCAAATGGGTGGTTTGCCCACTTCTTGGTCCTGGGGAGTGCAAGGCCACAGTCTCTCAAGTGGGTGGCTTCTTCCACTGGTTCTGGAGGGGGCTTTGTGCCCAGTGTGCTTCATCCTGGGAAGGATGGGGTGAGTGGATGGCTTCTTCCACTGGTTCTGGAGGGGGCCTTGTGCCCAGTGTGCTTCATCCTGGGGAGGATGGGGAGAGTGGGTGAATTCTTCCAATGGTTCTGGAGGTGGCCTTGTGCCCAGTGTGCATCATCCTGGGAAGGATGGGGTGAGTGGATGATTTCTTCCACTGGTTCTGGAAGGGGCCTTGTGCCCAGTGTTCCTCATCCTGGGAAGGATGGGGTGAGTGCATGGCTTCTTCCACTGGTTCTGGAGGGGGGTTTGTGCCCAGTGAGTTTCATTCTGGGAAGGATGGGGTGAGTGGATGGCATCTTTCACTGGTTCTGAAGGGGCCAACATGCCATGTGATGCAGATTTTGGGGAGTGCAAGGTCACAGTCTCTCACCTGGGTGTCAGACCCTCAGGATTTGCAGGGCCCAGACGCACAACAGCCCATGGAGGCATGACTACACACTGTCTGCCGGCGGTGACGGCTGCTGCAGTTAGCAGTGATGCTGGTGGCAGTGCTGCCAGTGGTGGGCGAGGCTCCAGCCCATCCCCTGCAGCCTCGGATGGCTGCCCACTAGGGCTGCTGCTGCTGGCAGTGGTTCTGGTGGCTTTGACAATGCTGGTGGCAGTGCTTGTGGCGGTGCTAGCAGTGGGGGGGGGAGGCTCCAGCCCTTCCTTTGCAGCCTCGGACGGCTGAACCACCATGGTTGGTGTTAGGGGTTCCGGATGAGTCCCAGCACCAGGCCTCCTGTCCTTTCTGCCTGCTGGTGCAGGCCCCTTCCCCTTCCTGTCAGCAGCTGGAGATTGCCCCATGCCCTTCCCTCCTGCAGCTGGTGGTGCCTCCTTGCCCTTCCTAGACGCAGCTGGTGGTGCCTCCTTGCCCTTCCTAGATGCAGCTGTTGGTGCCTCCTTGCCCTTTCCTGTTGCAGCTGGCGGTGCCTCCTTGCCCTTCCTTGATGCACCTGGTGCAGGCACCCTTTCAATGTTGCTGCCTGGTGCCCGGGATCCTCTACCACCTGCAGTAGCTGACGACAATACTGTGGTCATGGACTGGGTGGCTGCGGTGCTCGCCTGGGTTCTGACTACCCTGGCCTGACATGAAGGACGGGAGGGGGAGTGGTAGGGAAGAGGTCAACGGTGGAGAGCAAAAGCTTCTTAGGGACATTGGGGTGGAAAGAGGGTGAAGGTTTGGGAGTGGAGGAAGAGGAAGTGGTTGTAGAAGGTGTCTGTCTGCTGTGTTTGGGTGCAGATGCATGGGCTGGATGCTGTTGTGAGGTGGATGGCTGTTGAGTGTCTGTGTGTTTGCGTTTGTGTACTTTGGAAGGAGGGGGCACAGACACAGTGGGAGAGGACACGGGCGACGTGTGCATGGATGTGAGGGTGGTGACTGCCAGTGAGTGGCGTGTAGTGATAGGCGTGATGGTGGTAGAGGATGAGGATGTAGTGCATGCAGATGTGAGTGGAGATGCTACTGGGAGGGAGGTGGACGAGGAGGAGGAGGGGGACACACTGGAGGCAGTGGATGTTGGTATGTCTGCATCTGGATGGTGTTTGTGTGAGCGCCTGTGGGATGATGTGTGGTGCTTGTGTTTGCCTGAACCACTCCTGTGTGTTGTCTGGGGTGCATGCTGGAGTGCCTGTGTGCTTGGGATAGTTTGGGGTTGAGGGGAATGGGATTGGGTAGAGGAAGTTGGAGGGGGAGGCAAGAAACAGGGACAATGGCTGCCACCAGCGACGAGGTCAGAGCCTGGATTGATCTCTGTTGGGCCGCCATGCCAGAGTGAGTACACTTGTTTGTTGCAAATGGGCTGCCAGCCCCTGGACGGCATTCACAATGGTTGACTGACCACAGAGATAGATCGCAGGAGGTCAATAGCCTCCTCCCTCAGGGCAGAAGGGCTCACTGGGGCAGGGTCTGAGGTGCCTGGGGTGAAGGAGGTGCCCACCCTCCCCGGTGAGCGGGCACGAGAAACTCGCTGAGGGGCTGCTGGGAGGGCGGTGCTGGTACGGGGTTGGCGGCTGTACCTGTAGTTGGGGTGGGCACGGAGGTGTCCACCACCACCAGGGAGCTTCTATGGGAGGAGGTATTACTATCAGAACTGTCCCCTCCAGTCTCTGCTGTGGTGCTCCCCTCACACTCAGTCATACTGGTGCCCTCACCGTCGTGGATTTGACCTCCTGGGCCCTGTGGGATGCAGCTCTGCCCGTCTCCTGTGACTCTGCTCCTCCACCAGATGATGCTAATGCACATAAGGACAGGGTGATAAAACAAAAAGGTGGGGGGAAGAGAGAAAGGATACACTGGGTCAATGGCGCCAACACCACAATTGGCATACATGACACACACACACAGGGAACAGCCTTACGCACTAGGCAATGCACTAACATTCACAATCCTAGTCACCAGCCCATGGACAGGGATACCTAACGCCAATTGCAGCATACCTGAGACCCACAGACCCCTGCCCAGTAGTGGATGCCTACTAGCTTGGTTGGAGGAGGTTTACATCAGACCCTGCCCAACATGGAACCTAGCCTGCAATTTCCGGCCTGGTCTAGGGGCACCCACAAGCCCACATCCCCCCCCCTGATGCCACCCCACCACGTGCAAGTAGTATATTGGGGCACTGTACTCACCCCCTTGTGGCTGCTGTGATGCCTCCAAGTGCCCATCCAGCTCCGGATAGGACACCTCCAGTATGCAGGCCATCAGGGGGGGCAGGGATCGACAGGCACCCCTTCCTCGTTGGGAGGCCATCCCCAGCTGGGACTCTGCGGTCGTCCGTGCCCAGCGTCACAGGTCCTCCCACCGTTTCTGACAGTGGGTGCTCCGCCTGCCGTAGTCCCCTAGGGTCACACGTCCTGGGCGATGGCACTCCATATACCCTTTTTTTGATGGGTGCTGACCTGCAGAGAAATACACATAGGAAAAGTTATCAGTCAGACCGTCCTGCCTGTTACACTCATGGCCCACCATATCCCTCACATCCCCTTACGCACAGACATTGCCCACCATACATGCATCATCCTACCCAGGGGCCATCCACCTCCCCTACACGAGGCCCTCACACACAGAACTCTATGCATTCATGCCCCGTGCATTGTGCTCACAGTGTACACACCTGTTGGTCTGGAGGCCCATACAGCATTCGGTACTGGGGTAGGACCCCATCCACCAGACTCTCCAACTCCACAGCGGTGAAGGCAGGGGCCCTTTCCCCAGTGACACGAGCCATGGTCGGTTCCAGACACAGGTCACAGCAGCACTTGCAGTGTAGGTCCTCTCCTGTTGAAGGTCAGGTAGCAAGTGAATGAACAGATAGAAAATGGCGGTCACGTCTGCGGCGGTGCGTACCGTAACCGACGGCGTACATCACCATTGGCGACGGTAACCCATTGGGCCCAATGGTATCCAATGAGTTGTTGCATGGCAATTCTCTACCGCCTCCCGTAACGGCGCACAACATCAGCGAAATTACCTCATTTCCACCTGTCTCTCCATACAGGACATGCAGACGCCATATTAGGGATGGGACAGGCCATGGCACCTAACTGCGTCACAGTATACGTAGGGCGCCATTTGGGCCTATCCAACAATATACTGTTCACAGTCACAATCATGCAATGCAGTGTAGTGTTTGGAAATATGAAATACTGACCACCTGCTCACCGTTTGCCCCCTATATTGCAACTGCTGCGGATTAATAGGAGATGGAGACATCCCCCCGTGTACAGGCCCCTGGTGGACTTGGCAAGAATGGAAGACAGGCACATTATTCTCACCTATAGACAGGACAGGGCCACAAACACAGAGCTTTGTGCCCCATTGGAAACTGATCTGATATCTGCTATCCGTCAGCCCACCGGGATCCCCCCTCTTGTGCAACTCCTATCTGTGCTCCATTTCCTGGCAACTGGCTCCTTCGACGTGACAGTGGGCTTGGCAGCAGGAATGTCTCAGCCAATGTTCTCAATAGTGCTGACCAGAGTGTTGTCTGCCCTGATTAAATACATGTGCTGCTACATCGTTTTCCCCTAGGTGGAGGATTTGGCCACAGTGAAAGCTGATTTCTATGCCATGGGACATATCCCCAACATTATTGGAGCTATTGATGGTACACATAATGCATTTGTCCTCCCCCCGAGGAATGAACAGGTGTTCAGAAAATGAAAGAGCTTTCACTCCATGAATGTGCAGATAGTGTGCCTGGCGACCAGTACATCTCTCATGTCAACGCAAAGCATCCTGGGTCTGTGCATGATCCCTTTATCCTGAGGAATAGCAGCATCCCATATGTGATGACTCAACTCCAGAGGCACTAGATGTGGTTAATAGGTGAGCCCTGTTTTCCAACCAGTAGGTGTTGGTATATGGGTAAGGTGTGGGCCCTTAGGGTTGGTGTGTGACTAACATTTGCCCTTCGATATTTGCAGATGACTCTGGTTAGCCCAACCTCTCATGGTTACTGACCAATGTTAGGAATCCCAGGACAAGGGCAGAGGAATGTTACAAAGAGGCACTTGGGCAAACAAGAAGAATTATAGAAAGGACATTCGGCCTCCTGAAGGCCATGTTTTGTTGCCTCAATCTAACAGGTGGATCTCAGTACTACTCACCCAAGAAGGTGTGCCGGATCATCGTGGCATGCTGTATGTTGTACAACACAACCTTGCCTTATGTCGCCAGGTGCCTTTTCTGCAGGAGGATGAGGCTGGAGATGGGCCTGTGGCAGCAGTGGGACAGTGAAGATGAGGTTGCAGAGGATCAGGATGCAATAATACGACAATACTTCCAATGACTCACAGGTAAGACACTGTAACTTCACTTTTAATTGACAGTTTTGTGTTTGACATTGTCACTGGCAGGCTGATTTTCCCACTTCTATGGCCACTTAGTGTACCCTTTGGCATCTCTATTTTCAGATTTTGTGCCCCACTATCGCTCCTTCTGTGTTGACTGCAGCCAACTACAGGTCATTCCTATTTATACATTACTATGCAGTAGTATTGTAGTGTTTAATGCTTGTTAAACAAATACATAGTTCAATCATTTGACAGACTCCATACTTGTATTTATTCCAATTGTGTTTATTTAAGTGCTAATACGTAGAGGGGGATGTGCAATGGGCTGGGGTGATGGTGGAGGAATGTCACGGAGAGAGTCCAGTCTTTGTAGATCACAGGTGCATTGCCCAAGGGGGATAGGAAGTGGAGCAATGGCACCTCAAAGTGGACAGGGTGACAGAGTGGGACGCAAGGGTGACAATCAGGAGAGTCTTATTTCCTGGCAGGGGCCTTGGCAATAGTCTCTGGCTTCTGCCTGGATCTCAGGGACCGTTTGCTGGGTGGTTCTCCTTCTGCAGGGGGTGGGGTGCTGGTGGCTTGTTGGTCCTGTGCCGGGGCTTCCTGTCCACTAGCAGAAGCAGAGGTGGAAGGCAGTTCAGTAGTCTGGCTAGTGTCAGGTGCCCGGTGGTGTACCACTGCCTCCCTCATAGTGTTGGCCATGTCTGCCAGCACCCCTGTAATGGTAACCAGGGTGGTGTTTATGTCCTTCAAGTCCTCCCTGATCCCCAGGTCCTGTCCCTCCTGTAGCCGCTGGGTCTCCTACAACTTGTCCAGTGTCTGGCCCATTGTCTCCTGGGAATGGTGGTATGCTCCCAGGATGTTGGTGAGTGCCTCCTGGAGGGTCGTTCCCTAGGCCTGTCCTAACCCTGTCACACAGCAGTCCTCCTATCTTCCCTGTTGTCCTGTGCCTCTGTCCCCTGAATCATGTGCCCACTGCCACTGACCCCAGGTCCCTGATCATCCTGTGTTTGTGGTGTGCCCTGGGGTCCCTGTAGTGGTGGACACACTGCTGATTGACATGTCCTGGGACAGAGGTATGGGCCCGCTGGGTGGGTTCTGTGCTGGTGTTTTCTGAGTGGGGAGGATCTGTGATGGTATGGGACTGTGCTTGGGTAACCTAATGTACGGAGGTCTCTGATGGGCCAGGTTGGTCATCCAGATCCAGGCATCCAGAGCTGCTGTCATCATTGTGATCCTCTTCTGAGGGGGTGCTGGATGTTGCTGGCACCTCCTCTCTGGTGATGTTGGGTGGGGGACCTGTGGGGATGTAAGTGTAGTGTTATTGTTTCTGTGTGTGACATCTTGTGCATGGGTGTGTTGCCCTCTATGGTTGTTATTGCCCTGCCAGCTTTGCCTTGTGTGAGTAGTTATTTGGTGGGCTAGGTGATTCTCTCTAGTGTGCATGCTTTAGTGATGGGTGTCCATGCAGGTCTGTGATGGGGGACAATGCATTGGTGTTACATGCAGGGCTTGGTATTGTGATGAGTGGGTTGTGATGGTGGGGTGTGTGGGAGGTGGTGGAGTGATGGGAGTGAGGGTAAGGATGGGGGTATGTGATGGCATGCAGGTGGGGGGATGAAAGTAGTAAAGAGTTGACTTGCCAGAGTCCACTCCTCCTCCTACTCCTGCCAGGCCCTCAGGATGCATGATTGCCAAGACTTGCTTCTCCTATGTTGTTAGTTATGGGGAGAAGGTGGGGCCACCACCAGTCCTCTGTACAGCTATTTGGTATCTTGCTACTGTGGCATGCACCTTCCCTGAAGGTCATTCCACCTCTTCCTGATGTGCTGTCCTATGGTGTCCACGATTCTCAGCAATAGCTCAATCTTCATAGCAATAGATGTCTGCTGCACCTGTGATCCAAATAGCTGTGGCTCTACCTGGATGATTTCCTCCACCATGACCCTTAACTCCTCCTCTGAGAACATGGGGTGTTGTTGTGGTGCCATGGGTGTGGTGTGAGTGGTGTGGGTGAGGGTGTGTGGAGTGATGTGTTGTGGTGTGTGATGTAAGGTGAGTGGATGGTGTATAGGTGATGGTGGTGTGTGTCTGTGGTCATTCTATCTCTCTGGTGGCACTCGTTTTTAGCCGTAAATGGTTCTGGGTGATGTGGGTGTGTGTTTTATAGTGGCGTGGGTGTGTGGGTGTGGTGTTTGTATGGGTGTCACGTGTGTGTTATTCAAAATGTACAATGTGGTGTTGTTTTTTAAGTGTGTATGTATTTTGAGTGCAGCGTTATGTACCGCCAATGGTTTAGCGCCATTGAATGTCCACCGCGGTAATTCGTGGGTCATAATTCTCTGGGTGTAGTTCTGTTGGCATTACAGTGTGGATTTTGCTACCGCCAGTTTATCACCAAACTTTGAGCTGGCGGATTTGTGTGTGTAGCTGTATAGTGACGGATTGCTATCTGTGTGTCATAATATGGGTAGCGGGAATCCACTGCGGCGGCGGTATTTTGGCGGCAGTCAGCATGGCGGTAAGCGGTACTTGCCACCTATAATGAGGGTCTATTTGCCTTAATGAGGAGAAACTAAACAATCCTTGAGTGGTCCTTATCTTGGTTGCTTGTAAAATGGTTCTGACGCTCTACTCCTCAGATCCATAATAAGCAAACAAACAATTCAAAAGGTTATCACTTCCCAACAATAATCCCAGCCTTTACAATGGAAGAAATATAATGATGCAGCGTAACATATATTTGGTCAGATTGGAGCATTTGCAAGTACAGGAAGATTTACATACACTGTCTGATGTTGACCTTCAGGAGAGGGATTAGTATCAAGGAGGTCTGCTCATAATACACGCCACAAAAGAACATCATGTGTAATTGGTATTGTGGTGTGATGTGAGTCACATGAACATGGTGCCAGCTCTTTAGCAGTTAAAACATTGGAAGGAAAGCCACCAAATGTGTGCAAGGCCAATCCTAAAACTTCCCTGATATGTCTGAATGTTAGGGATTGTACACTGGGGAAATAATGCTACCACCACTTACTTATCTAAGTCAGTCTTCCATCTTTCTGCAACCATCAAGCTCGGACCAGCTAATAGTGCCAAGGTTTTTTTTAACATATATGAGCCACTTACTCTTTCATGCCCCCTCAAGAGTTAAGCAGACACAAATCAAAGACTATGGGGGTCATTCTGAGTCTGGCGGAGGCCGCCCGCCAGACTTCCCCCCTCCAAAATACCGCTCCGCGGTCGAAAGACCGCTGAGGGTATTTTGGCTTTTGCACTGGGCTGGCGGGCGACCGCCAAAAGGCCGCCCGCCAGCCCAGTGCAAAAAACCCTTCCCACGAGGACGCCGGCTCAGAATTGAGCCGGCGGAGTGGGAAGGTGCGACGGGTGCAGTTGCACCCGTCGCGAATTTTAGTGTCTGCAAAGCAGACACTGAAATTCTTTTTGGGGCCCTCTTACGGGGGCCCCGTGACACCCCATACCGCCATCCTGTTCCTGGCGGGAGAACCGCCAGGAACAGGATGGCGGTATGGGGTGTCAGAATCCCCATGGCGGCGCAGCAAGCTGCGCCGCCATGGAGGATTCAATAGGGCAGCGGAAAACCGGCGGGAGACCGCCGGTTTTCCCTTTCTGACCGCGGCCAAACCGCCGCGGTCAGAATGCCCTGCGGGGCACCGCCAGCCTGTTGGAGGTGCTCCCGCCGACCCTGGCCCCGGCGGTCCGTGACCGCCGGGGTCAGAATCACCCCCCATGTTTGCACTGCTTCTGACCAAGACCAAACTGAAAGCCAAAGAAGTACTGGAGCCATCCTCACTATGGGGCCGATTATGAGTTCGGCGGACTGGAAGACCGACAGGGAGGTTGTGGGCTTACTGATGTTCTCCCCGCCAGATCCGATATGACTTTCCTGCTGGGCTGACGGTCCTACACCAAGGTTTCCACCCGTCAGCCCAGTGACAGTAACATTGTTGCCAGCTTGTAATCGAGCGGGTGGCAATGCTGCTGCCTGCAGGGTGCACCAGCATCCTCATAATGCTCACTGCAGACAGTGAGCATTGAGAGGGTGCTGGGCGGGGGGACCCCTGCACTGCCCATGCCAAGTTCATGGGCAGTGTAGGGCCCCCTGTGGCCCCCTGCACTTGTACTCTACCGGCCTTTTCATGGCAGTGAAGCCACCATGAAAAGGCTTGCAGACAACCAGATCGTAATCAGCAGGGCGGTGCTGACTTATGCACCGCCCTGGCTAAATTCTGACCTCTGCCACTGACACCCTGTTGGGATCACTGATCCCAGCAGAGACGGCAGTACCCTGTCTGTCTGATTACCAGGTTCCTAATGTGGTGATCTGAATGCCACAGCAGCGGTGGTCCTGACCACCATTGTGAGGCTGGTGGTCTAGTGATCATCAGACTTGGATTGAGGCCCTATCTCCCATTTGTGTGAGAAGATGTACAATGTTGGAATTGCCCCCGCCCCTTTAACAGCATGCCCAAGCTTGCTCCTTAGAATGTTGTCAAAGCCTGCACTTAAGTACATGAACGCCAAGTAGAGACAACCCTCTTTGATGCTCACATATATATCCACCAACAAGTGCAGGTTAAGGCATGTGCCAGCTGTTCTTAGGCAATGTTGAAACCGTATTGGGCAGGTGCCAAGATACTGTTATCATTTGCCCAATCCTCCAAATGGTCTGAAAGGACTCAACCCAAGATCTTTGCTGTGGCAACAATCAAAGATATAGGGCAATAAGAATGAGGATCACTTCTGTCACCTTTTTTGAAGATTGGGGCACTTGTGGACCTAGACCAAGCAGCAGCGAGGCAGCCCTTATCGCGCTCCTGAAGACATTTGCCAAAAGGGTGTCCCACAGCTCCAAGCTGACTTTAAAAATGTCAACTGGGACCTCATTTGGGACAGGGGCTTTATTTGATGTACATCTTTTTATGGCCATTATTACATTCCCTAAAGTGATGTGCAGGTCTTCTGTATCCACCACATCAGGTGGATTAATGGAAGAAGTGCTTTTAAGGTGACCGAGGAGTACCAGTTCTTTACACTCATAATGCTTGGTATAACTGCCAACCCACACTTGCTCTGGAATAAAAACCTTTGCACCAATGTTTACAAATTTTTTCTAAAGCCTCCACCCACAGAACTTACACATACATATACTTGCATAACCTGTGCTTCAAAACGATGTCCCTGTCGATATGCTCTTCTCAAATGTTCAATATTGTGCAAATGTACCACGAGTGACTGTCAAAACAAAGAAATAAAGTGAACTAAAGTGAACTATGAGAATCTGTCTAAAACAGCAGTAATAAACATTATTTTTTTCATATTCAAATCATAAACATTATTTGTTATATGCATAAAAGGATTTAAAAACATTATTATTTGTTTCATTTCTAGATATGTCTCTTCTTCCTCTATTACAGCCTCCACTTTGGAAAATGGCTGAAAGTTTGCTCTGAGGAGTTATTTTCTGCCTCATTAAGACTACTTGAACCTGTGTTTTGACACCAAAATGAAGTATATAGGTCCTATGGCTCCTGAAATATTACATCTTCTCTCCAACACATCAGTCATTTTTTTTTAAATGTCATCCAGAACAATTTGGCGCGAATCAGCAAAGTCTTGCTAAGCTCAATTACTTCTCTAATGATCCAAAAAACACAAATCAAAAATGAAAATCTCCGGACAACAATTTTTTATGGAGGTATATCAAGGGGCTGGGATTAATTGTATTAGTTCTAGATTCATAATAATGATTTGAAATTAATTGACAATATTATTGTACATTAAATAGTTGTTATATTGTTTATAATTTGTTAGTTTTCCCAGTTGTTTTCCCATTTGGGTTATCTCAATCCTATTGGTGGAAAGCTCAAAATGAAGGATATAGGTCCCATGGTTCCTGAAATATTACATCGTCACTGCAACACATCAGCCACTTTTTAAAATGTCATCCAGAAAAATGTGGCGTGGATCAGCAATGTCTACCCAAGCTCAATTACATCTCTAAAGATCCAAAAATTCAAATAAAAAATGAAAAGCTCTGGACAACAATTGTTTTATGGAGGTATATCAGGGGGCTAGGATTAATTGTATACGTTCAAGATTACTAATAATTACTTTAAATTAATTTACAATAATATTGCACATTAAATAGTTGTCAAATGTTTATACTTTGTTAGTTTTCCCTGTATCTTCCCATTTAGATGATCTCAATCCCAGTGGTGGAGAGCTCTAAGTAAATGTGAAAAATTACCAGTAATAACTTCATACTTTTACTAGTGGATGTCTACTCTCCCTGGTTTCTGGGGTGGGGCGAGATTACTGGCTTGAAATTAAAGATTTAAATCTAAATTGAACAGTACATTTTTCATGTGAGTAAATTTACATTTGTAAATTTACTGTTGTGGAAAGGGCCCCTAAAGTTTATGCGTTGGACAATCATGAAATATAATTCCTTAAATGTTGTTTTTATTCTAGTTTTGTAAAGTGATACATGAGGAATACAATCATTAGGGAAAGATCACAGATCCAAA
The DNA here is from genome assembly GCF_031143425.1 of Pleurodeles waltl. NCBI lineage: Eukaryota > Metazoa > Chordata > Amphibia > Caudata > Salamandridae > Pleurodeles > Pleurodeles waltl. The sequence continues at coordinate 82,643,002 of NC_090439.1, forward strand.
AATATGATGTATGAGAGATATAGGTATATTAATGTAGCACCTTTTTAATCTAGCTCAATTTGTAGCTAACCAGCTCACAAGTATAATGTATAAATGAGACAAAACATTTCAAGTACAAACTAATATATATTTCTATCCCCTGTGAATCCTCGACAAAGCAAGGTATACAGGTATCTATGACTGTAACATATTTTTAAGTAGTTACATTTTTATTTTGCCTACTGACAAGTGCAACTATTCAAATAAATTACTCCAATTCAAACATAAAATTAATTGTGTTTCTATCCTTGTATTACCTTAGATTGTATGTACCTGAATGGTTTAAAAGTGACTCAATGGTAGGGTTCACCTTACCTCCGAGAGCAACAAGAGTTTCCAAATTCCAGAAGGCACCTCCTTATAGTGGATAGCAATTAGGATATGGTATCATCTGTGGGATTGGTGGATTGGTGTACTAATTTATTCCCATAGATGCACTACTAAATCAAACATTTTCTTCTTTGTCTGTCTTTTCAGGCTGTTGGCCTGATGTAGAGTGTATCCTATCTGCCCTATGACAAGTATAATAAATCTGGTGGCACTTGTAATAAGGAAGACAGGATATCTGTGACATGTGTGACAGCTTAACCATCTGTCAAACTCTAAATTAGGCCCTGAGTATTTTCCACAAGCAAATATCATATCCCAATTGCTGTTATCCACCCTCCTAAATAGAGGTCGTTCTCCTGCAGTGGCACATCACCTGCAAACACAACTATATATTTTATATCTTTCAAATAATGGCTCATGCCGTTGACAATATGTTATTGTTTATTTGCATAAAGTATTGGATAATAGCAGTTTCAATGTCATGTAAGTTGTCCTTGAGTATATATATGTAACTTTTCCCTGTGTGCAATGAAAAGCACATGTTTTCCAAAGCTCTCTTATGTGACTCTTGTAAGTTTTGCTGTTAACTGATGCTGCAAATTAAAATTTACTTTTTAAAGGTATAATCACAATAAAGCAAATATTACCAGCAGCAAATTTGTTTCAGCAATCCTACACAAAAGAGGTACCTGGCCTTGTGTAGCCATCATCTGCTACAGCCTCCAGCTTTGTCCCACTGGAGATCTTTGCCTTCCAAAAAAGAGACTAGGTGGCATATTTATTCTCTGTTTACGGCAAATGTGCGTAAAAATTTGTGAGCGCACATTCAGTGCAATCCTTGCCCCATAATTAAACTATGACGCAAAGCCCAGCGGATGTCATAAAACCTCCATGTGTCTAATTTTTTGGATGCGGGAAACCGCCTTGCGTTAATGGCAAGGTAGGCGTTTCCATCCAAAAAATGACTTTAAGGCCTGTGCGCCTTATTTATACTCCTGCTTCATTTTGACACACAGGAGGGGGGGCCTTAAACAATGGCGCACAGCCAGATGTGCATGTTTTGTTAACGCCTGGGTGAGGGCAGGCATTAAGGGACCTATGGGCTGACTTCCACGTTCTCAGACCATGGAAGCAGTCCAGATTGGCCCTTCCCTGCCCCCGGGACACCACCTGCCACCCTCTTCCACCCCAGGAGAACATCCATGGATTGGGGGACCCATCCCAGGAAAGTACAGGTAAGTTGAGGTAAGTATAATTTTTTTATTTTTTAAAGTGGCATAGGTGGGGCCTAATTTGTGCCCCTCTACATGCCACTGTGCCCAATGGTCATGCCCATGGGACAGAAGTCCCCTGGGCATGGCCATTGGACAAGGAGGCATGACTCCTGTCTTTGCTAAGACAGGAGTCATTTCAATGGGGGTCGGGGGTCAAAAAATGGCGCAAGTCCGGTTTGAGCCATGATTTGCGTCAAAAAGTATAAAAATGGGCCTAGGTATGACAGTGGAAATATTCACTACGACTTCGCCCAATGACACCTCATACTTGGTCACCACCTGCAGCCTTGCCCTGCTGAATAAGTACCTTCTCAGAGACTTTTTGCTAGAATTTTTCCAAAGGTAAACTCCAATTGGACCCATTTCAATCTTGTTTCCAACTCCACCTCCATAGCAGTTGGACACATTTTTTTGAATATGAACCAGTCTTGCACAGCAAAATGTCGGCAATTGGTGCTGTGATGTCGTATGTGCTACTTTTCAACTTAAACCTTAAAAAATCATACATTTGGTTCCATTGATTGTATGCTTGTTGTTTTTTGGTGAAATAATGAATTAAAATATACTTTAGTTTTTTAATTGGTGTGGGATTTTTCATCTCTTATATTTTCCTTTTTTTACGGTTTGTGTGCACCACAAATACTTTATACATTGCCTCTAAATTAACCCCTTCTTTGCTCCTGTGGCGAGGACGTAACCATCACATCCTCGGCATGGAGCTCAGAGGGAGTCCTTCCCCTTCCACCCGACCCCCCCAGTGACGCATTCTCACGCTGACCTCATCAGATGCCACTTCCCCATGCGATTGGATGAAAAAAACTTTGCATTTCTCTTCCAATCATGTGCTGGGGCCCTCAGAGGCTTCAAAGGAAGGAAAGGAATTCCCTTCCCTTTGAAGTCTATCAGAGCATTTCAAATGCCCACTAGACACCAGGGATTTATTGTGAAAAGGAAATTGGCAAGGGTCGCTCCCCAGGGGGGCAATTTTTTTTAAGGCATTTTCTACCCGGTGGGGGGCAGAAACCACTAGTTGCCAAGGATCATTTTTTTAGTTTTTTTTGTTTTTTAGAGTTGGGGAGTGACCCCTTAGGCAAGGGTCGCTCCCCTAGGGGGCAAATTATATTTAGGCCATTTCTGCCCCCCCTTGGGGGCAGATCGGCCTATTTTTATGAGGCCAGTCTGCCCCCAAGGGGGGCAGAAACCAGTAGGCACCAGGAAGTTTTTTTTTAATGGCGAATTCACGGAAGGGGTGCGACCCTTTAGGCAAGGGTCGCTCCCCGGGGAGGGGGGAATTTCTTTTAGGCCATTTCTTCCCCCCAGTGGGCAGATCAGCCTATTGTTATTAGGCCGATCTGCCTCCCGGGTGGGGGGGGGGCAGAAACTTCTAGGCGCCAGGGATATTTTTTTTTGTTTTTTTTTGTTTTATTTTTTAGAGGTGGGAGCAACCCCTTAGAAAAGGGTCGCTCCCCTTGGGGGGGGGGGGGAATTGAATTTACACCATTTCTGCCCCCCTTGGGGGCAGAACAGCCGATTTTTGTTAGGCCAATCTGCCCCCAAGTGGGGCAGAAACCTCTAGGCACCGGGGATTCTTTTTTTTGTGCCAATTTCATGCAAGGGGAGCGACCCCTTGGGCAAGGGTCACTGCCCGGGGGGCAAATTTATTTTAGGCCATTTCTGCCCCCCTGGGGGCAGATTGGCTAATTGTTATTAGGCCGATCTGCCCACAGGGGGGCCAGAAACCACTAGGCAACAGGGATTTTTGTTTTGCGTCAATTTCACGCACGGGTCGTGACCCCTTAGGCAAGGGTCGATCCCCGGGGGGGCAAATTCATTTTAGGCCATTTCTACCCCCCCGGGGGCAGATCGGCCTTTTGGTATTAGGCCGATCTGCTGGGGCAGAAACCTCTAGGCGCCAGGGATAGTTTTTTTTTTTTTTATGTTTACTTTTAGAGGTGGGGAGCGACCCCTTAGGCAAGAGTTGCTCCCCGGGGTGGGGCAAATTTATTTGTAGCCATTTATGTTCTCCTTGGGGGCAGATCAGTGCATTTTTATTAGGCCGATCTGCCCCTGGGGGGGGCAGAAACCACTTAGGCACCAGGGATTGGTGTGTGTGTATGAGTGTGTTTTCTTTAGGGGGCAGCCCCTTGGGTAAGGGTCGCACCCCATGGGGGTACATTACTGTTGGCCATATCTGCCCTGCTTGGGGGCAGATTGGCATATTTTTGGAAGGTCCATCTGCCCCCAAGGGGGGGGGGCAGAAAGCCCACCAGAGACCAGGGAAGTTTTTTTTCTCCAAAATAAGAGGGTGGGGGTATGGCCATACCCCCACCCCAAATAAATGGGACCAAAGTTGTTCTGCCCACCAGTGGGCAGATGGGGCAATTACCCCTGATCCACACCCGGGGGGCAGAAAGTCTACTAGATGCAAGGGAATTAAAACAAAAAAATACTGGGGTGGTGGCTACCAACCAGTATGGGCCTGGTTATGCCCCACCCCAACTGAAGGGGCTAACAGTCTTTCAGCTCTCCTTCGCACTCTAAAACATCTTATCCCACAGCACGCAAGAAGACATTTGATTATTTTGGGTTTTGGTTTTACATTCGGGCCATGAGAGCTTGGCTAACTCTCAAAATCGTCCCGCTTGGCATGGTGAGGACTGCACTTTAATGGACTTTGGGACGGTGCCATATAGAAAAAACCACAAGACATAAACACATTTGAAAACTAAACATCTGGGTGATTCCAGGGTGGTGTGTTTCACATGCACCCGCACCATTTTCTTACCCACAATGGCCTGCAAACCTCCAACTTTGCTGGAAATCACACATTTTTCCCATGTTTTTGTGATGGAACCTTCTGGAATCTGCAGGAATCCACAAAATTCCTCCCACCCAGCATTGTCTCATCTATACCAATAAAAATTCTGCTTGTCAGTAAAAAATGTTTTTTTTCAAACTGCACTTTTGGGCCCCCTTTGGTTCCCCCTCAATTTCGACATGTTTTTGGCTCTTCCCTGTCACAATCACTTGGCCCACCTATACAAATGAGGTATCATTTTTACTGGGAGACTGAGGGTAACGTTGGGTGGTATGAAATTTGTCCCTGTGCGGTGATCCCACACAGAAATGTGGGAAGAATTAGATTTTTTAGCTAAATTTGAAGTTTCTGAAGAAAACATTGGGGCATGCACTCAAGTCACACCTACCTGGACTCTCTCGGGCGCCTAGTTTTCCAAAATGTCTGGGTTTGGTAGGTTTCCCTAGATGGCTGCTAAGCCCATGACCAAAAATGCAGGTGTCACCCCGCAAAAACAGGTAGTTTTGTGTTTGATAATTTTGATGTGTTCAGATAGTATTTTGAGGGCATTTCCTTTCACGGGCAGTAGGCCTACCCACAAAAGTGAGGTACCATTTTTATCGAGAGACTTGGTGGAAGCGAATTTGTGGCTCCTCTCTGATTCCAGAACTTTCTGTCACTGAAATGAGAGGAAAAAGTGTTTTTTTGGCCAAATTTTGAGGTTTGCAAAGGATTTTGGGTAACAGAACCTGGTCAGAGCCCAGCAAGTCACCCCATCTTGGATTCCCCATAGGTGTCCAGTTTTCAAAAATACACAGGTTTGCTAGGTTTCCCTTGGTGCCGGTTGAGCTAGAAGCCAAAATCCACAGCTAGGCACTTTGCAAAACACAGCTCTATTTTCTTTGTGAAAATGTGATGTGTCCACGTTGTGTTTTGGGTCATTTTCTGTCGCGTGCACTAGGCCTACCCCCACAAGTGAGGTACCATTTTTGTCTGAAGACTTGGGGGGAACGCTGGGTGGAAGGAAATTTGCGGCTCCTCTCTGATTCCAGAACTTTCTGTCACCAAAATGCGAGGAAAAGGTGTTTTTTTGGCCAAATTATGAGGTTTGCAAAGGATTCTGGGTAACAGCACATGGTCAGAGCCCCACAAGTCACCCCGTCTTGGATTTCCATAGGTGTCTAGTTTTCACAAAGCACAGGTTTGCTAGCTTTCCCTAGGTGCCAGCTGAGCTGGAGGCCAAAAATCTACAGCCAGGCACTTTGCAAAAAACATATGTTTTCTTTGTGAAAATGTGATGTGTCAATGTTTGTTTTCGGGTATTTCCTGTTGCCGCCACAAGGCCTACCCCCACAAGTGAGGTACCATTTCTATTGGGAGACTTGGAGGAATGATGGGTGGATGGAAATTTGTGGCTCCTCTCTGATTCCAGAACTTTAGATCACCGAAATGAGAGGAAAAAGTGTTTTTTTGCCACATTTTGAGGTTTGCAAAGGATTCTAGGTAACAGAACCTGGTGAGAGCCCCACAGGTCACCCCATCTTGGATTCCCCTAGCTGTATATTTTTTAAAACTGCACAGGTTTGCTATGTTTACCTAGGTGCCGGCTGAGCTAGAGGCCAAAATCCACAGCTAGGCACTTTGCAAAAAGCAGCTCTGTTTTCTTTGTGAAAATGTGATGTGTCTTGAGGGACCATTTTTATAAGGAGACTTGGGGGAACACAGAATAGCAAAAGAAGTGTTATTGCCCATTGCTGTTCTCTACATTTTTTCCTTCCAAATGTAAGACAGTGTGTAAACAGATGTCTATTTGAGAAATGCCCTGAAATTCACATGCTAGTATGGAATTCAGAGATGTGCAAATAACCACTGCTGTCAACACCTTATCTTGTGGCCATTTTGGAAATATAAAGTTTTCTTGAAACCTTTTTTTCACTTTTTATATTTCAGCAAATGAATTGCTGTATACAAGGTATAGAAAGGAAACCCATTGCAAGGTGCAGCTCATTTATTGGCTCTGGGTACCTAGGGTTCTTGATGAACCTACAAGCCCTATATATCCCCACAACCAGAAGAGTCCAGCTGACTTAACGGTTTAAAATCTGACATTGCATGAAAAAGTTACAGGGTAAAACGTGAAGAAAAATGGCAGTTTTTTTTGCTTAATTTCAACATTCTTTTATTTCAGCTGTTATTTTCTGTAGGAAACACTTGTCGGATTTACACAAATGACCCCTTGCTGAATTTAGAATTTTGTCTACTTTTCAGAAATGTTTAGTTTTCTGGGATCCAGCATTGGTTTCTCACCCATTTCTGTCACTAACTGGAAGGAGGCTGAAAGCACAAACAATAGTAAAAATGGGATATGTCCCATTAAAATTGTGTTGAAAAATTGGGTTTTCTAATTCATGTCTGCCTGTTCCTGAAAGCTGGGAAGTTAGTGATTTTACCACCGCAAACCTTTTGTTGATGCCATTTTCAGGGAAAATACCCTGAGCCTTCTTCTGCATCCCTTTTTTTCCCATTTTTTTTACAAAAACAAACTTTTGGCTAATTTCTTGGTCTCCTTCAGGGGAACCCACAAAGTCTGGGTATCTCTAGAATCCCTAGGATGTTGGAAAACAAGGATGCAAATTTGGCATGGGTAGCTTATGTGGAGAAAAAGTTATGAGGGCCTAAGCACGAACTGCCCCAAATAGCCAAAAAAGGCTCGGCACAGGAGGGGAAAAGCCCTGGCAGCGTAGGGGTTAAGCCTGGCTGCTTTTGTGCCCAACTATGAAGGATTGTGCACAAGTTAATTTAGCAACTTTTGTGATTGGCCCTCAATGGAATAAATAACGGGTAGTGGAAACAGAAAGGAAAACAGCATGGGGGGCAGATGAAGGTCCCCTCAAAAAAGACAACAAGAAAAACAAAAGACAAGTTCAACAAAGAAAAGAACACTTGCAGAAACAGGATAAAGTGAAGAGAGGCATAGTAGATGAAAAGGGAAGTGCTAGTTGAGACATTGCACAGATCACACACATTTTCCCTGTTGAGTGATGCAAAATATATCAAAATACTCATGTGCACCTATCAGGAAAAATGCATGCACTATATTAAACCCGATGAACGCAAACTAGCTGTGCAAAACACAATTTATACCTATGTTTGATTTGTCAGGAAGCAGATGTTGTGATATGGATTCAAATGACTAGTGCTCGTCACCATGATGCAGAATGTTGATGAATGATTAGGCTGCATCACTGAAGGTGGGGCTGCCATACTGTATCCCATCTGTATCTCTAATTAACCCTAGAACTAAATGCTGAAACTTTATACTATTGCTTTGTTGCTTGCATGTATTGTGTCTTTCAGTTTTGAGATCTGCAGAATAGCGAAGAAAACTAATACTGTTCTTTATTTTCCATTAACTAAACTTTTGCTTTAGTAACTCTTGTATAGGAATGTTAGACCAGGCATCCTTGGCATGGTTTCCCCTGTTTTTTTGCCTTTACTTCCTCTGTTTTTAACTGTGTGCTGCACATCATTTTTGCTGGTTTTGGTAATCCGTGCACTTTACCACTCCTGACCAGTGCTAAAGTGCAATGGCTCTCTGTGTAAATTGTAACTCTAATTGGCTTTTCCATGATTGGCATGCTTGATTTACTAGTAAGTCCTTAGTAGAGTGCACTAGAGGCCTGTACATCAAATACTACTAGAGAGCCCGCAGCAATGATTGTGTTACCTACATGAGTAGCCCTATAAACATGTCTCAGACCTGCCACTGCAGTGTAGACAAAGAATGGACTTTGTGGTGATTTCCTACGTTTGAAGTGTCTCCAAGGGCTTGCACTGAGCTTGCCCCCTGTTTTGAAGTCTCAGGACCATCAAAGACTTCCTCTGCCAGCATCTGGACTCTCTTGCTGAGACTCCTATCCTGCTAAGTGGTACCCTATCCAGTCCTTGAGCCCTTGATAGGAGAAGCTCGTAAAATCAAGGCTGAAATCCATGCACCAGAGCCAAACTGGATAAAAATCAATGAAGCACCTGCATTGCGACTGCTCTTCACCATTGTGCATTAGCATTTTGTTTACATCATAGCTGGGCATCAAAACCACAGTAAACCTGCACGGACCCGAGGTTAATCATCCAGAAATCAAAGCATCGCTCTTCTGCAGGAGAGTAAAATGATGCACCGCCTACCAGGCCAGAGAAGAATCGATGCAAGATCTCACTTGCGAGTCAGGAATCGACACATCCCTTACATTTCCGACGCACGCTCGCCGTGCAGCTTTATTTTTAACCCCTACCAGGTATGTGTAAAAGCAACGCATCCATTGATTTCTATAGATTAAGACTCTTTTTAAATCAAAAATTCATAACTGTGCTTGTGTACGTTGGATTTTTGTCATTTCGGTCTTGTTTTAATCAGATACATGTTGGCTATTTTTCTAAAATGGTGCTGAGTCCTTTTGTGGTGTTTTCACTGTGTTACTCTGTGAGATTGTACAGATAATTTACACATTGCCTCTGCGATAAGCCTGACTGCTTGTGCCAAGCTACCAAGGGGGTGAGCAGGGGTTATCTGGCTGTATCTCCCTTAATGTGAGGGTCCCTGCTTGGACAGAGTGCAAACTGACTGCCAACCAGAGACCTAATTTCTAACATTGGTGATCAGCAGTTGTAGGAGGCTAGCCTGGTTTGTAGTGGGTACCATGGGTACTTACACCTTATACCAGGTCCAGTTATCCCTTATTAGTGAAATGTAGTAGTGTTCTAGCAGCTTCGGCTGATAGATGTAGCTGTAGCAGAGTAGCTTAGGCTGAGCTAGGAGACATGCAAAGCTCATGCAATACCACTTATAATTACACAGTACTTACACACAAGTAAAGACAATACTCAGTGTTACCAAAATAAAGGTATTTATTTGGGTGACACGGTACCAAAATTATTTTAGAGACAATACTCCTTATGGAGGTAAGTATTTTATACAATATATACACCAGACACCAAAATTAGACAAGTAAATAGTCATAGAACAATGCAAACAATAGGAAATGCTATAGAATGCAATGGGAGAAAATAGGTCTAGGGGAAACACAAACCATATACTTAGAAAGTGGAATGTGAATCACAAATTCCCCCCTAGACAAGTGCAGTGTGTGCAGAATCGCTGGGAAAGTAAGAATACAGTAAAGGTAATTAAATTATCCCACCCCAGAGCCCAGAAAAGCAGGAGTAAAGTACTGCAAGTTTCCTTAGGACACACTACACCTCGTGATTGGGATTTTGCAGCAGCCAACCAAGTCTGCAAAGAACAACTGCTGGATTCTTGGACCTGAAGGCCTGCAAAGGAAGGGGACCAAGTCCAGAAGTGGAAAGAAGTTCCAGGAAGGACAGGAGCCCCCACCAGCCCAGAAAAGGGTGCAAAAGAAGATTCCTCAGTTAGTCGAAGACGCAGGAATGCACCCTAGGAAGATGTCAGTGGGTTACTGTATGATGCAAAAGATGTCCCATTGCATAAAGATTTGCAGACATGATTTCGTGTTGGAATTCACCAACACGCCTTGGCTGTGGTGGGCCAGGCGTTGATGGGGATTTGTACCCACATGGGGTTCGCCAAGGAGGTAGTATCTGACCAGGGTACCAACTTCATATCTACCTATATGAAGTTTCTGTGGAAGGAGTGTGGGGTAACAAACAAGTTCACCACTCCTTACCACCCCCAAGGAAATGGGTTGGTTGAAAGGTTCAACCGCACCCTGAAGGGCATGATTATGGATCTGTCAGAACCCCCCAAGATATAAGTGGGATGTCCTCTTGCCATGCCTTCTCCCTGCCTAGAGGGAGATACAGCTGAAGGGGTATTAGCCCCTTTAAGCTACTGTATGGCAAACCTGAGAGGAGACTTCTGAGTCTGGTAAAAGAGCACTTGGAGAAAACCTCCAGTAAGCCCCCCCAGGAGGTGTTTTGCTACATCCTGCCTTTAGAAACCAGACCGTGCCCTACAGACAACTCACTCAGGCGAATCTAGAAGTCAGCCAGGGAGAAATGAAACAATGGTATGACCATAATGCTACTCCGGTCGAGTTACCACCTTGCAAGAAAGTGTGGGTTATGGCACCAGTAGATCCTCGTGCTCTCCATGATAAGTGGGCTGGGCCTTTTGAGGTGGTGGAGCACAAGAGTGATGTCACCTATCTGGTGAACTTACAGACTCACAGGAACCCTTTGGGGGTCCTGAATGTTGACCGCATCAAACCTAACTTTGAGAGGTCTGAGCTAAATATGCTCTTGACAACGGATGATGGGGTGCAGGAGGAGAGTGATCCTCTTCCTGACCTTCTGTCTGCCCAAGAGAAAGATGGGTCTGTGGAGGATGTGAACCCCTCCCCAACACTGAACCCAGAACAAACAGAGGGACTGTTGCCAGTTGCTGAGACAGTTTGTCTCCTTCTTTTCCTTGACCCCAGGGGTCACTCATCAGTGTTCTCAAGATGTGGACACTGGGGACAGTCTGTCTCTGAAACACAAGATTTACAAGGTGACTGACAAGGTAAGAGCCAGCATCAAGGATGGGGTTTCCAAGATGTTAGTGTTAGGGGTAATAGAGTTCTCCAGCAGTCCTTGTGCCACCCCAGTGGTCCTGGTCCCATAGGCTACTACCGTTGTTGCCACCCTAGAACTGAGGCTCTCAGTGGACTGCCGTGAACACAACGCCATCACTAAGACTGATGGCCACACCATCCCCAGAGCTAATGAGCTCAAAGGTCGACTAGTACCTGCCAAGTTCATCATCACGATTGACTTAACATCTGGGTACTGTCAGATTGCCTTAACCAATAGGGCAAAGGAAAGGTGAGCATTTTCCACCTCAGAGAGGCACTACCAATTCTGGCTTATGCCCTTTGGGATGAAAAATGCCCCTGCCACCTTTCAGATGTTAGTTGATCAGGTCTTGGCTGTGCTGGAGGATTTCAGCGCAGCCTACCTTTATGACATTGCAGTGTTCAGCTCCAGCTAGGAGGAACACCTGCAACACCTCTGTGAAGCGTTGAAGGCCCTGCAGAAGGCAGGCCATAGTAATAAGGACAGAAAGTGCCAAATAGGGCAGGGATCTGTGGTTTACCTAGGACACCAGGTGTGGAGTCGCACCCCTGCAACCAAATTCTGCCTTGAGAGCCCCCAAGACCCAGACAAAGGTGAGAGCCTTTCTAGGTCTCACTGGTTACTCCAGGAGGTTTGTCAATGGTTATGACACCATTATTGCCCACTTGACAGAGCTGGCCTCCAAAAACCAGCCCAATCTGGACTGAGGCTTGGCAGGCCGCTTTTGATGTCCTGAACATAGCCATGTACCCAGCACCCATGCTGAAGGCACCTAACTTCTCCCAGGAATTTGTTGTGCAGGATGACGCTTCAGTGCATGGTGTGGGGGCAGTTCATATACAGCTAAACGAAGAGGGCTGAGAGCAGCATGCAGCTATCACTAGTAGGATGTTACTTCCCCGGGAATGGAGGTGGAGTGCAATAGAGTGAGAAGCTTTTGCTATGGTCTGGGCACTGAAAAAGCTGAGACCCTACTTGTTTGTGACTCACATCTGGGTTCAGATTGACCACATGCTCCTCAGATGGTTCATGCAGATGAGGGGGGAGAACCCAAACCTGTTGGGGTGGTCCATCGCGCTACAGGGAATGGACTTTATGATGCAACATCACTCTGGTGCAGAACATGCCAATGGTGATGGTCTGTCCAGATTATTTCCGCCTTAGTGATGAGAACTCCTATGAGGAGGGGTTGTCATACTGTATCCCATATGTATCTCTAATTAAGCCTAGAACTAAAAGCTGAAAAATTATACTATTGCTTTGTTGCTTGCATGTAGAGTGTCTTTAAGTTCTGAGATCCTGCAGAACAACAAAGAAAATGAATACTGTTCTTTATTTTCCAATAACTAAACCTTTGCTTTAGCAACTCTGCATAGGAGTGTTTGTCCTGGCATCCTTCTCGTGATTTCCCCTGTCTTCTTGCCTCTGCGTCCTGTGTTTCTGATTGCGTGCTGGACTTCTTTTTTGCTGGTTTTGGTACTCTGAGCATTTTACCACTGCTGGCCAGTGTTAAAGTGCAACTGCTCTCTGTGTAAATTGTAACTCTAATTGACTTTTCCATTATTGGCATATTTGATTTACTAAAAACACCCTTGTAGAGTGCACTGGAGTTACTCAGGGCCTGTAAGTCAAATGCTAATAGTGGGCCTACAGCACTGATTGTGCCACCCACATGAGTAGCCCTGTAAACGTCTCAGACCTGCCACTGCAGTGTCTGTGTGTGCAGTTGTAAACTGCCAATTCAGCCTGGCAAGTGTACCCACTTGCCAGCCCCAAACCTTCCCTTTTTGTACATGTACGTCACCTCTAAGGTAGGCCCTAGGAAGCCTCATGGGCAGGGTGCAATGTATATTAAAGGTAGAACATGTACTGATATGTTTTACATGTCCTGAAATACTGATACATTTGTTTTTCACTATTGCAAGGTGTATCTCTCCCATAGGTTAACACGAGGACTTCCTTTAAATATGTTTTAAATGCAGCTTTCCATTGGGAGCAGATAGAGCTATGGAGCTTAGGGCCTCTGAACTCACAATTTATTAATGCATCTTTTGATAAACTTGTTTTTTGGATGGTCAGCTTTAAAATACCACTTTTAGATTGTGGGCATTTTCCTGCGTAACCATTCTGTGCCATTGCCTGCCTGTGGAATCCACGGCTGGGTCAGACTGACTGTTGGCCTCATTGTGAATTCCCTCTAGACAGTGACACAAAGGGTGCTCTGCATATACTGGTGAGTCTCGTGGGCTGGAGTGGGTATCGTGGAGCTCTCACTTACACCTGAAAGGGTTATGCTTGTCCTCACACAATGCAGATTCCTAACCCCTGATCTGTGTCTTGGACCAGGCCTGGAAAAGGCAGGGTCTTGTGAACAACAGAGTCTTTCCTTTGAGGTTTGCCTACTAAGATGCAGGATTGGGTAAAAATAGTGGACCCAAAATCCCAGACTAGATTCAATCTGGATCAAGAGGAACCTCTTCCGGAGAAGAGCTGGAAACGGAGTACTACTCGTTTGCCTGTGAGTGTGCTTTGCTGGGTTGACTTGCAGTTTTTGCTTTTACCTGAGAGACAAGAAAGACAAGTCTTTGCAGTGTTTTCCTACTTGTGACATGTCTCCAAGGGTTTTGTACTGAGCTTGCCCCCTGTTTTGAAGTCTCAATGCCAACAAAGACTTCTTCTACCATCACCTGGACTCTCTTGCCGAGACCCTGCCAAGTGGTTCCCCTATCCAGTCCTTGGGACCTTGAAAGGAGAAACTGGTGGAAACAAGGCTGAAATCCACGCACTGGAACCGAGCGGGAGAAAAGTTGATGCATCACAGCTGGAATATCGATGCAACACCGGCTTGTGACTGCCGAAATTGACACATCACTCATGCAGTGCAGCTCTTCGCCATTGTGCGTGTACACAAACCAGAAAATTTCCCTTTGGGAATTATTTAAAATCAATATATTTGAGATGTATTGCTGGTACACAATTGTTGTCAAATAAGACTAACAACTCATTTAAAGCCTGTTAAACCCTGTTTAAAATTAAAATTAAATCCCCTGGTTAGACCACAAAATGTAATCAATGCTTTTTTTTTAATACTCCCAATAAATATACAAAATACCTCTGCAAACTATATTACATTCAACTACTACCATTAAAACTTATCATCTGTTTACATTAAAAGCATACAAATCAACACTTTAAAGCAACATTCCTCATATCCACTCTAAAGTGCTATTTTACATATATACTCAGAAAGAACTGTCTCATATATACTCTAAGAAAACTGTTGATGCTGCGTTTTGGTGGTTTTCAGTAGGTTCCCCCCACCTTCTTCAGAACAAGTTCATTAAGCTACAGATTCTCTCTTTCATGTAATTTACTGCAAATATATAAAAATACATTTTTACAATTTCATAGTGTATAGCATTGAGGGTTCAACATCCGCAATGCTTTATAACTTCTAATATATTTTTCTTGTGCCCAACCATTTCTCATTTTTTCAAAGCAATGTCAAATTGGTTTCATATTTGAGCATCTTTTTAGAATAATATTCTAATCATTATTTAAAAAAACATTGCTACATATCTTAACAAACTCCGTTGTGTACCAGCCTCACAAGTTTTAAAATACTATAATTACACCATTTATTCATTCTTTGGCAATTTTGTGTCACACACATCATCTCTGGCCATCAACACCACAGGGAACCTGCACGGATCCGAGACTGCTCTTCTGGAAATAGATGCATCACCCTTCTGTGGGACACATCACCTACCCGACCAGAGAATAATCGACTCATGGGCTCACTTGTGAGTCAAGAATTGACACATCGCTTACTTTTCCGATGCACACTCCCCTGTGCGGCTTTATTTTTGATGCATACCAGGTACTGTGTGTAAAGTCCATTGATTTATATGGATTAGGACTCTTTATAATTTCAAATTTCATAACTTTGCTTGTGTATGTTGGATTTTTGTCAATTTGGTCTTGTTTTAATCAGATGAATATTGGCTATTTCTCTAAAATAGTGTTGAGTCCTTTTGTGGGGTTTTCACTGTGCTACTGTGTGTGATTGTACACATGCTTTACACATTGCCTCTGAGAGAAGCCTGACTGCTTGTGCCACGCTACCAATGGGGGTGAGAAGGGGTTATCTGAGCTGTGTATCTCTCTTACCCTGACTAGAGTGAGGGTTTCTGCTTGGACAGAGTGCAAACTGACTGTCAACCAGAGACCTTAATTCTAACAAGGTGTTATAGGATTTTCATCTTGCCTTTCAAACTTGAGACTCTTTTGTCTGCATTCATTAGCATACCCTTTTAAAGTCAATTCTGTGGACCGTAGTAACCCTTCTTTGGTTTATATGTTGAAAACCATAACATTGTCTGTAAATCATTCCATGCCACCACACGTCATTATTCTCTGTTATTTTATTTAAGTTAAACCTTGATAATAAAATATAGAACATCCTGGTTCTCAACTACTGTATGATAAACCACTCCTGAACAACTGTTCTTCCCCCACATACAATTCAAAAACTGTGTATATTTCTCATATCAAATGCATAGCCGTGCCTCCCACTCATTAATGATCCAACCCCTTCTTATTATAACACTTTTACAATTGTAGTCAATCTCCCTCCTGTCATCCATGCAGTGCCTCTACCCCTTTTCTACAAGCAAACATTCTCCAAACACACTTGCAGCTTTCCTCTAACAAACCTACCAACATTTCCTTCTTGTACTACAATCTACATGTTTGATGTATAAAACAATGCTTTAGAACAAGGTTTGGATACACATTATCCCCAGCATACTTTCACCCCTGTGGCAGCTTGCCTAGAACATTGAATCGCAGGATACATTTCTGAAAGCAGGAAGTGAACATCCAACTTGCAGCTTTACTCTAACAAACCCACAAAACTCTGTTCCTCTACTGTAATCTACATCATTTTACCTGTAAAATGATGCCTTAAGGCACAGTTTTGACAACTACTATCCCCAACATAATTCTTTCCTGTGGCATCCTGACTACAACCTTGAATCTCAACCGAAGTTCCTGTTACCAGGAAAACAACATCCTTCCTAGAATGGAAAAATGGTCAGTCCAATCAAAATCTTACAAGCTATAATTTATACCTAGACACACTGTCCCTTATACTTCATAATGCACAATCATACTATTCGTGCTTCCTGAGGTTGTTTAGGCTTGCTGCAGTTGAGAACTGGCTCAAGTGTCACAAGAGGAAGGACTGGCAGTACACCTAGTGATGGTGTCCCGGATAGCAGGGTAAGTTCTGCAGGGTATCCGAGTTGGCCACCCTCTCACCTGCCCAGAGATTGCCAAGATTGTGGTGATGCAAATGTGAGCTGAGTGATATGTTGATCTGCCAAGTGTCAAAGACAACTCCTCTTCAGCTGATAGAAGCAACCAGAGAGAGTACAGGGGGCTTGCTTTGTGACCTTGGAGCGGCAATTCAATGCATGAACTTGGTGATGGTGTCAGCAAAACTCCAAGAAGTGGACCCATAATAAGTGGGAGCCAACTGAGGCTGAAACCTGTATCCCTGCTAATGTGTGATGATAATGTGTCCCTTTTCTTTTCAGGGATCAAATCAGATGAAATTCTTATTTCACCTACTGGTCAAATAAAGTTAGGACCCTATGCTTCACAATCCATCAGTCTGAGCTACTTGTATTATAAGTTAAACTCACACAAATGAAAATAAATAAAGGTGCAAGAGGAGTATTTTTTTTTTAAAACATGGTCACTGCAACTGGAGAGGTTGTATGTAAAAGGTACAAGGGAGTATGGTTCCAAAGATGTGATCCTTACTAAAGAGGTATTTATTCTAATGGACTTGATGTATGAGCTGTATCAAACCTCAGGACAAAATGCATTGGGTCTGTGATTGAGGGTCCATTCACAAGGATAAGGGTCACATCTGAATGACCAAATGTGATATAATTTTCCAAAGGCAAAAATAAAGCAGCTAATGCAGAAATGTGAAATTGAGTCATGGAGGCTGAATCACTTTGAGGTTTCTGAAACCACTTTGTTCTAACAATTTGAATGAACAATGGAGTCACTGGACAATCCATTGAGGGCTGCATAGCTTTGGGTTTTTCCAAGTGATGGATGGTGAGAGTCTGGAAGCACTTTTTGAGTGCAACGGTCTTTGAAAACTTGCCCCAAAACCTCATGTAGGTTGTATGTGAGGCCAAGAGCCTCACATAAAGGGCTGGTTGCATCACTAAGGTGGAAAATGGGATTAGGGAGATGTGAACTTATTTTCGGAGCAGTGGGATGAAATAAGGCATGCTCTTGTGGGATGGGAGAATTAGCATTATCTTTGATTTATCCTATACTACACAACATAGAATGAAGAATCTTTTTTTTTAAATACGTTTAATTTAATACATACTTGTGAGATTGTGGCAAATTTAGAACAGGTTAGGGGGGAGGAGTCAATTTTGCCCTGTGCAGCAAAGGTGCTCTTGCTTATATTTATAGACCTCTCTGATTATGGTTGCTTATGTTGCTGGAAGTTTTATGTTATATCTATTTTTATAGTGCACTAATCTCCCATGAGGGTATCCAGTCACTTTGAGGTGTGTAGATGAGTGTCTCCTCAGAGTAATTCAAACAGTCAGGTCTTCAGCTTCTTGTGAACTCAAGAAATGAGAAGAAGGCTCTGATGTGTTGTGGGAGGTTGTTTCATGTTTTGATGCAATGTTTGAGAACAACGACCTCCTGTTCTTCACTTATGAATATGGGAGAATGAGTGTCTGGATGGTGGCTAGTCATGTGGCTGTGTAGATTTGCATATGAGTACATAAAATACATGATGATTGAATTTTGGGAATTGGTTCTTTCATCTGCTTAGCATCTACACAATCCTGGGAAAACAGAAACATTGTGGCTGAAGCAGGTGTGACATGTTGAAGGGCATCCTATTGAGATTCTCATTATAAATATCATCTAAAGCTGAAATCATGCTAGGTTCAAAGCCTAATCTACTCACTTCAACCATACTCCAAAGACTTGCATATACGATCAGCAGCCCAGTGTCACTACCCTCCACACCTATCTCACAATTCTCGCTCTCTACGAATGACTTTCCATCCTATGTCTTTTTTCAAATTACAACCTATTGCTACTCCACTTCTTACTATACATCTATCTTCTTACAACAGGACCTTCCATACTCACCCTCCTTTACTCTGAAATTATACAACCACTTTACTCACTAAGGTAATCATATCATGAAATCTGCCAAGCCCTCTTGGTCTCCATAAATTAATTAATTTAATTATTAAACCTTTCTGTCTCTCCTAAATTTCTCCTTGGTGTTATCTCTATATTTAAGTACTCATTCATTGTAAGAATTTCCCCATAGTGCTTGATATCTGCAGTGGTTATTTTTCTTCTAGCAAAAGTGTTGTGACTTATTCAGAACCTTCTTTTTCTTTTGATTATAGCCACATACCTGCAGCTCTTTTCTGAAATACATGAATGTGTTGCTTTCAAGATTACATAGTATCTCACATCAAATAAATTGCTTCATGTCCCTCAACTTGGTGTCTGTACACTCCACACCTGGTTCACAAAGGTAAACTTCTACTTTCTTTTAAGTTTACTATTTGTTTGCTATTCACAAACTACAAGTTAGTAGTAAGGTTATAACTGAGGGGACTCTCCAGTCACTGTGTGGGGGCGGTGGGGGAAGCAAGACAATTGGACAGGCCTGCCATCATAATTGAGGAGTTCATCGCCCTACTGGGGAGCCTCCACAGTTGTAAACCTAATATTAACTTGTAGGTTGTCAATGGCAAAAAAATTGTAAACTGGAATGAAAATTGCAAGTTTATCTTTAGGAATCAGGCCCTCCATCAGTAATTGTAACATTGTAATAGTCTTCTTGGTGGCTTCTCCCATTAATCCTTTGCTTCATTGAAAAATGTTTTAAACTTTGGCAATGGAACACTTTACATGGTCCCAAGACATTCTCCCACCTTCTCCTATCACAACAAAGGAAGCTGGCTCTCTGCAAAAAAGAGGACCCTTCATAAGCTGGTAACTTTTGAGTTTTAATTTATTCATGACTTCTCATTCTTCCCACATTAGCCACTATAGCCCTTTAAACAGCCTACAACCAATCAACAAGAATCTTTTGACTGCACTCAATCCATTTGAGCTTCTTCAAGGTTCATACCTGCTTGTCCTCTTCACTGCTACCCACTTTTTTACAGTAATAGGGGCCTGCATTCAAAAACTGCTAAATACACATTTCCAGAATCTGCAAAAAAAAGGTAAATGTCTACCTATGCTAGCTCAGAAACTGTAAATATGTAGATTTTTAAAGTCTTTTTGTGTTGTGTATGTTTGATTTGGATGAAATATGAATGTATCAAGAGGCTCAATTTATTTTTCTGGTTAATGTCCGTATGATTTGCAGGTGGCTGCTCATAATCGTGAACAGTATGAATTACTCTCAGCACCTACTGTCAGTCTGGATGCTATGTTAACTACCTTTCTGTTAACCCCTTTGGTGCATGTGACGGTCAATGGCTGTCACATGCACATCCACCTTGGTACATCTGACAACCACTGGCTGCCACCACAAAGGACTTTAAAAAATACCCTGGTACAATGCACCAGAGCATTTTTTTTAAACACTGGGGGAGATGTGGAACAGCTGCCCGTCTCTCCCTGCACATTTGTGAAGTGGTGACATCACAATTTTTTCCCCACTGGGGCAGGTAAGGCTGCTTTCTCCTCCAGTGGGAAAAAAAGTCCAAAACGGTATCACCAACTTTCAGGGAGGCCTTGTTTGAAAGGGGAGATTCTCACTTTTCAAATGAGAACTTCTTGAAAGTATTCCCCGGCTGTGGATCATGGCCATGCTGTGATCCATGTCGAGGAAAACTCACTAGAAAACAAGGATTTTATCTGAGGGAGGATGGCCCTCATGGAAGTGGGCCACCCAAGTGGTATAATTTTTTCAAATAAATGTTGGTTTCCTCCTAGGAAGGCGGGCTTCTGATTATGTTCCTGCTTGAGTAGTGAGGGAATCCATGGAGGAGGTCATGGGAGGGGGGTGCCAAAATTGATTGTCGCACTGTGTGCCACCAGTGCTAAAGGCTGTGATGATGGGTATGTTGCAAGGTGAAGTAGGACTGTGTCTTTTTTTAAGTGTTTTTGCAGAACCTGTTGAATGAGGGAAGAAGACAAGGTAAGGTGACCAATGTTATTTACTGTTGCATACATCACTCACACACAACCACCAACAGTTTTGTGAAAAACTTATCTGCCTTCTACGTAGGATAAAATTTTGGAAGGACTGTTTTAGTCACTTTTCAGAAATATCTGGGTTTGATAGGTTTCCCTACATGGTAGCCAATAATACTACACCGACCATTGTTATCGTGATTACAACAATACGTTTTGGGCCCTTCCCTGGTGTGAGTAATTGGCTGTAGGAAAGTACCATCTTGCCTGGCATGTTACCCCATTTTTCACTGTATATATGTTGTTTTAGTTGAATGTGTCACTGGGACCCTGCCAGCCAGGGCCCCAGTGCTCATAAGTGTGCCTGAATGTGTTACCTGTGTTATGACTAACTGTCTCACTGAGGCTCTGCTAATCAGAACCTCAGTGGTTATGCTCTCTCATTTCTTTAAAATTGTCACTAACAGGCTACTGACCAATTTTACCAATTTACATTGGCATACTGGAACACCCTTATAATTCCATAGTATATTGTACTGAGGTACCCAGGGTATTGGGGTTCCAGGAGATCCCTATGGGCTGCAGCATTTCTTTTGCCACCCATAGGGAGCTCTGACAATTCTTACACAGGCCTGCCACTGCAGCCTGAGTGAAATAACGTCCACGTTATTTCACAGCCATTTTACACTGCACTTAAGTAACTTATAACTCACCTATATGTCTAACCTTTACCTGGTAAAGGTTGGGTGCTAAGTTACTTAGGGGGTGATTCTGACCGCGGCGGACGGCGGTCGCCGCCCGCCAAGCGGTTCCCGCCGAAAGACCGCTCCGCGGTCAAAAGACCGCGTCGGTCATTCTGCCTTTACCACTGGGCTGGCGGGCGACCGCCGAAAGTCCGCCCGCCAGCCCAGCGGGAAACACCCTTCCCACGAGGAAGCCGGCTCAGAATGGAGCCGGCGGAGTGGGAAGGTGCGACGGGTGCAGTTGCACCCGTCGCAAATTTCAGTGTCTGCAAAGCAGAAACTGAAATTTTTTGTGGAGCCCTCTTACGGGGGCCCCTGCAGTGCCCATGCCATTGGCATGGGTACTGCAGGGGCCCCCAGGGGCCCCACGACACCCCATACCGCCATCCTGTTCCTGGCGGGCGAACCGCCAGGAACAGGATGGCGGTATGGGCTGTCAGAATCCCCATGGCGGCGCAGCAAGCTGCGCCGCCATGGCGGATTCCCATGGGCAGCGGAAAGTCGGCGGTACACCGCTGGCTTTCCGCTTCTGGCCGCGGCTGTACCGCCGCGGTCAGAATGCCCGGCGGAGCACCGCCAGCCTGTTGGCGGTGCTACCGCCAACCTCCGCCATGGCGGTAATTACCACCAGGGTCAGAATGACCCCCTTAGTGTGTGGGCACCCTGGCACTAGCCAAGGTGCCCCCACATTGTTCAGGGCCAATTCCCCGGACTTTGTGAGTGCGGGGACACCATTACACGCGTGCACTACATATAGGTCACTACCTATATGTAGCTTCACAATGGTAACTCCGAATATGGCCATGTAACATGTCTATGATCATGGAATTGCCCCCTCTATGCCATCCTGGCATAGTTGGCACAATCCCATGATCCCACAGGTCTGTAGCTCAGACCTGGGTACTGCCAAACTGCCTTTCCCGGGGTTTCACTGCAGCTGCTGCTGCTGCCAACCCCTCAGACAGGTTTCTGCCCTCCTGGGGTCCAGCCAGGCTTGGCCCAGGAAGGCAGAACAAAGGACTTCCTCAGAGAGAGGGTGTTACACCCTCTCCCTTTGGAAAATGGTGTTAGAGCTGGGGAGGAGTAGCTTCCCCCAGCCTCTGGAAAGGCTTTCATGGGCACAGATGGTGCCCAATTCTGCATAAGCCAGTCTACACCGGTTCAGGGACCCCTCAGCCCTGCTCTGGCGCGAAACTGGACAAAGGAAAGGGGAGTGACCACTCCCCTGACCTGCACCTCCCCTGGGAGGTGCCCAGAGCTCCTCCAGTGTGATCCAAACCTCTGCCATCCTGGAAACAGAGGTGCTGCTGGCACACTGGACTGCTCTGAGTGGCCAGTGCCAGCAGGTGACGTCAGAGACTCCTTCTGATAGGCTCCTTCAGGTGTTGCTAGCCTATCCTCTCTCCTAAGTAGCCAAACCCTCTTTTCTGGCTATTTAGGGTCTCTGTCTTTGGGGATTCCTTGGATAACAAATGCAAGAGCTCATCCGAGTTCCTCTGCATCTCTCTCTTCACCTTCTGCCAAGGAATCGACTGCTGACCGTGCTGGAAGCCTGCAAAACTGCAACAAAGTAGCAAAGACGACTACTGCAACTCTGTAACGCTGATCCTGACGCCTTCTCGACTGCTTTCCTGGTGGTGCATGCTGTAGGGGTAGTCTGCCTCCTCTCTGCACTAGATGCTCCGAAGAAATCTCCTGTGGGTCGACGGAATCGCCCCCCTGCAACTGCAGGCACCAAAGAACTGCATCACCAGTACCCTGGGTCTCCTCTCAGCACGATGAGCGAGGTCCCTTGAATCCAGGAACTCTGTCCAAGTGACTCCCACAGTCCAGTGACTCTTCAGTCCAAGTTTGGTGGAGGTAAGTCCTTGCCTCCCCACGCCAGACTGCATTTCTGGGAACCGCAACTTTTACAGCTACTCCGGCCTCTGTGCACATCTGGCAGAAATCCTTTGTGCAGAGTCCAGCCTGGGTCCACGGCACTCTAACCTGCATTGCACGACCTCCTAAGTTGTCATCTGGCGGCGTGGGACTCCTTTTTGCAACTTTGGGTGAGCACCATTTCACTCCACTTTGTAGTGCCTGTTCCGGCACTTCTGCGGGTGCTGCCTGCTTCTGAGAGGGCTCCTTGTCTTGCTCGACGCCCCCTCTGTCCCCAGACGCAATTGGCGACATCCTGGTCCCTCCTGGGCCACAGCAGCATCCAAAAACCCTAACTGCACGATTTGCAGCTAGCAAGGCTTGTTGGCAGTCTTTCTTCAGGAAAACACTTCTGCACAACTCTCCACGGCATGAGAGATCCGTCCTCCAAAGGGGAAGTTCCTAGCCCTTGTCGCTCCTGCAGAATCTTCAGCTTCTACTGTCCAGTAGCAGCTTCTTTGCACCCACAGCTGGCATTTCCTGGGCATCTGCCCATCTCCGACTTGCTTGTGACTTTTGGACTTGGTCCCCTTGTTCCACAGGTACCCTCGTTTGGAAATCCATCGTTGTTGCATTGCTGATTTGTGTCTTTCCTGCAGAATTCCCCTATCACGACTTCTATGTCCTTTGGGGAACTTTAGTGCACTTTGCACTCACTTTTCAGGGTCTTGGGGTGGGCTATTTTTCTAACCCTAACTGTTTTCTTACAGTCCCAGCGACCCTCTACAAGGTCACATAGGTTTGGGGTCCATTTGTGGTTCGCATTCCACTTTTGGAGTATATGGTTTGTGTTGCCCCTATCCCTATGTGTCCCCATTGCATCCTATTGTAACTATACATTGTTTGCACTGTTTTCTAATACTATTACTGCATATTTTGGTATTGTGTACATATATCTTGTGTATATTTGCTATCCTCATACTGAGGGTACTCACTGAGATACTTTTGGCATATTGTCATAAAAATAAAGTACCTTTATTTTTAGTATATCTGTGTATTGTGTTTTCTTATGATATTGTGCATATGACACTAGTGGTACTGTAGGAGCTTCACTCGTCTCCTAGTTCAGCCTAAGCTGCTCTGCTAAGCTACCATTATCTATCAGCCTAAGCTGCTAGACACCCTATACACTAATAAGGGATAACTGGGCCTGGTGCAAGGTGTAAGTACCCCTTGGTACTCACTACAAGCCAGTCCAGCCTCCTACATTGGTTGTGCAGTGGTGGGATATGTGCTCTGTTACTACTTACCACTTTTGTCATTGTACTTTTCATAAGAGAAAAATATACAAAACAAGTTCAGTGTATGTACACCTAACCAAAAAGTTTTTGCATTTCTTTTCTCACTTCTTTTCTAAAGTGCTGAAAACTACCTCTAACTTTCTAAAAAGTTCTTAAAAAGTTTGTAAAGTTTTTTTTTTTCTGTCTTTCTATATGTTCTGAAAAACTTTTTTCTCCTTTTTCTATCACTTAAACACTGTCTAAAATGTCTGGCACAGGCCAAACTGTTGATCTGTCCAAACTTGCTTATGATAACCTTAGCTGGAAAGGAGCAAGGAGTCTCTGCACAGATAGAGGTTTAAGTGTAAGGAAGAATCCTTCTAGAGAACTGTTAGTGAATATGCTTGTTGAACAGGATAAGGCCAGAGCTGGCACTACTGTTGAAAAGTTAGCTGATGGTTCCCACTCTGATTCTGGGGCACCCCTAGCAAAAGATGTGGGAGGGAAACTTCCAAGCCTGCCCCCTAGCAGACAACCTAGCATAGTTGGAACTGATGTTGAGTCACATCATACAGATAGTGTGGTCTCACATCTCAGTAAGAATATTCCTTCTCATCATAGTAGAAGTGCTGTTTCTGTGAGTCATGCTGTTAGGGTGCCTTCTGTTAGGGACAGGTCTCCTTCTGTCCTTTCTCATCATACTTCTTTTTCTAGACATGTCCCTCCCACCCACCCTGATGACAGATTGTTAGAAAGGGAGCTCAATAGATTGAGAGTGGAACAAACCAGACTGAAACTCAAGAAGCAACAGCTGGATTTGGATAGACAGTCCTTAGAAGTAGAGAAAGAAAGACAGAAGTTGGGTTTAGAAACCCATGGTGGCAGCAGCAGTATTCCCAATAGTCATCCGGCAAAAGAGCATGATTCTAGGAATCTGCACAAGATAGTTCCCCCTTATAAAGAGGGGGATGACATTAACAAGTGGTTTGCTGCACTTGAGAGGGCCTGTGCTGTACAGGATGTCCCTCAAAGGCAGTGGGCTGCTATCCTATGGCTATCATTTAGTGGAAAGGGTAGGGATAGGCTCCTTACTGTGAAAGAAAGTGAAGCCAATGATTACAAAGTTCTTAAGAATGCACTCCTGGATGGTTATGGCTTAACCACTGAACAGTACAGGATGAAGTTCAGAGAGACCAAAAATGAGTCTTCACAAGACTGGGTTGATTTTGTTGACCATTCAGTGAAGGCCTTGGAGGGGTGGTTACATGGCAGTAAAGTTACTGATTATGAAAGCCTGTATAACTTGATCCTGAGAGAGCACATACTTAATAACTGTGTGTCCGATTTGTTGCACCAGTACCTGGTGGACTCTGATCTGACCTCTCCCCAAGAATTGGGAAAGAATGCAGACAAATGGGTCAGAACAAGGTGAACAGAAAAGTTCATACAGGGGGTGACAAAGATGGCAACAAGAAGAAGGATGGTAAGTCTTCTGACAAGGGTGGGGACAAATCTAAAAATGAGTCTTCATCAGGCCCACAAAAACACTCTGGTGGGGGTGGTGGGCCCAAATCCTCTTCTAATCAAAACAAAGAAAAGAAACCATGGTGCTATTTATGTAAAATAAAAGGCCATTGGACAACAGATCCCAGTTGTCCAAAGAAAAGCACCAAGCCTCCTACCACTACAACCCCTACTGCTACACCTAGTGTCCCTACTAATAGCAGTGGTGGTGGGAGCAAACCTACTAAGAACCAATCCAAGGGAGTAGCTGGGCTCACTTTTGGTAACTTAGTTGGGGTTGGTCTTATTAGGGAGACCACAGAGGCTGTGTTAGTCTCTGAGGGGGCTATTGATTTAGCCACCTTAGTTGCTTGTCCCCTTAACATGGATAAGTACAAGCAACTACCCCTAATAAATGGTGTTGAGGTTCAGGCCTACAGGGACACTGGTGCCAGTGTTACAATGGTAATAGAGAAACTGGTCCACCCTGAACAACACCTACTTGGTCACCAGTACCAAGTAACCGATGCTCACAACAACACACTTAGCCACCCCATGGCTGTTGTAAATCTCAACTGGGGGGGGTTACTGGTCCAAAGAAAGTTGTGGTAGCCTCAGATATACCTGTAGACTGTCTACTAGGAAATGATTTGGATACATCAGCTTGGTCAGATGTGGAGTTGGAGGCCCATGCAGCAATGCTGGGCATCCCAGGGCATATTTTTGATTTAACCAGGGCTCAGGCCAAAAAGCAAAAAGGACAGGGTGACTTGGATCCTGGAACAATGGACCAAGTGCTCCCTAAAGCTAGGGCTAGTATAAGTAAAGCACTACCTACTATCCCTCCCTCTACAGTGGATTCTACTTCTGAGGAAGAAGAATTTCCACCCTGTGCAGAACCTACATCAGAGGAGCTGGAAGCAGACACTGCTGAGCTTTTGGGTGAAGGGGGGCCTGCCAAGGAGGAGCTGAGTGTGGCACAGCAAACCTGTCCCACACTAGAGGGTCTAAGACAGCAAGCTGTCAAACAAGCTAATGGGGATGTCAGTGACTCTCACAGAGTTTACTGGGAGGACAACCTCTTGTACACTGAAGCAAGGGATCCTAAACCTGGAACTGCCAGGAGGTTAGTGATTCCTCAGGAGTACAGAAAGTTCCTCCTAACTCTAGCCCACGACATTCCCCTAGCTGGACATTTGGGACAAATGAAAACTTGGGACAGACTTGTTCCCTTGTTTCATTGGCCTAGAATGTCAGAGGACACAAAATAATTTTGCAAGTCCTGTGAAACCTGTCAAGCCAGTGGCAAGACAGGTGGCACTCCAAAGGCACCCCTTATTCCATTGCCTGTGGTTGGGGTTCCCTTTGAAAGGGTAGGGGTTGACATAGTTGGCCCCCTTGACCCTCCTACTGCTTCAGGCAATAGGTTTATCTTGTTGGTAGTGGACCATGCCACAAGATATCCTGAAGCTATTCCTCTAAGGACCACTACAGCACCTGCAGTGGCAAAGGCCCTCCTGGGAATATTTTCCAGGGTGGGCTTCCCAAAAGAGGTGGTATCAGACAGGGGAAGCAATTTCATGTCTGCTTACTTAAAGGCCATGTGGAAGGAGTGTGGTGTGACATACAAGTTCACCACACCCTATCATCCACAAACAAATGGACTGGTGGAGAGATTTAACAAAACTCTCAAAGGCATGATTATGGGACTCCCTGAAAAACTCCGCAGGAGATGGGATATCCTTTTACCATGCCTCCTTTTTGCTTACAGGGAGGTACCCCAAAAAGGAGTGGGCTTCAGCCCCTTTGAACTCCTCTTTAGACACTCAGTAAGAGGTCCTCTAACACTTGTTAAGGAGGGTTGGGGACAACCTTTAAAAGCTCCAAAGCAAGACATAGTGGACTATGTACTTGGCCTCAGATCAAGGATGGCTGAGTACATGAAAAAGGCCAGTAAAAACCTTCAGGCCAGCCAAGAGCTCCAAAAGCAATGGCATGACCAGAAGGCTGTTTTGGTTCAGTACCAACCAGGGCAGAAAGTGTGGGTCTTGGAGCCTGTGGCCCCAAGAGCACTCCAAGATAAATGGAGTGGACCCCACACAATTGTTGAAAAAAAGGATGAAGTCACCTACTTAGTTGACTTAGGCACTGCCAGGAGCCCCCTTAGGGTGCTCCATGTCAATCGCCTGAAACCCTACTATGACAGGGCTGATCTCACCCTGCTCATGGCAACTGATGAGGGACAGGAAGAAGAGAGTGACCCTCTCCCTGATCTCTTCTCTTCCACAGAACAAGATGCTCTAGTGGAAGGTGTAGTTTTGGCTGATTGTCTTACTGCTGAGCAGAAAGACCATTGCATAAATCTCCTGGGTCAGTTTTCTGAACTCTTCTCTACTGTGCCAGGTACCACTTCTTGGTGTGAGCACACTATAGATACTGGAGACAGCTTGCCTGTCAAAAGTAAAATCTATAGGCAGCCTGACCATGTCAGGGACTGTATAAAGCAAGAGGTGCAGAAAATGTTAGAACTAGGAGTGGTTGAGCACTCTGAAAGTCCATGGGCTTCTCCTGTGGTACTTGTACCAAAACCTCATTCCAAAGATGGAAAGAAGGAAATGCGGTTTTGTGTTGACTACAGAGGTCTCAACCAGGTAACCAAAACTGATGCTCACCCTATACCCAGGGCAGATGAGCTCATAGGTACACTGGCATCTGCCAAGTATCTAAGCACTTTTGACTTGACTGCAGGGTATTGGCAGATCAAATTATCAGAAGATGCAAAAGCAAAAACTGCATTTTCAACCATTGGAGGCCATTACCAATTCACAGTAATGCCTTTTGGATTGAAAAATGCACCTGCCACTTTTCAGAGGTTGGTGAACACAGTCCTGCAAGGGCTGGAAGCTTTTAGTGCAGCATATCTGGACGATATAGCTGTCTTTAGCTCCAGCTGGGATGATCACCTGGTCCACCTATGGAAAGTTTTGGAGGCCCTGCAAAAGGCAGGCCTCACTATCAAGGCTTCAAAGTGCCAGATAGGCCAGGGGAAGGTGGTTTATCTGGGACACCTTGTTGGTGGGGAACAGATTGCACCACTTCAGGGGAAAATCCAAACTATTATAGATTGGGTTCCCCCTACTACTCAGACTCAGGTGAGAGCCTTCCTAGGCCTCACTGGGTATTACAGGAGGTTCATTAAGAACTATGGCTCCATTGCAGCCCCTCTTAATGACCTCACATCCAAGAAAATGCCTAAAAAGGTATTATGAACAGCAAACTGTCAGAAAGCTTTTGAGGAGCTGAAGCAGGCCATGTGCTCTGCACCTGTCCTGAAAAGCCCTTGTTACTCTAAAAAATTCTATGTCCAGACTGATGCATCTGAATTAGGAGTAGGGGCAGTCCTATCACAACTTAATTCTGAGGGCCAGGATCAACCTGTTGCTTTTATTAGTAGGAGGTTGACCCCTAGAGAAAAGAGTTGGTCTGCCATAGAGAGGGAGGCCTTTGCTGTGGTCTGGGCACTGAAGAAGTTGAGGCCATACCTGTTTGGCACTCACTTCATTGTTCAGACAGACCACAAACCTCTACTTTGGCTAAAACAAATGAAATGTGAAAATCCTAAATTGTTGAGGTGGTCCATATCCCTACAGGGAATGGACTATACAGTGGAACATAGACCTGGGAGTAGCCACTCCAATGCAGATGGACTCTCCAGATATTTCCACTTAGACAATGAAGACTCATCAGGTCATGGCTAGTCTTATTGTCCTTCGTTTGGGGGGGGGTTGTGTAGGAAAGTACCATCTTACCTGGCATGTTACCCCCATTTTTCACTGTATATATGTTGTTTTAGTTGTATGTGTCACTGGGACCCTGCCAGCCAGGGCCCCAATGCTCATAAGTGTGCCTGAATGTGTTACCTGTGTTATGACTAACTGTCTCACTGAGGCTCTGCTAATCAGAACCTCAGTGGTTATGCTCTCTCATTTCTTTAAAATGGTCACTAACAGGCTAGTGACCAATTTTACCAATTTACATTGGCATATTGGAACACCCTTATAATTCCCTAGTATATGGTACTGAGGTACCCAGAGTATTGGGGTTCCAGGAGATCCCTATGGGATGCTGCATTTCTTTTGCCATCCATAGGGAGCTCTGACAATTCTTACACAGGCCTGCCACTGCAGCCTGAGTGAAATAACGTCCACGTTATTTCACAGCCATTTTACACTGCACTTAAGTAACTTATAAGTCACCTATATGTCTAACCTTTACCTGGTAAAGGTTGGGTGCTAAGTTACTTAGTATGTGGGCACCCTGGCACTAGCCAAGGTGCCCCCACATTGTTCAGGGCCAATTCCCTGGACTTTGTGAGTGCGGGGACACCGTTACACGTGTGCATTACATATAGGTCACTACCTATATGTAGCTTCACAATGGTTACTCCGAATATGGCCATGTAACATGTCTATGATCATGGAATTGCCCCCTCTATGCCATCCTGGCATAGTTGGCACAATCCCATGATCCCACAGGTCTGTAGCTCAGACCTGGGTACTGCCAAACTGCCTTTCCCGGGGTTTCACTGCAGCTGCTGCCAACCCCTCAGACAGGTTTCTGCCCTCCTGGGGTCCAGCCAGGCTTGGCCCAGGAAGGCAGAACAAAGGACTTCCTCAGATAGAGGGTGTTACACCCTCTCCCTTTGGAAAATGGTGTGAAGGCAGGGGAGGAGTAGCCTCCCCCAGCCTCTGGAAATGCTTTCATGGGCACACATGGTGCCCATTTCTGCATAAGCCAGTCTACACCGGTTCAGGGACCCCTTAGCCCTGCTCTGGCGCGAAACTGGACAAAGGAAAGGGGAGTGACCACTCCCCTGACCTACACCTCCCCTGAGAGGTGCCCAGAGCTCCTCCAGTGTGCTCCAGACCTCTGCCATCCTGGAAACAGAGGTGCTGCTGGCACACTGGACTGCTCTGAGTGGCCAGTGCCAGCAGGTGATGTCAGAGACTCCTTCTGATAGGCTCCTTCAGGTGTTGCTAGCGTATCTTCTCTCCTAAGTAGCCAAACCCTCTTTTCTGGCTATTTAGGGTCTCTGCTTTGGGGATTTCCTTAGATAACGAATGCAAGAGCTCATCCGAGTTCCTCTGCATCTCTCTCTTCACCTTCTGCCAAGGAATCGACTCCTGACCACGTTGGAAGCCTGCAAAACTGCAACAAAGTAGCAAAGACGACTACTGCAACTCTGTAACGGTGATCCTGCCGCCTTCTCGACTGCTTTCCTGGTGGTGCATGCTGTGGGGGTAGTCTGTCTCCTCTCTGCACTAGAAGCTCCGAAGAAATCTCCCGTGGGTCGACGGAATCGTCCCCCTGCAACCGCAGGCACCAAAGAACTGCATCACCGGTACCCTGGGTCTCCTCTCAGCACAACGAGCGAGGTCCCTTGAATCCAGCAACTCTGTCCAAGTGACTCCCACAGTCCAGTGACTCTTCAGACCAAGTTTGGTGGAGGTAAGTCCTTGCCTCCCCACGCCAGAATGCATTGCTGGGAACCGCGACTTTTGCAGCTACTCCGGCCTCCGTGCACTTCCGGCGGAAATCCTTTGTGCACCGTCCAGCCTGGGTCCACGGCACTCTAACCTGCATTGCACGACCTCCTAAGTTGTCCTCCGGCGGCGTGGGACTCCTTTGTGCAACTTTGGGTGAGCACCATTTCACTCCACTTTGTAGTGCCTGTTCCGGCACTTCTGTGGGTGCTACCTGCTTTTGAGAGGGCTCCTTTTCTTGCTCGACGCCCCCTCTGTCCCCAGACGCAATTGGCGACATCCTGGTCCCTCCTGGGCCACAGCAGCATCCAAAAACCCTAACTGCACGATTTGCAGCTAGCAAGGCTTGTTGGCAGTCTTTCTTCAGGAAAACACTTCTGCACAACTCTCCACGGCATGAGAGATCCGTCCTACAAAGGGGAAGTTCCTAGCCCTTGTCGCTCCTGCAGAATCTTCAGCTTCTACTGTCCAGTAGCAGCTTCTTTGCACCCACAGCTGGCATTTCCTGGGCATCTGCCCATCTCCGACTTGCTTGTGACTTTTGGACTTGGTCCCCTTGTTCCACAGGTACCCTCGTTTGGAAATCCATCGTTGTTGCATTGCTGATTTGTGTCTTTCCTGCAGAATTCCCCTATCACGACTTCTATGTCCTTTGGGGAACTTTAGTGCACTTTGCACTCACTTTTCAGGGTCTTGGGGTGGGCTATTTTTCTAACCCTAACTGTTTTCTTACAGTCCCAGCGACCCTCTACAAGGTCACATAGGTTTGGGGTCCATTCGTGGTTCGCATTCCACTTTTGGAGTATATGGTTTTTGTTGCCCCTATCCCTATGTGTCCCCATTGCATCCTATTGTAACTATACATTGTTTGCACTGTTTTCTAATACTATTACTGCATATTTTGGTATTGTGTACATATATCTTATGTATATTTGCTATCCTCATACTGAGGGTACTCACTGAGATACTTTTGGCATATTGTCATAAAAATAAAGTACCTTTATTTTTAGTATATCTGTGTATTGTGTTTTCTTATGATATTGTGCATATGACACTAGTGGTACTGTAGGAGCTTCACTCGTCTCCTAGTTCAGCCTAAGCTGCTCTGCTAAGCTACCATTATCTATCAGCCTAAGCTGCTAGACACCCTATACACTAATAAGGGATAACTGGGCCTGGTGCAAGGTGTAAGTACCCCTTGGTACTCACTACAAGCCAGTCCAGCCTCCTACATTGGCCCAACCACACAAGTGAGGCACCTTTTTCTGGGAAGACTTGGGGTAAGGCTGAGTGGTAGGATATTCATGACTGGCTTCAGATTCCAGAACTTTCCATCACAGAAATTTGAAGCAAAATAGGTTTTTTTTCATCATTTGAGGTTTTCAGGGGGTTCTGGGTGAAAAAACTTGGTGTGACCCATGCAAGTCAGTCCTTCCTATATACCGCTAGGTGTCTAGTTTTAAAAAATGTACAGGTTGCCTAGGTTTCCCTGGGTGGTAGCTGAACTAGGGTCCAAAATCTTAAGCTACCCACATTGGAAAAAGAGGACCAGTTTTTGGTGGAAAAATGTGATGTGCTCATGTAGAGTTTTGGGACATTTCCTGTTGCAGGCACTAGTCTATTCACACAAGTGAGGTACCATTTTTATCGAGACACCTGGGAGAGTGCTGGGTGAAAGGAAGTTTGTGGCTCACCACAGATTCCAGAACTTTCCAACACAGAAATGTGAGGAAAATATGTTTTTGAGTCAAAGTTTGAGGTTTGCAGGGAATTCTGGGTGAAAAATGTGGTGTGAGCCATGCAGGTCAACCCACTCTGGATACCCCTAGGTGTCCAGTTTAAAAAAATGTATAGTTTGACTAGGTTTCCTTAGGTGCTGTCTGTGCTAGGGTCCAAAATCTCGAGCTACCCATGTTGGAAAAAAGGACCAGTTTCCTGTTGCAGGCACTAGGAGTACCCACACAAGTGAGGTACCATTTTTATCGGGATACCTGGTGGAATGCCAGGTGGGATGAATTCTGTGGCTCCCCACAGATTCCAGAACTTTCCAACACAGAAATATGAGGAAAATGTGTTTTTTGAGTCAAACTTTGAGGTTTGCAGGGAATTCTGGGTACAAAATGTGGTGTGAGCCATGCAAGTCAACCCACCCTGGATACCCCTAGGTTTCTAGATTTAAAAAATGTATAGTTTGACTAGGTTTCCTTAGGTCCCGGCTCAGCTTGGGTCTAAAATCTCAAGCTACCCACATAGGGAAAAAAGACCAGTTTTCAGTGGAAAAATGTGATGCTTCCATATTGGGTTTTGGGATGTTTCCTGTTGCAGTCACTAGGTCTACCCACACAAGTGAGATGCCATTTTTATCAGGATACCTGGGGGAATGCCAGGTGGAAGGAAGTTTGTGACTCCTCACAGATTCCTGAACTTTCCATCTCAGAAATGTGAGGAAAATGTTTGTTTTTTAGTTTTAGTTTTGCAAGGGATTCTGGGTAAAACAATGTGGTGTGAGCCAGGCAAGTCATCTCACCATAGATACCCCTCAGTATTTAGTTAAAAAAAATGTAAAGATTGGCTAGGTTTCCTAGGTGCTGGTTGAGCTAGGGTCCAAAAGCTTGAGCTACCTACATTGGAAAGAAAAGGACCAGTTTTCTGTAGAAAAATGTGATGCGACTATGATGTGTTTAGGGATGTTTCCTGTCACAGACAGTAGGTCTACCCACACAAATGAGGTATCATTTTTATTGGGAGACCTGGAGGAATGCCAGGTGGAAGAAGTTGGTAGCTCCCCTCAGATTTCAGAACTTTCCATCACAAACATTTGAGGAAAATATTTTTTAGTCAAAGTTTAAGGTTTGCAAGGGATTCTGGGTAAAAACACATGGTGTGAGCCATGTAAGTCATCCCACCCTGGATGCCCAAAGGTTTCTAGTTTAAAGAAATGCACAGGTTGGCTAGGTTTCCCTTGATGCCGGCTGAGTTAGGGTCCAAAACCTCGGGTGGGGGGGAACAGCAGTTAGGGGGCTAATGTACTTTTGTCCTGTAAGATTACAAAATACTTTTGTACAAAATGTAATTCTTCTGATGCTAATATATAAATGAATAACAGTAAGGGCAGTCAACAATTGCTTTATTCCCCATCTCATGCCTCCGAAGTTTGATCCATCCTTGTTATTGACTGTTATGTATTGATTGTTCGATGATGGGGATTTTCGGGAGCAGCCCGATAAGTTCTCTCGGTTTTGTGTGCATGGTGAGAGAATGTACGCTGCCCTGGTTTCATATTTTCCTTTATTCTGCATATTAGAAAGTTATGTTCTAGTTGTAGGTTGAATGGTCCCATTATTGGAATACCTTGTGATCGGTGAGGATATTTCTTCTAGATGGTTCTTTCTCTCGTAAGTTTCTTAAGGTACATACTCTAGTCATGGTGATCTGACACCGTTTCGACAAATGTATATAGATGTTTCTAACCTACCTCACGTCGTTTTGTTAGTGTGAGTAAGTCGCAGGCTCCACCTGGCTGTGAGTCTGTCACCATGTGAGTGCCGGCGGAATTCACTCTATTGAAATGGTGGCATTCTATTTAACAGGAATGATTCTTTCTGAGGTGGCTCTGCGTTGCTTCTTCTGACATTTTGTTTTAGCAGAAAGTAAATTGTATTTAGTTCGTCATTGTTCACTTTTCTCTCCAATGGATGTGTTTGTTTACAGGCAGAATACCACGTCTGCCTTTATTGATGACATTTCATTGCAACCAACCTAACATCCACACAACAGTCAACCAAAAATGCAGGTAGCCGATCAATACACAAATCGTATTCTGCGAGACCATTTATTTTGTTGTTTTTAAACGAATGTAGAAACGTATGTGCGATTGTGGATTTTTTTAGTTTCGAAAAATTCATTTTGACTGGCAGTGCACATATCATGTTTTCACGTCTGTATTGATGTGAGACTGTAGACTTTCATTCATGTGTTGCTAAAATACTGACCCTGTTAGACTACAACATGACCGCACATTGCACTACAATGGTTGTGCAGTCCACATTTCACCTTGATCCTTTTTTACTTTCCCCCTGATTAAAACATATTGTGCTCTGAATCTGCACCTCTACACCCACTTCTTGAAATCATAAGAGTCATGCCCTCCAAACCCTGTCAACTCTGTAACTATTACTAAGTCACTCCTCCTGGACTCATTAGCCATCGGGAATACCGCCACTAGGAGTGGATTGCTGTTCTAGCTTTTTTTCCTTATCCATTTTACATCACCTAACATCTACGGAACAATTGCGGTCCTATTGTGCTCCATTAGTGGTTTTCTCAGGTTTGAGCCAAACTCACTCAAATTATCGCTGTCATTTTTAGTGGGCTGCACTGTCAAGGCCCTACGGAGCACAACTGTTCTGCTTCCCACTGGTCTGGTTACTGTTAAAGAGATTTACAGTTAATGTAAATTCTGAATCTTATCCTGCAAAGCATTCAGAGGCCCATTGTAACCATCGGAAGCCTCCTTTTAAAGCCTGCTATAAGCAGGCGTTAAAAGTGCCGGAAAAAATGCCTCAAGGAAATCTTTTAGATTTATTTGTGTCATTTTTTCAGCCCCCCCCCTAATGGGGGAACACCCCTTTTGCATGCCATGTGCCTGGCACAGGCACAATGTAGTGCAAAGGGTTACAAAGTGGCGTAATACATGCGTTGCACCACTTTGTAAATATGGTGCGGCATTTCTGGTAATCTAACGCCACATTAGCATTTAAAAAAATGACGCTAATGTGGCATTGGAATGACCCTTGGGGCTCTTAAATATGCCTCTAAATCCATTTTAGAGTTACTATACCACACTGACCACTGTAACATTCTGGATAAGTGGATTCAGCTGGTGCTGGAAGAAATTTGAAGTGGGTGTGCCTGGATTAGTTAATGATGAGTGAAATCGAAGGGCATGGTAGAGTGACTTAGGTAAAGCACAATGTGCCACTGGAACCAGGGGCGGCTCCTTTGTCATGGCGAAGGAGCATTGCCCCCAGCTGAGCCAGCAGCTGAAAGATAAAATGGTTATGTGAAGGGAGGGGTGGAGCTGTGTCATTGTGGGTGGGGGGAGGAGAGAGTCCACCTAAGTGCGCATGTGTGTTTGGACGTCTGTCCTAGGCTGGCCAAACACACATGAACACTTAGGTTTCTCCAGCCCAGCTGTGTTAACCAACTGGGCTGGAGAAACTGCACTGGCCCCAGGATTGTATCTGAGCGGCAGTCCAAGCCACTCACACCAATTCTGGCACTGATTTCCTACTAGGTTTAGCATGAAAGCAGCGCCAGGGTTGCTGGGGAGCCTGTACTGGTGTTCCAGTGAATGCTGGGACACCACATCAATGGAAGGAAGAGGAGCACCATGGCAGGAGATGGCAGCAGCAAAAGGTAAGGTTTTTTTTTTTTTTTTTTTTTGTATTGCCCCGTCCGTGTCCCTGTCCCTCCATCCGCCTTCCCCTCGCCTTGAGATTGGCAGTGGGTGCTGCTGAATGGATCCAAGATATATCTGACTGATGAACCCTAACTAGCAAAAAAACAGACCTATACTGCTTGTGTTAAAGGGGGACCTGGCCTGGCAGTTTTATGTGTTGCCCTAACTGAGACAAGTATGCCCAAGTGTGGGCCCCATGCATACTGCACTACCAGCACCAAGCTATGTTTGGCTGATAAGCCCTAACTAGGGTGAAACTGGTCTCAGGTTGCTTGTGTTCCTGTTCAGGGAGTACCTGGCATGGCATTTCAGTCTGGATTATTATCATTGGAGCATGGTTAGGACCGATTTGCATATGGCTAGGTCTAATTCTCTGTAACAAAATTTTCAAAATTTCAGGAAAAGTAAATTGAGTGACTTTCGCATGCAAGGAGACACCTCATATTGAAAATACATGGATTTGTTTGAGCATACTAGTATGATAAATGTGGCACAGTTTGGCTTTTAGTCCTGACCTCGTGATATACCTCAGAAAAATACAATTGTCCAGATTTTTTCATTTTTGATTAGTGTCTTTGTATCATTAGAGAAGTAATTATGCTTGGGTAGATATTGCTAGTCCGGGCTGTTTTTTTCTGCATGACATTTTTTAAAAAATGCAGATGTGATGCAGTGATGATGTAATATGTCACAAACCAAGAGAACTATATACTTATTATTGGTGTCAAAACTTAGGTTTTGGGGGTCAAGTCGTCTTATAGAGACAATAAATAATTCCTCAGAGCAACCCTTCCACCATTTTCCAAAATGGTGGCTGTATAATGAAATGTTTTAGCCATCAGATTGGTAATTTATTTTAATATTATTTTCGTTTCTGGTTTTCCGTTAATTCAAATTCGTAAACATCATCAAAGCAAGTGGTAGCAGAGGACCTTTACCTCCTGACAAGAGTGTTGCTAACTACAAAATCTGAGGACTCCTTCAACAAAAGAAAATGTGTAATGTGCTAAGCTAATCCATAAGAAAAGCCAACATCAACTGTGGCTGGACAGAAGAGAGTTTGAGATGCTGTGGAAATATGGCAAGACAAGGTTCACAAAAGATTGAAATTGATGGACGAAGTGGATCAAATATTTTATCATTGTAGCCACAGGCATAATGAAGTTTAAAGGGTTACAAAGTGGCGCAATACATGTGTTGCACCACTTTGAAAATAAGGAGTGGTGTGTTAGGTCATCTAACGCCACATTAGCATAAAAAAATGACGCTAATGTGGCATTGGAATGGCCCTTAGGGCTCTTAAATATGCCCCTAAATCCATTTTAGAGTTAGTATACCCCACCGACCACTGTAACATTCTGGATAAGTGGATTCAGCTGGTGCTGGAAGAAATTTTGAAGTGGGTGTGCCTTGACTAGTTAGTGATGGGTGAAATCGAAGGGCATTATAGAGTGACTTAGTGAAAGCACAAAGGGGCATATTTATACTCTGTTTGCACCGAATTAGCATAATTATTTTTTACTATAATTCGGTGCAAAACTAATTCCATATTTATATTTTGCCGCTAGACCTCATCTAGCACCACATTTATGCAGTTAACGCAATTTTTTGGACGTGGAAACCTACCTTGCCTTAATGAGATTCAAAGTAGACGTTCCCCTGCAAAAAATTACTCTATGGCCATAACGCCATATTTATACTCCTGTGCAAAAATGGTGCATGGGAGTGAGGAGGGGTCAAAAAATGGTGCAAAGCTTGCTTTGCCCCATTTTTTAACGCCTGGGTCAAGGCAGGTGTTAGGGGACCTGTGGGCCTATTTTCATGGTGGAACAACATGGAATAAGCCCACAGGTGCCCTCCCCAGGCCCCACGGTCACCCCCACCCACAACAGAGGGACAGCGGAGGATTGGGGACCCCATCCCAGGTAAGAACAGGTAAGTATTTTATTTTGTTTTTTTAAATGCCATTGGGTGCCCTGAAATGGGCTGCCATACATGGCACAGGGTGCAAAGGCCAAGCCGAGGGGACGCTGGTCCACTGTGCTGGGCATTGGAATGGTGGGCATTACTCCTGTCTTTTCTAAGACAGGAGTCATGTAGTATGGATGGTTTTGCATCAGAAAATGACTCTGGGCAGGTTAGAGTCATTTTATTTTTACCCTAACCTGCCTAACGTCATTGTTTGGTGCAAAAAATCCTTCTTCCCTACCGAAAGTCCCACCCGACTAACGTCATTTTCTTTTTTTTACACTAGCCTACCCTTTGCACTGGCTTTCACCATTCCATAAATATGGTGCCCGGCTGGTGCACAGAAATGATGCAAGTTGGTGCTAAACTGTTTGGTGCAAAACTGCATTAGTGCAGTTTTGCCCCAAAAAGTATAAATCAGGGGCAAAGTGCCACTGGAACCAGGGGTGGCTCCTTTGCAATGGCGAAGGAGCGTCACCCCCGGCGGAGCCAGCAGCTGGAAGATAAAAATATATTTCAATATCATTTTATCTTTCAGCTGCTGGCTCAGCCAGCAGAATGTGAAGGGAGGGGTGGAGCTGTGCCACATTAGGTGGGGGGGGGGAGTAGGAGAGAGTGTACCTAAGTGCACATGTGTGTTTGGATGGCCGTCCTTGGCCGGCCAAACACACATGAGCACTTAGGTTTCTCCAGCCGGGCTGTGTTGAACAGCTAGGCTGGATAAACTGCACAGGCCCCAAGATTGTGTCTGAGCAGCAGTCCAAGCCACTCACACCAATCCTTGCACTGCTTTCCTACTAGGCTTAGCATGAAAGCAGCGCCAGGGTTGCTGAGGAGCCTATGCTGGTGTCTCAGGGAGTGCTGGGACACCACATTGATGGAAGGAAGAGGGGCAACTTGGTGGCAGCAGCAAAAGGTAGGTTTTATTTTTTATTTTTTTATTGCCCCATCCACGGCCCTGTGCCTGCCCCCAACCGCCCCTCGCCTTGAGATTTGCGGTGGGTGCCGCTGACTGGATCCAAGATATATCTGACTGATGAACCCTAACTAGCACAAACTGGACCTAAGCTGCTTGTGTTAAAGGAGGACCTGGCCTGGCATTTTTCTGTGCTGCCTTAACTGAGACAAGTATGCCCAGGTGTGGGATCCATGCACACTACATTACTAGAACCAAGCTATATCTAGCTGATACGCCCTAACTAGGGTGAAACTGGTCTCAGGTTGCTTGTGTTCCTGTTCAGAGAGTACCTGGCATGGCAGTTCAGTCTGGACTGTTTTCATTGGAGCATGGTTAGGACAGATTTGCATATTGCTCGATATAATTCTCTGTAACAAAATTTTTGAAATTTCAGGAAAAGTCAATTCAATTGCATGTAAATTTCACAGAATGGCTTTTGGGATATCTTGAGTGACTTTTGCCTTTAAGGGTACACCTCATATTAAAAATACATGAACTCGGTTGAGCATGCTCGAATGAGAAATGTGGCACAGTATGGCCTTTAGTCCTGGCCCCTTGATATACCTCCGTAAAAAAATTGTTGACCAGAGATTTTCATTTTTGATTTGTGTTTTTTTATCATTTGAGAAGTAATTAAGCTTGGGTAGACATTGACAATCCCGGCTGATTATTTCTGGATGACATTTTAAAAAATGGCAGATGTTTTGCAGTGATGATGTAATGTGTCAGAAACCATGAGACCTATATACTTCATCTTGGTGTCAAAACATAGGTTTTGGGGGTCAAGTAGTCTCATAGAGACAGTAAATAACTCCTCAGAGCAACCCTTCCACCATTTACCAAAATGGTGGCTCTACAATGAAATGTTTTAGCCATCATATTGGTGATCTACTTTAATATTGTTTTTGTTTCAGGTTTTCCGTTAATTCAAATTCAGAAACATCAGTAAAGCAGCGATAGCAGAGTGTTGCTAACTTCAAAATCTGAAGAGTCCATCAACAAAGTAAAATGTGTCATGTGCCAAGCTAAGCCATAAGAAAAGCCAACATCAACTGCGTTGGACAGAAGAGAGTTTGAGATGCTGTAGAAATATGGCAAGACAAAGTTCACAGAAGATTGAAATTGATGGATGAAGTTGATCAAATATTTTATCATTGTAGCCTCAAGTGCTATAAGTCGTATACAATGGAAAAAAGCCTGGAAAACAATTGTCAAAAAAAGCAGTAACTAGTCAATCACAACAAGCACCTAAGTCTTCTAAGAAAGAGATTAAAACCAAACCCAATGCCCATCCACTCAGAAGATCAATGGCTACCCCTTACCCACCTGTAACTACTGAGCAGAAAGCAGAAAATCTTCAATGTGTTACATGTGGTTTAGCCAGAAGAAGGGCCAAAGAGATTGACGAAAGAAAAAAGTACAGAGTATGTGGGACTTAAAAGGCACATCTTTTTATCTGGAGCTAGTTGCTTCCAAGATTAAGTTTTTAGCCGAGTAGCTGATCTAAACAGTGATGTGAATGAATTTGCAATGTATTTGTATGCCCACCCAAAATGCATGCGTGGAAACATAAAAAAATAGCAATGTACAATGAGCTCCCAGCAACAACGTATCCACCAGCCTTCAGATACGTTTGCACTCTTTGAAAAAACAATTAAGGTTTTAAAGGCACTCTTGAGTGCTGACTATAGATTCACACTCAGTGAGATCAGAGAAGTAAATGGTCAACATTGATAAAACTGTATTGATCCATAATAATAAAATTAAGATTTTTCAGGTGCGAATGTACAATGACAGATTTCATTTTTGCCAGACTAACAAAAAGAATGAGCCACTAATGGTGTTCTCGGCTGATTTGACTCCTGAAGTTCTTGCTGCTGTAATAAGATCAGAGGATGCAGTAAAATCAGCATGAATCAGTTTAAGAAACTTCCTGAAAGATTTAGATTTTGGACTTAATGAGAAATGTTGTGATGCCCCACAGCACCTCAAATCATGGGAGTCAACAAGAATGCCTGATGTTGTCTTAACATTTCTTACATGATTGTATAATATCAGCAAAGCAAAACTTTTACAAACTAAAGTTCTTGAGTTCAAACAGAAGCCAACAACATTGCTGATTACTTTGAAGAGATAAGGGCCGAAGTGGAAGACCCTCCCATGAACCAATAGTCTTATGCTGTGCAAATGTGCTGTCTTTTCAAAATTACATCACGGCAAAAAGAAAACTCTACTATACAGGATGACTGCCCACACAATCTATGACAAGTGCAAAAGTAGAGAGCTAATCACTTCAATGAATAAGATTGATGTATCAACAAGTTATAATGACATAGTATGGAGCAGGAACTTGTTAGCATCTCTTGTGAATCTGGCAGCATACCACTTCCTAGTCACTTTACCAGGAAAGGATTTACAATTGTTGTTCCTGATAATTTTGAAGACAGATCTTTGTCTGGAACATCCAGCACATGTGATACTGCCATGGTGCTTTTTCAAGACTGTACCAGTGAAGTAGCTGCTGGAAACAAGCTGTGTCAGCTGTAGGCATAAACAAATGAAGCTGCAAACTTATTACCCAACTGCCTTGCCAACTTGCGAAAATCACTTCAAGCCATCAAAACCTCCCAGTCTACCATAAAGTACCAAAGTGGCAGAGGACATGGATCTTCTTCTATCAGATGCTGTGGTCCGCAAAGCTGATTTAACTGAATTTATCATATTGCTTATTTGGTGCAGACTGAAGGATGAAGAAAAGACAGTTCCTCTATGGGCTGGAATTCATGCTTTGATCTCCCAGAATACCACCCCACTGAAGAAGGTTCGGCGTTTACCAGTAATACCATCTCCAGTCAGAAACTATGCAATGGTGCACAGATCTAAAGAATTTTAAAAATGTGCGTGCTCAGCTTGAAGACTGGTCTATCCTGCACATGTTCTGTGATGAAGGTGTTTTCAATATTGTAGCTAGCATTTTTATGAGCAATCCAGTAAAATTTGAAGAACTTTATCCAATGATGGGCATTTTCCACATGACAAAAGTTGTATTGCGGTGTGCAGGACGTTATCTCACTGGATGTGACATAGCCAACGCACTTATTGAGGCTGAAATCTTTGATAGCAAAACTGTCCAGTCAGTTTGAGTGGAAACCATTATGTTCATCCATTTCAAGGAATGTTCACCATATTTGAGGTTATAGAAACAGTGCTTTGAATTTGGCTTTCTGGAACAAGAGTGACAAATTAGGTTTTGCATATCTAGGCCACGGTCTAGGAGTAATCAGATGTCGTTGGTGGCTGCCAGGAGGGCTGTCTCTATGCTGTAGTTGCTGCGGACGCCGGACTGGGAGCTGTCCAGGGAGTTGTTGGCCTCGATAAAATTTAGCAGTTGTACATTGATTGCTTTATCCAGTACTTTGGCAGGGTAAGGTAGCAGCAGGATGGGCTGGAAATGTTTTTGTTCTGATGGGTTGGCCGAAGGTTTCTTCAGGAGAGGGCGTATTTCAGCAAGTTTCCAGTCCTCAGGGAAGGTGCCATTGTTGATGGAGCAGTTGATTCTGTTCCGGAGCTCGGGCAATGGATGCGCTGGCTCTGATGAATATGTGGTTTGGACAGGGTCCGTGGAGGCTCCGGAGCGGGTGCTGTTTATGATGCTGACTGTTTCCTCTGTGGTGAACTTGGACCAGCTGTGGATGGTCTGGGTGGGTTCTGGGGGGGGGGGGGTCGGTCACAGGTTTTGGTTCCAGGATTTTCCGTGAGGAAGCTGTTGTAGATGTCCTGGATCTGGTGGTGGAAAAAGGTGGTGAATTTATGGCTGAGGTCCTGTGACGGAGTGATGCTGATGGCTCCAGAGGGGGGGATCTGTGAACTCATTTATGACTGAGAAGAGTTTCTTAGAGCTCTGTGCGGAGGAGTTGATTTGCTCCCAGAGTGCTTTCTTCTTTGCGTTCTTGATTTTTCAGCAGTGGGCGACGGTTGCGGCTCTGAATGGTTTGGATGTTTCTCCATTTTTTCTCTAAACGTCTGTGGGTACGCTTTGATTCTTGGAGTTCGGTGGTGAACCAGCTGGCTTTCTTAGGTATGCGTTTGGCCGATGTCAAACGGAGGGGGGCTAGAGTGTCAGCACATTCGGTGATCCATGCATTTAGATTGCATGCTGCTTTGTTGGCGTCATCGAAGGGATGAGGGAGGGATTTGGCGAGGGATGAGGTGAGTTACGCATTGGTGATTTCCTTCCATTCCCTGTGGGGGTCCTGAGGGTGCGGCTGCTGGGTACGGTGATTGTGAAGTGTATGTAGCGGTGGTCAGTCCAGTCTGGAGTGGAGATGTTCTCAAAGGTGATCCAGTTGCTTGAGATGAAGATGGGGTCCAGTGTGTGTCTTGTGATGTGTGTAGGTGCAGAGACCAGCTGTCTGAAGCCGAGGGAGGTTAGGTTGTTAAGTAGAGCCGTGGTGTTTAGGCATACCACCAGTAGCAAAAGGAGACCAAAATCAAGTAAAATGTTCCAAAAGGGCCCAAAATATTGGCCTTCAAAAGATTTGACCTTTGACCCCTTAGCGAGGCCCAGAGCTTGTGATGCACTGCTGCCAAAGCCTTTCTTACCCTCAGGGTGTGGCAAGGCCAGGGGATCGCTACGAGGAGAATACTGGCAATTAAGCTGGAAGGGGAAGTGTGTGGGGTCCCCATGACAGATGTTCCAAATTGCCCTGGGAGGCTATCCTTCTGGAGTATTTATACAAAGGAACCCCATCCCTGACCCCCCCATGCCAGAGAGGGTGGGAAAGTAGCGTTGTACTTCCCACACCAGAGGAGAGAGCAGGGAGTGGTACAGGATCCCATTCCTGGGCCCGAGAGCTGAAGGCG
This sequence comes from Pleurodeles waltl, assembly GCF_031143425.1. Classification (NCBI taxonomy): domain Eukaryota; kingdom Metazoa; phylum Chordata; class Amphibia; order Caudata; family Salamandridae; genus Pleurodeles; species Pleurodeles waltl. The sequence continues at coordinate 82,687,437 of NC_090439.1, forward strand.
GTAGGGGAAGTGCTGCATCTATCCCCCGGATGTGGTGGGCCGACCCCCTACCCATGCCTGTGTCTGGGGGGAGCTGGCGGCTACCATATCACTCATGCAAACAGTGCTGCCAGCTCCCGCGGGCAACAAAGATAATGCTGCCAATACAAGGAGCCAGCAGGGGCCGCCAGGGTTGAATTTCCTGGGATGCCTCCCATTGTTGCAGCACACTGAGTGCCCAGGGTACAGCAGACGCCAGACTAAATACAATATAAAACAAAAAAGGACATGCTGCGTGGAGTAAGGCTGCACAGCAAAGATTAAAAAAGCCAGCTGCACTACCTGCAACAGTGGAAGAGCTACTCATTGCTTATTCACTGCTCCTAGAGGAGCGCCACATATAGCCCTATGGAGCTTGCAGATTTGGCTCTGTTTCTCTATCCGTGGTGGCCTCAGCATGATGGGGCCACCACAAACAAGTTCTAAGAGTGCAGGGGAGTTACAGGAGTGGTGCAGCCTCCCCTCAAACAGGACTTAAGCAGCGCCTACCCTAAGTTTGGTAGGACTGCAAATACGTGACTACCCCAGAGTTTTCCCTGGAATTCAATCACTGCCCTGACAACAGCATGTGCTTTCCAGCTAGTAATGGCATGCCCTCTATGGGTGAAGTTTATGATTAGATGTTCTTTGTGAACAAAGCATAACGTTCTCTAGGGGCTATGTTTACAATTATGTTTTCAATGTTGCAACTTTATTACACATACAAAAACCTCTGATACATGCATATATATTTTTCTTATAATGCATTATTGAAATAGTTATGTCAACAGCCACTCCTGATCGAAGTATATATGCTTTATTGCCAGTAATAAGGGCATTCATTCATGGTTATATTTGATTATTGCATTTAAGTTCAAGATAATGTTTTGACATATATTTTGTGGCCTGGCCCCCTTTAGAGGGTCAGTGGTGATTACGCAATGGCATCAAAAGGTACTTCCATGTGACTTATGTGTTTTTGTAAATTACTGCGCGGGATTGAGTAGTGTTTATGTAATGAATGTACTTTTCCTTTTTCAAAAGAAAAAGCACAGACTGGACAATCATTCATTGAGTGCTATTATCGCGTGCAAGCGAATGATAATTACTAGCCAATACCACCTCCCTTGAATGGGCCTTGGGCTGCTCTGCTTCGGTACCTTGCAACCTCAATGGTCTTAAAGGTCTCATAGATAAGGTTGGCAACTTTATGGACAATATGGACCTCGAGATGTACTCTGCCAAAATACATTATGGCCCTCATTATAACATTGGTGATAAATCCCACTTACCGCCATGCCGACCGCCGCCAACATACCGCCGACGCAGTGGATTTCCACTACCCATATTATGACACACACACACCAATCCGTCAATACTCAGCCACACACAAAAGTCTGCCACACCAAAGGTCAGTGAGAAAGTGGTCCTATTAAAACCCACACCGTTATGCCAACAGAGCAACGCCCACAACATTATGACTCACGAATCACCACGGCGGACATTCAACTGCGGTAAACCATTGACGGTACATACCACTGCGCTCAAAATACACGCTCAAACAAAACTACACCACATTGGTCAATGCAAACTACACACACCTAACACATATACACACACCAGACCAACACCACAATAAAACACACACCCGCAGTACCCACAACCCCTTACGACTACAAACAATTGACACAAGACTGACACCACAACACAGACAAGACCACAGCCACACACCACCATCACCTATACACCACCCACACACCCTACCTCACACACCCCAACACGTCACCTTGCACACCATCACCCACACCACTCATACTATCCCCGTGGCACCACAAAGACCCCCAAGGTTCTCTGAGGAGGAGCTAAGGATCATGGTGGAGGAAATCATCCGGGTAGAGCCATACCTATTTGGAACTCAGGTGCAGCAGAAATCCATTTGTAGGAAGATGGAGCTATGGCGGAGGATCGTGGACAGGGTCAATGCCGTGGGACAGCACCCAAGAACAAGGGATGACTTCAGAAAGAGGTGGAACGACCTATGGGGGAAGGTGCGTTCCATTGCAGCAAGACACCAACTGGCTGTACAGAGGACTGGCGGTGGACCCACACCTCCTCCCCCACAACTAAGAACATGGGAGGAGCAAGTCTTGGCAATCATGCATCCTGAGGGCCTGGCAGGAGTAGGAGGAGGACTGGACTCTGGTAAGTCAACTCCCTATTACTATCTCCCCCCCTACCTGTATGCCATCAGATACCCCCACCCTCACTCCCATCACCCCACCACCTCCCACACACCCCACCATCACAACCCACTCTTCCCAATGACAAGCCCTGCATGCACCACCAATGCATGGACACCACTCACAGACCTGCATGGACACCTATAACCACTGCATGCACACTAGAGAGAATCACCTAGCCCACCAAATAACAACTCACACAAGGCAAAGCTGCCAGGGCAATAACACCCATAGAGTTCAGCACACCCATGCACAATATGTCATACACAGAAACAATAACACTGCATTATATCTCCACAGGTACACCAACCAATGTCACCGGAGAAGAGGTGCCAGCAACATCCAGTCCCCCCCCAGAGGAGGCCCACAGTGATGACAGCAGCTCTGGTCGCCTGGATCTGGATGACCAGCCTGGCTCACCAGGGACCTCCGGACACTCGGTTACCCGTACACACTTGCACACCACCACAGAGCCTCCCCCCTCAGGAAACACCACCACAGCACCCGCCCAGCAGGCCCACACCTCTGTCCCCAGGAAATGTCAATCAGCAGTGTGTCCACCACTACAGGGACCCCAGGCCAACCCACAAACCCAAGACAATCAGGGACCTGGGTCAGTGGCAGTGGGCACATGGTTCAGGGGACAGAGGCACAGGACAACAGGGAAGGTGGGAGGACTGCTGTGCAACAGGGGGAGGACAGGCCCAGGCAACCAACCCTCCAGTAAGCACTCACTGCGATCCTGGGAGCATACCAACATTCCCAGGAAACGCTGGGCCAGATCATTGACAAGTTGCAGGAGAACATGCAGCTGTAGGAGGGACAGAACCTAGGATCAGGGAGGACTTGAAGGCCATCAACACCACCCTGGTCTCCATTGCAGAGGTGCTGGCTGACATGGCAAACACTATGTGGGAGGCCATGGCACAACAGCGGGTCCCTGAAACTAGCCACACTACTGAACAGTCCTCCACCTCTGCTGCCGCTAGTGGACAGGAGGCCCCACCACAGGACCAACAGGCCACCAGCACCGCTCCCCCTGCAGAAGGAGAACCACCCCGCAAATGTTCCCTGTGATCCAGGCAGAAGTCAGAGACTATTGTCAAGACCCCAGCAACGAAATAAGACCCTCCTTAATGTCACCCTTGTGTCCCACTCTGTCACCCTGTCCACCTTGAACTGCCATTGCTCCCCTTCCTATACCGCTCTTGAACACTGCACCTGCGTTACAAATAGACTGGACTCTAACTTGGACTTTCCTCCATCATCACCCCAGCCCAAAGCACTTGCCCCCTACTCCTTAGCACTTAAATAAATAAACACCCTTTGAAAAAATACAAGTATGGTGTATGTCAAGTCATTTAAAAATGTATTTGATTTACAAGGTTCGAACATTGCAATTCAACTGTACAGTAATGTTTACATAGGAACGACCTGTAGTTGGCTGCACTGAACACACCAAGAGTTACAGTGGGGCACCGACATCTGCAAAAAGAGATGCCAAAAGGTACAGTGAGTGGGCATAGAAGTGGGAATTCACAGCCTGCAAGTGACAATGTGAAACCAAAAACTGTTAATGGAAAGTGAAGTTAGACTGTCTTACCTGTGTCTCATTGGAAGTATTGAAGAATGACTGCACGTCTGTTGTCCTCATCCTCATCCTCTGCCTCCTCATCTTCACTGTCCACAGGCTCCACTGCTGCCACATGGCCATCTCTAGCCTCCTCCTCCTGCAGAAAAGGCATCTGGCGGCGCAAGGCAAGGTTGTGCAAAATACAGCATGCTACGATGATCTGGCAGACCTTCTTGGGTGAGTAGCACAGGGATCCACCTGTTAGATGGATGCAACAAAACCTGGCCTTCAGGAGGCCGAATGTCCTTTCCATAATCTGCCTTGTTCACCCATGTGCCTCATTGTAACCGTCCTCTGCCCTTGTCCTGGCATTCCTCACAGGGATCAGTAGCTATGAGAGGTTGGGGTAACCAGAGTCACATGCAAATATGGAGGGACAACTGTTAGCCACACACTCACCCTTAGGGCCCACAACATACCCATACACTAACATCCACTGGGTGGGAACCAGGGTCACCTATTAGCCACACCCAGTGCCTCTGGAGTTGGGCCATCACATTTGGGAGGCTGCTATTTCGCAGGATAAAAGCATCATGCACAGATCTAGGATATTTAGCATTGACATGGGAGATGTACTGGTCCGCCAGGCACACCATCTGGACATTAATGGAGTGAAAACTCTTTTGATTTCTGAACACCTGTTCATTTCGCCAGGGGGTTTACAAATGCTATATGTTTCCCATCTATTGCCCCAATGATGTTGGGGATATGTCCCACTGCATAGAAGTCAGCTTTCACTGTGGCCAAATCCTCCACCTGGCGGAAAAGGATGTAGCTGCACATATGTTTAATCAGGGCACACAACAATCTGGTCAGCATGTTTGAGAACATTGGCTGTGACATTCCTGCTACCAAGCCCAATGTCACTTAGAAATAACCTGTTGCCAGAAAATGGAGAACTAATAGCACTTGCACAAGATGGGGGAATCCCAGCGGGGTGACGGATTGCAGATATCAGGTCAGGCTCCAGTTAGGCACACAGCTCTGTGACAGTGGCCCTGTCAAGTCTATAGGTGAGGATAATGTGCCTGTCCTCCATTGTTGCTAAGTCCACCAGGGGGTCTGTACACAGGGGGATGTCTCCATCTCCTATTCAGCAGCAGTGGTTGCAATCTATGGGGCAAAAGAGTGAGTAGTTGGCCATTATCTGTACATACTAACCACTACATTGCAATGCACTTTGTGATTGTTACAATATTGTGGTGGGATATGTCCATAATGTGTATTTGTGTACTGTGACACAGTTAGGATCCATGGACTGCCCCCACCTCTGAAATGGCATCCACCTGTCCTGTTAGGAGGGACAGGTGGAAATGAGGTAATTCCGCTGACGTTGTGCGCCATTGCGGGAGGCGGACGAAAACCGCTGTGCAACTCCTCAGTGGTTTATATTGGGCCCTGTGGGGTACAGTGGGAAATGGTGATGTACGCCGGCGGTGACAGTATGCACCGCCGCAGACGTGACTGCCATTTTCTATCTTTTCACTCACTTGCTACCTGACCTTCAAAAGGAGAGGACATACAGTACATGTGCTGCTGTGATCTGTGTCTTGAACCGACCATGGCTCGTGTCACTAGGGAAGGGGCCCTTGAATTCACCTCAGCGGAGTTGGAGAGACTAGTGGATAGGGTCCTAACCCAGTACCAACTGCTGTATGGGCCTCCAGACCAACAGGTGAGTACACCGTGAGTACGAGGCATGGGGTGTGAATGCATGGATTGCTGTGCGTGCAGGCCTCATGTGAGGGGGGATGGATGGGCCCTGGGCAGCGTGCAGCATGTCTTTGATAATGGGGATGGGATGGGAATGGTGGGCCATGAGTGTAACAGGCAGGATGCTTGGACTAATACCTTTCCCTTTGAATATTTCTTCTGCAGATCAGTGCCCATCAAAAGAAGGGTATATGGTGTGCCATTTCCAAGGACGTGCGGACCCTGGGGGTCTACAGCAGGCGGAGCACCCACTGTCAGAAACGGTGGGAGGACCTGAGACGCTGGGCACAGAAGACGGCTGAGGTCCAGCTAGGGATGGCCTCCCAACGAGGAAGGGGTGCCCGTCAAACCCTGACCCCCGATGACCCGCACACTGGTGGTGGCCAATCTGGAGCTGGATGGGTGCTAGCGGCATCACAGCAGCAACAAGGGGGTGAGTACAGTGCCCTTCATTACTACTTACACCTGGTGGGGTGGTATCCGGGTGGGGGACGTGGGCCTGTGGATGCACCTAGGTCAGGCCTGACATTGCAGAGTAGGTCCCATGTTGGGCAGGGTTCTGATGTGAAAGTCCTCCAACCAAGCTAGTAGGCATCCACTACTGGGTAGGGCTCTGTGGGTCTCAGGTATGCTGCAATTGGCATTAGATGTCCCTATCCATGGGCTGGTGACTAGCATTGTGACTGGTAGTGCATTGCCTTGTCCATAGGGCTCTTCCCGGTGTGTGAGTGTGTTGTGTACGCCAACGGTGGTGTTGGTGCCGCCATTGACCAAGTGTATCCTTTGTCTCCCCCTCTTTTTGTTTTGTCACCCTGTCCTTATGTGCATTAGCATCATCTGGCAGAGTAGCAGAGGCACCGCGATGGATGGAGCTGCATCCCACAGGACCCAGGAGGCAGAGTCCACTGACGGTGAGGGTACCAGTGGGATGGAGGGCGAAGGGAGCACCATGACGGAGACTGGAGGGGACAGTTCGGACATAGATACCTCCTCCGATGGAAGCTCCCTGCTAGTGGCGGACACCTCTGTGCCCACACCATCTACAGGTACAGCCACCCCCAGTACCAGCAACACCTTCCCAGCAGCCCCTCAGCGAGTTTCCCGTGCCCACTCTCCCAGGAGGTTGGACATCTCCTTCTCACCAGGCACCTCAGGCCCTGCCCCAGTTAGTTCTGCTGCCCTGAGTGAGGAGGCTATTGACCTCCTGCCATCCATCTCTGTTAGGTGGTCTACCATTGTGAATGCCATCTAGGGGCTGGCACCCCAAATGCAACAGACCAATGCATTCCTGGAGGCCATTCACACTGGCATGGTGGCTCAACAGAGATCAATCCAGGCTCTGGCCTCCTCTCTGATGGCAACCATTGTCCCTGTTTCCACCCTCCCCCTCCAACTTCCTATACCCAATCCCATTCCCCCCAACCCCAACCTATTCCAAGCACAAAGGTAGACGAGCATGCACACAGGACAACACACAAGAGTGGACATGACAAACACAAAGCACCACACATCATCCCACAGGCACTCACACAAATACCATCCAGATGCAGACTTACCATCATCCACTGCCTCCACTGTGTCCCCACCTCCTCCTCGTCCACCTCTCTTCCAGTAGCGTCTCCACTCACACCTGCATGCACTACATTCTCATCCACTACCGTCATCACCAGCACACCACATCCATGAACACGTCCCCTTTGTCCTCACCCACTGTGTCTGTGCCCCCTCCTCCCAAAGTACACAAACGCAAGTACTCAGACACCCAACAGCCATCCACCTCACAACAGATTCCAGCCCATGCACCTGCACCCAAACACAGCATACAAACACAGCAGACTGACACCTCCTACAACCACTCCCTCTTCCTCCAGTCCCAAACCTTATCCCTCTTCCCACCCCAATGTCCCTAAGAAGCTTTTCCTACCTACCATTGATCTCTTCCCTAACCCTCCTCCCCCGTCCCTCACGTCAGGCCAGGATGATGAAAACCCAGGCAAGCACTTCAGCCACCCAGTCCACGGGCACAGTAGTGTCCACAGCTACTCCAGGTGGGAGAGGATCCCGGGTACCAGGCAGCCACACGGAAAGGGTGCCTACACCAAGTGCTGCAAGAAAGGGCAAGGAGCCACCCCCAGCTTCTGCAAAGAAGGGCAAGGAGGCAGCCCCAGCTGCTGCAAGAAAGGCCAAGGAGGCACCCCAGCTGCTACAAGGAAGGGCAAGGAGACACCCCCAGCTGCTACAAGGAATGGCAAGGAGGCACCCCCAGATGCTGCCAAAAGGAGCAAGGGGCTATCCCCATCTGCTGGCAGGAAGGGCAAGGGGCCTGCACCAGCAGGCAGAAGGGACAAGAGGCCTGGTGCTGGGACTCAGTCGGAGCCCACACCACCAACCATGGTGGTGCAGCTGTCTGAGGCTGCAGGGGATGGGCTGGAGCCTCCCCCCACCACTACCAGCACCACCACCAGCACCGGCACCACCACCAGCACAGGAACCACCACCAGCAGCAGCAGCCCCAGTGAACAGCCATCCGAGGCTGCAGGGGATGGGCTGGAGCCTCCCCCCATCACTGCCAGCACCGCCACCAGCATCAGCGGCCCCAGTGGGCAGCTGTCCGAGGCTGCAGGGAATGGGCCGCAGCCTCCCCCACCACTGCCAGCACCGCCACCAGCACCACCACCAGCACCGCCACCGCCACCAGCAGCAGCAGCCCCAGTGGGCAGCCGTCCCAGGCTGCAGGGGATGGACTGCAGCCTCCACCATCACTGACAGCACCGCCACCAGCAGCAGCAGCAGCCTCAGTGGGCAGCCGTCCAAGGCTGCAGGGGATGGGCTGGAGCCTCCCCCCGCCACTGCCAGCACTGCCACCAGCAGCAGCAGCCCCAGTGGGCAGCCATCTGAGGCTGCAGGGGATGGGCTGGAGCCTCCCCCCACCACTGCAAGCAGCAGCAGCAGCACCACCACTGCCACCACTGAACAGCCATCACCGCAGCGGACAGTGTGTAGTCCTGCATCCATGGGCTGTTGTGCTGCCTGGCTCCTGCAAATGGTGTGGATATGACACCCAGCTGAGTGACTGTGACCTTGCACTACCAGGTTCTGCATCACAGGGCACGATGCCCCCTCCAGAACCAGTGGAGAAGCCATACACTCACCCCATCCTCCCCAGGATGAAGCTCACTGGGCACAATGCCCCCTTCAGAACCATGGAGAAGCCATCCACTTACCCCATCCTCCCCAGGATGAAGCTCACTGGGCGCGATGCCCCCTCCAGAACCTGTTGAGAAGCCATCTATTTGAGAGTCTGTGGCCTTGCACTCCCCAGGACAGAGCACAGGGCATGTTGCCCCCTACAGAGCCAGTGGGCAAGTCACCCACTTGAGGGACTGTGGCCTTGCACTCCCCAGGACCAAGCAATGGGCATGTTGCCCTTGCCAGGACCAGTGACATTGTACCACCTTCCTGCTGAGGTGCCTCCTGTTCCCTGTCCTCCTGAGGTGCCTGGCTATTTTTGACCTGATGCCCCTGCAGTGTTCTCTCTGTGTTGTTGCAGGAGTGAGGTGGAGCCTTGGACTTTGTGGTGTGGTCCTGTGGCCCACAGACATTGTGGACTGGGCAGTGTCCCTTCATTTGTTAATATGTATATATAGTTTTTGATCTGGATGCACGTATGTCTACTATATTTATCATATTACTCTTTTTGCTCTATAGTAGTTGTCCTTGCATTATTCCTGAGGGGTACGGGTGAATATGTTATGTTACTGCATTTGCTTGAGTATATGGTTTTGGGGGTGTTGTGTGTGTGTGTCACTCTCTTTTTCCTCCCCCCCTCCCCTGTGTGCTAGGTGGCTCTACTTGCCGTGGTCATCTTTGCTGTCATTGGTGCTGGTAGTGGAGCAGGACGTAAAACAATATCTGGAAGACCTGCAACTCGGGCTCCATGGTGGCGTGGTTGTTCCCTGAGTGTCCAGAGGTGAGTCGCTTCCCTTCTGTGCAGTGTTTCCGCCAGGCTTTTTATGTCATTGGTACTGCCCTGGAAAAGGTGGCGGATAGGTGTGTCAAATTACAGTGGGCAGAACATTGTCTTCCGCCTGGCTGTTGGCTGTTACCGCCGTGGTGCCTGTTGATTCCGCCCTGGTGATCGGTGTGTTAAAGTGGCTGTCTGTATGAGCCATTTCCGCTGTCATCATAATCCTGCATGTATTACCGCCGGCCTGTTGGGGGTATTAACGCAACTTTATCATGAGGGCCTATGCTGTTTCTGATCAGCAACGGTACTAAGTCAGACCCGTCACCATTAAGGGGAAGACCGTTACCAAGGTCAATGATTTTCCATATCTGGGGGTGCTATTTCATGAGGCACCTAGCTACTCTGTATTTCCAACAGATTAACTTAATAAACATAAACTAGCTTGTTTTATTTTTTGTGTATGTTATACAGTCCGATGCTCTTTTGTTCTGTTTGATTGTTTCTAAAAAGTGTCATTCAGTTACCCCACTCAATGATTTTTTTATCTAACTTACTGTAACCATCTATTATATTTATGGTTATTTTTTTACGTCAATGTATTCTCTTCATCTGTGTTTTTATGATTATTTTGAATAAAGTTTAAGAATGAATGTTTAAAAAGCTATCGTGTCCCTTTAATACGCGCCATCCAGTATTTTAACATGTATTTTCCAGTTTCTAAACACACGCGTAAATCAGCTATCGACATGTATCAATTTTCTGTTCATTTCTTGCATTTATTTTACGTTAAATTTAGAGTCGTTTGAATAATATTTTGACAAATGAAAGTGAATATAAATGGCCTCTTAGTGCACCTCTAATACCAACAATGGGTTTCGAATAAAAGAAAAATACATGTTCTCACAACACAAAGAAGAGATATTTTCGTAAAAAAATATAATACATTCTTATCCTTTACCTTTCTCAATAGTTCTGTTGACGTATATACTGTCAACTGGACAACTCAAACCAATTTCTTTCCACGTTACAACGCACAGCGCCACTATCCATTTACTTGCTATCGTCAGTACATTATTACTTTTTTTCAGACGGCTGAAAGACGAGGCTGAAAGAAGGCATATATTCTGTCCCTGCCAAATGCTTCCTTGTTGACATTTTTATCTATTTCGAGCTTTTTATTATTTCACGGCAAGGTGTGCATCATGGTTAGGCCACTGCTTGCTTGTACGATTTAATTCTAGAGTGTCTAAAGAGGGTGCTTTAGAAATATTTCTCTAGCTTTGGAGCGGTGACCACAATCCATCTACTAGATTATGTGCACGGGTTTCTTTCTTAGAGTACTTTCCAATTTCATGCCAAGGTGATAAATTTGTGTCAGCACAACATGACAAGTTTATTACGTGCATTTCCAGTTGAGCAAGTGTTTATTTTGTAAATGTTGACAATTTTCTTCAAGAGCATAAAATGGTTTAAACGGCTTTCTGAGTGCGCACCCACAAATATTTGTAGATAAGAAACATCCAGAATACGAGGCTAAGAGCTAATTAATTGCTTGTCCCACTGATGGAAAATAATATTTTCTCAGTAATAGGTTCGGTTTAACCAATGGCTCAAAACAGTCTTTTCAGTCTCTGTAAGGACGAAATCCCGAGCCATGCCCGCAGCTGTGACATCCCTGGCACGTTTACTTAGTTCTGCTTCTTTTTTGGTCTGTGTTTGTGTGTCCCTTAATTCACAGAGACTGCAATAACTGCAGAGAAGCTTCTCTGTCACATTTAGGCGTGCCTTGAAATGCGGAGACCCTCTGATCATCTCCCCATCCTATCATCTCAACGGGGCAACAGAGTAGCTAGAAAAATAAAGTACCGCTACTTTGACCTATACCTACACTAGCGCTGAGTGAAGTAATTAAGCTGGGGCCTGTTCCTTTCATCCGTTCTCCTTTCCATCCATCTGTTCTCCGTTCAATCTTTCATTCATCCGTGCATCCTTTATCCGTCCATCCACCCACCCAACTATCCATCCATCATTTTGCCTTTCTGTCCATTCATTCATCTATCCATTCCTTCAACAAATCACCTACAGTTACATTAATGTATTCATGCATCAGTTCTTTCACCCTTCCATCTGTCCTTTGTTAATTAACGCCTAACTATTCATCCTTTCACACATCTTTCTATACATCCAGCCATTCTCCCTATCACCCATCTTTTCACTCGTCAATCCATCCTTTCCCCCTTTCAGCTATCAAACTTCTCCCGTCCATCTATCCAATCTTTCACCCTTACAACAACTCATCCTGTCGCAGTTCTTTCCTCCTAATCACTCTTTCTTCCTTTCAACCTTTCCTACTCTCATCCTGCTTCTTTTTTCCCACACTTGACAACTTTTTATACCCATCGTCCCTTCATTCCATCTCTTCTTATTTTTCCGTGTTCTTCCTATGTGTCTCTCTCGATGTCTTTTTTCTCCCACTTTCATCTTCTCTTTTTCTTTGTCTCAGAGTGTTTCTATGAGGTCCATAAAAAGTAAATAACGTTTATTGGTCCAGTAGAAATTTCTTCAGTAGCAATAGAATAGGAGCGGGGGGGAAGGCTCATGACAACACTAAATAACACCCATAGAAGGAATGGATCAAACGGGTGTCATCTTTTTATGATTTTAATGTTATTTTCTCAAACAATATGTATAACATAACTTGCATCATTAGTCTTTACAACCACCGAAATGTCATTGCAAGGAAAATGCTCCATTGACAGTCAACTGTACGCATCGTTAGGTTATCCTTCACGGATGATAGCTATGCATTTTTTTACAAGGCCAACCACATCCCTCGCTTCTTCTTCCTCTTCTATTATTTCTTTTCAGAATGGCCTGTGGAAAATACACAAGTTTACCAAACAGAGAAGGTCCCTGGGATTCTGTATATAGGAAGAGGCTCCTGCATTGGGTTCTGTTAGGAGAACCTAATACTAATTGTGTATCAGGAGTGAATTTAGGAGCCGATTTAACAGCCCCTAGAGCCATCGGAGCGTCACTTTTTGTGACGCCCCGGTGGCCCTAACCACTGCTTCATATTTACAAGGAGGGGTAACGCCACTTATTGTTGCGTTACTCCTCATTGTAAATATGGGCCCCTCCGATGCAGTTTTCTGCATTAGAGGGGTGTGCAATGGGTGTTGCAGTGAGCATCCCACCACAAAACCCATTTCTTTTGACACTGCCTCAGATTTACAAGTTGTCGTAAACCTGAGGCAGCGCCAAAAACTAACTTCCTGAGTTAGTCTTAGCCTGGCAAAACGAGGAGGAATGTTTTTATCCCTCCTCATTTTTTGATTTTTCTATGTGTGCTGCATTGTGCAGCACACATAGAAGAAGCAAAATGTAATTGATGATTGTTTGTGTGCAGGAAAATGTCCCTTCCTCCACATAAACAATCATTCTGAAATGATGCTTTGGTACTTCTATGTATGCTGCATTGTGCAGCACACGTAGAAGTGCCAAATCGCCATAGTAGATTGTTTATGTGCAGGAAGAGACACCTTCCTGCACATAAACAATCTATCCACTCAATGCAGACACCCTTGCACTATGATGTGGCGCTTTGTGCTCAAAATTATCCACATGGTTGGTTGTTCATGTATGGACCCATCGTGGTCTAAGACTCGGGAGTATATTGACAAGTGTGGGAGACACTTGGGTTTATGTTGTAATTTGTGCAGTTTAATAGGTCAATCGGGCATGGTTGACAAGTCGAGGTTGAGTCAAATTGTATGTATGAAACCTTCGATGGAGATTTGTCAAGTTCTAAAGTGCACTAGGACAAACCATTGACAAGTCGAGAGTAGGATTTGCAGGTCGAATTCTGCTTGCGGGTGATGGAACTGAGAAGGAGGGAGTAGCGGCCGAGGCTTCAAGTGAAATCTCTGTAAGGTTCTGAAGCAAATGTGTTACCCTTCACGTAGTAAACCGACAAATTTGTATTGTTGTTGAGGGTGCTCGCAGTAATTTTGCATTAGTTTGGTGTGAATCCAGTGAGGGGCGGTCGAGCCGCAAGACTTTGTCAGCTGCAGTGTGTGAGTGTGACGTCAGTGGTGCCGTGCTGAGATAGGTCAGTTGCCGAGACGGGTCTCGCACAGATTGGCTGCCGTCCGTGAGAGGCAATAGGTTGAGAAAGGTGGGTGAAGAGTGTCCTGGGAACTAAAGTCACTTTCTGACTAAATACAAATAAGAGAAAACCTAAAAATGAATTTTGTCAAGGCTTTTAAGAGTGCTCTGAGAGGAGACGCATACATTATGGCGAGTGAAGGGGAGCCTACACCGCCTGAGGGAACTCCAGCTTACATAGTCGTGGAGGAAAAAGGTGTTGCGCCTTGTTTGTGGATGAAACAGTAGCGCAAATTGACAGAAAAAAAGGTATGTTTGGCATTCCCAGAACACCGGACGTTCAATACGAGAGTTCTAGAGAATCTAAGGTGGATGTTAAGTGTACAGAAACCACCTCCGAGGCCAGCTCAGTATGAGGCTTTAGCGATTTGGGATTTAATGGCCCTTAAACAGAGACAAGAGAAATTCCGAAGAAGAATAACAAGGGCAGAAAAGACTTATGGGAAGCTAGGTGGGATAATGAAAGCAAAATGTGGAGACGGGGAATAGTTGATGGATTAAAATTATTCCCAGCTATTACACAGGGAGATGAGACGCAGGGAAAGAAAGCCACCTGTAAAACAGACAAAGACTCTAGTAAGCCTAAAGAAACTAAGAGACCTTGGGAAGAAGAAGATGATTCAGACGATGAAGAATTTATGGATCGGATATTACATGATCGCCCGCCACCTTATGTGGTAAGCGATAATGTCCCGAGCACTAGTACGGGTCCTGGGATCAGACGCAGGAGAAGGGAGTTACTGATACAGCACAGACTAGTGATGCGGCTTTGATACAGAATGGTGTCAGTGTACCCACTGCGCCAGACATGCAGATACAGTTGCAACCTCCACCGCAGATACAGAGAATCTATCCAGACGTCCCGGTACTAGAGACTACTACAAATCTGATAGTGCCGCCAGACCCGATATATACAAAATCAAGGTTAGTGCAGATTGAGGCAACTCCGCAATTGCTGCCCCAGCCGCAGCCACAACTGATACCGGGATATAACCCAGCAGCTGGACCTTCATAAATGCCTAATCCGGCTTCACTGGATCAGACCTTTGGAGTCGCTGCTCCACGAGGTTTGGGACCAGGTCAGACACCAGCTGCAATATCATTGCCAATTACTGTTGGTCCACCGGTGCCATTGTATGCACAAGGTAATCCTGGTGTATGTGATCAGGGAGTAATGGCCCAAGATGTGCTAAGAGGAGGGTCCATAGGAACCCCTCAGTTAATGGCCCCAGGAGAACAAGCGGTTGAAAAACCAAGGTCTTTGATAGACCTTAGCCCAGTTGAAGCACTGTTGGAAGCAATGAGAAAGGCAGGGCTAGGGGTGTTAACCCCACAAACAATAAGTACGAATGCTTCACAGTCGCCGATGATGCATGCGGGGAACATTTCACTGCAAGGTTTTACGGTACAACAGTTGAATGAGTGGTTAGAGAAGACCTATGCTTCGCAAAAGACTACACTAACTACAGTGGAACCAGAAAGGTCAGAGAAACTGAACTTTGTGAGACTGGGCGTGGAAGCTGCTGAATTACTGGAAGTGAGAATGGGGGTAAACAGATTAGAGTCATATACAGAAGCAGAGTTGAGATATCTGTGCCCTAAGATTACTAAGGAAGTAGGCAAGGTACATCAGAAATTAGCGAACTTGGCAGCCACATACAATATCGACATTGAGAATACTTAACATTTGAAAAGAAGTTACAGGTTAGACTTTGATTCAAAAGACCTCGAGCGTATGAGGTCTGCCGGAATGAAAGCGCATCTAAAGGAAATATTGCAAAGTGCGCAAATCTGGGGAGCATTAGAAAAATGGGAAGGCAGATGGGCTAAGAAAAGAGACAAGGAGAAAGGTGACAGCCCGGATTCGAGTAAAACTAAAACCACACGAGATTCAGAATCAGTAAAGATACTACCAATGAGAGAAACAGCTGGTGGAGTTTTAATTCATGTACCATGGCCCCGAGGAGACATCCTAGCTTTTACTAATGATTATCCCAGGTTGAGGGAGAAACCGATCGAGTGGTACCAACAAACAGATAGGTTTGTGAAGCTTGCAAAGTGTCTCTGTGAAGACTTGAATACCTTGTTTGAGATTATTGTTCCGCCCGACTTGTGGCTCGAGTGCAAGAGAGGGGTAGACTGGCCGACGAAGGAGCCGGCAAGGGATAAGGTGACTGGAGCACCCTCTGAGGAAGTGATGAAGTACTATCATAAGGTGATTGAGTTTTTGAAGCAGAAAGTGTCGCCAAAAGTGACTGATTGGCAGAAAATCGACCGGACCTCACAGGAGGTTAAGGAATCAATATATGCTTATTATGAGAGATTGTTAAAGGCATTCAAACATTACAGTGGTACTGAGACCATTGAGCTGAAAGACATGAACCATCTCGTGTTCAGATTTGTTGAAGGGCTAAGACCAGAAGTTAGCCAGATGATCAAGAATCATTTGATCTGTTGGCAAGCGAAGCTGATTGATGAGGTATTGCAGTATGCGAAATACTGTAGTGATGAGATTGAACTGAAGCAGAAAAAGTTGAAGGAGAAAGTGAAGGTGATGCAGATAAGGGCAGCGCAAGCAGGAATGCAGGGAAATGAAATTCAACAGATGGTACATCAGCAACCGCAAGGGAATGGTGTGTTTCAGGCACAACCAAGAGGTCGAGGTTGAGGTTTTGTGAATCGCAGTCTAGACTTAAATACGGTTGTGGTTCAAAATGACACGCAAGGGATGAAAAAGATGTCACCATGTCACGCCTGCGGGGGTGTGGGGCATTGGAAGCGGGAATGCCCAAATGTGGTGCAGGATGGTGTCGTTCAACAAAGCACTAATGTCGGTACATTGCAAAATATGAGAGGTACAACGTTGAGAAATCAAACCGAACTTCCAAATAACATGGTTCAGATGCAAGGGTTACAGCCCATGCAGCAAATGCAAATGCAGCGTGTTCAGCCAGCGCAAATGCAGCAAGTACAACAGCAGGTTCCCATGGTACCTAGACAGCAAATGCAATTACCAACCTGATGGGACAGTAACAGGTGATGCTTCCTCAGCAGGTCACAGGTCAGGTGATGAGTCAAAATAATACAGTACAGCAATTCCCATTGCGTGGAGAAGGTGGAATGAATGACGATTGGTCAGATGATAGTTCAGACAGTGAAGAGTGCAGGCTTGCAGCATCCCTAGAGGTAGATCAGAGGGGACCCTATGTAGAGGGAAAGGTAATGGGTCACAAGGTTTCATTTTTGGTTGATACCGGAGCTACACGCTCCACGGTCAGGAGTGCAGAAGTTCCGAAATTGCCACTTTCAGGGCGTACCATAAAGGTGGTCGAAGTAGCAAACCAGTACTTGACAAACCCAATTACAGATCCAGTGCAGGTTGAGATTGGCAACTTCCAGGGTCTGAATAAATTTGTAGTCTGCGATTCAAGTCCAGTATCCCTACTGGGAAGAGACTTATTGTGCAAGACGAAATGTTCGATTACATGTTCCAATGATGGAATTGAGGTGCAGACAAACAGTGATGATTAAGGAGATGATGGTCAGTTCGCAGAATTAGAGACAGAAACTGCAAATGAAGATTACCCTTTGATTACATTGTTCCCGATGCTTACAGTGATTGAGTTACCTGCCGAGTTACAGGGAACGGTGACAGAGAAAGTGTGGGATTTGACAGGAAAAGAAGTGGGACTGATAAAAGGTGTGAACCAGTTAAAGTACTGTAGTGTGGTCAGTTTTACATATCCCTTGTGCATTAGCTTCAGGGTTTAGGCCTTTGTGCATTTTGCCCTGGATGTATTTTATTCCTTTGCTCGCAGCTTAGAGCCTCTGTGCAATTTGCTCTAGATGCTTTTATTTGGCTTTGTACTGTTATTTTTCAAATAGCCAGTTCTACGGTCTTGTTTTATTTTTTATATCACACTGTTTAGCCTACTTCAGCACTGGAGTTCTCCATAACACATTCCTGTTCACTCTGTGCTTTAGTCAAGGATACAGTCTGGTACATTGCCGATAGACGTGGTAGGAGTTTAGTCTTTGGCATTCCTGCGTAGGGACATTTTTTGATCACGCTGACATGTTAGTTATAAAAACACTTCCTTGTCCCAATACACGCAAGAGGGAGATTCCGACCAGGGAACCACAACTAGACGCTGACTGCCTCGTTGCAGATGCTGAACCAGATCACAGGCCTGTGCTCAGGTATGAGGGCTGATGTCTCCCAAGGGATTCAGAAAGGCAAGTTAGAAGCTTAACATGCTGTGCTCGAAATAGAACTAGCTAAGGGAGAGTAGAAATTGTTAAACACCATGATAGCGTTGTTCTTATGTTTCACTCTCCTCGTGACTATTTCAATCCTACTGTGTTGTATGGTTCTGGTTATTGCGGCTCACGCCTTAATATCTAAAATGCAGTTGTTTTATTAAAACATTATATAAAACTTACTATGCCTTTGTCATTTGTATATGAGATCATACGGTAAATGAGAGAGTTGGTTTGGATCTGAGTGACCACGACTTCCCTGAGAAGTTCCAAAGATGTCATGCGCTCAGCTGCTCAATCATCTCTTCCCTTTTGGAGAAATGAGGCACTGCTAGTTAGCCGGAGCAAAACTGGGTTTAGGGTGACAGAGGTCCTTCCAAGTGGGTCCGACTCAGTCCCCCACACCGTGAACAATCCTGCTGCCTAGAAATCCAGTAGTCTCATTTAGGATAATGAGAGCCCACGCGACAGTACAACTGAAGCCAAATGCAGTGCTTCCCCAGGTGCCACAATATCACATGGCACAAGATGTTCTTATCCAAGTGGCACAAATAAGTGCGGACTTTGTAAAGCAAGGAGTCCTGAAGGAAGTGTTGAGCAGCCCATGTAATTCACCGATAATGGGTCTGAAAAAGCCTTGTAGAAAGGTTCGAATTGTGCAGGACTTAAGAAAAATAAACGAGATTGTGGTAAAGTGTTGCCCCATAGTGGCCAATCCAGCAGTGATTTTGTTTCAGGTCCCGTGTGATGCCGAATGGTTCACCGTTGTAGACCTGTCACAAGCTTTCTTTTCGATACCTCTTCATGTAGACAGACAGTTTTTATTCAGTTTCAAATTCCTGGACAAAGTGTACAGTTGGTGCAGAATTCCTCAAGGGTTTTCTGAATCACCGTCCATCTTCAATCAGATATTGAAAAAGGACTTAGAGTTCCTAGTACTGCCTTTCAATTCAACTCTAATACAGTACATTGACGATTTGCTGATTGTGTCCAGGACAAAAGATAACTGTAAATATGATACAATTGCCTTACTGAATCATTTGGGAAAGAATGGACATAAAGTGTCGCCAAAGAAGCTGCAGTACTGTCAGAAAGAGGTGAAATACTTAGGACACTTGATTGAGAAAGGGTCCAGGAGAATATCGAAGGAAAGGGTGACTGCTATTTTGCAAATGAACCCTCCGACAACCAAGAGAGATGTCAGGATGTTTTTGGGAATGGTGGGCTACTGTCGCCAGTGGATACCCAACTTCTCGATTATCTCAAAACCATTGATAAAGCTGACAGGCAAAGAGATTAAGGATGAGCCGTATACCATAGCTTTATCCAAGGAAGAGCTTGAGTCATTCATGGGATTTAGAGAGTGCATGTGCAGAGCACCAGCTTTGGGTATTCCTGATTATACGAAGCCGTTTCTGCTGTTTTGTCATGAACATGATGCTTGTTTTTTGTCTGTCCTAACACAGGTCCATGGAGGTGCAAACGGCCCTGTAGCATATTTTTCAGCTACCTCGGATCCCGTCACAGCAGCCTTATCGGGTTGTTTGCGAGCAGTTGTAGCAGTTGGTCAAAGCCTCACGCAGTGTGGAGGCATATTGATGGGACATCCCTTGACAGTAATGGTTCCTCATTCAGTTGAGATTCTGTTGACTTGAACCAAAACCCAGCAGATGACAAATGCCCGTCTTACCAGATATGAGACAATTATATTGGGGTCACCTAATGTTTCATTGAAGCGATGTACTGTATTGAACCCGGCAACTCTACTTCCTGTTGAGAATACCGAGATTAATAACGAAGAGGAGGTGGAACATTACTGTCTTGGGGTAATAGAACTATGTACCAAGCCCCGACCTGATATTCAAGATACGCAGTTAAAAGAAAATGACTGCATTATGTTTGTTGATGGATCCTGTTTGAGAGACTCAGTCGGAATGCTGAGAGACGGTTACGCTGTATGTACTATAGCTGGTATCATCGAAGCTTCCTGGCTCGAGAGAGTGTATTCCGCACAAGTGGCAGAGCTAATTGCCCTTACTAAGGCATGCCACGCAGCTGAAAATCTGAAAGTTACTATCTATACTGACAGCAGATACGGATTTGGAATTGTACATGATTTTGGCCAATTGTGGTCGCAGAGAGGTTTCATGACCTCCTCTGGTTCCCCTGTGAAAAATGGTGAACAAATTAAGGATTTGTTACTTGCAATTCAGTTACCTTTTGAAATTGCCGTGGTGAAATGCAATGCTCACGTTAAGTCACAAGACTTTGTGTCCATGGGAAACGGTTATGCAGATCAAGTCGCGAGGTTTTGCGCACTGAACTGTATATCGTTCAAGGATCAGTGGGAATTGTTACCGCAAACTGAAAATAACACATGCATGAACCTTGCATTAAGGGTGGTTGATACACTAGATGAGCTAAAGACACTACAGGGTTGTGCTAGCAAAGAGGAAAAACGCTCCTGGCAGAGAATGGAATGTGTACAAAGGGCTGATGATTTGTGGGTCTCAGAAGAGGGGAAATTCGTTTTTCCAAACAGTCTTCTGTCACAATTTGCGAGGCTCTATCATGGACAGGCTCATCTTGGGAGAGATGTAATGATCAGGTCATTCAAAATCGATTGGTTTAACCCAAAGTTCAGACATGCCGCAGAGGTTACCTGTCACAGGTGATTGGTAAGATCCCACAATTAAAGTATCTTATAATTGAGAAGAAAATATATGCATAAAGTCACTTAAGTCCAATTCAGCACACTTTTATTTTGAAGTGTTTAAATTTCAAAGTTCAACAGAATTTCAGCCTCTCAATTGGCTCGTTTTGGTTAAAGGAAAATGGTATGTTCCAAGGAAATGAAAACAGAGATGTTCAGGCTGTGAAGGAATAATCTGTTCCAGAAGTTAAGTTTCAACGTTCAGAGAAGTTGCAGCCAAAACGTGTTTCGCCCCACACTGCGAGTACGCCAGGGCTTTCTCAAGGCACATCATATAAAGTACAGAATTCTTTAGGCATGAATGCCACAGTTTGGATGGAAGATCGGGTTAAAACGGGCAGAATTTGACGTTCCGACGCGTCCTTCGGCAAAGAGATTTCAGCAAAGAGAATCAGTAATATAGTGCTTTTAGTCAGAGGAGGACTGGGGCCCAGGCCCACCGGCTTTAAGTTCCCACAGCTCAGATAATATCGGCATTTTACACAGGAAGTTACCCGTCTGGACCCTTTCCTTTTTGGATGCAACAATTTACCTGTCACAGGTGCATCATCTGTCAACAGATGAATGCCGGAAAAGGGACTGTGGTAACTTTGAGCCACATAGGGAGAGCTGGTGGTCCATTTAGCAAGATGCAAATGGATTTAATTGAAATGCCTGTTTGTGGAGGATTGAAGTACGTGTTGGTGATTGTGTGTGTTTTCAGCCACTGGATTGAAGCTTACCCCACACGTAGAAATGACAGTCTCACGGTTGCAAAGCTGCTGCTTAGGGAACTAATACCTAGGTTCGGGTTTCCGGTCTCTATAGAATCAGATAGGGGCAGACACTTCGACAATGAGGTGATTAAGCTCTTGTGTGCTGCATTAGACATCGAACAGAAGCTGCATTGTAGCTACCGTCCTGAAGCATCAGGATTAGTAGAGCAAATGAATGGTACTTTAAAATCGAGAATGGCGAAGATGTGCGCAGCTACCAATATGAAATGGCCAGATGCATTGCCCTTACTGCTGATGTCAATGAGGAACACCCCTGATAAGAAGACAGGACTATCACCACACAAGATCCTTATGGGTAGAGATATGAGGCTGCCCGCAGTACCTGCAAATGTTCTTGTGAATAGCACAGCTGATATGGTGTTGGACTACTGCAAAGGTTTGGCTGATGTGATTCGCTCTTTTTCTCACCAGGTGGAAGCTAACACATTGCCACCCATTGGTGATCCAGGTCACACCCTGCAAGCCGGTGACTGGGTGGTTGTCAAGAAGCACGTAAGAAAGATGTTTTGGAGCCGCGTTGGAAGGGGCCATATCAAGTAATCTTGACAACAACCACTGCTGTGAAATGTGTAGGCGTTCCAAACTGGATACATGCCAGCCACACCAAGAAGGTAACGTGTCCAACTGATGAGGAACTTGAAGTTTCCGACTCAACAATTCCAGAGAGGGACGTCTCAGGGCCTGAAAATAGCCAATAGAGGACTGAGATTGCAGGAGAGCCCACTGAGAACAGCCTTGTCCCTCAAACAGTAAACGAGTTCAGGAGAGGTGACAGTGTACCTATCTCAGTAGAGGCAACAGGAGAACTAAGTCAAGAAGAAGTTCTCCCAGAACCAGACGGATACGGGTTAGATCTTGAACCTGTTACAGATCCAGAAGAAGAAGAGGAAGAGTAAGAAGAAGGCGAAATAGTAGAAAGAGATCAAAGTACACCGGCATCCCCTGAGCCAGTTGCAGGTCCATCAAGAGAAAACACCATATTACAAGGGGAGGGTGCGGTTCAGCGTCCTGAAAAGACAAGCCGGAAGAAGACGCATAAGGGAGATAACTGGCCAAAGAAACAGGCTGCAAAAGCAAGAAGCATACCACGTGAAACAATAACAGAAGAAACGGATACATCCCGAATAGAGGACCTGAGTGAAGGAGAATTGCAAGGTGAACGCAGACTGAAAAGAAAAAGAATCGCAAATAGAAGGTACGCAGGTCCTGAGTGGGCATATGCAACAACATCTGAATGGCAACAAAAGTTTTAGCGTTCTGTTTTGATCGAGAAGTACCAGGCCAATACTACGGTACCTGAAGTAACTCAAAGAAGAGACTTTGTGAAAAATCGAAAACTGAAAAACTAAAGAAAAGAGACCTATAAATTACCGGATGCGACACTGATAACCTGATTTGACTTTGAGAACTTGATTATGACAAGCTGCTAACCTGATTTGACAAAGGGGTCCTGGAGTGAGTGAAACGATGTAAATACATGCAGAAGAAAGAAAGAGTCCTTTGCATTAAGAAAAAAAAAAAGAGAGAGAAAAAAAAAAGTTTATAGCATCCTCAAGTAGATTATTGTTCTGCTATCTGATTCTTTAAAGACATGGCTTATAATAGAGGTAGTAACAAGAAGGGTAAGGTGTGTGGTTGGTTGAGTCTTATGTTAGGTATTGTGTGAGTGATTGTGGGAATGCCGTGGTTGGATAAGAAAGTAACTAACCATGCTTGAAAATCTGAAACTACAACATTAACACCGTGGGAAAGGTTTGAGCAGGATGCAAAACACTTGCATGAGGGAACTAACTCAAAGGGGGAACTTTCTACTAGTGTTGAGACCATGGATGCGAAAAACTGTTATGTGTGCACAAAGATTCCTTCTTCAGTGCAAGAAGGGGTCACTTACCAGCCTTCCACTAACCTACGGGATAAGTTATAGCTTGCTATTAACAAGATTCTATAATCAGGAGCATGTGCAATATTTTTATTCAAATTTGGATGTTGTGTTTTCTTTTGTGCCTGTGATTGAGTTTCTGAACAAGCTAGGTAAGGAGCATAGTATAAAAT
Organism: Pleurodeles waltl; assembly: GCF_031143425.1. Taxonomy (NCBI): domain Eukaryota; kingdom Metazoa; phylum Chordata; class Amphibia; order Caudata; family Salamandridae; genus Pleurodeles; species Pleurodeles waltl. Next base: position 82,710,976 of record NC_090439.1, read on the forward strand.
TAGTGAGAGGTTTCTTTGAACCAACGCTTTCATTTGGGACAGCTTATGCACACCGCAACAATCTGACTTGCTTATTGACACCTATAGAGAAAAGCTTTTTAGATCACACTGATGATAGACGCAAAGCATTAAAAGAAAGATTAGAAAAGGGTTAGAGAAGCGCACATATGCAACTGATTATGCTTACACTGCAATAAAGACGCAAGGCAAACTAGCTATAGATGCATTACATGTAGGAAGGCTTTGTGTATATATAGGCCAAAATCTGAGCATGACACTTTATTTGTGGGAACGAGTGAATGCAGACATGTGTTTTGGTTTCAGAATAAATGGACATTCATGTTCAATGGACAGGATCCAGCGATCCCTGGGATTTATTATATCTGTGGACTTAATGCTTATTACCGTCTCCCTAAGGGATGGTATGGGACATGTTATTTGGGAATAGTTTTCCCAAAGATTTACCAGATTGATGATTTAAGGCAAATACCTAAAACGTCTGAATTACAGCATACTAGACAAAAACGAGAGACAGCGGCTGCTGTCATTGGAGACATATTTGGAGCCATAATTCCTTCAGTAAGGGTTATCTTAAACTCCAAAAAGATTCAAAAGTTGTCTCATATTGTGGATAACATTCTGACAAATTTTACAGGGGCTATACTCCTGATGGATACTGAACTTGCTTGCGGAAAGAGCTATGACTCTTCAAAATCGGCTTGCTTTAGACAGTCTTTTAGCAAAGAGTGGGGGGGTCTGCAAGATGCTCAACGAGCATCATTGTTGCTCATTTATACCAGATAATAGTAAAACGATTAGAGGTATGCTTACTAACTTAACTAAGGATAGTGCAGATCTGAAGGATTTGAAGGAACCTGGAGTGTGGGAGAAATTTGGAAAGGGAATTGCCAGAGTAGGGAGCTGGTTTAGCAATATTTGGAATGGGGGACTTGCAAAAATATTAGGGGGTCTATTAATTGTTCTGGCCTGTCTATTAGGATTATGGGGAGCATGCAAAATAAATGATAAAATCAAAAGAAATTGGACAAAGAGAAGCAAAACGAATGAGGAAAGGGAGAAAATTTGTAATGAAATCTGGCAAAGCTCACACAAGGGACAAGATGTTGAAATGCGCATTATGCGTAAAGTGAAAAATTAAAGTGAAAGGTTGAAAGAAAGGTGTGATGATGAACGTCATCAGAGGAGGGACTGAGAGAGCATAGCTTATATAATTTATATTAACATGAAATGTTTATGAATCAGTGTGTGATGATGCCGCATAGAAACTATAATAATAGTAATTTTGCCTAGACGTGCGTTTGAATAGTGACCACAATGAGTGGCCACCAATGTATACATAGACTAATAATAATGACCAAAGTGTTTATATTATGTTTAAATAAGTTTATACTAACATTTGCGTTATTAAATCTGTATTGAAATCCTCATAGGCCTTAAGTTAGCATGATCCGAAGCTAAGCTGCCCTGGCTCTCATATTAAATGCATTTTTCTATTTTCCACTGTGCTGACTCACAAGGGGCCATGACCCTGCTTATTCTTTTTCTTCAACTTGGAAGATGAATGTAACCATGTTAGATCCGTTTCCCACCGCTTCTTCTCGTTTGCAAAATAAATGTTAAAAGTGAATTGAAACAATGTAGATTAATGTAATGTACAAGGTCATTAAAACCGGTGAAGACAATGGAACTGCTGACCAAAAGATGTGCAAAGAATTACAGAAGGATGAAATCATACCGGACGTACCACCTCTGAAGACGTCAATTACGAAGACCAATCAAAACTTGTAAAATAATATGGGGTGAAGAGTTAGATTACCTAATGTGTTTTATGATAGGTTAAAGATAGTGGGGTGTAGCAAACGTCCAATAGAATTTTGGGGAATGTACAACGAAAAAGGGATAAAAACCCATGTCACTGGGAGTCATTTGGAATTAGGTAGGGAATGCTATTGATTTTATCCAGAAACTCTGTCACTCTGTTTGGTGACTTATTGCTTTGCTTAAAACCATCCTCGCCCTTAGAAGTGACCATTTTACACTTTACCTCCTTATGAGGAAAGTGCCCTTTTGCCTCGGAGCTGAGTTCTGACTGATGGCGATTTGACTGAAGTCCTGAGGACGAAGACTGAACCTGTGCGCTGACCTAAAGTTTGGAGGGTAATTATGACAATGCAATTGTAATTTGTCTGTTTGCCTTTCCTTTCTAGGTACCAACTGCTGGTTTTGACAGAGGCCTTAGCTAGATGTTTTCCAAATTGGTGTTCTAAATTGTTTGCATGAAGCCCAACATGCGAATGCTAATCAGTGGTTAGGACAGGTGTTCACCAAACTGACGCAAATAGACAAACAACCGAGATTATGCTTTGTTGAACTGACGCGTTATTGACACTCTGCTAAATTGATCTATATTCACGCCGTGTTATGTTCTGATGTTTGTGATTGTCGCTTTAATGAAAGCTTACCAAAGTTGCCGTATCGTGACTATGTTATTATGTTCCTTGGTGTTGAGATTAACGCATTTGCTATTAGACTGTAATTAATAGGGAAAAAAACTCATAAAATTCTACTAAACAAGGTGTGGTCATTCATGGCTGAAAGGTCATGGTAGCGTCTTTGAATTGATTAATGACTTTGATTAAAGTGAAATGCATTGTTGTGATAAATATTGATGACATTATTGATGTATTGATTGACATATTGATTAGCTATCTCGTCCTAAGGTGTCTCTCAACTGGGTGAAAAGATTCATTGGCCTAAAACGAGTCCTGATGTGTAATAAATTATCATAAAGGGACGCGTTAACAATACTGACTCTGAAGGGAGTGGAATGCTGCCTTAGAGCTCAAATCTGTGAATATAAGCATGGCTGGCGCTTCAGCTCACTGAAAAGATCTTTGACCCGGTAATTCATAGACTCTGATGCTAGTGGTGATGTCAGGATGTAGGGCTGAGTGTTGTCACTCCTTCTTGACTGGGAACAAGTCTGAAATCCCTGCTGATACTCTACCTGCCTGCTCTGACTTTTGACTGCAGCTGTGTGTAGTCAACCATCCAGTCGAATGAGTCCAGCAGTGCAAAACTCAGGGCATATTTATACTCCATTTGTGCTGAATTTGCGTCTCTTTTTTACGCAAATTTGGCGCAAAGCCAACTCCATATTTGTATTTTGACATTAGACCCGTCTAAAGTCACAATATTGGAGTTTGCACCATTTTTTAGATGCATGAACCTACCCTGCGTCAATGAGATGAAAGGTAGGCATTCCCATCTAAAAAATGGTGCTAATCCCATAGCCCCATATTTATCCCCCCCCATGCTAAAATGATGCACGGGTGGGAGGAGGGGCTACATAATGGTGCAAAGCTTGCTTTGCACCATTATTTAACACCTGGGTCAGACCAGGATTCAGGGGACCTGTGGACCCATTTTCATGGTTGAACACCACAGAATGGGTTTACAGGTGCCCTTCTCAAACCCCAGGAACACCCCCACCTACACCAGAGGGACACCGGAGGATGGGGGACCCCATCCCAGGTAAGTAGGGTAAGTATAGGTAAGTGTTTTCTTCTTTTTAATTAAAGTGCCATAGGGGGCCCAACTTGGGGCACCCTGCATGGCAGAGGATGCATTGGCCATGCCCAGGGACACTGGTTCCCTGTGCTGGCCATTGGGGTGGTGAGCATGACCTCTGTCTTTTCTAAGACAGGAGTCTAGTGGTATGGATGGTTTTGCATCACAAAATGATGCTAGGCTGGGTAGAGACATTTTTTGTGCCTCTAACCAGCCTAATGTCATTTTTTGGTACATAACCCCCTTCTCTCATACTGTCACCCCCGCCCAGCTAACATCATTTTTTTTTTACACTAGCCCACCCTTTGCGCCGGCTTGCGGCACTCCATAAATTTGGAGCCCGTCTGGTGCTTGGAATGATGCAAGTCAGCCCTATACATTTTGACGTAAAACTGCATTTGTGCAATTTTGCGTCAAAAAGTATAAATATGGGCCACATTGTCTAGTGGTGAATGTTGACTCTGACAGATGAGCACACTTCCTTAGTCCACTACATAGTACTTGTCTGTTCGGCATTTCACCATAACTTTATCCAGCAGTAGTCAGCTTGGTCAACCAAGAGAGGGCTTTTTGGGCTGAGAGGAGTCTTTGGTGCCTTTGGGCTCATCTTTCCTTTCCATAAGCCTGACAGTGCTCTTATCATCATCACCATCAAGGCTGGTCCCATCCATGTGCGAATCCACAGACTCAAACCAACTTTTCAAGTAGTGATATATATGCCTTGTGGGTAAAAAACTAATTGTTTGTTCCTGGACCCAGTACCACCACCGAACAACTGCAGTGATCAGGAGAGAGGCACTATGTGGCCAGGGCATTTGAAACCCTGCATGGTTGGAATGGTCTCTCAATCTAAAACCTTTCGGAGCCACACTAATATTGGATGCTGGATATTTGATCTGCTTTCATATTTTTTTATGAACAAATGAAGGATGACATATGTCGATGACTAATCCTAAGCTGTATGTGGATGACAATGTTATGTTAGGCATTTAATTACAAATCTAGAAAAGCTGGGAATGTGAGCCTGAATATAAAGCTCTAGATTTCTCCAGGCCATCACATCTTAAGAAATGACTATGCAACTCCATCACCAGTCCAGAAAGAGAAATCTCATTTCCTTATAAACGTTTATATTATTATTGATTTCTCAATATCGTCTGCCACCTCATTCATCTAAATATCAATGCTTAATTTACCAGAATGACGTATGCTGTATGCCTTTCATAGATACCGAATACAAATGAATGCTTTATATGGTGTGATATATTCTCACATTGAAAATTCCTGCTAACTATATTGTATTCTGACGGTTGTTATGCTCCTAGGACCAGAGGCTGAGCAGTTGAGAATAACTGGAAACCAGCTCCTGAAACCACTTCCAGCTTCCCTGAAGTACCATAACATTGCACTAAAGACATAACATCTATCATTCACATATGTGGTTGAAGAGCAGGCACACCGAAAATTGTTCTGGGAAGCCCTCATGAATTTGAGGCAATAAGAATTAAGGGCCAGATTTACAAACGGCTTGTCTTGCTCTTGCGACACACAAGGCAACACAAGGCGATGCAGTCCTTAAATGGGATTTACTAAGCCATGCAATGCCACCTTTTGTGGCTCTGTGTAGTTCAGTAAATCCAAGGTAATGCAAGGCAGCACATTTCGCTGCCTTGTGTTACCTTGAGGCAAGGAGGCATTCTGTGGGTATCGTGTCGGCATTCCCATTCATCCGCCCTCGGATTTCAGTGCACGTCCAGATTTACAAAGAGTAGTAAACCTGGAAGTGCAACAAAATGGTGCACCTCCCAGACCCAGGTGTAACGAGGAGAAGAACCATTATTTCGCCTCTTTACTTCTTTTTTCTATGTATGATGCATTCCGCAGCACACATGAAAAAAGAAAAATGCTTCTAAGGATTGTTTTTGTGCAGGAAGGTATTCCTTCCTGCACAGAAACAATCCTGCCTGTAACAGTAGAATTATTGCACTATGGTGCAAAGGTGAATGTATTGGTGCTAGGCAGCACACAGTTTGCCAGCACAAGGAAACTACAGAGATGTGCTATAACTTTGTAAACATGGCACATGTCTAATGTCTTCATTTCAAGCAATGCAGCGTGGCAAGTTGCCTTGCTGTGCTGCTCTGCGTTCTGGGAAATGTTAGTAAATCTGCCCCATAGTAGTGATTTCTCTTAGACACACATACAGTGCCACATGTTAGTTTGCTTGAGCAAATTCTTTCCTTTCCTACATATAGTGTAAAAGAATACTGGCAGAGGCACATATTTGTTCCTCTACCTGCAGAAAAGCTACAAGCTCGTAGAATTTGGTGCTAGGAATGACAGAAAATAAACATTTTTAAACCATCAAGCAAATTGTCTTCAATGGAAGTGGACCTCAATTTGCACGTAAAGTCTTCCTACCGAAATTATAGTAGAAGAAAACACGCAATATGATAAATATTGGACAACATTCTATTTTAATCTCATTCAATCGTTTATCAATCAGTATTAATGACACTCACAATGGCTTGGTAATAATCAGCCAAACTCTTTCTCAAGATATCTGCTGTGAGCTAGTCTCCATTTCTTATTGAAATCTGCATATTCGCACATCTCGCCAATAATTTCTAGGTCAGACCATACATATGAATGATTAAATACGTGTATTGAGTACTGGCCTGGGGGTGATGTACTCAAAAACTCAAAATGCTTCCTTTGAAGAAAGGAGTCGCAGCATTTCACCAGGATTGTCAATTTGATCATATGTGTATGAACATTGGAAAACCACATGATCTCCCTGCATCTTATTTTGTTTTTTTCTGGCAACACTGACTAGAGTTGAGGAATATAGAAACTGGTTAAACGTCAATCTTGCACATGAGCCTGGCTTGTTGCAGTGTTTAAAATGAATAGTCACTCGCTTGCAATGGGAGAACAAGTAATGCAGAGAAAACAGTATCAAGTAAAACCCATAACAGTCACAGGGCCAGTCTGCGACAGAAAATAGTTCCTGGCACCCAAATAAAAGTGGCCTCATTAGCGAAACAGATGCCTAAAAAAGTGTCCCTTCTTTGCAAATCGGGGCAGCTTTGAACTTGTAAACGCACTTTTTAAAGGAATATTGCAAGGTTTGGGAAACTACAATGTATTTACGCTTTCTACAGGCAATGTTTGTTACAAAATCAAGGAAATCACCAGTAAAACTGGCTCACCAGACAATTAAACAGCCCACAGTCTAATTAGTTGGCTCACACATTTTCCTGACTGACCAGCCCTTCAGGCAGTGCCTGAATAACCCTTTGTCCCGTCCGACCCTGTAGGTAGACAACCAAAAAGGTAATTAGGACACACGATGAGGTCCTACAATAAAAAAAGCATACCACTTATCCAGTGAGCTTTTGAGCAGACCAGTACTGATGTGGGCTGCTTAGCCCAGTCTTAGAAATTAATTACCAATTATGTATTATTTGATACAAGTCCTTTATGGTGGCCTCTTATTCGGTCTTCTGGAGATTATACAACTCAACTTTTCGATCCCCCTCAAACCATCCTTACTAAGCCAAATTTCCAAAATGTTTTGAAGATCCCACAGCGATATACCTTAAAGAAATACATATCTTCAAGCCATGTAGGTGATGCCATCAATTACTATACAACTTCAGATGAAGGGCTCCGAAAAAAGATAGGGGTGAACCGGTGACGGTCGCCACTTAATGTGGGGAGTGCGGTGGGGCAGGACAGTGTGACGGGGGTAAGAATAAAAACAAAAGAAATTTAATAAACAATTTCCTTCTTGGGGAGACACGCTCGTCCTCACTCTGTTCTCATCCTCTTCCCGGCCGCACACTGGCTCCCAGGCAGTCCTGCCTCTGCTGTCACCAGCATGACAGCAGCATTGTGATTGGTCTGGGCGGCCTGCGTTGCCGCCCAGGCTGAGAGTGGGAGCCTGTGCTTGTTCTCCACTCGGCTGTGCAATACAGCTGGGTAGAGAACCTGTAATGTGTGCATGTCTCTTTGGCAGGCCCAACACAGCTGGCCAAACAGGCATGCAAACTTTGTAGTGCACTACCCCTCCTCCAGCCCGCTCTAGCCCCTTCCCACCCCCTTAAACCAGGAAAAACAAAATGATAATAACAAAGCGTTATTATCATTATATTTTTCTACAATCTAGTGGGGTGACGCTCCTCCTCCTAAGCAGATGAACCACCCATGTTGTGAACCACAGTAGAAGATGTGGCCTAGGTGCAAGGGCTGCTTAGTTTGAATATAGGGAAGCCGTTTTGAATCCTGTCCATGGAAAAAATCCTATGATCTTGGCAAATCACTTAGGCCCTCATTACAACCCTGGTGGTCGGTGGAGAAATGGCAGTAATACCGCCAACAGGCAGGTGGGAAACAAATGGCATTACAAGCATGGCAGTGACCGCCCTGCTAAACCGACACTTTTCCACTCCAACTGCCAGGGTGGTAACGACCGCTGGGCTGTAGACTTTGGTCTCCAGACCAGCGGCTGTCACTACACTGCCTGCGGTATCACGACCCCGCATACCACCATGGATTTCGTGTGGTTCTGTACTGCCACAAAATCCATGGCTGTAGGCACTATCAGTGCCAGGGAATTCCTTCCCTGGCACTGATAGGGTCTCCCCCACATTCCCGACCCCCCTACCACCCTCCAAAGGTGGCAGGACCTCCCTCCCCACCCACCAACATCGACACACCCCCCCACATGCACACAGACACTACTATTACACATACCCGCACACATACTAACAAACATTCCAACAGAAACACACAGTCATACACGCACACATACATACAGACATACACGCACACATACTCACAGACATACAAACAGACAGACATGCACACATTTACAAAACACACAACACATTCACACTCACACCCCCCTCGCCTAACGGACAAAAACCTTACCTGTTCTAGTGATCCTCCGGAAGGGAACAGGATCCATGGGGGCTGCTCTGCCGCCAGCACCCCATCAGCAGAACACTGCCACACCGAATCATGGGACGTGATTCAGTGGGCGGTGTTCTGATGACGGGGCAGTGGAGGTGGAGCAGCATCCACTTCCCCACCGACTGCCAGTATGGCTGCTGGCGGCTCTCCATCCAAAAAAGGACAGAGGGCTGCCAGCAGTCATAATACGCTGTGCAGAAAACCGCCTGCACTGGCAGTCTTCAGCATGGCGGTACCTCAGCGGTCTTCCCAAAAGACCGAGAAGGTTAAAATGAGGGCCTTAATCTCTCGATTCCCCAAATAAATTGAATATAATCTGGTTCTTTCCTAAAGACAGATAATTTCCCCGGTTGGTGCAACAGAAAAAACTGTCAATAATGCACAAAACTAAGTAGTTATCTCAATTAATGAGCTGAATTCTAAAATTTGCTAGAGAATGCCAGCATGTCTTTGGATTTAAATGACAAAATCGCACTGAGTTGCTGGTGGGTCGAATAGTTCAAAACCATCCTTTTAATCTCTATATTGCACCTAGGACAGCAGCTATAAATAGTGCAGCAGGGGCCGTATTACACATATGTTGCATTTCCTTATCATGTGAAACAAGCTTCTTTATTCCAAGGAAAATTCCTGTTAGAGGGTATTAAAGCATTGTCAGAGTAAGCTACGGTGGGCCGTCCGTACCTTGGATGTGAAATGGATGTTCATTAACTCTGATGATAATGGCCACGCATCAACATACAGCAGGTTGCTGAAGCAGGTACATGATCTATTTTACGGCTTTGTGAAAACTACATCTAAATAAATAAATAAAACACATAACTGTTAATATATGAAAATGTTAGGGTCCTTCTGTGGATAGGCAGTGATTATTTCTCTACTGATGGAAACTTATTTAAAGTGGAGTCACAAATCATCATGTGTACTCCAAATGAGGCATGAGTGGTGCTTCATGGAAATATATTGAGAATCAATTATGTCCCTGAAGGACTGGGCTGACCAAACAGCATTGATATATTTACGTATTATTTATATGTGTTGATGTATAAATAGACCAAATTTTGGTAATGCAGAAGTGGTCTCGTCCACCATTTTGCATTGCACTTTTTACCCAGTGTGTCTGAGAATACTCCAATGCACTTCATTGCTAAATTGAGATTATTTTCAGGAAAAAAATCCTATCAGAGGAGTACATGAACAACACAATCATGCACAATGTGAGTGTATGTTGTTCGCATTATGTGCAAGATTATGCTATTCTTTAGCTCAAAATGCTTCCTCAGGTCCAAAAGAGATAAAAGGTGTTAGACCTGGCATCCTTAGCATGGTTTCCCCTAAGCTGTTCACCTCCTGGCCTCCTGTTTGCTGACTTAGTTTTTGCTGGCTTTAGGACTCTGGGCACTTTACCACTGTTAACCAGTGCTAAAGTGCATGTGTTTTTCCCTGAAACATGGTAGCACTGGCCTATCCACAATTGGCATATTTAATTCACTTGTAAATCCCTAATAAAGTGCACCACATGTGCCCAGTGTCTGTATATCAAATGCTACTGGTGGGCCTGCACCACTGATTGTGCTACCCACTTTAGAAGCCCTTTAAACATGTCTCAGGTCTGCCTTTGCACAACCTGTGTGTGCAGTTTTATACCGCCATGTCCAACTGGCAAGGTAACCTACTTGCCAGGCCTGAAACCTTCCTTTCCAATACATATATCACCCCCAAGATAGGCCCTAGACGGCCCCAAGGGCATGGTGCAGTGTAATTGAAATGTTGGCCTTTTTAAACTTTGCATGCCCAAGTAGTGAAAAACTCTTAAATTCGTTTTATGCTACTGCAAGGCCTATCCCTCCCATAGGTTAACATTGGAATTCCCTTATTACACTTTGTAAGTGTAATTTCTAAATGGAAAGAGGTAGGACCCTAAAGTTTGGTGTCTCTGGAATCACAATGTAAAATCACAACTTATGGTGGATTTGGGTTTAAATTGTAATTCAGAAAATGACTGTGAGAAATGGGGTCTCTGATTGGCAGTCAGTTTGCATTGTGTCCAAGCAGGGACCCTCACCCTAGTCCAGGTAAAGGAGAAACACACCTGGCTAACCCACGCTCTTCCCCTTGGTAGCTTGGCAGGAGCAGAGAATCTTAACCCCAGAAGCAATGTGTAAAGTATTCACACCGACACACACAGTAAGACAGTGAAAACACTACAAAAAAAAATACCACACCAGTTTAGAAAAATACGTAATATTTATCTAAATCAAACAATACCAGAACGACAAAAATCCAACATGCAGAAGTCAAGATATTAAATTTAAAAATAATAGGAGTCTTAATCCTTAGAAAACAGTGAGAATGCTGTTGTTACACAAAGTACCTGGTTAGCATAAAAAATAAAGCCACACAGGCGAGAATGCATCGGAAAAGAGCAGCGAGGTGTTGATTTCTCACTCACAAGTGAGATCGTGCCTTGTTCCTTCTCCGGTTGGATCGCAGTGCGTTGTTTTCTCTTTCCAGCAAGAAAGCGATGCGTCAATTCCCAGACGGGTACCTCGGGTCCTGGCAGGCTTCACGTTGATTTTTCACACCCAGCGATGTTGTGTTTGAAATCCAGTTGCATGTGTCAGGAAACCGCGCTACATGGGGCTTGCGTCGTTATCAGCAGCCGCCAGCAGGTGTTGCACATTGTTTCTCCAACTGCGATGCATCGATCTCCCAGCCTTGATGCAGAAGGAGCATCGAATTCAGCTGCGATGCAGGTGGCGCGTTGTTTATCAGCCACGTTGCAGATGATGCGTTGAAAGTTTCCCCCCATGGCAGTCTGTGGATTGATTTTTGTTCTTTTCCACCAGCTTCACCTTTAAAGGGCCCAGAGACAGGTTAGGGCATCACTTGGCAGGGCAGGAGTCTCAGCAGAGAACCTAGGTGCTGTCAGAGAGAAGTCTTTGATGTCCTTCAGACTTCAACAACAGGAAGCAACCTCAGTTCAAGCCCTTGGAGATTCTTTACCAGTGGGAAGTCACACAAAAGTAAAGCCTTTTTCCTCTCTCGGGCAGACGCAGCTACTGCAGGCTAGCCCGGCAAAGCACAGTCACAGGCAAAGGGGCAGTACTCCTCCAGCTCTTCTCCTTGGCAGAGGTTCCTCTTGGTTCCCGAAGTAATCTAATTTTCAGGGCTTTTGGATTGATTATGTATATCCCTTTCTGTCTTTGAAGTGGGCCTACTTCAAAGGGAAATATCTGTGGTCCAGATGTTCCTGCCTTGCCCAGGCCAGGCCCCAGACACAAACCAGGGGGTTGGAGACTGCATTGTGAGAAAGCAGGCATAGCCCTTTCAGCTGTAAGTGACCACTCCTCCCTCCACTCTGGCACAGAAGGCTCATCAGGATATGCAGGCTACACCCCAGGTCCCTTAGTCTCACTGTATAGAGGGGATTCCCAAACAGCCCAACTGTTAAACTGACCCAGACTGGCAATCCACAAACAGACAGAGTCACAAAATGGTTTAAGCAAGAAAATGCCTACTTTCTAAAAGTGGCATTTTCAAACTAACAATCTAAAAACTAGCTTCACTAGAAGATGCATTTTCAAATTGTGAGTTCAGAGACCCTAAACTCCATATTCCTATCTACTTCCAAAGGGAATCTATACTTAAAAGTTATTTAAAGGAAGCCCCTATGTTAACCTATGAGAGAGAAAGGCCTTGCAACAGTGACAACTGAATTTAGCAGTATTTCACTGTTAGGGCATGTAAAACACATCAGTACATATCCCACCTTCAACATACACTGCACCTTGCCCATGGGGCGACATGTAAGGCACCTTAGGGATGCCTTACATTTGGATAAAGGGAAGGTTTGGGGCTGTCAAGTGGGTACCCTTGCCTGGTCAAATTGGCATTTTAAAACCGCAAACACAGACACTGCAGTGGCAGGTTCGAGCCATGTTTTCAGGGCTGCCCATGTGGGAGGCACAACCATTCCTGCAGGCCCACCAGTAGCATTTGATTTACATGCTCTAGGCACCCTTAGTGCACTTTACTAGGGACTTAGCAGTAAATCAAATATGCCAACCATGGATGAACCAGTCACTAATACAATTTATACAGAGAGCAGATGCACTTTAGCACTGGTTGGCAGTGGTAAAGTTCCCAGAGTCCTAAAGTCAACTAAAACTGGTCAGAAAAAATAGGAGGAAGGAGTCAAAAAGATTAGAGATGACCCTGCCTGCAAAAAGAGCCAGGTCCAACAATTACACTTTTAGGAAGTTGCCATTTTCTTACTTTAAATCATCTAATGCCTTTTTTCCGTCTCTGAATACACGTCTGGGTAGATGACAGCCGGGCTCTTGTGCATTCGGATAGCCACACACAAAAGAAGGTTGAGTCTGACTGAGTGACCGTTTGCATGTTGATGATCCATCCTGGGCAGTAGGTAAAATAGGAGTTGACACACATAAATAGGCTTTGTCCTGCGCCCTCACAAAGGGCTTTATAATCCCCTATAGTGTGTCTGAAGCAAGGGTTGGAAGGGCAGGGACTTTGTGCACTTCAAATGCCTCTCTTTGAAGTCTCCCCCTCTTCGAACACACAACTGAGTATAAGTAATGGATCTCAGACACAACTGAATCATTACACTTCTGGGCCTGAGGACATCCTGCCAGGAAGAAGGACTGCTGTGCCACTAAAGGGATTGTCACTTTGGTGAAACTCTGCTGGACTTTGCTGGACTTCTGCTTTGCAATTCTGACTTCTTGGATTGGTACCAACATGATGCCTTTGCATCACCTTCTCCGCTCCTCGCATTGGATCTTCAGATCTTAGGATCTTTACTTTACACATGGCCTCCTAAATTAAGCCTGCCTGCTCTGTGCCAAGGTACCAGAGGGTGAGCAGTCGCTTACCCTAAATAGAATCGTGGTTCCTTCTTGGACAGTGTGCATACCCATGCCAACCCAAAACCCAATTTCCAACATAAGGACACATTTCACACCAAGTATAGTGAAAAATGCCTGACTGCATTTTGCAAAATAGGGCTTAATTTTCCATAATTATGTATGTGTTGTGCAATGTCCACAAAGGAAATTACACTAATTTCACCCAGACTTAGTTGAAAGGCTAAATACTATTGAGTCTTGTAAAGAAATGTCTGCCTCATGTATTAAGCTGAGTGCCTGTCACTGTGAGGTTTGCAAGAAATAGGGGTAAATGTGCAAGATGTTGTAAACCATAGGCTGTAAGGCAGCTGACTGGTTATGAAGGACAGTGTGATATCTGTGTGACTCTACTCCCCCACTATTGATGTGTTGCTGAATTATGATGCTGAAAACAGTGTAAATATCTCCTCACAGCCAGTAAAAAAAATGTTTTTCAAAAAGATGGCCTGACTTATATGGAGCAGGCACTTACAAGGGAGGGATGACAAGCAGTTTTGGTTGCTGTTGGTTGCTAGTTGCTATATAGGTGCAACCTCCATGTAGACTTCCTTAGATGTGGTGATCCTAGAACAACATGGAAAGCTCCACTAACCTCTTTATGTTGGGAATGTCCTGTCTGTATCCCAGATCAGCAATGCTATTTAGATGAAATGGTACTGTACTGGAATGTGTAAATATCACAAATCTGAAAAAAAATCAGTTGGGACCTGATTTAGCATTTGCCAGACAGGGTACTCCATAGTAAATGTGGTGGATATCCTGTCTGGTGTATTTTAAGTACCTCATATCTTTGTCACGTGTAATACATAAGGTGGAATATCCATCACATTTGGGGTAGAGTCGCCTGCCCAGCAAACTACAAATCAAGTCCTCAGTCTTTGAAACTGAGAATACCTCCAGGCCCTGATGAGGTCCTTAGCATTGTTTTGTAAACTGTGGCAACTGTATTGGAAAAAGGTTTATCATCATGTTTTCACCTATATTATATGTTCACACATTTAACCTATTTTCTAAAAGGGTGTTCAGACTAGCAGTGGAAATAAAGGTTAATTTATCTTTTAGACAAAGATAATAGCTCAGATAGTGTTAGCCAAATTTCAGTCATGGGCCATAGAGTATCAGCTAACATGCAGGGATTAGGGAGGCCCTTGCCCCAGGAATCGGGTACATTAACAAACCTTTTTCCTCTGGTATCTTGTGCGGAAGCCCACAAAGAGACAGCCAGTTATGTACTTGTTCTGTAAGCATCCAACAACTTTTGGTGTAGTTGAGCAGCTATTAATCTGGATTACACTGCCAACATGAGGCATTTTACCAGGTTTATTGTGCTTAATACAGAAGCAACAGAGCAACACTAGGCCAATGCTTCATTTTGGTACTGATCGCTTGAGGCAATCAAAATTAGAAGCCAAAATCGACTAAAACTGGCATGCATCGCTGCACCCATTTTTTCCTTATTCTTAGACAACATTCCCATACTCTGAAGCAACTATCTTGAGGTATGAATGTTCTTCTTTACGCTGATGATTTAGGGCCTGATTACGATCGTAGCAGATGGAATACTCTGTCACAAACATGACTGATATTCTGTGTGCCGTATTATGATCTCCATTGAATAGAATGCGATCATAATACAGTGGATGAAATTAGTTTGTGAAAGAGTAAACTCATCCACCAAGATTGTAATTAGGCCCCTAGTTCTACTGGACCAAACTCCTGTAGGTCTTCAGAGATAGATGGTTGTGTTGTTGATGCTTTAGCAATAATACACAAACAACTGAGAATCTAGTGTTTAGAAGGAAGAGAACCCATGCTTCTTGGTACATTAGAAAGATGTCTCCAGTCGATGCCTCCGAGTACAATTGTTGGACCTGGCCCTTTTTGCAGGGTCATCCTCAAACTTTTTGCCTCCTTCCTTCGATTGTATTGGACCAGTTTTTGTTGGCTTTAGAACTGTGGGCAATTTACCACTGTTAACCAGTGCTAAAGTGCATATGCTCCCTGCGTAAATTGTATTGGTGATTGGTTTATCCATGATTGGCATATTTGATTTACTAGTAAGTCCCTAGTAAAGTGCACTAGATGTGTCCAGTGCCTGTAAATCAAATGATACTAGTGGGCCTGCAGCAAAGGTTGTGCCACACACATGAGTATCCCTGTACACATGGCTCAGATCTGCCACTGAAGTGTCTGTGTGTGCAGTTTTAAACTGCCAATTCGACTGGGCAAGTGTACCCACTTGCCAGGCCCAAACCTTCCCTTTTCATATATCTAAGGCACCCCTAAGGTAGGCCTTAGGTAGCCCCATGGACAAGGTGCAGTTTATGTTAAAGGTGGGACATGTACTGATGTGTTTTGCATGTCCTAACAGTGAAATACTGTCAAATTCGGTTTTTACTGTTGCAAGGCCTATCTCTCTCATAGGTTAACATGGGGACTGCCTTTAAATAACTTTTAAGTGAAGTTTCCCTTTGGGAGCAGATGGAAAGATGGAGTTTGGTGTTTCTGAACTCACAATTTCAAAATAGATCCTTGGTAAAGTTGTTTTTTAAATTGTTTGTTTGGAAATGCCACTTTTAGAAAGTGGGCATTTTCTTGCTTAAACTATTCTGTGACTCTGCCTGTTTGTGGATTCCCTGTCTGGGTCAGACTGACAGCTGGGCAGTCTGTGAATCCCCTCTAGACAATGAGACAAAGGGAGCTGGGGTATAGCCTGCATATCCTGATGAACCATCTGGGCTAGAGTGGAGAGAGGAGTGGTCACTTACGCCTGAATGGGCTGTGCCTGCCCTCACACAACGCAGTCTCCAACCCCCTGGAGTGTTTCTGAGACTTTCCTTTGAAGTTTGCCTACTTCAAAGGGAGAAAGGGTAAAAACTACAGACTTTAGATTTCTTCAAAATTATTTCTGGAATCAAAAGGAACCTCTGCCAGGGAGATGAGCTGAAGAGCTGGAGGAGGAGTACTGCCCCTTTGCCTTTGACTGTGCTTTTCTGGGTTGGCCTGCAATTGCTGCTTCTGCCTCAAAGAAGACAACGACTGGACTTTGTGAAATATTCCTGCTTGTGAAGAATCTCCAGGGGCTTGGATTGAGCTTGCCTCCTGTTTTGAAATCTCAGGGCCATCAAAGAATTCCTCTCCCAGCACCTGGATTCTCTGCTGAGACTCCTGCCAAGTGGTGATCAGTCATTCCCTGGGGTCCTGACAGGTGAAGTTTGCAGAACAAGGACTGAAATCCACACATAGAACACATTGCAAGGAAAATGTTGACGCACCACCTGCAACACAGCTGAAAAATTAGGTGCCACCCACTTCGCGGCTAAAACCTACACTCCACCTGCATTGCGGCTGGGTGATCGACGTCTCATGGCTGGAGATGCAACAACCGCTTGCGTTTGTTGATAACGATGCAAACCCCATGTATGTGGTTTTCCATCACTGAGCAGCCGGATCATCGCTGGGTGTCAAAAATCAACCCAAGCCTGCACGGATCCCAGGTGCCCTGTCCGGAAACTGATGCACCGCTTTCTTGAGAGGGAGAAAAACGACACATCGCCTACCTGACCAGAGAAGAATCGATGCACGGCCTTACTTGCAAGTAAGGAATCAACACATCGCTAACTTTTCCGACGCACACTCGCCTGTGCAGCTTTATTTTTTTTTAAAACCAGGTACTTTGTGTAACAACAACGTTTCCATTGTTTTCTATGGCATAAGGCTATTATTCTTTTGGAATTTCATATCTTGGCTTGGGTATGTTAGATTTTTGTTGTTTTCATCTTGTTTGATTTTAGATAAATATTTCCTGTTTTTCTAAACAGGTGTGGTGTCCATTTTGTAGTGTTTTCACTGTATTACTATGTGTTTTGATAAAAATACTTTACACATTGTCTTTGAGGTAAGCCTGACTGCTTGTGCCATGCTACTAATGTGGTGAGAAAGGGGTTGTCTTAAGTGTTTATCTCCATTTCGCTGCCTAGAGTGAGGGTCCCTGCTTGGACAGAGTGCAAACTGACTGCCAACTAGAGACTCCATTTCTAACAACTGTTACTTTGGACTGATATGTACATGAAGTCCATTGTGGGAAGCATATTGGACAATCATAAAGTGAACAGCAGTTTGAACCATGAGGGAGTTAGTTTGAACTAATATTCTCTATGGAGGTATTTCCTTAGTGCCCTTTTTATAAGCCTACAATTGCAAAATAGTATCAATTGTGCTGCATGGTTTCCATAGCATAATGCTTGACAGTAACTGTACAAAATGGGGTTATTGGTTGAGGGGGCGGAAGCCCCACTCAAGCAACAGACAAAGTCCTTGTCAGGGTGAACCATAAAAGTCATTAAATTAACCAATGTTTAATGTTCTGGTTGACTGGCACAAAATCAGTCAGCCTTAATTGAGAGGCAGTGAGTGAAGTATTCATGCAGCACTTAACCAGTAATAAAGTGAGAACACAATCCGACAACAATATGGAAGAATATGGTAATTGTAAATAAATTATATGACACCACAAGGACAAGAGTCCAATCAGTAGAACTGTAGGTAGGAATTTTTGAAGTTTAAAGTGGAAAATAGAGCCTAAAAGATCAAAGCACAAAAGCATACAAAAGCACTCTTCCATAGAGACAATTTGTAAAGTATGTTTGCAGCAAACAAACAGCAATAAAGTGAAAACAAAAAACCAGTAAGATACCAAACCAGATTAGAACAAAAGAATAATTTGTAGTAACTAAAATGATACCAGCGCAACAACAATCCAATCAGTAGAACCGGATATATTAATTTGTAAAGATATGCCAGTTCCGGTAAAGCCATCGATCAAGAGCTGCGAGGTGCTGTGGTCTGATGACCTGCGTCTGGTTGCGTTATGCTGCAACTGCTCCGGTGAAACTGCCAATCAGGAAAAACCTTCAGTTACACAGAAAGGAGTACACTCTGACTCCAGCCAAGGGTCTTGGACCTTGAGGATAGCACTTGTGTTGGGGAGGATTTACTCCCACAGTGGCTAGTAGGGTGGACTAGATCAGTTAGGTCTGGTCAGTTGGGAAGCAAAAAAAGACTATGGGAGCTTTATGTATTCCTGCAGCTCACACAGGAGGTAAGCCATCTGACTTTTTGAGCTACTTATGGGGACTCTGGGATCAAGGCAAGCAGGCTCAACCTGCCTTCTTCAGACAGCAAGACAGTCCTCCTGATAGCAGGGCAGTACTTCATCCGAATCCTACACAGGGTCAGGAATGTTCTGATGAAAGGTTCTAAAGGTCTTCTTTTTATGCCTGGTACCCACATTTGTATGGGGGAATTCCCTGACCTATCTCCAAAAATGGTTCTGGTCACTTCTTCCATGTCCTCTGGTCCTGACTCCAAACTGTCTAGGCTGACAAAAACTGGATGGGAAGGCCTAGTCTCAGGTTCCTTTGAAATATAATCAAGACACAGAACAGTTCCTCCCTAGCCATCCTGTCAGGAAGACCCTCTCCACTCACACCTAGGGTTTCTTTGTCTTAGTGTCTGGAAGCTATACTAAGCTATACTAAGTGCCGAAGATATAGGCAAGTAAAAAAACGCTTTTTATTTAGAAACTTGGGGGCAGATTTAAGGAAAGTGGTGCTGCACCCATTGCAGTGCCACTTTCCTTGTGCCCCTTAGCACCGTGCTGTCACATGTGCACGGCGTGAGTTTTTTAAACCAAGTACCTTGAACGGGGAAGATAGATAAGGTGTGCAAATTGTTGATTTCCTTTACCCAGTGTGTCTGTAGTTTGTGGGATTTACACACTCTCTCGTTGGAGGGTATCATTAGGGCAACAGTTTAGTGTATCAATCATCATCAGTGAGTGGATGTGCATTGTCCTTTCCCTGGCAGTGATGAAGATTTTAAGAATTATTGCAGGGTTTCTGAATATGCAGTTATCCATATTCCTTGTAGAAATTAACTAACTGTTCTAGAGCTGGCCTAACGTTTCACCTGTTTTATCTTAATTGTAATGGAAACAGCTTCTATAAAGAGTGCATGGTGTTTAAGTGCGGTTCAGCTTCATGAAATGCCTGCACATTGTATAAAGTGTCAT
The DNA here is from genome assembly GCF_031143425.1 of Pleurodeles waltl. NCBI lineage: Eukaryota > Metazoa > Chordata > Amphibia > Caudata > Salamandridae > Pleurodeles > Pleurodeles waltl. The sequence goes on from NC_090439.1 coordinate 82,730,548, forward strand.
TCATCTGCAGCAGTAGGTACGAAAAAAATCATAAGAACCAAAATATCACCACAAAAGCACATTTGTTTTGTCTCTTAAAAATGCCTCCAGTAGACCTGTATTCAAGATGCAACAACTGCTCATGGGTTATTTTGTTGTTCACTATTTTGACATTTCCAGAAAAGAGCCAAGTCACCTTTTATTTGCATAATCACAAAGCCCAAGACCGGATCACACTGTGGTGTGATTTTCATCCTTTCAGTTGTCATTTATCCTTACAAATAAATATTTTCAAACTTCTGGGTGAAAAGGGCATGCTCATTTCCGACTGTTGTGTGAAACATTTTGAGAATGCAGCTTTAAATGCTGCATTCTTTATTTGTTATCTAGTTTATGTAAGTGATTCTGGAGACTGACTCATTTTCCAAAACCCCAAAGGTATAAAATACACAAAACTCCTGCAAGTTGATATAAACTGTGACAGGTACTTCATACAAGAAATGCCTGAAGGAAGATGACTGCAAATTCTCTCTCTGTGTATTTGTGAGTGTTGATGACATTTGTTTTGGCAGACACCTAAAGCAGACTGAAATTCTACATTTAAATTACTATAGTCATAATTCTTCTAGCAGAACCACAAAACAAGTTTAAATTGAGGCTGCAGTTACAGTATGCAATTCATACTTGAAGAAGAAGAATCAAAACTGCCATCATGTGTAAAAGTATTTGAATGTAAAGTAATACCAGACCCGTCATTTCAAAATGTAAATATTATTTTTTTCTCAAAATGCCTACCAGTTGGTGCCAAGAGATACTGACCATGGGAATGATAATATTTTTTTGCTGCAGAAAAGACAATACAAGAAACCACACAGGCTTAATAGTACTTCTGTGTTTGAAAATATGCCCCAAAGATAGGTGTGTATAACATCTCAGAGGTTTGTTTCAAGATTTACAATAATTTATGCACAACTTTCATCGTTGAGGTGATTTGTTTGTTTAATATAGTACCCATGGAATAATTAGAATCAAAGACAATGGTCTATTTGCCATGGATGATTGTCCCATCAACCATGTAAAAATATTTGCCCTTGAGGTCCAAACATATATGAAAACAGAAAAATGGTTCAAGAGAAAAATTGAGACATATTGGCCAGATTTATCAAGGTTTTGCATCGCCCTTGCACCATGCAAGAATGCAAAACCTAAAGGAGATTTATCAAGCCACACAAGGTTATGGAAATCACTGCCTTGCATTACTCTGTGGCAAGAAGGTGTCCCATGGGTAAAGTGTGGGTGTTTCCAAGCACCCACCCACTGATTCTAACACATCACCAGATTCAATATCACTATTAGACCATGTGTCAGAATTGTAAGCTTCACCACCAGCGGCACACTGAGGAGACATATCATTATTTCTCCTTGTAGTATCCTCTTTCTAATTGTGTTGTATTGTGCAGCATGCATTGAAAGATGAAAACTCCTCTAACGATTATGTCTGTGCAGGAATGAGTCCCTTACCACACAAAACAATCCTGCCTACAACACAGGCACCCTTGCAACATGACACAAGGGTGCACGCGCATAAGAGTGACATGAAAGAAATATTGCGCTTGCCTGATCAACCAGTAGTCCAATCTCAGTCCATCACACATGCAATTTGTCTAATTTGTAGCACAGTTGCACCTTCACTCTCCCACAGAGCTCTGTACCCCAATGTTCTCAGGCTAATGGTAAGCACGGTATTACACTACCTGTGTGGTTAAAAGTGGAAGGCTTTTTACTGATCCAGTTGTTATGTGGCTCAACCTGCTCTGTTGAATGTATTACAGTGCTGACAATATTAGTCACATCAGTACTGTATGCGCAGAAGATGAAAGGGAGAAGCAAGACCAGTATCTGGCAGAACCAGAGCAAGAATCATCAGATACAGAGTAAACAATGTTGACCAGATTGGCTTCCATGCTGTTGCATCACACAAGGTGACACAGTCACACAAGTCAGATATACTATGCCACACAAACCCACCTTACATGACTCTGCAAGTCATAGTACATCTCAAGGGACTCAAAGAAGCCCAAGTCACTGCCTTGCACTACTCTGCACAGGGTAGGCATTCCATGGCTAGAGAATGGGTGTTCCCATGCATCCATCCATGATATTTGGTGCATTCCCAGATTTACTAACATTACACCTCTGAGGCTTAAAAATGCTGTGAATATTTTATGAATGTGCATGTTTCCACTTGAAATGAAGCATTGCAACCCTGATACTGAGCAGAGAGCGAGTAATCAGGAGAAATATGTTTATTTCTCTTCATCATTTCCTCTTTCTTGCAGTGGTGAGGCCCATTTTGTTACAGGGGGAGCATTTTTTCAGCAGTGCTGCAATATTGGCTCCAAAAACAAAAGCAACAGTGCCTAATACTTGCACCCCCATCCACCCCGCCCATCGGGGACTGGTTGCCAGGGCTGCTTTGGTTTCACAGTCCGGCTCTGTTCAGTGGATTGTTTTTGTGCATGAAGGTGCTTCTTATTTCACAATAATCCTGCATGTGATGAAGGCATCATTGCACCATGACACATGGGTGCCTGCATTGCTGTTAGGCTGCACTCATTGTGCCAGTGCAGGAGAGCAGGAAAGTGCTATACCTTAGTAGATATGACGCATTCCTGACCTCTCCATTTCATGCAGCACAGTGGAGCAAGCTGTTTTGCTCTGTTGGATGACATCTTTGTAAATCTGCCCCTATTTTGATAGCTGGTGTGTCTATGTGCTTGCAAATGAGTATGAGTGTATGCCTGTGTGTAAGCTTAATACAATGATGTAGCTATCTCTGATACAATGATAAATCTGACTTTATGGTGGCATTTCTGCAATATTAACTGCGTCAATGATTTCTCCTCATATAGTGGTGGGCCTAGGATAATAGTAATAAATCTTAGAATATTGTGGGCATCTATAGCATGAATATACACAGCCTTAATATAGAACTGCCTACTGAACAGGCCTCCCAGATGTTTGCGATTCTGCAAATCGCGCAACTGCAGCAAAACCAGCTGAGGTGCACAATGGATGCAATTTTAAACCAGGGGTCCACCAAATTGAAAGAAAAAAACAGTCTCCTGCAGTGTTGCTTTAGAGTTGTTATTAATGCCAAACTGCCTGTTGGATCTACATACAGCACATTATGATGTGCCTCTGAGTGTGAAGAGAAACCTGCACCATCTCTTTTTGCTGCCTGCCTGCCTGAAGTTGTCTTTCCAAATAATGGGCCTGATTACAACTTTGGAGGAAGGTGTTAATCCGTCCCAAATGTGACGGATATACCACCAGCCGTATTACGAGTCCATTATATCCTATGGAACTCGTAATATGGCTGGTAGTATATCCGTCACATTTGGGCGGATTAACACCTCCTCCAAAGTTGTAATCAGGCCCAATGCCTTTGATAGGTCATTACCCACTCCTCCCTCTTCTGCCTGTTTCTGGATTTGCCTCGGGGAGTGGGAACAGTGAGAAAGCTGGGCATCCTTCTGTAGTTCCTTTACAATTGCAGAGTGTTAGAATGGGAGCACAGCTTTCTACATGTAGCGTGGTGTGCTATATTTTCCTTGTGTTGATATTTGGGCTATGAAACATTGCCCCTCGAAGTAGAGGCAATGAGGAAGCCATTTATTTTCAATAAAGATAATATTCTGGTTGTTTATAGGGACAGCCAGGACTGCAGCTCCTAAAAATGCATACAGAATTATGGCAACTTTGACCCTCAGTGCCAAACATAGAGGGGAGAGGACAGAAGGGTGAGTGATGCTGGGGTGAGGTAAAAAGAAGTGGGGGGCTCATTTACAATATTTTGGTGCAAGGCAGCGTAGCAAGGCTTTCTGCTGTACTACCCTGCATCAAAGGAAAAGGGCAGATATGTGCCTTATCAATGAGATACAGCACGTTTCTGTGCTCTTCCACTGAGCTGACGCACTGTGAGCTGCCATAAGCCAATGCAGGCACCCTTGTACCATGGTGCAAGGGTGTCTGTGTTGTAGGAATATTGTTTTTATGCAGGAAGGGAGACCTTTCTGCACAAAAACAATCAATGAAGGCATTTTCTGCTTTCTACTTCTGCTACAGAATAGGAAAAAAGAAGGCAAAATAAAGTTATATCTCCTCATTATATGTCCCCAGGGGAGGCATAGGCTTTTGCTGCATTCCCAGGATTACAAATCCATGTAAATCTAGGATTGCAGGAAAGTCCATGGATGTTGCGCTGGGTGTTTCCCTCCTCTTTGATGCAGAGTAGGGCAAAGCAGTGACGAGCACTGCATTGCCTTACTCCATATTTGCAAAGCCATAAAAAGGCATGCAAAGTGGCTTTGCGTGGCTTTGTAGATATGGGTCTGCAGCCTACACCGCTGGTGCTTCATAAAAAGTGCTGCCATGGTGGGGAGAGCCACTTGTAGATAAACACAATTTAAATAAAAAATAAATGCAAATTAAAATAGAAGATGATAAATGTATCCTTTATATTATTAAAGCTCATTTGGTTAATTCTATCACTCCAGGTGTCTGAGAGCATAAAAAGAGTCACAAGATTAAATCATGATGTACACTTTGGGGAATAGTGACGGTTGTGAGTATATCAGCAAGCAAAGATGCAGCTTTGTGAAAACTAGAAAAAACTAATATGTGCCATTTCTACAAATAAATGGCATGACTCTGGTCTCTGCATGCACTGGAGTACTTTGAGCAGCCATGCTCCAATGCAGGTACCCTTGAGCCATAATGCAAGGGTGTTTGCATTGTGGCCTGCACAGTTGTTGTGCAGGAAGGGGTCCCTTCCAACATAAAGACTATAGGGCATATTTATGAGCCCCCTGCACCACCGTCGGGTAATTTTTTATGATGCAAAAGCAGCACAAACCATGAAATCATGCCTATGAGGCCATGCAAAGCCACTTTGAGTGACTTTGAATGATGCACTAGAGATGAAGTAAGGCAAGGCAGAGCAAAGCTCTGCCTTGCCTTACTCTGTGCAAGGAAAGCTTTCCATGGGTGTTACAGTGGGCATTCCATGCAACACCTACGGATTTGGATGCATCACCAGCTTTACAAGACCTTGAAAACCTTGGATGCGCCAAAGGCGAAAGTCTCAACGAGGAAAAATATCACTATTTCTCCTCATTTATTCCTCTTTCTCTGTGTGCTGCTGTCTATGGCACACATAGAAAGAAGAAAACACTTGCCAGGAGTGTTTTTTTGGATGAAGGTGTCTCTTCTGTACAAAAACAATCACGCCTACAACACAGGTACCCTTGCACCATGGTGCATGGGTGCCTCCATTGGCTCTAGGCTCCCAAAATGGCACCAGCAAAGTGGGAAAGGACTGGAATGCCCCATATGCCATAGAGACTGCACATTCCTACTCTTTCCCTTTGACGCAGGCTAGTGGAGCAAGATGTCTTACTGTGCTGTTCTGTGCCAAATGCCCATAAATATGGGGCCTATGTTTTAAGACTATTTCCTCTAAGTATGTGTGCTACAGGATGCAACTTTCATTGAAAGAGCGAAAAATGAGATAGGTGCAGAATTTTGCTATAAATACGTCTACATGTCTCTGAAGATATGAATTTGTGTAAAATCTATGCACGGAAGCACATGAACCACTCATGAAATGCCTCCCTGATGCAAAGTATTACAAGGCATTTTATTGTGCTGAGTTTAATTACTTTTGGTGAGAAAACAATGCAAATCATTATTTATAAGTCCCAGTAAAAAAACTTTGCATCGGTTATGCATTAAAAAAGTAAGCCAAACCTAACACAATCTCTTTGTAAATCTGGGCACAAATGTTTAAGCTTAAAGAAATACTTTCAATATATATATTTTAGTAATACGAAATCACAGTGTACTCAGTACAGGCCTTCTTTAAACATCTCTATTAGAAGGACAACTCCAGACCTCAGCTGGTGACGTCCTTACATCAAGCTTTAAATCACTTCACAAATTAAAGGCCTGCAAGGGCTCCCAAACATCCTTTAGATTTGCAAATTAACCAATCGCACACATTTGCATTTTTTGAGTTGGGAGGGACACTGGCAAAAAGGCCTCTTACTTATACATTTTTGTTTACAAAAGCTGGTCATTGGAAGTGTGTTGGTGAAGCACAATTGTAGTATTAGCTTCTCCCCACTCCCACCATCTTTTGAAAATGTAGCCACCAGCTGTCACATCTGCACAGTCCACCATTTTGTTTTTTAATGAGTTTACCATCCATCACAAAATAAAAGTTTATATGACTACTGAATTTCACTAAGGGAGGTGCCGCATAATTGCCTCATAAAATAGTGTGCCGCAAAATATCTGTTTTTTGTGCTGCAAAATTTCCATATCCATGCCACAGTATCCTGGGGGGTCTGAATGAATAATGGACATCAGGATGGCAATGGTTCCCTGGTGATAGACAACTATGTCATTAGACAATTATGCAATGACATGCAATGCAAAAACTATTCTTTCTTTCAGTAGTACATATAGGTAATTCATGAATATGACAAAGGTTTGCCTGTACACGAGACACATATTTCCTTAAAAATAATACATTTTTTGTTTGGATTTTTTTTTGTATTTTTCATTTGTATTTGTGTTTATGTTTAGTACTTATAGAGCACACGGCTCATACCCAAAGAGATATCCCGGTGCTGAACCTTATGGATACACGTTCTGATTGTGTTACTAAAGTGGATAAAACCATGTCGTCTTCAATTTTTTGTGAAATATTACCAGATCAGATACAAAACATAGATTCAGGGGGAGTGAGTGGATGCTAAAAAGTTACAAGACTAGCCACCCATTTGAAATGTTTTAATTCTTCTGAAAGATATTAGAGCCTTATTGGCTGACCTAGGGTTCCTTATGGGTTTGTGAAAATTGACTCACTCTTTTCAGCAATAATGTTGGGTCATTTCCATAAAGTGTTTTGTGCGTATGGCACAATAACTTCAAAATAGCTTGTTTTCAGATAGGAAGGCAACCGAGCTGGTCAAGCCAGGCCCATGCTGAGCTCATTTGCTCTTATTGCAAATAGGTTTTTCAGCGATGTTCTGAATAGACTATAGCCATGTGAACAGGTACTCAGCCATGCCAACATAAAGTGCAGCTTTCTCACAAATAAGGCCTGGTCTATGTTTCTTCACCATACTATTGGAATCCATCAGAATAATTTCTGAAAGATATGTTACAGTCAGAAACAAATCCCTTGAATCCTAGTTACTTGTTCTTGCAGGGACAATGCATCGTTAATAAGAAAGCCCATGTTTTTAACTACTTTAAAAGGTTTTAGTGTGGAGCATAACATTGTAGGCCACCACAAATGACTCAAAAATTTCGCACCTAAACAGCCAAATCTTTGATTTGTCATCATCTAGTTTTAGGCAATGAATATGCAGCCAATTTGATACCTCAGAAAAATACTCAACCCGATTATACTTTGTCTCATCATACTTGTCATCAATAGAGATAATCAGTTAAGTGTTGTCATTATACATAATGATCTGGAATCCACTTTTTTCACAATATTTGCCAGGGGTGCCATACAAACATTAGGCAATGTGGGGCTCAGGGGGCAGCCCTGAGGGACTTCATAGTGCAGGTCTTTAGGGCTGTATCTGAAAGCTGGTAATTGTACAGAATGAGACCTAAATATTGGGGAGGTAATAGAACCATTCCAATGTGGCTGAGTTAAGACCGATTTCATGCAGCCTTTGAAGTAAAAGCTAGTGAGACACAGTATTAAAAGCTGCTGACAGGTCTAAAGGGATTAACACTGTCCATTTCTGCTTGATCCTCTAATGACCTAATATTGTCAGTTACTACATGTAAGTTGGTTTGAGTACAGTTTTTTGCCCTGAATTCTATTTGAGCAGGATCCAGAAGGTTATTACTCACTAACAATTGGATTAATTGATTATGAACCAATCTCTCCAATGCTTTAGCAAAGTGGGGTATCAATGAAATAGGACAGTAGTTACAGAGTATAGACGTATCTACCCTTTCTATATTTGCCAATGGCAAACTCTTGCCTCCTCCAATAATTTGTTTAGGAGAAGAGTTACCTGTGGTGCAATTACAGGGGTTAGGAGAGAATAAACAAAGTGGTGACAGAGATGACGTGCTGATCCAGACTTTACAGATTCCATTGTTAAAAAGTGTGGGGCATATGCACAAGGAGCTTGCACTGCATCAATATTTTTGAAGCTCCATCTGTGCATTCTTTGCTCCATATTTGGAAAGCAATGCATTAGGCCCAGTGCATCAGTATTTATAGTCCTGCATTAAAAAAAGCCTGTGCTAGAGCCGGCTGTGGCATGCAGTCTATAAAGTATGCAGGGTAGGTGTTTCTTTTGTAAATTCTCACTCACAACTGACACAGTGATATTTACTATTTTGGCAAAGATTGACACATCGTTTAGATGCATCGCAGTAAGCCTGGAGTTCTACTCAACGGAATTCTGCAGAGTTATCAAACATCTCTGTGTAGTTCCGCGGAGTTCCGTGTGCAGTGGAATGCCGCCCGGTCTAACTAAATTTAACCGACTTTGATCCTCCTAGCGGCCCATGACCTGCTCATTTTTCGACTTCCGTGGTCGAAGGAGAAAACGTGCCCCGCCATTGGGGAGCCGCTCTCTGTTGCAAACAAAGGCCTGGCCTAGTTTATTACTGTGCCAGGGGGGCCAGAATAGATGAGGGTCAGCACCCGGGCTGGGGAGCAGGTGACAGTGAACTGCCTGCACCATTCTAGGGCAACTCGTTTTAGTTTCTTTCCTTCAGATCTTGCCATGTGGTTTATGGTATTCAAAACATTTGGGGTCAGGTTTTCTTCTAGATTACAGACAAATTTGGTAGATTTACTTTTGCAAAAAGACAGAGGGAAAACGACTGAGGTTTCTGCTAGGCTTTCATGAGGTCATGGATCCCCCTTAGGCTGACAAACAAAGCAGCTTTCAGAATCTTCATCACCCAACACAGTAACTCGAACAATGTCTCAGATGCACAGTTGAAATCTTTCAAAGTCTAGAAAGATGCAGATTTGAACGAAGCAAGCAGAATTAAATATACAGCGACTGCAATTGTCTTCACCTACTTCTACTCAGATTGTTACCCAAGAAAAGCTGGCAATGTTCCTTTGTTTCAAAATACATTTCAAATGGCAATTAAAGGAGCCAGGTTAACACCTAATTTAACCTGCCATGCAATCTGAAATGACTTTAGTCACAATCCCGCATACCTATCAGCTGGAACAGACTGTAAGAGACCAGTACAGTCCTGTCATAGGGATTATGTGAACAGTGGGCACCCATGACTGTTGCAGCAGCAGGGAACAGCGCAGGGAAGACAGGTACCAAAGTGCTTGTAACACGAATATAAACCAGATCACTTTCGATGGTGCATTGCGACCGAGGAGCAGAGACAAATCAGAACAGGGAATACTGCTGACCTTGCAGTCCCGACCTGATTTTAAGTATCACTGGATTTTCTTTTCAGGTGCATGCGGTGGAAGGTTGCTGAGGCAGTCAGCATCTAAGAGCTGTGCAGCGAGGCTAGGGAAAAAATCTGAAACAAGCATTATCAGAACTGCCTCTTCTAAGTTCAAAACGAGCACAGCTTCCCTTCAAAAGTACCTGTGAAAATGAGAGCATCTAGCAGCAAAAAAATATTAAACAACTCCTGCCTGCAAAGTTTACTCATAAGAAAGGAAAAAATATATTAAGTAATGGTGAGCGACTTGCCACGGGTGAACTCTGCTGCCAGCTGGCAGAGTCTTTTTGCTGAACTCCACACTGAGCTTGGAGTGTGGAGTGCCAAAACTCTATGAACTCTGCAAGTGGAGCAGAGTTCACCCCCCACCCTTAATCAAAATTCCTATGCCTCTGTAAACCAGGCGTAGGAAATGGCGCAATGGCTGTGTAGTAGGAATCTGACCCACTGAAGTCACTTTTAAACACTTGGAAAGTGGATTATTGGCAACGGCAGGTCAGTACCTATGCTTAGCATTAGGCCACTAACCTCCACTTAGGTTCAGTTAGGTGTCAATAAATTAAAACCAACTCAACCCATGGTAGCTTGGCAAGGAGCGACAAGGCTTAATTTAGGAGACAAGTGTGTAAAGCATTTAAAAATCACAAAACGGTGAATAAGTAAAACACAAAACACAATAAAAATACAACACTAATTTAATAGATTATATTTTTATCTTTAAAATGATACCAAAACGATTAAAATATGATAAGGGGAACCGGAGAGGGGCATATTTATACTCTGTTTGAGCCGGATTTGCGTCATTTCTGGTGCAAACTTAACTCCATATTTATACTTTGGCGCTGGACCTTTCCAGCACCAAAGTTATGGAGTGTGCGCCATTTTCTGTACGTGAAAACCTACCTAATGACATGCAAGGTAGGCATTCCCGTGCAAAAAATGACTTTAAGGCATGTGCGCCTTATTTATTCTCCTGCGTCATTTTGACGCACAGGAGGAGGGGGGCCTTAAAAAATTGCCAGCGGGATTTGCATCGTTTTTTAACGCCTGGGTCAGGGCAGGCGTTAAGGGACCTGTGGGCTCATTTCCGTGGTCTCCGACCATGGAAGCAGCCCATAGGTGCCCTTCCCTGACCCCAGGGACACACCCTGCCACCCTTTACCACCCCTGGAGGACACCCATGGATGGGGGGACCCATGTACGGTAGGTAAAGGTAAGTAGAGGTAAGTATATATATATATATATTTTTTAGGTGGCATAGGGGGGCCTAACTTGGGTCCCCCTACATGCCACTGTGTCCAATGGCCATGCCCAGGGGACAGAAGTCCCTGGGCATGGCCATTGAGCAGGGGGGCATGACTCCTGTCTTTGCTAAGACAGGAGTCATTTCCATGGGGGTTGTGCGTCAAACAATGACGCTAGTCAGGTTAGAGTAATTATTTTTTACTCTAACCTGACTTGTACTATTCTTTGATGCACAAGCCCCATTCTTCCCCACGCCTCCACTGCCTGGTTAGAGTCATTTATTTTGACACTAAACAGGCCGCAGCGCCGGCTACCGTCATTCCTTAAACATGACATCCGGCTGGTGCATTGGAACGGCAGTAGCCGGCGGTAAACATTTTGACGCAAACCTGCGCTGGCATGGGTTTGGGTCAAAAAGAATAAATTTAGGCCTTAGTGTTTTTTAGTGCATAGAAACAAATAATGCCCAATCTGGTCATCTGGTCGCACCTTGACCGGGGCAAAGTCAAAGCTTAAGGCCAACCGTGATGGAGCCCTGATGAGCTACAGCAAGAGAGAGCCCTTGTTCAAAAGTTTACCTTCGGACTTAGATGTTTTCTTGAAGATTTTCTTCAGCAGGATAAAGTCACCAGTCCAATCCAACCTCACTGGAGCCCTTCTTCGGATACGCATCACAGGAGACCTCAGTGAATATTTTTACATTCGGACTTAGACAATTTTTCGAGACAAAAATCCTTTGACAGGGCCATACCTGAATCTTGATCCAACGTCCCTGGAGCCCTCTTCGGATACACTGCTTGGGTGGTCCCGGTCAACTTTCTGTCTTCGGACTTAGTCACTTTTTGTGGGATTTTGTTCACCAGGACAAACCTGCAAGTCAGGCCGGGTCATGGTTGAGGCAAGCTGGCTAGACTCACCACAGAGGGTTGGTCCCTCTATGGAGATTTTTCCAAAAGGTTCACCAATCTTCTCCAAACTTCCAGATATTCTTCCAGAAGGTCTTTGAAGGTCCTTAAGGATTTCTCAGTTCACCCCAAAGTTCCAGCAGCTCTGAGTTGCTCCTTGAGTGTGTGGACTCCAACTTCCAGAATGCACCTGGCTCAAACTCCAAAATGGCCAGTAGACAGTGGTCACTGGTCAGGTTCTTCAGGATGTGATTCAGGGGACTCTGGTTAGCTGTTTTTCACCTGTAGTAAACAGGTAGTCCCTCCTTGAACCATTTGAAGCCAGGCATAGCCCTTCTTGTGATGAAGCCCAAGTGTGCAGCTGGTGCAGTACTTCAGAGTGCAGTGTCAAGGGGCAGGTCAGGGGTCCAGCAGGGCAGTCCTTCTTCTTCTGATGTTCTTCCTTGTAGGGATCTGAGGTGTGGGTGCAGCTCTGCAATATTTATCCTTGCTCCTGGGTGAAAAACAGGGGGGTCATGGGTATCCAATTATAGACAGGCTCCTTCCCCCTTTGATGACCACTTCCTGGGAAGTGTGGCAAAAATCAATCCCAGGGAGGAGCATTCCTCCAAAATCCAACATGGGTGAAAGTTATTTTTGGAGGTTAGATCTGGCTGAGCCCACCCGCTGGTGTGGCTAAAGATCCTAAACACACCTCTTTCCTGCCCTCTCCTAATCAAATCAAGAGGGTTCATAATTGTCTGGGGTTGCAGGATGTGAGGGAGGTGCTGGGAAGCTCCAAATGTCCTTTCCCGCCTTTGAAGACCAGTTTTGCTGCTCTTCCCCTTCCTGCTTCCCCACCTCCTGAGACAGATCTCCTTCCCAAGGCACATCCTTTCTGTTCAGCCCAGGCTACTTCACATCTCATCAAGGCAGCCTAGCCAGGCTGCCAGAGGCTGACCAATCAGAGAAGGGCACTACAGAGCTGAAGGTCGCAACTTTCAAGTTGAGTTTTAAAACTCTTTACCAGAACTAGTTTTATTAGACCCAACAATTGTAAGTCATGGGAGTTATTATAACAATTAAGTTGATACCAAACTCAATGTATCTGACACTTGAGGGGACGTTGTTATTACAACAATGTCTCCCCTTTTTAGTCTATGGAGGCCATTCACTAAATTGAGGGAAAAATAAATGTGTCTACTTTACCTCACCAGGGCTTATAAAACAATTTTATAAGGTCCCTGATTATAGTTACAAGGCACACAACCCTAGGGGCACAAAAGGGCACACCTTAGGGGTGACGTATATGTAAAAATAAGGTAGTTTAAGACTTTGGAAGTACTTTTAATCCCAAAGTTGAATTTGCCTATAACTTTAGTTTAAAAGCAGGCAGCAAGGCAGGCCTGCCTTTAAAATGGCATTGGGTACCTCAGCAGTGCACCTATGGGTGCACCACCTAAGTTGGTGTCCCTAACACTACATGCCCTACCATATACTAGGGACTTATAGTTAGGTTGACATAGCCAATTATAATTAGCTCAATTTGCATACTCATTTTACACACAGCACAGGGACTGGTTGGCAGTGTCCAAGGCACCATCAGAGTCAGGAAAACACCAGCCAAAAGTGAAAAATGGGGGCAAAAAGTTAGGAGGCATCTGCAATCAGACCTATTTTCTCACAACACTGTGATAAGTAATTAAATCACATCCTCTCAGCTAGTAGTAGGCCTGTAGGAACCCTTGACCAACCTGGGACCATGGCACCTCATACATTATCATTCACTGCAACAATGCAATGTGACCCTGTGTAGTCCATTTAAAAGACAGGCCAGGATTGCCACATATCAATGTAGGGATGGGTCCCTAAGTCCAGCCAAGTGTACACTAAAGCACAGCAGGTAAGCACACACATATGGTAGGTAAAATATGAATTGCCACTTTACATTTTAACATTCACTTGTATCCACTCACATAAAAGTATCACTTAATATGTCAAACATTCTTAGGTGTCTTTGTACACATCAGTAGACTATACTCACTGTAATGTGACACATAGCCACATTTTATATTTGTATGTATTACATATAGGACCAATAAAATAGAGATCAAGGTGGGCTTTCCACCATTTCACACTCTATTACATTGGTCCCAACACATCAGGCTACATGCATCAGTCAGAACCAACGCATCACCTAAGTTTTTTGATGCATTGATGAAGTTGCGCTTGTCGTAAGCCCATCTTTAGTAATGCGCCACTTTTGGGGCTGATGTGTTGCGGCATGCTTCCCACAGAAGCATCAGAATTTCTGTTGGATCCTTGGGACTTTCACAATGGTGCCCCATATTGTAAATATGAGACATCTATAACATCATAAAGTGTCTTACCGCAGTGAAAATTATTTTGACGCATCGCTCCTTTAGTGCATCAATGCGTCAGTCCTTGTAAATATGTCCCTGTATGTTTTTGGTTAAAGGGACTGAGTTTTCCAAACAAGAATGCTTACATGCAGTATCAAAGTTGAATTTTCCAAACAAGAATGCTTACATACAATAACAAAATATGTGTATTTTCATGAACTGACAAGTTGATAACTGGCAAGAAAATATAGATTTTCCAAATTTATATTGAAATGTTACATTGGAGTAACAATCACTAAGGCTATCCCATTATGTACGACGTAACATCTTAGTGGCACAAACCTGTTAATAGCCTGAATGATGGCATTACTATCTCCAAGTAGAAATCTGATGAACTCTAATTCCTTAATTCCTAAGGCCTCAGATGTTGACATTTTATATATTTGTATTGTCAAACACACAAAAGGTAATGGATGAATGCTTGCAATAACTCTAATCACTAGCAATCATTTAGCATGGCATTCCAACCCATCATTCTTCTGCACAACTTGCCACTTCACTTTTTGTCATATAAATGCAAATCATTACTGAGTCTGCTCCAATAGGAACAGTCCAGAATTATCTGCCAGGCCAGGTCCTCCCTGAATTACAACAAAAGGCATTTAAGCCTAGTTTCAACATGCCTGAGCCCTGTAAGTTTAGTGTAACTTGATTCCAGTGGCACAGTTAGCATATAACGCATGTCTGGGCATACCCTTGCCACTTAGGGTAAGACATCGAAGACACAGATGGTAAGGGGAAGAATGCTTGCCAGGATGTATGTGTAATATATATATCCCACACAAACAGACACACATATTACCTACCGGCAGTCGCCAGTAGGTAGTTATAGTTTGGACCATGTTTCCATAGAAAAAGCATCTTTGACTTGCCTATATCACAGTTTGACTAATCTTTCATGAAATTTTCCAAAAAACCTTGTCGTACATGAGAAACTTTGTGGTGAACCGTTAAGTGGGGGCTGAGAAAAAGGGGGGTGTAAAAACAAAAGTGCATTTCCCGTTATAATTCCCAAATGGATTTTGAACAATTGCCTGAACTGCTGGACGGAATTACAGCAAATTTAGCAGAAAGGTAGAAGCCTTTTTGTTGTTTGGTGTCAAACCATTCAGTAGATTTTGAGATATTAACGATATTATTGATTATTAACATGATATAGATGTCTAGAAGTGCGAAGTATTCGCGAATACTCCAGAGCTTGTGCTTCAATTTGATTGACTGCCAATACTTCAACTAGAAAGGAACCCAGCGGGGGCCAGGTCCCGGAGGCATGTGAATATATTTTAAAAATAAAGGAGGGAGTGTACTGGAACCCCCTCCAAGTGCATTTTTATGCCCTGGGGATCCCCACCTTTTCAGGTCTCATAGTTTTAAGCATGTGGGTGGGCCTGTTGGGCCCGTCCATACCCCGGGGACCACTCCCTCCCTAGGGAAAATCATGAAATGAATACAGGGGGCCATGCGTCCCCCCCACGGCCCTGGAACCACCAGCTCCTGGGGCAGGAAGTCCCCTCGCAGCCCTGGGGACTGCTATCTTACCAGAACAAATTATTAAATTAACGCTGGGGGCCCACACTATCCCCCACAACGTCACCTCTCCGGGGCTGAAAAAGGATAATGAAGGGGGTCTGCTTACCTCCCTGGGGCTAAATATAAATGTTGGAGTGTGGCCACACGATCCCCCCTCTTAGGGCCAATATTGGCTCCAAGGACCGTGAGTCCCTAGATCAGGCTCCTGCTATGTCCTGGGATGCCCACCCCCGAGACATAGCTGTTTTCCTTGACTTGGTGGGAGCTTTGACAGCTCCCACCAAGTCAGAGCAAACGCAACTTCACTCCCAGCAATCAAGAGCCATCAATGATTGGAGGTTTCCTCCGCTTCCCTACTTGCAGACATGCGCACAGGCAAACAGAGGAAACAATTGCTCTCACAGACAAGGAGCTGCATATTTAGCAGCTCCCTGTCTGAGACAGCAATGCTGGCTTCCGCAGGAGGCTAGAAACTGGCTGGGACTGTGGGGGCCTTGATGCTCCCCGAGGTCCCATTGCACAATGGGTGCCCTGGGTACCCAGATGGCCAGGCCTCAGGTGGATGGGGTCATTGGGGCTAAAATAGGCCTGGGGAGGGGAACCGCATGGCTGCCCTCCTCCATTTAATTAAGGCAAGACCACGGGGGTTGTGGTCCCTGGGACTCAAATCAGCCAGGTGGAGGGGAGCCACACGGTCCCCCTCCCCAAGAGTCCATGGGTTTTACTTTAAATTGCTAAGGGTATGCAAATGTGCAAATCACCTGGAAGTTGAGCCCACTTTGCCACACTCCGTCTACCTTAGTAGTATGCATAGCTTCCCTCCCCTTTTGCCAGGATGATGGCAGCTTCCCAAAGGGGCCCCCAGTGCATTTCCCACCTATTTTGATGGTGTGTTGTTGATGCCAAGGAATATAAGGACATATCCAGAAAACAAAGAAGCACTTACTTCATAAGAGGAACGGCCCTGGTTTTATGGAGAGTTATGTCTTTGCAGACTTGTTGGCCTTTCTACAGGAGGATTCATCTTATCACAGAAATCTAGAGAAAATGACGACAGGAACAATCATGTGGCCAAAATGCACACACTGGTGACATTTGCTTGTGCTCCATCACACAGCTGTTGTGTGGAATATATACTGGACATATACCCAAGGTGGCAGAAAGAACTCCACTTGGGTAGATATTTCATGCAAAGCGTTGGACTCTTGTTGGATAAAAGGACAGGTGAGGATCCATTGTAGCAGAGTCACTCACACAGCTACTGACACACCCAGACAGACGCACTCAGACACTCAATCAGACACTCATGCACCCACTCACAGACCTATTTACACACTCATGCACCCACTCACAGACCCACTTAAAGCATCCACCCACACACAGATCCAATTAGAGACTCCCACATCCACTCACAGACCCACTTAGACACTCACGCACTCACTCACAGACCCACTCAGACACTCATGCACCCAAACAGATCTACTCAGACACTCATGCACCCACTCACAGAACTACTAAGGGACTCACACACTCATGCACATACACACTTAGGCCTACATGCACCCACTCACAGACACACTCACTCTCACACATACACTCACAGAGACACTCTCAAACCCACTGTCACACCTAGAGACACACTCTCACACCTACTCTCACACCCAGACACTCTCACACCAAATCTCATGCCCTCCAGCCATCTCCTGCTGTGCATGGCCAAATGCCATGTGCAATGCAGGGTGGGTGGTTAGATGGTTGGCTGTAGGCCCTCCAGCCAACCCCTGCGGCATGTGTCCGAAGGCCATGCACTGCATGGGGTTGTGTAGTTATAAGGGTTGTCTACAGGGCCTGGTGCAGGTGTGCAAGTTATAGTTACCTTAGTCCGCAAGTTATAGTTACTTGAAATAGCTCTAAACTGCTGAATTTCTCAGGTTTTGTGTGAGTAAATTCAGAACCTAACTATAACATTCATGTAACCTTTGTTTTTATAAGTTTATATATATATATATATATATATATATATATATATATATATATATGTATATATATATATATATATACAGTATATATATTGGGTGCAAGCAAGCCACTCTTGCCAAGCAATACGTTAGTTTGGTGCATCTTGTGTACACTATCAATTCAAAATGGATAGTCCTTATCGGGGAATGGGAATGAGAGAAGCGAAATGGGTCGGTAGTTTGTGAGGTCTTCCGGGTCTGCTTTGGGTTTTTTGAGAAGAGCGTTGACTTCAGCGTACTTCCAAATGTCTGGGAAAGTTGCGGTGTGGAAGGAACTGTTGATGACGGCGCGGAGCAGAGGAGCGATGATTTGGCTGGCTTTGTTGAAAATGTGGTGATGGCATGGGTCTGTTGGGGAGCCTGAGTGGATAGAGTTTATGGTTTTGCTGATTTCTTAATCGTTGATGGGGGTCCGGGTGTTTAGTCGGTTTGTGCGGTAGTGTGTTGTGGTGTTGGTTGTGTCGGTGGTGGTGGTTGTGGGTGCTGATGATGTGGGTGTTGTGAAGCTGTCATGTATGTCTGCAATTTTGCTGTGAAAGTAGTTGGAGAGGGAGTTGCAGAGGTCTTGGGAGTGTGGGGGGTCGATGGTGCAGGATTTGGGTTTAGTGAGTTTTTTGATGATGGCAAAGAGTTCCTTGCTGTTGTATGTGTTGTTGTTTATGCGTTCTTTGTAGATCATTTTGTGGTCTGGATGAGTTGGTGGTTTATGCTCATGGCTGTTTTGAGGGCGGAGAAGTTGCTTATTGAGGGTTCTTGGCGCCAGGCTTTCTCAGTTCTTCGGCATTCTCGTTTGGAAGATTGAAGTTCTGTGATGAACCAGGGGGTGGTCTTGGTTGTGCGGGTGTTGTTGTTTGTTTTCAATGGGCAGAAGGAGTCTGTGCAGGTTTCTAGCCATTGTGTGAGGTTGTGGGCAGCGGTGTTGGGGTTGTTGGTGATGGACGGTGGAGTTTGCGAGAGGTTGGAGATTAGGTGTTCCTTGGCGATCTTGTTCCACTTGCGGTAGGGTGTGGTGAGTTGTTGGTGGTGGGTGGTGGGTTTCATGAATGAGAAGTGGACGCAGTGGTGGTCAGTCCAGTGGATTTCGGTGGTGTGAGTGAAGGTGATGTGCATGCTGGAGGTGAAGATGGCGTCTAGCGTGTGTCCTGCTGAGTGGGTGGGTGAGGTGACCAGTTGCTTGAGGCCGAGTTTGGTGAGGTTGTCCAGCAGGGCTGAGGTGTTGCAGTCGTGGGTGCTTTCCAGGTGAAAGTTGAAGTCACTAAGGAGAATGTAGTCTGTGGAGGAGAGGGCGTGGGAGCTGATGGTATCGGCGATGGTGTCACAGATTGGGGGAGGGGTCCTGCTGGTCTGTAGATGAGGGTTCATCTAAGGGTGGTGTTAGCTTTTATGTGTATTTGAAAGTGTAGGTGTTCTGCGTTGTCCTGTAAGTCGTTGGTGTTGGTGGAGATTTTGATGGAGTTTTTGTGTATTATGGCGATGCCTCCTCCTGGTTTGTTTCTGCGGTCTCTATGGGTGATTTTGTAACTCTCTGGGATGGCTATGGCGATGTCGGGTTCTGATGAGGGGTTCATCCATATTTCAGTGAGGAAGGCGATGTCAGGGGAGTTTGTGGTGAGTAGGTCCCAAAGTTCGATGGCATGCTTGTGGACGGAGCGGGTGTTAAGGAGGATGCAGTTGATGTGGTTGCGTAGTTTGGTGTTGTTGCGGTGCTTGATGGTGTTGCTGGTGTTAGTGTGAGTGCAGGAGAAGTGGCAAGAGTGGCATGAGAAAGGTCCGTTTGTGTGTATGGGGTTGGCCTGGGTGCAGGTGGGATGCGGGCCTGGGTTGAGAGCAAGGAGTTCAGTGGAGGAGTAGTGGTACCTCGGGGGGTTGGAGGAGCGAGGACCAAGGGGACGGGCACTGGGTGCGGTCCAGACACGGACGGACGCAGACAGGCTTCCCTCTGGTGCACCTCCGGCGCACCAGCGGGGCAGCCGCCATTAACAAGGGAGGTGGGAGGGAGGAGCAGCTGGGAGGCGGGAGGGAGTGTCCAATGGGGGCGCTAGGGGGGCAGGCTGCAGGGTTTGCAGCAGCTGGGTGAACGAGAATGGGCGAGAGTCGGAAAAGAAAACGGGCACAATAGGAGCAGAAAAGCAAAGCGGGCCACAAAAAGGGCGCAGTCCAGTTACAAAACAATTCTAAAAATGAATACTAAAATACAGAAAATGAAATTCAAACTTCTGAATGAAATACCAGACACGCCTACCACTAGGCACCAGGGGTGAAGCGCAGGCAGGTGCCTGCGGGAAAGGAGGGCCTTGAACTTCTTCGAGTTGCAGCAACAGCAGGGTCAGAGGCACAGAGGCAGGATGGTGGAGCCAAAGTGTAGTCCTGGCCCAAGCCGAAAATTTTGTGAAAAAAATTGACACTTATATCAGCTGCTGTCTGAAAAATTTCAGGGTGATCTGTCAAGGAGGGGATGAGAAAAATGATTTCCCCATGTTAATTTCCATAGGAATTGTGAACATGAATACAGCCCAAACCGCCTGACAGAATTACACCAAACTGGCAGAAAGGGAGCTCTTGGTCCAGAAGGCACCCTTTTTTCATTTGGTGTAAACAGTTTTTGAGATATGTAAAGAAAACCACATTTGTATATCTGGCGGAGGTTAAACACAGATTTCATGGTGACATCTGATCGGCTGTCAGCACTTCAACCAGGAAGTGCTGACAGCCATCTTGAGACCAATGCACATGATAGCACCCCATTGAAATGCATTGCAATGAATGGCAGGTTTTGAGGGACACAAAAAGGAGAACATGTAAAGGGTGAAAACAAATTGTAGTTGCACTATAAATCATTTGTTGATAGTACCATACTATTTGGAAGATATGTGGTGTGTTCTAAGGTGATTTTACCTTACTAAGATTTTATGAATCATGTTTTCTCATGATTTACCCATAGAGGTTAAGGAAGGTGCACGCGAAGCTGAAATGAGAGCATAATTCTCTGTAAATTCACACTACCTTTCTCAACCATATGAGAATGAAGTCAGACATTCATAGTAAAACATGTAGTTCCAGCAGGAGTAGCCTGTCAGTTGATTCCCCTGTATTCTACTGTGGCCTCCCTTGGTGTTCTAAAGAACAACTAGAGCATTAATAGTCTTACTAATGACAAATGTTGGCACACCGGAAGCATCTTGATTGAATCAAACTGTTAAAACTAAAACATGTAATTTAGAAAGGAACACAATAAGGGGGTTCATTTATTCAAAGAAATTATGACTAGTGCTGTAGAAAGAAAATTAGCACATGTTTTAATTGAGTTCTCAAATATCTTTCTCTTCCATTTCATTAAAACATTCTGACATGCGGACTGGAACATGCACTTTCAACACCAGCAGCAGACTGCCAGTTAACTTCCTGGTGATCAGCAGCTTACACTATTCTAATGAATGACTAGATTGCTTACATTCTGAATCAATGCCAAACGTATGCTACATATAAAGGCTATGTTGATGGAATTGAAGTGGGAAACTGAAAGAATTTTCTAATGAGGATACTGCTTTAAATAAGGAAATGAATGAGCTAGGCCTTGTGTTCAACAACCCTCCTCCCCCATTGTGCATTGCAATGGGCATTTTACTTAATATTTTTAAAAAATACTAGAAATTCACTGAAAAAACAGAGGTTACAGGGACGTCATAGTTAGGAAATAGAATTTAAAAAAAAACTTAGAAATTCACTAAAATCAAAAAGGTTATAGATAGGTTCAGATTTTACATGCACAAAAGCATAGAAATGTATCTGTTATAGCTAGAATTATTTCTATTAACTATAACTTGTTGCCATGCACTGCTAATTACCCGCAATATTGTTAGTGCATCAGACCTTATTTAGTAAACTAACAAGGGAGACCCGAATAGGCCGATGGACCTTTTGACTCGCTTCAAGTTTTTCCCACCATATGTCCCGTACCAATATAGATCAACAACATCAACTATCAATAACATCAATATTCAAAAGGAGTCAGTAATTTCCACTCACCATGACCTTGCGGCCATGAATAACCACACCTTTATATAAAAGTTGGAATGTTAATTCCCTATACTGACAATGCTAATGTCACGTAACTTAATCTCAAAATCAATTGAGAAACTTACAGAAAAAATACTGGCTATCCAAAGCGGCAAAAGAAACACAATCTATTCAAAGCTTGAGCTATTACGCATTCTAATGTTACAGTACAAATTTATAACAAGAATAACTGTGCAAATAATATTACATACATTTAGAATTCAGCAAAGAAAAGACATCAACTGTTATTACATGTAGCTAACTTCATCAGTGAGAACACCAGATTAGAATAGCATGTTTGGGCTTTATGCAAAACAATTTAGCCACACAGATTAGGAAAAACATTTAACTATGGCCCTATCAAAATTAGCAGTTGGTACCTAGAAACAAAAGCAAATAGACATAACAGTCTGTAATAATGACAGTATACCTGACCTCAATATGGTTCAGCAAGCTGTGACAGTCTTCATCAATAGGACATCAGTTCAGTCAGCAATACATCAGGATTCAGCATCAAAGTTCAGAAAAAGCAAAGTCTTTCTAAACAGTTCAAAAGTATACAGCTACTGGCCTAAACTCTCAGGAAGAAGGGGGAGAAATGGCTTCTCTCCTCTCGGTGCAGTCTGGCTAAGTAAGATTTCCTAAAACGATTTCTCACATCCTAATTGATCAGGGAATCGCATGTTCACACTTAGTCTACTGAAACTAAACCCTCAAATCTATAATTTTACTAGTACATCGTACACATGTCAACAATTGGTTTCTCTTTTCCCGCTCTCATCATTCGGCTCGTCAGGTATCAATACTGTTGAAGCTTATACTCCAGTCAGTGCATCTATTGTCTTCTCCTGGGAAGGTCAGTCTTACACACATTACATTAAACATTGCTTCACTAGCAACTACATCATCTTCTAGCAAGCTGTTTCTCATAAGAAATAACTTCAGCTATGAACACAGGGACAGTACAGTGGAAAATCACAATTTAATTCTCTAAGTATCCATTTTATAAAATGTCTAAGAAATGCAGCTTGACATGAGGCTGTGCAACTAGGCCAAGACCTCGCTAAGTTAAGGCCAACAATTGATAAAGCTAATACATAATGCATAACCCTTAATATGACATATTACTACATTAGTCAAACGTAAGCTCAACATTTCATATTAATAAGCCATTAATGCGTACACTTTGTGAACATCAGCGGCCACTCTGGTAGGCGCACCTTCAAATGCGCAAATTATTTTTTTCTAAGTTAATCCATTTTCAACGCAAACCCAACACTCAGAATATATGAATATTTATTAGTAAAACTCATTACAATTCTGCATTAACAATCCCTCCTCTCATGACTAAATATGTCATCACACAAAATCTTCCCACACATATTGCATCAGCTAAAATTCTGTTATCTCTATCCTCTCAAATTTTCTTTGCCTTCTTGAATTTTCCCTAAACATTTTTTCCCTTTTCATTTCTTCCCTCCTCTGATCATTTTTAATTTTCTTCAATTTAAGCATTTTACACAATTTACATATTCCCTATGCTCCAATTATGCGAATCACAATAATCAAATCCCTCGTATTATTTTCAGTACTATCCCTTTTCCAGTGTTGCTGAGCCAATTTCCCACTGAAGCAAATCCTTTGCCAACTTCCTCCCAAACACCTTGTTCTTTCAAGTCTTTCACATCAGCACTCTCAAGTAAGCTTCTAATTTCTTTACTATTATCAAGAATGAACAAACAGCAATACTTCGAATTAAGCATTTTGCAAACTCTGCCATCTTTTGCTAAAAGAATGTCTAACGCAAGGAGGTTCTGAAGAGTCATAGCTTTTTTCACTGCCAATGCTGTGTCTATCAGGATCATGGCTCCTGAAAAATGTGTCAGCATGTTATCTACAATAGTAGGCAACTCCTCGTTGCTCCAAATATATCTCCCACCATACCAGAAGGAGATTCTCCTTTCTCTACTGTGATGTAATTCAGTCAATTTCGGTAATCTCTTCAAGACATCAAATTGGAAAATCCTTGGGAAAACGATCCCCAAGTAACATGTGTCATACCATCCTCTTGGAAGACAGCAATAGGCATTAGGTCCACAGATGTAATATATCCCAGGAATCACTGAATCCTGTCCATTCAACATAAATGTCCATTTACTCTGAAACAAAAACACACGTCTACATTCACTCATTCCCACAAACAATGTCAGTACTAGATCTAGACCTATGTGCACAAAGCTTCCCTACGTGTTGCACATTCAAAGCTAATTTCCCTTTTGTTTTTATTGCATTATAAGCATAATCATTCCTAAACGTCCTTTTCTAATTTCTCCTTCAATGCCTTTCTCCTGTCATCTTTGTGATCTAAGAAGCTTTTTTCTAAAGGTGTAAACAAACATGTCAGATTTTTCCTGTGAACGTAAGCAGTCCCAAAAGTTAATGTAGGCTCAAAGAAACCCATCACTAATACTATGTCATTATCCTTAGCTACTCTACTCAGGTACCTAATTATAGGGACAAACGAAAACACCACATAGTGGTTGAAATAGAAATACTGAATGCACTCCTGGTTATAGAATGTTACTACTACTTATCCATTAAATTAGAGGCAAACTATGATAGGTAACTCCTTCTTTAACTGATGAAGGAATCTGTCTAGACACATATCAATTCTTCCCATCCATTGTCTCAACATACTCACTCAATAAGTGATAGAAGACATTAGAAGAAAGTTCCCCTTGTGCATTATCTACATGCAGATACTTCTCATCTCACCTAAACTTCTCTATTGCTGGTAATGCAGCTGAAGTATGGTTGGCTTTACCCTTGTCAAGAACAGTCATACCCACAATCAATATCATGCACAATATCACACACACAATTGTCAAACCAACACTCATGTATTTACAGCACCTGTTCTTCCACCCCTGCTGACAAATGTTACCCATGATCTGTAAAGAATCAGATAGTAGAAGAGAAAAGTTTAGAAACTATGAAGTAAAACTCAAAAACAACAATCTTCTTTCAGCAGTTATTTATATTTATTGATGGACCTGCAACTGGTTCAGGAGGAGTCAGATCACATTGTCATTGATCCACCTCAACTCCTTCCCCCCGGGGTCTGGTGTTTGCTCTGTTTGTCTCTCAAAATCGCCTACTTCTGGGAAAGCCCTCCTCTGACTGGGCTCTCCTGCTGCCTCTGACTGGCTTACTGTCACCCTCCTGGAGGTCTTCTCCTTCGCCTCTCAGAGGAGTGACTAAACTGTCCTCAAAATGCTCCGATCCGGTCTCAGTTCCTCTTTCTTCTCCTTCTGACTCTGAGGCTTGTCTGGTCATTGTTGGTACTCTCAACAACTCCTCTTCATCGTCCAAAGGATATCCCACTTTTCTCGTGTGGCTTACTTGAATCCAGTTGAGAACTCCAGCACACTTCACAGCTGTGGTAGTGGTCAGAACAACCTGGAACAGGCCTTCCCATCGATGCTCAAAACATGTCTTCTGCACGTGTTTCATGACCACCACCCAGTCACCCGCCCTCAGAGTGTGTCCTTAATCTTGGATTGGCAGCAGTGTGTTTGCTTTCACCTGCTGAGAGAAAGAGCGAGCCTCATCAGCCAGACCTTTGTAGTAGTCCAACACCACATGATCTGTAATGCTCACAAATGCATTTTCAGGAATGGCTGGCAACCTCATTGCTCTGCCCATGAGGATTTCTTTCAGTGACAATCCTGTCTTTCTGTCGGGTGTCTTTCTCACTGTCATCAGAATTAAAGGCAGTGCGTCAGGCCATTTCAGATTTGTTGACACACACATTTTTGCCATTCTTGATTTCAAGGTACCATTCATTGTTCCACTAGTCCTGATGCTTCAGGGCAGTAACTAAAATGCAGCTTCTGCTCAATGTTCAAGGTTGCACATAGTAATTTCACTACTTCATTGTTGAAGTGACTTCCCCTATCTGATTCTAAAGAGATTGGAAACCCAAACCGTGGTAGCAGTTCCCTTAGCAGTAATTTTGCTACTATGAGGCTGTCATTTCTTCGTGTAGGGTATGCTTCAATCCAATGACTAAAGATGCAGACAATCACCAACACATATTTGAAACCTCCACACACAGGCATCTCAATGAAAATCGTTTCCTGACTAATGATGCAACGATGGCAAATTGCTTCAGCAACTTGTCTAAACTTGGGATTAAACCAATTTTGTTTGAACAGGCGAATCATGGCATCCCTCCCAACATGTGCTTGCCCATGATAATACCTAGCCATATGAGAAAACAGGCTGTTTGGCAAAACTAATTGACCCTCTTCTGAAACCCACAATTCATCCTGTTGCTGTACTCATTCCATTTTGCTCAATGAATGTTTTTCCTCCCTGTCAACATTATTCTGAAGTGTTTTCAATTCTTCCAATGTATCTATTACATGCAATGCAAAACTTGGGCATGTTTCATCTTCTTCAGGTAACAATTCCCACTTCTCTCTGAACGATATACAGCTCAATGTACAAAACCTTGTGACTTGATCCGCATATCCATTTCCCATTGACAAAAAATCTTGTGATTTCAGATGTTCACTGCATTTCACCAGGGCAATCTTTTTAGTCATTTGGATCGCTTGCAACAATTCTTTAATCCTCTCACCATTTCTCACCGGTGAACCAGAAGAGGTCATGAAACCTCTCTGTGACCACAATTGGCCAAAGTCATGGACTATTCCAAATCCATACTGGCTATCCATATAGATGGTAGCCTTAAGCTGAGCAGAAACATGGCACGCTCTAGTAAGGGCTACAAGCTCTGCTACTTGCACAGAATATACTCCTCGAAGGCAGGATGCTTCCAGGATACCAGTAATTGTACACACAGCATATCCGGCCCTTAGTACTCCTGTATGATCTCTTAAACAGGAACCATCAGCAAAGATAATTTGGTCATTGTCTTCCAATAGGGTATCTCAAATATCACGTCTCTGTGTTGTGCACAGGTCAGTTACTTCAAGACAATCATGCTCAATGTCTTCCAATTTTTCAATTTCAACATTTTCATTTGGAAGCAAGGTTGCCGGGTTCAGCACTGTACATTTTTTCAATGACGAATTTGGTGAACCTAGAAAACTCATTTCATAACACGTCAATCTGGCACCTGTCAGGGGATGTCCCATCACAACACCCTCACACAGTGCAAGGCTCTGCCCAACCACTGCAACTGCACACAAACAGCCTGGTAAGGCTGCTGAAACTTGGTCGAAAGTAGCTGAAAAATATGCTGCTGGGTGGTTTACACCTCCATGGACCTGTGTCAAGACAGACAAGGAACCTGCATCACGTTCATGACAAAACAATGTGAAGGACTTTGTATAATCTGGCATACCCAAAGCCGGAGCTTTGCACAGACTCTCTCTAAATTCAGAAAACCCTTTCATGCAAGCCTGGTCTAACACTAGGAGATTGGTAACCTCCTTATGGGTCAGCTTCCTCAATGGCTATGAAATGAAGAGGCACAGAAAAGGCTTGTGACAAGTCTATGACAGTGAACCACTCAGCATCACATGGAACTTGAAACAGAATCATGGCTGGATTTGGCACCAAGGGGCAACATTTGATCACAAAGTCATTTATTTTTCTCAAATCCTGGATAATTCGAACTTTCCCACAGGGCTTTTTCAATCCAATTATCAGTGAAATAAATGGGCTGCTCAACACTTCTTTTAAGACCTCTTGTTTCACAAATACTGCAATTATTTAAGCAACCTTCATAAGATTATCCTGTGGCATGTAGTACTGGGGAATCTGGTGAAAATTACATTCAAGGAACTTTAACTGGCTTAGCTCCCATTATCAGACCTTTTTCTTTCCCTGTCAGATCCCACGCCTTTTCTTTAACTTTTCCCCGTAAATCAGGAGGAAGCTCTTTTACTGTTAACACTGGAAAGAAATCAATCAGGGGTACTCCTCATTTATTTTCTCACACTCGTTCTCTGGAGCTGGGTCATCCCCATCATCACTATTTGTCTGTATCTTGATCCCATCATTTGAGCAAGTAATTTAGCACCTGGTTTCACACAACAAGTCCCTTCCCAGTAGGGATACCAGACTTGAATCACAGACTAAAAATTTTTGCAGTCCTTTAAAGTTGCCAATCTTAACCTAATCTGGGTCTGTAATCGGGTTGGTCAAATACTGATTCACTACTCCTACAATCTGGACTGTTTTTCTTGAAAGGGGCAAGTGTGGAAGTTCGGCAGTTCTTACTGTAGAGTGTGTAGCTCTTGTGTCTACCAAAAATTAAACCTTGTAACCCATTACCTTTCCCTTCACATATGGGCCTTTCTGATCTACTTTTAGAGAAGCTGAAAGCACATATTCCGCTTCATCCAAACTCTCTCTCTCCCAATGGTTTGTTTATTCCAATCTCACTGTGTAGCGGAAATTGGTGAACTGTGTTATTACTTTGGTTGGACCTGTGACCTGTTGTGGAAGCATCACCTGCTGCTGTTCCATTGGGGCTTGAGGTATTTGAATGTGCTTTTCTAGGTAGGTACTATCTGAATCTTCTGTTGCATTGGCTGCAACTGTGTCATTTGAACATGTGGCATATGAACCTGCTGCATGGATTCACATTATTCTGAAAAATTGGATTATTTCCTCTCATCCTAGGTCCTCTCATGTTTTGAAATGAGTTGATGTCACTTTTTTGCTGCACGACACCTTCCTGCACCATCATTGGACACTCCCGCTTCCAATGTCCAACCGCTCCACAAGCGTGACAAGGCAACACTCTCTTTATTTCCTGCACATCATTCTGAACCACTACAGTATTCAAATTAGGACTATGATTTCCATTGCCAATTCCTCTGCAACCTCTACCTCTCATCTGATTTTGAAACACCACATTTCCCTGCTGCTGCTGTTGTTGCTATGGAAAATTTCCCTGTATGCCTTTCTGTGCCACTTTAATCTGCATCACCATCGCCTTTTCTATCTCATCAATCGGTTTTGCTTGCTAGCAAATTAAATGACTCTTAATCATCTAGCTATATTCAGGTCTCAATCATTCCACAAATCTGAACACAAAATGAATCATTTCTTTTCGTTCAATTGATACTGTGCCACTGTAATGCTTAAATGGCTGCAACAATCTCTCATAGTACGCATGTATCGACTTCATTGCTTCCTGAACTGTTCTGTCTATTCTCTGTCAGTCAATGTTTTCGGGTGAAATTCACGTTTTCAAAAATTCAATCAATATGTAATAATATTACATTACCTCAGGAGACGGCGCACCCATAACCTGATCTCTCTCTGGTTTATTTGTCGGCCAATCTATACTCTTCTTATACTCTATCCACAGATCAGCTGGAACTACTAACTCTAGTAGAGTGTTCAAGTCTTCCCAGAGCCACTTTGCAAGTTTCACAAACCTCTCAGTCTGCTAGTACCATTCTACTGGCTTCTCTCTCAACCTGGGATAGTAATTTGTAAAAGACAGAATGTTACTTCTGCTCCATGGACATGAACAATATTCCCTCCTGGAATCTCTCTCATTGGTACGATCTTCACAGGATCCTTGCACTGATGCACATTTGCAGTCAGTTCCGCAGAATCCCTTTTCCTTTTATCTCTTTTCTTCACCCATCTGCCTTCCCACTTGTCTAATGCTCCCCATGTCTGGACACTTTGAAGTAACTCCCTAAGGTGTGCCTTCATCCCTTAGATCTCATGTGTTAGAAGTCCTTTGAATCAAAATCTAACCTGTAACTCCTTTTCAAATGTTTTGTTTTCTCTATTTCTATGCCATACTTCTATGCCAGGTCTGCCAACCTTTGATGCACATTGCTCACACCTCTCGTAATTTTCAGGCACAGATATCTCAATTCTGCTTCTGTGTAGGACTTTAGTCTGTTCACACTTATAGTCCCTTTAATGAGCTCACTCGCATCTAATCCTAGTCTCGTATACCCCAGATACACCTTTCACTTGGGAGCACTCTGCAGGGTATTCAGCTTGTCTAACAATTCAGTCAATTGTAGGGCAGTCAAACCTTGCAGTGAAATATTAATAGCCTGAGCCTGTGGCACGTGCTCCACCACTGTACTCGGAGACTGCGGTGTCAGTAATTTCAGACTCTAACTAATATTTGACCCTATGACAGTATCCGGAGGAACTCCAAATGGACTAAGGTCTAGCAATGATCTTGATCTGTCAAAGGTTTGTCCCTCAGGAGAGACTACTCAGATATTCACATTAAGTCCTCCCCTCATTGAACTCTGATTCAGGACTCCCTGTCCCTCTGCACTGGTGTTCTCTTGTGCAAACAAAGGTACAACTGGACTCATGTTAACAGGTAAAGACACAGCATCTGGACTTGGTCTGATACTCGTGTTCCATGGGAGCATAGTTCCCATATTCTTACTCATCAATACAGACATATCTGTCTGGTTCCCTGTAATCGGAGTGTACTTTGGCATTACTTGTGGCTGCACCTGAGGCAGCAAAAGTGGAGTTGGCTCTGTCTGAACCAACATCAGTTTCAACAAAACCTGCCTTGTAGGCACTATTAGGTTTGTGGCCACTTACACTACTGGGACATCAGGGTAAATTCCCGGGACACTTGACTGTGGCACCTTGTTCTGTGCTACCGGCGTAAGAGGTCCATTGAGACTGCTCTGCATTGGGTTCTGTGTCACACTCGGACTATCCTGCACTGGACTTGTAGTCATGTTAACCTGGGTCAGAGCTAAAGGATTTACACTGGTACTCAAACAACTCTATTGCGTATGGTGGGGGACAATTTCTTAAAACCTGCAAAATAAACTCATCATTATCTGACTCTTCCTCAAATGTCAATGATCCTCTAGATTCTTTTGGTCTTCCCTCCCTACTCTCGGAAGGGCTCATAGCTGTTTTTCTGGTTGCTTTCCTTTCTTCTCCCTTGCTATCTTATATTATTGACAGGAATAACTCAATCCCTTCAAAGTCTCGGTTCTCCAAAATTTCTGAGCATGGTCCCATCTAGCCTCCGCTTGTGTCTTTTCTGCCTTCTCATCCTCTTCTCGAATAACTCCCAAATTGCTAATGCCTCAAACTGTCTCGGAGGGGGTTTCAGATCATACAGGACCCTCTTCAGATTCTCTAAGCTCCTCAAATTAAATGTTATGTTGGCAGGGAATGCCAAGCTCCCACCCTTCTCTGTCACTTTACACCATTGTTTCAACCAAAGACATGGTGCAACACCCTTTTCTTTGATTACAATATAAGCTGGTGTGCCTTCTGGCAGTGCAATATCCCCTATACTCGAAGTAATGTATGTATCTCCCCTCAAAGCACTCTTTAAAGCTTTGAAAAATGTAATTTTTGCGACATTTATGTTATTCTAAATCAAATCAAGAAGTGACTTTTAATCCCAGAACTCTCTTCACTTTCCTTCTCAAGCAATTGCGCTTCACAGACGGCTGCCAATCCATGCACAACCCTTCTCACTAGGCAACCTATCCCAGCATCTTGTCCTCCCAAACTCAGATTCACACGAAACAAATGCAAAATTTATTTCGAGCACTAAACAAAATCAAAACCCTATTTGTCCTTTTACTACAGGTAGGGTAACACAATAGGTTCAGAAACTTTACGGATTTTTCACTGATGGGTTTTCATTTTAGCAGCTACTCCTTCTTTGTCAGTTTCCCTAATTTGCACGCAAAATTTGACCCGCAAATTTCACTCTCAGCTGATCAGTAGGTCTGTCCTGGTGCACATAGAACTTGCCAGACTGCAATTGAATTTTCTTTTCACTCACTATGACTCACACTCTGACTTGTCGAACATGCCTGATCGACCTCTTAAGCCAGGCAAATTACAACAAAAAACAAGAGTCTCATACACTTCTCAATATACTCCGGAGTCTTAGACCACGTATGATCCGTACATCAACAACCACGTGGACAATTTTTTAGCACAAAGCACCACACACACGTGAATTTGACAACTTCCCTACTCTCACACTTTGGAGTAAGCACACTCCTTCTACAACTTCATTTGGAGTACGTAAACTCCCTAAACCCTCACAAACATCACAATTCACCTACGATTTGAATAAGCTGTGCAAGCCCAAAACATACTTCATTCACAACATCACTAGAACTTCGAGAACATCCTCAAACCACAATTGGCAAGTTCCAAGATTCTGAGAAAGTGATTTTATGTACTTAGGGGCACATTTTCTCTCTATTTTGTATCGCAAATTATTTTGCTCTCTGTAGGGTATTAACCCTTACGCTACTATCATCTCTGGGGACACCTGTTATTTCTCGCTTAAAATCTCTTGGAACAAACACTTTGCTCCCTACCTCTGGCCCGAATGATGGGCTCTTAAGGAGACAAACCATGTACTGGGCCTTTTTACATTTATTTAGAATTCAACAAAGAAAATACATCAACTGTTATTACATGTAGCGAACTTCAACAGTGAGAACCCTAACTAACACCAGATTAGAATAGCATGTTTGGGATCCATGCAAAACAATTTTGTCACACAAATCTGGAAAAACATCTAACTATTGCTCTATCAAAATTAGTGGTCGGTGCCTAGAAACAAAAGCAAATAGACATAACAGTCAGTAATAAGGGCAGTATAACTGTCCTCAATATGGTTCAGCAAGCTGTGACAGTCTTCATCAATAGGGCATCAGTTCGGTCAGCAATACATCAGGATTCAGCATCAAAGTTCAGAAAAAGCAAAGTGTTAGAAATTGGGTCTTTGGTTGGCAGTCAGGATACCCCCCTGTCCAAACAAGGACCCTCATTCTAGTCAGGGTAAGTCACACACAATCTAAATTATCCTGTGCCCACCCTCTGGTAGCATGGCATTGAGCAGTCGGGCTTAACGTAGAAGGAAATGTGTAAAGTATTTGTGCAATAAATCATGCAATAATACAGTAGAACACTACAAAAATACACCACACTGTGTTTAGAAAAATATATAATATGTATCTGGTAAGATGCAGGTCAAAACGATTAAGATGCAATAAGTATATGTTGAAATCTCACTGTAAAAATCATATAAAGTGTCTTTAGTCTCTTAAAAATCAACAAATTACCTGGTTTGCGTTCACATTCACCACAAGGGGCGCAGAGGAGGAGATGCGTGGAAAATGGGGAGGGGTGCATAAATTTTTCCGGCGCACACAGACGATGCGTCATTGAGTTTTCATGCAGGGCAGGCTTTGTGTCGATTCCCGGCACGTAGACTGGGATCTTCTTCGGGTTGGGCGGTTTTTGGATGCCCCGGGGACGATGCGTTGAAATCCGGTGCTTGCAGGATGAAGTCACAGGGACTGCATCGATCTGTGGGCGTTGTGTGGAAATTTCTGCCCCACGGCAGGTGCTGCGCCAATTCCTCTCAGGAAGTTGGGCTGCGTCGTTCTGGCCCGGCTTTGCACCGATCCAGTGGGCTGTGGGTTGAATTTCTGGTCGCTACGCTGCTGCTGCGTCAATCTTCTCCTTGCAAAGTCGGACTGCGTAGTTCTGATTTGGTGTGCAGTGATTTTCTCACCGCAATGCAGGCTGTGCGTAATTTCTTGCAGGCTGTGCGTTTATTTGCACCGCACAGGGAGGTCTCTTGCATCAATTAAGACTTTTTGGTCCTGAGACTTCCGGGAACAGGAGACAAGCCCTTGGAGAGCACTTCTCAGCACAGCCAGAGAGCAGCAAGGTAGCAGGGCAACAGCAAGGCAGCAGTCCTTCTCAGAAAAGAAGTCAGGTGAGTCATTTGGGCATCCAGGCAGTCCTTCTTGGCAGGTTGGAGGTTCTGAGTCAGGTTCTCTTCTCCAGGAAGTGTCTTGATGAAGTAGAGTGTCTACCTCAGAAGTGTCTAAGTTGGTAGGGTCAGAGACCCTGTTTAAATACTCAAATGTGCCTTTGAATGGGGGAGACTTCAAAGAGTGGCTTAGAAGTGCACAAGGTCCCCCTTCAGTTCCATTCTGTCTGCCAGGGCCCCAGTAGGGGGTGTCGCAGTCCTTTGTGTGAGGGCAGGCTACTGTCCTTTGACATGTAAGTCAGGCCCTCCATCCTCCCAGCCCAGGAAGACCCATTCAATATGGAGATGTATGCAAGTGTGACTGAGCATCCTGTGTTTGGGGTTTGTCTGAGTGAATGCACAAGGGAACTGTCAACTAAGCCTAGCCAGATGTGGATTGTAAGGCACAGAAGGATTTAAGTGCAGAAAAATGCTCACTTTGTAAAAGTGGCATTTACAAAATAGTAATATTAAATCCAGCTTCACCAGTCAACTGGATTTTGTATTACCATTCTGGCCATACTAAATATGACCTTATTCCTCCTTTTAGATCAGGAGCTACCACTTAAACAGTATATGAGGGTACCCCTAATGTTAGACTATGAAAGGAGCAGGCCTCACAGGAGTGCAAATGAATTTAAGAGTTTTACACTACCAGGACATGTAAACTACACAAGTACATGTCCTGCATTTTGTCGACACAGCATCCTGCCCTATGGGTTACCTAGGGTCTACCTCAGGGGTAACTTATATGTAGAAAAAGGGGAGTTTTACGCTTGGCAAGTACTTTCAAATGGCAACTCGAATTGGCAGTGAAACTGCACACACAGGCCCTGCAGTGGCAGGCCTGAGACATGCTTAGGGGAGTACTTATGTGGGTGGCACAACCAGTGCTGCAGCCCACTAGTAGCATTTAATTTACAGGCCCTGGGAACATGTAGTGCACTTGACTAGGGACTTACAAGTAAATTAAATAAGTCAATTGGGTATGAGCCATTGTCACCATGTTTTAAGGAGAGAGCATATGCACTTTAGAACTGATATGCAGTGGTAAAGTGCGCAGAGTCCTAAAGCCAGCAAAAATGAGGTCAGAAAGAGAGGAGGAGGAAGGCAAAAATGTTGGGGCTGACCCTGCAGAAAGGCCATTTCCAACACAAAGTCTCTCTAAGCAATTCAAAAGAATATAGCTAATAGCCTAAACTCTCAGGAAGAATGGGGAGAAATGGCTTCTCTCCTCTCGGTGGAGTCTGGCTAAGTTAGATTCCTAAAACTATCTTCCACATCCTAATTGGTCAGGGGATCACATGTTTACACTTAGTCCAATTAAACTAAATCCTCAAATCTATAATTGTACTAGTACTTGGTTCACATGTCAACGATTGGTTCCTCTTCTCCCACTCCCATCATTCGGCTTGTCAGGTATCAATACTGTTGAAGCTTATACTTTAGTCAATGCATTCATTGTCTTCTCCTGGGAAGGTCAGTCTTACACACATCACATTAAACATTGTTTCACTAGCAACTACATCATCTTCTAGCAAGCAGTTTCTCATGAGAAAGAACTTCAGCTATGAACATATGGACAGTACAGTAGAAAATCACAATTTAATTCTCTAAGCATCCATTTTATAAAATGCCTAAGAAATGCAGCTTGACATGAGGACTTGCAACTAGGCCAAGACCTCGCTAAGTTAAGCCCTACAAGTAATAAATCAAATACATAATGCATAACCCTTAACATGGCATATTACTATATTAATCAAACTTAAGCTCAACATTTCATATTAATAAGCCATTAATAAGTACACTTGAATATTGACGGCCACTCTGGTAGGCGCTCCTTCAAATGTGTGCATTATTTTTCTCTGTTAATACATTTTCTACGCACATCCAAAACTCAGAATGCATGAATATTCATTAGAAAAATCATTAAAATTCTGCGTAAACAATATGACATCACTCATGACATCTACTGTGACATCACTGATATTATCACTGTAACATTTGCAGTCAAATTATTGATGAGAATACCTGATGAGAAAACTGTGCATGGTGAGGCCAGCTTGGAGCCGGGACAGCGGAGCCAGGGCATCTGTGCATTTGAAAGGTATGCCTCTAGAAAGTTCTCTCACTTTCCAGAACCAGGGAACCAAAGTATAAATACTGGCCCTCAGACACCACCACTAAGGTACAATTCGGGACCTGTGGATACTCTGCCAGGAAGAAAGACTGGTGTGCTTCCTAAGCACTGCCACTCTGCTGGTCTCCTACTGAGCAAGACTCCTGCTTTCCTCTGCTGACCTTTGCCTGAGAGTGAGAAAGACTGGACCTGCAGCTCTACAACCCTGAACTCAGAGTGACTCCGAAGGCCAGCTGACTGGCCTCCTTTTTGTCTTAAGTTTCAGGGACACAAAAGGCTTCCAACCAATCTGCTGCTGCACCTGGACTCTGCCACCTGAGAGTCTGACCTGCCAAGTGATACCACCCCAGAGCTGTTGTAAAGCCCCGCAAAGCAATGACGTCCAGACAGTGCACCAGGATTTAAGGTACTGTGTTTAACAGGCCTAAGTGTGTTCTTGTATCCTACCTGTGTTCTATCGCTGGTGGCCTGAACTCTTGACTTTGTCCCCCTTAGGGGCACTTATATTTTGGCACTTTGTGCTTTTATGTGCTATTTTTACCTAAACCCTTAAAACTGCACATCTCAGGAGCTACTTATTGGAGTTTTGTCCTTTTGTCTTGCTTTACTCAGGTAAATATTCTCTATTTTTCTAAACAGATGTGGAGTTTATTTGTAGTGTTTTCACTGTGAAATGTTATCTCCTCATTTCATAATACTGCTGTTGACAAATTTATAACATTTTGCTCTCTAATCCTGTTGGACCTGGCCTTTTTGGCAGGTTCATCCCCTGACTTTTTGCCTCATTCCTCCTATTTTTTCTGACCTCTCTCTATTGGCTCCAGGACTCAGAGCACTTTATCACTGCTGATCAGTGTTAACGTGCAGGTGCTCTACCTTCTAAAGTTGGTATGATTGGTTTATACCTAATTGGCATATTTAATTTACCTATCAGTCCCTTGTACAGTGATATTTCTATACCCAGGGCCTATAAATTAAATGCGACTAGTTGCCCTGCAGCGCTGCTTGTGCCACCCACTGAAGTAGCCTTTCAAACCTGTCTCAGGCTGCTAGCGAAGGGCCTGCATACACAGTTTTCTGCCACAGGGACCTGGCACCTAAATTTACTTGCCAGGCCCAGAACTCTCCTTTTATTACATGTAAGTCACCCCTAAGGTAGGCCCTAGCTAGGCCTATGGGAAGGATGCTATGTATGTAGAAGGCAGGAGGATGCCTAGTAGCATGGCCTGTCCTGGTAGTGACAAAGAGCCTATTTGGTTTCTCAGTGCTTCTCAAAGGATTGCATTAGAAATGCCCTGCCTTATGTGTAGGGGGTATTGTCTGATTTATGAAGGGTAGCATAGGGATGTTTGGTATGGTTGTAATGGTAGCGAGAAATGCTCCTTACTGGTGTAGGTGGATTTTATGTTACCATTACAGAAATGCCACTTCTAGAAAGTGAGCATTTCTCTGTGCTTATGACTCTGGTGTTTTGCAGCTTGACGTCAATCAACGTCTGGGCAGAATGACAGTTTTGCTTTGTGCAGACTTTTCAGACAGCCTGTACACAGGGAGGGTGGAGGTGTAAGAGAGGCACATTTGCATACTGAACAGTCTTCCTGTGCTGAGAGAAGGGAGAGGCAGGGCACACCTGCCTCACACAAAAGGGTTGTTTACCCACAACTGATGTTTGGAGCCTGTGCTGGAGGAGAGAAGGGGCACTCATAGAACCAGTTGTAACTGGTTTGAACCCTCTCCTTTTTTGTGAGCACACTGTAAAACTGAGTATAAGTACAGGGGAGTTTACTCCACAATTTAGTGACATTTTGGAACTTACTTGGAACTGGACACAGAATGCTGGAGGGACTCATCCAGGAACAGCCATGGACTGCTGCTGTTGTGTTGACCTGTGACCTGCTGGGTCACTAGGAGTGACTATCATCTGCCTGCATCCCCCTTCTGATGGCCTGCTTTTGGGCCCAACTGCCCTGTGCACCATGATCCCTTTTCGCCCAGGGGCTGTGTGCCGTGGCCTTGGAGCCCTGGAACCAGTCCATAGTGCCTGGAGAGCAGTTTGATAAACTTGTCCTGAAGCGCTTGGAAAGCGCTCCTTTGCTGTTGCATTTTGCACTTAAAAGTGCTTCTTCATGGTGCCCTTTGTGTTTGGTAAAGTGCGTTTGTGGATCCCAGAATCTCCACCATGACCCAGGCTCTTGAGGAATGCCCTAGTGCTCGTAAGCGCGTTGCCGATCAAAGAATCACTGCCGCAGCCCGGGCGGACTGCTGTCATTGAGCGTGGGGGACACACTGACCCTTGGACCCCCGGAGCACCATCAATTGAGGAAAAGGAGGAAGCGCGCTCTTACTGTGCCCCCTGGGAGAATCGTGCTCTGAGGAGCGTCCCCGGGGCACAAGCAGGCACACACTCTGGTGCCTGCAGTCTGTTATGGCCCGGGCAAGCCACAGCCTGTTGCTGGAAGCCAGACGGGGGGCAGGAAGCCTTATTGTGGGCTCCCCCACCCCACCTGACCCCCTTTGTTGCTGTGGATGGGCAGGGGTGGAAGGAACCCTCATCTGAGGCTCCCCTTGCCCCAACGAAGGTCCCAGTTATCTCTCAACACCACAGGTGGGGCTGAAGCCTCACCGGAGGCCCCCTGCACCGAAAAGTATCCCCGGTCAGGCCCCTGCAAGAGTCAGGTGAGGCCCATCCCCAGCTGTGGCCCCAATTGTTTTTGCTGGCTTTGGCCTCCCCCCAAAGAGGGCCAGTTGTGGCCTGGGGGGGCAAAGATCGCAGGACCCAGGAAGGGCCCATTATAAAAAGCAGAGGGGATACATGCCACTCCTCTCCCCCCAAATCATCGCGATGCCCCTGTTTACGCACAGTGGAGCGCCGGGGGCCCCCTTATAGTAGTTCATGGCACTGTGCCTTTTCATCATTAAAACAGGTAATTTGAAAGGACATACATATTTCTTATGTTCCTGGTATGGACATTATTGATTTATATGTTTACCTGCCTATTTTTATGATGTGTTACATATAGGTGTTGATGTTCCTGTTATCGGCATGACATGCTGATATGTTTTCATGACTTGCCATATGTTTTATAATGCTCTTGGTATAGGCATTTATGATACTTTAATGACAAGTGCATCTCTAGTAATGTGATTCCTGACTACTGCCTTTGTTGCAAAATAATAAGTAACCCTTGTGTTATATGTGGCTACTTTTGGTTCTGCATAGTAATTATTGTGTAACGTTCTGACAACTGATTGAGTCACAGGATATTACTGACATGTTGATTTTGGTCTAATAATCCTTGTGTACAATACAGTTTATTTTTATATAACTCGGTGTTGTGTTTTCTTTGTGGTGGCAATAGTGTGTCACGTGTGTTGTGAAAAAGCTTTACTCATTACCTCTGGGATAGGCCTTACTGCTTGTGCCAAGCTACCAAGTGGGTGAGCAGGGGTTATCTTGGACTTGTAACTCCCTTGCCCTGATTAGAGTCGGTGGGTTCTGCCTGGTTTAGGTGCATACCTTAGCCAACCAAAAACCACATTTCTGACAAATCCCTTGATTCCTCATTGTGCCTCCACTGGATCTAGCATAGTAGCATCACTGTTATCTTCTAATATTGCTTGGACAAGCCCCTCTTCGCTTATTGCCTTGTTTGTACCCCTTCTCTTAAGTTTCTTTCCTCCCTTTCTGGTCCTCCTGTTCTTTTTACTTGATTCTTCTCACTTTTCCCCCATTCAATACCTTTGTACTTCCACTAAAAAGTGTAAGGATGTTTGCTGAGAGATTAATTTGTACTTGTATCTTCTCCAGGATCACTCTCAATGGAGGAGAGGAACGTGTTACCAGTCAATGTGCTGGTATCATTGTCTTTAACCAAGACCCCAATCCATGTTTTGACATTAATGTCATCATGTTTACAGGCAAAGGGGAATATTCTCCCTTTCTCATAGCCACGCTCATCCCTTTGCATTTTCTTCAGTTTATTTTCTTTCAAATATATCTGGTAACTGGTGATATCCATCTTTAGGATTTCATAATTCTCAGCTGTTGGTTCCTACAAATGTATCTCCTTAATTTCTTTCTCTAAGATACAAATTTCATCCTTCAATTTCTTTACTTTCTACTAGAAATTTGTATCATAATTCTCATCATATTGTATGAGGTAACATATAGGAGAAAATCAAAATTCTGAGAGCCCTTTGGCATCCTTTTATTTTCCACATGCTTTCTATGGCTGGCATCATTCCACTACTACATGTTTCTTGAGTATTTCTAGTTTGATAAACTTTTCTTTAAGACCCTCTGTTTGACTACCACTAACCCACTCATTAGTCACAACTGTGTTTGTTTTAGAGAAAGGAAAACACAGCAATAATTTTTGCTTATCTTCAAAATCCATTCAAAACCCTACTATAGGTGTGAAAGAGCTGGCTAGGCCTGTTTACACAGACTGAATGATTTACAATAAAATAGTTGAGGTCCTATCACTGTCACCAAAATAAAATTAAGAAAAATTAGGTGGAACCAAACTGGGGGAAGCAACCATCGAACAACCCTTACAATCAAAGACATCTTTTCCTAGAACATTGTGATCAGTATTGTCCAGCACTTGTAAGTTGCAGTCATATATTTAAAAAAGGGGATTACAAAATCCCTTCATATTCAAAGAGACAGGTCACAAAAGAGGCCAAAGGAACTCCAAAAGTTGTTCTTTATTGATAGAAAAATTTCAGTGCATTGTTCCTCATAGCCAACGCATTTTGGGGCATATTTAAGAAAACCTATGCTTTTCTTGTGCCCCTCAGCACCCCCAAATGCCACCATCTGTGCACCATATTTATAATACAGCAGACCATGGCGGTAGTTAGGAGAGTGGCATCAGACTTTTTTACGCTAGTCTGGCGCTTTGCAGGATTAGTGTAAAAAAAAGTCTTTGAAAGATAAAAACCTCCTACTTTGTTGTGGGTGATGTATGATCACCAATACTCTCTGGAAAAGTAAGAGAAAAAACATATATATATATATATATATATATATATATATATATATATATATATATATATATATATATATATATATATAGGCTGTGACATAGTACCCAAAACCGTGAATTTCCCAAAACAATTTTTGCACAAAAATAATTGTGCATGGATCACCAACTTATAAAAATATAAAAGTACCACATAGTACTGAGTCTGATATCAATTGCTTAAGCAAATCATTTTCACTTCACAGACATAAGGTCAGTCTCTGCATATGAAATCAACAGACAACATCCACCATTTCCTAATGGACTCCATACATAATACATAGTTATCTCAATGCATATATAGTAGTCACATGGGTATGGCCTCAGTGATAACTTGGAAAGCTGTGGTCAATATGACTCCCAGATCATCAATTACACATTAGTCAAAGTAGCTCAGCTACATCTGGGACCATGAATTCTCCACATGATCACATTCCCATTGCAATAAAAAGTAATATAGTAATACTCGTTCACATATCTTACAGAGATCTATAGTGAAATAATGATCATAATGAACATAGCTTGAATCAAGAAATCTTGTGAATTTGAGGATTTCACATATAAGCATCAGTCGATATACTTAACAGTACACAGTCAACACTACAACAATCCATAAATAAATGCACTCCATGTCCATAGGGATAACACATCAACCTAGCATTGCACAGTCACAAAAACAACAGTCCGTAAGAAGGAACAAGCTCTAAATTGACCTATTTCAGTCATATTGTAAAGCTTAGTAAAAGACCGTGTGCTCTTGACGTTCATTGGCTGCACCATCTTTGTTTCCTTGTGTATAGCAAAGCTACTAATTGTCCTGAACATCAAAAGAAGGCTTTTCTGTAACAAAAACACAGCAGTCATTTTTTTATCTCAAAAGTGTGTTTGTGATGCACATTAACTGCCACATTTTTATGACAAGATTATTTTTACCATAGGTATCAAAAAGGGACTTGTGCACAGAAAAATTCACAGCAGCCATCCTTCCCTCTAAATACCTCATTAACCATTCTTGTCACAAAAGGGAGAAAGACACTATATTGTGACTATCAAGTTTGTACTACCCCTTTTGAGTTTAAATCTGAAAAGAGGTTATACCATCGACAAAAAGCAAGTCAGTAATCTTTTAAAGCTTTGGAAAAATATATATTTAAAACCAATCTAGTCGTACAAGATGACATACATACACATAATGTCACTTTTTCCTGTCTTCTTAAATCTCCTTGTACCCCTGTTGAAACAATGTCAATGTTGCATTGTAAAAACATGATATGGTTAGGCAATCCAATTTCAAGAAGCATGTAGAGAGATATGAAATGTTTCATAGGTGTTATACATAATCAAACAATATCCAATCAATGTGACACAAAGGAAGAGACAACCCAATACAAAATTCATAGGAACAAAAGCTTTGACCCATGATCTTAATTCTTTACATTCTCATACTGTAAAACAATTTACACATACATATTCAAAAACTTTACAGAAAGTAATAGATTTCTTTATTGGTGTTATGTCCATATTACACACTTCTAAGTTGTGTAATCCACTTAACTTCAGCTTGGCTTAGCATTAATTCCCTGTCACCTCCTCTTTCATGGGCTTAATATGTTCAAGCGCATGGAACCAAATTTGAGTGGCTTATTCTACCGTGCAGCTGCATACAGAATCATGAGGTAATGTCTCCAGTGAACTTGGTTACATTCAATTTTGACAACATGATTTTTTCTTGAGCATTTTCATACAGAAATCGGTGACAAAATGAATCCTCGTGTAGAGCAGATGAGCAGACCACAGACAAAGTATTAAAACTCCACCAAACAATGGCTTGGATTTCTGTAACTACAGAGACTAGGGTTTACTAAACCACAAAATGTCAGTGATATTTCACTCATTGGTATGTAGAATCTGGATTATTGTTTACTGTCCTTTATATTTAATATACTAGTATATCATTTTCAAATACTGTTAGATGCAAACAAGAATGTTTACTTCTAGCATAATTTGTTTCCTACCACATGTCTTTCTGGCTGCTCTCTTCAGTGATGGACGTCCGTTAATTCTGCTAAAGAGCACTACTTCTACATCTACATGCAGGCTCGATCCTCTCACACAATTTATAAATTCTCTTATCATTCCACAACTCCTCCACCATTTTGTTTAGTCAATTATTTCATGTTGTCAAGAGATTGCATATCTTTTCATCTTCAATTCTAAACAAATGAATATCTATTTTACTGTAAATCATATGGCCTTCTACCCATGTTACCATGCCAGATTCTCATATCTGTGTTCCTCACATTCTCACCAGTCTCATATTTGAAAAGTATCAACAAAGTGTTCAGACATTTTTCTCTCCATTCAGACCCATGCCAGACTATTTAATTATTTCTACCTACCTGCTTATTTCCCATATGCCTTACGAATTAAGCAGTTGTACAAAGTGGAAATGGCAAAAATGAACCTGACATCCTGTTCTTCATGTGGCATGCTGGATTTTGGCAGAATATGTTTAAAAAAGCAAGCACAACAAGAACAAACCCCAGTAATTCATGGCAGCCAGAGGAATAAAGTGTTGCTTTATTTTGCATTAATTCTTCTCCTCAGAGAAAGCTTACATCCAAAATAAGTGTCATTTAAACAGCAATACTGCTTGCCACTGAAAGAATCTTTAAGAGTCTTTCCACAAATTCAATAATGCATAAAGAAGCATTGTGAATCTTTGCCCCTTCAGCACACCAGATAACACATTTTAATTTCAGCTATACACTATTGTCTATTTTCAGCAACACACTGGCAACAAAAAGTAAAAGAAAATAATCAACTAAGATGCACTGATGAACTCATCATGGCCCTCATTATGAACACGGTGGTAAAAACCGTCGTGTTCATCCTGGCGGTCAAAACACTGACCACCAACATCCCCGGATCTCTGACGGCCGCATAAAGAGCATTCCTGTGGGCCGGATGTTTCCGCCCACTGGCCCGCAGGAAGGCCTGGCCGGGACAGACTAAGGGCCACATTTATATTGCTTTCATGCAGAGCAGCAAGCAACCTTGCTGTGCTGCATGAAAGGGCAGGAATGTCCTGTATTTAACATTATATAGCATATTCCTGTCCTTTACTCAGTCTGGTGCCCTTTTGGTTGCCTAGCACCAATACAATCATCCTTGCACCACAGTGCAAGGGTACCTGCATTGCAGCAAGATTTGTTTGTGCAGTATTTACACTTCCTTGCAGAAAACAATCCTGAGAGTTATTTTCCCCTTTCTATGTGTGCTGCACAGTGCAGCACACATAGAAAGAGGACAAAACGAGGAGAAACAAAGATATTTCTCATTATGCCTCACTTGGAGATGCATAGCATTGAGACACATTCCCAGGTCTACTAGTAATGGCAAATCTGGGAATACGCAGAACATCCATGGATGGATGTGTAGGAAAACCCATGCTCCCTTCATGTTAGCCTCTCTGGGACAGAGTAATGCAATGCAGAGTCTTGCTCTTCGTTGCAGTACTGTAGATTCATCAAGCCATGCAGGGCCATGCAAGGTGGC
This sequence comes from Pleurodeles waltl, assembly GCF_031143425.1. Lineage (NCBI taxonomy): Eukaryota > Metazoa > Chordata > Amphibia > Caudata > Salamandridae > Pleurodeles > Pleurodeles waltl. The sequence goes on from NC_090439.1 coordinate 82,774,733, forward strand.
CTTGCATTGCTTGATAAATCTGACTTATGTTTTGCATCGCCCTTGCTCCCCCTTGTGTGGCCCAAGGCTGACACAAAATGTTGACATGAGTGTATCATCTTCTAACCTATGAAAATAGAGAAGGTACTGAGTCTAGTCCTCAAAACAATATGCAGAATATTTATCATGGATTTGCGCTACCATTGCGCCATGCAAGGGGGTGTAAGGGCACTGCTAAACTTACATCAGATTTATCAAGCCAGCAATACCACCTTGCGTGGCCCAGAGTGGCATTGTAAACCTGGGGTAACGCAAGGTATTGCAAATCACTTTCTTGCATTACTCTGCCCCATGGGGGTGTTCCATGGTGGAATGTGGATGTTCCACACACCTATCTATGGATTTCGGAGCATTCCCAGATTTATAAACACTGGCAAACCTGGGATGCATCAAAATGTTATGCCTTCCTATGGGAGGTGCAACAAGGAGACATATGTGCTGCTTAGAGAGAGAAAAATGACTCTGAGGATTGCTTTTGTGCAGGAAGGTGCCACTTCTGCACAGAAAGAATCCTGCTTGCAACACAAACACCCTTGCACCATAGTGCAAGGCTGCCTGCTTTGGTACAAGGCAGCACATTGTGCGCTAGCACAAGAAAAAGACAGGTGTACGCCTTATCATGTTAAATATGGCACATTCCTGCCCTTTCAGGCAGGGCAGTAAAGTGGCTTGCTGCGCTGCATGAATTAATTATAAATTTTCCCCTAAATGTCCAGTATGCCAGCGTTGTCTTGCTCGATCACAGACATAACTTATGTTCCCGATAATTAGTTTTAGATATGAACTCTATGATAAAAGCATCCATCTTAACTGGATTCATCTCTGATTCATTAAAGTACTTCATCTCACCATGACTGTTAAAAATAAACCTTCAGGAGCTCCATCAGTCAGGGCTAACTAATAGTCAATTTACATTATGGCTTACCTGAGCAAAATCATGGAAAGGGAGGCATTTGGACAGCTTGAAGAACATGTAAAACTGAGTCATCTGGTCCATGATCATGAGTCATGGGTTAGACCCACTAGAGTTACTGAATCAACCTCACCCAACATCAGTGAAAAATTCCCTGTATTTCTGCCTGAGGGTAATAACTCATACTTGAGTCTCTGTAAAACATGTCTCATTGAGTTGCCTTTTTCCACTCCTGCACAAGGATTGATGAATCTGTGTAAGACTACCAAAGTGAAGGGAAAAATTGTTCATGCACTACAAATATGCAATTTGTTAAACCGGAATTAATATGAACCTGTGCAACTTAGTAATCGGTTACAGATAGGGGACAGTAGTTGGTATGGTATAGTGCTCTGGTTCATGGAGTCAAAAAACAACACTGGAGAATTGTGCCCATGCCTTAGTGAGACAGAAAAGGGACTGTTGACTTGTGAGGAAGAATAATATTGCTGGAAGACTGATGCTGGTCAGAGAGCCATCATACTCAGCGCACCAGTAAGACTGAGACTGTGGAATCCTTCTTCCATTGGTCACACAGTGAAGCATAATTATCCAACCACCAATCTCTGTTAAAATCCTTTCAGCAAATGTGAAAAATGCAAGAAGCCATGAAACTACCCCCATATATGACTCTGCCATGTTTTAGCGCTGTTGAGCAATGCCACAGATTTTGTTGGACCGCCATTACCAACCTGGCTTTTGTACAGTCTTCTTCTCTCTTTTGAATGATAACTGAGATTTGTAAGAAATACTTATACAAGCCCATCTTAATAATCCATTTGAAGCCCACACTCCTTACTTGCTCCTTAGGTGGTCAGGAGGCCGCAGCTGCTTCCCATTCCATTTTCTAACTGGAAGGTGAAGTCCCAGTGCTTATTTCTAAATTTGATTTTTGCAAATAATCACTTCCATATGCCATCTTAGGTACCTTTTTATAAGGTCATTAGCTTCTTGCTGTTTTTAAGGAAAGCACAATCAGCTCCATATGTATTGTGTTTGTCCAGATCTGCATTTTATCCTCGGTAGAGTCATTCATCTTGGATGCTCCTAAGTGTCTGGTTCTGGTGATCTTTCTTGATGCTGACTCCTTGTGGAGCTGTTCTCATTGCTTTTGTCTTCTTTTATTGTAGCTTTGTGCTGTTGCAGCTGAACTGTGGAAGACTGTGAGCAAGATAAATAGTAGAGTCTGGTTGTAACTTGCAACACAATGTTTGCATTGTACTTTGAAGCTATTCCTATGTTGCTCTTCACACCACAAAGTGTATTTTCCCTAATATGAACACATTTCCTCCTGTATATTAATGACTATTTTTAATGGTGAAGTCAGATGTACTATAGCAAATTTGAAAATGTTGCTTTTAGAAAGGTGGCATTTTCCTGCTCCTAGCCCTGTGTTCATGCAGCCTGTCTCCAATTCATGTCTGGGTTGGGGTGACAGCTGGTTTCCTGCATTCCCTCTAGACAGCCTCACACAGGAAGGATAGGTGTAACAGAGTGGCCATCTGCATGTTGATAGGCAATCCTGGGCAGGAGGGGAGGGCGGAGCAGACACTTACACCTGAATAGGCAGTATCCTGCTCCCACACAAAGGACTGCTTAACCCCCTGTAGTGAGTGTGGAGACAGGGCAGTAAGGGAGGACCTCGGTGCACTTCAAAGACCCCTCTTTGAAGGTACTCACACTTCAAAGTGATAACTGGGTATAATAGCTGGACATTTGACCCACCATATCAGTTCAGTTCTTGACCTGTGGATACCCTGCCAGGAAAAATGACTACTGTGCTGAAAAAGGACTGCTACGCTGCTGAACTGATGCTCTGGAATAACTGCTTTTCTACTGGGCTGACCTGCCTGCTGCCCTCTCTGCCTGCGTGACAAGGACTGGACCTACACCACTTGAACGCAGAGTGACTGAAGACTTGTCTGCTTGCATCCTGTTATGAAGTCTCAGGGACATCAAAGACTTCCAGCAGCTCTAAGACAGCACCTGTACTCTGTCAATTGTAAGTCCCTCCTACCAAATAGTGCCAATCCAGCCCTGGGCCCTTAGGAATGGGTTTGGCTGTGAAAATCATCAATTTCAAGAAGCATGTAGAGAGATATGAAATGTTTCATAGGTGTTATACATAATCAAACAATATCCAATCAATGTGACACAAAGGAAGAGACAACCCAATACAAAATTCATAGGAACAAAAGCTTTGACCCATGATCTTAATTCTTTACATTCTCATACTGTAAAACAATTTACACATACATATTCAAAAACTTTACAGAAAGTAATAGATTTCTTTATTGGTGTTATGTCCATATTACACACTTCTAAGTTGTGTAATCCACTTAACTTCAGCTTGGCTTAGCATTAATTCCCTGTCACCTCCTCTTTCATGGGCTTAATATGTTCAAGCGCATGGAACCAAATTTGAGTGGCTTATTCTACCGTGCAGCTGCATACAGAATCATGAGGTAATGTCTCCAGTGAACTTGGTTACATTCAATTTTGACAACATGATTTTTTCTTGAGCATTTTCATACAGAAATCGGTGACAAAATGAATCCTCGTGTAGAGCAGATGAGCAGACCACAGACAAAGTATTAAAACTCCACCAAACAATGGCTTGGATTTCTGTAACTACAGAGACTAGGGTTTACTAAACCACAAAATGTCAGTGATATTTCACTCATTGGTATGTAGAATCTGGATTATTGTTTACTGTCCTTTATATTTAATATACTAGTATATCATTTTCAAATACTGTTAGATGCAAACAAGAATGTTTACTTCTAGCATAATTTGTTTCCTACCACATGTCTTTCTGGCTGCTCTCTTCAGTGATGGACGTCCGTTAATTCTGCTAAAGAGCACTACTTCTACATCTACATGCAGGCTCGATCCTCTCACACAATTTATAAATTCTCTTATCATTCCACAACTCCTCCACCATTTTGTTTAGTCAATTATTTCATGTTGTCAAGAGATTGCATATCTTTTCATCTTCAATTCTAAACAAATGAATATCTATTTTACTGTAAATCATATGGCCTTCTACCCATGTTACCATGCCAGATTCTCATATCTGTGTTCCTCACATTCTCACCAGTCTCATATTTGAAAAGTATCAACAAAGTGTTCAGACATTTTTCTCTCCATTCAGACCCATGCCAGACTATTTAATTATTTCTACCTACCTGCTTATTTCCCATATGCCTTACGAATTAAGCAGTTGTACAAAGTGGAAATGGCAAAAATGAACCTGACATCCTGTTCTTCATGTGGCATGCTGGATTTTGGCAGAATATGTTTAAAAAAGCAAGCACAACAAGAACAAACCCCAGTAATTCATGGCAGCCAGAGGAATAAAGTGTTGCTTTATTTTGCATTAATTCTTCTCCTCAGAGAAAGCTTACATCCAAAATAAGTGTCATTTAAACAGCAATACTGCTTGCCACTGAAAGAATCTTTAAGAGTCTTTCCACAAATTCAATAATGCATAAAGAAGCATTGTGAATCTTTGCCCCTTCAGCACACCAGATAACACATTTTAATTTCAGCTATACACTATTGTCTATTTTCAGCAACACACTGGCAACAAAAAGTAAAAGAAAATAATCAACTAAGATGCACTGATGAACTCATCATGGCCCTCATTATGAACACGGTGGTAAAAACCGTCGTGTTCATCCTGGCGGTCAAAACACTGACCACCAACATCCCCGGATCTCTGACGGCCGCATAAAGAGCATTCCTGTGGGCCGGATGTTTCCGCCCACTGGCCCGCAGGAAGGCCTGGCCGGGACAGACTAAGGGCCACATTTATATTGCTTTCATGCAGAGCAGCAAGCAACCTTGCTGTGCTGCATGAAAGGGCAGGAATGTCCTGTATTTAACATTATATAGCATATTCCTGTCCTTTACTCAGTCTGGTGCCCTTTTGGTTGCCTAGCACCAATACAATCATCCTTGCACCACAGTGCAAGGGTACCTGCATTGCAGCAAGATTTGTTTGTGCAGTATTTACACTTCCTTGCAGAAAACAATCCTGAGAGTTATTTTCCCCTTTCTATGTGTGCTGCACAGTGCAGCACACATAGAAAGAGGACAAAACGAGGAGAAACAAAGATATTTCTCATTATGCCTCACTTGGAGATGCATAGCATTGAGACACATTCCCAGGTCTACTAGTAATGGCAAATCTGGGAATACGCAGAACATCCATGGATGGATGTGTAGGAAAACCCATGCTCCCTTCATGTTACGCCTCTCTGGGACAGAGTAATGCAATGCAGAGTCTTGCTCTTCGTTGCAGTACTGTAGATTCATCAAGCCATGCAGGGCCATGCAAGGTGGCCTTGCATTGCTTGATAAATCTGACTTATGTTTTGCATCGCCCTTGCTCCCCCTTGTGTGGCCCAAGGCTGACACAAAATGTTGACATGAGTGTATCATCTTCTAACCTATGAAAATAGAGAAGGTACTGAGTCTAGTCCTCAAAACAATATGCAGAATATTTATCATGGATTTGCGCTACCATTGCGCCATGCAAGGGGGTGTAAGGGCACTGCTAAACTTACATCAGATTTATCAAGCCAGCAATACCACCTTGCGTGGCCCAGAGTGGCATTGTAAACCTGGGGTAACGCAAGGTATTGCAAATCACTTTCTTGCATTACTCTGCCCCATGGGGGTGTTCCATGGTGGAATGTGGATGTTCCACACACCTATCTATGGATTTCGGAGCATTCCCAGATTTATAAACACTGGCAAACCTGGGATGCATCAAAATGTTATGCCTTCCTATGGGAGGTGCAACAAGGAGACATATGTGCTGCTTAGAGAGAGAAAAATGACTCTGAGGATTGCTTTTGTGCAGGAAGGTGCCACTTCTGCACAGAAAGAATCCTGCTTGCAACACAAACACCCTTGCACCATAGTGCAAGGCTGCCTGCTTTGGTACAAGGCAGCACATTGTGCGCTAGCACAAGAAAAAGACAGGTGTACGCCTTATCATGTTAAATATGGCACATTCCTGCCCTTTCAGGCAGGGCAGTAAAGTGGCTTGCTGCGCTGCATGAATTAATTATAAATTTTCCCCTAAATGTCCAGTATGCCAGCGTTGTCTTGCTCGATCACAGACATAACTTATGTTCCCGATAATTAGTTTTAGATATGAACTCTATGATAAAAGCATCCATCTTAACTGGATTCATCTCTGATTCATTAAAGTACTTCATCTCACCATGACTGTTAAAAATAAACCTTCAGGAGCTCCATCAGTCAGGGCTAACTAATAGTCAATTTACATTATGGCTTACCTGAGCAAAATCATGGAAAGGGAGGCATTTGGACAGCTTGAAGAACATGTAAAACTGAGTCATCTGGTCCATGATCATGAGTCATGGGTTAGACCCACTAGAGTTACTGAATCAACCTCACCCAACATCAGTGAAAAATTCCCTGTATTTCTGCCTGAGGGTAATAACTCATACTTGAGTCTCTGTAAAACATGTCTCATTGAGTTGCCTTTTTCCACTCCTGCACAAGGATTGATGAATCTGTGTAAGACTACCAAAGTGAAGGGAAAAATTGTTCATGCACTACAAATATGCAATTTGTTAAACCGGAATTAATATGAACCTGTGCAACTTAGTAATCGGTTACAGATAGGGGACAGTAGTTGGTATGGTATAGTGCTCTGGTTCATGGAGTCAAAAAACAACACTGGAGAATTGTGCCCATGCCTTAGTGAGACAGAAAAGGGACTGTTGACTTGTGAGGAAGAATAATATTGCTGGAAGACTGATGCTGGTCAGAGAGCCATCATACTCAGCGCACCAGTAAGACTGAGACTGTGGAATCCTTCTTCCATTGGTCACACAGTGAAGCATAATTATCCAACCACCAATCTCTGTTAAAATCCTTTCAGCAAATGTGAAAAATGCAAGAAGCCATGAAACTACCCCCATATATGACTCTGCCATGTTTTAGCGCTGTTGAGCAATGCCACAGATTTTGTTGGACCGCCATTACCAACCTGGCTTTTGTACAGTCTTCTTCTCTCTTTTGAATGATAACTGAGATTTGTAAGAAATACTTATACAAGCCCATCTTAATAATCCATTTGAAGCCCACACTCCTTACTTGCTCCTTAGGTGGTCAGGAGGCCGCAGCTGCTTCCCATTCCATTTTCTAACTGGAAGGTGAAGTCCCAGTGCTTATTTCTAAATTTGATTTTTGCAAATAATCACTTCCATATGCCATCTTAGGTACCTTTTTATAAGGTCATTAGCTTCTTGCTGTTTTTAAGGAAAGCACAATCAGCTCCATATGTATTGTGTTTGTCCAGATCTGCATTTTATCCTCGGTAGAGTCATTCATCTTGGATGCTCCTAAGTGTCTGGTTCTGGTGATCTTTCTTGATGCTGACTCCTTGTGGAGCTGTTCTCATTGCTTTTGTCTTCTTTTATTGTAGCTTTGTGCTGTTGCAGCTGAACTGTGGAAGACTGTGAGCAAGATAAATAGTAGAGTCTGGTTGTAACTTGCAACACAATGTTTGCATTGTACTTTGAAGCTATTCCTATGTTGCTCTTCACACCACAAAGTGTATTTTCCCTAATATGAACACATTTCCTCCTGTATATTAATGAGGCAGGAATTTCATTGTGCCTTCTTGTCACAAGCAGTACATGCTGAGATGAGGGTTTGCATGTGTTAGAAATGGGGTCCCTGAATGGCAGTCAATTTCCATTCTCTCCAAGCAGAGCCCTCACTCTAGTCAGGGCAAGGGAGATACACACTTAAGATAACCGCTGTTCATCCCCTTGGTTACTTGGCACAAGCAGTCAGGCTTATCTCAAATGCAATGTGTAAAGTATTTGTACCAAAAGACACACACAGTAATACAGTGAAAACACTATGAAATTGACACCACACCATTTTAGAAAAATAGCCAATATTTATCTAAATCAAACAAGACCAAAATAATAAAAAATCCAACATACAAAAGTAAAGTTAGGAATTTTTAAAGTAGAAAGAGTCTTACTCCATAGAAAACAATAGAAACATTGTTGTTAGACAAAGTACCTGATTTGCATCAAAACTAAAGCTGCACGGCGAGCGTGCGATGGCAAAGTCAGTGATGCGTTGATTTCTTACTTGCAAGTGAGGCTGTGTGTGTCGTTTCTTCTACTGTCAAGTAGATGATGCGTTGTTTTTCTCTCCCGCAAGAGAGCGATGTATCGATTTCTGGACGGGGCACCTTGGATCCGTGCAGGTTCACGAAGATTTTGATGCCCACACCTTCATAAAACTATAATGTATACAATAAAATAATGAGCTAACAGGAATAGATTGCACTGTCAGTACAGAGAATGCCCACATGTTTGTGTTGTAATATGTTCTGATATATCATTATAGTAAGCTATAGTATGCTTCAAGACACTTTACAGGCTCAACTAAGGGGAGCAGAAAAACTTGAGGAATAGCAAATTGTTAGACCCGTCAGCCTTAGAGTTGCCTTCCCTCAAATGTTTTGCTAGCTTTTTACTGTTTATCTGTTGTTGTTGGACTTAGGACTCTGGGCACTTTATCACTGCAAGCCAGTGCTAAAGTGCGTGTGCTCACTCCCCTAAACATGGCAAAATTGATGTAATTTACTTATAAGTCCCTGGTAAAGTATACTATATGTGCCAAGGGCCTGTAAGTAAAATAGTACTAGTGGGCCTGCAGCACTGATTGAACCACCCACTTATGTCGCCTTTAAACATGTCTCAGGCCTGCCACTGCCTGCGTGTACAGTTTGATTGTGATGTCAACCTGGCATTTAAAACCCTTTGCCAAGCCTCAAACTCCCCTTTTATTTCATATAAGTTACCCCTAAGGTAGGCCCTAGGTAACCCATAGGGCAGGGTGGTATGTAATGAAAAGGCAGGACATATAATTTTAAGTTTTACATGTCCTGGTAGTAAAAAACTCCCAAATTCATTTTTCACTACTGTGAGGCCTACCTCTCTTGTAGGTTCTCATTGAAGATTCCTTTTTACATTTAATATCATGTAATTCATGACTGAGGAGAAGTAAAAGTGTTATGTTTAGTACCTATGGAATTGTAATGATAAACTATTTTTAATGGTGAAGTCAGATGTACTATAGCAAATTTGAAAATGTTGCTTTTAGAAAGGTGGCATTTTCCTGCTCCTAGCCCTGTGTGCATGCAGCCTGTCTCCAATTCATGTCTGGGTTGGGGTGACAGCTGGTTTCCTGCATTCCCTCTAGACAGCCTCACACAGGAAGGATAGGTGTAACAGAGTGGCCATCTGCATGTTGATAGGCAATCCTGGGCAGGAGGGGAGGGCGGAGCAGACACTTACACCTGAATAGGCAGTATCCTGCTCCCACACAAAGGACTGCTTAACCCCCTGTAGTGAGTGTGGAGACAGGGCAGTAAGGGAGGACCTCGGTGCACTTCAAAGACCCCTCTTTGAAGGTACTCACACTTCAAAGGGATAACTGGGTATAATAGCTGGACATTTGACCCACCATATCAGTTCAGTTCTTGACCTGTGGATACCCTGCCAGGAAAAATGACTACTGTGCTGAAAAAGGACTGCTACGCTGCTGAACTGATGCTCTGGAATAACTGCTTTTCTACTGGGCTGACCTGCCTGCTGCCCTCTCTGCCTGCGTGACAAGGACTGGACCTACACCACTTGAACGCAGAGTGACTGAAGACTTGTCTGCTTGCATCCTGTTATGAAGTCTCAGGGACATCAAAGACTTCCAGCAGCTCTAAGACAGCACCTGTACTCTGTCAATTGTAAGTCCCTCCTACCAAATAGTGCCAATCCAGCCCTGGGCCCTTAGGAATGGGTTTGGCTGTGAAAATCATCAAATTCCGTGCAGCACAGCAATTGCGTTAGTCAGAACAAAAAATTTAATTTGACGCCAGTGCATCACTGCTTTAAGACTTTGCTTTGCCACCTATGTGGCTCGAAAATGATGCATCACATGCATCACAAAGGGTTTGACAACGGTGCATCCCCAATTGTGCAGTGCAGAACTGATGCATCACCTACACTGCCAGGATCAAAGGAGACGCATTGGTTTCCCATCTCCCCTCACATATCTCCTTTCATCCTCCCTCGCCATTGATGCAACCCCGAACCAAGGTACTGATTTCAGTAGGCAAGGTAGGTCCCTGTATCCGACCCATGCACCATCACGGTCGGCCAGACTTTTTCAGGTTTGACCTGATTTAGTGTGATAGCCCTGGTTGGCTCTTTACATTTCTAAGGATTACAGTTTCATTTATTCTTTGAAAATTCATATCTCGGCTTCTACTTATTGGATTTCTGGTATTTTGGTCGTGTTTTGTTAATTACATTAATCTTCATTTCATTTCTCCAAACAAGCGTGGTATCAATTTGTGTTGGATATTCACTGTTTTAAGTGTTGCACAAATACATTACACATTTCCTCCTAAATTAAGCCTGACTGCTCTGTGCCAAGGTACCAGAGGGTGAGCACCAGTTAATGGTTTGTATCTGACTTTCCCTGACTAGGATTGTGGTTCCTGCATGAACAGGGTGCATACCTCTTCCACAATGAAGGAAAAGTTGCTATCTCAGTGGCTGTAGAGCCAGAAATCTAGCATATGCTTGGATGAAAGTGGCCAGGCTATGCAGTGAGGTTAGTGCAGAATCTCAGTAGTCAGAAGAGGTGGTAAAGTTGGGATGACCTGAATGCCAGGATGTATTATGGGATAGATGGTATTTTAGGAATCACTATCACTGTCTGAACATGGAGCATCCGTAACGTGAGAGATAGCACTGCTATACAAGCCTGTTTAATCTGTTTAGCTGTGTTATACCACCTAAGATTGTGAAATTTGCTTAAGATTTCATTGTTCAGCCATTCCCATTCCAGGTGGGTTCTATGTCATAAATGAGACAAGGCTGAAAATGGGAGGATAGAACATGAAATGAAGTAAAAGGCATAAGTGTTGATAAATAATATAGTAAAAGGCATAGAATGTGAAACTGCATTTTCTCAACTGTGTACTTTACGTATGGCTTTTTGTTTACCATGAAATTGAATGCCAGGATGTATTTTGGGAGAGATGGTATTTTAGGATAGTAACCACTATCACTGGCTGAACATGGATGGTCTCCATGACTTGAGAGAATGCACTGCTGTACAACCCTGCTGTTAGACCAGATAGCCTTAGGGTGGTCACCCCTACCTTTCTGCCTGCCTCCCTCCACTTTTTAGATACTGTTTTTACTGGTTTTAAGACTCTGCACACTTTACCACTGCTATCCAGTGCTAACCTGCATATGCTCTCTCCCTTTAAACATGGTAACATGGTAACATTGGATCATACCCAATTGGACTATTTAATTTACTTATAAGTCCCTACTAGAGTGCACTATATGTGTTCCCAGGGCCTGTGGATTAAATACTACTAGTGGGCCTGCAGCACTGATTGTGCCACCCACTTAAGTAGCCCCTGAACCTTGTCTCAGGCCTGCCATTGCAAGGCCTGTGTGTGCAGTTTCACTGCTGATTTGACTTGGCATTTAAAAGTACTTGTGAATCCCCTTTTTCTACAAATAAGACACCCCTACTGTATGCCCTAGGTAACCCATAGGGCAGGGTGCTGTTTAGGCAAAAGGCAGGACATGTACCTATGTAGTTTACATGTGTAAAACTTCTAAATTAGTTTTTACACTGCTGTGAGGTCTGCTCCCTTCATAGGATCACATTTGGGCTGCCCTCATACATTGCTTGAGTGGTAGCTGCTGATCTGAAAGGGGTAGGAAGTTCATACTTAGGGGCATATTTATACTCTGTTTGCGCCGGAATTGCGTTGTTTTTTTTTACGCAATTCCGACGCAAAACTAACTCCATATTTATACTTTGGCGTTAGACGCGTCTAGCGCCAAAGTCCATGGAGTTTGCGTCATTTTTTAGCGTGGACACCTACTTTGCGTTAATGGTATGCAAGGTAGGCGTTCCCGTCTAAAAAATTGACTACGAGGCATGTGCGCCGTATTTACACTCCCGGGCAAAATTCACGCCCGGGAGTGGGCGGGTCAAAAAAAATGACGTCCGGCCGCTTTTGCGCCGTTTTTTAGCGCCTGGTCAGGGCAGGCGTTAAGGGACCTGTGGGCTCGGAAGGAGCCCAGAGGTGCCCTCCCAAGCCCCCAGGGACACCCTCTGCCACCCTTGCCCACCCCAGGAGGACACCCACGGCTGGAGGGACCCATCCCAGGGACATTAAGGTAAGTTCAGGTAAGTTTTTTTTATTTATTTTTTTGTGGCATAGGGGGGCCTGATTTGTGCCCCCCTACATGCCACTATGCCCAATGACCATGCCCAGGGGACATGCTAAGACAGGAGTCATTTCAATGGGGGTTGGGAGTCGAAAAAAATGGCGCAAATCGGGTTGAGGCGAAAAATTTGCCTCAGCCTGACTTGCCCCATTTTTTTGTGCCCAAGCTCCATATCCCCCTACGCCGGCGCTGCCTGGTGTACGTCGTTTTTTTTCACGCACACCAGGCAGCGCCGGCGGCTAACGCCGGCTAACGTCATTGAATAAATACGGCGCCCGCATGGCGCTTCAGAATGGCGTTAGCCGGCGCTAATTTTTTTGACGCAAAACTGCGTTAGCGCAGTTTTGCGTCAAAAAGTATAAATATGGCCCTTAGTATGGGCAGAATGGTGATACAAAATTCTGCTGACTGGTGAAGTTGGATTTAATATTACTATCCGCGCCTGGACCGCACCCAGCACCAGAACCCCTGGAACCCGCACCCTCCGTAACGGCAGATTGCAACAACGCAGCAAGCACCCTCCACGCACACAACACCAGACGAGACCACCCCTGCTACCGGGCCACCCCGAAACGCACCCAGGGGCCTTTCACCTGCCGGAACTGCAGATTCACCAGCATCCAACCCTCCACACCCCCAGCCAGAGAACCCAACCACCTCCGCTGCATCCTCCTCAACACCTGCTCCGCTCGCAAGCACGCCATCGAATTTTGGGACCTCCTAGACTCCACCGCCCCTGACGTCGCCTTCCTGACTGCCACCTCAGCACCAGACATCGCCATAGCCATCCCACAGGGCTACAAGATCTCCCGCGGATCTCCAAGCACACCTGTCGGAAGCTGGAGAAGAAATGGCTCCACGACCGAACACCAGACAACCACACAGCCCTCAAGAGCGCCATCCGCAGACATCACCAACTCATCAGGACCGCCAAGAAAACCGCCTTCAAGGACCGCCTAGACAACAACGCAAAAAACACCAAAGAGCTCTTCAGCATCGTGAAAGAACTCTCCAACCCCAGCTCCATCACCAACGACATCCCGCCATCTCAAGACCTGTGCAACTCCCTGGCCTCCTTCTTCCACCGCAAGATCACCGACATCCATGACAGCTTCAACCCCAACCCCCCCGCACCCACCACCGAGTCCACCACCCCTGCGACTACCACTCGCACCAGTCGCCTAACCGTCTGGTCCAGCGTCAGCGACGAAGACACCATCAAAACCATGAACTCCATCCACTCCAGATCCCCATCGGACCCCTGCCCTCACCACGTCTTCAACAAAGCCAGCGCAGCCATCGGCCCCACCTCCGGAAAACAATCAACTGTTCCTTCGAGACAGCAACCTTCCCAGAAAGCTGGAAGCACGCGGAGATCAATGCCCTTCTGAAGAAGCCTAAGGCGGACCCCAAGGACCTCAAGAACTTCCGGCCCATCTCCCTGCTCCCTTTCCCGGCAAAAGTGACCGAGAAGAATGTCGACAAACAGCTGACCCACTACCTCGAAGTCAACAACATCCTGGACCCCTCCCAATCCGGTTTTCGCAGTAACCACAGCACCGAGACCGCCCTCATCGCCGCCACTGACGACATCCGGACCCTGATGGACAAAGGAGAAACAGCCGCCCTCATCCTCTTGGACCTATCAGCAGCCTTTGACACGGTCTGCCACCGCACCCTATCAGCACGCCTCCATGACGCCGGTATCCAAGAGAAGGCCCTGGCCTGGACCGCATCCTTCCTCTCCGGCAGAACCCAGAGCCTCCGCCTCCCACTGAGATCATCTGCAGCGTCCCACAGGGATCCTCCCTCAGCCTGACATTGTTCAATATCTACATGGCCCCCTTCGCCCACGTCACACGACAACACAGCCTCAACATCATCTCCTACGCAGACGACACCCAGCTGATCATATCCCTCACCGAAGATCCCCACACCGCCAAAGCTAACCTCCACCGAGGAATGAAGGCCGTAGCGGACTGGATGAAGGACAGCAAACTGAAGCTGAACTCAGACAAGATGGAGGTCCTCATTCTCGGACCCACCCCATCAGCCTGGGATGACTCTTGGTGGCCCACGTCACTAGGTACAGCCCCGGAGCCCACGGACCACGCACGCAACCTGGGGGTCATCCTCGACTCCACTCTCTCCATGACCAGGCAAGTCAACGCCGTCTCCGCGTCCTGCTTCAACACCCTCCGTATGCTCCGCAGGATCTTCAAATGGATCCCCCTCGACACGAGAAAAACTGTTACCCAGGCCCTCATCAACAACAGACTCGACTACGGGAACGCCCTCTACTCAGGAATTACAAACAAGCTCCTGAGACGACTCCAACGCATCCAGAACGCCTCGGCCCGACTCATCCTCGATGTCCCCCGCCGCAGCCACATCACACTCCACCTGAGAGGCCTGCAGTGGCTCCCCGTCAACAAAAGGATCACCTTCAAGCTCCTGATCCACGCACACAAAGCACTGCACAACACCAGACCCACCTAACTCAACAACCGACTCAGCTTCCACACCCCCACCCAAAGCCTTCGCTCAGCCAACCTCGCCCTCGGCACAGTCCCCCGCATCCTAAAAACCACCGCTGGCGGCAGATCCTTCTCCTACCTAGCCGCCAAGACCTGGAACACTCTCCCCACCAACCTACGACAGACCCAGGACCTGCTGGCCTTCAGAAGACTCATCAAGACCTTGCTCTTCGACCAGTAGCACCCCCACTCCCTAGTGCCTTGAGACCCTCGCGGGTATGTAGCGCGCTTAACAAATGCAGTGATTGATTGATTGATTGATTCTGTGCCTTACAATTCACGTCTGGCTGGGTTTAGTTGACAGCTCCTTGTGCATTCACTCAGACACACCCCAAACACAGGATACTCAGCCTCACTCGCATACATCTGCATTTTGAATGGGTCTTCCTGGGCTGGGAGGGTGGAGGGCCTGCTCTCACACAAAAGACTGCCACACCCCCTACTGGGACCCTGGCAGACAGGATTGAACTGAAAGGGGACCTGGTGCACTTCTAAGCCACTCTTTGAAGTCTCCCCCACTTCAAAAGCACATGTGGGTATATAAACAGGGCCTCTGCCCCTACCAACTCAGACAGTTCCTGGAGAAGAAACTTGTAACCAGAACTTGCATCCTGCCAAGAAGAACTGCCTGGCTGCCCAAAGGACTCACCTGATTGCTTTCTGTGAAGGGCTGCTGCCTTGCTGTTGCCCTGCTGCCTTGCTGTTGCCCTGCTGCCTTGCTGCTCTCGGGCTGAGGTGAAGAAGTGCTCTCCAAGGGCTTGGATAGAGCTTGCCTCCTGTTCCCTGAAGTCTCAGGACCAAAAAGAGTTAATCTCTTCAAGAAGGACTCCTTGTGCAGCGAAATTCGACGCACAGCCTACCAGAAACGATGCACAGCCTGCACCGCAGTGAAATTTCACTGCACGCTGAACCAGAACGACTCAGCCCGACTTCGCAACAAGAAGATCGTTACAGCGCCAGCATAGTGACCAGAAATTCAAAGCACGGCCCACTGGATCGACGCCCAGCTGACCCGGAACGACACAGCCCGACTTCCAGAGAGGAATCGATGCAGCACCTGCCATGCGGTAGAAAATTTGACGCAACGCCCACCGGATCAACGCAGCTCTTGTCACTTCGTCCTGCCAGCGCAGCATATCCATGCATCATCCCAAGGGCGTCTGAAAACCCCGCAACCTGAAGAGGATCCACGACTGAGTGCTGGAAATCGACACACAGCCGTCCCAGCATGAAAACTAAATGACGCATCACTGTGTGTGGCCCGAGAAATCAACGCACACCCCTTTGTTTCCACGTTTCTCCTCCTCTGCGGTTCTTTGCGGAGATTTTTCATGCAAAACAGGTATTTTGTGTTTGAAAGAGACTGTTTGCTTTTAAAACACTTAAGACACTTTGGCCCTCATTGCAACCCTGGCGGTCACTGATAAAGCCGTCGGTAAAAACAAATAATGGAATTTTGACCACGGCGGAAGCCGCCAACAGAAACCACCACATTAACACACCGACCGCCACGGCGGTAGCAACAAGCACTGCGGTGGTAACCGCCAACAGCCAGGCAGAAGGCAATGTACCGCCCACTGTATTATGAGAGGCCAATCCGCCACCTTTACCGGGGCGGTACCAACGGCATCAAAAGCAGGGCGGAAAAAGTTCACAGAAGGGAAATGATTCACCTCTCGACACTCAAGGAAGAACCACAACACCATGGAGCCCGAACTGCAGATCTTCCCCATGCTGGTATACCTCCTCCTATACCAGGAACACGAACGGCGGTGAAGACGACCACGGTGAGTACCGCATCTAGCACACAACGGAGGGAGGGAGGAAAAAGAGAGTGACACACACAAGCAACATGCAACTCTCCCACCCCCACCCCCAACACCATACACACAAACAGATGCAACAACTTACATACCCACCCCGAAACCCTCAGGAATAACGCAAGGACAAAAGGATGTGAGTAAAGCCAGTGTAATAATATAAATTTAGATAAATACATCCTTAAAGCACAAAACAGTATCTACAATATATACAGATGCCCAGTCCAAAATTCCGTGGCCCACTGGACCATAACACATAGGCAAAGGCCACACCTGAATCCTGCCTCAATACGGAGAGAACACTGCTGGGGCATCAGGTCAATGATACATGGACACCTGAGGGGGTAGGGGAACAGGTGGCACCTCAGCCGGAAGATGGTACAACGGCACTGCTTCTGGAAGGGGCTACATGCCCTCTGCAATGTCCTGGGGAGTGCAAAGCCACAGTCTCTCAAGTGGGTGGTTTTCCCACTGCTTGGTCCTGGGAGTGCAAAGCCACAGTCTCTCAAGTGGGTGGGTCCTTCACTGGTTCTGGAGGGGGCTTTGTGCCCAGTGTGCCACTGCCTGGTCCTGGGGAGTGCAAAGCCAGTCTCTCAAGTGGGTGGTTTGCCCACTGTGTGGCCCTGGGGAGTGCAAAGCCACAGTCTCTCAAGTGGGTGGTTTGCCCACTGCCTGGTCCTGGGGAGTGCAAAGCCACAGTCTCTCAAGTGGGTGGTTTGCCTACTGCCTGGTTCTGGGGGGTGCAAAGCCACAGTCTCTCAAGTGGGTGGTATGCCCACTGCTTGGTCCTGGGGAGTGCAAAGCCACAGTCTCTCAAGTGGGTGATTTGCCCACTGCTTGATCCTGGGGAGTGCAAAGCCACAGTCCCTCAAGTGGGTGGCTCCTTCACTGGTTCTGGAGGGCACTTTGTGCCCAGTGTGCTTTATCCTGGCAAGGAGGGAGTGAGTGGATGCCTTCTTCCACTGGTTCTGGAGGGGGCTTTGTGCCCACTGTGCTTAAGCCTGGCAAGGAGGGGGTGAGTGGATGCCTTCTTCCACTGGTTCTGGAGGGGGGTTTGTGCCCAGTGTGCTTCATCCTGGCAAGGAGGGGGTGAGTGGATGCCTTCTTCAACTGGTTCTGGAGTGGGCCTTGTGCCCAGCTATGCAGATTCTGGATGGTGCAAGGTCACAGTCTCTCACCTGGGTATGACGGCTGCTCAGTGGTGGCAGTTGCGGGGCTTGTGACGGTGCTGCCAGTGGTGGGAGGAGGCTCGAGCCCTTCCCCTGCAGCCTCGGACGGTTGCCCACTGTGGCTGCTGCTGCTGGCAGTAGTGCAGGTGGCAGTGCAGGTGGCGGTGCTGTCAGTGGTGGGGGGAGGCTCCATCCCTTCCTCTGCAGCCTTGGACGGTTGCCCACTGTGGCTGCTGCTGCTGACAGTGGTGCAGGTGGCGGTGCTGTCAGTGGTGGGGGGAGGATCCAGCTCTTCCCCTGCAACCTCGGACGGCTGCCCACTGTGGCTGCTGCTGCTGGCAGTGGTGCAGGTGGCGGTGCAGGTGGCGGTGCAGGTAGCAGTGCAGGTGGCGGTGTTGGCGGCGGTGCAGGTGGCAGTGCTGTAAGAGGTGGGGGGAGTCTCCAGCCCTTCCCCTGCAGCCTTGGATGGCTGAAGTGCCATGGCTGGTGTTGTTTGCCCAGATGCTGCTCCAGCCCCACCTCCAGGCACCAGATCCATCCTGCCTGCAGCGTCTGTGCCTTTTACATTGCCCTTGGCAGCTGGTGTTCCCTTCCTGCCCTTGGCAGCTGGTGGTGCCTTCTTGCTTCTGCCAGCTCGTATTCCCTTCCTGCCCTTGGTAGCTGGTGGTCTCTTTTTGCCCTTGCTAGCTGGTGGAGCCTCCTTGCTAGCTGTTGGTGCCTCCTTGTCCTTGCTAGCTGGTGGCCTTTTCTTGCCCTTGTCAGGTGGTGCAGGCACACTGGCAGTGCTGACGGGTGCCTCCTTGGAGTGTCTCACACCTGCAGTAGCTGCAGAAACTACAGTGGCCATGGACTGGGTGGCTGAGGTGCTGGCCTGGGTTCTGCCCACCCTGGCCCGAGGTGAAGGATGGGGGAGGGAATAGGTCAAGGGTGGAGAGGAAAAGCCTTTTAGGGACACTGGGGCTGGAAGAGGGTGAGGGTTTGGGAGTGGAGGGAGAGGCAGAGGTTGTAGGAGGTGTCTGTCTGCTGTGTTTGGGTGCAGGTGCATGGGCTGGATGCTGTCGTGAGGTGGATGGCTGTTGGGTGTCTGAGTGCTTGCGTTTGTGTACTTTGGGAGGAGGGGGCACAGACACAGTGAGAAGATACAGGGGACGTGTGCATGGGTGTGGGGGTGGTGACAGCCAGTGAGGAGCGTGTAGTGATAGGCATGATGGTGATGGAGGTAGTGGATGAGGATGTAGTGTATCCAGGTGTAAGTGGAGATGCTACTGGGAGGGAGGTGGATGACGAGGAGGAGGGGGACACAGTGGAGGCAGAGGATGTTGGTGTGTCTGCATCTGGATGGTGCTTGTGTGAGTGCCTGTGGGATGAAGTGTGGTGCTTGTGTTTGCCTGAGCCACTTCTGTGTGTTGATTTGGGTGCATGCTGGTCTGATGGTGTGCTTGGGATAGGCTGGGGTTGAGGGGATTGGGACTGGGGAGAGGAAGTTGGAGGTGGGAGTCTAGAGACAGGGACAATGGCTGTCATCAGTGAGTTGGCCAGAGCCTGGAATGATCTCTGTTGGGCTGCCACACCAGAGTGAATGCCCTCCAGGAATGCATTTGTTTGTTGCAAATGCCTTGCCAGACCCTGGATGGCATTCAGTATGGCTGACTGTCCAACAGAGATGTATCTCAGGAGTTCAATAACTTCCTCACTGAGGGCAGCAGGGCTGACTGGGGCAGGGCCAGAGGTGCCTGGGGCGAAGGAGATGCCCACCTTCCTGGGTGAGCGGGCATGGGAAATATGCTGAGGGGCTGCTGGCAGGGTGGTGCTGGTACGGGGGTTGGCGGCTGTACCTATAGTTGGGGTGGGCACAGAGGTGTCCGCCACTGCTAGGGAGCTTCCATTGGAGGAGGTGTAGCTGTGCAAACTGTCCTCTCCAGTCTCCTCCTTGGTGCTCCCCTCGCCCTCCGTCCCACTGGTGCCCTCACCGTCGGTGGATTCTGCCTCATGGGCCATGTGGGATGCAACTCGCTCCGTTGCCAGTGCCTCTGTTCCTCTGCCAGATAATGCTAATGCACACAAGGACAGGGTGAAAAAACAAAAACGGGGGAAGAGATAGAGGATACACTTGGTCAATGCCAGCAACAACACCACCGTTGGCGTACACAACTCACAGGGAACAGCCCTATGTACTAGGCCATGCACTATCAGTTACATTGCTAGTCACCAGGCAACTGGGTACAATGCCTAACGCCAATAGCAGCACACCTGAAACCCACAGGACCCTGCCCAGTAGTAGATGCCCACTAGCATTATTGGGGTTGGAGTGCATCTGAGCCTACCCATCATGGAACCTACCCTGCCATGTTCCTCCTGGCCTAGGGGAACCCACAGACCCACATCCCCCACACAGATAACACCTCAATGCATGCAATTTCATGATTCTGAAACTGTACTCACCCCCTTGTGGCTGCTGTGATGCCCTCAAGCGCCCATCCAACTCCGGATAGGCCACCACCAGGATGCAGAACATCAGGGGGGTCAGGGTACGACGGGCACCCCTTCCGAGTTGGGAGGCCATCCCCAGCCAGGCCTCCGCCATCTTCTTTGCCCAGTGGTGCAGGTCCTCCCACTGTTTGCGACAGTGGGTGCTCTGCCTGTCAAAGACCCCCAGGGTCCACACCTCGTTGGCCATGGCACGCCAAATACCCTTTTTCTGATGGGCACTGACCTACAGAAAAAGATACATAAGAAAAGGTATTAGTCGTACCATCTGGCCTGTTACACTCATGGACCACCATATCCCTCCCATCCCCTTATGCACAGACATTGCCCACCAAACATGCAGCATTCTGCCAAGGAACCCTTAGCCCCCCACACGAGGCTTACACACACAGCACTCCATACATTCATGCCCCATACATCGTGCTCACAGTGTACTAACCTGTTGGTCTGGAGGACCATAAAGTAAAGGGTACTGGGGTAGGACCCTATCCACTAGTCTCTCTAACTCCTCCGAAGTGAAGACAGGGGCCCTTTCCCCTGACACTCGAGCCATGGTCGCTTCCAGACAGAGGTCACAGCAGCACTTACAGAGTAGGTCCTGTCCTGTTGAAGGACAGGTAGCAAGTGAGTGAATAGATAGAAACCGTCACCACCGGCGTACATCACCATGGGCTCCTGGAACCTGTAGGCCACAACAGCACACAACATCAGCGTAATTACCTCATTTCCACTTGTCCCTCCTCACAGGTCAGGCGGCTGCCATTTCAGGGGGGAACAGTCCATGGCACCCAAATGTGTCACAGCAGACATAGGCACATCAACGGACCCACACATTCACATACTGTTTCTGTAAAAAAATGCAAGGCATTTTACTCTGAGGATATCTTTGAAAATGACCATCTGCTCACCGTTTTTCACCCTAGAGTTCAACCGCTGATGATGAATAGGAGATGGAGACATACCCCCGTGTACAGACCCCTGTTGGGCATGGCGACAATGGAAGACAGGCACATTATCCTAACCTACAGACTTGATAGGGCCACAATCCAAGACCTGTGTGCTCAATTGGAGCCAGACCTGACCTCAGCTATCCGCCACCCAACTGGTATCCCCCCTCTTGTGCAAGTCCTGTCAGTGCTCCATTTCTTGGCAAGTGGGTCCTTCCAAGCGACAGTGGCCATGGCAGCAGGGATGTCATAGCCTATGTTCTCAAACGTGCTGACCAGAGTGTTGTCAGCCCTGATGAAACACTTGCGCAGCTACATTGTATTCCCCCAGGTGAAGGATTTGGCCACAGTGAAGGCTGACTTCTATTTAATGGGACATATCCTCAACATCGTTAGTGCTATTAATGGTACACATATTGCCTTTGTTACTCCCCCTAGAGAAATTAACAGGTGTTCAGAAATCGAAAGAGCTTTCACTCGCTGAATGTGCAGATAGTGTGCCTGGCGGACCAGTACATCTCCCATGTCAATGCAAAGTATCCTGGGTCTGTGCATGATGCCCTTATTTTGAGGAATATCAGCATTCCATATGTGATGTCGCAACTCCAGAGGCACAGGGTGTGGATAATAGGTTAGCCCATGGGCCCAATCCAGTGTCTGTTGGTATATGGGTGTGGGTTTGGCCCTAAGGGTGAGTGTGTGGTTAACAGGTATCCCTCGATATTTACAGGTGACTCTGGTTACCCCAACCTCTCATGTCTACTGACCCCAGTGAGGAATCCCAGGACAAGGGCAGAGGAACATTACAATGAGGCACATGGGCGAACAAGGAGGATCATTGAGTGCACCTTTGGCCTCCTGAAGGCCAGGTTCAGGTGCCTCCATCTGACAGGTGGATCCCTGTGCTACTCACCCAAGAAGGTCTGCCAGATCATCGTTGCATGTTGCACAGCCTGCTCTTGAGACGCCAGGTGCCTTTTCTGCAGGAGGATGAGGCTGGAGATGGCCGTGTGGCAGTGGTGGAGCCTGTGGACAGTGACAAAGAGGAGGCAAAGAAAGAGGATGTGGACAACAGAACAACTATAATTCAACAGTACTTTCAGTGACACACAGGTAAGACACTGTAACTTCACCTTCCATTGCACCTTTGTGTTGGACATTGTACATGGCAGCCTGATTTTCCAAATTCTGTGGCCACTTACTGTACCCTTTGGCATCTCTATTTGCAGATATCTGTGCCCCCCTTTGGCTCCTGGTGTGTATACTGATGCCCAGTACAGGTCATACCTATGTATATATAACTGTACAGTTGAATTGCAATGTTTACAGCTTGTTAAACAAATAAACAGTTGAATCAATTGACAGAATCAATTGCTAATAAGTGTAAGGGGTATTGAAATGGGCTGGGCTGCTGATGGAGGAAAGTCCACTATAGAGTCCAGTCTATTGGTATCACAGGTGCATTGTCCAAGGGGCATAGGGAGCGGAACAATGGCAGTCCAAGGTGGACGGGGAGACTGAGTGGGACACAAGGGTGACATTCAGGGGAGTCTTATTTCCTGGCGGGGGTCTTGGCAATATTCTCTGGCTTCTACCTGGATCACAGGGACCTTTTGCGTTTTCCTTCTGTAGGGGGAGGGGTGCTAGTGTCCTGTTGTTCCTGTAGAAGGGCCTCCTGTCCACTAGCATTGGCGGAGGTAGAGGGCAGTTCATCAGTGTGGCTAGTGTCAGGGGCCCGTTGGTGCGCCACTGCCTCCCTCATGTTGTTGGCCATATCTGCCAACACCCTTGCAATGGTGACCAGGGTGGTGTGGATGTCCCTCAGGTCCTCCCTGATCCCCAGGTACTTTCCTCCTGCAGCCGCTCAGTCTCCTGCAACTTGGCCAGTATCTGGCCCATGGTCTCCTGGGAATGGTGGTAGGCTCCCAGGATGTTGATGAGTGCCTCGTAGAAAGTCGGTTCCCTGGGCCTGTGCTCCCCCTGTCACACATCAGTCCTCCTAACTTCCTTGTTGTCCTGTGCCTCTGTTCCTTGAACCGTGTGCGCACTGCCACTGACCCCAGGTCCCTGATCGTCCTGTGTTTGTGGGGTTGCCTGGGGTCCCTGATGGGGTGGACACACTGCTGATTGACGTGTCCTATGGACAGAGGTATGGGCCTGCTGGATGGGTGCTGTGCTGGTGTTTCCTGAGGGGGGAGGGACTGTGCCTGGGTCACCGACTGTCCAGAGGTCCCTGATGGGCCAGGTTGGTCCTCCTGATCCAGGTGTGCAGAGCTGCTGTCATCACTGTGGGCCTCTTTGGTTGGGAACTGGATGTTGCTGGCACCTCCTCTCCGGTGACGTTGTGTGGGGGTCCTGTGGCTATGTGAAAGCAGTGTTATTGTTACTGCGAGTGACATCTTGTGCATGGGTACGTTTCCCCCTATGGTTGTTATTACAAAGGCAACTTTGGCTTGTGTGAGTTGTGATTTGGTTTGCTAAGTGATTGTCACTAGTGTGCATGCTGTGGTGATGGGTGTCCATGCAGGGCTGTGAGTGGTGCCCATGCATTGGTGATGCATGCAGTGCTGATTACTGAGATGGGTGGGTTCTGATGGTGGGGTATATGTGAGGTGGTGGGGTGATGGGGTGAGGGTAGGGGTGAGGGTGAGGGTATGTGATGGCATGCAGGTGGGGGGATGAAAGTAGTGAAGATTTGACTTACCAGAGCCCAGTCCTCCTGCTACTCCTGCCAGGCCCTCGAAATGCATGATCGCCAAGACTTGCTCCTCCCATGTTGTTAGTTGTGGGGGAGAAGGTGGGAGTCCACGGCCAGTCCTCTGTACAGCTATCTGGTATCTTGCAACCAAGGAACGCACCTTCCCCCGTAGGTCGTTCCACCTATTCCTGATGTCATCCCTTGTTCTGGGGTTCTGTCCCACGGCATTGACACTGTCCATGACTCTCCGCCATAGCTCCATCTTCCTAGCAATGGCCGTCTGCTGCACCTGTGATCCAAATAGCTGTGGCTCTACTCGGATGATTTCCTCCACCATGACCCTTAGCTCCTCCTCTGAGAACCTGGGGTGTCTTTGTGGTGCTGTGGTTGTAGTGTGAGTGGTGTGTTTGAGGGTGGGTGGGGTGATGTGTTGGGGTGTGTGCTGTGAGGTGCGTGGATGGTGTGTGGGTGATGTTCTGTGGCTCTGGCTCTGTGGGTGCTCCTGGTGTGTCTCTCTCTCAGTTGTAAATTGTTGGTAGTGGTAAAGGGTTGTGGGTAATGTGGGTGGGTGTTTTATAGTGGTTTGTGGGTGTGGGTGTGGTGTGTGTGTATGTGTGTCAGGTGTGGGTAGTTTGAATTGTCCAATGTTGTGTTGTTTTGTATGTGTGTGTATTTTGAGTGAGGCGGTATGTACCGCCAATGGATTACCGCAGTTGAATGCCTGCCGCGTTGATTCATGGGTCATAATGCTGCGGGCGTATTTCTGTTGGCGTAATGGTGTGGGTTTTGGTACCGCCAGTTTATCACTGACCTTTGGTATGGTGGACTTGTGTGTGTCTGTATAGTGGCGGATTTCTATGTGTGGGTCATAATACCTGTAGCGGTATACTGCTGCGGTCGCAGTATGTTGGCGACAGTCAGCATGGCGGTAAGCAGCACTTACCGCCAATGTCATAATGAGGGCCTTTATATCACTTTTCAGTGATATCTCAATATTTACTTATTGCATCTTTGATCGTTTTGACCTGCATTTATCCAGATAAATATTATATATTTCTCTAAACACTGTGTGGTGTATTTATGTGGTGCTATATTGTGGTTTTGTATGATTTATTGCATAAATACTTTACACATTGCCTTCTAAGTTAAGCCTGACGGCTCAGTGACAAGCTACCAGAGGGTGGGATAATTTGGATTGTGTGTGACTTACCCTGACTAGAGTGAGGGTCCTTGCTTTGACAGGGGGTAACCTGACTGCCAACCAAAGACCCCATTTCTAACACCTGCTAAATCTGTCTAGCTGTATTATAAAACCTAAGACTGTGACATTTGCCTAATTTTATTTTTCAACCTTATCCACTTCATGTTGGTTCTATGTCATAACTGAGGCTAGACTTGTGATGGGAGAACAGAGAGATGAGATGAAGTAAAAGGCAGAAGTGTTGATAAATAATATGGTAAAAGCACACAATGTGAAACTGCATTTTCTCAACTTTGTACTTTAAGTGTGACTTCTAAGTACTTTTAAGAGAACTTTTGAAACATGCAGAATTTTTCCACATGTTTCTCAAAATTATCATGGATTGGGCAAACTCATAACACACCAAAAGAATACTATACACTGTTTGTCACACAATGACAGTAGTTGAATATTTCCTGAATGCCCATCCAAAACGTAAGGCTTTTTAATCAAATTTCTCTTAAAATGATGCTGCAAAATGCAAAAATTACCCTAATTTCCAATAGATTTTTTCAGAGGATTGTGATGTGGTCAATGTATTCTGACCCGTGTGTAAACTCCTGCTTAGGCACAGTTTAGAATTACAAGGTGAAAAGCATTTAAGGTGTCTATTATGTCGGGCGGTGTTATACCGACCCGACAGTGCAGCACAACGGCGCCGTTAACAGATGCTAAGCCGACATCAGTTTTGTAAACATATGAGGCCGCACGGTCGGGTAGGGCCTCGGAGCGCAAACAGCTTCACAGCGGGCTCCTCTGCTACCGCTGTGCCACGTCCTCTGCTCTCCCGACCACGCCCTGTTTATTTTATATCCCCGGGCCGGAGGCCTCGGGGGAAACCAAAGCAACAGAAAACATAGGTAAACTTAGGGTGACACATCCGGGAGTTACCCAGGTCAGACACGCCCAGGTACTCCCCCATCACCAAGGAGGTGTCGGATGGTCGGTTGCGTCACCGACCAGCGACACCACATTCCTCCAAAAATGTATAAGCAACACATAACACACAGTGGAATAGTAACACTTCACCCTTCACATAGGTGATCACGCAAGCGTGTGGAGGGGCAAGGGTTGTTACGTAGATTGTACTTGGAGACCCCGGATTGACTCAGGGTGGAATTCTGGTCTGACGGTGCACCCGGCATTTCAGCTGGCACTGGGGCCGGTGCGTCTTCCCTTCGACTAGTGGGTGGTGAGTCACAGTCATTACCATCGGCCGCAGAGGACAACAAATCATCATCTTCAGTGCTACGAAACTCTCCTGTGCGACTCTCACCTGATTGGTAGAACTTTTTGAAAAACGATATGTTTTGAGTAATAGTCTCGCCTCTGCGCTGGGTGACAACGGCAGTCCCGTTGCGGCGAATGATCGTCCAAGGGGCAGTTTTGAAAGGGGTACGGAATTTAGTCCCGGGCAGAGCATGCTTCAACAACATCAGATCTCCAATGGTGAGGTCGGACGGAGTGGCATGCCTGCTCCGGCTGGCACGTTGATTGGCTGCCCGCCACTTCTCTTGAACATGGTTTGGACCCAGGACAGGAGGGTTCCACGAGAGATGGTGGGGGATGGTGTCCACAGACGCCCTCCCGAATGCAACGTGACTGGGTGCCCTGTTCGTAGTGGAGTGGGGCATCTGACGATAGTTGCGCAGAAACGAGAAAATAGCATAATCGACCGCCTGATCGCCCGCAACGGCAATGCGAATTACCTTGTTCAGGGCACACATTAACCTTTTGACCTCGCCATTGGCCTGAGGCCACCGGGGCGTGATCCATTAATGATGAGTGCCAGTGACTCTCAGGTATTCCGCTAGCTTTCTGCTTTGAAAGGGCGGCCCATTGTCAGTCTTGATTTCGGATATCAAACCATGTGTGACCATGGCCTTTTCCAAACCTGATATCACTACATCCGCCGTGAGGTCCGGGTTGATTTCCACCTCAGGGTATTTGGAGAAATCGTCGATGAGAACCATGGTGTGGCGGCCATCCAGTAAACTCCCAAAGTCAAGTCTAGCAGACATCCAGGGTCCTTCTGGGGAGGGCTCCGTCTCGACCGGAGCAGTCTTGCTGGGCTCTCCAGTGGCCTGACACCACACACACGACCTCACCAAGTCCTCGACTTGCTCGTCCATGAGGGGAAACCATACCTTTGACCGCAGGTGGCTCTTTGTCTTGACCATGCCTTGGTAACCATTGTGTGCCAGCTTAACAGCTCGGGCAGTAAGAGACAACGGGAGGACCAGCCGCTTCCCTCTCAGAATGCACCCTTCCGCATCCATTGTAAGCCCATCCCGGACATGGTACTGACTGCCAATGACGCATTGAGACTCTGAGGTCAACAACGGCAGTTGTTTTTTTAAGATATGCCAGTGGTTGTTCCTCACTTGCTGAGAAAGTGTAGCCAAAGAATTGTATCTTGTCCTTGAGGAACTCGCATTTCCGCCGGTGCAGGTTGAGCCCAGGATCCTGGATGCGCTGTAGGACGTTCTGGAGGCGACAGTGATGTTCCGCGATGGTGGGCGCGTGGATGAGGATGTCATCGCTGACGCTGATGGTTCCGGGCAGGTCAGCTAACAGTTCTTGGATGACGTTTTGGAATACCTCAACAGCACTCGATATCCCGAAGTTCAACCACTTGTACCTCCTTAGTCCGACGTGTGTGGAGAAAGCTGTGATGTAGCGTGAATCTTTCGCTAACACCAGCTGATGGTACCCGGATCGGAGGTCTTGCTTTGAAAACCACCGAGATTCACTGAGCTCCCCCAGGATATCGTCAATTGTAGGAGTCAGATGCCTCTCTCGTTTGATGGCTGCATTGGGGAGGCGCATGTCCACACATATGCCGACCTCCCCTGGTTGTTTCGGTTTGCGGGCTACCACGATGGGTGAGACTCACGGTGTGGGTCCAGAGACTTTTTCGATGATCCCTGCCTTTTCGAGGTGGTCTAGTTCTCTTTCCACTTAGGGCCGGAGGTGGAATGCGACTCTCCGGTGCCGGAGGGCTACTGGTTGTACCTTCTTGTCGATGTGGAGTTTGATCTCACGGTCTCGGAGGCAGCTGATCCCCTCAAATATTTTGTCATACCTTGTTAACAGGTCTGCTACGGATTCTTGGTGGATGCTGAACTCAAAAGTGACTATTGCTAGTTCTTCAGCTGCTTTGCAGCCCAGCAGCATCCCTCGTCCTTCTTCGGTCACGTATACCTTCGCTGGGGTGGATCACGACCCATGAGTTAGGGTGGTTCGGAACATGCCCTTCAGGGCTAGTGGAGTGTTCTGCCCCTAAGCGTAGACGTTCACATTCGCTTTGGTTAGCGTTGGGACAGGTATCATCCTGCATTGTTCCTCTGCTGCCAGGAGATTGATGGAAGCTCCTGTGTCTACTACTGCCATTGTTTTGTGTGTACCCATTTGGATTTGGCACCTCTGCAGCATTGCTTGATGAGAGTGCGCGTTTTTGACCGTGAAAAGGGAGTGGACTATGTGCACCATGGCCTCATCATCATCCATGTCACTCCCGCGCTCTGACTTGCTTGATGCAGCATTTTCTGTTGCAGTGTTGACTGACGCATTCCGAGTTTTGGTTCTTTTGGATCTGCAAACTTTTGCGAAATGATTTATCTTCCCACAGTTGGAGCATATCCTGCCTCTCACTGGGCACTCCGATGGTTTATGTGGGACTCCACCACAATATCCGCATTGTCTAGCTTGAGTTCTATTCGGCCGTTGTCTGGGTTTGTTCATAGGTGTTGTGACCGTGTTGGCCGTCTCCTCTTTTATGGGTCGCTGCAGGGCCGCCTCCATGTGAGATGCGCGGGCCCGTGATAGCTCTTTCGTGCGCTCCACTTGTAGGATATCTGGTATAAACTTTCCGTATTCCTCTAAGATCCGCTCTCTGAGTTTTAGGGAAGCACACCCCTGGATGAGTTGTCCTCTCACTTCTTCTGTCTCATCGTTGAACCAGCAGGTGCTGGGTAACTCTCTCAGTCTCATGTGAAACGCGTCTAGTGATTCTTCTACATGCTGTCTGGCCTGCCTTAATATGAATCTCTCGTAGTCGGTGTTCACCATGGGCTCGAAGTGACTGTTCAATGCGGCTATGAGCATCGTGTGTGTTTTTGGGGCGTCTTCAACCAGATTTTTGGATATTTTGTATATGTCTCTCCCTCCTATGTGGATGAGCATGGCGGCGCTTCTGGTCATTCGCTATTTTTGTGGCTTCGAAGAAGAGGAGTACTCTTTTTACCCATTCCTTCCATCTGGGGGCTTGAGCAGAGGGGGCCCCTTCGACAATGAATTGCTCAACTGGAGGTATGGCAGACATGATGGCTAGTTAGATTGGTGTGTTACAGCGGCGTCAGATAGGTGCGTATCACCGTTGTTGGCTGAGCTGTGATGGGGTGCTGATAGGTCTAGAACCCTGGATATGGGCACAGGGGTATCAGCGTACTCACTGTTGTTGTTGTTGGGGCTTCCATTCGTAAGGGGTCGGCGTTGTGGCTGAGATCCTGTTGTAGCAGAGATGCAGGATCCTTTCACCAATATTGAAGGTCGGCGTTGTGGCTGAGATCCTGTGGTAGCAGAGATACAGGATCCTTTTCCCAGTATCGAATTGACTTAGGCAATGGTTGAACAGAACTTCACACTTCAGAGCAACACAAGCACCGCGTGACAGGCGGCCGCTGCTTTGAAGTTTTTTTTTTTTAAAAGACCGCCTCGCTGCATGTGTCCTGCGTGATTTGCGGCCACTGCGGGGCAGTCTCTGTGGCGTGGGGCCACTCCCCTTGTCACCAAAAGTTATGTCAGGCGGTGTTATACCGACCCGACAGTGCGGCGCAACGGAGCGTTAAGAGATGCTGAGCCGACACCAGTTTTGTAAACAAATGAGGCCGCGCGGTCGGGCAGGGCCTCGGAGCACAAACAGCTTCACAGCTTGCTCCTCTGCTACCGCTGTGATGCGTCCTCTGCTCTCCCGAACACGCCCCGTTTATTTTATAACCCCCGGGCCGGATGCCTCGGGGGAAACCAAAGCAACAGAAAACAGAGGTAAACTTAGGAGGACACATCCGGGAGCTACCCCGGTCGGACATGGCCGGGTACTCCCCCATCCCCAAAGAGGTGTTGGATGGTCGGTTGCGTCACCGACCAGCGACACCACAGTGCCCAATAATTATCGGGTACATTAAGGGCCATATTTATACTTTTTTACGCAAAACTGCGCTTACGCAGTTTTGCATAAAAAAATTAGCGCCGGCTAACGCCATTTCGATGCGCCGTGCGGGCGTCAAATTTACACTTTGATGTATGGCGGTGCAACCAACAGGTGGGAGTCATTATTTTGTGACGCACACAGCAGCGTTACGTCGTAAAGGAAACCAACGTTAACGCGACGCAAATCACTGTGGGTCGATTTACGACAGCGCAAACCGGAAAGCGTTGTTTTTCTTGAGGCTATTGCGTCAGATATTAGCGCGAAAACTGCCCTTTCAGCAGAGGAGAGCCAAAATGGATCCCAGAAGCCAGTACAGACCCCAGGAGGATGACAGCAGACCAGGAACCAGCCAGGAGGATCCATACCGGAACCAGGACATTTTTTGAAAAAAAAGAAAGTGTTGCTTCAGTGAAGAGGAGCAGGAAATCCTGGTGAAAGAGGTGACGGAACACCAGCACCAATTGTTCATCACCTCTAAATTGCCACTCAGTAGGAGAGAGGCCATATGGAAACAAATTGTGGACAAGATCAACAGTGTGGCTGAAGAACGCAGAACAGTCACCGAGTGTAAGAAACGCTGGCATGACTGCAAACGTAGGACAAAAGAAAAAATGGCCAGGAACAGGAAGGCAGCAATGCAGACTGGAGGGGGGAGTCCAGCACAACAGGAGGCCCTGGACCACATGAAGGAGATGGTCGCAGCCGTCATCCCGGAGGAGATCGTCACAGGGATTCAAGGACAGGACAGCGCAGACTACCACGAGACAACGCACATGCAGGGTAAGTCGCATGGGGAATCAAATTGCAATAATGGGGACTGTAAGCAGGGGGGGGATACCTACTACACAATGCATGTAAGTCAGCACATATATGAAGTGGCATGGGTAAAGGGGCACGGCAGGGGGGCATAGCCAGCACAGACTGAATCTGGGGCACGACAAAATACAGCACCAACAGTCCCATGGGGCCATCCTGTAAGTACAACAATAGAGCCAAGGGAAAGCAGCGACAGGTGGGAAGGCCACTACGTCAAACTCACATCCAGGCACTTGTCTTGCAAAATCTATCCTACATCAACTAGGTCCCTATCAGTAATGCAGTAGCCAAAACAACAACTGCAATGTAACTGCCACAACAGTTGACAAGAACACCTCTCATCTCTGTGCAGCTATAGTACCAAATGGCATGGAACATACATACCTAAATTAGGGGGGGAGGATGACATCTGCAACTATTCATAGAAATAATACAAAGGCACCAGTACACTCAAATGCCGAATGTCCATACTTGACACATACATAAGGCAAAGTAAACAGCAATAGGAGCCACACAGCACTAAGGACACACACATGCTGCATACGTCAGGGTCTCTCACGTGCCTGGCTAACAAGGCTACATCACTAATGTCATACTGCTCAGACAACAACATTGAGGAGGGGACACAGGCAACTGGTCACTCAAACACACCTGCACAGTCTGACAACCAAATAGAACCTTCATAGATAAACACGCCAATCCAATTAAACACGCATGACCCAACATCATCTTCAAACATCAACAATGTTTACATCCATACCACATCCTAACATTGACATGCATAGGATATGCCACGTCACATGTACATTTCGGGCAATGTGAATAAAAAGTGTTTGGGGCAGGTCCTGAGAGGCAAGTGTGCTGCCAGGGCATTCACAACACCCACAGCCAGTCAAAGTGTAGTGTTGTAAGTGTAACGTGTACTTGGCACATTAGCTTCAGGCTTTAGGCCTTTGTGCACCTTGCCCTGAATGTACTTTTACTCATTTGCTCACATCCAAGAGCCTCAGAGCACTTTGCACTAAATGCTTTTTATTGGCCTTCCTATCAGTTAATTTAGCAAATAGCCAGTCCTACGGTGTTGTTAATTAGTCAAATCACACTGTTTTGCCTACTTCTGCACTGGAGTTTGCCAGAACATATTCACTCTGTGTCCCAGTCAAGGATACAGTCTGGTAAATTGCGATAGACGTGGTAGGGGTTAAGATTTGGCATTCCTGCGTAGGGACACTTTGTCATCACGATGACATATGACTTATAAAATCACTTCCTTGTCCCAAGACACGCAAGAGGGAGTTTCCAAACAGAGAACCACAACAAGACGCTGCCTGCCTTGCTGCAGATGCAGAACCAGATCACAGGCCATTGCTCTGATATGAGGGATGATGTCTCCCCAGTGATTCAGACAGGCAAGCTCCAAGCTCAACATGCTGTGCTATAATAGAACAAGCAGAGGGATAGTAGAAACAGTTAGGCTGCATGATAGCTTTGTACAAATGTTTTACTCTCCTGCTGACTATTCAAATTCTAACAGTTTGTATTGTTTGGGTTATTGTGGCTCACACTTAAATATGTACAAGTCAGTTGTACAATGAAATCATCATATTAAACAAGTACTGTCTTTGTCATTTGTGTATGAGAACATACTGGAAAAGAGAGAATTGTGTAGGATCTGAGTGACCACGACTTCCCTGAGAAGTTCCAAAGATGTCATGCGCTCGGATGTCTAAACATTCCTTTGCTGTGAGAGACCAGAGGCACTGCTAGTTAGCCAGAGCAAAAAGAAAGAATCAGGGTGACAGAGTTAATTACAAGTGTGTCAGACTTAGTCCCCCACACCATTAGCTATCCTGCTGCCTAGAAATCCAGTAATCTCATGTAGGATAATGAGAGCCCACCCAACAAAATGTCCCTCCATAAGAATAGTTAAACACGGAGGGAGGAGTAGGACAAAAACATGCCCATTCCCAAATTTTGACAAAGCAACACCTAGAGGCGATCAGGCAGACAAGTCTGATAGCTCCATATCATACATGTGACACACAGGTGGGCTATAGGCCTACAACAATGCCCATATGAAGGACAGCAGATACCAAAAAAAAAACAGAGCACAAAGTTAAGGCATCCAAAGGCTTGTATCTTAGTGCAAAATTGTCACAACACAGACACACTAATTGTACCCTGTTTCATTGCAGAGGAACATGGATCTCCTGACGATATGCCTGTCCCTGATTTCCCTGATGACATGGATGACGAGCCCATAAACATTCCAGAGGAGACCATCCAAATGGTCCTTGAAAGCCTCCAAACCCCACCTTCAGTCACAAGGAGGAGCACAGAAGAAGCAGCCACCACAGGAGAACCACCCGCCACCCCAATTGTAAGACCTGCCAGCTCCAACACAGCTGAGGACTCTGATGACACTGGCACCAGCTTCGAAAGAACCGTCGTTGGGGTACAGCGGGAGCTGGCCAAGGAGGTGCGGGTGGGGATGCAAACTATGGCAGCCAGCCTTGAGGGGGTGCATTCGTGCATGATGTCTTCTGAGGATCAGGCGGCTGCTATGCAAACCCGAACATCTCTCTTGCAGGAACTTGTCAAAACACAGAAGGAAATCTGCACAGCTGTCATCCAGTTGACACAACAACTACAACTGCAATCCAGTCAACGTGTGCACGAATGCAACATAGAACCCGTCAGGGCCGACCTGGCTGCCTACCATCGTGATGTGGCTGCCATTCTGAAAAACCATCAGGCCCTCCTTGCTGCAGTACTGCCCTTCCTAACTCCACAGGGAGCAGCCCCCGGGATGTCTGCCTCCATGTCTTCTAACACTGAGGTGTGTGTTGCCCCTTCACAACCAACAACAACAAGGACAAACCAGGCAACACACACATCAGAAGAAGAAGACATGGAACAGATAACATTCACACGGATGAGTACCCGGAAGCACTAGTCCGTGCACCATGGCCTACTTTGACCAAGGTCCTACGTTTTGTCAAATGCCAGTCTCACTACAACTACACTCAATGACTGTTCTGCAATCCACTGTATGACTTGTCCCCATTGCCAGTGAATGTCTCTCTCCTACTATTTGCCAATTCCTGTCCCTCTGCACTGTCTGTGACATCACCCCAGCATGTCCGGAGCATCATCCACACCCCTTCTGTAGGATCACCATGTAAGAATGCACCAGAACGGAATGGTGAATGGACATTTTGCACTACAGCACATATAAATAAATAGCACTTGCACACCTATTATGTCTCTGTGTTATTTCACACTTCAACTGTGCAGTACCTAACTCCAAAGTGCCTGTGTGGCAACCATGTTGATTCTCAATACTACTGTCCTGATTTCATGTATTCTGAAACATCTGTGCAGTGGCCAGGATTGCATCATAGCCTTACCATCTTGATGAAAATAACTGATGAAGGGACTAACCACACACAATCATGCTGTGTTGGACAGAATGATGCACCATCTATATCTATTCTAGACAACTAATGGTGGCTGAGAAATTTAGGCACCATGCAATACTAAAATAAGAAATAATGCTGCAAAATGTAAGGAACCATTATCAAATTACACTGCATCAATCACCCTTACGGAGTATACTTCCATGAAGGAAAGTCATGCAGAATCAGTACACACATGATGTAGGTCAGCAATGAAAGCAACAAGACAAGAGTGTGAACAACTCCTCATCTACAAAGATCTCCCTGAACTTCACACTGCTGTCCGACCTCTCAATTTACCCACAATAACAAGTCTGGAAGCACTCTTTGTGAAGTAGGATACATACCAACACAAAACCTTGGTGATCAATGCACACTACCAATGGTGGGTCTCCCAAATGGTGGATACTTACCAAGTTAGCACACCGGTAGCTGGCATGTTAAACCTCAATTTCCTGGGGATGGCGAGCATAGGACACAAATGTCATACTAAAACATTCAGCTACACTGATGTCAAGGCCATGATAAAGTAGCACCTAACGCATCATGTAAAGGGTAACTATATATTTATTTCTATTGAGTAACACAAGAGGCAACTAAGGGAAAGGTAAACCTACACTAATCCAACCTGACTACTACTAACCCACAACTGTCCCTAACTAACCTAAGCTAAACTGACTCTACACATGTAACGAAACAATCTAAACATCAACCCCCACCCACCATTATGAGATAGGACACATGCAGGACAACACTTACTAACCTACACACATACTATACTATCCTAAACAAACATATTTTTTTGTAATTTTTTGAAAGTTTTTTGTATATTTTTTTTGTATATTTTTTTTATTTTTAACAGGAATCCCAACATTGCCCCCCACCCACCCACCCACACAAAAAATATAGATAGAAAGAACAAGGACCCCCCCCCCTCTTCCCTAACACTAACTAAGCTAAATACCTATACTTACCTAATACTAATCCCCAAAACCCAACTAACAGTAGAAAATAGGAAAGAGGAGAGAGGGGAGAGGTAAAAGTTCTACAGGGCAAAAGTCCTACAGGTTCGCCCTCCGTAGTGTGCGCCTGATGGAGCGGACCCGCTTTTTAATATAGCCCAAATCCTCCCTCAGGTTGTCCACCTTCTTGACGAGCTTGTCCATTTTTCTTGTTAATGCCAGGAAGGCAGCTGTGTCAACAGGAGGGTCTGAGGTTGTTTGTGTGCCGGCGGAGGTTGAGGTTGTGGCAGGAGTTGGTTGCCCACTGGACTGTCCTGGTATCACAACACGGCTGGGTCCAGGTCTGGAGGAAGAGCCAGGGTCTATTGTTCCCGACGTTGCTGGGGCCACTTGGGGAGACCTGGTGGATGTGGTGTTGGTGGCTGTTGGTGGCAATGTAGGGGGAGCCTGTGGTGTGGCCCACCACACCCCGGAGGCCCGATCCGAATGATATTTGCGGGCCATCCTCCGGTACCCACACTGCACTTGCAGGATGTGCCTGTATCTCATGGCACGCCTCTCAAAATGGTTGCGATCTGCGGCACTCATGTTTGCAGCTGTGAAGAGAAAAGGCAAATATTTACCTTTGGAATTGCATTGGGTGGAATAGCACAATGGGTTATTTGTACATTACTAGAAATTTATTGGTTGCAGCAATTGTCACAACATAGTTCACTGAAAGGCTCAGAGGAAGTACATGTGAAGCATGCATACATAAGGCCATCTCACACCTAACATATCCATGTCTCTACGTGATGGATGACATCACCCTAGACTACTCATCCAAATTATACCTAAGGCATCTGACGTTATGGCTGCACCTCTTCCGCATACTGACTTCACTATATATGTCACTCTATGTGATAACTATCACAATCCTCACTCAATGCCATTTGTAATTAGTTGTGTGCTAATATTGAACCCATGGGCCATAACCGAATGTGTACACTAGGGGCCAGATGTAGGAAGATGGAAAATTGCGACTAGCAATTTGCAATGCAGAACGGTGTCTCCGACACCGTCTGCGAGTCGCTATGGGGTTGCTAAGACCCACCTCATTTACATCAATGAGGTGGGTTCCAAGTTGCGCTCCCTTAGCAACTATGGGCACTCACGGGGATGGAGGCCTGCTGGGAACCGCAGACCTCCATGGCCATGACTGCTTTTAAATAAAGCAGGTTATTTTTCCCCAAGTGTAGGCCGTTTACCTGAAAGGAAAACGAGCTGCACTTAGAAAAAAAAAAAACAACTTCAATCTTGGATTATTTCAGGGCAGTTAGTGGTCCCTTGGACCACTGGCTGTTTTGTACATGATGATTTTGGTCGACTCACAAAGGGGAAGAGTTCCAATGGGGACCCCTTCCAGTTAGCAAGTGGGTTACCATCCACTTCAAGTGGATGATAACTGCGACTCCCTTTGCGACCACGTACTCAATTGCAGATGGAATTGCATACCACTGCGAGTCGCAAATAGGAGGGGAAAACACCTTCCTATTTGCGATTTGGAAAAGCATTTTGCAAGTATGTTCAGAATCACAAAATACATTTCTGAATAGCAAACAGACGTTTGCAAATCACAAAGGGCAATTTATGACATTTGCAACTTGTAAACAGTTTGCTACATCTGGCCCTAGGTTCTAAATCAAGTCGCAAAAGGTCGCAAGTACGTGTAACATACTGGTTGCTACAGTCCTAGGGACCCTGTTTCACATTAACATGGCAGTCTTTGGGGGTGGTGTGGAAATAACAACCAACAATCCCATGTTCAATGCACACCCAGGAGTGTATAGATAGTTCAACAAGTATGTGCCTTCACACACAACACCTATGAAGGGCTAGCAACACGTTGGAGTCAGCCTAACATTGTCACATCCAAGGTCCACACATGTCAAAATGCCATGACTTAGGCCAACATCACATACTATCAGTGAGGCATGTTTTACAACACACACAGAGGAGCAAGAACACCCATTATCATGAGTCGACAGAACACCTAGGCCATTGCACTCAAGTCACACACACTTCTAGTTCACCTTGTGGCAGTACATGCCCCCGGAAGATCCAACCTACAGTGTACACAGTCCATCCTCAACAAGGAAGATGCACTTTTCATCAAAGCCATTTGCCAAAGCTATATGGGAGAATGTCAGTCTGATATGCAGACTCAGTTCATGGCAAGTCCCCGACCAAGTCTTACATTGACCAGTGTATTCCAAATGACTCATCCCATTCCCCATTGCGGCCCAACTGGAATGACCTACAGCCCCTAAATCTGAAAGATGGCTAGGTATTGGTTTACGGAAACAGAAGTGCTATTTGATATCCCACAAAAGCAACAATGCCAATGAACGGCCAGCGCATCAAATCATGAATTCTGTTGAACACACAGTAGTCCATCATGCATCACTAGCAAACAATAAAAATAGCAGTCAGGCCACACTTACTGTAGGTATCTGGGTCCTCAAAATGTGCCACCTCTCCCACGGTGTACGGGGCTGGTCCACCTGTAAAGCATGAAAGGAAGAATATACTCAGACTGGGTGCAGTGACAAATAATTGCAGTTACAATGACACTGTGTGAATATGACATGGTAATGATACACTTTCCCACATGCTCATACTGCATGGATAAATTTGTATTCAACATTAACATTGGATGAGTCTCCTGCTACAGTTACACACCCTACTACACACATGCAGTGGCCAGGACAGCCAGGTGTTGTCAAAGATACCCCTCCATTAGTATGCCCCAACAATAATGTATTCCATACATCTCAGCATGTGCATCCCAGAGAGACATCCAAAAGCTGGTTACTTGAGGACTGCATGACCCCTCACAATCAAACAGGCTAGGTGGACATGTTCAACACACAGCAACCAGACACACATGTGACATATGTGTGGCCAACATATCTAACTTCATGTGACGTGAAGGCAACACACATTTATAGCATCATCATGGGTTACAAAGTTTCTGTCTAGCTATGGCGTCAACATATGTAGGTATGTTGTTTCTACATGAATTACTCACTGGCCAATATGACCTGTAGAGTACAAATAGAGGCATTAACGTGTTGCTTGTCTGACACAAATGCAACACTACATTACATACAGCTACTGGCATCTGGTATGTGTTGAAAACATGAGCCATCTGACTGCTAGCATTGGTCTTACTACACATTGTGCAACAAATACACATTAGGGCACATAATTATACTTTTGTAGTGCAGCATTTGCATAATTTTTTGATGCAGAGACGGGGCAAGCTAGCAAAATACAAATATATTTTGTAAGATGGCACCGTTTGTGCGTGAAAATGTGGCGCTAAATCGGGGATAGAAATGTATAAACATGGGCCTAGGTTTCCCTAGCATTACACACAGTCAGCTACCTATCTAGCAGATTGGGTAACTATCATCACATGTCCCCACACAGATTTCTATTATTCCCATGTAATTGATTTGTACTCACCAACATGGCCACCAATCCTGAGTCCAAGGTGGTCCAGCAGGTCCTGTTCCCTGGATATCAGATCTGCCCAGCGGTGCTTTAATTGATGGACATTCCGCATGCTCCCATACACCCGGACCAGGTGATGGCGCACCTTCCCCCACTGGACTTTCCGTGCCTCTGTGTGATACCCCTGTATCACACGGCCCCCAGTCTCCAGCATCAGTGGGAGGAAATGGCAAACTAGCCAAATGAATCCCCCCAATTCATCCTCACCCATCCTGGAAAGGCGAGGCCTACCTGACATATTTACTGCAAAAATTAGACAAATGAAATAATAAAGTAAAAGTGGGAAATGGGGAAAGGTAGAGTTGTGTAGGAAAAAGAAAAAAGAGAAAAATAGCCCAACTAACCCCAAAATTATGCTACCCAGAACAGACTCCCACAGACAATACAAACAAAAACAGGATTAGACAAAACTAGACTAAACAGACTGAGACAATAATATGCAACAAGACTAGGATCACAAAAAGACAAAATACAAGGTACACAGGACACAAAAGCAGTTAAACACAGGACAACACCTTTCACACAACCACACAGTCTAGATAAATCTGAGACTGCAAAGTGAAAGTGAAGATTGACTCCCAGTACAGATTTAGTAAACAGGATATCCTATTACATCACTTCCTGCATAAAATGGCCGCCGTTTTTATTTTCCCGTTATGCGTCATATTTTCACGCATACACAATGTGCGTCATTTTTTTATGACGCATAACATTGCACATGATGCAGAGTCAAAAAATATGATATGAAAATTAATAATTTAATAAGGTACATGAGATGTCCAACATATTGTCCATGTTGCGTCATATTTTCCACGCATACATCATGGGCGTCATAATTTTTCCACGTACAGGAGTGCACATAATGCAGAGTCAAAAAATATGATATGAAAAGTAATAATTTAATAAGGTACATGAGATGTCCAACATATTGTCCATGTTGCGTCATATTTTCCATGCATACATCATGGGCGTCAGAAACATTTATGAAAATTTATATTTGACTCTGCATTCTGTGCACTCCTGTACGTGAAAAAATTATGTTGCCCATGCTGTATGCGTAGATATTTGAGCAATTTTTAAATTATGTCTTCATTTTTTACACTTGGGGACGGTGATTTGTCATGGCCAAACGGTGCTATGTGATACACATTTGTGGTTAGCTATGACACATGTCCGTTGTTGTATGTATAGAAGGCATTCACACTGTAATATTTATGATACGTTAAATAATGTATTAACCATGTTTGTCCACATATTTTGGGTAATTGCTGATGGCTATTTTGGAATGATGGATGGGATACCATGATGTATTCCTTCTCCAAAAAGTGTCCACAATTATGATGGTGATGCTTTTATCTATAGTCCGAACAGGGAGTGCAATAGTCACTTACAGTTTTTATGGGGCTAACCATGTCCCATTATGAATTTGTGTTTCTGATTTTTGTTTTACTTTTGACATGTAGCCCACACATGTGCCTTATGCATGTGTTTAGTTCACAAGCACAAGATTCTTGTATATTTGTGGGGCGGTAGAGGTGGACTTAGGCCCCCAGCACCCTAGGATTTGCCCATCCAGATTAGCTAATGTATCCATGGCTTTCATTTGTTCTGTTATGCAAAACCTGCAGCAGCAGGCTAATGTAAGGCCATATGGTATGAATCACTGTTGATCATTCATTCATCTCATTAGCCCATTTGACGTTTGCACTATTGATGAGTTGGAGCAATCTGGCATACCATTTTCCAATGACTATGTTTGCAAAATCTCAGCGTTCCTCATGTGCTGATGACAAATATTTAGTTGATGTCTGTGGCCCTTTCGGCATTACCTGGTTTAGTGGCATGTTACATTCTTCCTGCTAGGTTCAAACTGGGACACTACTGTGATGGGCTGCTTTCAAATATTTGGTTGATTGGATGACATATGTGTACATGTGTGTGGGAATGTGGATCCACTATCACCTGTCTGGGTGTATGTTGTCACTGTAACTTCAAGGTCTCCTCATGAGTTAGTGGCAGCTAATGTTGTTCCAATTGGGTATTGCTCATATCACACACTTGAGAGAAGCTATTGATGACATGGTCACGTACACAGGGATGGTCCCACCATGTCTCTGAACACGTGTGATGAGACTTTCAAAAGATCTACATTTTTGGGCTGGGTGCGAGACTGTCTCAGGTGTCTGGATCAGGCATGTGTAATTGCCACATTTGTACTCCTGTTGGCCTCTGTGTATGGTAATGTATCATGTCACATCCTACCCTCTGTGCATACATTTGTGATGTTTATTTTTGGTGTGATGATTGGTATAGCATTCTTGCTCAATGAGACGACATTCTTCTTCAGCAATTTCAAACTAAAGGTGGTCAGAAATGAATAGGCCAAAGCATGATGTGGTGTTTGTAATCTGTGTTTATTTACAATTGTGCAATACGAGTTGTTATAAGAAATTAAGAAAAAAGATTATTGACAAGCTGTTGGCGCCTACGCACTCCTGCTGCTGTGTTAGGTTGTTCCCCCTCCTGTTGCAGGGCAGCATCCTCCTCTTCGTCATCCTCAGGCATGTCTGGGTCCGGTTCAAGGAGGGGAATGTTCCTTTTTACACAAATATTGTGCAATATGGCACAAGTGAGTATGATCTTACAGACCATCTCTGGGGAATAGAGTAGGCTACCGCCAGTTATGTCAAGGCAGCGGAACCTTGACTTTAGGATCCCAAAGGTCCGCTCCACAATGCTGCGTGTCCTCTTGTGGGCGTCATTGTATGCCCGCTCTGCAGCAGTATTTGGGTTCCCAAATGGTGTCATTAGCCAAGGCTGGATGCCATACCCCTGATCAGCTGAAAGAAAAACACAGAATGGAATCAATTAGATGTAGGAGGCACTGTTGTACAGATCTTTGATGGCAGTAGTTGTCTTGTGTTGTCTGTGACTCTTTTGTGTACTAATGTGACAACCTATAGTTGTTGGTGAAAACTTTTGCATTGATTTTTTTTCCTTGGCTGAGCAAGTGTTTGTTGGCTAACCGTTTGTCAGCAGTATGTATTTGTTTTTTCATTACAGTGTGCCCTCCCTAGCATTGTGACTTGTCATACAGGTGTCCGTGTGTCTTCACTGGGGGTGAGATGATAGTTCCATGCAGAGTTGAAACATGAAAGTGTAGTTAACACGTTCATGTGAAAGTACCCAGGCCATCCCATCCCTTAAAACGTATGCAATGTATTAGTGTACAGGTTATTGTGAGACTTCCAATTTGCAAGGTGACATTTAGGCAACCACACTCATTAATGTCTTCACATTAAGCTGTGGAGCAAAATCAAATGTGTGACAGGTTCAATGGTGACTTCTGAAACATGGCTAGTGATGTGAGTACCTCAGTGTGTTCCTGTCTAGGTGTTGCTATTGTGGTGTATGTGTTGTTTGTCCTAGAGGTTTGCTGTGCAGTGTGTATATAAGTAGAATTTTTGTCCTTACCAACAAGTAGTCCATTGCCATACCGTCCATCCTGGAAGTGTTGGTTGATGGTAGAGTGACGGAAGATGAATGCGTCATGTACACTCCCAGGATATTTAGCCACAATGTTGCTGATCAATCCTTGGTGATCGACTATGGCCTGCATGTTGATGGAATGTGTGTGCTTCCTGTTGCGGTAGAGGTGCTCAGTCGCAGCAGGTGGCACAAGGCGTACGTGTGTGCAGTCGATTGCACCAAGGACGTGCGGGAAGCCACTGATGACGTAGAACCCCTGTTTAGTTTCCTGCTGCTTCTGCAGTGTGTTAGGGAAGCAGATGTGGAGGGGTGTCAGTCGAATGATGGCATCCAGTACTTTTGGCAGGAATGCAGAGAATGATGGTTGGGATATTCCACCAACCAGGGCACCAGTTGTCTCAAACGAGCCACTTGCCAGCAGGTGAAGTACGGCAAGCAGCTTTGTTTCTGTTGGGATAGTGCGGCGAGTCACTAAAGTGGGGGACAACTGCTGTTAAATATTTCTCAGCAGCTGCTGAATGGCCTGCCAGTTCAACCGGTACCTCTGGATGATGTCCCGTTCCCTGAGGCCATGCAGGGTTGTTCTTGGGCGGAATATCCTCTCCTGCCTTCTGCGCTGCATTTGGGGTCCCTGCTGTTGTTGTTGTAGCTGCTGTTGTTGCTGCAGGGCTCTGCGTCTACGTGCACGCTGAATCAAAA
This sequence comes from Pleurodeles waltl, assembly GCF_031143425.1. NCBI lineage: Eukaryota > Metazoa > Chordata > Amphibia > Caudata > Salamandridae > Pleurodeles > Pleurodeles waltl. Next base: position 82,818,146 of record NC_090439.1, read on the forward strand.
TCACCTCCATGTCTCCCTGTTGCTGCTCTGCTGCTCTGCTGCTCTGCTGTTTGTTCTGATTAAATACAGGTGTGTTTGCCCCATTTTAACGCCTGCCCTGACCCAGGCGTTAAATTATAACGCTATTCGTGCTTTGCGTCATTTTTTAGCTCCGCCTACCGGCCGGGAGTCATTTTTGCCCGGAAGCATAAATACGACGCACGGCTGTGTACGTCGGTTTTTGGAAGGGAACGCCTACCCTGCATGTCATTAACGCAGGGCGGGGTGCCGCTTCCAGAAACTAACGCACATTGCGGAATTTTCCTTTGCGCCGGCTCGGGCGTCAGTGTTTAAATATGGGGCAACGTTTGCGCTGAATGTGCGTCAAAATTTTTGACGCACATTCGGCGCAAACGGAGTATAAATATGCCCCTAAATACCTCAAGGCTCTTTCAAATTTGGGATGTCAAAGCTGCCAAAACATAGGGCCTGATTATGAATGGCTCGTTAAATTCTGTCACATTTATAAATCCCTGTTTACTCACGAGTTGGAATTATGAGTTTTTAGGTATTTAACATATCTGACAACTACTGGTTGTGTTAAGTAACTCAACCTTTGTAGAATTTCTGCAGGTCAAACCTGCCAAAATGTAATGTGAGGAAATCATGTGGAAATCATGCAGATTTAGGTGTGTTACACTCTGAAATCTGCGTGTTATTCCATAACAACTTGTAGTAGTCAATATTTCTTGTGTCTGATAAATAATGTATTTGGTGGTATAGGGCCATATGTACGAAAGCTTTTTCCCATAGACACAGAATGGGTAAAATCCAAATACATTATTTATGTTTTGTTGAGCCATGGGCGTAAAATTAAACCATGTTTTTGACTGTGTGAGAACAAGGGGCGAGCACGAACGTCCTGAGAGCAGTTTGGTGGGGTAAAGGGATAAGTTCTCCCCCTAAGAACATTTTTCAACAATGCAGTAAAATGATGTACTTTCCAGCACAGTATGTTTAATAAAATGACCAGAAACGTGGAGCTCTGGACTATGAATGAAGTAGAAGGCCTTCAACCTCTCTAGCCCTTGGTGGTGGGCGACAAAGCTATGGTGACCTAAGGGTATTCATTGTAATAGCATGCTAATTATTATCATGAATTTTAATTTTGTTAGACTGAAAGTAGTGAGGGAGAAAGTTATTTTTAACTGATACTAAACTATTTATCCTAGCATTAGTTTAAAGTGCAGTCTGTGTTATTTTAGGCACTATAGTTAATTCTTATTAGTATGAAGTGTGCTATATGAACACGAAGCTACAAATAAGCACTTGAGCATGTTTTATAATGGGTACATAACATGAAATTGGTCGTTCAGGAGAGCTCTCAGATGAAAAAGATGCGGAGCATGTTTAATAGAGGAAATGGGCACTCGGATATTACCCCTTGGCTTAGAAAAAGCATTGCAGTGGACAAGGAAAAAAAAAAGCCTTTCCAGAAAGAGCAAACGAGTGTGAGCAAATAGCACAGACGTAGGCACTTTCTTGTGAATTGGTCCTGGTACAGATGAAACTATAAGATACGTTTCTCTTACTATTAAAGAGTAATCTCCCTTCGAAGAACACCCATTGCAGTGAACAACAAAGATAATGATTGCTTAATTAACACACTCTCCTGTTGTAATATTGCTTAGGCTTAATAAATTGGATAAAGACAATATGCCCTTTTAGAACAGAAATATTTTCTGTTCAAGCTGCTCATCAATGAAGGCATATTACTTGTTAACTTTCCAAGGATATTTAAACATTGTCTAGCAAACATGTCCTTCTGTATGCATATATACAGACACAATCAAGTTTCAAGACACGTGCACATCTTGTGATGTACTCTTTTGTCAGATAATGAGAAGGTGTTCACCATAAATAGCTCTAGCCTAATACCAGTGTGCAGTTAATTTTCAGAACACAGGTTAGAACCATTTCTAACAGTGAGCTACCAAAGGAAAGAGTCTAGAACAATAGAGCATATTATTTAGATTACTTAGGAGCAAAAACAGTTGCATGATATCATAAAATCCTGTGGAAACAATATTTGCTCATCCTTAACATGTATTGGCACTTTTTGTACCGTGTTAATCATTCAGGGAACACCCTAAGGAATTGTTAGTTTACAGTGCTACCGGCCTTATTGCACCTAAGTGTATGACTCCGAGCATCATTGAGACCATGGTTACAGTGACCAGTCATCAAAAAAGAGCTACCACAGTCACTGGGAAAATAGCACATATGAAATGCAAAGAAGCAAATAAACACAGATGTAATTGTTGTCTTTTTCTGCTTGGTACTGAGAGCATGCACACAATGTTTTATTTGAAGACGTGTGCACAGAGTGTACAAACAATTGAGTTATACAGTCAGTGGGCCTCCAGAATTGGGATGAGCACTGCTGTTTTAAGACACACAGAACGGTTCTTTGTGTTTTGGTTTTTCAAACAATAATTTTCGCTCATGAAAAACTGAAATTACTTAAAAAGAAACTATTAAAAACAGCACACCATACTTTGTATAAAGTGGTGCTAAATCACACCTCTGTGCTATTATGCCCAACTTCTTTCTTCCAAAAATAATTGTTACTCTGCGGAAGAAACCAATTGACATTTATAATTTCTTCCATCTAGACAAAATGCACCCTTAAACACCACACCACCATATCTCCAAAAGTTTACAGTTTCGAATGTGCTTTTTGCATTAACATGACCTGTTTATGTGAGCTGGCATTTTAAGAAATCCCTTCTTTGACATGCAGGCTCTTGCACAGAGCAAGTACATTCCAGTGATATTTATCTCCGGGGCTCACATTTAACCCCTCGAGCTTTATTGTATGTAAACTGTGCCTTCTCAAAAAAGAGAGTATTCGCAGTACAGAACAGTGAGCGTACTTCTAGGTTAGAAAGACAGCTGCTGTGGAAGAGTAAATAGAGAGAGGCCACTCAAATTCCACATTATAACTGAAATCAACTACTGTCTGGCACACCTCGCTGAACTCTGCAGTGCATACTCTTGTTAACGTTTTAATAATGAATATTCATGTATTTTGAGAGTTAAGTTTGCATAGAAAATGTATTAACTTAGAGACAAATAATGCACGCATTGGAAGGTGCACCCACCAGAGTGGGCGTCAATGTTCACAAAGTGTTCTTATTAATGGCTTATTAATATGAAATGTTGAGCTTGTGTTTGACTAATGTAGTACTATGTCATATTAAGAGTTATGAGTTATGTATTAGCTTTATTAATCGTAGGCCTTAACTTAGCGAGGTCTTAGCCTAGTTGCACAGCCTCATGTCTAGCTGCATTTCTTAATCCACTCATAAAATGGATGCTTAGAGAATTAAATTGTGATTTTCCACTGTACTGACCGTGTGCTCGTAGCTAAAGTTCTTTCTTATGAGAAACTGCTTGCTAGAAGATGCTGTACTTGCTAGTGAAACAATGTGTAATGTAATGTGTGTAAGACTGACCTTTCCTGGAGAAGACAATGGATGCACTGACTGGAGTATAAGCTGCAACAATATTGATACCTGATGAGCCGAATGACGGGAGAGGGAGAAGAGGAGCAGATCATTTACATGTGAACCATGTAGTAGTAAAATTGTAGGTTTGGTGTTTTAGTTTAATTGGACTTAATGTAAACATGCGATTCTTGGACCAATTAGAAAGTGGGAAATAGTTTTAGGAAATCTAACAAAGTCAGACTGCACCGAGAGGCGAGAGGTCACTAGCTATTTTCTTACTAACGGTCCTGAGAGTCCATTCTGTGATATTCTTATTAACTGTCTTGAGTTTAGTTATTATCTTTTCCGAACTTTGATGCTGAATTCTAACTTTTACATGAAGGTACGGTTATTCATGACTGCAAGGTCATGGTATGTGAAAATTACTAACTCCTATTGATTACTGATTTCATTGATTGTTATTTGCTATTGATTTGTACTGCTAAGGGGTTTATGGTGGGAAAAACATGAAGCACAGTCAAAAGGTCCATCGGCCTATTCATGTCTCCCTTGTAAATTTCCTTTATAAGGTCTGATGCGCTAACAGAGATGGTAGCAGAGGATGGTTTGTCTCCTCAAAAGCCCATCATAGGTGCCCGGTACATGGTTTGTCTCCTTAAGAGCCCATCAGAGGTGCCCGGTACATGGTTTGTCGCCTTAAGAGCCCATCATACAGTCCATAGATAGATACTACAGTGTTTGGTCCCAGAGATTGTAAGCAAGGAATTATAGATGTCCCCACAGATGGTGGTAGGGTAAGGGTTAATATCCTACAGAGAGTAAAATAATTCATAGATTTTGAGAAATTGGTGACATTTGGGGTTTTTCTATATTCAATGATATAAAGTGGAAAGAAAATATGCTCCTAAGTGCCTAAAATTACTTTCCCAGAATCTTGGAGCTTGCCAATGATTGTTTGATGATGTTCTCAGTGTTCTAGTGACGGTGTGAATGGAGTAGTTTTTGCACTTGCACAGCTTATGCAAATCGCAGGTGAATTGTGATGGTTGTGAGGGTTTAGGGAGTTTGTGTACTCCAAATAAAGTTGTAGAAGGAGTGGAAGGAGTGTGCATACTCCGAAGTGTGAGAGTAGGGAAGTCATCGAACTTCGCATGTGTGTGGCGCTGTGTGCTAAAAAATTGTCCATGTGGTTGTTGGTATACTGAAACTTCAGAGTATTTTGAAAAGTGCATGGGACACTTGGGCCCATATTTATACTTTTTTAGTGCCGCATTTGCGTCATTTTGTGACGCAAAATCGGCGCAAACTTACAAAATACAATCGTACTTTGTAAGTTTGCGCCGATTTTGCATCAAAAAATGACGCAATTGCGGCGCTAAAAAAGTATAAATATGGCCCTTGGTTTTTGTTGTAATTTGTCTGGTTTAACAGTTCGATCAGGCGTGGTTGACAAGTCAGAATGTGAGTCAAAGTGAGCGAAAGAATCTTCGACTGAGATGTGGTGAGTCCTATGTGCTCTAGGACAGACCCACTGATCAGTTGAGTGTAAAATTTGCAGGCCGAATTTTGCTTGTGAGGCAAGGAAACTGAGAAAGTAGGAGTAGCTGCTAGAGCGAAATGCCGTCAGTGAAAAATCTGTACAGTTTCTGAAGCAACTGTGTTACCCTATCTGTAGTAAATAGACAAATTGGGTTTTGATTTTTGTTCAGTGCTCGCAATAATTTTGCATTAATTTAGTGTAAATCTGAGTTTGGGAGGACAAGCCACAAAATTTTGGTGGTGATTATGACATTGGCGGTGACTGCCAAAGTAACAGTAATACCGCCAGCAGGCTGTCAGTAATTACCGCCAAATTATGACCATGGTGGTGAAAACTCCCAGAGATAGCCAATGTACCACACCAGCCGCCAGGGTGTTAACACCACTGACCACGGTGGCAGCCATCAATAGCCAGGTGGAAGACAAGGTACCACCCACCATATTATGACATAGCAAACTGCCACAATTTCCGGGGAGGTACCAACACCATCAAAGTCTGGCGGAAACACTGCACAGAAGATGAAAAACTCACCATCAGAGACACCATGTATGGATGTTGTGGAGGTGTCTGCAAGTGAGGTGTGTGTGCTGCTTGGTTTGGTGATGATGGTGGTGGATGTTGATGCTGTGCATGCAGGTGTGAGTACAGATGTGACTGTGAGGGAGGAGGAGGAGGTGGAGACAGTAGAGGCAGTGGATGTTTTTGTGCGTGCAACTGTCTGTTGTTTGTGTGAGTGCCTGTGTCCTGGAGTGTGCTCACTGTGTTTGTCTGTGCCACTCTTGTGTGATGTCTTGTGTGCATGCTTGTCTGTATGTGTGCATGGGATGGGTTGGGGTTGAGGAAACTGGGACTGGGAAGTGGTAGTTGGAGGAGGGACGGTAGGAACAGGAATGATGGCTGCCATCAGAAAGGAGGTCAGAGCCTGAAACAATCTATGTTGGGCCTCCAGTCCACCGTGGATGCCCTCCAGGAATGAATTGCATTGCTGCATCTGGGATACCGGCCCCTGGATGACATTCAAAATGGTTGACAGCCCTTCAAAGACGGATCTCAGGAGGTCATTAGCCTCCTCAATGAGGGCATCAGGGCTGACTGGGGCAGGGCATGAGGTGCCTGGGGCGAAAGAGATGTCCATCCTCCTGGGTGAGCGGGCATAGGCAACTCAGTGAGGAGCTACTGGGAGGGCGGTGCTGCTACGGGGTGGCAACTGTACCTCTGGCTGGTCCCAGAGGTGTCAGCCACCACCAAGAAGCTTCCATTGAAGGAGGAACCAGAGTCGGTGTTGTCACCTTCTGTCTCCGCCGTGGATCTCCCCTCACCCACCGTCCCACTGGTTCCCTCAGCGTCGGTGGACTCTACCTCCTGGGTCCTTTGGGATGCAGCTCCCTCTGTCGTCGGTCCACCTGCTCCACCATCAGATGATGCTAATCCACACATGGACTGGATGACAGAAGACAAAAGGGGGGGAGAGAAAGGGAGCACTGGGTCAATTACAGCACCAACAGCAAAGATGGCACATATTACTGTCAAACAGGGATCAGGATTGAGTACCATGCATCGCACTTGCATTCCATTGTCTACGTACCACAGCAAGATGAGAGCCAAATAAAAGCCAACTGCACCCCTCCTTAGACCACCAAGCCCTGCCTGACATGGAATACAGCTTAGCTAGGTTGCCAGATTTTGCAGTACACCCATTACCCTTGAGCTGGATCACGCTGAAATGTCTGACATGGCATTAAGGGGCACCCATCAACTGACACCCACCACCAGGATCCCATGCTACCTACCAATTGTAGTTGTAACGCCCACTGTAGTCACCTCCTTGTGACTGCTGTGATGCCCTCAAGCACCCATCCAGCCCTGGGTAGGCCACTACCAGTATGTGGGCCATTAGGGGGGTCAGGTCCCGACAGGAACCCGGCCCTTGTTGAGAGGCCATCTCCAGCTGGGCCTCCGTGGTCTTCCGGGCCGAGCGTCTCAGGTCTTCCCACCTTTTCCTACAGTGGGTGCTCCACCTGCTGTAGACTCCATGGTCTGCACATTCTTGACAATGGCACATCACAATCCCTTCTGATGGGCGCTGTCCTGCAGATGTGAAACAGACAGGAGGACACCATTACACATACAATCCAGCCTGTCACACATATGGCCCACAAATCCCATTTCCATCTCCATTAGCACACATCTCACCCATCACCCACCATGTACACCACCACCAGACATACCAACCCCCAAATGACACAATGCTTGCACACACATCTCCATGCAACCTTGTCACATGCATCGTGCCCATGGTGTACACACATGTTGGTCTGGAGGCCCATACAGCTGTCCATACTAGGGTAGGACCCCATCCACCAAGTGCTCCAACTCCTCGGAAGTGAAGGCAAGGGCCCTTTCCTGAGTCACACAGGCCATAGCAGGATCCAGACACAGGCCACAGCAGCACACTCAGTGTAGGTGTTGTCCTGTGGGAAGTCAGGAATCAAGTGAGGTCATAGGTAGAAAATGGCGGTCATGTCCACGGCGGTGTACACCTTCACCACCGCCAGTGATCCCCATTGGCCACTGTACTCCATAGAGCCCCATATTAGCCAATGAAGACTATCAAGACGATGCAAGACCGCCTTCCGCCATGACGCCCAACGTCGGTGGAGTTACCTCACTTCCACCTGTCCCTACTTACAGGACAGGCATTCACCCTTTTATGGGGGTGAGCAACATTTAGAGAACTGTGTCCTTGCTATGATTTGCACATACATTGCCATTCCCATAGTGCCAACACATTAATGTTCAATGTACACTGAGGTGGCGGTTCCATTGTTCAACTTGTGACGCCCTACTCATTCTTGTGTCCCTTAAATACCTACCACTGCGGATGAATCGGAGGAGACAAGACCCCTTGTACAGACCCCTTGTGGACATGGCTACACCGTAGAACAGGCATATTATGCTGACCCATAAATTGGACAGGGCAGCAATAATAGAGCTGTGTTCTCAATTGGAGCCTGATCTGATATCAGCCATCTGTCATCCCACTGGGATCCCCCCTCTGGTGCAAGTTCTATCTCTGCTCCATTTCCTGGCAACTGGTTCTTTTAAAGTGACAGTGGATTTGGCAGCAGGAATGTCACAACCAATATTCTCAATCGTGCTGGGAAGAGTTTTGTCTGCCTTAGTCAGACACATGTGCAGCTACATTGCTTCCCCCAGGTGGAAGATTCGGCCACTGTGAAGGCAGGATTCTATGCAATGGGACAGACACCTAATATTATTGGAGCGATTGACGGAACACATATAGCGTTTGTCTCTCAGGCCCATACTTATACCCGGTTTGTGCTGAATTAGCGTCTTTTATTTAGCTAATTCAGCGCAAACTGTACTCCATATTTATACTTTGGTGCTAGACACATCTAGCACCAAACTTATGGATTTTACGTAATTTTCTGGAGGGGAAAACCTAACTTGCATCAATGAGATGCAAGGTAGGTGTTCCCATCCCGAAAAGGACGATGTGGCCTTTGCGCCATATTTATCCCCCTATGCTAAAATCCAGCACTGGGGGGTGGAGGCCTTAAATAATGGCGCTAAGCTTGCTTAGCGCCATTATTTAACACCTGGGTATGGGCAGGCGTAAGGGGACTAGTAGGCCGATTTCCATGGTCTCTGACCATGAAAATTGCCCACAGGTGCCCTTCCCCGTCCCCAGGGACACCCCTACCCACACCAGTAGGTCACCTATTGATGGGGGACCCATCCAAGGTAAGTCTGGGTGAGTATATTTTGTTTTGTCCAACACCGCTCAGAGCTCTGACTTGGGGACCCCTGCAGGGTGCTGGCCCCAATGGCCATGCCCAGGGGACATCTGTCTCCCTTGTAAGTTTACCTAATAAGGTCTGGCGCGCTAACACTCTCTAGATGGATCCAGTCAGTAGACAGCAGTGCCCTTAAAGGAAAGAGTGGGAAGCTCGGCCTTGGAGCCTGCAAAGAGTAACACCAAAACCTATGCTGGTACACTACGCATGCTCTAAAGCTCAGCTCCTCCTGCACCCTGAAACCCCACCTTTTCATTATTCATCACAGGGAGGGGTGGGACAACTCCCCACCCTGTGACGAGTTGTGAAAGGGTGGTGTGGCTGTAACTGCAGTGCTTGATTGACATGAAGCCTGTGGTGCTGCAGGGCTTCCAGCCAAAGCACCCAGGACAAACTTCACAACTCCGTCTTCGGGGAGTGGAGCTCAGCACACAAGGCTATGGCTTTGCCTGGCTGGTGACATCCTCAGGGCTGTTTGAGCTCCAGCCCGGCCAATGCAGTAACAAGGGAGATTGCTGTACATGTGCATCCGTGCATAACAAAGCCCAAACAGTGTTCACAAGGAACACAGAGCGAGTGTTGTCACCAGGTAGCGCATGTGTGTTTGTAGCTTTATTTGTTTAGTCACATTAAAAAATATATAAAGAAAGGAATTTTAACCTTGTTGGAAAAAATAAGGTGGGCGGAGCCCCAACGCCCATGAAAGGAAACTGCTCCTGCTGTCCGTGCAAGAAGGGCTGGTCTGATAGGTCAACCTGTAGGCCAGTTTTTGTGCCTGTTATATAGTCTGGTGGACCAATCTTTACTACTGAGTTCCCTGATATTACCAGAAATGTTGCCTGCAGCACACACAAATGCAAGCAGTCTCCCATCTCTTGTAAATACCTATTGAGTGTGTATTTACAGATTCAAAACTGCCCTGGTTTGCACATGTGGGCCAATTTTTTAGCTTTCTAATTCACGAATGGGGAGCGCCTTTTATTTTGCTCCCCTGTCCTATTTTCTAACCTGCCTGTTACTTGTTTAAGGAAATATCACATCAGAACGCATTCCATTTTAGCACATGCTTAGCAATAACATTAAAGCAATTGGAACAATGCTATATTATGACATAGAATAAAGGATCTTATCTGTTTTTGTTTTACACATTAATTACCAGCATTTCAAGTAAAAACATCTTACCACATACCTTTTTACAGGCATATTTCTTTAAGCAGACATCATTAAAATACAGTGAAACTTAACAACAATTAACCTGTCTATTTTGCTTTTGAATTTTGGGGGATGTTTTCTCAGTTGTTTTATGTTTCACAGCTCTCAGAGCTTCTGAGTTCGAACTGGGTTAAGTGTAACTATTTTGTAAGGCGATCACTGATACTGAAGCCACCTAATTACAAAAAAAGCAGCTAATGCCACCTATTCTGAAACACTGAAGTGAACTACAGTGTGGATATACGGCATAACCATATAGCATGTACATGTAAACCCTAAAATGACCCTTGCCCCACTATAGCTGTCATTTTGACCCTGGTGGTCTTTTGATCGCAGGGTGAAAGTGGCGGTATCATCGTCAACAGGCTGGCGGTGTACAGTGCTGCATGATGGCAGTGGCGGGTTGGCCACTGCCAACCCGCCACATCTCCACTCATACTGCCATGGCAGTATGAACCGCCAGGCCAGACATGTAATCTCTGACCCGGTGGTCCACACAAGACTGCCAGCAGTAAAATGAGGAGGCCTACCGCCATGGTTTCCGCAGAGGTAGTACCGCTACAAAAACCATGGCTGTAGTGCTACTGGTGACAGGGAATTCCTTCCCTGTCACTGGTAAATGTCTCCCCCACCCCCTGGAGTCATAGCACCCCCATCCCCCACCCCCCTAGAGTCACAGTGCCCCCACCCCCCTCTCTGCAATCATGCACACACACCCATACGTACCACGCATACACCCATTCACCACCACTTCCACACATGCATTCACTCACACTCATCCATACACGCACTCACTGACGCATAGTCACACGCATTCACTCACACATACTCACAGGCATCCACACTAACATGCTCACATGCATACACACTGAAATGCAGACATGCACTCACTGCAACATTCATAAACGCATTCACTCACATACATACAACCACGCATACATACACACACACATTCATACACACACATGCAGACATCCCCCACTCACACACAACACCCCCCTCCCTCCAACCCCCCTCCCCTGTCAGACGCCGACTTACCTTGTCCAGCGAGGAGGGCGTCCGGCAGGGAATGAGAAGGGACGTTGCTACCACCAGCAGCGCCCCGCCAGCAGAACACCGCCAGGCCATCTGTATGGTCAAAATACGACTGGCAGCGCTCTACTGGTGGGGCAGTGCAGGTGGTAGCACCACCCAGGCGCTTTGACTGCCAGCATGGCTACTGCTGGATTTCCACCCTAAATGTGGCGGAAGTCCGGCAGTAACCATCTTATGGTGGGCGGAAGACCATCAGCACTGGTGGTCTTCTGGCACCCGTGGCTTTCGCAGTTTTGCTTTGAGACCGCCAAAGTCATAATAAGGGACTAAGGGCCAGATGTAGCAAGCAGTTTTGCACATTCTGGGGGTGATTCTCACCCTGGCAGGCGGCGGAGGCCGCCCGCCAGAGTTCCCCCCTCCAGAATACCGCACCACGTCATTAGACCGCTGCGGGTATTCTGGGTTTTACACTGGGCTGGCGGGCGACCGCCAAAAGGCCGCCCGCCAGCCCAGTGTAAAACAACCTTCCCACGAGGACGCCGGCTCCGAATGGAGCCGGCGGAGTGGGAAGGTGCGACGGGTGCAGTGGCACCCGTCGCGAATTTCACTGTCTGCAATGCAGACAGTGAAATTCATTGTGGGGCCCTCTTACGGTGGCCCCTCGACACCCCATACCACCATCCTGTTCCTGGCGGGCGAACCGCCAGGAACAGGATGGCGGTATGAGGTGTCTGAATCCCAATGGCGGCGCAGTGAGCTGCGCCGCCATGGAGGATTCAGAAGGGCAGCGGAAAACCGGCGGGAGACCGCCGGTTTTCCACTTCTGACCGCGGCTGAACCGCCGCGGTCAGAATGCCCTGCGGGGCACCGCCAGCCTGTTGGCGGTGCCCCCGTCATTTTAGCCCTGGCGGTCGACGATCGCCAGGGTTAGAATGACCCCCTCTGTGTCTATGGGAAAATGTGTTCGTACATATGGCCCTAAATGACTACTCACCTCCAAAACCTAAAACTCCCCTTGCCAACCTATACCACTACCCAATCCTAAACTCTAAAATTACCGCTACCAAACAAATATCACTACCCACTCCTAAACTTTAAAATTAACCTTAACACCTTTTACCACCACCCACCTCTAAACTATAAAATTATCCTTTAACAATACCCACCCCAAACCCTAAATTAAATGACTCTTACCCCCCTTTATCACTATCCACCTTTAATACATATGTAAGTATATATATATATATATAAAATCGCCAGTAGATAGTTATAGTTAGGACTATGTTTCCCTAGAAAAACATTTTTTCTTTGGTGTCTTTTGATAAATCTTCATGAAATTTTCCTAAAAAAGTGTGCTGTGATTCCTGTTGCACACGGAAAGTTTCGGAGTGATCCGTAAAGCGGGGGCCAAGAAAGGGGGGGGGTCAAAAAAGGTGCATTTTCCATTTTAATTCCCTTAGGGATTTTAGACATGACTGTAGTGAATCCTAGTTTGTTTTAACGGGTTAACAGGAGTTAGCTTAGCCATAGGCTTGTAAACTCGTGCCCCCGTCACCCAGTGACTTTTAACCTACTTAGCTTGCTCTGGCTTAGTCCATTTAATTATTTATTTCCTTTAAAATGGCGGCCTTGTTTATAGTTAGGCCACTTGTTATGGGTTCTATTATCAGTGTCACTGTGCCAAGGCGTCAAGATCAAGCACGGAAGACAAACATACAGTAGGCATTCACACTTAGGGATTTTCCCTCTCTATACTTTCGAGGGATTGTTGATATTAATTGCCGTCCCAAGCATGCCTGTTATCTATTGTTATGAATAACACTTATGACAGGGGACCTTGTAGATCTGTATAAATACAACACACTTTTAGACAGATAATCAGAGGGATTCCGACCAGAGGGCATCGCCACCATCGCTGATACCGATGCTGCAGTCATCTTGACACTGATCCAGTCTTCGTGTCCCTGCGGAGTCTGAGATAGAGACCTCATTCCAAGGTAACGAGGGTTGGGGGCTCCTCTCATGGACACGGTTTTGGCAGATTAGGTTTAACGAACCCAGCTCTTCCTTTTTAGGTAGAAGGTTAGACCTACTCTCCTTAGGGTATTAGGGCTTATTCCATCTTTTACATATACATATATTTTTATCTTATATTGCATAATGGTGGGGGTCTTTATAACAATGACTCTCCTCTTTACTACACTGTTGCTTGGTATATTCATTATCCTAATCATTGCAGTTCATGCAACTTATCACAAATTGCAGTTATGTTGAATAAAAACTATTATAACTTTACTGCATCTGTGTTATTGCCTTTGTTTGTATGAGACATTATAAATCTGTGAGAAAAGGGTAATTTCTGTTTAACCAAGACAACCCTGAGATATTGTATTTTGAGTCCATGCATAAGCGACTGCTACAAATCACCTTTTACTATTGTGTTTTCGGTGAGGTACTGCTAGTAAGCCGGTAAGGTTTGGACAACAGTTACAAATAGTTGTAGGAAGAGACCTAGTCACCTACGAACGAAAGTACTGTCATCCTGAAACCAGCAGTCTTCCTCAAAGCAAGAGTCCAAACTACGACATGGCGCCACCAACGATGGTGTTTAGGCACTAATTTACGGATACCCTGACTATCACTGTCTCACAGACAACAGGTACCCTCAGTACCATTATACGGAGACGTCCGTGGTCTTTGGGAGAATCCTCCTCAGCCAAACAGGTAACACCTGCTTAGGCTGTAGGTTGTTCGAGCTCGAACTCACAAAAGGAAAAACTTCCCCTATTTTGGTGTTCCGTTTCTCTAAACAACTATGGCTATTACCATAGACATTCCTGCAAATGCTAGACATGCACTTACACAACATTTATTAGCGCATGGCCTTACAGAAGAGGGCGGGGATGTTACGCTGATAATACAGGCAACTGAAGCATACCAAACAGAAACATTCTACTGTTGGGTCACCTTTCCTGAGGCTGACCAAAGAACGCACACGTTTCACACTTATGACATTGCGGACGTACCCGTAAGGTACGAAGCATACCAGTATCATGAAATATCGCTCACATATCAGGAGCATCAAAACTGGTTTGAAGGCGCCCTACCACATATACTGCGGCGGGTGAGGCTAGGTCCTTTAAGTAATGAAGGGCCGACGTGGCCCATGTTTGCCACATATACACCTCATCCAGGCATACAGACTATGCCGCTTGTAGATTTAAGGATATTATATAATGAATTAGTGGCATTATATAAACGTTTAGTCCAGTTCGTAATGCGAACATTGAACACTACACCAGCGCGTCCAGCACCGCCAGTAGCTGGTGGTTATCAATTGGCTGCTGGGATTAATCCACAAACGGTGCATACCATTATGGGTAAAGTGCCCTCGGATCGAGAAAGAATACCGTTCTGGATTGCTCAGAAAACAAATCAGCTGGAAGCTGTGTTCCCCCATACGGGGCCACAGGAGAAACATAGATTGTTCACTATGTGCTTGCCATTTGGGATGGTTCCCTCGGTTGATGAATGTGCCACTTGGGGTACAATCTTCGCTGCCGTTTATACTACCACGCATGGTACCCCTACACTGGCCAATTTGCCGGAAGTATTGAAACAAATACAAAATGAGCATGGGGCTGCACCAGCCCTAGATCTGGGGATGAAATTGATGCGTAATTTTGACGCCGTCTCCTCGATAATATTGAGTAATATTAAAGGGGAAGCAGTAGCACTGGCGATACGCCAGCGTCTCCGGGAAACTCCACACCAGGAACAAGAGAGACAGCTACCCAAAATAATCTCTGATACCTATACTAGTATAGGACGGGATGGGCTGGGAGCCAAACCTAAAAAATTGGACATACCAAGTACCACCCATAACGAAGGTACGAAGCAAGCACAAGAGGGCTCTAAGAAGCGCTGGGAAAAACAAAAAGATTTCAAGGATAGGAGAACTAAAAGAGCTGATTCTCCTCATCCGGAGTACTCCGAGAGGAGATATAATCTCAGAAATAGGGATAACATTAGAACTCCAGACAGATATACTGATTCACGTCCTTCTCGTTCCTTTCAGGACGCACCGGATAGACGTAGCGAGAGAGGGGGCCGTCAAGATCGACGTCCGGAATACGTGAAAGAAAAGAAAGACTCGCCACAGTCTACTGTTAAAAAAGAAGAAAAGACTCCTCAACAAAAGCCACAATTTAAAAAGAAAAAAGTGGCTGCACTGACCATTAAAAATGCCAGTAGTATTGAGAACACTGTTGAGGAACAAGAAGTGGGCAGTGACTCTGTTGGACAGCGCAGCAGAGGTCACGATATGTCGCCAGAATCTGAGAGATCATCTGGATGCGACAGCAACTAGCGATTAAATCGCAGTTGAAACGGCGGATGGCCGCGTACTTCCACCCGATCGGGTTTTTGATTTAACAATTCAGATAGAGGGAGACGTGGAACGCATTATTAGTGTGATATTCTGGGATGAACTTAATAGTGATATCCTGTTGGCCGAGAGAGACTGGCCTCCTGAACATGTCCGCATGCTCCCACATGGGGAAGATGTAATTTTGCCTTCTTTCTCCAATCTTGTTCCGGAGACAGACAAACGAGCATTAGCTGCTGAATGGGCTTTAGCGCAGGCACCTGCATTATACCGTAATCATGTAGGATGGGACAAGGACTCTCCTTGCCATGTTATTCCCGTTCGGTCTACACCACACCCGCAGCCACAATACCCTGTTAAACATGAAGCAAAAGCTCCAGTGACGGAGATACTGTCACAACTTGAATACCAGGGAGTAATTGAGCCCTGTACATCGGCAATGAATAATCCGCTATATCCCGTTGCGAAACATGATCATTCATATAGAATAGTGGTTGATTATAGGCACTTGAATAGTCATGCACGCACATTTGCTATACAAAATTCACACAGCACAGCGCTAATAAATAATATAGTGCGTAAAAAATACAAAACTACATTGGATATATCTAATGGTTTTTTCTGCCAGAATTTAGCACCTGAAAGTAAAGACCTAAGTGCATTTTCCTATGGTTCTCAGAAACTCTTTTGTCGTTTACCCCAAGGGTATAAAAACAGCCCAGGACTGTTTTCGGCCCGTGTCACATCAATCTTACAGGAGCTTGATTCCGAGGCATTATCATATGTGGATGATATCTATCTCACTGATGACACCCTTGACATTCATCTTGCCAGGGTCGATCGGATAATTTTGGGATTTGCCACCTTCGGATATAAATTTAATTTTAAGAAAAGCAAGATAGCATTTCTTAGTGTATTGTTCCTCGGATATGAACTATCAAACGAGGGGAAGAGCCTGGCCCCGCACTTCCTAGAGAAGTGTGCTCAGCTACAGCCCCCGAACACGCTTAAGAAATTGCAGTCATTACTGGGTTTCTTTAATTTTGGCAGAACATATATTCCAGATTATGCTGAACGCGTAAAACCACTATATAACTTAATTCAGCCCAATTATTCTGGCAGGCATTGGACAATTGAACACACACACATCCTAAGGGACATACAACGAGACATGCTAGAAGCTAGACACTTGTACACACGGGACAATAAAACAAATTTGGTCATCAGAATAATAGCTGGTGCCCTAGGATTTACCTATGTCACCTTTAATGAGGGTGACACGGTGCCAATAGCATACAAATCACATTTGTACTCCAATGCAGAAAAACATTTTGCTCCTACTGAAAAAATTCTGACGGCAGTTCAGATTGCTGTCATAAAGGAGAGACCGCTTGCCCAGGGGAAACGCATTGTTGTTGTCTCCCCGGTTCCGGCCTTAGAGGCTGTCACTAAAGCGAGCGTTCCTAACGCTAAGGCATTGCATCCACGCTGGATTCAATGGGCAACATCTCTGACCGCCACTGATGTTGATTATGTGTTTGACCCCAGACTTCAGACACAAGAATTTCTCCAGTATGAACAGGAGTACCCAGCTCCCTTACACATATTGCCAATAGACAGTTATGATACCATCATTTACACTGACGGATCGGCACAACCGGCTGTGGGTACTAAACATCAATACTCGGCAGCTTGCGCAGCCGTGTGCGGGGTAATGGAAGATGGAGTTTTTCATCCTCATAACACGTACACTCAGACCTTAGGGGATTGCACAGCCCAGTTGGCCGAGCTTAAGGCTCTTCTTCTAGCGCTCAAACATTCAGAGCCAGGAACGCAGACTTTGATCGTCTGTGATTCGTATTACTGCGTCCAGTCATACAATGAATACCTCAATCATTGGATACTGAACGGGTTTAGAGATTCTAAAGGGAACACCATTAAACACAAAATATTGTGGGGAAGGGTGGCTGATCTTAAGGATAAGCTGCCATGTGTCCATGTAGTTCATACATTGGGGCACCAACGTGTAGGAATACATGTTGCCGGTAATACATTGGCTGACGAAGCAGCCAAAGCTTCAGTAGCTACGGCTTCTGTGGCTGCAGTGACTCGTTCTCGGACGAGGTTGGATAATGAAATACTGCTTGCCGTTAAAGCCTCGGCTGCAGACAAGCCCCTTCCGAAAGGATACCCTACGAACTATACATATCACATCAGTGCACAGAATGTTGCTTTTGCAACAATTCCAGATGTTGGTGATCAAGTGATCCCAAATGAAGATCAGAGATTAGAATTAATTACAGCTGCACATGAGGGTGTCGCTTCTGCACATGCTGGTATACAGGCCACTATCACCATTCTACAACAACGGTACTGGTGGCCTGGTCTATGCAGACGGACTAAACAGTATGTCCTTTGCTGTGACATTTGTCAGCAGATTAAGGGCTCGGCTATCAGACGCCCTCCGCAGACATCTCTCTTAGTGTCAGACAAACCACTCCATTGTGTGTACCTGGACCATTGTGGTCCTTTGCAACCTGATGGTGCATACAAATACATTTTAGTGGCTGTAGATTCCTGTTCTAGATTCCTGTGGGTATGGCCACAGCGGTCGGCTGACGCCCGGACTGTTATAAAAGATTTGCTGATCTTCATCGGTACATATGCGGTTGCAGCATTCCATTCGGACCAGGGCCCTGCATTTGCCTCTAAGGCTTTCAGGGACACCATGAGGACGATGGGTGTTGAACTCCATTACTCCTCACCATACCATCCCGAGGGAAATTAGGTCGTGGAATGACGGAATCGTGATCTAAAGCAGTCCTTAACAGCTCGAGTATTAGGTTCAGGCCGTAGTTGGTTACATCACCTATATGGGGTCCAGAGAGCACTGAATAATCTGCCAAGACGGTCCTTGAGGGACAAGTCTCCATATGAGGTTCTCTTTGGTACAACTATGTATGTTCCCGATCTTGATGCCCCTGGTATGGTGGCAGCAGAAACACCATTTGACATAAAAGAACGTCTCGCTGTTTTACAGGAGCTTCAACAATTCCGTGATGATAAATCATCTGCAAGCGCTGCCACCTTGGGAATAAGGGATTTGGCGAAAACTTCAACTGGCTGGATTCCTAACGTTGGGGATCTGGTTCGTGAGAAGATCGCTGTGAGAAAAGAGTTTGGTCCCGCATACAGAGCACCTGTACCGGCCTTGGGAATAAAAGGCACCAGGACTGTCACCCTTCCGCCATTGTCTGGTTCCAAATCAAACAGATTCATCTCCATTGATGACATCAAATTACACCATGTGGCCGATTCTTCACAGTAGACCATGAGGTCCCTTGGGTAGTTCCCGATCCCCTCTCACTACCCAACAGGACATCCCTCTACATAGTAGGATGACCATCGCTACTACTGACTATACAACTATGTCAGCTGCTGTTCCAGACACTTCCTCGACCATGGGGAGGGCAGAAAATGAACTTTTGTTGGTTCCTGTAACAACTTCGGAGAACAGACCGCTACAGGATTTGGCTGTATTTTACACGAACACTTCCACGACTGGTAACGTCATCTATCATGAACCTCCAAGACCAGTGGATGGGAATTCGATGAGTCCTATGTTTGCGGAGACTTCATCTGGCTATTTTGTGGACATTGATGATTTTTCTTCAGATTCATCCTCAACTGAGACTGACAAACTTTCCAGAGGTAGCAAGTTCTATCAATGGCTTAAAAAGAACTATTTGATATATCCATGGAACTATCTCTGGTTCTGTTTGACATTTATTGCATTGTTTTTATGGATTGGTTTTGTGACTGTTTTCTTTTTACTAATTAATGGTCACTATATTGCTGATCGCTCCTCAGTGGAGCCTGTTGATGTAATTTTAACACCGCATCATTCATCACATAAGGTCCGACGTGATTTGTCCCCTGTCAATATTACAGCTATTCCAATTTCTGATGGGATTGTTTGGGACAAAGTTCCGTTCGATATATACGGGCCTACAGAGATAATTCAAATACCATACGTGTTCAAAATTTCTATGTCTGATGTTATTACACCTAATGTTGCCTCTGATGATTGGGATGTCCAAACAGTGGATTCCATGTTAAATGAAATGAAGGACTACTCCGCTTTTGGAAGTGATGATGTATATGATTTTACAATGAATTATGGTGAAATGTTCTGCTATAATAATTGGGGACATCACTACCTGCACCGTGCAACTAGATATAGGCCTCTTTTTAACTACACACAATGGGAACATTGTTCAACACCACAGGTGGGGAGTCCACAGTATTACAGTGACAAATTCACATACTTTTCTGGGCATGATACAACGAAAGCTGAATCATATTATTTTAAATTACCTGAGACACACATTAGAAAACTGTTGCTAACAGATACCAAACTGATTTATTCAGATCCCTTTGTTTCCCGACTTTCAATTGAGGGTTATGAATATTGGAAGAACACTATCGATTTGAAGAGTGTATGGGGGACGCAAGATTGGCAGATACAGGGTAGGGAGGCTTTGTTTCGAGCTTGCTTAATTCCTGTGCAAATGATTTTTTTAAATGACACTGTTGAGCAGACATCATGTCTAGGATTAGCTAAAATAAAGGATCTAAACACGCCCAGTATCCCTACACCGACAAAATTTAAAGATTGGCAACACTTTCTAAATGTTTTAGAGGATAGGCTAGATGCATTGGTTAAGGGTGGTGACTATAATTCTTCACTTTCCAGTCCCGGGGGATGGTTGGTATGGCCCACCGATACTGATGAGTGTCAAAGGCGTTTTTTGAACTCTTCAGGGGGTTTTTCCATTCATAGACCAGACCCTCGCTTTTTGTCAGGTCAGCATGCTGGTATAATTACAACTTACAGTGTGGGCAAGCTGTGCCAACAATGGGTACAAACGAACACCTTAACAGCGGTGAAACAACACCTGAATACTCTTTCTGACAGTATAGACCTACAAGATTTCCTATTAGGTCCTAGAAAGCAACGCTCGAAACGGTTTTTATATGCCATGTATAATGAAATTTGGAAACTTTCTCAAATTGAGGCTGCTGCACGTTTACGGCAACTTGATAAAGAGAATTTGGAAAATACATTAGCTGTTGTCGACAATGGCATGAACACACTTTCCAACAGGATTTATTCCCTGTCGAATATAGTGTCCTCTGCTATTGATATCACTCAGACTGATTTGTCTCGGTTATATCATGGCCAAACACAGCTGCGTTCCATCATGCAGCTGAGTTGGGCATTGCAGACGCTGAAAAGTGGCCACATTCCTTGGAAATACCTTAATGGGAGTGAACTATTCGCTGCTTTTTATTTTTCCGGGGAACAAGTGACAATGGCTAAAAGAGAGGCTCATTTCAACTTGCTTCAAGTAGAAAAATTAGATAAGTTGCCCTTCACGGTAGCAGAGAGTCCTTCAACTATCTGGCTCTTACACGGCATTATTAATTTACCGTTTTCAACGTTTCGTTTCTCGAACTGCCTGAAACATCTTGCAGTGGGACGATATGAACGGCTAGGAGATAGCTTTATTAAGGAAGAGTGGGAGTTGCCCTTTGAGTATCGATGTCTGAACGGCGAACAAGAGGTCTTTCTTAGCGGAAGTGAATGTGAGACTAATGTTCGTAATTCCATGATATGCAAACAGGTGTCTCTTCACGGTCTTTGCAATGCGGGGGTCGTAAATTTGGCCTGTTTTCTGAAGGGTACTCCCGTCCCCTTGATTCGTTCAGTGTTTCATGTTCTTTCGAATGGGAGTTATGTTCTTCTGAGCGATGACAGCTGTTGCGGCTTGCGACCTGGAATTGCCTACGCAATCTCAGTCACGAAGGTCGTTACGTGTTGTGGCCATGTTTTGTTTCCCCCCACACGAGAGATACAAGTATCTGAAATGTGGCCCCACATTGATACTATTAATGTGAACTATGACAAGTTGAGTAGACTGAAGGCGCTATTGTTTAAAAAAAAGGTCGCCTTGACATCCGCAAAAGAGACGTATGCTCTCCAGGTTGCGAGATCATCAGCCGAGATACAATCCCTTTTAAATACCGATTTCCCCTTACACTTTGGAGAGTTGGTATCGAGAATATTCAATGCTTCAAGCACCACTGGGATTGTTCATTTCTTTAAGGCTGTCGGGTCTGGTTTCGTGTCCATCTTCCAGACTGTCTTCGGAGTCATCCCATCAGCCATCCATTCACTCTTTTCCAGTGTGTTTGGTGGCTTTCCAATTATTTTGGCTTTAATTGGCGGACTACTACTGCTATATTTTCTGATTCGCGGTGGTTGTTTCTTTCCAGCGACACAGAGCAATGGAGCCGCTCCCGTCAACCCCGCTGTGCCGTGAACGCATGGTTCAGATCTTCGGTACACCTTTGCTGGTGGAACTAGAGTTTGACTGGTCATTGTCATTCCGGCCTCTACTATGGTGTGTACAACCGGTGTTCCGCTGCATATGGTGTCTCTTTGAACATCTGCCTATGGTCTGTCTTGCTGTTGCACCGACATCTCCTGTGGACCACGAACTGCTGATGTCCCCGATGAGGGTTCATACACGGTCATGCCCCTTGAGACTGAGGTTGCTCCGCGAGGCCACCTATGAGCCTTCTGTTATACAAACTAACATGGATGAGGACGCTGCAGCGAGTGTCGATGCACCGATGAATATGGCTCACTTCTGCTCTGTGGATCCGTTTGTCCGCCCAGCTCTCAATTTCACTTCAGACGATGTTGACTCATTTTTGAGATCCTTGAATGGTGACTTCGATGACATTCTTCAAGATACTGCATATAGCACATAATTTGGTGAATTAGCTTGCCAGTTCCCGATTCTAATAAAAGAAGCAATTATACTTAAAAGTTTGCTATACTTGTCATGGTTGATATTAAAGTCTCTGAAATGTTTTTTAAGAAACAAATTTTATAACATGGCATTTTTTTTTTTTTTCTCTCTCGTTGAGTTTTTTGGCCTTTTAGTTCAGTAGCAGCTTTTTAGCGATTGGGTTTTCTTTACCTTCATCATACCTGTTACGGCAATGGGGAGGGTGTAGTGAATCCTAGTTTGTTTTAACGGGTTAACAGGAGTTAGCTTAGCCATAGGCTTGTAAACTCGTGCCCCCGTCACCCAGTGACTTTTAACCTACTTAGCTTGCTCTGGCTTAGTCCATTTAATTATTTATTTCCTTTAAAATGGCGGCCTTGTTTATAGTTAGGCCACTTGTTATGGGTTCTATTATCAGTGTCACTGCGCCAAGGCGTCAAGATCAAGCACGGAAGACAAACATACAGTAGGCATTCACACTTAGGGATTTTCCCTCTCTATACTTTCGAGGGATTGTTGATATTAATTGCCGTCCCAAGCATGCCTGTTATCTATTGTTATGAATAACACTTATGACAGGGGACCTTGTAGATCTGTATAAATACAACACACTTTTAGACAGATAATCAGAGGGATTCCGACCAGAGGGCATCGCCACCATCGCTGATACCGATGCTGCAGTCATCTTGACACTGATCCAGTCTTCGTGTCCCTGCGGAGTCTGAGATAGAGACCTCATTCCAAGGTAACAAGGGTTGGGGGCTCCTCTCATGGACACGGTTTTGGCAGATTAGGTTTAACGAACCCAGCTCTTCCTTTTTAGGTAGAAGGTTAGACCTACTCTCCTTAGGGTATTAGGGCTTATTCCATCTTTTACATATACATATATTTTTATCTTATATTGCATAATGGTGGGGGTCTTTATAACAATGACTCTCCTCTTTACTACACTGTTGCTTGGTATATTCATTATCCTAATCATTGCAGTTCATGCAACTTATCACAAATTGCAGTTATGTTGAATAAAAACTATTATAACTTTACTGCATCTGTGTTATTGCCTTTGTTTGTATGAGACATTATAAATCTGTGAGAAAAGGGTAATTTCCGTTTAACCACGACAACCCTGAGATATTGTATTTTGAGTCCATACGTAAGCGACTGCTACAAATCACCTTTTACTATTGTGTTTTCGGTGAGGTACTGCTAGTAAGCCGGTAAGGTTTGGACAACAGTTACAAATAGTTGTAGGAAGAGACCTAGTCACCTACGAACGAAAGTACTGTCATCCTGAGACCAGCAGTCTTGCTCAAAGCAAGAGTCCAAACTACAGCCCTCACTGCCGGACGGAATGACACCACATTTGGCATAAAGGTAGTTGATTTGTCAAACGGTGCCTAAGATATAGGCAAGTAAACTAGATCCTAACTATAACAACCTACTGGCGACCGTCAGTATATATTTATTGTGTATATATATATATATATATATACATATATATATATATAATTGTTAAGGCACCTGTGTAGTAAAAGCATGCATGGTAAAGGCTGTAAAGGCTGCATTGCAAAAGCTTTGTGTGATAAACGCTGCATGTAAAGGCTGTTTCCCTATGTAGTATTTCCAGGCTGCCCAAGGGTTCCTTTTAATCACCTGGTGTCATAGTCCCCCTGCAGCCTATGCTATTCGATCATGAAGTGCAGAGGTTACTGGGATACTGCATACTAAATGAGGATTACAACCCTGCTTATTTAGCATTCGCTGTCTCAGTAGCCAATACCCTTTATAAGAATACAGCAAGGACTGGCCAGAAGCAGGTGACTAAAGTGAGCCTTGCTTTGGGTCACTCCAGACCGATTTGGGTCCCCTGGCCATTTTGACCTCTCCATGGTCTTTTGTTGCAGTTTACTAAAAAAGGAGCCATGTCTGCAGAATTTTTATGACACTCATGGAGCTGTAGCGCAACATGTAACTTACAGGCTGTGGGTTCCAACAATTGTTGATAGTGTCAAAGATGGCCAACAGAAGACACCACCCTCCTGTTCACTGTAAAGTTTGGCTTCCTGCTCTCTCCAATGTAGAAAGGTGGCATTTCCACTACAGCTAGGGCCAGAAAAGCAGCGTCATTGAACAGAGTTGCACTAAAAAGTTCAAAGGGTGTGTGAGATTAGGCAGATGCTTCATCCATAGGAAAACAGGAAGGACTGATAGCAGCTCAAAGAGAGGACAGAAGTAAGGGGAGAAGAGGGGTGGAGGCTCGGTGCCAACCTAACACCTTATTGAAAGCGCAAAATGCAAACTTCCACAAGATGCAATCATCTAATGTAAACCGGGACAGACAGCCCAACAATAGCTGTAGGAGAATGGTCACAACAATCCAATGGCTGAGGTGGAAGGACCCAAATCACACTCTCACTGTATGTACACAGCAAGAGATCATTGCTTATAAAAGATGTTTTAAAAATAGTGTCTTCTGTATGAACATTGCCTGAAGGTGACTTTTTGGTTTAAAACGAATGACACATTCACACATCCGGAGCTTAGTCTTTCTTGTGTATTAATTCCCTAATGTGAGGGTGTGATTAAATAACATTTTTGAACAATCAATATAGTTTTATGCTAAACGCTGCAATTAAGATCTTTCTATGCTCAATCAGTATGTTAATAAGACATAAATAATATATATCCTGAATGTTCAGTCAATTTAAATAAATTAGCTTCAACAAATTAATTCATTATTTTGCATTTGAAGAGAACATTCTGCAAAAAACACATGATAAACTCTGGTTGGAAAGCTATATTGTGTAAAGAATGGATGGTTTCCTTACTGCAGATTTTCTTGAAATGTTGCCGCTTGCTACTGGCTTGCTAATCAATAATACGTGACGGAGCTGAATAAGTCTTGGCCCCATCAGTGGAACTTTGCTCATCTATGTCCTCTTTCCAGCTAAATACCCGGTCAAGCATTGTTCAAAGAGGACTTGCTTTACAATTGAAATTGCTCTCTATCTAATCACCCTAAACTTTGCATGCACTGAGAAGGACACAGCCCCTCCCCCTTTCAGCCTTCACTCAACAGATTCACCCCAACCACTTACAACCTGTAAGGTGAGCCATGCCTTAAGTACACCTTGTATGAGCAACAAAGTACACTTGAAGCGCTGAAGAGAGTAGAGACACTGAAATCTGGTATTGGCCACCTAGTCACCCATGCTCTCACATTGGCACTCAGGTGCCTGGTAATCACTGCATTTCCAGCCTACAGCACAGAGCCACAAGCAAAAGAGGGTACGGAGTGTCATGCAGGACATCAGACTGAAGCAGAGTCCTACACTCTAGGTAACCCTGAAATATACAACACCCCGTAGCATGACTTTTTGGAGGAGAAAGGTGCAAAGAAGAAAGAATGGATACAACAATTTTGTAAATATATGTGAGGAAGCAACAAATACAACGTCAACAGCCAGCAGGAGAAGTGGGAGCCCAAAACAAATGTGGGATTCCCTTGAGATATAACCAAGAAGTACTCAAGAAGAGAACCCAGAGGTATACTAGAGACACTAAGGGCCTGATTCACAAAGGTACATGTATACATTTCTGTAAGTTTACAATTGTTTGCTATTCCAAATTGTATTTTACTTGTAGTACCGTCCTACCATTTTATGTATGAAGACTCTGCAGTTGTAAAGATTCTACCATTAAAATACCTTTGTGAATATCTGGACAGTTAGGTAGGCGTGTGTCCCACAGATAATATGACCAATCCAGGTTTGGATGACTGGGCCGCCTAGAGCCAAATAAAAAAGCAAAAACCTATATGGAACCCATACGAGCCAAAACAGAAGCATGAGAATAACATAGAGGCTGTGATGTCCTCACAAAGCAAAGCAAAACAGATTTTTTTCAGTAGCAGGAGACCCATGACACCTCAATGGAAAGGGTCAGGTAAAGTAAAAACACCCACACCTGCCTTGCAGTATTCTTGAGTTAATAAACTAATATATCGAAGTTAGCAAACATACAAGGGCATTACAGTAGTACCACTCACCTACTACAAAATGCTATTCATAAACCAAAAGGCAGAAACCTCTGCCTCCCCTATCTTTTCTGTGTGGTGGTCTTGCCCAAAGATATGTATACGTTTTATTAGGAAATGTGGGAGGGGCAAGGGAGAGTGAATGCAATCCCCACTCAGCCACTACATTTATCTGCATGTTGCTGCAGTAAATCTGAGTGTGAGCTCCCTTAAGACTAGTTGGGAGACCCTTCGTATCCAACCGTCAAGTTAGTGTCATCTTTTTTTTATTCAAATGTGGCCCAATGAGGCCAAAATTTCAGTGCCAGATATACAAAGTGGAGCAATGCATCCATTGCACCACCTTGTAACTCCTTGTGTCACATTATGCCTGCACCAGGCATAATGTATGCAAGGGGGTGTTCCCCTGTTAGGAGGGCCGACAAAGTGGTGCAGAGAAATCTAAAAGACTTCTTTGCATCATTTGTTACAGCTTTTTTAACACCTGCTCAGAGCAGGCATTCAAAGGGGGCCCGCCATTGTTTATAATGGGCCCTTATGTACTGTTCAGGGTTAGCGACAACATACAACATTGTTGTGCTATTTCCCCCTACCCTGCACATTTGTGTGCCATATTTTAAATGCATCGCACAAATGGTTGCGGTAGGGAGCGCTAAAGGGTGTGAAAAAAGTGGCAGTGCACTGAGTGGAATGCCACTTTTCTTCAATCTGCCCCTTAATTTCTCAAAATCTGCAGAACAGAATTAGACCAAATAACAAAAAGCATACTTTCTCTGTCAAAATCTAGCTTTCTGCCAGATTTGATGTAATTCCATTCAGCCTTTTGGGCAGAAGCAGTTTCTATAATTTCTATGGAAATTGCACGAGAAGCCATGTTTTGAGACACCCCTTTCTCTCAACCCCTGCATGAAAGAATTCCCTGAAAGCTTCCAGTCGGCTTAACTTTTTTCTTTTGGAAAGATTTGTAAAGATTCATCAAATGGTGCCAATGTTATTAGCAAAAAAAACTCTCTTCCTATGGAAGTCTGATCTAACTATACCTACCCTGTGGCAAGTGTCACTGTGTAGTTATAGTAAGGGCTGCTTTTCCATAGGAAAATTATTTTTGGGATTGCTGATAACTTCGGTGCTGTTTGGTGAATCTTCACGAAAATGTACACCAAAAAACGGTTAAACAACAGCTCCTTTCTGCTAAGTTTTTTGGGTGATCTGTCAAGCGGAGGCTGAGAAATGGGCAGAAAAAAAAGGAGGGTCCATGCAATATTCCGTAGGAAAACTGAACAGTCCTAGAGCCAAAATGGCTGAATGAAATTACACCAAACTTACCCGAACACTAGGGATCAGATTTGTCTAACTTTCACGCAGTGCAATGTGGCAATCTACCTTGTTGCACTGCGGGAACGGGAGAGGGCAGGAATGCACCATATTTACCAATCCAGGGCCCATATTTCTACTTTTTGACACAAAACTGCGCCGGCGCAGTTTTGCATCAAAAATATTCCCGCCGGCTAACGGCATTTCTGTGCGCCGTGCAGGCGTCAAATTTATACTTTGACGCACGGCGGCGCAAACCACAGGTGTAAGTCATTTTTTTGACGCACACCGCAGCGTCAAGTCATAAAGCAAAACAACGTTAACGCGGTGGAAATGACTGTGGGTCGATTTACGACACCGCACACCAGATATGCGGCGTTGATGCAATAGCATCAAAATTCCCTGCGAAGACAGCCATTTCAGCAGAGGAGAGCCAAAATGGATCCCAGATGCCTGTACAGACCCCAGGAAGATGACAACTGACCAGGAACCAGTCAGGAGGACCCGCACAAGACCCAGGAAAGTTTGAAGAAGAAAATAAAATATTGCTTAAGTGCAGAGGAGCATAAAATTCTGGTTAAAGAGGTGACGGAACACCAGCACCAACTGTTTGTCACCTCAAAGTCGCCAATCAGTAGGAGAGAGGCAATATGGCAACAAATTGTTAACAAGATTAACAGTGTGGCAGAAGTACGCAGAACAGTCATCGAGTGCAAGAAACGCTGGCATGACTGCAAGCGCAGGACCAAGGAAAAGATGGCCAGGAACAGGAAGGCAGCCCTGCAGACTGGAGGTGGGAGCCCAGCACACCAGGAGGCCCTGGACCACATGGAGGAGATGGTCGCAGCCATCATCCCTGAAGAGATCGTCACAGGGATTCAAGGACAGGACAGGGCAGACTACCAGGAAACAACACAGATGCAGGATAAGTCGCATGGGGAATTAAAATGCACAAATTACAACTGTAAGCGGGGGGATACGGACCACAAAATGCATGGAAGTCATCATATACATGGAGTGGCATGGGTAAAGGGGTTTGGCATGGGGAATGGGCTGCACAGCGAGAAGGTGGGGCACACCATTACACTACACCAACATCAGTCCCATGGGGGCATGCTGCCATGCCAAACGATGGAGCAAAGGTAAAGCCATGCCAGGAGGGAAGGGCACAACGTCAAACTGACATCCCGGCACACATCAGCCACTATACCCCCTACAATATCTAGGGCCCAATTAACAACCTCTAGCCATACCGACAACTGGAATGTAACAGTGACAACAGTTGCCACTACCACCTCTGCTCTGTGTGCAGCTCAAGTAGCCAATGGCAGTAACGTCCCCATGGATAATACACACATAAATTAGAGGGTTGAGGATGACAACTTCAACAATCCCCTGAAACAAGACAAATGTTCCAGTCCTGTCAATTGTGAATGCCCATAGTTGCCACAAACATCAGCCAATGTCATCAACATTAGGAGCTACACAGCACTAAGGACACAACCATGCTGCATATGTCATTGTCCATCCTGTGCCTGGGTGACAATGCAACATCCCAAATGTCATACTGCTCAGACAACAGCATTGAGGGGGAGGGCACATGTAACTGGTCACTGACATACACCTGCACAGTCAGAGGAGAAAATAGGACACTGCTACGACTATCAGGGCAATCCAATCTCCACACATTCCCCAACATCAGCTGTACACCTTACCAATGCTAACATCTATATCGTGCCATAACGATGCTATGCCTAGGATACGCTACATGTCAACTACATACAAGTGGATGTGAAAGACCAGAGAATGGGGCAGGTCCAGATTGTTAAGTGTGCTGCTAGTGCCATCAGAGCACCCACAGCCAGTGAAAGGTCTCACCATGAGAATGGATGTAGACGGAGGCTTGAGTAGGACAAGAAGGTGGCAATTCATTATTTGGCCTAAAACAACACTAGAGGAGATGATGCCGACAAGTCTATTAACTTAATACAATACATGTGACATGCAGGTGGGCCATAGGCCTGGCAGAGTGCCCGTCTGAAAGACTGGAGCAATGAACAGGAAACAAGATCACAATGTGAATTCATCACAAGGCAGGCATGTCACATCACCAATGCCACAACACAGACACACTAATTGTACCCTATTCCATTACAGAGGATGATGGAACTCCTGTGGATATGCCTGTCCCAGAATACCCTGATGACATGGATGACGAGCTGACAAACATCCCCCAGGAGAACATCCAAGATGTCCTTGGAACCCTCCAGACCCCACCTTCAGTCACAAGGTGGAGCACAGAACAAGCAGCCATTACAGAGGACCCACCCACCACCCCAATTGTAAGACCTTCCAGCTCCAATACAGCTGAGGACTCAGACGACACAGGCACCAGCTTTGAGAGAACTGTAGTCGGAGTACAGCGGGAGCTGGCCAATGAGGTGCGGGTGGGGATGCAAACTATGGCAGCCAGCCTAGAGGGGGTGCGTTCATGCATGATGTCATCTGCAGATCAGGCAGCAGCTATGCAAGGGTGAACAGCTATCTTAAAGCAAGTAGAAAAAAGGCTGAAGGAAATCAGCACATCTGTAATACAGGTGACTCTACACCTACAACAGAAATCCTGTCAACGCGTGCACGAATGCAACATTGAACCCCTCAGGGCCGACCTGACTGCCTACCATAGTGATGTGGCTTCTATTCTTAAGAATCAGCAGATCCTCCTTGCAGCAGTACTGCCCTTAAGACCTGCACAGGTAGCAGCAACCGGGATGTTTGACTCCACGTCTTCTAACACTGAGGTGTGGGTTACCCCTTCACAACCACTACCACCAAGAACAGAGGAGGCAACACACACATCAGAAGAAGAAGACATGGAACAGATCACCTTCACACGGAAAAGTACCCGGAAGCACAAGTCCCTGCCACATGGCCAACTATTTCCAAGGACCAGCGCTTTGTAACATGCCAGTCTTACAACAACTGTATCCAATGACTGTTCTGCAAACCACTGTTAATTTTGTCATCCTGCCCAGTGATTGTCTCTCACTTGCTCATTGGCAAGTCCTGTCCCTCTGCACTGTCTGACACATCACCCCAGCATGTCAAAAGCATTTTCCTTTACCACTTGTGTAGGATCACAATGGAAGATGTCACTATAATGGACTCACAATCATGGACAATATACATATAGCACTACAGCACTTTTCAATAAATAGCACTTACACAACAAATGTGTCTCTGTGTAATGTGACACATCAATGTGCAGTAGATAACTGAAATGTGCCTCCTGTCAAATTACGTAGCTTGTCAATACAACTGTCCTGAAATTATGCAGTCAGATGACTTTGCACAGTGGCTAGGATTGCATCATACTCTGCCCTTCCTGAGGGTAATATCTGACGAAGAGAGAAAACATACACCATCATGCTGTGTTGGACAGAATAATGCTTCCTCAAGGGATATGTAAGTTATCAAATAGTGGCAGCTAAATGTTGTCACCATGCAATACTAACACATAAAACTGTGCCCGCAAATCTAAGCAAAACCTCAAAAAAATGCATGAATGAAGGTGTCTGAGTTTCCATCCAAATAAGTAATCATGCTGAACAGTGTCACAAATGATGTCTGTGAGTCATGAAGACGATACTACAAGAGTGCTTACAACCACTCACCTTATAAGGGTGTCCTTGAACATCACACTGCAGTCAGACCTAAAATAGGTCCCCCAATACCAAATCCGGAAGCACTGTTTGTGACTTTGAAAACATACTTATTGACAAAAACACGTTGGGATCCATATTAACTGTGATTGGTGGTTGCAATGAATGGTGGAATCTTGCAAGGTAGCTCTGGGGTACCTGCCAATCTTACAGCTCAGTTGGGATTTGTTTGTAGCATAGGTCACAAATGTAACAGAACAAAATTCATGTGCACATATGCCAAGGCCCTGATCAACAAGCATTTAACACATACTGTAAAGGGTTCACTATATATTTAATAAACAGAAGAGGAAACTCGGGTAAAAGTCTTACCTACCCTAATCTACCCTGACTACTCATTACCCACAACTGTC
Source organism: Pleurodeles waltl (assembly GCF_031143425.1). Classification (NCBI taxonomy): domain Eukaryota; kingdom Metazoa; phylum Chordata; class Amphibia; order Caudata; family Salamandridae; genus Pleurodeles; species Pleurodeles waltl. The sequence goes on from NC_090439.1 coordinate 82,849,914, forward strand.
CCTAACTAACCTAAGCTAAACTTACTTATCACATGTAACGAAATGTTGTAAACATCAACCCCCTGCCCCCCTTATGAGACGGGATACATGGAGGACAACAGATACTAACCTAAACACATATTATCCTATACTAAACAAATATATATTTTTTTGTATTTTTTAATATTTGTTAATGTTTTTTTTTGTAAACACACAAGAACCCCAACATAGCCCAACACACTCAAAAAGAAAAAATAGAAATAATCAGGACCCCTCACCCACTAACACTAACTAAACTAACAGCCTATACTAACCTAACACTAAGCCCTCTAAACCCACTAAGTATAAGATCAAGGAAAGAGAAGGGAGGGGAGGGAATCATGTCCATTTTAAAAGTCTAGAGGTTGGCCCTCCTGAGGGTCCGCTTTATGGACCGCACAAGCCTGTTCATATGGCGAACATCCCGCTGCAGGTGACTAATTTTCCGTAGGACACGGTCCATTTTTCTGTGCATTTCCTGAAAAGCTGAAGGGTCAACTGTAGCAGCTGGGGCAGTCTGGGTACCAGCTGAGGATGTGTGTGGGCATGTAGAGTCTATGCTTGTGGGCTGCCCTGAAGGTTTTCCACTGCTAGGGCCTGGAGTAACTGCAGACGTTGGGACAACAGTCCCAGCTATGTGTGGTGCCACCTGGGTGGAAGTGGTGGTTGTGCTGGTGGTGGCTGTGGTGGGCAAAGTAGGGCCACCCTGTAGGAAAGCCCTCCATGCTCCGGAGGCCCCTTCGTTCCGGTATCTTCGGGCCATCCGTCTGAATCCCGACACTACCAGCAGGAGATGCTTGTAACGCATTGCCCGCCTCTGGAACTCACGGACCTGGATGGGTGTCATGTTCGCAGCTGTGAAGACAAAGGCAAACAATTTACATTAGGAACTGCATTGTGTGAAATGGCACAAGAAGTAAATCAGACAGTACATCTACTGTACTTGTAACAGTTCATATCATCATACAGATCATTGAATGTCCCTGAGGAAGTACATGGCAGGCCAGCCTACAAAGGCCGTATCACACATAGCACATCCAAACCCTACAAGATGGGTAACAACTGGCACTAATTTGGCATCAGAGTTCTGCCAGTTGTCAGCTAACAATCATGCAGCACATCCTGCGCCAATGCCAGGGCTACAAATGTCAGTGTACAGGATGGAAATCTAAAGCCACATGATCTGCAAGTTGTAAATGGACTTGCTAGTATAGTACTCATGTGCTATACCTGAATGTGTATACTAGGTTCCGACCATAGATTCACTGATTTAAATGTCTGTGTAACATACTGGTAGCATCAGTCCTAGGTACACTATTCACAAACCCATGCCTGTTTTGAGGGTGGGGGTGGATAAACAACTAACAATTTCAAACAAAATGGACACCCAGGAGTCTATAGAAAGCTGGACATGTGTTTGGCTCTACACACACACCACAGGTAAGGTCTATCAACAAACCCTTGACCAAATCCTAGCGCCATACATGTCAGGAAATGCAGACCTTTGTCCACATCATATACTTCCAATATGCATGAATTACAACAGACACAGAGTTGCAAGAACACCCATGGTCATGATATGCATGCACACCTAGGCCACTGCACTCAAGTGCCACATACTTGTAGCACTACATGTGGAGCTACATGCTGCTAGGAAGTTCAACCTACAGTTTAATAAGTACTTTGGTGAATAGGGAAGCAGAAGTCTGTGGGTAAGCATTTTGCAGTCCCAATCTGGGAGAATGTGGGTCTGACAGGCAGACTAAATCTGAGATCAGTTCCAGTGCGACTCTTGTTGATACAAGTGTTATCCACATGACTCACCCCAGTTCTCATTTCGAGGCCTACAGGAATGACCTACAATCCCTAGATAATACAATAGGATAAGCATTGGCCAACTCTAAAATGGTGAGAAAATTAAATCCCACTCATGGAACAAGACAAATGATGGGCCAGCACTTCATACTTTGCTATGTTTTCAACACACAGGAGTCCATCACACATCACCAGCAAACACAACACATAACAGACATAAGCCACCTCTCCCACAGTGTAGGGTGCCGGTCCACCTGTAAGGCATTGAAAGAAGAAATGTGCTCAAAATCTGTGCACTGACCAACAATTCCAAAGACAAAAACTATGTGTAAGATGACATAAGTAATTAAAGCAATTTAGACTTGATGATACTGCATCCAATATAGCACGGCTAACATGTACATAGCATGGGTCTCCTGTGACAATTACACACATATCTGCACACATGTAGTGGCCCTAACTATCATGTGGTGTCAAACATGCTCCTTCATTAGTGAGCAGAAATAATAATGGAGTGTATTCGTCTCATCACGTGCATCCAAGAGAGACATCCAAAGCCTGGTTCCTTGAGGACTGCATTACCAGTCAAACAGCCTATGTGGCCATGACACATTTATGACACATAGGTACAATGTACAGAGGGGCAGGGACTTTTGTAAGCCCTCATGTTGTTACAGTTTCTTCATTTGATGTGGCCCAGCTATGGTGATTTGCACCAGCCATAGAGATATGAACGCATGTGCATACCTTTGGACTGCCATACCTAATTGGAATGTTGCACTACAAACTCCAAATACCAGTCTAAGATGTTATCTGAGGGCACCTTACATCTTTTCCCTATGTTTTCAAATCCAGATCTGACATGTATCCAAAATGATGAAGGACCACAATAATCCCTAACATTCATAGAAATTCCAAAAACGCTTTCCTTACACACTTACCAATGAGACATATGTCTGGGCCACATTGCTATCAACAATTGACGTGAAGCCATAACTCATTTTCTGCATCAAGTAGTGTTTCTAAAGTCAGTCTAGCTATTGCATCAACAAAGGTTGCCAATATTTTAGTAAATCTATATTTCACTGGCAAATGTGACCTATATAGACATGATTGGCTCCTATTTTGTGTTGCTCTCTGGCACAAAGGAGGCACCAAATTACATTAAGCAAAAGTATTCTGTAAGTTTGCAGAGCATGTGCTTCCTGACAGCTAGCAATTGTGGTCCTTCACATAGTCTATCAATGACCCTGTATGTTTCCGCAGCATTCCACACAGTCAGCAACTTAGCAGGCAGATATTGTGCAAATCACCTGATGTCATTACAGAGCTTTTAATTGTGCAGATTTACATGATTTGTACTCACCAACAGGGCCACAAATCACTATTCCCAGGTGGTCCAGCAGATCTTGCTCCCTGGTGATGAGGTCAGCTCAGCGGTGCTTCAGCTGGTGGTCATTCCTCTGGCTCACATACACGCGCTGCAAGTGATGCAGCTACTTTCCCCACCGGATTCGTCGCTCCTCAGTGTGATACCCCTGTATCACCCTGCCCCCTGCCTCGATCATCAGTGGGAGGAAATGGCACACCAGCCATATAAACCCCCTAAGCTCCTCCTCACCCATCCTGCAAAGACGTGGCCTACCCAACATCTCAGCACCGAAAAGGGGAATAGGGGAATAGGGGATAAAGAAGAAGAAAGGATAAAAGGGGGAAAGTAGAAGTACAAAACATAAGTAAACTTAACAACTAAAAGAGCCCAACTGTCTGCAAACTAGCACTACCCACAACAGACTCCCCCAAACAATAAATACAATACATTACCGGACAATTGTGAACAAAACACCCACAGACAGTATACAACAACAATATTTATTTCACAAAGTAACAAGTAATGTAGCACACAGGACACAAAAGCACAAAATCACTGGACAACACTTAGAACACAGCCACACAGTCTAGAAGAATCACAGACTGTAAAGTGAAAGTGAAAGTACACCCACTGTACATAATCTGTAAACAGGATATCCTATTACATCACTTCCTGCATAAAATGGCTACCGCTTTTATCGCTATGCGTCATATTTTTTCACGCATACAGTATGTGCGTCATATTTTTCGACGCACAGGAGTGAAAATTAGGCTGCATCCAAATAATTGTAAATAGTTTTAACACTTAACCAATTTTCAGGGCATTATGTGTTGTTTTTCGGGAATAAGCGTCATTTTTTTATGCTTGTGCGTCATTTTTTTATGCGTATGCATGAACTGTTTTAGGGTATTTTTTCCATTTTAATGTAATGTTACATTTGGGACACAACGGAGATAGGCTGATTGCACCCACTTTGGTGTTGATGGTGTATGTTCACATGTGAGACATCATACTGCAGCGGACCATGACCCGATACTTCCTTAACAGGTTTTTGACGCTTGGCTGACGCACTAGTTGACCATATGGGTGTCCTACATATATGTATTGCACAATTTGGGCTTATTTGGCATCAGGAGAGGATAGCAAGGTGACGCACATGAGTACAATACCTCAATGAAGGTGACGCACATGAGTACAATACCTCAATGCCTATGGCTCAATGTGTGTGCAGTGGCTACTAATGTATTAGTCGACCCAGTGTGTGTGCATCACAAGATGCATTATTGCAAATATGCTTGAAATGAATGTGAAGTCAATGTGTCCAAACCTTAGATGCAAGTCATTGTGGAAATGAGAGAGGACATGTGCTAATCATACATGTAGCAACATCTGTTGTGCGCACTTCCAAGATTTTGTGTAACATAGACACCACAAATGACAAAGCATGCACCAGATAGATGGCAGACGCTTGTTCATGTCAATGGTCCACAAGTTGCCCATCCCATGTCCTAGATTTTTGGTAACTGCTTCCTAGGCATGTGTTGGTGAACCCACAGTGAATCAGGCAAATGTATAGACGAAGCGGGTACCATGTCATTGGCCCAGACAGCCAAAGGTGAACCACAAATGTAATATGAAGCCACAGTTGTGGTCATATGATGGAGCCACAACTCTCCAGTGGCAGTGGTGGACCAGCAGACGAGGCAGCACGTGTCCACATATTTACAGTGATCAATTTCACAGAGGTTTCTTGTTCATGTGTGTGGTCCAATGTTGATCCTGTATATTTTTAGGGGTGTATGTTGTCACAGTTACGTCCAGGTCTCATCATGAGTCAGTGGCAGCTATTCCTGTATCTACTGAGTATCCTTCGGAGATCAATGTGAGTAAAGTCGATGAGGACATGGGAACCTATATGGGGATGGTTCCACCCTGTCACTGAAGACATGTTATGAGACTGTCAACAGGGCAACCTTGGTGTGCTGAGTGAGATAATGTCTCAGGTGTCATGTTCCAGGCAGGTGTCATTACAACATTTGTACACAGGTTGGTCTCTAAAATTCCCACTGCATCTGGGAACATCATAGCCTCGGTGCTGATTATTCTCGCAGCTATTCACCACGCACGGCCATCAATATGTTGTGAGCAATGTGATTCAGCGTGTGAACTGTCAGGGTCCTAACATGTGTGGACTTTTCATGGACTTTATCAGAGGTAGCTGGTTTTGCTGGAGGCACCGTACCCAATCCCTGCATATGGCCCTGGTACACTGTCACACTTTGTCGTTCATGCATACATATGACCCAGACAATGGATGGGCCATGATTTTGGTATTCAAAGACAATTTTACAAATATGGTACAATTAAAAGGCAGGTGATGCTATACAATGTATTTGGGTATGCTTTGATGAAGCACATGACAAAATAACCTCTGAGGAAATTGAGGTTTGGTAAAGCAAGTGTGGTACATATGTAGCCACACAGAATCTTTAAGGTAACGCACAGACAGGTGCCAGTCAGGCTGACAGGATGCAGGGTATATCTGGATCCAGCAATTTCATAAGTTACATAATCAGTGGTCTGACTAAGAGTGGTTGGAGGAAGAACAATACAGTTGACATGGAAAACTGTGTATGTCCTATGTTTTTGAAGGTGACACATGAACCCAAGGGCTGTGTTACACGGCTTAATTACTAGCAATGCATAACGGTGTATTTGACAAAATGGCAACTTCTATGCTGTTCCAGGCATCAGCAGGGGCAGTGCATGTTCAAATGGGTGGTGTGCATGGAGCTGCTCACAGGTGTGTGCTGCATCGGTTTTTCACAAGTCCTGTATGTGATTATTGAATTCAAATGGCCAACAGTACCTTTCACATGGGAAGCAATCTACAGGTGCTAACAGGGCTTAGAAACTACAAGCCAGTGTATTAATTGACCTGACGTCCATGCAGTCAGATGTACTATGACAATGGCATAACATAGGAAAGGGTATAGGACACAGGATTACTATTGTTTGTCTGTGTGTGTAGAGGAGGGAATATCGGGGTACACATATTACTATTCCAGGGACCTCTTCAGACAGGTGGGTTATGACCAGGAGCATGGGTGTGTCAGGAGTTAGGAAATGGGCTGACATGTACATGGAATGTCATGTGTGCAATGCTTGTCATATGTGTGGCACTTGTGCTGTCTATGTTCTGCTTATATGGAACTCTAGTCACAGATACTCCTTGCAAAGATAGGTGCTGTTCGACTTACTGCTGTCAAGGGTCTGGTCATACATTCCTGTTACCAATGCAATAACACATCAACTGCCTCATGTATGAGGCTTGTTTTCCCCTTATTGAGTGATGGTGTCTTAGTTGTGTGCCATATGCTGCGATGAACCATGTTTCCAACATGTATGTGTGAATTAGGTGTGGTCCTCTGCTATTGCCCTTCAAAGGTGAAATATACAGGACATATGTAATTTACAGTGTGTGTGTATTTGACTGTTGTATGATATGCATCACAATTGCTCTGGAATTTTCTGTGTCCTGATCGGTATATCAGCTATGCTCCATGAGGCTACACTCTTATTCTGATAGTTAGAGATAAAGGTGAGCAAAAATGATTGCCCAGACCATGATATGGTGATTATTATTGGTGTTTATTTACAATAGTTAATACAGTGGTGATGGTGATTATTTTTAAAATAAATTGTTCACAGTATGTTGGCTCCTACGCAATCCAACAGCTGTGTTTTGTTGTTCCCCCTCATGTTGCAGGCCACCATCCTTCTCTTCCTCCTCTTCAAGCATGTGTGGCTCTGGTTCCAAGAGGGGAATGTTCCTTCTTATGCAAATGTTGTGCAGGATGGCATATGTTAGAATGATCTTACAGACCATTTCAGGGGAATATAGGAGGCTACCACCAGTGATGTCAAGGCACCTGAATCTCGACTTGAGGATGCTGAAAGTCCTCTCGACTATGCTGCATGTCCTCCTATGTGAGTCATTGTAGGCACGCTCTGCTGCAGTGCTTGGGTTGCCAAATGGTGTCATGATCCATGGCTGGATCCCATACCCCTGATCAGCTGAAAGAGAAAATTATTGGGATCATGTTGATGTAGCTTTCCCCATTTATATCACCTTGCATGGCAGTAGTTGTCTTGTGTTGTCTGTGACTCTTTTGTGTTGTTGTGTTGATTGCTAGGCTTGTAGGATGTACCATCTGCATTGTGTTGTTTCCTTGGCTGAATGAGTGTTTGGCTGCTGACCGGTTGTCAGCAGTATGTTTGGGATTTGCAGTACAGTGTGCACTCCCTAGCATTGTGACTTGTGATACAGGTGTCCCTATGTCTTCATTGGGGGTGAGATGATAGTTCCATACTGTGGCGGGGATAGGCGGTACTGAGGAGTCGGAGTCGTAAGTAGTGTAAATACAAGGGTTTTATTGGATTTAAGGTTGGTAATAATAACTGGTACTGAGTGATCCTGGCCGTTCGGTTAATTTCCTCTTCTTCGTCTCTTGTCCCTGTTGTCTCTTCTCTAGGTCTTCTGATGGTGACAGTTCTTGGGGCCTCCCAGGTGAAACCGGAAACAGAAACACAGCAGGAAACGAAGGTAAGTCTTTTGGGGATTTCTGGGGTTGTTTATGTGTAGTCATGCAGGGGGAAAGTGTGGAAGAATGGGGTAAGGGTGATCAAAGATAGCCCAGTAGTGAGGTTGTGTAATGGTAAAACAAAACTAGTGACATTCAACACCTCGCTAGTGCTGGCCCCGTAGAGATTAGTGTTTTATGTCTTTTTCCCTCTGGGTCCTTTCATACATGCTCTCTTTTCCCACTCCCCTCCCTTCCTCCCCCTTCTCCCCCTTTCGTTTTACAGGTAAGATCATGTTTTCCCTGTCCTTGTAACAAGGACCGTACCTTAGCAAGCCACGACCCTCCAGGGTCATGGCGGCAAGCGCTCGTCTCGGGGGTTCGACTTCCCCCTTCTTCGCGTTTCTGCAGGACTTGCGGGTCTTCTTCCTCCAGTTTCGGCATCTCCCTCGCGTCTCTCGCCCTCGGCGTCTCAAAGGGAAAAACCTCCTCTCCTTCTCCCGAGTCCATCTTTTCTGTTTCTGCGGGCCTCCGGAAATGACCTCCGTACACGTCAGTCGGCGTTCCCATGTTTCCATGGGAACGCGCGAGATGGTCCGGTGTGACGCGTGCGAGGCGCCAGGCCGCGGCAGAGGTAGGCATGGTCGTGGAGACCCGTCTACACTCCCCATCCCACAATCGGGACTGGTAGAGGACCGAAGAGTCGGGGAACCGTGAAAGATAGTCCGCAGGGCCTTGTTGGGAGCCAGGAATGTGGAGTACCTGAAAGGTAAAAGGCTGGAGCTCCAGAAACCATTGTAACACCCTGGAATTTGTGTCTTTATTGGAGGCTAACCAGGTCAACAGGGCATGATCAGTATAGAAAATATGAAGGGACGTCCCAGGAGATAATACCGTAAACTTTCCACAGCCCATTTAATCGCCAGGCACTCTTTCTCAATAGCAGGGTAGTGACATTCCCTAGGAAGGAGTTTTCTACTTATAAAAACAATGGGATGTTCATACTGATCAACGTTGGGCTGAGTGAGAACCGCACCTAAGCCAACGTTGGAGGCGTCCGTACATAAGTGGAAGGACTTGGAAAAGTCTGGACAAGTAAGGACGGGTTTGGTTGTGAGGGCCCGTTTCAAATGCTCAAAGCTGTGTAATTGTGAGTCGTTGAAGAAGGGTAGCTTAGAGGCGTACTGTTTTTTTAAGACGTCGGTGAGAGGGGAGGCAATCGTAGAGTACTGGGGAATGAACCTCCGGTAGTACCCCACTAAACCTAAGAAGGATCGTAGTTCCTTCTTTGTTTTGGGGACTGGTACCGTCATTATGGCTTCCACTTTATCTTTTTGTGGTTGTAGAGTCCCGTTACCAATAAGGTAACCGAGATAAGCGATTTGGGTATTCCCTAAAATACATTTTTTTGGGTTGGCTGTAAGGCCCGCTTCTCGTAGGGCGTGGAACACAGTCTCTAGATGGTGAAGATGTTCAGACCATGAGTCACTAAAAATCACAATATCATCTAGGTAGGCTGCTGCATATGCTTGGAACAGTTTTAAGAGCCGGTCCATTAGGCATTGGAAGGTAGCGGGTGCCCCGTGGAGACCAAAGGGTAGGACAGTAAACTGATACAGGCCGGACTGGGTTGCAAAGGCTGTTTTCTCCTTGTCTGCTGTGGCGAGGGGAATTTGCCAGTACCCCTTTGTTAAATCTAGAGTCGACATGTATCGGGCCCTTCCTAATTTCTCTAACACCTCATCTACTCGAGGAATAGGATATGTGTCAAAGAGGGACAAGTCATTAAATTTACGGAAGTCGATACAAAACCGAACCGACCCATCTGGTTTAGGAACCAAAACCACCGGAGAGCACCACAGGCTTGTGGATGGCTCGATAACCTTTAAGGCTAGCATTTTCTCTACTTCTGCTTCAATAAGGTGTCTTCGGGCTTCGGGAATTCTTTAAGGTCGTTGGCGGATGGTTTTGCCTTCTGGGGTTCTGATACAATGTTGGATAAGGGTGGTTCTCCCCGGTTTCCCCGAGAACAATAGGGAATGTTGCTGTAACAGGGTATGTAGTTGTTTTTTTTCGGATTCAGTGAGGGACTCATTTACAACCGGTTTTTCCCATTGTTCTTCGGTCTCGTGGGGGAATAGGTCCATTTCTAAACCCGGGGTTGGGGTAATTAAGAAGCCGGAAGCAGAAACAATGTGGCTGTCTTCCGGTACTTCCCATTTTTTAAATAAATTTACATGGTAAATCTGTGTCCTTTTTGGGCGTTGATTAAGTTCAATAAGATATGTGACAGGGGAGACGGCTTTTATTACTCGGTAGGGTCCTTGCCATTTAGCTAATAATTTATTATCGGAAGTAGGTCGCATTATCAGGACCTGATCATTAGGATCAAAGGATCGCAATTTAGACCCCTGTTCGTAATAAGCCTTTTGTTTTGTCTGTGCTTTTTCAAGGTGTTTCCGCACATCCTCCCAGACCGTATGTAAGTGATTTTTTAAATTGTTGACATAGTCTAACAGGGGTTTTTCCTCCTCCCCTCTTCATCCCACCTTTCTGCTGCCATATCAAGCAAATTACCGGGCTGCCTCCCGAAGACTAACTCGAAAGGACTGTGACCGGTGGAGGATTGTTCATGAGTTCGAATGGCATAGAGAACCAGAGGGAGTTTCTGATCCCAGTCCCTTCCGGAGTCTTCCACTGTTTTCCTCAGCAGGTTTTTAATTGTGCGGTTATAGCGCTCCACTAGCCCATCAGTTTGAGGATGGTATACGGAGGTTTTTATCTGGTTGATCCCTAGTATCTTGCAAATTTGTTTCATGAGGGAGGACATGAATGGAGTACCTTGGTCTGTTAGGATCTCCTGGGGAAATCCGACTCTGGAGAAGAAGTTTATCATGGCTTGTGCCACTACTTTAGTGGTCATGCCGGATAAGGGGATCGCCTCAGGGTATCGGGTAGCGTAGTCTACCAAGACCAGTATGTAGGTGTGGCTCTTGGAGGAAGGTAATAAGGGTCCTACAAGATCCATTCCCACGCGACTGAAGGGGATCTCGATGATGGGTAAGGGTTGTAAAGGGGCCTTCCTCAGGGCTCCGGGTTCTATTAATTGGCACCTTGGGCATTGCGTGCAATATTTTCTAATGTGAGCATACACCCCTGGCCAATAAAATCTTCTTAATAAGTATTCCTCCGTTTTGTCTCGACCGTAATGTCCCCCCCGGCTGATTATGGGCTAAAAAGAGAACTTGCTACCGATAAGGTTCTGGTACCACAAGTTGTCTCTTTTCTCCTTGTGCGGATGAAGTGATTCTATATAATAGGTTCTTATGGACTAGAAAATAAGGACCCACATCTTCTGCGGGCTCCGTTCTAGCGTTTTTCCACACGTGAGATAGAGTAGGGTCCTCACGTTGGCTAGCTCTGAAGGAGAGGGTTATATTATCGTTGCTCGCTATTATCTTCTCCGGCAACGATTCTGGTCTTGAGATCTGGTACTTGTGCTTCTCCTGTTTTCTCTCCCTCCTTGACAGTTTTGTGCGAACTGGGGAGCTCTCAATGTGACTGTTGGAAAAGGGTGCTTCCGACCACCAATCAGAAGATGGCCCATGATTTTTGGCCTTTTCCAAAAGATCATTGAAGTGGATGTAATCTGTACCAATGACACAGTCCTCAACTAATCAGTCCATAATCCCCACAGGAAGGAAGTCATGAAATTCCCCCCATTCTATCCTGATCAAGGTTAATGGATAATTCACTTTCTCGCCATGAATACAACAGATGGTAACCCACAGACTCGGGTTTGGTTTACGAGGTTACTACGGATTACAGACTGGCTACAGCCCGAATCAATTAGAGCTTCTACTGCTGTTCCATTTATTTTGATGATCAGCTTGAACTGACTATGCCCCCTTCCAGTGCAGAGTATCCTACCCCGGGTGACCCCTATTTCCATAGGTTCTACCCTGTCTCCTTTTCTGGGACATACTCTCACAATGTGTCCCCACTCCCCACAGCTAAAACATTGTGGCTGTTGCATGGGGTTTGTTTCTCCGGATCTGGATGTCCCTGGCTCTTCCACTGTTCGGCGAGGAGGATATTTGAAAGCACCCACAGGATGTTTTACACTGATTCGGGTATCTAAAGCCTTGACGTCAACGGATCTGTGATACGCACAGGCTAGGTCTACAGCCAGTTCCGTGTCTATCTTGGGGTGTTGTCTTATCCAGTTCCTGGTACTGCCTGGGAGCGAGTCCAGATATTGCTCAAGGATAACTGCTTTAATAATATCCTCTCGTTCGGTTCCTAAGGGTCCCCGCCATTTTAGACCCAAGTCTTTTACTCTGAAGAAGAATGTGCGGGGGTCCTCACTCTGTCCCCATTTCACCTTTCGGACTTTCATCCTATAGTATTCAGTATCGTGACCCACTCTTTCCAAAATATTACTCTTAATATCTTTGTAAGGAGTGGTACCCCCTGGATTCGCGGCCTGGTATGCAGTCTGGAGGATACCTGTCAGGAGTGGGGCAACATACTGTCCCCAGCATTCTTCCGGCCATTGGGCTGTGGAGGCCACCCGTTCGAAGTTTGTGAAAAAGGAATCAGGGTCCTCTCCTTCTTGAAATTTTTGTAGGACTGAGCTCTGGACATTAGGGTGTACCTTACTTGCAGCGATAGTGTCTGGTAATTTCTGAAGAGCAGTCTCATGCATCAACTGAGTGTTTGCCATAATGGTGGCTTGACTTTTTAAGGCATTTTGAAGAACCACTTGGTCCTCTTTTGCTTCCCTTTTTTGCGCCTCCCATACCAATTGACCTTCGGCCAACTGTTTGACCATATCCTCCAGTGTGGGTTTTTCCCCCATCTTGTGTCCCTCGATGTACCGCCTGTATTATGGCAAATCCCACTTCTGACACTACTGTGGTGGGGATAGGCGGTACTGAGGAGTCGGAGTCGGAAGTAGTGTAAATACAAGGGTTTAATTGGATTTAAGGTTGGTAATAATAACTGGTACTGAGTGATCCTGGCCGCTCGGTTAATTTCCTCTTCTTCATCTCTTGTCCCTGTTGTCTCTTCTCTAGGTCTTCCGATGGTGACAGTTCTTGGGGCCTCCCAGGTGAAACCGGAAACAGAAACACAGCAGGAAACGAAGGTAAGTCTTTTGAGGATTTCTGGGGTTGTTTATGTGTAGTCATGCAGGGGGAAAGTGTGGAAGAATGGGGTAAGGGTGATCAAAGATAGCCCGGTAGTGAGGTTGTGTAATGGTAAAACAAAACTAGTGACATTCAACACCTCGCTAGTGCTGGCCCCGTAGAGATTAGTGTTTTATGTCTTTTCCCCTCTGGGTCCTTTCATACATGCTCTCTTTTCCCACTCCCCTCCCTTCCTCCTCCTTCTCCCCCTTTCGTTTTACAGGTAAGATCATGTTTTCCCTGTCCTTGTAACAAGGACCGTACCTTAGCAAGCCACGACCCTCCAGGGTCGTGGCGGCAAGCTCTCGTCTCGGGGTTCGACTTCCCCCTTCTTCGCGTTTCTGCAGGACTTGCGGGTCTTCTTCCTCCGGTTTCGGCATCTCCCTCGCGTCTCTCTCCCTCAGCGTCTCGAAGGGAAAAACCTTCTCTCCTTCTCCCGAGTCCGTCTTTTCTGTTTCTGCGGGCCTCCGGAAATGACCTCCGTACACGTCAGTCGGCGTTCCCATGTTTCCATGGGAACGCGCAAGTTGGTCCGGTGTGACGCGTGCGAGGTGCCAGGCCGCGGCAGAGGTAGGCGTGGTCGTGGAGACCCGTCTACACATACATAGATTCATTTTGACAGTGTTGTTAACACATTCACATCTATGTGCCCTGGACATCCCATACCTTTAGACGCATGCAATGGATTAATTTAAACATAATTGAGATTCAATGCTGACCTATGAAACATGGCTAGCGATGTCACGACCTCAGTGTATTCCTGTCGACATGTTGCTGTTGTGGTGTATGTGTTGTGTGTCCTAGAGGGTTGCTGTGCAGTGTGCATATAAGTAGGTTTCTGTACTTACCAACAAGTAGTCCATTGCCATACTGTCCATCCTGGGAGTGTTGATTAATGGTACAATGACGGAAGATGAATGAGTCATGGACACTCCCAGGATATTTTGCCACGATGTTGTTGATCAATCCTTGGTGATCGACAATGGCCTGCACATTGATGGAGTGTGTGTGCTTCCTATTGCGATAGAGGTGTTAAGTTGCAGCAGGTGGCACAAGGTGTACATGTGTGCAGACGATTGCACCAAGGATGTGATGGAAGCCACTAATGAGGTAAAACCCCTGTTTTGTTTCCTGCTGCTTCTGCAGTGTGTTAGGGAAGCTGATGTGGCGGGGTGTGAGTCCAATGATGGCATCCAGTGCTTTGGGCAAAAAGGAAGAAAATGATGGCTGTGATATTCCGGCAACCAGGGCACCAGTTTGTTGAAAAGAGCCACTTGCCAGCATGTGAAGTACAGCTAGCAGCTTGGTTTCTGTTGGGATGGTGCGGGGTGTCAGCAAGGTGGGAGCCAACTGTGGCTCTATGTTTCGCAGCAGCTACTGAATGGCCTGCCAGTTCAACCTGCACCTCTGGATGATGTAATGTTCCCTGAGGCCATGAAGAGTTGGTCTGGTGCGGAATATCCTCTCCTGCCTTCTTCGCTGCCTTTGGGGTCCCTGCTGGTGTTGTGGTAGCTGCTGTTGTTGTTGCTGGGCTCTGCGTCTGCGTGCACGCTGGATGAGAAGCACCTCCATGTCTCCCTTTTGCTGTTCTACTGCTCTGCTGCTGCTTCTGTGTGTTCTGATTAAATACAGGTGTGTTTTCCCCATTTTAACGCCTGCCCTGACCCAGGCTTTAATTTTTTACGCAAATCGGGCTGTGCGTCATTTTCCGGCTCCGCCTCCCGCCCGAGCTGCATTTTTGCCCAAAAGCATGAATACGACGCACGGGTGTTTAAGTCTTTTTTTGGACGGGAACACCTACCTTGCATATGATTAATGCAAGGCGGGTTGCTGCATCCAAAAAATGTCACACATGGCAGGATTTTGACGTCCTCGGGCGTCAAAGTTTAAATATGGGGCAAGGTTTGCGCTTAATGTGCACAAAAGTTTTGACGCACATTCGGCGCAGACAGAGAATAAATATGCCCCTTGGTCTCTGCCTGCGCTGGTGCACATTGTGCTCCCTAGCACCAATGCAGGCACCCTTGTGCCATAGTGTAAGGTGTAGCATCTTCCCCAGCCTGGTATGCGCAGAATGACGAGGCCACACACGGAGCTGTAAATCACACGTCTTTATTCCTCTGCATGTACCTGAAACTCCAACATTCTAAAGCAAGATCTCATGCATTCTATTCTAATAATTATGTCACACACTGATACAGAGTCCCTGGGGAGCTATGAAGGTTCTGCTCAAATCATGCAAGACACGACATAAGGGTGCCTGCGCTGTAGGCAGTATTGTTTTTTTGCAGGAAGGGACATCTTTTATATGTTGATATGGTGATCCCCCTGATAAAGCCATTAGACCTGTCTTTCATAATTTACATTTTGGTATTCTAACCCTGTGACAAAGCAAAAACACCAAAGGTTAAAGTGACGTTTTCGTTAGGGGAAAATTTCATTTTTACAAACAAACACTGAAATTCATGAGTTACAGTTGAATTAACACTATTGGAACAAACAGAAGAAAATATATGCAAATTACAGATTAAGTTGTAAGATAATTTTTGACCTGATATAGTTGCTGCCCATACTAGACAGACACATCTAAAAAGCCAGGCTTGACACACAATCGAGTACTTTGTAGCTTATGGTTGTTAGCATCAGAAAGCGTCCAGGGTATTATAGCAGTTGCAGGTGGCATTGCATAGATTGGCCTATCAAAGGTCTTGCAAAGCTTCCTTGCAGCCATGCTGTTATGAACACATTTATGTTTCGTATTCCTCAGTTCTACTGTATTGAGCAACAGTACTGCTGGTGACTGGCAGCATGCAATGGTCCAAATTCATACTATAGCACAATTTCTACATGTAATGGGGAATGTAAATGGTAGACACATTCTGATATACCCCCAACGGAAGGCACTTTCTATATAGAAACAGGAAGAACCATCACTCATTTATTATAGCAGTAGTGTGCAATACCACCTGCATAAAAACAGACCTAATTGCATGTTGCCCATATAGAACACACAACTCCCATATATTCCATCACTGTTCTGTTGAATGACCAGCTAGCAAGTTAAGACATGGATTTCTGGGAGATTAATGGTTGCTTAGTAATTCAAGTTGAAAGAACACTTAGTTCAATCAATCAAGGACTATTAAAGGCCAAAAATATCAGAGTTTCATCTGCATCTGTCCTTGACCAAAAAGGAAACAAAGAAATACCACAGCACAGAGGCAGGCAAAGAGTTTAACTGAGAGGACATTTGAACTACTGAAAGGCAAATGTTGTTGTCTACACAAAAGTGGGGGTGCACTGGAATATAATCCAGAGATTTGTTTCAAGATAATAACCACATACTAATTGGCATAATATTGAAAATGGGAAAAAGCTAGTAATAGAACTGGACATTGGCAATTTGGATGATGATGATGATGATGATGATGACAATCATCAACCAAATGCCCCTCTCAAGCATAGAATGCAGCAAGAGTCACTTAACTGATGTGCATGCAGGAGTCATGAGGCAGACAATTACTTTAGAGATACTTGGGACTGCAGCACAAATGAAGACACATATTTTGTTTGTGGATTGAACCATGAATGACTATTTACTAACAGGGTATGATGAATGTGATTGACAGAAGATGAATCCTTTTTTGGTATTACATTCCCGTGATCAATTGTTTAAATATCTAAAAGAGTTATTTGTAAAGAACTGTAAGAAGACTTAGATAGCTCAAGGAAACTGAAATGGTATAGGGCAGAGTACTGAAGTAGCTAATCTTCTTACCTTATTGTATTATTGATCTTATTACTGTGATTAAATTGGGTGATAAAGACAAAATACAATTGTCTAGGGTATTGCACAAAAAGCGATTGGAGCAGCTAGATGGTGGGGGGGGGGCGGGTAGGGAATTGGGAGGACATCCACAAGGCTGCAAAATCCAAAGATTTAAAAATACTGGTGAATAGTATCATACAGGGAGTGTACCAGGCAAGTGAAACCAGAGGTACACATTCAGGCTGGCAAATGGGTAAGGCATTTTGAAACTCTTCATGGTGAACCTCTCTTACCTCTAATATGGACCGTTTGGTGCAGTTGCCTATAATGATACTTTTACACCCATAAGCTCTAAAGTTACTTTTCCATTGTCTGATACAGAGAAAGCCATTGATACTGAGAAGCCATTCAAGGCACCCAGACTCAAGAACTAGTCACTTGGGTGCCCTATACAAATGCCATATCCAATGACTTTTCTGTTGTTCCACTGAACTCCGGATAGACGGAGAGATGCATACATTAAGCCAATCCATAACACATGATCATTTTCAGTTCCTGGAACTATCGTCCAATTAGGCAATGTGTAGAACATTTTGAGAAAGCAGCTTTTAGATAAGCTTTTGATTTGTTTAACAGATAACAACCTTCTTAGCCAGTTCTAGGCCAGCTTTAGGGCTGTTTCTGGTACAGTTGATTAAGACTTCAGTTTTTTTCTTGATTAAGTGGAAGTTACTGGACAGACTCGGCAGAGGCAGCATATATTATGGCATTCATGAATCTTTGTGCCACAATCAACAAGGTACAAAGGGAAAAGCTATGGGAAAATCTCACATTGTTGAGAATTCCCAGTAGACATATTAAGGCAGCTTCATACTCACAATTTTGCTTACCAAATGGAGAACTTACATACCAAATTGAAGTTACAATTGGGATTCGACAAAGGTGTGTCCTTGCTACTACATTGTTTCTACTCTTTAATAATGGTTGCACAGATTTGTTACTCAATTGTATGTATGACTCTCCCATCTTGGCTGGCAAAAAGGGCAACATTCTTTTATTTGTTGACAAAATCTTTTTGAGTTCCAAGGCTGAGACCAGTCTCAAGACTTTGCTCCATAGATTCATCCTGTTTTGTTCTACTTATGGTCCTGAGCTAAATGAGCAGAAGACTACGCTCATGGGATTTAACCTCAGTGAAAAATTAAAGGCCTTCTATAATTAAGCAGACCCACTTGTGAATGAATAACAGAGTTCATAACCTTGGGGGAAGGCTATGCAAATCCCATCTGTAACCTGAACACAATTTTAAAAGTAAATCACTATTGAAAAATAGAGCATCATTCCTGATTAACTTTGCTAGACAAACTATTAACCATCCTGTGTCACTATGGGGGTCATTCTGACCCCGGCGGGCGGCGGTTGCCGCCCGCCTGGAGGGAACCGCCATTTGGCCGCCCTGCGGTCAAAAGTCTGCTGGGGCCATTCCAACTTTCCCGCTGGGCCGGCGGGCGCTACCTAAGGTAGCGCCCGCCGGCCCAGCGGGAAAGGGGCCTGCAACACTGAAGCCGGCTCCGAATGGAGCCGGCGGTGTTGCAGGTGTGCGACGGGTGCAGTTGCACCCGTTGCGCTTTTCACTGCCTGCTAGGCAGACAGTGAAAAGTATGCTGGGGCCCTGTTAGGGAGCCCCTGCACTGCCCATGCCATTGGCATGGGCAGTGCAGGGGCCCCCAGGGGCCCCAGGACACCCGTTCCCACCATCCTGTTCCTGGTGGTAAAAACCGTCAGAAACAGGCTGGCGGGAAGGGGGTCAGAATCCCCATGGCGGCGCTGCTTGAAGCGCCGCCATGGCGGATTCACCCAGCCGGGGGAAATCCGGCGGGAAACCGCCGGACCTGGTTTTCTGACCGCGGCTTTACCGCCGCGGTCAGAATGGGCAAGAAAGCACCGTCAGCCTGTTGGCGGTGCTTCCGTCACCCGCGGCCCTGGCGGTCTATGACCGCCAGGGTCGGATTGAGGGCCTAAGTCTTTAGGTTTAAGAAGCCTAAGCCTTTAAGTGCAGCACTGCATGGCACGGAACACTGGGGACACCAGGATACAAACAACCTAGAAATGCATAGAATGCCTTTATAAAGTCTCCCTTGAGGCTCCCAAAAGTACCCCTTCCCTTCTAATAAGATTGGACTTAGCTATAAAATCTTTAGCCCGGCATATGTGAAATTGAGGTGGATCTTGTGTTAGCTCCAAGTGTGGACAGCAAATGAATGAGAGACATATAAATAGGGCCTACTCTATGGTATTGATAAACAGGATATGAATAAGATACCCTGCTTGAATTATATAAAGTTGACACTTGAAGAACTGGCATTTGTAGAATTCTGGTCCAACACAATATCACTGACTATAAGTGCCCTTTGCGTTAACAAGGAAATATTTTGGAACTGATCCCTTGAGAACATACAATCATCTTCCTCTACGAGATGATTGACTATTGCATTTTTATTAACCAAATGGGGCTTTACATTTCAAGGATATTTGGACCACATACAGCCATAGAGCTCTTTACTTAAAATTTAGACAGAGGATTTTACCAATAACATCTTTTACATGCAAGTGATTGAAAACTGAACACATAACTGATTTGTGCCTATCTTCTATACAATAAGAAGAAACAAAGGACAACATTTTACATTTTTTACAAAACTTATAATTGTCCAAGATCCAGGTGAATAAATCCACTCTGTCATTTACTTGTACTTAAACAATATTGCATTGATAATATGTAAGAGTGCCACTAGCCCAAGTGTTATTTTTGCAGTATCAAAATTCTTGTTTGGGTTTTAAGAAGTAATGTTTTGAAACCTAATTAATGAAATGGATATTTGTAACAAGACACATTATGAATTAACTGACCAATTATGTTTTTTATAGATGATTTGGCTAAGTATGTTATATGATATTTTTATATATTTTTTTAAACTTTTATTGTTATACAATAGGTTGCTTTGATATTTGTATTGTTGATGGATAACTGTATTCAATCGGTCAATAACTGAATAAATAAAATGAATATCACCATATGTGTTCATAATCAAGAACTAAGAACATAGCTAATAAATTCAAGTTGAAAAATTGAATTAATTTACTGACATTGCTCTAGAAAGTATTTGTGTGTTTCTCTAGTTATAGTTGTCCTTTCTGTGGGATGTTGACATTCATTATACCTGCACTCCCCCTACATCTCCTCCTTCACCATGTAGTTACAGCTACAGCTGCTACCAACATAAAAGTGGATTTTGAGGCCTCTTCAGAATCCACAGACAAGATGCCTTTGGGAAGTAGACAACTGCTCTGGCACACAAGGTAATTTTTTATAGGTTTTCAGACTGTGAAAGTCACACTAATGACATGGTGTGAAATGAGGTAACAATGACAACATCCAAAATATTTTCATAAGCATCAGCATCATGAACACTGTTGTTGTCAGTTGTGGTCAGTAATGTTATCTATGATGCCACATAACATGTCATGAGTATTGTAATATTGGAGATCATAACAAAAACACTGCTCGGTGGGGTCGTGGAATTCCCCCCCCCCCCAAAATATATTTTTTAAATTTAGCCCCTGTGGGGGAGGCACCCCTCCAAGGTGTAGGGGATCAGGCTACCCCTACACTGCCCCTAATACCTTATTTTTTTTATTTTCAGGGCACAGGGACCAGGTCCCTGTGTCATGAAATGGCAGCCGCAACATTTTTGTTCATGTTGTGACCAGCCAAAAAGAATGCAAGCTCCTGCAGGAGTTCATGCTGCGGGAGCTAGGAGGCTGATGGGAGAAAAATCCCCATCTGCCAATCAGATCACTCTGTTTGAAGTCTTGTGAGCCTCCAGCGAACCCAACCATCCAGATATACAAAGCTTTTTAATCTTAATTTCTCAAAAACATATTTACACAAAATCTCAAAAAAACACACTTTATTGACTAAGGCCTAGCTTTAAGGCAAATTTGGTGCACATCCATGAAGTCATTCTAGTGGTAGCATGGTTAAATTTCCTATGGAAAATTGCATGGGGAAAACACATTTTGCAAACCTCTTTGTCCTAGCACCAGCTTGCAGGATCACCCCAAAACTTTTCAGAAAGGAGCTAAGGTGGATGAGTGTTTTTTCTTTAAGTTTCAAGAAGATTTGTAAGACGATACCAAAGTTATTAGCAAACCAAAAAACCTATTTTTGACAAGCAATGTCCAATTGGGATTTTAGACTCGACAAAAGAACAGAATCAAACCAAATTTGGTAGAAAGCAAGGTCTTGGTCCAGAAAGAGTGTTTTTTGTAATTTGGTGAAAATCCATTCAGTAGTTATTGCATTATTAAAGAAAACAGAAATGTATATATCTAGGGACACAGAGGGCCTCATTCTGACTTTGGCGGGCGGCGGAGGCCGCCCGCCAAAGTACCGCCGTCAGAATACCGCTGCGCGGTCAAAAGACCACCGCAGTAATTCTGAGTTTCCCGCTGGGCTGGCGGGCGACCGCCAGAAGGCCGCCCGCCAGCCCAGCGGGAAACCCCCTTCCATGAGGATGCCGGCTCCGAATGGAGCCGGCGGAGTGGAAGGGGTGCGACGGGTGCAGTTGCACCCGTCGCAATTTTCAGTGTCTGCTTGGCAGACACTGAAAATCTTGATGGGGCCCTGTTAGGGGGCCCCTGCAGTGCCCATGCCAGTGGCATGGGCACTGCAGGGGCCCCCAGGGGCCCCGCGACACCCGTTACCGCCAGCCAGGTTCTGGCAGTAAGGGGGTCGGAATCCCCATGGCGGCGCTGCCTGCAGCGCCGCCATGGAGGATTCCCCAGGGCAGCGGTAAACCGGCGGGACACCGCCGGTTTTCCGTTTCTGACCACGGCGGTACCGCCGCGGTCAGAATGCCCATGGATGCACCGCCAGCCTGTTGGCGGTGCATCCGCGGTCGTTGGCCTGGCGGTAGTCTACCGCCAGGGTCAGAATGACCCCAGAGTGTCTGCGGACCCGGCTGATCTCATGGTGAGATCTCATTGGCTGCCTACACTTGAAACAGGAAGTGTTTGCAGCTCTCTTGGAACTTGGACTCAGCTGTTTCAGATTTAGGCTTGGTAATAACTTTGTTACTATTTTCTACATTGATTGATGATGCAAAGTTTCATGGTAATTAGTTAAGGGAGTGCAAAGAAAAACGTGGGTCCCAAATACATTTATCCACTTTTTACACAGAGGTAACCACAAAATAGCTATAAGGATTTCCATGAAATTGGGCAAGAATATGGAATATGGTAGGGAAAGGGTCCTTTTTTATTTTATCTACATTTGATCAGCAGTCCTTAAGTAGTAGGACACAAAAATGTGGTGATATATTGGGCTGCAGTATATTGTGGTACCTTCACATTATACCAATGTACATGGTGATGACAAAACAAAATCTTATTGGTTAATGAAAGGCCTTACAACATAAAAAGCAGCTGTATTGTTTAGACCACAATTTCAGTTTGTTCTGTGTTTTAATGTGAAATCTACTTTGTCATTCTTTTTGTAATGTATAGGAAGACATGCAGCAGTTTATCAATCTCTACACTTTAAAACAAAAATTATTTTGACTGATTTATATATTTTTTTTAAAGTGTATTATGTTCCTTAAAATGATGGAGACAGTATTGCAGTACTATTGAAATGTAAAAAATAATTCATGGTCTGAGTCACAAAGATAAAGTTACACGTTCATGTAAGTTTATGATTGCTTGACATTCACAAAGGGACTTACGTGTAGTGTTTTTATGAGTGCGGAGTCACCGGACATGAAAAAACAGGTCTTTTTATGCGTGGAGACCCCGCACTCATGAAGATACTACTCCTAAAGCCAAAAGTGTAAGTTTAACTTTGTGAATAAAGCCTTTAGAATGGCCAGTAGAGTGGTGAGTTATAGTTCATTTAGTCATTCTGCACTCGATTGTGCTCGATGCCACTGCACACTACATCACTCTGCACCATGCAACTGCACTCTATACCACCATACTCTACTTTACACCACTGCAGGCTCTGCCACTGAACTCAATGCAATCTGTGCCATTGCACTCTACTCTGCAGTGCTCTAGTTCACTGCAATGTACAGCACTGTACCAAACTGTGTACTCTATTCCACTGATTTATACACTACTGCATTCCACTCTACTCTGCACCAGTACACTCAATGCCACTACATTCTATACCACTGTACTCTTTGCAATGGTAGCCTGCACCACTCTACTCAATGCCACTGCACTTTACACCACTACATGCTATGCCATTGCACCCTACTCTACTCCTCTCAACTCTATGCCACTCTTCTGTACTTTGCACAACTCTGCTTTATGAGACTGCACTGTATGCAAATGCATGGTATGCCACTGCACTGTTCACCACTCTACTCAATGCCACTCTAATCTATGCCTCTCTAATCTACTCCACAACACCACACTCCATGCCACTGCAGTCTGCACCACTCTA
The DNA here is from genome assembly GCF_031143425.1 of Pleurodeles waltl. NCBI lineage: Eukaryota > Metazoa > Chordata > Amphibia > Caudata > Salamandridae > Pleurodeles > Pleurodeles waltl. The sequence goes on from NC_090439.1 coordinate 82,873,168, forward strand.
ATTTACTCTGCACCACTCCACTCTATACTGCTTCACTCTATGTCACTCTTATCTACTCTACACCATTCTATGGAATGCCACTGCACTGTACACCAATCAATTCTGCACCACTCTGCTCTTTGTCACTGCACCCTATGCCACAGCGCTTTACTGTGCACTACTCTATTCTAAGACACTGCACTCTATTCCACTCTTCTGCACTCTACACTACTATACTCCATTCCACTGCAATCTATGCCACTGCATTCTACTCTGCATCACTGCCCTCCACACCATTCTACTCTGCTGTGCACCACTGCTTTCTATGCCAATTAACTCTATGCCACTGTGCCCTACTCTGCACCACTCTACTGTATGCCACTGCACTCTATGCCACTGCCCCCTAGGCCAATGCATTCTACTCTGCAACACTACACCATAGGCCTCTCTATTCTACTCCACACCATTACACTCTATGCTATTGCACTATATTCCACTGCACTATATGCAATACTACCCTACTCTGCAGCACTTTACTGTATGCTACTGCTCTCTACACCACTCTTCTCTACTCTGCACCACTCTACTCTAGGCCACTGCACTGTGCGCTACTGTATTCTACACCACTCTACTTCATGCCACTGCACTGTATGCCACTGCACTCAAGTCAAAGAAGTCTTTATTCGATATTTCATCATAAAAGACATGCTACACGTAATACTTATAAAATTGTCAGTGCTAATGATTATAACAATAAATACAATATTTCATAAAAGCTACTAAGAACGTATTAAATCTATCTAATGCGTCATTTGTTAAATATTTTAACATAATAATAAAAAGGAGTACATTACTTTAAAAAGGCTCAGTTCTAAAATTCAGGATAATTTACTTATCTAAAACATGTAGCTGTTTTAGTGATTCAAAACGAGTTATCCATGCCCACCCCAGGAATTTGGCCACCCCTATTGCTATAGTAGGTGAAGGATCAGTTTTAAGGATCCTACAAGCAGTCTCGGCCGATTGTGTGCCCAGACTTTTGCATAGGGGTACCAACCACTTCTTCCTTGGGGCAGCATATAATGGACAAACAAAAAACAAATGGCTCACATTTTCCCGCATTTCAGTACACAATGGGCATTTATCTGGGCCACCAGTACCCCAGGTGGAGGTTAAACACCTTAATGGTAATGAGCCCACTCTAACTTGGTGATATAATTTACGGTCCATGGGTTTTGTTATAACATCCCAGTACTTTTCAATTGCAGAGGCATCTTTCACGTGTAAAAATGTTGTTGTAAGGGAACTACCTATAAGGGATGAGTGTCTTGTGCCTACCACCCATTCCCAATATAGTTGTTTCAGCACTTTTTTTGAAGGAAAGGTAGCTGAGTCAGGGTTGTGCCAAAGGGCACCTAGACCCATGGCACAAAGAGTGGTTCTAACACCCTTAAACCAGCCAATCTTATCAGATCCTAGGGTGTCCCTTACCTCGAGACATGCTTTCGCATATAATAACAGCTCTGGGGTAGACCACAACCTCCGCCAGAAGGCCAAGGGCCGAAATCTGGCTTGGTCTTCCACCGGTTGGAGCCCAAGGTCATAAAGGAGCGAAATACGTGGGGATGACCTCGGAAGACCAACCGCCCCTCTTATAAATCTGTTTTGGGCCAGCATCAGTCGGTCCAGATTGCTATAACCCCAAAGCTCTGCCCCATACAAGACTGAGGGAAGAATTTTTGACCCATAGATTTCCATAAGTGGGGACATCGGGCGGGTAAATGATCTTTTATATTCCTTAAGAAGGGCTCCGCCTAGTTGAGCATGTTTAAGTGCTTGGATATCAATCTGGGGTTTCCAACTAAAATTGTCACTAAAATGCACACCCAGATATGTAAATTCATTAGTTTGCTCAAGAATAGCACCACACATTTTGACCCTTGCCACAGTTTGTGTTCGACCTCTTAGTACCATAAATTTTCTTTTAGAAACATTTACTTCTAGCTCGTTCTCGTTACAAAATAACTCAAATCTGAGTAGGGCCTGTTGGAGCCCTTGCCTAGTCTTTGATAATAACAAGGTATCATCCGCGAACATGAGCAATGGTACTTTCATTCCCGCTATCTGGGGAGCATCCGTGGGATGTGTTGCAAAATATTTGGTAACCCCGTTAATAAACAGGGAAAACAAAGTGGGAGCCAGAACACATCCTTGTCTAACACCTTTCAAAACATGGAACCTGTCCGTAACCTCGCCAGGCTTACCCCAGCGGACTTGGGCATAGGTGTGTGCATGAAGATTCACTAGGAGTCGCACTAGAGCCCTGGGCATTCCCTGTTCCAGTATGCAATCCCATAATTTAGGCCTAGGAACCAAGTCGAATGCAGATCTTAGATCCACAAAAGCTGCATATAACTTGCCCTTACCCAAAAAAACTGTTTTCCAATATAAGAGGGCAAAACGAAAGGCTTGATCAAGGGTGCTTACATGAGGTCTAAAGCCCGCCTGCAACGGAGTCAAAATATCTGAGTCTGTTATCCATTCCTGTATCCTCCCTAAGACGAGGCGCGCTATAATTTTTTGGATCGCATCAATAAGGCTGATAGGCCGGTAGTTTGAGGGTACTGAGCGATCGCCTTTCTTGTATATAGGAAGGATTTCTGCCCCATACCATGAATCAGGAATTTTAGCGCCTGCAGCAACTGCATTCGCCAGGTGGAGTATATAAGGTACCCATAGGTCCTGGTCTTCCAAAAAAATGTCCGCTGGAATACCATCTGGGCCAGGGGCCCTCCCTTTGGGAATATTTTGCAGGCAATTGATAACTTCAGTAGCTGAGAATATTAACAGCTCGGCGGGCTCAAGACGGTAGGGTATAGTCACTTCTACTGTATAACACTTAAACTGATCCTCAAATTTTTTTACCCACTGATGATTAGAGACAGATGCTGGGCTATAGTGGGCGTCCTGCGAGATACCCCATCTCATGAGATACCAAAACTGTTGCATGTTGCGTTTACCACAGGCTTCTGACAGCGTAAGCCAGCGTTCCTCGTCCCACTTTTGTTTTGCTTTGCGTTTTGCCTCATTATAGAGTTTTCTACAAGATCTAATCTGGCTATGATTTTTGTTTTTAATAGCCTCAAAGAGAACTCTTTTTGTCAAACTACACTCTTTATCAAACCAAGTAGGGGATGAGTATTTCTTGGGCCTAGGTTGTTTAGGGATATGTTTGATGAACAACTTTTTAAGTTCCTGAAACAAGTCAGAGTGGGTGCGTATAAGTTCGCTGTTAATCTCGTCCTGTGAGCCACAATTGTTTAAAAGCTCCACAGAGCTAGACACTAAGTTTCTTATCGCCCTACGGGCCCCAGCGTCAACGGCTATTTTGGGCCAACGTACCCTGCGCATGTCATTGCTCACAATGACCTCTCGTGCTGTTATATTAGGACCACTACCCTCTGACCTCTGAAAGCTGGAATCCCTTAAGGTCAAAACCAGCGGGTCATGATCACTCTCTGGGCGTTCCGTAACTAGCATATCAACAACTGCAAACCACTGCCTCACATCGACCAAAATATAGTCGATACGACTACTGTGTCTGCCGTTGTTGAACGTATGCCTGCCCTTCCTATCTGACTTGACCCTTCCATTAACAGCTCTTAGACCAATATCCAGGCATAGCCCCTTGATATAGGTGGCTGAGCTCGACCACTTAGCAATCGAGGGTATCTCAAGTTGGGGAATACCCCAGGATAGATCCTCCTCCTCGGTGAGCGGGCCGTCCTCAATACCCAAGGGCTCAAAACAAGTATTAAGATCCCCCATCACAATCTTGTGGCCATCGGTCGTTGAACCTGATAAAATGTCATCCAACAGGAGGAGGGTCGGAGAAACCCTTCCTCCCTGGAGGCCCCTGACATAAATATTAACCAACAGGATGTTTGTACCTTGGTTGGACTTTATCTTTAAGGCAATTATGTCTGGACTATCAATTGACACTTCTTCAACTCTAACACCCGCACTTTGGCGGACCCAAATTGTAAGACCTCCAACAGGACGCCCTTTCTGGCCTCTAATTGCTGGCTTGCTAAAGTTCAGATACCCCACCCGAAATATCGGTGTGATAGCCCATGTTTCCTGGAATGCAATTATATCGCCCTGATCAATGAAGTCCCTCCAATCAGGAATACACTGGCTGGACTCCAGACCGGCTATGTTCCAGGATATATACCTTGATAACATGTCAACAGACTCAGCTAAAGCAGTGGGTGAGTCCATACTAAAATTGGGTAATGCAGACAATGTACCAACAGGGGAAATGTCAGGATTATTACTTGGATCTGTGGCAATAGCCTTCCAGCTTATATCTTCTATGTGGGGGGATTTCAATGAAGTTAAATTAACTATTTCTTCTCTACCAATCAGTCAATCATTCTCATCTAGACAGGATAACAGCCCATATCTCCCGGCAGTAATCAAGGGTTCAATGCTTTCTGGTGCGAACCAGCCCGTGGGAGGGTTAATGACATTTTTATTAATCTGGGAAGGCACCTTCACCTCGGGATACACCGTAGGATAAAAATCTGGGAGTTCCCAAGTGACTATTGGTCCATCTGCAAGTTGCGGGCACCAGCCTCGCAAAAATGGGACCACATTTGTACTCCTGAAATTAACTATTACCAGATCACCTGGAATATCTTTAATCATGTGGCCAAGCCAACCCACCCTTCTCACATTTAAAATTTTACCATCAATGGTAGGGGGGAGGGGTTTATTCTTAGTAAGCCAGAAGGCTACTTTATTTTTTAAGTCATTGTAACCTTCTTTTTTACCTGAACTAAGTTCTGGCACTCCTGACAATATACATACAAATGGGGCGGCCTCAGGTGGGAGATCAATCCTAACATTATAATTATTGATGTGCTCTCTTACTTCCTTGTGGACTCGAGTTGGTTGTGGCCTACCCTCTAGGGACCCTCGAATCACTTCAGGTACCCTAGGTATAGTGGGCTCCGCCTCCAAACTTGTTTCGTTACATGGGGCTTTATGTCTTAAACTGCTGCCCGTGAGTATTGCCTGCTCAACACAATTTCCAGATGGTAAACCAAGAGGTACCGTTAGTACAGCTGCTGGTGTCGATGTGGCTTGTACCCTCAAACAGTGGACCTCTTGGGTAAGTACTTCAATTTTCAACAATAGTGTGCTAAAAATTTCAGCCATTTTTGCCGCTAGCTTATCCTCTACTGTTGCCAGTATATTTTCTATATACTGCCTGTTGTGACAGCAACCCGCTGGCTTATCAGATCCCCCGTCTAACCCCTTTGGTTTAATAGTATGGGTTTTTGCTTCGAGGGACTTTCGAGAATTGCTGACCTTCCCCGCTCCTCTTTTGCCCAACGACTTTCTACAAGCCCTAACTGCTCTTGCTGGTTGGGGGGGAGTATCTGCCATAACCACGGGGCTAAATGGGCTCTCGCCGGTTGTACCCATTGAGTCTAAGGGATTAGAATATATCTATGCCTCAGTTAGTATCATATCCTGATCAGTGATGGCGCCCAGATCCTCAAAGGTAGACACTGTATGTGGGGAGGAACTAGGGTGTGTCTGAACAGGGGAACCTCCTTTCCCTAGGGAGACTCTACGATCACTATTAATCTTTTTAACCACTTTAACCAGGTAGTTATCAAGCATAGTAGCCCCTAGTTTTTTGGCGGAGTTATTACAGTTAGCCATCATAGGTTGGTTGGCTGCAGTAAGTACCACCAGCTATAATTCAGCAATACAAAACAAAAAACCGCGTAGTCAAGATGTACTACAAATAATTTACAGTTTAGGCAGTTTAGGCCCAGTCCCGTCTCTTGCCCCTGCCCGGTGCAGTGTACCTTGTTGCAGTTTAAGGGCCCGGGGGGCGTGGCAGCACTTTCGCGCCACTTAGCGCACAGGAAACCCAGAGAATTCTGAGTATTGTAGATCTCCCTGCGTGTTTTTAGCAGGCAGCCTACTGCGGCGGCGGCGATCCGAACCGGCAACCCGGTGTCCTGCAAGAGTGTGCAAGAGTGTGCTGCTGGTTGTCTCCAGTGCCGGGGTCTGCCTCTTGTGCCCGGGGTCAGTCTCTGATGCGGGTCCTGTCACGGTGCTCGGGGTCAGTCACTAGTACCCAAGTTGTGGTGCCTGGAGGTCAGTCACTTGTGGTGCCTGTGGCCAGGATCAGGCTCTAGCGCCCAAGGCCAGTCTGTGGTAAGGGATCAGACACCGGGACCTCTCTCTGATGCCACAGTCAGTTTCCGGTGCTCGGATCGCTGGCTCCTCAGGCCCCTCCTCGGGTCCCTTTAGGTGAAGGAGTGTGTAATGAGGTCTACTATAACACCCTTGGAAATCTCTGTGGAGGGCGCAGGTCACCGGCTACCCCTGCACACAACGGGACTGCAACGGGACTGCGGGTCAGCGGTCTCTCCGGGGGCGCAGTCAATCACCTCCAAGGGTCTCAGGGTCTCCAAGGGTCTCAGCCCTGCCCCTCCCGGGAGTCGGCGGGGCGTCAGAGGGCCTAACGAGGGTCCCCCGTCGTCCTCAGCCTGTCTCTGTCTCTGTCTCTGTCACTGGGTCCTGAGGGGCCTCTGACTCTCCTTGGGTTTGCCCCTCGGTTTGCCCCTCGGTCTTACCCCTCGGCCGCTCTCAGTCACCGGGCCCCAGGGTCGTCCCTCGGTGCTCTCGGGTGCAACGCAGGGGGATCTCGCAGGGGGGCGCGTACCGGTGAGGAGCCGCTCGATCCAGCTCCAAGCTCCTCCAAGCTCCTCGCCTTTCCCACGGGCCCTCGCCCCCCCCCCAAATGCAGCAGTAGCGGCACCTGCGTGAGTTCAGCGTTTCGCGTATCTTGACAGGGGATGTTGGATGGGGTCAGAGAGCAGTGCACTGTACACGCTCTACTCTATGCTACTGCACTCTTTGTCACTCTACTCTCCTTTGCACCACTCTACTCCATTAAACTCTCTGCCACTCTACTCCACTGTACTCTACTTCACCCCACACCATTCCACTCCTCTCTAAGCCATGCCTCACCGCTGTATGCCACTCCATGAGACATTTTTAAGAAGTACAGTTTGTGATATTGAAATGTAAAAAAACAAAGTTATATATGACACAATAAATACTAAAATAAAGAACATTACATGATTAGAAACCAATTTTCTAAAACTTTACTGGGCAGACTAAAAAAGTTATAACTCATGCCTTCCTCATGCATTACCTATAGCTTATACCCTTTCATATTGCATTAATTATATCTCCTTTACAGGCTGGGTTTCGGCCCAAAACTAATACTATGGACCAAGTTTTCAGGGTGTCATTACAGTTCTGGAAGTATGTCACCTTATCTAAGCAAAAACTCTATGTGGCTTTCGTAGACTTAAGATCTGCATTTGATCTTGTCCCAAGAGAGAAACTGTGGGAAGTATTGTACAAAATTGGTATCCCAGGGAACTTAGTGCATTTAATCCAAAGATTACATGAAAAAACATTTGCACAAGTAAGATGGGGCAATCAGGGGGAACTCACAGACAAAATAGACACCAAGAGAGGAGTGCGCCAGGGTTGCGTTCTTGCCCCAACGCTATTTACACTGTTCATCAATGAGGTGGTGCAAGTCGTGTCCAATTGTCAAAATGACGCCCCATCTTTGAATCACCATAAAATTCCAATTTTGTTATTTGCCGATGATTCTCTCTTGATCTCCAGAACCCCTATGGGCCTCCAGGTACTCATGGACAAGTTCAGTTCGTTTTGCGGTGACTACGGTCTGGAACTTAACCATAGCAAAACTAAACTCATGACTTTGGGTTGTGGCCCCACCAAGAGATATTCAATATTTTACAATGGAACGCCCCTAGGTTTGGTAAACTCTATAGATTACTTGGGGGTGAGAATCAGCAACAATCTGCATTGGGGGGCCCAAATCGACAAAAGTTTGGCTCGCCTGGTACAGTCATCTGGAGCCATTCTTCGTTTTCATAAGTCTACTTCTGAGAGAGTGATTACTCCAATTATTAAAATTTATAGAGCAAAGGCACAAAGTGCTGCGGTCTATGGGGCAGAAATTTGGGGGTCCTCAAACACTGGCAGGCTTGCAGTGGGGGAAAACAATTTCGTGAGGTCTACTTTGGCCTGCCCTCGCAGTACCCCACTGCTGCCATTGTTCTGGGACCTTGACCTTCCACGCATCACAGATGTAGTTGCCCTACGACCTCTGCTTTTTTGGGTCCGTGTTTGGTCCACCCCTGAGTTATCTACATACAAGGAGTCTATCCAAGACATCTTGGATAGACCTAATGTACTCACCATTCCCTGGTTTAATCACATCTCTAAATGGTTTCACAAATTGGGTCTTAGTGAGCTATGGAGTCATCCAGAAAGTATAAGGAAGGAGCAGAAGAATCATTTGAAAACGGTATACTGGACTTACGTCAGGGAAAACTATCTGCTGTGCCTTACTCACGGCAGATTGACCTCACAATTTTTTGATTTTAAATGGTACCCGTCTTTTGAATCTTTTATGGATATAATTCTTGACCCATTAAGTAAGAGTTTATATATCCAGTTCAGATATGGTTGTCTGCCTCTCAAATCATATGGCAGTAAGTGGAGTGCAACTACAAGATCTGATTTATGTCCGAGCTGTACTCTTAATCCAGAATCCATTGTACATTTTATGTTTTTATGTCCTGCCTATTTGATTGCGCGTCGAAAGTGGTTACGGCCAGTGTGTAGGAATGTGGGGGTAAGACATTGTATTGTTGCCTTAAGAATTCTGATGAGGGAAAGTTCCCCCCCCTTGCCCTGTGCGGTTAGTAGGTACATTACAGCTGCCTGGCATGTACGTACTAATCACTTGGGGAAAGTTGCTGATGCGGAACTTACTTCCAAATAAGGACAACATGAAAAACTGACAATGGAATGTTTTAGTCATCAAATTTTAACCACACACCTAGACTGGAACAATACCCCATGATTGATTTAAATGACAGTCAGTAGGAGATTAGGTGTTTGGTTTTTATGTGTTTTAAGGCCGTAAAGGATGTTCTTTTTTATTCCTCTTATTTCCTTTTTAACATAATTTTTACTTATCTTTTATCTTTCTACCGGTGGTTGTTTTGCTTTTAGGGTTGAAAGTAACCAATAAAGCTATGTATGTACAAATATAACTGTGGGAGAAAACAATTTTGCGAGGGCTTTGATAGTGTGCCCCCGAAGTACACCACTGATCCCAATGTTTCTTGATTTGGGGCTAAACCAAGTAGCTGACTTAATTTCCCTATGACCTCTATTATATTGGATAAGGATTTGGACCACCCTGAATTGGATTTATACAAAGCATCATTGCTTGACCTGCTAAAGAGACCAAATGCAGCTATTATTCCTTGGATTAAATATGTGTCCAATTGGTTTTGTATCTTGGGGTTTGGAGATTATTGGGAGAATCCCCAAAAATTAGTGAAATCCCATAAAACTGCTTTGAAATCAGCTTACTGGTCCAATGTATGGAACAATTATATTTGTTGTAAAACTCATGGTCGATTATCTAATCTTTTTACTGATTTTAAGTGGTTTCCGCAGTATGAATCCTATTAAGATATTATACTAGATCTACAGGGCAAAGGTTTATGTGCTAGATTCCGTTTTGGGTCCTTACCAATGTTGTCTTTAACTTGCAACTGGGGGCCAATCACTACTTCAGATATATGTCCGGCTTCTGGCGGTGCCCCGGAAACAGTTGAACATTTTATGTTTTTTTGCCCAACATATTTTTTTCCACAGTCAATATGGATTCGAAAAACCTGTAGGGAAATGGGGCTGGAAAATTGCAGTATAGCAATAAGGGTTTTAAAAAAGCCATAGATCAAATTAATTAATTTTAGCAGTCAGCAAGTTTTTAGTGGCAGCATGGCATATACGTGATCACCATTTCAATCAAGGACCCACGAAGCGTGCCCAGGCAGGATTTTAGATGAATACTCTGATATCACATGTATGTATTTATTTATGTGTTTTTTTTATAAAATTATTAAATCATTGTACAGATTATAAAATGAGATGAAATTTTTCTTTTAATGTATGTGATGCTTTCATGGTTAATTGACCGAATAAAGCTTGACTTGAAAAAAAAAAAAAAAAAAAAATTATGCCATGTTAAATCATACCTGTTTGCCTTGAGATCCTTGGCGTGGTCTCCCCAAACTTTTTGCCTCTATTTCTCAGGTTGTTGATGTGTGTTCGACTCTGTTTTTGCTGTTTTTGTTACTCTGGACACTTTACTACTGCTATCCAGTGCTAAAGTGCAAGTGCTCCTATGTAAAATATGTGTGTAATTTTCTTTCCATGATTGACATATTTGATTTACTGGAAAGTCCCTAGTACAGTGCACTAGAGGTGCCTAGGGACTGTGAATCAAATGCTTCTAGTGCGCCTGCAGCACTGGTTGTGTTTTTATGTCCTAACAGTGAAATACTGCCAAGTTTGGTTTTAACTGTTGCAAGGCCTATCTCTCTTCAGGTAACATGAGGGCTGCCTTTCAATATTATTAAAGTGCACATTCCCTTTGGAAGCAGATAGAAACATGAAGTTTAGGGTCTCTGAGCTCACAATGTATAAATACATCTATTAGTGAAGTTGGTTTTTAGATTGTGTGTTCGAAAATGCCTCTTTTTGAAAGTAGGCTTTTTCTTGCCTAAACCATTCTGTGACTCTGCCTGTTTGTGGATTCCCTGTCTGGGTCAGTTTGACAGTTGGGCTGTTTGTACCTCTCTCTAGACAGTGACGCAAAGGGAGCTGGGGTGTAGCCTGCATATCCTGATGAGCCATCTGTGCTGGGAGAGAGGGGAGGAGTGGTCACTCACACCTGAAAGGGCTGTGCCTGCCCTCACACAATGCAGTCTCCAACCCCCTGGTGTGTGTCTGGGACCTGGCCTAGGCAAGGCAGGGTCTCACAAACAATATAGACTTTCCTTTGAAGTAGGCCTACTTTAAAGGCAGAAAGGGGTACAGGAAAAGCACCCAAAACCCCTGAAAATTATATCACTTCTGGAATCAAGAGGAACCTCTGCCAAGGAGAAGAGCTGAAGAGCTGAGAAGTGCTGCCCTGCCTGTGACTGTGCTTTGTGGAGCTATCCTGCAGTTGCTGCCTCTGCCTGTGAAAGGGAACAAAGACTGGACTTTGTGGTATCAGGTGTCATTAGGGATGTTATCAATGCAGTCATTAATCATCCCATTAGTGATGTAGTATGTGAGAGTATACCTAGGGGGTCATTCTAACCCTGGCGGTCCAAGACCGCCAGGGCTAAAATGACGGGGGCACAGGCGGTTCAGCTCGCTGCGCCGCCATGGGGATTCTGACAGCCCATACCGCCGTCCTGTTCCTGGCGGTTCGCCCGCCAGGAACAGGATGGCGGTATGGGTTGTCGTGGGGCCCCTGGGGGCCCCTGCAGTGCCCATGCCAATGGCATGGGCACTGCAGGGGCCCCCGTAAGAGGGCCCCACAAAGAATTTCACTGTCTGCATAGCAGACAGTGAAATTCGCGACGGGTGCCACTGCACCCGTCGCACCTTCCCACTCCGCCGGTTCAATTCTGAGCCGGCGTCCTCGTGGGAAGGGTGTTTTGCACTGGGCTGGCGGGCGGCCTTTTGGTGGTCGCCCGCCAGCCCAGTGCAAAACCCAAAATACCCTCAGCGGTCTTTCGACCGCGGAGCGGTATTTTGGAGGGGGGAAGTATGGCGAGCTGCCTCCGCCGCCCGCCAGACTCAGAATCACCCCCCTAGTTCATTGGATGGTGTAAGTTATAGTTCAATTAGCCTGCCTAGTCAGTTCATAGCATTTTACAGAGTGAGCAGGTGAAAAGGTTTTGGGTGGGGTTGTAAATCCTAACTTTAGGTTCTAGCTATAACTTTTGAATTTCTAAGGTTAGTAAAGAGTCAGTTGGTTTTGTATTCAAATAAGTAAATAAGGTTTCATAACTAAAACTTATCTCAAACCTTTTTTTCAACATATAAATCTAAGATACTTTGGAATAAATCAGACCAAATCAGGTGAAAAAGATGATGACCGCGAATGTGCATTGCGACGAGTAGAAAAGAGAATGATTATCCTATAAGGGACTGAGATTCCTTCAGGACTGAAGTCGCATGTAGAATTACATGTACACTTATGATTAGGCTTTTTAAGCCCCTACACTTTTTGTTATTTGGTGTAAATCCGTTCAGTAATTTTTGAGATATTAAAAGAAAACCATTTTTTTACATCTAGAGGCACAAAGGGTTTGCAAAATTCTCCCGATCTCCTGTAGAGATCTGCTTGGCTGCCAACACTTCAACCCGGAAGTATTGGCAGCTATTTTGAGACTCAGCTTCAACCGAGTCTCAAAAACAAGTGTTAAGAAAAAAATGGGGCCATGGTATGTTTAGCCAAACACCCTAGCCTTGGTCGAGGGGTACACTAGGGATTCTCCCCAAGGCTTAAAAGTATATATTTTTTAAATTCACTATGAACATCACAGGAGATCTGCAAATTTTGCAGTAATTTAAAAAAACAAGCAGCGTCTCCCCCTCTTGCTTTTAATAGTGCCCTCAGTTGGGCCAGGTCCTGTGGGCATTGTGAGCAAAATGGGAAGTGGGTGCATAGGGCCCCGCTGCTAGAGCTTATAGAAGCCCCACAGAACACCGCCACCCTGGGGTTATATGTTGAACATATGTGGGGGCATGTGCTGCCTGTGCCCAGCAGGCCTCTACCTCCCCTGGGATTATTATTTATATAGTGGAGGTCCTGCAGATCCCTCCACACCCCATGGACCACCACCTACCCGGGACAACATATACATTTAATGGGGGCATCCTGAGGACCCCCCAGCCTGGGGGATGTCACCTCCCTGGGGCTATAATTGAGAAATATCCAGGTGGGCTGTGCCCCCCACCTGCGCCCAGAGGACCACCACCTCCCTGGGGTAACATAACAAAATAAACAATAGGGAGATTCTTACAGACCTCCCTGGGCTCAACAGACAGCCACCTGCCTGGGGCAACAGGGGATTTAAGAAGGTAGTCTCTCGCGTCCCCCGCTCCTGGGCCCACCACCTCTCTGGGCAAAATTGAAAAGATGGAGTGGGTCTCTGCTGCCTGCTTCTTGGAGCCACGCATGGCCCTGGGCACCATCACCCCACAGGGCCGGCTCCTACTACCTCCTGGGGTACCAACCCTTGGGAGGTAGCTATTTTCTTTATGCTAAAACTGTCCCTCCTGTCCATCCAGATTGGTCAGCTTGCTGCCCTTGCCTCTTTCCCCTCTGCTCTCTATTGTCCATGTGCATACCCCTGTCCCCTCCCTATTGTTCTCCATGGTCCATTGTGCTGCACTGCCATCCCGCTTGCCCTGTGTGGTGCATTGTGCTGTTGCAACCTCTGACGCCTGCCTTGTCAGTTTGGTGCCCATGTCCATGTCCTTCCTGGCCTCTGTTATCCAAGTCCATGTCCTTACCCAATTCCTCCTGCCCTCAGTGATCCAATGTAACATACTGGCCATCATTTTGAACTTTGTAAGCGAAAGATTTTGAAAAAAATACCCTGCATAATTCATTTTGCCCATTGACTTACATTGAAAAAGAGGTAATTTTAGCAGCAGACAGATAAAATAAAGCTCTTTTGCCTTAAATACATTGGGAGTCTCCTGCCTGAATTGGGTCTTTTGTCACGTATGGTTGTACTGCCCACTCTTCTTCCTCCTGCCCTCAATGGTTTTTTATAGTCCCACAGCCTTTCTTGCCTGCCTGCGTGGTTGGATTGTTGCACCTGCCTCCCTTTCCGCTGCCCTCTATGGCCCATTGTGCTGCCACTTCCCTTTCCACCTGCCCAGCATGGTCAACTTGTTGCCTCTGCATCCTCCTCCCTGCCCTTAATTATTCAAGTCTGTGCCCCTGACATCTGCCACCCCACAGTATTCTAATGCACAACTATGTTGATAGAATCCTATATTTATTACAAACGTGTGGCATGCTTGATGTCATCTTCTTGTAGTCACAACTGTAGTACCTAAAGCATTTCCATTGAAGTTATAGAAATGAGAGGGTCTTTCCCTACAGAAAGTATGGTTAGTGCACTCAAAAACTAAAATGAGTTCATATTTTCTGAGTTCTCAAATAGCAACAAATCACTTTTAAATTATTTGCTCTCTTGATTTTTTTAATCCAGTTGATCACTTGATTATATGTTACACTTAGGGGAGGGAATTTGGCATAACGGCCAGAGGTGCAGACTTTGCAACTGGGGATCCAGGTTTGAGTTTCACGTCAGCTTGACATTCTGTGATTCTGGACAAATCACTTACTTTCCTGCTGTCTAAAGCCCAAGAGGAATGTATCCTTGTGTGATGCAACTGATGCTCATGTAAAACATTCCAATACCTTTGGGTCAAGTCTGTGTATATAAAACTGCAAAAAAGCAGAACACAAAAAACCCCAAGGGGCTTATTTACAAGCCCCTTGTGCCACCAGCATGTCACTTTTTCCCATATAAAAATGATGCACCAGCAGGGTCTTGTAACTAAGCCACTGAGGGGCATATTTATAAGCCCCTAGCATCACTGGAGCAGTGCTAGCCTCTGCTCCATATTTACAAGGAGATGTAATGCCACTTTTTGTGGTGTTACATCTCCTGGTAAATATGGGCACCTCCGACGAAGTTATCTGCGTCAGAGGGGCATTCAATGAGTATTGCTGTGGCGTGCCACAGCAACACCCATTGCATTTTCACGCTGCCTCTGATATACAAGATTTCTTAAACCTGAGGCACCCCCAGGGGTGTCATTAGCAAGGCACAATGAGGAGGAATACTTTTATTCCTCCTCGTTTTTTGATTTTTCTATGCATGCTACAGCACACATATAAAGAGCAAAATCCAGAAATTATTGTTTATGTACAGAAAGGTGACCCTTCCTGCACATAAATAATCATTTGAAAATGATGGTTTGGCACTTCTGTATGTGCTGCATTCTGCAGCACAAACAGAAGTGCCAAAGCGCCATTACTGATTGCTTACGTGCGCAAACGGACACCTTCACGCACATAAACAATCACACCCATCAAAGCAGACATCCTTGCACGATAGTGCAAGGATGTCTGCATTGGTAGCATTATTGAGCACCAGCGCAGGGGACAACACAGGAGTGCACTGTATTCACTTTAATACGGTGCATCCCTGCATTGTGAAAATGGCGGAGCGCGGCTCTGCCAATTTTGGTGTTGCGCTCTGTCATTTTCCCATAAATATGGGCCTAAGGCCCATATTTATACTTTTTGATGCAAAACTGCGCTAATGCAGTTTTGCGCCAAAAAAATTAGCGCCGGCTAACGCCATTCTGAAGCGCCATGCGGGCGCCGTATTTATTGAATGGCGTTAGCCGGCGTTAGCCGACCGGCGCTGCCTGGTGTGCGTGAAAAAAAACCACGTACACCAGACAGCGCCGGCGTAGGGAAAAATGGCGTTTGGGCGTCTAAAAATGGGGCAAGTCAGGCTGAGGCAAAAAAATCGTCTTAACCCGATTTGCGCCATTTTTTTACGACGCCCATCCCCCATTGAAATGACTCCTGTCTTAGCAAAGACAGGAGTCATGCCCCCTTGCCCAATGGCCATGCCCAGGGGACTTATGTCCCCTGGGCATGGTCATTGGGCATAGTGGCATGTAGGGGGGCACAAATCAGGCCCCCCTATGCCACAAAAAAAATAAAAAATAAAATACTTACCTGGACTTACCTTAATGTCCCTGGGGTGGGTCCCTCCATCCTTGGGTGTCCTGCTGGGGTGGGCAAGGGTGGCAGGGGGTGTCCCTGGGGGCAGGGGAGGGCACCTCTGGGCTCATTCTGAGCCCACAGGTCCCTTAACGCCTGCCCTGACCCAGGCGCTAAAATCCGGCGCAAATGCGGGTTTTTTAGACCCGCCCACTCCCGGGCGTCATTTTTGCCCGGGAGTATAAATCCGACGCAATAGCATCGGAGTCATTTTTTAAGACGGGAACGCCTACCTTGCATATCATTAACGCAAGGAAGGTGTTCACGCAAAAAAATGACGCTAATTCCAGGAACTTTGGCGCTAGACGCATCTAACGCCAAAGTATAAATATGGAGTTAGTTTTGCGTCGAATTTGCGTCGAAAAAAACGACGCAAATTCGGCGCAAACGGAGTATAAATATGCCCCTAAGTATTTTGCACACGTCTGTCATTGGGTCATACTTGGGCTACAATTGGCCTCTTTTTTCTCTAGTGGCCATCTTGAGAGACGTATTTGTTATGAAGCTCCCTAATCTCCTCATATACTGCACTATCCTCAGTTGAAAATAATTTCAGTTTTTCAATTCCATCAAGATGATGGTCAGATGTGCCACAATTTTTGCATAAATTCAGAATATTAGCGCTCTAGTTTTCATTACAATGCTCTAGTAAACTGCTGATCACCAGGGAGTTAACTGGCAATCTGCTACTAGTGTTGAAAGTGCATGTTTCAGTCTACATATCGGAATTTTTTAATGTGTCCAATTTTTTCTTTCTACGCCTTAACCATAATTTCTATGACAAAATGAACCCCTTATTTTATTCCTTTCTAAATTAAGGTCCTCACTACAACCCTGGCGGTCAGTGATAAAGCGGCGGTAAGACCGCCAACAGACCAGCGGTAACAAAAATGGAATCATGACCACAGCGGAAACCGCCAACACATCCAACCACTTTAATACTCCAACTGCCACGGCGGTAGCAACAAACACAGCGGCGGTAACCACCAACAGCCAGGGGGAAGACAATGTACCGCCCAATGCACTACAACCCGCCCATCTGCCAGCTTTTCCGGGGCGGTACCAACGCCATAAAAAGCACGGTGGAAACAGAACACAGAAGGGAAACGACTAACCTCTCGACACTCAAGGAAGAACCAGGACACCCTGGAGAACGAACTGCAGGTGTCCCCCAAGCTGGTGTACCTTCTCATATACCAGGAACATGAATGCCGGCGATGACGACCACGGTGAGTACTGCCCCCACCCTCACCCCAACACTATACACACAAACACATACAACAACATTACATATACACCCCGTAACCCTCTGAAATAACGAAAGGACAAAAGGAGTGGAGTAAAATGAGTGTGATATTAGTAATTTTAAGAAATGCGTTCTTAAAGAAAAAACAGTATGTACAATATATACAATATATACAAAAGGAGGGACAATGCCCACTCAAAAATGTCCGTGGCCCACTGGGCCAAAACACAAAGGCCACACTTGACTCCTGCCTCAAGAACACTGCAGGGGCATCAGGTCGAAAACACACAGGCACCTCAGGAGGATGGGGTATGGGGGGGCACCGCAGCCGGAAGATGGTATAACGCCACTGGCCTGAAGGGGGCTCCATGCCCACTGCTTGGTCCTGGGGAGTGCAAAGCCACAGTCTCTCAAGTGGGTCGTTTGCCCACTGCTTGGTCCTGGGGAGTGCAAAGCCACAGTCTCTCAAGTGGGTGGTTTGCCCACTGCTTGGTCCTGGGGAGTGCAAAGCCACAGTCTCTCTAGTGGGTGGTTTGCCCACTGTCTGGTCCTGGGGAGTGCAAAGCCACAGTCTCTCAAGTGGGTGGTGTAGGAAGTTGGCTCTGTATGTGCTATTTCAAAGTAAGGAATAGCATGCACAGAGTCCAAGGGTTCCCCTTAGAGGTAAAATAGTGGTAAAAATAGATAATACTAATGCTCTATTTTGTGGTAGTGTGGTCGAGCAGTAGGCTTATCCAAGGAGTAGTGTTAAGCATTTGTTGTACATACACAAGACAATAAATGAGGTACACACACTCAGAGACAAATCCAGCCAATAGGTTTTTATATAGAAAAATATCTTTTCTTAGTTTATTTTAAGAACCACAGGTTCAAATTCTACATGTAATATCTCATTCGAAAGGTATTGCAGGTAAGTACTTTAGGAACTTCAAATCATCAAAATTGCATGTATACTTTTCAAGTTATTGACAAATAGCTGTTTTAAAAGTGGACACTTAGTGCAATTTTCACAGTTCCTAGGGGAGGTAAGTATTTGTTAGATTAACCAGGTAAGTAAGGCACTTACAGGGCTCAGTTCTTGGTCCAAGGTAGCCCACCGTTGGGGGTTCAGAGCAACCCCAAAGTCACCACACCAGCAGCTCAGGGCCGGTCAGGTGCAGAGTCCAAAGTGGTGCCCAAAACACATAGGCTAGAATGGAGAGGAGGGGGTGCCCCGGTTCCGGTCTGCTTGCAGGTAAATACCCGCGTCTTCGGAGGGCAGACCAGGGGGGTTTTGTAGGGCACCGGGGGGGACACAAGTCCACACAGAAATTTCACCCTCAGCGGCGCGGGGGCGGCCGGGTGCAGTGTAGAAACAAGCGTCGGGTTTGCAATGTTAGTCTATGAGAGATCTCGGGATCTCTTCAGCGCTGCAGGCAGGCAAGGGGGGGGTTCCTCGGGGAAACCTCCACTTGGGCAAGGGAGAGGGACTCCTGGGGGTCACTTCTCCAGTGAAAGTCCGGTCCTTCAGGTCCTGGGGGCTGCGGGTGCAGGGTCTCTCCCAGGTGTCGGGACTTTAGGTTCAAAAGAGTCGCGGTCAGGGGAAGCCTCGGGATTCCCTCTGCAGGCGGCGCTGTGGGGGCTCAGGGGGGACAGGTTTTGGTACTCACAGTATCAGAGTAGTCCTGGGGTCCCTCCTGAGGTGTTGGATCGTCACCAGTCGAGTCGGGGTCGCCGGGTGCAGTGTTGCAAGTCTCACGCTTCTTGCGGGGAGCTTGCAGGGATCTTTAAAGTTGCTGGAAACAAAGTTGCAGCTTTTCTTGGAGCAGGTCCGCTGTCCTCGGGAGTTTCTTGTCTTTTCGAAGCAGGGGCAGTCCTCAGAGGATGTCGAGGTCGCTGGTCCCTTCGGAAGGCGTCGCTGGAGCAGGATCTTTGGAAGGCAGGAGACAGGCCGGTGAGTTTCTGGAGCCAAGGCAGTTGTCGTCTTCTGGTCTTCCGCTGCAGGGGTTTTCAGCTGGGCAGTCCTTCTTCTTGTTGCAGGAATCTAATTTTCTAGGGTTCAGGGTAGCCCTTAAATACTAAATTTAAGGGCGTGTTTAGGTCTGGGGGGTTAGTAGCCAATGGCTACTAGCCCTGAGGGTGGGTACACCCTCTTTGTGCCTCCTCCCAAGGGGAGGGGGTCACAATCCTAACCCTATTGGGGGAATCCTCCATCTGCAAGATGGAGGATTTCTAAAAGTTAGAGTCACCTCAGCTCAGGACACCTCAGGGGCTGTCCTGACTGGCCAGTGACTCCTCCTTGTTATTCTCATTATTTTCTCCGGCCTTGCCGCCAAAAGTGGGGCCTGGCCGGAGGGGGCGGGCGACTCCACTAGCTGGAGTGTCCTGCTGGGTTGGCACAAAGGAGGTGAGCCTTTGAGGCTCACCGCCAGGTGTGACAACTCCTGCCTGGAGGAGGTGTTAGCATCTCCACCCAGTGCAGGCTTTGTTACTGGCCTCAGAGTGACAAAGGCACTCTCCCCATGGGGCCAGCAACATGTCTCGGTTTGTGGCAGGCTGCTAAAA
This sequence comes from Pleurodeles waltl, assembly GCF_031143425.1. Taxonomy (NCBI): domain Eukaryota; kingdom Metazoa; phylum Chordata; class Amphibia; order Caudata; family Salamandridae; genus Pleurodeles; species Pleurodeles waltl. Next base: position 82,892,757 of record NC_090439.1, read on the forward strand.
CTAGTCAGCCTACACAGATAGTCGGTTAAGTTTCAGGGGGCACCTCTAAGGTGCCCTCTGTGGTGTATTTTACAATAAAATGTACACTGGCATCAGTGTGCATTTATTGTGCTGAGAAGTTTGATACCAAACTTCCCAGTTTTCAGTGTAGCCATTATGGTGCTGTGGAGTTCGTGTAAAACAGACTCCCAGACCATATACTCTTATGGCTACCCTGCACTTACAATGTCTAAGGTTTTGTTTAGACACTGTAGGGGTACCATGCTCATGCACTGGTACCCTCACCTATGGTATAGTGCACCCTGCCTTAGGGCTGTAAGGCCTGCTAGAGGGGTGTCTTACCTATACTGCATAGGCAGTGAGAGGCTGGCATGGCACCCTGAGGGGAGTGCCATGTCGACTTACTCGTTTTGTCCTCACTAGCACACACAAGCTGGCAAGCAGTGTGTCTGTGCTGAGTGAGAGGTCTCCAGGGTGGCATAAGACATGCTGTAGCCCTTAGAGACCTTCCTTGGCATCAGGGCCCTTGGTACTAGAAGTACCAGTTACAAGGGACTTATCTGGATGCCAGGGTCTGCCAATTGTGGATACAAAAGTACAGGTTAGGGAAAGAACACTGGTGCTGGGGCCTGGTTAGCAGGCCTCAGCACACTTTCAATTGTAAACATAGCATCAGCAAAGGCAAAAAGTCAGGGGGCAACCATGCCAAGGAGGCATTTCCTTACACAACCCCCCCCCAAACGAAAGAGGATGAGACTAACCTTTCCCAAGAGAGTCTTCATTTTCTAAGTGGAAGAACCTGGAAAGGCCATCTGCATTGGCATGGGCAGTCCCAGGTCTGTGTTCCACTATAAAGTCCATTCCCTGTAGGGAGATGGACCACCTCAACAGTTTAGGATTTTCACCTTTCATTTGCATCAGCCATTTGAGAGGTCTGTGGTCAGTTTGAACTAGGAAGTGAGTCCCAAAGAGGTATGGTCTCAGCTTCTTCAGGGACCAAACCACAGCAAAGGCCTCCCTCTCAATGGCACTCCAACGCTGCTCCCTGGGGAGTAACCTCCTGCTAATGAAAGCAACAGGCTGGTCAAGGCCATCATCATTTGTTTGGGACAAAACTGCCCCTATCCCATGTTCAGAGGCATCAGTCTGCACAATGAACTGCTTAGAATAATCTGGAGCTTTGAGAACTGGTGCTGAGCACATTGCTTGTTTCAGGGTGTCAAAGGCCTGTTGGCAGTCCACAGTCCAGTTTACTTTCTTGGGCATTTTCTTGGAGGTGAGTTCAGTGAGGGCTGTCACAATGGATCCATATCCCTTCACAAACCTCCTGTAATACCCAGTCAAGCCAAGGAATGCCCTGACTTGAGTCTGGGTTTTTGGAGCTACCCAGTCCAGAATAGTCTGGATCTTGGGTTGGAGTGGCTGAACTTGGCCTCCACCTACAAGGTGTCCCAAGTAAACCACAGTTCCCTGCCCTATCTGGCATTTGGATGCCTTGATAGAGAGGCCTGCAGATTGCAGAGCCTTCAAAACCTTCCTCAGGTGGACCAGGTGATCCTGCCAGGTGGAGCTAAAGACAGCAATATCATCAAGATAAGCTGTGCTAAAGGACTCCAAGCCAGCAAGGACTTGATTCACCAACCTTTGGAAGGTGGCAGGGGCATTCTTTAAACCAAAGGGCATAACAGTAAACTGATAATGCCCATCAGGTGTGGAGAATGCTGTCTTTTCTTTTGCTCCAGGTGCCATTTTTATTTGCCAGTACCCTGCTGTCAAGTCAAAGGTACTTAGAAATTTGGCAGCACCTAATTTATCAATGAGCTCATCAGCTCTTGGAATTGGATGGGCATCTGTCTTGGTGACAGAATTGAGCCCTCTGTAGTCCACACAAAACCTCATCTCTTTCTTTCCATCTGTGGTGTGAGGTTTGGGGACTAAGACCACTGGGCTAGCCCAGGGGCTGTCAGAGCGCTCAATTACTCCCAATTCCAGCATCTTGTGGACTTCCACCTTGATGCTTTCCTTAACATGGTCAGACTGTCTGAAGATTTTGTTCTTGACAGGCATGCTGTCTCCTGTGTCCACATCATGGGTACACAGGTGTGTCTGACCAGGGGTTAGGGAGAAAAGCTCAGGAAACTGTTGTAGGACTCTCCTACAATCAGCCTGCTGTTGGCCAGAGAGGGTGTCTGAGTAGATCACTCCATCTACTGTGCCATCTTTTGGGTCTGATGACAGAAGATCAGGGAGAGGTTCACTCTCTGCCTCCTGATCCTCATCTGTTACCATTAACAGATTCACATCAGCCCTGTCATGGAAGAGCTTAAGGCGGTTCACATGGATCACCCTCTTGGGGCTCCTGCTTGTGCCCAGGTCCACCAGGTAGGTGACCTGACTCTTCCTCTCTAGCACTGGGTAAGGGCCACTCCATTTGTCCTGGAGTGCCCTGGGAGCCACAGGCTCCAGAACCCAGACTTTCTGCCCTGGTTGGAACTCAACCAGTGCAGCCTTTTGGTCATACCAAAACTTCTGGAGTTGTTGGCTGGCCTCAAGGTTTTTGGTTGCCTTTTCCATGTACTCTGCCATTCTAGAGCGAAGGCCAAGTAGATAGTCCACTATGTCCTGTTTAGGCTCATGGAGAGGTCTCTCCCAGCCTTCTTTAACAAGGGCAAGTGGTCCCCTTACAGGATGACCAAACAGAAGTTCAAAGGGTGAGAATCCTACTCCCTTCTGTGGTACCTCCCTGTAAGCGAAAAGCAGACATGGCAGGAGGACATCCCATCTCCTTTTGAGTTTTTCTGGGAGCCCCATGATCATGCCTTTTAATGTCTTGTTGAATCTCTCAACTAAGCCATTAGTTTGTGGATGGTAGGGTGTAGTGAATTTATAAGTCACTCCACACTCATTCCACATGTGCTTTAGGTATGCTGACATGAAGTTGGTACCTCTGTCAGACACCACCTCCTTAGGGAAACCCACTCTGGTAAAGATACCAATGAGGGCCTTGGCTACTGCAGGGGCAGTAGTCGACCTAAGGGGAATAGCTTCAGGATACCTGGTAGCATGATCCACTACTACCAGGATATACATATTTCCTGAGGCTGTGGGAGGTTCTAGTGGACCAACTATGTCCACACCCACTCTTTCAAAGGGCACCCCCACCACTGGAAGTGGAATGAGGGGGGCCTTTGGATGCCCACCTGTCTTACCACTGGCTTGACAGGTGGGGCAGGAGAGGCAAAACTCCTTAACCATGTTGGACATATTGGGCCAGTAGAAGTGGTTGACTAACCTCTCCCACGTCTTGGTTTGTCCCAAATGTCCAGCAAGGGGAATGTCATGGGCCAATGTTAGGATGAACTTCCTGAACAGCTGAGGCACTACCACTCTCCTAGTGGCACCAGGTTTGGGGTCTCTGGCCTCAGAGTACAGGAGTCCATCTTCCCAATAGACCCTATGTGTTCCATTTTTCTGGCCTTTGGACTCTTCAGCAGCTTGCTGCCTAAGGCCTTCAAGAGAGGGACAGGTTTCTTGTCCCTTACACAGCTCTTCCCTGGAGGGTCCCCCTGGGCCTAAGAGCTCAACCTGATAAGGTTCAAGCTCCAAAGGCTCAGTTCCCTCAGAGGGCAGAACTTCTTCCTGAGAAGAGAGGTTCCCTTTCTTTTGCTGTGTTGCAGTTGGTTTCCCAACTGACTTTCCCGTTCTCTTGGTAGGCTGGGCCATTTTTCCAGACTCCAGCTCTACTTTTTCACCCTGTGCCTTGCACTGTGCTCTTGTTTTCACACACACCAGTTCAGGGATACCCAGCATTGCTGCATGGGTTTTTAGCTCTACCTCAGCCCATGCTGAGGACTCCAGGTCATTTCCAAGCAGACAGTCCACTGGGATATTTGAGGAGACCACCACCTGTTTCAGGCCATTGACCCCTCCCCATTCTAAAGTAACCATTGCCATGGGATGTACTTTTCTCTGATTGTCAGCGTTGGTGACTGTGTAAGTTTTTCCAGTCAGGTATTGGCCAGGGGAAACCAGTTTCTCTGTCACCATGGTGACACTGGCACCTGTATCCCTCAGGCCCTCTATTCTAGTCCCATTAATTAAGAGTTGCTGTCTGTATTTTTGCATGTTAGGCGGCCAGACAGCTAGTGTGGCTAAATCCACCCCACCCTCAGAAACTAGAGTAGCTTCAGTGTGGACCCTGATTTGCTCTGGGCACACTGTTGATCCCACTTGGAGACTAGCCATACCAGTGTTACCTGGATGGGAGTTTGGAGTGGAACCTTTCTTGGGACAGGCCTTGTCTCCAGTTTGGTGTCCATGCTGTTTACAGCTATGACACCAGGCCTTTTTGGGATCAAAGTTTTTACCCTTGTACCCATTGTTTTGTGAAGAGGCTCTGGGCCCACCCTCCTGTGCAGGTTTTTGGGGGCCTGTAGAAGACTCTTTACTATTTTTAGTTTTGGTTGTCTCATCACCCTTCTGCTGGGGAGTCTTTGTGACCCCTTTCTTTTGGTCACCCCCTGTTGAAGTCTTGGACACCCTTGTCTTGACCCAATGGTCCGCCTTCTTTCCCAATTCTTGGGGAGAAATTGGTCCTAGGTCTACCAGATGCTGATGCAGTTTATCATTGAAACAATTACTTAACAGGTGTTCTTTCACAAATAAATTGTACAGCCCATCATAATTACTTACACCACTGCCTTGAATCCAACCATCTAGTGTTTTCACTGAGTAGTCAACAAAGTCAACCCAGGTCTGGCTCGAGGATTTTTGAGCCCCCCTGAACCTAATCCTGTACTCCTCAGTGGAGAATCCAAAGCCCTCAATCAGGGTACCCTTCATGAGGTCATAAGATTCTGCATCTTGTCCAGAGAGTGTGAGGAGTCTATCCCTACACTTTCCTGTGAACATTTCCCAAAGGAGAGCACCCCAGTGAGATCTGTTCACTTTTCTGGTTACACAAGCCCTCTCAAAAGCTGTGAACCATTTGGTGATGTCATCACCATCTTCATATTTAGTTACAATCCCTTTAGGGATTTTCAACATGTCAGGAGAATCTCTGACCCTATTTATGTTGCTGCCACCATTGATGGGTCCTAGGCCCATCTCTTGTCTTTCCCTCTCTATGGCTAGGATCTGTCTTTCCAAAGCCAATCTTTTGGCCATCCTGGCTAACTGGATGTCCTCTTCACTGGAGTTATCCTCAGTGATTTCAGAGTTGTTGGTCCCTCCTGTGAGGGAACCAGCATCTCTGACTATTATTTGTGGAGTCAGGGCTTGAGAAGCCCTGCTCTCCCTAAGTAGGACTGGAGGGGGGGAATTTCCCTCCAAGTCACTATCTTCATCCTCTGAGTTGCCATCCTCAGAGGGGTTGGCCTTTTCAAACTCTGCCAACAGCTCCTGGAGCTGTACTTTGGTAGGTTTGGGGCCCATTGCTATTTTCTTTAGTTTACAGAGTGACCTTAGCTCTCTCATCTGTAGATGGAGGTAAGGTGTGGTGTCGAGTTCCACCACATTCACATCTGTGCTAGACATTATGCTTCTAAAAGTTGGAATACTTTTTAAGAAACTAAAACTGGTTCTAGAATCTAATTCAAACTTTTACAAACTTTTAAACTCTAAAAGAAATGCTAAACAGGATCTAACACAAGGCCCTAGCAGGTCTTTTAAGAATTTAGAAAACTTTTCAAATTGCAAAAATCAATTTCTAATGACAATTTTGGAATTTGTCGTGTGATCAGGTATTGGCTGAGTAGTCCAGCAAATGCAAAGTCTTGTACCCCACCGCTGATCCACCAATGTAGGAAGTTGGCTCTGTATGTGCTATTTCAAAGTAAGGAATAGCATGCACAGAGTCCAAGGGTTCCCCTTAGAGGTAAAATAGTGGTAAAAATAGATAATACTAATGCTCTATTTTGTGGTAGTGTGGTCGAGCAGTAGGCTTATCCAAGGAGTAGTGTTAAGCATTTGTTGTACATACACAAGACAATAAATGAGGTACACACACTCAGAGACAAATCCAGCCAATAGGTTTTTATATAGAAAAATATCTTTTCTTAGTTTATTTTAAGAACCACAGGTTCAAATTCTACATGTAATATCTCATTCGAAAGGTATTGCAGGTAAGTACTTTAGGAACTTCAAATCATCAAAATTGCATGTATACTTTTCAAGTTATTGACAAATAGCTGTTTTAAAAGTGGACACTTAGTGCAATTTTCACAGTTCCTAGGGGAGGTAAGTATTTGTTAGATTAACCAGGTAAGTAAGGCACTTACAGGGCTCAGTTCTTGGTCCAAGGTAGCCCACCGTTGGGGGTTCAGAGCAACCCCAAAGTCACCACACCAGCAGCTCAGGGCCGGTCAGGTGCAGAGTCCAAAGTGGTGCCCAAAACACATAGGCTAGAATGGAGAGGAGGGGGTGCCCCGGTTCCGGTCTGCTTGCAGGTAAATACCCGCGTCTTCGGAGGGCAGACCAGGGGGGTTTTGTAGGGCACCGGGGGGGACACAAGTCCACACAGAAATTTCACCCTCAGCGGCGCGGGGGCGGCCGGGTGCAGTGTAGAAACAAGCGTCGGGTTTGCAATGTTAGTCTATGAGAGATCTCGGGATCTCTTCAGCGCTGCAGGCAGGCAAGGGGGGGGTTCCTCGGGGAAACCTCCACTTGGGCAAGGGAGAGGGACTCCTGGGGGTCACTTCTCCAGTGAAAGTCCGGTCCTTCAGGTCCTGGGGGCTGCGGGTGCAGGGTCTCTCCCAGGTGTCGGGACTTTAGGTTCAAAAGAGTCGCGGTCAGGGGAAGCCTCGGGATTCCCTCTGCAGGCGGCGCTGTGGGGGCTCAGGGGGGACAGGTTTTGGTACTCACAGTATCAGAGTAGTCCTGGGGTCCCTCCTGAGGTGTTGGATCGTCACCAGTCGAGTCGGGGTCGCCGGGTGCAGTGTTGCAAGTCTCACGCTTCTTGCGGGGAGCTTGCAGGGATCTTTAAAGTTGCTGGAAACAAAGTTGCAGCTTTTCTTGGAGCAGGTCCGCTGTCCTCGGGAGTTTCTTGTCTTTTCGAAGCAGGGGCAGTCCTCAGAGGATGTCGAGGTCGCTGGTCCCTTCGGAAGGCGTCGCTGGAGCAGGATCTTTGGAAGGCAGGAGACAGGCCGGTGAGTTTCTGGAGCCAAGGCAGTTGTCGTCTTCTGGTCTTCCGCTGCAGGGGTTTTCAGCTGGGCAGTCCTTCTTCTTGTTGCAGGAATCTAATTTTCTAGGGTTCAGGGTAGCCCTTAAATACTAAATTTAAGGGCGTGTTTAGGTCTGGGGGGTTAGTAGCCAATGGCTACTAGCCCTGAGGGTGGGTACACCCTCTTTGTGCCTCCTCCCAAGGGGAGGGGGTCACAATCCTAACCCTATTGGGGGAATCCTCCATCTGCAAGATGGAGGATTTCTAAAAGTTAGAGTCACCTCAGCTCAGGACACCTCAGGGGCTGTCCTGACTGGCCAGTGACTCCTCCTTGTTATTCTCATTATTTTCTCCGGCCTTGCCGCCAAAAGTGGGGCCTGGCCGGAGGGGGCGGGCGACTCCACTAGCTGGAGTGTCCTGCTGGGTTGGCACAAAGGAGGTGAGCCTTTGAGGCTCACCGCCAGGTGTGACAACTCCTGCCTGGAGGAGGTGTTAGCATCTCCACCCAGTGCAGGCTTTGTTACTGGCCTCAGAGTGACAAAGGCACTCTCCCCATGGGGCCAGCAACATGTCTCGGTTTGTGGCAGGCTGCTAAAACTAGTCAGCCTACACAGATAGTCGGTTAAGTTTCAGGGGGCACCTCTAAGGTGCCCTCTGTGGTGTATTTTACAATAAAATGTACACTGGCATCAGTGTGCATTTATTGTGCTGAGAAGTTTGATACCAAACTTCCCAGTTTTCAGTGTAGCCATTATGGTGCTGTGGAGTTCGTGTAAAACAGACTCCCAGACCATATACTCTTATGGCTACCCTGCACTTACAATGTCTAAGGTTTTGTTTAGACACTGTAGGGGTACCATGCTCATGCACTGGTACCCTCACCTATGGTATAGTGCACCCTGCCTTAGGGCTGTAAGGCCTGCTAGAGGGGTGTCTTACCTATACTGCATAGGCAGTGAGAGGCTGGCATGGCACCCTGAGGGGAGTGCCATGTCGACTTACTCGTTTTGTCCTCACTAGCACACACAAGCTGGCAAGCAGTGTGTCTGTGCTGAGTGAGAGGTCTCCAGGGTGGCATAAGACATGCTGTAGCCCTTAGAGACCTTCCTTGGCATCAGGGCCCTTGGTACTAGAAGTACCAGTTACAAGGGACTTATCTGGATGCCAGGGTCTGCCAATTGTGGATACAAAAGTACAGGTTAGGGAAAGAACACTGGTGCTGGGGCCTGGTTAGCAGGCCTCAGCACACTTTCAATTGTAAACATAGCATCAGCAAAGGCAAAAAGTCAGGGGGCAACCATGCCAAGGAGGCATTTCCTTACAGGTGGCTTCTTCCACTGGTTCTGGAGGGGGCCTTGTGCCCAATGTGCTTTATCCTGGCAAGGAGGGGCTGAGTGGATGGCTTCTTCCACTGGTTCTGGAGGGGGCCTTGTGCCCAGTATGCTTCATCCTGGCAAGGAGGGGCTGAGTGGATGCTTTCTTCCACTAGTTCTGGAGGGGGCCTTGTGTCCAGTGTTCTTCATCCTGGATGGGGCAACGTCACAGTATCTCACCTGGGTGTCACACCGACAGGTGTTGCAGGGGCCAGGATGCACTGCAGCCCATGTAGTCACCATTGCACACTTCTCTCCAGTGGTGACGGCTGCTCAGTGTATGCCAGTTGCACTGCAGGTAGCGGTGCAGGCAGTGGTGGTGGTGGTAGCCTCCAGGCCTTCACCTGCAGCCTCGTACGGCTTCCCACTGGGGCTGCTGGTGCTGGCAGTGGTGCTCCTGGCGGCCGGGTAGGTGGCAGTGCTGGCTGCAGTGCAGGTGGCAGTGCTGGCTGCGGTGCATGTGGCGGTGCAGGCAGTGGTGGTGGTAGCCTCCAGGCCTTTACCTGCAGCATCGGACAGCTGCCCACGGGGGCTGCTGCTGGTGGCAGTGGTGCTGCTGGCGGGGGGGGCAGGTGGCGGTGCTGGCCGCAGTGCAGGTGGCGGTGCTGGCCCCGTGCAGGTGGCGGTGCTGGCTGCGGTGCAGGTGGCGGTGCTGGCAGTTGTGGTGGTAGCCTCCAGGCCTTCACCTGCAGCCTCGGATGGCTGAAGTGTCATGGCTGGTGTTCTGTGCCCCTTCCTCCTTGGCAGATGGTCGTGCCTCCTTGCTTCTGCCAGCTGGGTCTTTAACTTGCCCTTGCTGGCTGGTTGTGCCTCCTTCCCCTTTCTGTCTGCTGTCCCCTTCTTGCCCTTGCCAGGTGGCGGACCCCTCTTGGCCTTGGCAGGTGTTGCTGGCACACTGGCTGGGCTGACGTGTGCCTCCTTGGAACCTCTAACAGCAGCAGAAACCACAGTGGCCGTGGACTGGGTGGCTGAGGTGCTGGGCTGGATTCTGGCCACCCTGGCCCGAGGTGAAGGACGGGGGGAGGGCTAGGGAATAGGTTAATGTTGGTGAGGACAAGCTTCTTAGGGACACTGGGGCGGGAAGAGGGTGAAGCTTTGGGAGTGGAGGAAGAGGGAGTGGTTGTAGGAGGTGTCAGTCTGCTGTGTTCGGGTGGAGGTGCATGGGTTGGATGCTGTTGTGAGGTGGATGGCTGTTGGGTGTGTGTGTGCTTGTATTTGTGTACTTTGGGAGGAGGGGTCACAGACACAGTGGGAGAGGACACAGGGGACGTGTGCATGGATTGGGGGTGGTGAATGCCAGTGAGGGGCGTGTAGTGATAGGAGTGCTGGTGATGGAGGTAGTGGATGAGGTTGTAGTGCATGCAGGTGTGAGTGGACACGCTACTGGGAGGGGGTGGACGAGGAGGAGGAGGGGGACACAGTGGAGGCAGTGGATGTTTGTGTGTCTGCGTGGGGATGGTGCTTGTGTGAGTGCCTGTGAGATGAAGTGTGGTGCTTGTGTTTGCCTGCACCACTTCTGTGTGTTGCTTTGGGTGATTGCTGATCTGAAGGTGTGCTTGCGATAGGCTGGGGTTGAGGGGATTGGGACTGGGTAGAGGAAGTTGGAGGCGGGAGGCTGGAGACAGGGACAATGGCTACCATCAGTGGGGATGCCAGAGCCTGGAATGCTCTGTTGGGCCGCCACACCAGAGTGAATGCCCTCCAGGTATACATTTGTTTGTTGCAAATGCCCTGCTACACCCTGGATGGCATTCATCATGGTTGACTGCCCAACAGAGAGGGTTCTCAGGAGGTCAATAGCCTCCTCACTGAGGGCAGCAGGGCTGACTGGGGCAGGGCCTGAGGTGCCTTGGGGAAAGGAGATGCCCACCCTCCTGTGTGAGCGGGTACAGGAAACACGCTGAGGGGCTGCTGGAAGGGCGGTGCTGGATCGGGGGCTGGGGCTGTACCTGTATTTGGGGTGGGTACAGAGGTGTCCGCCACCACCAGGGAGCTTCCATCAGAGGAGGAGTCGCTGTTGGTACTGTCCCCTCCTGTCTCCGTAGTGGTGCTCCCCTCAACCTCTGTCCCACTGGTGCTCTCACCGTCGGTGGATTCGGCGTCCAGGCTCATGTGGGATGCAGCTCCCTCCGTCGCAGGTGCCTCTCCTCCTCCGCCAGATGATGCTAATGCACAGAAGGACAAGGTGACAAAACAAGAAGGGGGGGACAGACAGAGGCTACACTTGGTCAATGCTAGCAACAACACTGCCGTTGGCGTACACAACACAGAGGGAACGGCCCTATGCACTAGGCCATGCACTTCCAGTTACAATGCTAGTCACCAGCCCATGGGGTGCATTGCCTAATGCCATTAGCTGCACACCTGTAATCCACAGGACCCTGCCCAGTAGTAGATGCCCACTAACACTATTGGGGTTGAAGTGCATCTGATCTTGCCCATCATTGAACATACCCTGCCATGTTCGCCCTGGCTTAGGGGCACCCACAGCCCACATCCCTGTCCCAGGTAAAACTTTAACATGCGCAAAGTCATGATTCTGAATGTGTACTCACTCCCTTGTAGCTGCTGTGATGCCTTCAAGCACCCATCAAACTCCGGATAGGCCACCGCCAGGATGCGGAACATCAGGTGGGTCAGGGTACAATGGGCACCCCTTCCTCGTTGGGAGGCCAGCCCCAACTCGGCCTACGCCATCTTGCTTGCCCAGCAGTGCAGGTCCTCCCACTGTTTGCAGCAGTGGGTGTTCCGCCTGTCAAAGACCCCAGGGTCCGCCCCTCCTTGGCGATGGCACGGCAAATACCCTTTTTCTGATGGTCGCTGACCTGCAGAAAAAATACAGCAGAAAAGGAATTAGTCATACCGTCTGGACTGTCATAACCATGGCCCACCATGTCCCCCCATCCCCTTACACACATACATTCCCCAAGATACATGCTGCACTCCCACTACACCGGTGTAGGAGGCTGGACTGGCTTGTAGTGAGTACCAAGGGGTACTTGCACCTTGCACCAGGCCCAGTTTTCCCTTATTAGTGTATAGGGTGTCTAGCAACTTAGGCTGATAGATAATGGTAGCTTAGCAGAGCATCTTAGGCTGAACTAGGAGACGTGTGAAGCTACTACAGTACCACTTAGTGTCATATGCACAATATCATAAGAAAACACAATACACAGTTATACTAAAAATAAAGGTACTTTATTTTTATGACAATATGCCAAAGTAGAGAGGATAGGAAATATACACAAGATATATATACACAATAGCAAAAATATGCAGTATAGTCTTAGAAAACAGTGCAAACAATGTATAGTTACAATAGGATGCAATGGGGAAACATAGGGAAAGGGGCAACACAAACCATATACTCCAAAAGTGGAATGCGAACCACGAATGGACCCCAAACCTATGTGACCTTGTAGAGGGTCGCTGGGACTATTAGAAAATAGTGAGAGTTAGAAAAATAACCCTCCCCAAGACCCTGAAAAGTGAGTGCAAAGTGCACTAAAGTTCCCCTAAGGACAAAGAAGTCGTGTTAGAGGAATAATGCAGGAAAGACACAAACCAGCAATGCAACAACTGTGGATTTCCAATCTAGGGTACCTGTGGAACAAGGGGACCAAGTCCAAAAGTCACAAGCAAGTCGGAGATGGGCAAATGCCCAGGAAATGCCAGCTGTGGGTGCAAAGAAGCTTCTACAGGACAGAAGAAGCTGAGGTTTCTGCAGGAACGAAAAGGGCTAGAGACTTCCCCTTTGGTGGACGGATCCCACTCGCCGAGAAGAGTCGTGCAGAAGTGTTTTCCCGCTGAAAGAATGCCAACAAGCCTTGCTAGCTGCAAATCATGCGGTTAGCGTTTTTGGATGCTGCTGAGGCCCAAAAGGGACCAGGAGGTCGCAAATTGGACCAGCAGAGAGAGGGAACGTCGAGCAAGACAAGGAGCCCTATCTGAAGCCGGTAGCACCCGGAGAAGTGCCAGAAACAGGCACTACAAGGATGCGTGAAACGGTGCTCACCCGAAGTCACACAAAGGAGTCCCACGTCGCCGGAGACCAACTTAGAAAGTCGTGCAATGCAGGTTAGAGTGCCGTGGACCCAGGCTTGGCTGTGCACAAAGGATTTCTGCTGGAAGTGCACAGGGGCCGGAGTAGCTGCAAAAGTCGCGGTTCCCAGCAATGCAGCCCAGCGAGGTGAGGCAAGGACTTACCTCCACCAAACTTGGACTGAAGAGTCACTGGACTGTGGGGGTCACTTGGACAGAGTTGCTGGATTCGAGGGACCTCCAACAGAAAATGTAATACAGTTTTCTCTCGAATATGATTCATGAGATCCCAGCAGAAGGCTTTTTCACAGAGTAAAATCACATTAGCAACACATGATTTATATTGTAACTAAAATCTGTTATCACCCTTTGTACATTCACCTTTTTGTGACCCTCAAAATCCCTACAACGCATTTCAATGGGTGCTACCTTGTATATTGGTCCCAAGATGGCTGCCAGCACTTTCTGGTTGAAGTGCTAATGACCAATCAGATCTCACCATGAGATCTGTGCTTAGGCTCCACCCAGATATACACATTTGGTTTTCTTTGAATATCTAAAAAAACTACGGAACAGATTTACACCAAATAACAAAAAGGGTATTTTCTGGACCAAGAGTAAACTTTCTGCCAATTTGGTGCAATTCAGTCCAGTGGTTTGGGCTCTAGTTGTGTCTAAAATCCCTATGGAATTAACCCCTCTGACGTCTAACGCTTTCCCTACTGTTGCTCTGTTTAAGGTGGAATTAGTAATTGTTACCCCTCCAAAATTCAATGCCTTCCCTACTGTTGCACTGTTAGAGTTGGAATAGTAAGTTTAGCTCCTACAACATTTTCCTTACAGTTGCAGAAACGAGAGTGTGAAAAGTATATTAATTATTTTTAGACTCCCATAGTTTTCATTATGTTGGTTAAATTGATTGTGTAGCATTAATTGATTGTTGTTTCATATTTTATAATATTTATTTTAATTTTTATAATTATTTTAATATTTACAGTATTTTAGTAAATATGTGCTGCAGGGTATATATTTTTGTAAAGTTATTTATCTTGTACATTAATCAATATATATTTTCTTATTGAATTGGCAATATTTTTATGGCCTTTTAGATAGATAGATAGATAGATAGATAGATAGATAGATAGATAGATAGATAGATAGATAGATAGATAGATAGATAGATTGCAGTACTCATCCAAGTTTCTGTTGGCACACAAAATCAGTGCAGCAAATTATTTATTCCACCAAACAGCAGCTACATTTTTTCTGGCTGCCATGCAGCCTTGGCCATGATAATGAGTGCTATTTTAGAAAGTACCTTTATCCCAAACATGCATGAACATAAATAAAATACTATACATTTGATGGCTTCAGCTCCAGCTCATCACAATTTCCAAAAGAACATCAATATCTGATCCTTCAGGGCAATGACTCAAAATAACATCAAAATACACTGGCTATTCAAACTAACATCCAAATGCTGGGTGTGGAGGTTTGCAAGTAATAATAATTTGAAGGTTTCATAACCTGGAATGTAACTGACCTTAGGTCTAAGGGGAGGCAGAGGGTGGTACTCCGGTATCTAGAAGATACTATGGCCCAAGTAATGATATTATAGGAGACACATTTAACACTGAGAGCCAAGCCCTCTACATAAAACTAAGGTAGATTGAAAACTATACAGCCTCAGACCAAGTTGAGTGCCTAAAGGGGTGGCAATTCCCTTGAGGAAAGGGGCAGGAATAGATTTACTGAGTTCTTGAACAGATAGTACAGGTATATTGGTTTTGGCTGGGCAGAGATGTTCAAATTATGAATTCATATATGCAGGCTTTTATGGACCCAACACAGATGATCCATCCCACCTCACAACCCTGGAGTGGAACTTTCTGGAGTCTCCACTGCTGGTGGTTGTAGAGGGTGACTTTAATACCCGCTTGCGGGAAACATCCTTTATGCCGACTTTTTTATAACGAAGTCCTGGTTAACGAAAGCGGAAAAACTCTTTCTTTAACCACGACTTCGTTATTTTGTGCCTTAACCACGCATGTCCTGAACAACGAACATGCATGGTTAAGGTACAAACAAGGGAGTCGGCTGAGGAGGACGACGCAGATGAGGCGACGACTCAGGTAAGTGGGGGGTTTTAGGTTTTGGGGAGGGAGTGGGGGGTCGGGGTTTTAGGTTTTGGGGTGGGGTTGGGGGCGTGGGGCATTTTAGGTTTTGGGGAGGGGGTGGGGCGTTTTAGGTTTTGGGGAGGGGGTTGGGGGTCGGGGTTTTAGGTTTTGGGGTGGGGTGGGGTGGGGTTGGGGGGGTGGGGCGTTTTTGGTTTTGGGGAGGGGGTGGGGGTGGGGGGTTTTGGGTTTTGTGGTGGGGTTGGGGGGTGGGGCATTTTTGGTTTTGGGAGGGGGTTGGGGGTGGGGGGTTTTAGGTTTTGGGGTGGGGTGGGGTTGGGGGGTGGGACATTTTTGGTTTTGGGGAGGGGGTGGGGGTTTTAGGTTATGGGGTGGGGTTGGGGGGGTGGGGCGTTTTTGGTTTTGGGGAGGGGGTGGGGGTCGGGGTTTTAGGTTTTGGGGTGGGGTTGGGGGGGTGGGGTGAGGCATGCAGGATCAATGGGTGCCTGTTACTAATGACTTTACCAGGAATGCCTTTACACAAAATATCGTTGTTAAGGCATTCGTGGTTAAGGCATTAATAGTAACAACGAGGTCGGTGTTCCGACCTCGTTGTTTAGGCACCCGTTGTTTTGTCAGTCGGCATTCCGTCGTACAACCCCCACTTGCACATAAATCTCAACAGATTAAACAGATGAGAATGCATCCACACACCTAAGATAAGGGAGGCCTGTAATGCTATCTGTATTTAACCAACATCTCCACCTTGTCCACTGACTCCATTTTGCGTTTAGCAAAGCAGAACAAGGCCTAAAAAGTATGTTACAGGATCTGTGGATGGTGGGTGTTTGGAGGCACCAAATGGGACATAAGAGAGGTGCACATTCCACAGCAAAATCTATGGGCACTTTTCAAGGCTGGATTATTTCTTTATAAACACCATTGTTGTTGAAAGGGTAAGAGAGGTCATGCACTTGCTGGGACATATTTCAGAGCACTCTGCTGTGACTTTTTTCCTAGAGTGCCCAGGTCAGGGGGGAAATTTCAGATGGACAGTTACCCATGCTCTCCTTTTAGATGTTGGGGTTGGACAAGTATTGGAGAAAGCCAGTGGCAAATATGTCTCAGATAACATTGGTTCTGCTCCACTGACCATAGATACTCATAAGGCCTACATCTTTTTTTGGGAGGGGAGTTTTACGCAGTTAAGTATAATTTAAGAACAAAGTTGTCAGGCAAGAGGACTGAGACATTGTTGACATGAAAGTCAAGATCTGAGAGATCTATAGATGATACCAAATAGTTGATTATCAATTCTCCAGGGGATATCTCCAACAAGGCAAAAGAATGCAAGAACACCTGGTTGCTTTGTTTTCAGTTCTCTATTGAGAGGAAGTCTTCCCTGAACCCAATAAGTTAAGGGATTGGTTGAGGGATAAGGAGCATTCCAAACTTACAGATTCAGGGATGTATTCCTTAGTGGCCTGGGTTACTGGCTTGGAAATTAGGGAGCATCTGAACTAGCTCATGAATTGAAAGGCATCGGAGCAAGACACTATCCCTTCTGAACTAAATAAAGTATTAAAGGAGGTGAGAATTCTGAGATACCAGCTTCATGGAGGGAGGCTCCCCAAGTGCTAATTCTAGAACCTAGCAAGGACCCTAAAAAGATACATGTCAGACAATGTCATTATTAAATACAGACTACAAGGTCTTCCCAAGTATTGTAGCTAGGCGTTTGGCTAATCTGGTCTCCCATTTAATTCACCCTGACCATAAGTGCTTTGTTTCTAAATGCCAGATCTCCGAGCTGACCCAGCAATTAGTGGGTGTGATGATCTGGCCTCCACTCACTTGGTTCCTTTGTCAGTGGCCACAATAGATGCAGCTAAGGCATTTGACAGGGCATGCTGATCATATCTCTGGGAGTTGTAAGTAGCTCTGGATTTCAGCTCCTCGTTTATTTCCATTCTGCAGAGATTGTATGGAAATTCAACTGTATGAATTCTATTAAATGGGTCCTTAACCAAGAGCTTTAGTAACCAGAGAGGTTCCAGGCAGGGCTGCCTGCTCTCCCCTCTCTTGTTTGATATCCATATCAAGCCATTTGTCAGTTACTAAGAACGAATCAATAGGTAGCCCCCCTCGTCTTTCAGGGTTTTGGGACCAAAATAGCGGTTTATGTTGATAATCTCATGATTTATATGCCAGACCCTGTTAAAGCTATACCCCAAGTAGTGGAGCTAGCTGGGAAATATGGATCCTTATCAGGGTATTGGGTAAATAGCGCCAAGTCAGAGATTATGAGCCGGAAATAAACGAATGCGAGAGGGAGGTCAAGAATGAGATTAAGTACTCAGTTATCTCTGTCGTAGTTTCTCTAGACGTGATAGCAGCACATAATCTAGTCAGGTAGCAAAGGAGATCGACTTGCTGCTCAATAAGTAGAGGAATTTCCCACTGACAATTGACAATAGGGTCAATTTGATAAAGTTGACAATACTTCCTAAATTGGCTTACCTTTTTAATTGTATCCATTTACATTCCCTAAAACTTCCATAGCTAAAATACAGGGAAAGATTACTTTTTTAATATTTTTTTTTATTTTAAATTCTCAGTACCCCCCAAAAAAATACATACATATTTCATCGATCTGGACAATTATAATATGTCACAATGTGATGGACTGTTAACAAGGACTTTGTGATATGCTTAATAATGAGCAATTACTATGCAATACCACATTACAATCATTTCCTATTAGCTAACCATTCACTTACTGCTCCCCATATGTCTTGCCCTTTACGTCTCCCTCTCGTTCCTTTTCGATCATACAGTACTTGTTCCAACTGGTATATTGTCAAAGGGCGATTTAGCCATTTTTGATATGTCGGGGGTTGTTGATCCAACCATGCGGAGGAAATGCACAATCGATACACTGCCAGAACGATAAAGATACACTTAGAGACAGATGGCTAACTGATCTCTGGGACCCCGAGTATCACCACCCCAGGTGTTAATTCTATTTCTAATTTGGCAACCTCTTTAATAAACTGCCTCACTCTATCACGCAGATTCGCCAGCATTGTACAGGTGGCAAACATATGAATTGCGTCTACTCCATGTAGCTAGCATCTTGGGCAGTGCACCCCTTCGACCCAGCCCCATTGCACTAATTTCCCTGGCGTTATATACAGATCGAAGATTGTTTTATAATGTTGTGCCTGAAGGGATGCTGATATCAGGGAGGTCCTCCCTAACTCAAGAGACTCATAAAAATGCTCCTCTTCCACATTCAGCTTATCACCCCACTTTTTACTGTATTTAGCCAAATCCTCAGGTAAATAGTCGGTCAGTGTAGCATATATTGATTGTATCGTAATCTTGTCACAGGAGATCATTATATCTAACAAAGGGCTCTTTACAAATCCTGCTGCCCCACCGGTTTTCTGAGAAATAAAGTCCCTTACTTGTAAATATTTAAAAAAGCCCTTTTGGGCTAAACCAAACTTCATGCAAAGAATGTGTTGATTGTAAAGCCCTCCATAAAGTCACCTAATCTTTGTATCCCCTGTTGGTTCCACCTTGCCATGATATTATCTCCAAACATCTCAGGGAGAAAGGTATTATTCATAGTCAGAGTATAGTATTTATATCTCTCAAGCCCGAATTTTTTCCGCCTAGGACCCCAATCTTTGAAAGCAACATTTAGAACTTTAAACCAAACCTTCTTAAAGTAACTGGGCTCAAGGAGTGTGAGAAATGCTCCATTTGCAGCCGGGCCGATTAATACCTCATAAATATTTGGAACATACTCCCCGTCGTTTACCAACCCACTATTTTTAAACAACGTTTGCATATACTGCATTGCAGCTGCCATCTGGTACAACTTAAAATTAGGAAGAGACCAACCACCCTTTTCCCTTGATCATGTCATATATTTGCTGGCTCTGCGTATCTTACCATACGACCAAACAAACCGCATTATAAGTTGATCCAACCTTCTAAACCAAAATTTCTCAAATTCTAGTGGAAGAGCCCGAATTAGATATAGCATTTCAGGGAGGAACAGCATCTTTATCATATTACACCGCCCCATAATTGTCAGGTGTAGGTTATTCCATCTATCAAGGCTATACCTAGCATTATCTATAATAGGCTGCAGGTTACTCCGGACAATCTGTTCCACCTGAGGTCGGATATCGATCCCTAGGTACACTGCATGTTCTACCTTCCGTGCATCCGATGAGCAGCAATGTTCATTCAAAACTATCTGAGTCTTATCTTTATTCAAGAGATAACCAGAAACGGCCGAAGCTTTCTGCAGCCCCCTCGATTTCCTTGAGGGCTAAATCCGAATTGGCGGTAATAACTGCAACATCGTCAGCATAGGCCAAGATTTTTGTTCCCCATCCGTGACGCACAACTGGCTGAACATTAACATTATTTTCCAAGAAACACAGAAAAGGATCTAAATATAATGCAAATAATAGTGGTGAACATGGACATCCTTACCGTGTACCCCGCTCAGTCCTAAAGGCATCCGAATAGTCTCCACCTATCTTTATTCTAGCACTTGGCCTTTTATATAGGGCTTTAACAGCTGTAATAAATCTTCCCCCTAGACCATATGCCAGCAAGATGTCCCACAAATACTCCCAGTTGACTCTATCAAATGCTTTTTCAGCATCCAACAGAATCATAGCCATAGGCTATGCTGCTATATGTGTAGCGTCAAACAGTATTATCACCCTTCTAATATGATCAGTTGTGTCCCTACCGGGGATAAAACCGTGTTGATTATAACTGACCAACTTACTGATACAGACAGCCGGGTCGCGAATATTTTGGAATAAACTTTCGCATCACTATTTATAAGGGTGATTGGATGGTACGAGCTTAAGTTAAGCGGGTCCCTGCCTTTCTTTAGAAACACTACAATATTGGCTGACCCCAGGATAGCGGAGGGTTACCTCCTTGCTGTACATGAATCACCAGTTTCAGCAGCACTGGCAACATTTAAATAACTCTAAGGGAATACCATCCGGCCCTACAGCCTTCCCATTCAGAAGCCCTTCAAGCGCGTCTGCCAATTCTTCCGATGTTACCTCCTGCCCTAATGCTGTTTGATCCTCTGTTGTGATCTGACCACACAGAGTCGTCGTCAGCCAGCAGCTATCAATGTGCTCCTGACCAATATTTGCAGCCCTATATAGTTCTAAGTAGTACTCATGGAAAGCTTCCCTGATGGCGTCGGGTCCAGTGACTATCACCCCTGCCCTGTTCTGTACTTTTAAAACTGAGCCTAAAGAGACCCTTTGGCGGGTCCGCATTGTTAAAATATGCCCTACTTGCTACTAAATTCATGGCATTCCATTTGCCTTGTTAATACATTTTCAGCTATTCTTTCCATTGAATATTTTCCTAACCGCATTTTAGCTATCGATACCTGCTGCAAACCGTCTTTAATCCCGACATCGTTCTTGATTGCCCTACTCAGCTGTTCTTCTGCTACCTGTAGTTCCCCCATGAGTATTTGTGACTGAGCTGCAGCTTGTTTTTGTCACCTTATGCTGAATCCGAGGGTTTCCCCCCTTATAACTGGCTTCAATGTGTCCCACACTATCTCTATTGAGGCGGTTCCCATATTAAACTCCAAACATTCCTTCAACCGCATGTTCATATGCTGTATATACAGAGAATCATTCAGCAAAGCTCTCTCAAATGTCCAACCCTTCCTAAATCTCTGCGCGTCTTTTACCATTATCTCCAGTACTAAAGGGTTGTGATCTGTGATAAAAAGGGGGTATAGCTTAATCCTTAATTCGTCTAGAAAAATAGGTGAAACAAAAAAGTAATCCTTTCGTACAAATTTCATGTGAGGTGTAGAGAAATATGTATAACCCAGATTTGATCCCTCCAGAGTTGACCATACATCTATCAATCCGTTTTCCCTTTGCATATTCTTCATGGCCTGAAAAACTCTGGACTTCCGCCCGGGTATCTTTCCTTCCTAATATCTCTTAAGTTCTGTGCTCCATCCCATGACCCATTAACATTCAGATCACCACATATAGTGTACGGAGCGGGCCATACTGCTAATTCTGCAGATATAAAGTCAAATAAAGAGGGGTCATCATCTACTGAACCATATAGTGAACAGAACGTAAATCTAACCTTACACAATAAACACTCGATCAATACCCATCTCCCAACTGGATCCGCTTTCTTACGAGTAACAACACAATTGGTATTACTTATCAGGATAGCAACCCCCCCTTCTTTTAGGCATTTGCTCAGTATACCCTAATAGCCGTAAGCCCAATGTCTCCAACAGATTTTTATCTGTCTTTTCTATGTGTGTATCTTGCAACAATAAATGTCTGCTTTTAACATCCTCAGGTCACCTACAGTTTTCTTCTTCTTACGGGGATTATTTAGTCCACAGATATTTATAGATGCTATCCAAATTACCAACATATAAATAGCTCCAGTTGTTTCTGCATGACTAAATGACCATTATGTTCAGCCCACAATTTACACAAGAATACTTTGTTCCCCATCTCTGCCTCTTTGCTTCCATTTTCCTGAGGCCTGCTCCTAACAACAGAGCGGTTTGTACCTGCTGTACCTGCTGATTATACTTTGAATTACATTTCTTTGGGTACCACGTTTTTCCTTTTACACCTCCCAGTAACGACTTGCCTTCTCCCCTTCACCCACCCACATCTTCCCCTCCCTTCCTCAGACACCCCCTCCTCCCATCCACCCAACCCCCCACTTACCCTACCTCCCCCTCCTCCCTGCCCCCACCACCACACCCTGATGAACCCGACCCCTCCAACCCCCCCCTTAGAGGCAATCAGACCAGCGTTAGCCCAAATGTAGGTGTCACCCAGGTGCGGACCGCCACCCCACCCCAGACTGTCCAACTTTTCTCCCTCATACAGCCACAAACTTTCTCAGTCAGTATTCCCTTCAGACTTGCAAGTCCTCGCATTTTAGCCTTTTTCCTTTTTCTACCCCTTTCCTTCCCTTCTCCACATTATGTTGCTTTGAGCCCCAGCAAATATTATTTTGCCTGAACCTCTGAATTAAACAGTCTGACTTTCCCATTGACCACAGTCTTAAGACGAGCGGGTACCAGTAGATACGCCTCTCCACCTTTGTCTTGAAAGGATTTGATCAGCTGACGCAGCCTCCATCTTTGCTCTACAGTGACATGGCAATAGACGGGTCAAGTGAAAAAAGTTACCCCCCCCAGTACGTGGGGCATCGGGATGGGCTTTTTCAAATATAGCCTGTCTCAAGAGGTAATTCCCAAAATAAACCAATATAGCTCTAGGGTGTTTAGTGTCACCTATACAACCCTTTCGTCGTACTGCCGGGAATCTGTGCGCCCTCTGAACCTCAGACTCACAATCCCAATTAGTGAGCTCCGGGAAAACATCCTGCTGCATTTTAATCATGTATGCCCTGATGTCATTGCCCTCTGCCCCTTCTCAAGTGCCTAAGAACTGTAGGTTATTCCTCCTCTGCCTGTTCTCCTGATCCTCCAGTTTCCACAGAATATCAGTCAATTGTCCATCATGTGCCGTAGTTTGTTCTCTCAGAGCCACCACGTCTGCCTCTACTGCCATCATTCTCTCCTCCATCACGCTCAGTTTCCCTTCAATTTCTATACATGATTTTACTACCTTGCGAACAGTCCATTGTAGATGTTTCGTGGCCCTCCTTGCCCATCAGCTTTCTGCCCTTGTCTCAGTCTGCAGTTCTATAATTGAGTCGTATATAGACTATAGCATTTCTGAGTCTGTGTTCCTAGTACCGCAACAAGGGACCAAGCTACATACCGGTGCATCTGCCCTCTTCTCAGCCTGCATCACCTTGGCCTGAGCCTCAGGAATATGTGCCTCCGCCGTACTCATCAGATTGGTTCCTGAGTAGTCCCATTTAAGTGTATTTCTGCTCTGGCCAAAGAGTTCCGCACCATCTCTAATAGGAGCCCGTCCCTTACATTCTCGTCGTCGCTGTTGCACTGTGGAGTCTCCTAGTGATGAAAAACTCCCTGATTCGGAGGATATACTGGCCCAGTTTCACTCGAACTTTGATCACTGTTGGAGGAATCTGATTCCTCCATCAAAGATTCAAATTTATCGCCTCCGTCTCTAGGCCAGTCAGGCCCTTTCTTTTTTGTCCCAATTTCTTCAACTCCAGCCACAGATGTTCGGGCCGTAGGCCTTGGCTTCCCTGGGTCACCCGCCAGTGGGCTAGTAACTTTCCCCTGGCCGGCTTGAAGGGGATTATCAGTTTCTTGCTCAACGAAGCCTGGTTACATATTTTCCCTGAGGGCTGTGTGTATTTTATTATACTTTAAAGGTGCCAGGTGATCCTTGTCGCACTCAAGCAGCTCGGCCTCTGGGTTTTCGGGAGCTTGCAGCCAGTTTAAGAGAGAGGCCTTCCCCTTGCTTGCACCATCGATATGCATCCCCTCCCTGCTGTCCGCCCCAAGTTCCCCTGTTTAGTGTCATTTGAGTGTTGCCTTGATGGGGCCCGATATGCTTGGGTTTATTTTCTTGTGGGCCCTCTTTCCAAAAGCCCATAATTGTGGTTTGTGCCTTATCTTACCCTAGGGAAGATGCTGGGGGAATGCTGCTCTTAGGATCCTTTACTGCCCCTGCTGAAATTTTTCTGCTCAATCTCCCCAAAGCCGAGGCTGGGCGTCTGCTTCGGGGATCATTTCCCCATTATGTTTCTTAGCTTGTGCACCTTGGGCCTCCTCCGCTTTCTCACCAAGGTTTCTGACATTTTTTGGGGCCATGATTATGCTAAAGTTGCTGGGTATTACGTCACAAAATTCCCCAAATCTCATTAGCCAAAATTCAGCACTCCATGTGAGCAGTCGAAAGGTATTTGTGAGATGAGCACTCACTAATTTCAAGAAGGCCCGGCCATACATGCCACTTAAACTTAGCATGGCTCGAATGTGCTCATAAATTGTCCACCAACACCTTACTGTTCAAAGGAATATCGTATTTGGCAAAATACAGCACCTCACCTCGCATCTCTTTGCTTCCTGTGTCCTTTTAAAAAACCAGGCCAAGTCAGGACGCTGCAGATTAGAACAGAAGGGAGGGGGCGTGCGTCATGTGTGGCAGATCCATTGTTTCCCTGGTTTCTCTCTTAGCATCTCTCTCGGCGTCTTTACAGCGCGTCTCTAATGCTGCTGGCCAAAGATCTGCACCTCGTCCGGATGGAGCGGAATGCTCAGTCTAGCCTGCGCACTCCCGCACAACTTATCCAAACACTATGGTCGCTATGGTGGAATGGCGATACATTCTTGAAATGTCGAGCGGGGGTGCCAGCCCCGGGGCCTTCCACTACGCCAGAAAGGGAAGAAACCCCCAAGAAAATTCAGACCTGCATGGAGGCCTCCACCGCGTTTATCCCCGGCTGCTGCTGCCGTGACCGCCTGCATCTGTGGTGGGCAGCCTGACAGCCGTCTACAAGATCCCCATCTTGCCTCTCGCAATCCGCCTCCGAAAGATGACTTTTTTATCGGGCCATCTGGTACAGTCAGGTTTGCATGGAAAAAATTGAGGCGAAGATTGGAGAAAGGTGGCTTAGCACTGCCAGAACTGAAGTTATATTGCAATGCCTTCCAACTTAAGAACTGTAGGATGCTCCTTGGGGTTCCAGACTATTCTAATTGAGGTAGGATATTAACAGAAATGACCAAGGGTGCTCCTTGATTTCTATGTAAGTATGAGACACCAAAATACTTCAAAGAAAAGTTCATCTAAAAGTCCAGCAGGCTCCTCTTGAGCTTTGGTAGAGAGTCAGGAGGTCCCTTGGAATCAAGTACTATTCCGATGTTTCACCCATCTGGGACTCCCCGGGCATTCCAAAGTGTCTTTTAGATAGTTTGAGTTACCCTCTAAGGAATGCTGGAATAACAACATGGGGGAACTATTCACAGTGCAGGGCTTATTACCTTGGGAGGCACTAAAGATGATAACCGGTGATATTTTATCCAGATTTAAATATCTGCATCTCTCATTCAGTTTGGAAGGTGGTGATACTGGAGTCAGAGCTATCATGTTTGTGGCAAGTAGATCTGAAACTATTGTATTATACAGTTAAGCCTGCAAACTTGAAACTGAACAATTTTTTTACCCTCAACAGGATCTTGTGGACCCTGCACAGGATTGCTAAATTCTCCAAATATCTGACTCCAGGATGTATAAGATGCAGTCTTCTCATTTCTAAGGACAAGCATATGTTTGTCACCTGCCCCTCCATATTCAGCTATTGAGAGATTGTGAGTAGCATAATATCAGGTATCTGAGAGTCACAATTAGGGAAAGCTCCCAGTTGGTCCTGTCTGGGGTAGACATTATATTGTACAATCTACTCGATAGGTGTACCCCTTTTGCCCTTAGCTAGAAGGGAGATTTGCAGGAACTGGTTAAATCAAACTCCTCCATCCTCAAAGGACTGGCTGGCGGCCACTTGCGGGACTTGTAGGATGGACTTGGAGACCTCCCCGGTAGGATAGGCATCTTTTGGTCCAGATTTCAGAGGTGTGCTGGCATGGTGGTTCAGTAAAATGAGTAGCCCAATGATTACACCATCGCTCTAACATGACCTGGGTCTTGGAACTCTCCTTTGGTGGGTGGGGCTAAGTGTCTGCACGGTCCTGAGGGTGGCCCCTGGTGTTTCCAACTCTGAGTTTGCAGATGTTTTGGTGATATGAGGACAAAAAAAATAATTGGAAGGTGGTGCTTACATTGTACTTTAGAATTCTTGATTTTGTATAGTTTAAGTTTGGTTTGTAGATAAAGAACAAATAGAGTTATAGTAATTTAAAGGAGGTGTGTAAATAATAAATTATGCAGTTGAGGTACTTGTATGCTGCAAATAATAGTACAATTTCCACATAGATAAATAGCTATTTCATTGTTATTTTTGCTGATTGTGTACTTCCTATGAATGGAATCTTCGACTAATACATTTGTAATAATTGATTACCATATGAAATGGTCTGAGGTTTGTCTTTTTCGACACCCATGGGTGAAAATGCTGCATTATTTCCTAACGACATATTCATGGGGGAAGGTTTTCCAGAATGTCTCATCTCAGACAATAGGGGACAACTTGTAAGTCATGTTATTGAGCTTTTCTTGAAAGAATCCGGTGTGAAACACCTAAGGAGTTTCCTATATCATATCCAAACCAATGGTTTGGTGAAGAGGATGAATTGGGTAGTGATTGAATGTATAAAATGGGCTAGAAATAACAGTTGTTACATCAAAGAGGCTGTGAAGTCTATGCTGTCGTTCTATCACACTACACAACATTCTGTCTTCAAGGTGTCCCCTTTAGAGCTGCTAAGAGATGTCAATCCTCATTGATACTTTATCCAGTTTGGCTAGCCAAAACTGTCCAAAACGTTTACAAGGGATGTAGACCATAAGGCTATAACTAGCAGAGTAAAAAGCAAAGAGATAAAAATGAAAGAGAGATTTGATGTTAAGAAGTCTACACGACATATAGCTTTCGCTGTAGGAGATCCAGTTTAGATTTGAAAAAATCCACTTTTGTTAAGAAAGGTGAGGGCAGTTATGGTGAACAAGTGAAAGTGGAAAAAGTGTGTGACAATGCAGTTAGGGATGAATGTGGTCATTGGTGGAATGTAGGTAAAGTTGTAAAGATTCAAAAAGAAATGACAAAGGGGCTGAGTGAACAGAGAGTTCAGCCATCAGGCCATGTACCTGATTTTATCAAGACAAATGGCTCCTGAAAAGGGGCCGACTGCCAAGACTCCACGTAGATCTACTCATAAAAGATATGTACTGTGGATGTTGAGGTTGTGTTTCTAACACCTCAGAGTAGGTCATGTAAAACAAATAACTTTAACATGGTTAAAGTTTGTAGATGTAGTTTTAGGTATTGGCATACACTAGTTTGTTCACACTTTAATTTTCCATTCATTTGCTTATGTACTATGTGACAATTCAGGTATTTAGAATTGTTTTCTCTTGTGACTGCTTTTATTAAAAAAAAAGAGAGATATGTTATGTTATACTTTATCCATAAGCTGGCCTGTTCACCATCACATGGAATGGTAGGTCTAGTATTCCACTGCTGGTACCCATGCAGGGAATGTTCCACTGTTTGCCAGTTGGTGCACATCTTTGGAAGACATTGGCATTGGCTTGGTGTCTGTACGAGACTACTCAGCAATAAAGACATATATTTTGATATACCTAACGTGGTCACGTTTAATGCCACACCTCACTCAGTGACATCAGAAAATCTGCTTTCAAAAGTCTCTTCACTATACACAAGGCAAAACACAGAAAGAGATCAATTTTTTACACATGAAGCTAAATAGGTACTCTCTGAGAAAGACGCTGTATTCTAGACTATTACCCTGAATAATCAATTAACTGTATATGCAATAAAATGCTGGCATATCCTTGTTGGCCCAAGCTCTTAAATTATTAAACTTTTCTCCAGCCAGAATATCAGCCACTGAGAATCAACTAGAATACATGATGATGATGGAGAAGTACCTCTACTCAACCTAAATCAATTGGGGACATCAGACAATTGGTTGCAACTACTCATCTGCAAGATAGTGTCAGATCAGTTCAATTATTGGCACAGAACTATTTGAAAAAACCTTATCTCAGCAATCAAAATCCAGTAAACTTGGTTTAGTATGTCACAGAATAGTCCACTACCAGCCCTTATGAAAAAAGAGGGCTACACGAAGAAACAATACACTGCTTGATGGTGACTATCCTCCTGGGTGACCATTTGTACATTTTATAACTTCCTTTATGTACACAAGTAACACTATCAGAGACCAATACTTGTCTTTGAAGATGCACTTGTCTTTAAAAGCATCTTGGATACAGCAAGAGACATGTTTGGTTGCATTGAAAAGGGTTTGTTTGCTGCTATAACAAGCTCTTGGTGGTACCACAGGGATCCTCAGAAAACAAGGGGCAAATGAGGGGCAGACAGTAAAAACATCAAACAGTCTAAAATTGGAGTCAGCTAACATTTGCAATGGAAAGCAAGTAGGGAGCAACACAAAAAGGTGCGGAGAACTGACATTTGATTTATAACTGCTGACCGTAGCAACCCAACAACATGACAAGGCGATGCCCTTAGTTCTATCTCTACTTCTCTTACTTCTAGAAGTACCTGCTTTGCATGTGGTCACTTGTGCCCACAGTCCTGAGTGTCACAGATTTTACTAGATTGTAATTACCTATCTACCTACTGTAAGCCTTTGGTAAGCTTCTATTCTTTTGTAGTAAGTCCCTGGAGATTGGAACCAGATAATATTATTTTCTGTAAAACACAGTCTCAAAAGAACCCCATAGCACCACACAAATCCTCCTTCCAAAAGACAATGACAACCACAGAAGAAAAAATAAGTATGAGTAAATAAAAAAAATAAAAAACTAATGTTTGAGAGTGGCAACTGTTGGATTCTAATCAAAATCCTTATGCCATCACTATATTTATCCCACCTGAAATCATAGTGGAACACTGGCATATTATGAATGCATACAATATCGAAACACAAAAATATTGGAAAATAAATATTGTTTACAAAAATATTGCCTTTGTATAATATTGACTGCAACCTATTTTGTAAACACAAATATTGGAAACCAAAATATCGTCACCTTTAAATTAACATAGAATATGTAAAGAATGTTGATTCTCATAACATTGACTACTACAATATTGCCAAAATAATTACCATATTATTATAAGTATTAAATAAAACACTTTTCACCTAGAACACATTTTAAAATAAACATGACAAATTTCATGCACATTAAAAACAAATATAGTCACCAAAATATTTGCAATTTACCCCAAGAAATTAGAATTAAATTCATAGCAACATAACAGAATATATTGCCATTAAGTACAAACAATTAAAAATCAACTTAAATATACCAAATAGAATATAAAAAATATAGGGAATATCATATTTCAGGAAATTCAGGTGCTCTATTTTCCCAGGTAAATTAGTAGATATTTGATTTTGACTTGCTGAAGAAACTGGCTGAGGTTAAAAAGAAAGAGAACTTTTAGAAGCACTCCTATTTTAAAGTGATTAACCCATCATACAACTGTCCGTTATAGATTTTGTTACAAATGAAGATGTTTCTTGACCTATAACATTTTGCTACATAACTTAATTAAATGTGTCAGGAAAAGGAGGAAGAGTGGCTTCATTGCCTGGCCCTCCAAATCTGATGTAATGCTTTGCGGCGAACCCTGGGGGGCACTAACCTACCTCTGAGGTGTTGCTTTTACCCTGAGAGCCAGGATTGGTGGGAGGCATGGCTGATAGAGGACTAATGATCGCTCCTGCTGCTGTGGTGTCTGCCAAACCACCCTGTGAGCAGGGTGGCCATGGCTGCTCCGGACCCAGAGCCTCATCCAACAAATACCGGAGCCTGCCGGGAAGGCAAAAAGAGTTGACCAGTTGGGGGTACCAGGCACCAACATCAGTGAGGCACGGTAGATTTCTGCCAGTGGCTTTGGCTGGGCTGCCCCGAATCCTTCACCTGGCCATGCCGGGCCTGAGGTAGTTACTGCAGCCACGTAAAACAGTTGAGATCCTCTGCCCAGGCCAGTGAAGGTGGGTGTTTGGGCCTTAGACATCTTTAGGGGGGGCAGTATGAAAGTGAGAAGTGCCCCCTGTGATGCCCTCACACTTTATTAGCTGGTGGTGCCCCCAGAATCTTGCCTCCCCTCTGCTATGCGGCAGGGAGAGCACACTGGTGAACCTCCTCCTACCTCCCTCCCCTGCCACTAGAGATGCCCAGTGAAGGATCCCCAGTGAGGCAGCAAGACAGAGTTGGGGAGATGCCTATGGGCCAGGCCCTGAGAGACTGTTCACTTACCACCCCCAACTGACATACTTATCTGGGTGGTGGCCTATGCCCCAGGCAGAGGGGTAACTTGAATCTGAGTTCATGATCCAATATTGCCCTGCCTCCTTGCAGCCCTGGTGACCAGCCCTGGCCTGGGCGGTTCCTCCTCAAGGCATGATTAGCGGTTACTAGTGCTCCTGTGTGTCTGCTGCAACAGAGGGCTACCCTTGGAACTGGTCTGGCAGAGTTGCAGTGCTGTGTGTTTGAAAGGGGACCGTCTAATGTGGGCTCGAGTCAGCTGCACCCAAAGTTGAAATGAGAGCTGCATCACTAACCAACAAGGAGACACTTACCCATCAGCCACCAGTGGGACTGATCCTTAAACCCGATCCACTCAATTAAGTGGGTCAACAGCAGTACATCTGATTTTGGCCTTACAGGCTCCCAAAGACAACCACCCAGACCTTTGCCCATTCCGAATAGCTAGCTCCAGGCACAAGATACATCCTGAGCATACTGGAACCAGTGCAGGTTGCACAGGGTATACCATCTGGTGAGCGAACAGTCAGCAACTGGCACTGGTATGAGGGGGGGACTCTGATCATGGACAAATAGAAGGCCACAGCCTTATTACAGAGGAAAATGAACAGGTTCACCAAGCCCACTGCAGGTAAGAAGGATGGCGGGACAAATCTTTTCTATTGGGCTCGCCCTCATCGGAGTCCATGGCACTGATATTACAAGCCATACAGGACTCGCCCTCATCCCTCAAGAGCAAGATGGGGGAGTTGAGTGTGAGCCTCTCCTTGCTCTGCCAAGATCTCCAAAATACAGTGGGGGTGGTCACAGAGACCGAGGGGCAGCTATCCAAAGTTGAATACATTCCAAGTCTCTCCAGGTTGAACAATAAATGCTCTGGCAGCAGGTGGGCCTCCTGGAGTCCAGAGTGGGAGATGCCAAAGGCAGGTCCTGATGCAACAACATCCTTTCCATAGGTATCCCAGTGGGCACAGAGGGACCCCAACCTACACCCTACATCTCTGATTGACTCTAGTTCTGGGTTCCATGGGACTCATTTTTAGCCTGCTTCGTGTTAGAAATAATCCATAAGTTCCTTGTGCCAAGGCCACTCTCTGGGTCTCCCCTAGACGATAATAGCTCAGCTCAACGTTGTTGATAGAAATAACATCCTGCACAAGGCCAGGAAGAAAGGGAACTACTTTGCCCATTACACAAGGTCATGCTATTCCCCAGCTGTATGCTAAAAGTACAAACAACAGAAGCGTACCTTCCAGGCAGTCAAGAAAAAGCTTTGTGGCATGCAGATCACCTGTATGTTACAGTTTCCAGCACGGCTCAAGATTTTCTACAATGAAAAGACTTTGTGAATCATTTACAACCCCCTGGCACCACTGTAGTGTCATGTTTGTGACGCAACGGCAGCGCAAAACAGTCTCCCACCACCCACCATATTTACAAACAGGTGCAATATCACCATTGCATCAGTTTGTAAACCTGTGTGCCACAAGGGAGGCATTCCCCAGCAGGGTGGCCCACAAAAATGGTGCAGTGAAAGCTACAAGATTTACCTGCGCCATTCTAGCATCATTTTTTAACAACTGCCCAGGGCAGGCATTAAACTGATGCTAGGCTCTTTTCAATGGGCCTCCCTGAGCAAAGTTTTTGACACTATTCCAGCAAACTCCACAACTGTATCAAAAATGTTGATGCAGTTGTGCTAACAAGTGCCATGGTGCTCCGTATGAAAATACAGCATTAGCATGGTGTTGCTAGAGGGGCACAGGGCGAAGCAAGGAAATAGGTGCATCGGAGACGCTGTGCAAGTTCCTTGTAAATGAGGCCCTTTGTTTTTCGACAATTCAGAAAGTGCCTGTGCCTGGATAGAGGAAGTTCCCTGCCCTGGGCTTGGGGAGCCATGGAAAATCTCCTGTAAGAGGGGAGAGACTCGGAAACTGCAGCCTGGAGGGACATAGGAAAGTCATGCATCACAATGACCTCCTACTGCCTGTGAAGACAGTGCACAACCTTGGCGTATGGGTCCCCTGGCACAAAAGGAAGCCAGGGAGGAAAGTAATGACTATGCCAGTTGAAATTATAAAGCACTCTTAATAAAGGGTCAAGCTGGAAAATATCCTTTTTCTTGAGGATCGGTTGTGTTTTTTTTGGTAGCTTTGTTTTTGTTTTTGGTACAACAGATACCTCACAGGGAAGTGTAGGATAGGGGAGGGTTTAGGGACCGGTGGCTGCCTGTTGTATCTCCACTGGAGTTACACTGGGAAGTTCAGATGTTTACTTTACATATTGATATATCACTGACACAAGCACATACATTTTCCAAACTACTTGAGTAACCAACAATGGCTGGTCACATAGGCGAATACAAGGTATTCTCTTGGAATGTCAATGGCCTCAATGACAAGAATAAATAGGGGCCATAATGTTGTACATGAAAAGGCATATACCCATGGTAGTTCTACACCAAGACACCTACCTCTGGAGGACCTGGTGTTCCTTTTTGGTCTGTGACAGCTATTCTCAGGTTACCACTCGAGCTACACTAGAGAGTCCAGGGTATGGCTATACCACTGCACTGTACCTTCCTGATGGTGGTTAGCAAAGTGCCCTATGACTAGCAAGGCAGATTCCTAATCCTCCATGGTATGCTACACAGAGTGGCATGGACGCTGGGGAGTGGATATGCACAGCCACAATTGCTGGGAGCGACACCTGAGGAAGTGGCAGGTGGTCTAACTGCAGCCATGCCTGGGTCACATTATTGGGGGGTGACTTTAATGCATTAATGGATCCAGCAATGGATACAATGTCCACATGAGCAGCTCCCCAAACTACTAGGCTTAGATCCTGGGTAGATACCCTAGGTTTGGTGGACATTTGGCGTCTCCACCACCATACAGAGTGGTGATACACACATCATTCTTCTCTGCACAGTACTTCTTCACAGCTTGATTACTTCTTTCTCCCATCTTCAGATGTGGAGATGACCACTCAGTCCCACCTTCTCTCCTGGGTGTTATCTGACCACACCTCAGTATTACTGGTGATGGGTGGGGAACCTGGGATTAAAGGGGGATGGGGAAATTGAATGCATTGTGGCTGCATGGCAATGATTTTATAGAAGAGACTAGAGCGACTATAACAGACTATTTCTGACTCAACAATAGCTCCATAGATTCTCCTGTGTTACTGATGGAGGCACTTAAGACTGTCCTTGGGGGGCAGGCTTTC
This sequence comes from Pleurodeles waltl, assembly GCF_031143425.1. Lineage (NCBI taxonomy): Eukaryota > Metazoa > Chordata > Amphibia > Caudata > Salamandridae > Pleurodeles > Pleurodeles waltl. The sequence continues at coordinate 82,925,626 of NC_090439.1, forward strand.
TCTGCTATTAGGGTTTGTGAGCGCTGCTGTGAGGTGGATGTGCGGTGCTTAGAGGGTGAGATTACAGAATTGGAGTACAAAGCAAGAGGAGCAATGTAAGTTGGTGCAAGCACATCTGGATATCCAACATAAAATTATTAGACTCTGTGAGAATGAGTTGGCTCCACTACCTGGGAAGGGTCTAGGAGATGGGCGAGAAGGTGGACTAATTGATTTATTGGTTGGTGAGTACCAACCATCCCTTTACCACCATCACCGAGCTGAGATTATGGGATGATAAAGTCATAATAGTGTGGTAGGCCTGGCACAATGCTTTGCCTCCCACTTCCAGAAACTCTATGCAGCCTGAGAACCCCCACTGGAGAGTTAGAACAGCCCCTTGTCCACAACATCCTCGTCAGAAAGCTGTTAACTTTAGAGTTCAGGGATCTCGATGAGTCATTCACAGCTGAGAGGAGATTCAGCAGGCAATATCCTGGACATTTATGGGATGGCCTCGGGACTAAGGGCCTCATTACGACTTTGGCGGTCCTTTCACAAGACTGCTGAAGCCGCTTCAGGCAAAAGACCACCAATACTGGAGGTCCTTTGCCCACCATATTAGGAGTGTTTCATTGGGCCAGACAGCGAAAACAGAGTTTTCGTCCGCTGGCCGAGCGGAACACTCACCACAACATTGATGCTAGGTCGTAATTGAGCCGGCGGTCATGTGGTGATGTGTTGGGTGCAACAGCACCCATTGCACATTTCACTGCCCGTAATTCGGCCAGTAAAATGCGTGATGGGGCTCTGCATGGGGGCCCCTGCACTCCCGATGCCAAGTGCATGGGCAGTGCAGGGGCCCCCAGGGTCCCCCATTCCGCCAGCCTTTCGACATGGCTAATGTCAATGCTGGGTACCTCATTTTATAACCAAGAGCCAGATGTATCATTATACTGGTTGCATTTTCAACCTGTACTTCTGTGACAAATGTGGAATTCTGTGAACCAATCTACCTACCTGTAGGTCAGTTTGTAATTTTCTAAATTGTAGTGAGTGACAATCTGACGTACATAATTAATATTTACTAAGTAGGTTTCAAAGTCACTCTGATTAGATGTAACCACAGGGATGGTGGCATGCATGGTTCAGGGGACCATCATCTTTTGCTCACTTTTTAAATAAAGAAATGTTTTTTGAAGCAGACTGATTTCCTGCAAGGAAATGGACTGCATTAAAATGTTTCTTTAAGTTTTTCTGAGAGTTGATAATGGTCCACTGTACCACTACCAGCTCCCACCGAATCTTACTGAAAGATGATTGCATCCCTTTTCTGAATAGGTTCCAACCCCATGTTAGCACCTGCAATTGTCCAAACATTTACTACTGGAATTTTTTACTTGAGCTGAGAGCAACTTTGAAATTCAGTAGAGAGACCATCCGTGCAAGAAGTCAGGCACATTTGCAATTGCGAAAATACATTGTTCTCTTCCTGAATCATTATTTGTTTTTTAATATCTACCTTTTCCCTTATTGCATGTTGGGTTCACAATAAAGTGAGGAGAGCTGGTTGCAAATTCTTTGAATATAGATCATCATCTTAGATGTATTTCTTCACAGATGTTAATCTCCATATTGAGACTCTATTATTTTTAAATTTTGTCTGCAAGGTCAGGATTTTGCTCTTATTCTTGACAAGTTCATATAACTCTTCCCTATGGGTGGCCAATTTGGGTGTAACTTTGGCTTAGATTCATTCTGTAAAGTTATTTATTTTATATTTTGCAGCATTGCAGCTAATTGCTTCAGTTAACACTGACTTATTAATGAGTTTAACTAATGAATATTCATGTATTTTGTATACTGGATTTGCGTAGAAAATGTATTAACTTAGAGAAAGATAATGCATGCATTTGAAGGTGCGCCCACGTGAGTGGCCGCCATTGTTCACGAAGTGTACTTATTAATGGTTTACTAATAGGACATTTTGAGCTTAAGTTTGATTAATGTAGTCATTTGTCATATTAAGGGTTATGCATTATGTATTAGCTTTATTAATCATAGGTCTTAACTTAGCGAGGCCTTGGCCTAGTTGCACGGCCTCATGTCAAGCTATATTTCTTAGGCATTTTATAAAATAGATGCTTAAAGAATTAAATTGTGATTTTCCACTGTACTGTCCATGTGATCATAGCTAAAGATCTTTCTCGCGAGTACTGCTTGCTAGGAGATGATGTACTTGCTAGTGCAACAATGTTTAATTCAATATGGGTAAGACTGACTTTCCCAGGAAAGGACAATGAACATACTGACTGGAGTATAAGCTGCAACAATATTGATACTTGATGAGCCTAATGACGGGAGCGTGACAAGAGGAGCCAATCATCGGCATGTGAACCATGTACTAGTAAAATTGTAGATTTGACGGTTTCGTTCCATTGGACAAAGAGTGAACATGTGATCCCCTGACGAGTTGGGATGTAGAAAGTGGTTTTAGGAAATCTAACTTAGCCAGACTGTACCAAGAGAAGAGGTGCCATTTCTTTCAAACTGCCCAAAGAGCCACTTTGGCCATTATTTTCATAACCGTATTGAAAAGGGACGTGCTTAACTTTACTGCTTAAAGAGACTTTGCCTTTTCTGAACTTTGCTGCTGAATCCTGATGCCTCACTGACCAAACTAACGTACTGTTGATGAAGACTGTCACAGCTTGCTGAACCTTATTGATGACAGGTATACACTGACAATACTGAACGCTATGTCTATTTGCTTTTGTTTCTAGGTACCAACCACTATTTTGATAGAGCCATAGTTAGATGTTTTCCACATTTGTGTCTAAGTTGTTTTGTATGAAGCCCAAACATGCTATTCTAATCTAATGTTAGTTAGGATTCTCACTAATGAAGTTCGCTACATGAAATAACAGGGGATGTCTTTTGTTTGCTGACCCTAAATGTATGTAATAGCGTTTGCACAGTTATTCTTGCTATTAATTTTTACGGTAACTTTTGAATGTGTAGTAGCTCAAGCTTTGATTAGTTTGCGATTCTTTGGCCGCTTTGGACAGCCAGTGTTGTTTCTGTATGTTTATAAATTGATTTTGAGATTAAGCTACGTGACATTAGCATTGTTGATAGGAAAATAAACATTCTAACTTTTACTTAAAGGTGTGGTTTTTCATGTCTGTTAGGTCATGCTGTGTGGAATTACTGACTCCTATTGACTGATAATGTTATTGATTGTTATTGGTTATTGATCTGTGCATGTACGGGTTATATGGTGGGAAAACCTTGAAGTGAGACAAAAGGTTCATCGGCCTATTCGTGTCTCCCTTGTAAGTTTACTTAATAAGTTATGTCGCGCTTACCCTTCTCACCTTTCACAGAATCAAAGTTAAGCTTGTCTCTCAGGGCCCGCTTAGTAGCATTTATTAGCCACTGTTAGCCTTTGTTTTTGACCCTTATTCTATTCGTTTTTATTAATCATGATCATGCAGATTATGAGTGCCCTTCTGAAAAATGCCTTATATACATGTAAGGAATGAAAAGGATGCTGTTTTTTGTTTTTTTATAGTCACAAAATGTGATTTCTTTGGTTTCAGTGAATTTCTGAAAAACTACATCTCTTATGATATAAAGACCTTCTTTTAATCTTATTTATTCAAACACAGTGTGATTGAGGGGAATATATGTCATTGGGCAGGCAGAGAGATTTACATTTTGCATTAATTTCCTTTCCCTTAGGTTTATAGCTTTTCATGTTTCCGCATGGTATGTCCCTACTAGTTTGAATAAAATATCAGTCCCCTCCTAGCCTTAAAGAGTCCGGCAAGTTTTGTCTCTATTTTATTAAGGGCGCTGGATCCAAATTAGTTTCAACAATACCCAGTGCTGACTGAAAAAGATAATAGTGCATGCTCTAGAGTTTCAGTTTATCTACCTGTGCAATCTGTGTAGGTTTTACCGGTATGGAGCCCAGTTGATTGTTGTAATAAAGTAAAAGTATATCTATTGTGTTTGGTCCCTTTGAAACTAAAGTCTCTTGTGCACATTTTATAATACGCTAGAAATATTTATACATATTATTTATAGCCTATTATCTGGTTTTGCTTTTTTCTGAAATGTTACATTTACTATTTCTATGTTTCACTTGGTTTTCCCACTGGACAAGCAAAGTGGTAGACAAATGCCCTCCGGTCTTTTCACTTAATCAACATTAAGTTTATGAATGAAGCTGGTCCACCATTTATGCAGCATTTGGCACCTAATAACCACATTTGTATTGCTGCACTATCTATCTGCACTCCAGCTTCAGTAATTTAGCCAGTTTGAGCTTTTCTCCTACGCAAATGCAAATCACAATGGATACAGATTCCCAATTCCAACTGCATGAGTTGACAATGCCCACTGATATTACATTTATTTTGTCAACCATATATTCTATCAATAATTGGTAACAACTGCAAATTAAGGGCCAGATGTTCAAAACATTTTGCACGTCGCAAAATGCGAATTTTGCTGTTTGCGATGTGCAAAAAGCACTTCGCGATGCCCAAATTTCCGTTTTGCGAGCCGGTAACCTAGTTACCAATTCGCAAAACGGGACTGCGAGTCACAATTAGGAAGGGGTGTTCCCCTTCCTAATTGTGAGTCGCAGCGCAATGCTGTATTGTTTTGTGAACAATCGCAGTTAGCACCCATTTCAAATGGGTGCTAGCCATTCGCAAAAGGCAAGGAGTCCCCATGAGACCCCTTCCCCTTTGTGAATGGCAGTGAAAACATTATTTGGTTTTGGAACACATCTCGTTTTCCTTTAAGGAAAACGGGCTGCATTACAAAAAAAAAAAACTGTTTTATTTAAAAGCAGTCACAGGCATGGTGGTCTGCTGTCTCCTGCAGGCCACCATCCCTGTGAGTGCTGCGAGTCTCAAGGGGGTCGCAAATTGCGACCCGCCTCATTAATATTAATGAGGTGGGCCTTTGTGATACCCTTGCGAGTCGCAGATGGAGTCAGGGACACTATCCTACATTCTGAATTATGACATGCAAATTGCGAGTCTCTCTGACTCGCAATTTGTGAGTCGCAATTCAGAAAGTGCTTACATCTGGCCCTTAATCTCAGAAACTTTGCCTAAATATTTTTTTCTCTGAATCCGCTAAGAATAATTGTGGCTGGATACATGTCTCATTAATAAAAGAGTTTTTTTTTTTTTTTTAAACCGCTGAACATTGCAATATTGATGTTAAAAGAGACTTGACAGATGTTCTCCTTTACCTTGTCCTTAAAACATTTAAACGAACTCACATTGTTTCAATATGCAATGATTGATGGGGGAGATGTATTTTCTTTTTCCAACACATCTATAAATGTCAAATATTGTCGGAATAGTTGTACCAGAGATCAAAAGTGCTTCCAGAAAAATCTGTTGGCTGCTCAATTGTATGTGATAACTCTTAAACCTAGGTCCAAACCCTCCAACCCCTCCAACCTCCATTATCCTACTTGCATGGACTTGATACTGGCTTGTATCCAGTCAGACTCCTGATTTGATTTGGCCTCCAATGGCAAAGATAACTTAATTTGCTCTGCACAGAATGCTTCATCTGCTGAGATAGTTGCATCTGGAGGCTTTGTTGACTGAAGAGGATCCTGTTGTTCCAGAGCAAGCTGTTTGTGCATGGGTGATTCCCATTTAAGTGAAGGTGCTGAAATCCCAAGTGGTTTAGAATCAATGTAAAAGAGAAAACTAGTTTGTTGTAAGCTGATGTTGCACTTTGATTTTGGAGGTCTTGTGTGATGGAATTGAAGCTTGTCCATGAAAAAATGGGACACCTGTGGATCGGGTTCCTGTCTCAGATAACACTAACAATTTTTCACCCACTAGGATTAGGAAAGACAACAGCATTCCATGGATCCTCCTTGAATTTATTTTCAAAGTAAATTTACCATTGCTGCATTTCACATTCAAGCAATAAAATTCCATTATTTTAACTTGAAGTTGGCAATGTTTTAAATGCCTAGATCTGTGGTTATGGGAAGCTCCTTGGTCTGATTTTACCGTCCAAAAACGCTCTACAAATTCCATTAGGAGGGAAATTAATGTTCACCTTATTGTCTTGCAATGTCAGGCTCCACTTGCTCAGGAAATGTATATTACTTTAATAATGGAAACGAGAATTGCAATTTGTAGATACTATCTTCTTATGCTGCATATGTTTCCTTAATTATATTGTTGTGTAGTTAAAAATGCAAAGAAATAAGAAACAATTTTCTAAATCCCAACATAGGCTGTCTAACAATGGGAAACTACAAACTCATGTCGGACAAATGCACCCACAGATCAGCCTTTCTTATAAGAGCTGATCTAACTGAAAATATTTTATTTCATACATTTTTCTAACTGTGCAGGTATTACCCTTCATTATTATAAATCCTACCTTTACACCTTTAATCCTACTTTGGGTTTTGAACAGTTAGCCACCGGAAGAAACACGGTCCCTGAAAGCTCTTAGAAGTCAGATGGAAAGTTTTGCATTACTTTTTTTTTATTATTATTTGTGGTGCAAATGTTGCACCTCTTTCCAATTGAGAACATTTCGTCTCTTCCTTTAACTTAAGAATCCACATCAATCTTTCCTTGCTTCTCTTTATTTTTTCTTATTTCTATTAAGCCAACATGTCACTCATGTGAGTGGGTGCTACTCTAGGGACTTTGATTTAAGGGCAGTCCTAGAGGAGCCTCTTCCTCACAATCAGTAGCATGTAAATAGTTTGAAAGAGAGTTATTGTGAATGAATGAAGTGGAATTCGCAATGCACACTCTACCAAAGTCTCAGTCATAGGTATCCTGGAGCTGAAGACCTCTAAAGAAGGAGCAGAAGGAACCTCACTTACAAAGTTAAAATACATTTTCTAACCCTGAAATGGGATAAGGTAGAGCATATCAGAGGAAAGAATTCATTGAAGTATTTAGCAGTGAGGTATTAAAGGCCTTATTTATACTTTTTGGTGCAAAACTGCACTAACGCAGTTTTGCACCAAAAAGTTTTGCACCGGCTTGCACCATTTTTTGGCAGCAGCTGGGCACCATATTTATGGAATGATGCAAGCTGGTGCAAAGGGTAGGCTAGCGTAAAGAAAAATGACGTTAGGCAGGTTAGAGTCAAAATTAATGACTCTAACAAGATTAGCGTCATTTATTTACGCTAAGGGTCATATTTAGACTCTGTTTACACTGAATGAGCACAATTAGTTTTTACTCTAATTTGGTGCAAAACTAACTCCATATTTATACTTTGGTCCTAGACCCGTCTAGCGCCAAATTTATGGAGTTAAAGTCATTTTTTGTGAATGGGAATGCAAGGTAGGCGTTCTCTTGCAAAAAATGACTCTATGGCCTTAACGCCATATATAGGGGCATATTTATACTCTGCGGCATATTTATACTCTGTTTGCACCGAATTAGCGTCATGTTTTTAACTCTAATTCAGTGCAAAACTAACTCCATATTCATATGTTGATGCTAGACCCACTAAGCACCAAGTAACTGATTTATAATTTTTTTGTGCCTTATTAACTTCATTTTTTGACGCAAAAGTGGCACAAACTTACAAAATATTGGCCCTTATTTTTACTTTTTGCTGCAAAAGTGCACTAACTCAGTTTTGCAGCAAAAAGTTTAGCACCGCCTTGCACCATTTCTGTGCACAAGCCAGGCACCATATTTATGGAATAGTGCAAGCCGGTGCAAAGGGTAGGCTAGAGTAAAAAAATAAAAGACTTTAGTCGGTACGGCTCGCAGTATAGAAGAAGAGGGTTTAGCACCAAAAAATGATTTTAGGCAGGTTAGAGTAAAAAAAATTACCCTAACAAGATTAGCGTCATTTTATGGTGCTAAACCTACCATGCCACATGACTCCTGCCTTAGAAAAGGCAGGAGTCACGCCCACCACCCCAATGGCCAGCACAGAGGACAAGGGTGCCCTGGGCAAGGCCATTGCACCCTGTGCCATGTACAGGATGGCACTTTAAAAAATAAAATGCAATCTTACCTGTACTTACCTGGGATGGGGTCCCCCATCCTCCGCAGTCCCTCTGGTGTGGGTGGGGTACCCCTGGGGTCTGAGGAGGGCACCTGTGGGCTTATTCCATGGTGTTCCACCATGGAAATAGGCTCAGCCTCTAGCTGCTATCTGGTCAAGCAAGGCCGTGAGAAAGTCATACGTTTTGGCTGACCACAATGGAGCATGAGTCAGAAATGGGAAACAGGTTAGTCCCACTGAAAAGTTACCTCCTTAGTCTAGCGCAAAGAGTCCCATTTGCTGCAGAGGAGTTTCAAGGAGCCGATAAGCATTGCAGATGTTTGTCAATGGAGGCCAAACAGCAGGCCTGGTGTCACAGCCAGTCATTGCTGTAGTGCAACTATCCTATTTTCGTTGTGAACGGGCGGGCGGGCTGGAGGTTTTCTGCGACACTCCTTTTAAGTGGTAGATGCTGTAACACAATCAATGAGGCTGACAAAACTTCACATTGACAATGTGTGAGAGTGATAAGGTTTCAGCACCAATGTGCCCCTTTCTAGTTGTGAAGACCCAAACAACTTGGATTCTGCCTCTCTGAGATCACACCAGTGGTCCATTTCCTGAGAGCATAACTTGGGAGTCAAGGGCTTGCTCTAGCTGAATGTGGATGCTGGTTCATGTGGTTGCGCCCCTGCTATGTCCCTGTGGCTGTGAAGAGGAGGGCAGCAGACTAGCCCTTGGAGTCATTTTGGGACTTCTTGATTCATTCCTGGGTTCAAGTGCAGTTCCAAATCTCTCAGATTCTGGCAGAAAGGCAGCAGGGCAGCAATCCAACAAGGCAGCAGTACAGCAAGGCAGTAGTCTAGCAGGGCAGCAGGGCAGCAGGGCAGCAGGGCAGCAGGGCAGCAGTCCAGCAGAGTGGCTGTCCTTTCAGCAGCACACCAGTTCTTCTTCCTGGTAAGGTCTCCACAGGGTCAGTTGTGTACTGGCGTCAGTGGTCCAATATTTATATCAGGTGCCTCCTTTGAAGTGGAAGAGGTTCTTTGAGGTTTCCCTTTGAAGAGCACAGGTTTCCTGCCTCCCTTTTCCTTTGGCTTCAGACTGACTATAGGGGGCGTGCAGCCTTTCTGTGGAGGCAGGAATCAGCCTATTCAAGTGTAAGTATGGCTGTGCCCAGATTGTTGCTCCCATCCTGCCAGTGATGGCCCAACGAGGCACACCTATGCTTTTTATTGTGTGTGGCAGCTTAGGAGGAATACACAGAGCCCAATTGTCAGCTAGCTACACCCTGTCTTGTGACCCAGAGACAGGCTGCAAACACTAAATTGTTAAGACAAGAAAAGGCCAAGGCCCATATTTATACTTTTTTAGCGCCGCATTTTCGTCATTTTATGACGCAAAAGCAGCGTAAACCACCAAAATACAATTGTATTTTTTAAGTTTGTGCCGTTTTTGTGTCAAAAAGCAACGCAAATGCGGTGCTAAAAAAGTATAAATATGTGCCCAAGTTTCTAAAAGTGGCATTTTAAAAATTGTGGTTTAAAATCTTACTTTACCAAAAGTGAGGCTTTTCCATTACAAATTCCAAGCTAGCAAACATGAACTGGTTAAGTATTCTAAATTGTAAGTGACTACGTATTATATTTAATAAGGTCAATGTTATCCTATGGGAGGGGTAGGCATTGCAGTAGTGAAAAATGGGATGTACCTAACTCCTTTCTGACTTCAGAAGATACCTACCCCGGCAGTGCAGCTCAGACCTAGACCTGCCTGGCCTTTCTACTCTATACAGATGGAGGTCAAACCTAGGGAAAGGGACAAACTGACCACAACAAGTTTTAGAGTTTAAGAGAGGGGTGATCCCACCCACCAGCTGGCACTGGGTATAAAAATGACATCCCCAGTACCTGAAATCAGAGCACTCTTGGATCTGAGAAGATTCACAAGAAGGACTGTCTTGTCTGAAGAAGGAAGCTTGGGGAAGAAACCCCCAAGAAAATTCAGACGCGCGTCTATCCCCGGCTGCTGCTGCCGTGACCGCCTGCAACTGTGGTGGGCAGCCTGACGGCCGTCTACAGAATCCCCATCTTGCCTCTCGCAATCCGCCTCCGAAAGATGACTTTTTTATCGGGCCATCTGGTACAGTCAGATTTGCATGGAAAAAATTGAGGCGAAGATTGGAGAAAGGTGGCTTAGCACTGCCAGAACTGAAGTTATATTGCAATGCCTTCCAACTTAAGAACTGTAGGATGCTCCTTGGGGTTCCAGACTATTCTAATTGAGGTAGGATATTAACAGAAATGACCAAGGGTGCTCCTTGATTTCTATGTAAGTATGAGACACCAAAATACTTCAAAAAAAAGTTCATCTAAAAGTCCAGCAGGCTCCTCTTGAGCTTTGGTAGAGAGTCAGGAGGTCCCTTGGAATCAAGTACTATTCCGATGTTTCACCCATCTGGGACTCCCCGGGCATTCCAAAGTGTCTTTTAGATAGTTTGAGTTACCCTCTAAGGAATGCTGGAATAACAACATGGGGGAACTATTCACAGTGCAGGGCTTATTACCTTGGGAGGCACTAAAGATGATAACCGGTGATATTTTATCCAGATTTAAATATCTGCATCTCTCATTCAGTTTGGAAGGTGGTGATACTGGAGTCAGAGCTATCATGTTTGTGGCAAGTAGATCTGAAACTATGGTATTATACAGCTAAGCCTGCAAACTTGAAACTGAACAATTTTTTTACCCTCAACAGGATCTTGTGGACCCTGCACAGGATTGCTAAATTCTCCAAATATCTGACTCCAGGATGTATAAGATGCAGTCTTCTCATTTCTAAGGACAAGCATATGTTTGTTACCTGCCCCTCCATATTCAGCTATTGAGAGATTGTGAGTAGCATAATATCAGGTATCTGAGAGTCACAATTAGGGAAAGCTCCCAGTTGGTCCTGTCTGGGGTAGACATTATATTGTACAATCTACTCGATAGGTGTACCCCTTTTGCCCTTAGCTAGAAGGGAGATTTGCAGGAACTGGTTAAATCAAACTCCTCCATCCTCAAAGGACTGGCTGGCGGCCACTTGCGGGACTTGTAGGATGGACTTGGAGACCTCCCCGGTAGGATAGGCATCTTTTGGTCCAGATTTCAGAGGTGTGCTGGCATGGTGGTTCAGTAAAATGAGTAGCCCAATGATTACACCATCGCTCTAACATGACCTGGGTCTTGGAACTCTCCTTTGGTGGGTGGGGCTAAGTGTCTGCACGGTCCTGAGGGTGGCCCCTGGTGTTTCCAACCCTGAGTTTGCAGATGTTTTGGTGATATGAGGACAAAAAAAATAATTGGAAGGTGGTGCTTACATTGTACTTTAGAATTCTTGATTTTGTATAGTTTAAGTTTGGTTTGTAGATAAAGAACAAATAGAGTTATAGTAATTTAAAGGAGGTGTGTAAATAATAAATTATGCAGTTGAGGTACTTGTATGCTGCAAATAATAGTACAATTTCCACATAGATAAATAGCTATTTCATTGTTATTTTTGCTGATTGTGTACTTCCTATGAATGGAATCTTTGACTAATACATTTGTAATAATTGATTACCATATGAAATGGTCTGAGGTTTGTCTTTTTCGACACCCATGGGTGAAAATGCTGCATTATTTCCTAACGACATATTCATGGGGGAAGGTTTTCCAGAATGTCTCATCTCAGACAATAGGGGAAAACTTGTAAGTCATGTTATTGAGCTTTTCTTGAAAGAATCCCATGTGAAACACCTAAGGAGTTTCCTATATCATATCCAAACCAATGGTTTGGTGAAGAGGATGAATTGGGTAGTGATTGAATGTATAAAATGGGCTAGAAATAACAGTTGTTACATCAAAGAGGCTGTGAAGTCTATGCTGTGGTTCTATCACACTACACAACATTCTGTCTGCAAGGTGTCCCCTTTAGAGCTGCTAAGAGATGTCAATCCTCATTGATACTTTATCCAGTTTGGCTAGCCAAAACTGTCCAAAACGTTTACAAGGGATGTAGACCATAAGGCTATAACTAGCAGAGTAAAAAGCAAAGAGATAAAAATGAAAGAGAGATTTGATGTTAAGAAGTCTACACGACATATAGCTTTCACTGTAGGAGATCCAGTTTAGATTTTAAAAAATCCACTTTTGTTAAGAAAGGTGAGGGCAGTTATGGTGAACAAGTGAAAGTGGAAAAAGTGTGTTATAATGCAGTTAGGGATGAATGTGGTCATTGGTGGAATGTAGGTAAAGTTGTAAAGATTCAAAAAGAAATGACAAAGGGGCTGAGTGAACAGAGAGGTCAGCCATCAGGCCATGTACCTGATTTTATCAAGACAAATGGCTCCTGAAAAGGGGCTGACTGCCAAGACTCCACGTAGATCTACTCATAAAAGATATGTACTGTGGATGTTGAGGTTGTGTTTCTAACACCTCAGAGTAGGTCATGTAAAACAAATAACTTTAACATGGTGAAAGTTTGTAGATGTAGTTTTAGGTATTGGCATACACTAGTTTGTTCACACTTTAATTTTCCATTCATTTGCTTATGTACTATGTGACAATTCAGGTATTTAGAATTGTTTTCTCTTGTGACTGCTTTTATTTAAAAAAAAGAGAGATATGTTATATTATACTTTATCCATAAGCTGGCCTGTTCACCATCACATGAAATGGTAGGTCTAGTATTCCACTGCTGGTACCCATGCAGGGAATGTTCCACTGTTTGCCAGTTGGTGCACATCTTTGGAAGACATTGGCATTGGCTTGGTGTCTGTACGAGACTACTCAGCAATAAAGACATATATTTTGATATACCTAATGTGGTCACGTTTAATGCCACACCTCACTCAGTGACATCAGAAAATCTGCTTTCAAAAGTCTCTTCACTACACACAAGGCAAAACACAGAAAGAGATCAATTTTTTACACATGAAGCTAAATAGGTACTCTCTGAGAAAGACGCTGTATTCTAGACTATTACCCTGAATAATCAATAAACTGTATATGCAATAAAATGCTGGCATATCCTTGTTGGCCCAAGCTCTTAAATTATTAAACTTTTCTCCAGCCAGAATATCAGCCACTGAGAATCACCTAGAATACATGATGATGATGGAGAAGTACCTCTACTCAACCTAAATCAATTGGGGACATCAGACAATTGATTGCAACTACTCATCTGCAAGATAGTGTCAGATCAGTTCAATTATTGGCACAGAACTATTTGAAAAAACCTTATCTCAGCAATCAAAATCCAGTAAACTTGGTTTAGTATGTCACAGAATAGTCTAGTACCAGCCCTTATGAAAAAAGAGGGCTACAGGAAGAAACAATACACTGCTTGATGGTGACTATCCTCCTGGGTGACCATTTGTACATTTTATAACTTCCTTTATGTACACAAGTAACACTATCAGAGACCAATACTTGTCTTTGAAGATGCACTTGTCTTTAAAAGCATCTTGGATACAGCAAGAGACATGTTTGGTTGCATTGAAAAGGGTTTGTTTGCTGCTATAACAAGCTCTTGATGGTACCACGGGGATCCTCAGAAAACAAGGGGCAAATGAGGGGCAGACAGTAAAAACATCAAACAGTCTAAAATTGGTGTCAGCTAACATTTGCAATGGAAAGCAAGTAGGGAGCAACACAAAAAGGTGCGGAGAACTGACATTTGATTTATAACTGCTGACCGTAGCAACCCAACAACATGACAAGGCGATGCCCTTAGTTCGATCTCTACTTCTCTTACTTCTAGAAGTACCTGCTTTGCATGTGGTCACTTGTGCCCACAGTCCTGAGTGTCACAGATTTTACTAGATTGTAATTACCTATCTACCTACTGTAAGCCTTTGGTAAGCTTCTATTCTTTTGTAGTAAGTCCCTGGAGATTGGAACCAGATAATATTATTTTCTGTAAAACACAGTCTCAAAAGAACCCCATAGCACCACACAAATCCTCCTTCCAAAAGGCAATGACAACCACAGAAGAAAAAATAAGTACCAGTAAATTAAAAAAAAATAAAACTAATGTTTGAGAGTGGCAACTGTTGGATTCTAATCAAAATCCTTATGCCATCACTATATTTATCCCAATGAGCAACAGCACCTGAAAGCATAGTGGAACACTGGCATATTATGAATGCATACAATATCGAAACACAAAAATATTGGAAAATAAATATTGTTTACAAAAATATTGCCTTTGTATAATATTGACTGCAACCTATTTTGTAAACACAAATATTGGAAACCAAAATATCGTCACCTTTAAATTAACATAGAATATGTAAAGAATGTTGATTCTCATAACATTGACTACTACAATATTGCCAAAATAATTACCATATTATTATAAGTATTAAATAAAACACTTTTCACCTAGAACACATTTTAAAATAAACATGACAAATTTCATGCACGTTAAAAACAAATATAGTCACTAAAATATTTGCAATTCACCCCAAGAAATTAGAATTAAATTCACAGCAGCATAACAGAATATATTGCCATTAAGGACAAACAATTAAAAATCAACTTAAATATACCAAATAGAATATAAAAAATATAGGGAATATCATATTTCAGGAAATTCAGGTGCTCTATTTTCCCAGGTAAATTAGTAGATATTTGATTTTGACTTGCTGAAGAAACTGGCTGAGGTTAAAAAGAAAGAGAACTTTTAGAAGCACTCCTATTTTAAAGTGATTAACCCATCATACAACTGTCCGTTATAGATTTTGTTACAAATGAAGATGTTTCTTGACCTATAACATTTTGCTACATAACTTAATTAAATGTGTCAGGAAAAGGAGGAAGAGTGGCTTCATTGCCTGGCCCTCCAAATCTGATGTAATGCTTTGCGGCGAACCCTGGGGGGCACTAACCTACCTCTGAGGTGTTGCTTTTACCCTGAGAGCCAGGATTGGTGGGAGGCATGGCTGATAGAGGACTAATGATCGCTCCTGCTGCTGTGGTGTCTGCCAAACCACCCTGTGAGCAGGGTGGCCATGGCTGCTCCGGACCCAGGGCCTCAGCCAACAAATACCAGAGCCTGCCGGGCAGGCAAAAAGAGTTGACCAGTTGGGGGTACCAGGCACCAACATCAGTGAGGCACGGTAGATTTCTGCCAGTGGCTGCGGCTGGGCTGCCCCCAATCCTTCACCTGGCCATGCCGGGCCTGAGGTAGTTACTGCAGCCACGTAAAACAGTTGAGATCCTCTGCCCAGGCCAGTGAAGGTGGGTGTTTGGGCCTTAGACATCTTTAGGGGGGGCAGTATGAAAGTGAGAAGTGCCCCCTGTGATGCCCTCACACTTTATTAGCTGGTGGTGCCCCCAGAATCTTGCCTCCCCTCTGCTATGCGGCAGGGAGAGCACACTGGTGAACCTCCTCCTACCTCTCTCCCCTGCCACTAGAGATGCCCAGTGAAGGATCCCCAGTGAGGCAGCAAGACAGAGTTGGGGAGATGCCTATGGGCCAGGCCCTGAGAGACTGTTCACTTACCACCCCCAACTGACATACTTATCTGGGTGGTGGCCTAGGCCCCAGGCAGAGGGGTAACTTGAATCTGAGTGCATGATCCAATATTGCCCTGCCTCCTTGCAGCCCTGGTGACCAGCCCTGGCCTGGGTGGTTCCTCCTCAAGGCATGATTAGCGGTTACTAGTGCTCCTGTGTGTCTGCTGCAACAGAGGGCTACCCTTGGAACTGGTCTGGCAGAGTTGCAGTGCTGTGTGTTTGAAAGGGGACCGTCTAATGTGGGCTCGAGTCAGCTGCACCCAAAGTTGAAATGAGAGCTGCATCACTAGCCAACAAGGAGACAGTTACCCATCAGCCACCAGTGGGACTGATCCTTAAACCCGATCCACTCAATTAAGAGGGTCAACAGCAGTACATCTGGTTTTGGCCTTACAGGCTCCCAAAGACAACCACCCAGACCTTTGCCCATTCCGAATAGCTAGCTCCAGGCACAAGATACATCCTGAGCATACTGGAACCAGTGCAGGTTGCATAGGGTATACCATCTGGTGAGCGAACAGTCAGCAACTGGCACTGGTATGAGGGGGGGACTCTGATCATGGACAAATAGAAGGCCACAGCCTTATTACAGAGGAAAATGAACAGGTTCACCAAGCCCACTGCAGGTAAGAAGGATGGCGGGACAAATCTTTTCTATTGGGCTCGCCCTCATCGGAGTCCATGGCACTGATATTACAAGCCATACAGGACTCGCCCTCATCCCTCAAGAGCAAGATGGGGGAGTTGAGTGTGAGCCTCTCCTTGCTCTGCCAAGATCTCCAAAATACATTGGGGGTGGTCACAGAGACCGAGGGGCAGCTATCCAAAGTTGAATACATTACCAAGTCTCTCCAGGTTGAACAATAAATGCTCTGGCAGCAGGTGGGCCTCCTGGAGTCCAGAGTGGAAGATGCCAAAGGCAGGTCCTAATGCAACAACATCCTTTCCATAGGTATCCCAGTGGGCACAGAGGGACCCCAACCTACACCCTACATCTCTGATTGGCTCTAGTTCTGGGTTCCATGGGACTCATTTTCAGCCTGCTTCGTGTTAGAAATAATCCATAAGTTCCTTGTGCCAAGGCCACTCTCTGGGTCTCCCCTAGACGATAATAGCTCAGCTCAATGTTGTTGATAGAAATAACATCCTGCACAAGGCCAGGAAGAAAGGGAACTACTTTGCCCATTACACAAGGTCATGCTATTCCCCAGCTGTATGCTAAAAGTACAAACAACAGAAGCGTACCTTCCAGGCAGTCAAGAAAAAGCTTTGTGGCATGCAGATCACCTGTATGTTACAGTTTCCAGCACGGCTCAAGATTTTCTACAATGAAAAGACTTTGTGAATCATTTACAACCCCCTGGCACCACTGTAGTGTCATGTTTGTGACGCAACGGCATTGCAAAACAGTCTCCCACCACCCACCATATTTACAAACTGGTGCAATATCACCATTGCATCAGTTTGTAAACCTGTGTGCCACAAGGGAGGCATTCCCCAGCAGGGTGGCCCACAAAAATGGTGCAGTGAAAGCTACAAGATTTACCTGTGCCATTCTAGCATCATTTTTTAACACCTGCCCAGGGCAGGCATTAAACTAATGCTAGGCTCTTTTCAATGGGCCTCCTTGAGCAAAGTTTTTGACACTATTCCAGCAAACTCCACAACTGTATCAAAAATGTTGATGCAGTTGTGCTAACAAGTGCCATGGTGCTCCGTATGAAAATACAGCATTAGCATGGTGTCGCTAGAGGGGCACAGGGCGAAGAAAGGAAATAGGTGCATCGGAGACGCTGTGCAAGTTCCTTGTAAATGAGGCCCTTTGTTTTTCGACAATTCAGAAAGTGCCTGTGCCTGGATAGAGGAAGTTCCCTGCCCTGGGCTTGGGGAGCCATGGAAAATCTCCTGTAAGAGGGGAGAGACTCGGAGGGACATAGGAAAGTCAGGCATCACAATGACCTCCTACTGCCTGTGTAGACAGTACACAACCTTGGCGTATGGGTCCCCTGGCACAAAAGGAAGCCAGGGAGGAAAGTAATGACTATGCCAGTTGAAATTATAAAGCACTCTTAATAAAGGGTCAAGCTGGAAAATATCCTTTTTCTTGAGGATCGGTTGTGTTTTTTTTGGTAGCTTTGTTTTTGTTTTTGGGACAACAGATACCTCACAGGGAAGTGTAGGATAGGGGAGGGTTTAGGGACCGGTGGCTGCCTGTTGTATCTCCACTGGAGTTACACTGGGAAGTTCAGATGTTTACTTTACAGTTGAATGAGCGCCACAATAGGACCCATATTGATATATCACTGACATAAGCACATACATTTTCCAAACTACTTGAGTAACCAACAATGGCTGGTCACATAGGCGAATACAAGGTATTCTCTTGGAATGTCAATGGCCTCAATGACAAGAATAAATAAGGGGGCATAATGTTGTACATGAAAAGGCATATACCCATGGTAGTTCTACACCAAGACACCTACCTCTGGAGGACCTGGTGTTCCTTTTTGGTCTGTGACAGCTATTCTCAGGTTACCACTCGAGCTACACTAGAGAGTCCAGGGGATGGCTATACTACTGCACTGTACCTTCCTGATGGTGGTTAGCGAAGTGCCCTATGACTAGCAAGGCAGATTCCTAATCCTCCATGGTATGCTACACAGAGTGGCATGGACGCTGGGGAGTGGATATGCACAGCCACAATTGCTGGGAGCGACACCTGAGGAAGTGGCAGGTGGTCTAACTGCAGCCATGCCTGGGTCACATTATTGGTGGACGACTTTAATGCATTAATGGATCCAGCAATGGATACAATGTCCACATGAGCAGCTCCCCAAACTACTAGGCTTAGATCCTGGGTAGATACCCTAGGTTTGGTGGACATTTGGCGTCTCCACCACCATACAGAGTGGTGATACACACATCATTGTTCTCTGCACAGTACTTTTTCACAGCTTGATTACTTCTTTCTCCCATCTTCAGATGTGGAGATGACCACTCAGTCCCACCTTCTCTCCTGGGTGTTATCTGACCACACCTCAGTATTACTGGTGATGGGTGGGGAACCTGGGATTAAAGGGGGATGGGGAAATTGAATGCATGGTGGCTGCATGGCAATGATTTTATAGAAGAGACTAGAGCGACTATAACAGACTATTTCTGACTCAACAATAGCTCCATGGACTCTCCTGTGTCACTGATGGAGGCAATTAAGACTGTCCTTGGGGGGCAGGCTTTCTCTGCTATTAGGGTTTGTGAGCGCTGCTGTGAGGTGGATGTGCGGTGCTTAGAGGGTGAGATTACAGAATTGGATGACAAAGCAAGAGGAGCAATGTAAGCTGGTGCAAGCACATCTGGATATCCAACATAAAATTATTAGACTCTGTGAGAATGAGTTGGCTCCACTACCTGGGAAGGGTCTAGGAGATGGGCGAGAAGGTGGACAAATTGATTTATTGGTTGGTGAGTACCAACCATCCCTTTACCACCATCACCGAGCTGAGATTATGGGATGATAAAGTCATAATAGTGTGTTAGGCCTGGCACAATGCTTTGCCTCCCACTTCCAGAAAATCTATGCAGCCTGAGAACCCCCACTGGAGAGTTAGAACAGCCCCTTGTCCACAACATCCTCGTCAGAAAGCTATTGACCTTAGAGTTCAGGGATCTCGATGAGTCATTCACAGCTGAGAGGAGATTCAGCAGGCAATATCCTGGACATTTATGGGATGGCCTCGGGACTAAGGGCCTCATTACGACTTTGGCGGTCCTTTCACAAGACTGCTGAAGCCGCTTCAGGCAAAAGACCGCCAATACTGGAGGTCTTTTGCCCACCATATTAGGGGTGTTTCATTGGGCCATACAGCGAAAACAGAGTTTTCGTCCGCTGGCCCAGCGGAACACTCACCACAACATTGATGCCAGGTCGTAATTGAGCCGGCGGTAATGTGGTGATGGGTTGGGTGCAACAGCACCCATTGCACATTTCACTGCCCGTAATTCGGCCAGTAAAATGCGTGATGGGGCTCTGCATGGGGGCCCCTGCACTCCCGATGCCAAGTGCATGGGCAGTGCAGGGGCCCCCAGGGTCCCCCATTCTGCCAGCCTTTCGACATGGCTAATGTCAATGCTGGGTACCTCATTTTATAACCAAGAGCCAGATGTATCATTATACTCGTTGCATTTTCAACCTGTATTTCTGTGACAAATGTGGAATTCTGTGAACCAATCTACCTACTTGTAGGACAGTTTGTAATTTTCTAAATTGTAGTGAGTGACAATCTGACATACATAATTAATATTTACTAAGTAGGTTTCAAAGTCACTCTGATTAGATGTAACCACAGGGATGGTGGCATGCAAGGTTCAGGGGACCATCATCTTTTGCTCACTTTTTAAATAAAGAAATGTTTTTTGAAGCAGACTGATTTCCTGCAAGGAAATGGACCGCATTAAAATGTTTCTTTAAGTTTTTCTGAGAGTTGATAATGATCCACTGTACCACTACCAGCTCCCACCGAATCTTACTGAAAGATGATTGCATCCCTTTTCTGAATAGGTTCCAACCCCATGTTAGCATCTGCAATTGTCCAAACATTTACTACTGGAATTTTTTACTTGAGCTGAGAGCAACTTTGAAATTCAGTAGAGAGACCATCCGTGCAAGAAGTCAGGCACATTTGCAATTGCGAAAATACATTGTTCTCTTCCTGAATCATTATTTGTTTTTTAATATCTACCTTTTCCCTTATTGCATGTTGGGTTCACAATAAAGTGAGGAGACCTGGTTGCAAATTCTTTGAATATAGATCATCATCTTAGATGTATTTCTTCACAGATGTTAATCTCCATATTGAGACTCTATTATTTTTTAATTTTGTCTGCAAGGTCAGGATTTTGCTCTTATTCTTGACAAGTTCATATAACTCTTCCCTATGGGTGGCCAATTTGGGTGTAACTTTGGCTTAGATTCATTCTGTAAAGTTATTTATTTTATATGTTGCAGCATTGCAGCTAATTGCTTCAGTTAACACTGATTTATTAATGAGTTTAACTAATGAATATTCATGTATTTTGTACACTGGATTTGCGTAGAAAATGTATTAACTTAGAGAAAGATAATGCATGCATTTGAAGGTGCGCCCACGTGAGTGGCCGCCATTGTTCACGAAGTGTACTTATTAATGGTTTACTAATAGGACATTTTGAGCTTAAGTTTGATTAATGTAGTCATTTGTCATATTAAGGGTTATGCATTATGTATTAGCTTTATTAATCATAGGTCTTAACTTAGCGAGGCCTTGGCCTAGTTGCACGGCCTCATGTCAAGCTATATTTCTTAGGCATTTTATAAAATAGATGCTTAAAGAATTAAATTGTGATTTTCCACTGTACTGTCCATGTGATCATAGCTAAAGGTCTTTCTCGCGAGAACTGCTTGCTAGGAGATGATGTACTTGATAGTGCAACAATGTTTAATTCAATATGGGTAAGACTGACTTTCCCAGGAAAGGACAATGAACATACTGACTGGAGAATAAGCTGCAACAATATTGATACTTGATGAGCCTAATGACGGGAGCGTGACAAGAGGAGCCAATCATCGGCATGTGAACCATGTACTAGTAAAATTGTAGATTTGACGGTTTCGTTCCATTGGACAAAGAGTGAACATGTGATCCCCTGACGAGTTGGGATGTAGAAAGTGGTTTTAGGAAATCTAACTTAGCCAGACTGTACCAAGAGAAGAGGTGCCATTTCTTTCAAACTGCCCAAAGAGCCACTTTGGCCATTATTTTCATAACCGTATTGAAAAGGGACGTGCTTAACTTTACTGCTTAAAGAGACTTTGCCTTTTCTGAACTTTGCTGCTGAATCCTGATGCCTCACTGACCAAACTAATGTACTGTTGATGAAGACTGTCACAGCTTGCTGAACCTTATTGATGACAGGTATACACTGACAATACTGAACGCTATGTCTATTTGCTTTTGTTTCTAGGTACCAACCACTATTTTGATAGAGCCATAGTTAGATGTTTTCCACATTTGTGTCTAAGTTGTTTTGTATGAAGCCCAAACATGCTATTCTAATCTAATGTTAGTTAGGATTCTCACTAATGAAGTTCGCTACATGAAATAACAGGCGGTGTCTTTTGTTTGCTGACCTTAAATGTATGTAATAGCGTTTGCACAGTTATTCTTGCTATTAATTTTTACGGTAACTTTTGAATGTGTAGTAGCTCAAGCTTTGATTAGTTTGCGATTCTTTGGCCGCTTTGGACAGCCAGTGTTGTTTCTGTATGTTTATCAATTGATTTTGAGATTAAGCTACGTGACATTAGCATTGTTGATAGGGAAATAAACATTCTAACTTTTAGGTGTGGTTTTTCATGTCTGTTAGGTCATGCTGTGTGGAATTACTGACTCCTATTGACTGATAATGTTATTGATTGTTATTGGTTATTGATCTGTGCATGTACGGGTTATATGGTGGGAAAATCTTGAAGCGAGACAAAAGGTTCATCGGCCTATTCGTGTCTCCCTTGTAAGTTATGTCGCGTTTACACTTCTCACCTTTCTCAGAATCAAAGTTAAGCTTGTCTCTCAGGGCCCGCTTAGTAGCATTTATTAGCCACTGTTAGCCTTCGTTTTTTACCCTTGTTCTATTCGTTTTTATTAATCATGATCATGCAGATTATTAGTGCCCTTCTGAAAAATGCCTTATATACATGTAAGGAATGGAAAGGATGCTGTTTTTTGTTTTTTTATAGTCACAAAATGTGATTTCTTTGGTTTCAGTGAATTTCAGAAAAACTACATCTCTTATGATATAAAGACCTTCTTTTAATCTTATTTATTCAAACACAGTGTTATTGAGGGGAATATATGTCATTGGGCAGGCAGAGAGATTTCAATTTTGCATTCATTTCCTTTCCCTTAGGTTTATAGCTTTTCATGTTTCCGCGTGGTATGTCCCTACTAGTTTGAATAAAATATCAGTCCCCTCCTAGCCTTAAAGAGTCCGGCAAGTTTTGTCTCTATTTTATTAAGGGCGCTGGATCCAAATTAGTTTCAACAATACCCAGTGCTGACTGAAAAAGATCATAGTGCATGCTCTAGTGTTTCAGTTTATCTACCTGTGCAATCTGTGTAGGTTTTACCGGTATGGAGCCCAGTTGATTGTTGTAATAAAGTAAAAGTATATCTATTGTGTACATTTTATAATAGGCTATAAATATTTATACATATTATTTATAGCCTATTATCTGGTTTTGCTTTTTTCTGAAATGTTACATTTACTATTTCTATGTTTCACTTGGTTTTCCCACTGGACAAGCAAAGTGGTAGACAAATGCCCTCAGGTCTTTTCACTTAATCAACATTAAGTTTATGAATGAAGCTGGTCCACCATTTATGCAGCACTTGGCACCTAATAACCACATTTGTATTGCTGCACTATCTATCTGCACTCCAGCTTCAGTAATTTAGCCAGTTTGAGCTTTTCTCCTACGCAAATGCAAATCACAATGGATACAGATTCCCAATTACAACTGCATGAGTTGATAATGCCCACTGATATTACATTTATTTTGTCAACCATATATTCTATCAATAATTGGTAACAACTGCAAATTAAGGGCCAGATGTTCAAAACATTTTGCACATCGCAAAATGCGAATTTTGCTGTTTGCGATGTGCAAAAAGCACTTCGCGATGCCCAAATTTCCGTTTTGCGAGCCGGTAACCTAGTTACCAATTCGCAAAACGGGACTGCGAGTCACAATTAGGAAGGGGTGTTCCCCTTCCTAATTATGAGTCGCAGCGCAATGCTGTATTGTTTTGTGAACAATCGCAGTTAGCACCCATTTCAAATGGGTACTAGCCATTCGCAAAAGGCAAGGAGTCCCCATGAGACCCCTTCCCCTTTGTGAATGGCAGTGAAAACATTATTTGGTTTTGGAACACATCTCGTTTTCCTTTAAGGAAAACGGGCTGCATTACAAAAAAAAAAAACTGTTTTATTTAAAAGCAGTCACAGACATGGTGGTCTGCTGTCTCCTGCAGGCCACCATCCCTGTGAGTGCTTCGAGTCTCAAGGGGGTCGCAAATTGCGACCCGCCTCATTATTATTAATGAGGTGGGCCTTTGTGATACCCTTGCGAGTCACAGATGGTGTCAGGGACACCATCCTACATTCTGAATTATGACTTGCAAATTGCAAGTCTCTCTGACTCGCAATTTGTGAGTCTCAATTCAGAAAGTGCTTACATCTGGCCCTTAATCTCAGAAACTTTGCCTAAATATTTTTTTCTCTGAATCCGCTAAGAATAATTGTGGCTGGATACATGTCTCATTAATAAAAGAGTTTTTTTTTTTTTTTTTAAAGCGCTGAACATTGCAATATTGATGTTAAAAGAGACTTGACAGATTTTCTCCTTTACCTTGTCCTTAAAACAATTAAACAAACTCACATTGTTTCAATATGCAATGATTGATGGGGGAGATGCATTTTCTTTTTCCAACACATCTATAAATGTCAAATATTGTCGGAATAGTTGTACCAGAGATCAAGAGTGCTTCCAGAAAAATCTGTTGGTTGCTCAATTGTATGTGATAACTCTTAAACCTAGGTCCAAACCCTCCAACCCCTCCAACCTCCATTATCCTACTTGCATGGACTTGATACTGGCTTGTATCCAGTCAGACTCCTGATTTGATTTGGCCTCCAATGGCAAAGATAACTTAATTTGCTCTGCACAGAATGCTTCATCTGCTGAGATAGTTGCATCTGGAGGCTTTGTTGACTGAAGAGTATCCTGTTGTTCCAGAGCAAGCTGTTTGTGCATGGGTGATTCCCATTTAAGTGAAGGTGCTGAAATCCCAAGTGGTTTAGAATCAATGTAAAAGAGAAAACTAGTTTGTTGTAAGTTGATGTTGCACTTTGATTTTGGAGGTCTTGTGTGATGGAATTGAAGCTTGTCCATGAAAAAATGGGACACCTGTGGATCGGGTTCCTGTCTCAGATAACACTAACAATTTTTCACCCACTAGGATTAGGAAAGACAACAGCATTCCATGGATCCTCCTTGAATTTATTTTCAAAGTCAATTTACCATTGCTGCATTTCACATTCAAGCAATAAAATTCCATTATTTTAACTTGAAGTTGGCAATGTTTTAAATGCCTAGATCTGTGGTTATGGGAAGCTCCTTGGTCTGATTTTACCGTCCAAAAACGCTCTACAAATTCCATTAGGAGGGAAATTAATGTTCACCTTATTGTCTTGCAATGTCAGGCTCCACTTGCTCAGGAAATGTATATTACTTTAATAATGGAAACGAGAATTGCAATTTGTAGATACTATCTTCTTATGCTGCATATGTTTCCTTAATTATATTGTTGTGTAGTTAAAAATGCAAAGAAATAAGAAACAATTTTCTAAATGCCAATATAGGCTGTCTAACAATGGGAAACTACAAACTCATGTCGGACAAATGCACCCACAGATCAGCCTTTTTTATAAGAGCTGATCTAACTGAAAATATTTTATTTCATACATTTTTCTAACTGTGCAGGTATTACCCTTCATTATTATAAATCCTACCTTTACACCTTTAATCCTACTTTGGGTTTTGAACAGTTAGCCACCGGAAGAAACACGGTCCCTGAAAGCTCTTAGAAGTAAGATGGAAAGTTTTGCATTACTTTTTTTTTATTATTATTTGTGGTGCAAATGTTGCACCTCTTTCCAATTGAGAACATTTCGTCTCTTCCTTTAACTTAAGAGTCCACATCAATCTTTCCTTGCTTCTCTTTATTTTTTATTATTTCTATTAAGCCAACATGTCACTCATTTGAGTGGGTGCTACTCTAGGGACTTTGATTTAAGGGCAGTCCTGGAGGAGCCTCTTCCTCACAATCAGTAGCATGTAAATAGTTTGAAAGAGAGTTATTGTGAATGAATGAAGTGGAATTCGCAATGCACACTCTACCACAGTCTCAGTCATAGGTATCCTGGAGCTGAAGACCTCTAAAGAAGGAGCAGAAGGAACCTCACTTACAAAGTTAAAATACATTTTCTAACCCTGAAAAGGGATAAGGTACAGCATATCAGAGGAAAGAATTCATTGAAGTATTTAGCAGTGAGGTATTAAGGGCCTTATTTATACTTTTTGGTGCAAAACTGCACTAACGCAGTTTTGCACCAAAAAGTTTTGCACAGGCTTGCACCATTTTTTGGCAGCAGCTGGGCACCATATTTATGGAATGATGCAAGCTGGTGCAAAGGGTAGGCTGGCGTAAAGAAAAATGACGTTAGGCAGGTTAGAGTCAAAATTAATGACTCTAACAAGATTAGCGTCATTTTTTTACGCTAAGAGTCATATTTAGACTCTGTTTACACTGAATGAGCACAATTTGTATTTACTCTAATTTGGTGCAAAACGAACTCCATATTTATACTTTGGTCCTAGACCCGTCTAGCGCCAAATTTATGGAGTTAAAGTCATTTTTTGTGAATGGGAGTGCAAGGTAGGCGTTCTCTTGCAAAAAATGACTCTATGGCCTTAACGTCATATATAGGGGCATATTTATACTCTGCAGCATATTTATACTCTGTTTGCACCAAATTAGCGTCATGTTTTTAACTCTAATTCAGTGCAAAACTAACTCCATATTCATACTTTGATGCTAGACCCACTAAGCACCAAGGACCTGATTTATAATTTTTTTGTGCCTTATTAACTTCATTTTTTGACGCAAAAGTGGCACAAACTTACAAAATATTGGCCCTTATTTTTACTTTTTGCTGCAAAACTGCACTAACTCAGTTTTGCAGCAAAAAGTTTAGCACCGCGTTGCACCATTTCTGTGCACCAGCCAGGCACTATATTTATGGAATAGTGCAAGCCGGTGCAAAGGGTAGGCTAGAGTAAAAAAAAAAAAAGACTTTAGTCGGTACGGCTCGCAGTACAGAAGAAGAGGGTTTAGCACCAAAAAATGATTTTAGGCAGGTTAGAGTAAAAAAATTTACCCTTACAAGATTAGCGTCATTTTATGGTGCTAAACCTACCATGCCACATGACTCCTGCCTTAGAAAAGGCAGGAGTCACGCCCACCACCCCAATAGCCAGCACAGAGGACAAGGGTGCCCTGGGCAAGGCCATTGCACCCTGTGCCATGTACAGGATGGCACTTTAAAAAATAAAATGCAATCTTACCTGTACTTACCTGGGATGGGGTCCCCCATCCTCCGCAGTCCCTCTGGTGTGGGTGGGGGTACCCCTGGGGTCTGAGGAGGGCACCTGTGGGCTTATTCCAAGGTGTTCCACCATGGAAATAGGCTCAGCCTCTAGCTGCTATCTGGTCACGCAAGGCCGTGAGAAAGTCATAAGCTTTGGCTGACCACAATGGAGCATGAGTCAGAAATGGGAAACAGGTTAGTCCCACTGAAAAGTTACCTTCTTAGTCTAGCGCAAAGAGTCCCATTTGCTGCAGAGGAGTTTCAAGGAGCCGATAAGCATTGCAGATGTTTGTCAATGGAGGCCAAACATCAGGCCTGGTGTCACAGCCAGTCATTGCTGTAGTGCAACTATCCTATTATCGTTGTGAACGGGCGGGCGGGCTGGAGGTTTTCTGCGACACTCCTTTTAAGTGGTAGATGCTGTAACACAATCAATGAGGCTGACAAAACTTCACATTGACAATGTGTGAGAGTGATAAGGTTTCAGCACCAAAGTGCCCCTTTGTAGTTGTGAAGACCCAAACAACTTAGATTCTGCCTCTCTGAGATCACACCAGTGGTCCATTTCCTGAGAGCATAACTTAGGAGTCAAGGGCTTGCTCTAGCTGAATGTGGATGCTGGTTCATGTGGTTGTGCCCCTGCTATGTCCCTGTGGCTGTGAAGAGGAGGGCAGCAGACTAGCCCTTGGAGTCATTTTGGGACTTCTTGATTCATTCCTGGGTTCAAGTGCAGTTCCAAATCTCTCAGATTCTGGCAGAAGGGCAGCAGGGCAGCAATCCAACAAGGCAGCAGTCCAGCAAGGCAGTAGTCTAGCAGGGCAGCAGGGCAGCAGGGCAGCAGTCCAGCAGAGTGGCTGTCCTTTCAGCAGCACACCAGTTCTTCTTCCTGGTAAGGTCTCCACAGGGTCAGTTGTGTACTGGCGTCAGTGTTCCAATATTTATATCAGGTGCCTCCTTTGAAGTGGAAGAGGTTCTTTGAGGTTTCCCTTTGAAGAGCACAGGTTTCCTGCCTCCCTTTTCCTTTGGCTTCAGACTGACTATAGGGGGTGTGCAGCCTTTCTGTAGAGGCAGGAATCAGCATATTCAAGTGTAAGTATGGCTGTGCCCAGATTGTTGCTCCCATCCTGCCAGTGATGGCCCAACCAGGCACACCTATGCTTTTTATTGTGTGTGGCGGCTTAGGAGGAACACACAGAGCCCAACTGTCAGCTCGCTACACCCTGTCTTGTGACCCAGAGACAGGCTGCAAACACTAAATTGTTAAGACAAGAAAAGGCCAAGGCCCATATTTATACTTTTTTAGCGCCGCATTTTCGTCATTTTATGACGCAAAAGCAGCGTAAACCACCAAAATACAATTGTATTTTGTAAGTTTGTGCCGTTTTTGTGTCAAAAAGCAGCGCAAATGCAGTGCTAAAAAAGTATAAATATGTGCCCAAGTTTCTAAAAGTGGCATTTTAAAAATTGTGGTTTAAAATCTTACTTTACCAAAAGTGAGGCTTTTCCATTACAAATTCCAAGCTAGCAAACATGAACTGGTTAAGTATTCTAAATTGTAAGTGACTACGTATTATATTTAATAAGGTCAATGTTATCCTATGGGAGGGGTAGGCCTTGCAGTAGTGAAAAATGGGATGTACCTAACTCCTTTCTGACCTCAGAAGATACCTACCCAGGCAGTGCAGCTCAGACCTAGACCTGCCTGGCCTTTTCTACTCTATACAGATGGAGGTCAAACCTAGGGAAAAGGGACAAACTGACCACAACAAGTTTTAGAGTTTAAGAGAGGGGTGATCCCACCCACCAGCTGGCACTGGGTATAAAAATGACATCCCCAGTACCTGAAATCAGAGCACTCTTGGATCTGAGAAGATTCACAAGAAGGACTGTCTTGTCTGAAGAAGGAAGCTTGGGCCTGATTTCTTTGATCCTAGGACCAAATGTCAGTTGGCTGCCCTCCTGTTTGAGCTATAGAGACACAATGCACTTCCATAGACTTCTTCTGCTTTCCAGTTCATCATACCCAATGGGGCCTGACCTGGTCACCTCTGCTGACCTTTATGGAAGTGAGCCCTGAGCCCCCCAGGTACTGCCTTCAAGGTCCTGGACCCTTAGCTAGATTCAGAGTGTACACCTCACTGTTCAATTGGTTTCCTGAGATGTGAGACAGTGAGGTGCAAACCAATGAAGAGCCTCATATTGCAACTCCTCACAGCTCCTCACAGCTCCTGAATAGAGGTCCCGTACCCAACTGGTGCACCATCACGGTTGGCCTGAGCTTGTGACTTCATCCGGGTCCAGCTTGACCACATACCTGCAGCTGGTGTCACACATCTTTGGGTGTTATTTTTACCTTGTACCTTACACACTCATAGCTCCATTTCTACTCCTGACCTTTGTGTCATGATATGTATTGAAGATATAAGATTAGATTCTTCTTGCATTGAGTTTTTTTCTTTATTACAGTGTGAGTGCTTTATAAATACTTTACAAATTGCCTCTAAATTAAGCCTGACTGAATTGTGGCAAGCTACCAGAGAGTAAACACAAGGTTAATTATTGACATTTGTGGTTCACTCTGGCAAGGATTGTGATTATTATTTGAAGTGGCTTCTCATCCACTCAGCAAGTATTACAATATGTCACAAAATCCTTTCCTAAATTACCATTATTTGTCCTTTTTTTATCCTTTGCATTTATTGGAGGCAGTTGAGTGACTAACGTTAGGGCAAGGGATCAACCCTATAACATCATCTGAGGTCAATTGATGTGTGTGATCAATTCCACTTTCCCTTACATTTTGGCAAATTGGCACCCATAAGTGTTGCATCATTTGGGAAGTCCATGAACAATGTTGACAGCACACAACACCAAAAAAATGTACAGCAGTACATAAAACAAATGTAAAACATTGATCAGGAAAATGCAAATACAGTGGTAACTTTAAGAAAGTGGATTCTTATCTGGGATGAGTGGAGGCTCACCTAAAAAAATGATGATTCTGACTTAGCAGTGTGAAACCAAAAGTCACTAAAATAATCTGAGCTCAACTTCCGGGTGGCTATGGCACAGAGCAGGCAGGCCTAACTCAGGGCAATGTGTTAAGTATTAATGCATCACCAACACAGTATGAAAGGCAGAATACCAAAAACAAAAATTCTCCAACCAAATTAGAAATATAGAATACAATTTAGCTAATAAAATGACACCAAAACATAAAAAATCCATTGCGGGAACTGAAAATATAATTTTTCTAAGGTCTGAGCAAAAATAGCGCTAAAAATAGCTAGACACCAAAAATAGTCTTTGGAAGTGATAGGTTGAAAAGGAATGGGTTGGCTGCATGGAATAGCTTTGTACCAGTCAAAGATTTTACCTTTTGACTTTTTTATCATGCTCATATATTCCAGCAGGTTAAACTTGAGGCTGTCTCTGAAGAAAGATATGTCCAAATCAGCCACCTTCTCAGCAACGTCTCTTTGACGCCTCCAGAAGTACTAGACATCTGAAAAAATCTCAACAGTTCAGGGTTTCTGAAGCACCCCCTCTGGGTCACTTCAAAGGCTCCTAGGACCGCAGGCACATCACTTAGGAATCAGGACTCACTCCAGCATAGACTACCGGCGTGATCCATTTCAGGTCAAATGAGTTTTAGTACTGAGCAATTAGTTATTTAGAGAAAGGGGTCTCTTGCAACTTGTATTCCTGTAGCTTCACTGGAGGTCAGATAATAAACCCTTGGAGTCCACTTCTTCCTTCTGGGTAAAAGAGGAAGCAGATCCAGACCTTCAGGGCTCCTTTTAGCTCACAGACATCAGGTCCAGTCCTCTTCTTATCTTCTATGGGCCCAGAAAGTGTTATGAGGGGGTGCCCATTTAGGGTTGGCTCCGACTTAGTGGGTGGAGTGACTCCTGGCTTATACAAGACCAATGGGGTAAAGTTTCTATCATGCTCTTCTGCAAACAATTACACAATTCACCTTAATCCTAAAATTCCAGACAGAAATCCCTTCCTTCCTTCTGCAGAACCTGTGTGCCCACACAGAGGTGTGGTCCTGGACATGAGCAGTCCTATCTTCCCTGGGCACTGAAAACCACTTGTGAGGGTAACTGCCTCCCACTGGATTTGGTTCCAGCCTGGCTGGGGGGAATAAAGGGTTGCCTTCTCAAGGTCTCACCTTACATTATTTGTGAAAGGACTCTTTTCCAGTTGATAAAATGTATGGAACTAGTCAATCTGTTACCTTCCAATATTGAGGCCATTCTTCTCGCTCTGATAGCAATTTTCACACTGCTTTAATGCCAAGCACTGGATAGTAGCTGATGGCAGGCTAATGCAAAATAGCCTCCAGGCACGTCTGGCAGAGAAAATATAATTTTCTAAAAGTTACTTTCCCAAAATATTTATTAAAAATGTAACTTCGCAAATGAATTGGGTGTTTAATCAATATGAAAAATAGTTTATGAATTAATTTTGTAGTTGTTTCCATGAAAAGTTACAGAATAAAATTTGCAATCTTTATTTGGACATTGTCTAGAGTTCAGCTATATCCCTGCCAGTAAAAGTTGCTTTTGCACCTCAGTCACTGGAGTAAAATGCCAATTTAAATGTAGCACATTTTCCACTTTTATATATCAGACAACCTACCTTGTGAGCAACAATGTGTATTTAGGGGTGACTTATTAACATTAAAATATAGAGCTTTCCAAAAAGGCTTTAGTGACAGTGTTAACAGAAGGCTAATAGGCTGCTGTAGTCAAGCTACATATGCATAGGAGGCTGGCCTGGTTTGTAGCTGGGCTAAGGTACTTACACCTTATACCAGGTCCAATTGTCAATTATTAGTGAAATGTAGGCAGTGTTCTAGCAGCTTAGGCTGTCTTAGTGGTAGCTGTAGCAGAGCAGCTTAGGCTGAACTAGGAGACATGCAAAGCTCCTGCAATACAACAATAGTTACACAGTACTTATACACAATAAAAGACAATACTCAGTGTTACCATAAATAAAGGTACTTTATTTTAGTGACACAAGGCCAAAAATATATTAGAGACAATACTCCTTCAGGAGGTGTGCATTATATACAATATATACACTAGTAACCAAAATCAGGTAAGTAAACAGTCATAGAATGGTGCAAACAGTAGAAAATACAATAGACTGCAATGGGCCTAAGGGCAACACAAACCATATATTAAAAGAGCGGAATGTGAATGTCAACTTCCCCCCTAGGCAAGTGTAGTGTATAGCGGGGTGCTGGGAGTGTAGGAAAACACCAAAGGTAAGTAAAGTACCCCAACCCAGAGCCCAGGAAAGCAGGAGTAAAGTTCATCAAGTTTCCTCAGGACACACTACAAGTTGTGATAAAGGATTTTGCAAGAACCAATCAAGACTACAAGCAACAAACAAGGGGTTCCTGGACCTGAAGACCTGTGGAGAAGGGAGACCAAGTCCAGAAGTCACAGATGAGTCCAGGAAGGACAGGAGCTCCTGCCAACCTAGAAGAAGGTGCAAAAGTGGATTCTGAGGTCAGAAGAAAAGTACAGAAGAGCACCAAAGAAGATGGCCGCGGGTTCCTGCTTGGTGCAGGTGATGTCCCACGTCGAGTTGTTGGATGCAGGCTGTTTGTGTCGCTGTACTCCACCGACAAGCCTTGGTTCAAGCAAGTATGCAGGTTGCATCAAAAATGAGCTGCCTGGACCCAGGAGGGACCTGGGGGTCTCAACTCAGACTGAGGAGACAGAGGAGGCTTTCAGCACTTCAGAGAGCCCTCAGAAGACCAGGCAGTACCCACAGGAGTCCCAGAACACGGGGATAGACAAGATGCAAAGTGCGGTCATCGCAACACTACACTGGAAGGTCCCACAAAGAACAACTCCGGGAGCTGTGCATTGCAGGATGGAGTGCTGGAGACCTAGGCTACACTGTGCACAAAGGATTCTTGGAAGAAGTGCACAGAAGCCCAAGGAGCTGCAGAAGACGTGGTGCACAGGGGTACAAGCTCTTACCTCCACCAAATTTGGACAGCTGGACCTTTGGACAGTCTGGGTCACTTCTGTCCACCACCTGTATTCCAGGGAGAAAGCTTGTTGTCAGGAGAAGCGTCCCGGGGTGCTGGTTGTTGTCGCAGAAGGGTGCCTGCAGAAGGAAGGAAGTGACTCGGTCACTCCACTGGAGATTCCTTCAGTTCTTCTGGTGCAGGGTGAAGACAGGCAGTCCTCAGAGTGTGCACACCTTGGTAACTGTTGCAAACGCTGGCGGGTGCTTGAAGTTGCAGGTCACAGCAGTCATCCTGGATACTTTGTTGCAGTTACAGCAGTTCCTGGAGCAGTCTGCAGTTGATCCAATGGCCAGAAGCTGAAGCAGGGGATTCAGAGGAGTCCTGGATGAATCTTGCAAACCGAATCTGAGAAAACACCCACAGGACAGACCCTAAATAGCCTTGAGAGGGGGATTGCTACCTACCCAGGTATGCACCTATCAGGAGGGGTCTCTGAAATCACCTGCCGTCACTGGCCACTCAGAGGTCTCTAGAGGGACCCCACACCTTGGAATCCAAGATGGCTAACGCCAGGGGTATCTGATATCACCTGCTGTCACTGGCCACTCAGAGGTCTCTAGAGGGTGCCCACACCTTGGAATCCAAGATGGCTAACGCCAGGGGCACTCTGGAGGAGCTCTGGGCACCACCCCTGCGGTGGTGATGGATAGGGGAGTAGTCACTCCCCTTCCCTTTGTCCAATTTCACACCAGAGCAGGGACTGGGGTCCCTGAACCGGTGTACACTGGATTATACAAGGAGGGCACCATTTGTGCCCTTCAAAGCATTTCCAGAGGATCTGGGAGGCAACCTCTCCCAAGCCTGTAACATCTATTTCCAAAGGGAGATGGTGTAACACACTCCTCCCAAAGGAAATGCATTGTTCTGCCTTCCTGGGATTGAGCTGCTCAGTCAGTAAATGAAGCTTAGACATATAGGTGACTTATAAGTTACCTTAGTGCAGTGAAAATGGCTGGGAAATAGTGTGTGCACTATTTGACTTAGGCTGCAGTGGCAGTTATGATGAAAGGTATGTATGAGCTACTTATGGGTGGCAAAAGAAATACTGCAGCCCATATGGATCTCCCGGAACCCCAATGCCTAGGTCCCATATACTAGGGACTCAGAATTGGAATACGGAGTCACTAAAGTGTAGTGACAAATTTGGTAAGTAGAGAGAGCATAAGCACAGGAGTT
Source organism: Pleurodeles waltl (assembly GCF_031143425.1). Taxonomy (NCBI): domain Eukaryota; kingdom Metazoa; phylum Chordata; class Amphibia; order Caudata; family Salamandridae; genus Pleurodeles; species Pleurodeles waltl. The sequence goes on from NC_090439.1 coordinate 82,959,646, forward strand.
CTGGTTAGCAGAACTTCAGTGACACAGTTAAGCATACTGACAACACACATAGGCCACAAGCTATGAGCACTGGGGTTCCTGGCTAGCAGGATCCCAGTGAGGCAGGCAAAACACACTGAAAAATAGGGTTTTAAACTATGAGCACTGGGGTCCTGGCTCCAGGATCCCAGGTTGAGAAAATAAAAACACACTGACAAACACTCACAAACAGGCTAAAAATGGGGGTATCCATGCTAAAAAGAGGCTACTTTCTCACAACATGGTAGGCCTGAAGCCAGGATTTCCAGACCCACTCTGTGGGTGGTGAATAGGTATTGCAGTCACAGGTTGAATGTAACCTCCAGGTCCTGGAAAGCAGTGTCAGCACCACTCATAAGTGATTGGCTGAGATATGTCCAGTAGCAGGCTTAAGCAGAGGCAGAGCTAAAGAGTGTGGGGAGGCTATTTTGAGACAATTGAAGCCCAGTCAGATATTCTCCCCCCACCATGAAGAGGAGATGATACTAATATATATGTATACATGTACAAGGAATCTCAGCCACCTTGGTGTAATGGCTGCTAGCTCACTGTTCAAGGAGGTGCTGCTTTATGGGTGTTCTTTGCAGAGCCATTGATGTAGCTCGAGGTATAGGTGTTTCACCTATCATTTCTCTAAACTGTGTTCATGAGTAGGGGCGAGTTGATACTCGGTTCTAATGTTTTTATATTGCATTAATGTTGAATTCCTTTTGAAGGTACTTCCTTCTACGGATATTGTGCAACAAGTGGAGGTACAAATATTAACAGCCCAATTTATATTTTGGTGATCCGGTCATCCATCCTCTATGATGGAGGTTTAAATCCATCCATCGGCCTGGCAGAGTAACTGCCATCTGATTAATATATATTTAACAAGAAAACAACTGTCAGTCCTGGCTTAGGCAGATCCATCCTAATAGTGTTCTGTCAGTGTTGGTGTGGCAGTATTTCACCCACCAAATTTATATATGTCTATCTTTGGGATGGGCTCACAAGGATACTGTCAGAATAAGTACATTGCAGATCCAGTTTGCTGTGGTATAGCCTTGCATCTTGAAGATGGGTGCTTAAGTCACACACTTGATAGTAATGTTCTCAGTAAGCACACCTGCAGAGTACACTAGAAAAAACACTTCATGCCATCATGACCTTTTGCTTTATCATAAAAAAGCAGCAACTGATAGATGTTTTTGCCCCTCTAATTTGATTTTCCTGTTTTTTTTTTCATTTACCCAACAGGTACTTTTTACCCACTTTTGCTTAAGATATACCTCTTAACCATGGCTGGGAGAATAAACCCCAGATTGCTTAGTGTGGTCATCTGGTTGCCTCTGACCCCGATCCATCTTCCCTCCATTGTCTGGGTATATGCCATTATATTCTCACTGTTGCCCTCCATGGTGTGTCGTGCTTCAGTGCCCATGCCACCTGCCCTCCATGGTCAGCTTGCTGCTACTGTCCTGCCCCTTGCCCTCTGTTTTCCTTGTGCAGGCTCACTTTCCCCTCCCTTTTGCCTTGTTTATTCTGTTGTTGTGTTCCTCCACCCTCCCTCCTGCCCTTCATGGTAAATTATGCTGCAACTGTCCCTTCTGCCTGTCCGTTATGGTAAGCTTGCTGCCCTTGACTCTTACCCTATGTGGTCTGTTGTCCATGTGCATGGCCCTGTTGCCTCCCTTTAGCTTTCCATTGTCCGTTGTGCTGCAATACATGCTTGCCCTGTGTGATGTATTGTGCTCGTACAACCCCTGACGTCTGCCCTGTAAGGTCAGTTTGGTGCCCTTGCCTATCTCCCTCCTGTCCTCTGTTATCTGAGTCTGTGTCCCTACCCCATATATCCTGGCCTCCGTGATCCAGTGCATTATACTTGTCAGCATTTTAAACTTGGTAAGAGGGAGATTGTGAAAAAAAAAACCAGAGGAATTTATTTTCCCCATTGAGTTACATTGTAAAAGAGGAGATTTTAGGCTGGTGACAGATAAAATAAAGCCCTTTATAGCTTGAAAACATCAGGAGTCTCCTGCCTGAACAGGGTCTGTTGGCATGTATGGTTGGGCTGCCACTGCCTTCTTCCTTCTGCCCTCAGTGGTCTGTCATATTGCCATAGCCTCTCTTGCCTGTCCAGCCTGGTTGGTTTGTGGCACCTGTTCCCCTTCTCCCCCTACCCTCCATGGTCTGTTGTGCTGCCACTGCCCCTCCCACCTGCCCAGCGCGGTCAGCTTGTTATCTCTGTACCCTCCTTTCTGCACTCAATCATCCGAGACCGTGCCCTTGACCTCTACCTCCCCACAGTATTATAATGAACAACTAGATTGCTAACATTCTTTATTGGTTACAAAACTGCAAAAAAAATGAAGTGTTTTGCACACTTTTGTCTTTGGGCCATATTTGGGTGACATATGGGTGATGTTTGTGCTACATTTGGGTTCTTATTTTCTATGGTGGCCATCTTGAGAGAACTATTTGTTATGAAGCTCCCTAATTTCCTCATTTACTGCAGTATCCTCAGTTGAAAATGCTTTCAGTTTTCCAATTCGATTTAATCAAAATGGCATTCAAATGTGCCATACTTTTGGCATTAATTCAGAAAGTTAGGATTCTAGTTGTTCATTAAAACACTTTTACAACGCTAACCATAATTTCTATGACAAAATGAACACCCTAATTTTTTTCCTTTCTAAATTAAATGTTTTAAGATTTTACCTATTTGATTAATCAATATGACTTCAGGAGTGCAACATTTGTGTCATAAATAATACTGTTAGCATTCTAATTTTTCTTTAGAACACTCTGGGAGGCTTCAGTAGACCACAAGGGATTCAACTGACAGGCTGTTGGAAGTACACATTTTACTGTGAATGTCAGACTTCATTCTCATATGGCTGAGAAAGATAATGTGAATTTACAGGCAAAATGCTCTCATTTTAGCTTCTGGCGAGCCTTCCATAACCTCTATGGGAAAATCATAAGAAAACAGTTCACTCTCAAACATGATTCATGAAAACCCAGTAGAAGGCTTTTTCACAGGGTAAAATCACCTTAGAACACACCACAATTCCAGAAATCAGTATTTTACAATTAACAAATGATTAATATTGTAACTAAAATCTGTTATCACCCTTTATATGACTGTCCTTTTTGTAACCTTCAAAACCAGCCATTCACTGCAATGCATTTCAATGGATGCTATCATGTATATTGGTCCCAGGATGGCTGCCAGCACTTCCTGGTTGAAGTGCTGGCAGCCAATCGGATCTCACCATGAGATCTGTGCTTAGACTCCACCCAGATATCTATATTTCTTTTTCCTTCAATAACTCCAAAAGTACTGAACAGATTTACTTCAAATAACAGAAAGCACAATCTACTCTCCAATATCTAGCTTCCTGCCAAATTTGGCACATTAGTGTTCAGTGGTTCAAACTGTAGTCATGTCTAAAGACCCTATGAGAATTAACATAGGAAACACACTTTTATTGATCCTCCTTTTTCTTAGTCCTAGCTTGACGAATCACTGATGCATGATAAGACACAGTAGGACACTCATGCCCAGAGGTAACTATAACCCGCGCCTCCGCCATGCGCAGTTTTTCATCAAAACATTTACAGCAAATATTACATTGATATTATTAATTAGCAGTGCATGGCAAGGGTGGGAGTCATAGTTACCTTAGGGCACGATTTATAGTTATTTGAGATAGCTCTTACTATAACAGGTGAATTTCTATGGGTTGGTTGGGTTAAAATATGACGTCCCCATAACCTTTGTTTTTCTTTTTAAGTGAATTGATATTTAAAAAAAAAATAACTATTTCCTAACTATAACGTCCCTGTAACTTTTGTTTTTTTCAGTGAATTTCTATGTGTTTTCTTTTAATGCAAAGTAATTTTCATTACTATATGTTAATCCAACCACTGGTCCCTACAGTCAGTCCCTGCAGCCAACCCTTCTAACTACCCATCCCTGAGAGAGAAAGAGAGAGAGAGAGAGAGACCGTGAGAGATTGAGAGACAGAGACAGAGAGAGATTGATTTAGATTTTGATGAATAATGTACTTAGAATGAGATGTTTCCGGATCAGGTTGAAAAGAAAATTGTTTTTGTTAGTTAAAAAGAGTGAGATCACCTTTCAGTATGTAACTTAAATATTTATAATTGAAAAGAAACTAAAACAGGAAATGACCACAGGCTCACCTCAACTAGAACCACTAACCTTTAGTGTGTAACATTGAGACCTTACCCACTAGGTCAATTGTAACTCTTACTCTAGTGTCTTCTTTTACTCTTACTCTAGTATCTAGACTTCACAACTACATTCAACCCACAGGTTTTGAGGGGAAAATACTCCATCACTGGTAAGGTTTAACAGTGAAACAACTAGAAAATAAACAGACACACTGACAAGTGATTCTAGGACATCCTACTGAGTAACAGCACAAGACCTTGATCATTAGACCAGAAGTGTCTCTGTTCTGCTCTGAATCAAATGTAACTGTAACATTCTTACCAAACATCTTGCTAATCTGACTCTTTGAAATCATTGTATGGAGAGATCATTGCAATAACAATCTATTTCTCTCTTCCATGGGATGGAAGAGGGAGAAAGAGTGACAGGACAACGGGGGACTTTAGCAGCACAAAAGGGTGATGCACAGAGTGCTGAAACTTTTCAAACACTCACTCACAGCCACAGATATGGGTTTAATCCATCATTCCTTTGCTCAGAATGCCACCCAAGTTTGAACCCAGCCATATGCAAATCAGTGTTGACCGTGTTCCCTATGGGAACAGTCCAGCCAGAACTGCCAGGCCAGATCCTCCCTGGACCAAAAACAAGCATCTTGGGACTTGCTTTGGGGTATTACCCCTCATCAGCCAGGCTAGCTTAAACCCAGTGGCACAATGAGCATACCCAGGCCACTTAGGGCAACTTTAGCAGCACAAAAGGATGATGGACAGAGTGCTGAAGCTTTTCAAACACTCACCCCCCAGTCACAGATTTGGGTTTAAGTCATCATTCTTTTGCTCACCATGCCACCGTAGTTTGACTTCCCAGAGTCATCATTGGCTCCTCAGTGGGGCTACATGGCCCCTTCCAATGTAAAATAGCCCTGGGGAGGTGGTGGTCCCTGGGACAGTGGGAGAGCCATGCAGCCCCCGCATTGTATTTAATTAAAGCTCAAGGGAGGTAGTGATCCGCGGGTCTGCATGGGGGCCACGCAGCCCTAGGGAGGTGTTGGTACCCCTCGCTAGGGGGGCCACATGCCTCCCCTGCCTTGTATTTGATCAGATCCCCATGGAAGTGGGGTCCCAAGGGCTGCGGGGGGAGCCTGGGCAGCCTCCCTGCATTTACTTTTATGTAAGCTATGGGGAGGTGGCGGTCCCTGGGCAGCGGGGGAGCAGGCGGCCCCCTGCATTTACTTTGATGATAGCCCTGGGAAACTGGTGCTGCCAAGGGCTGTGGGGGTCTGGGCATCCCCCCTGCATTTACCCCCCCTGCATTTACTTTGATGATAACCCTGTGGAGGTCATGGTCTCTGGGGCTGCAGGTCTGCCAGGTGTCAGAGTGCGTTTACTTTGATGAATGTCCCAAGGAGGTGTTGGTTCTTGGGGCTACAGTGGGGCCATGGGCAGCCCCCCATATCCACTTCAGTGATAGCCCCAGGGAGGTGGTGGACCTCAGAGCTCCAGGGGGGCCCTGAGGCCCCCTGCATTATATTTAATCAGAGCCCTAGGGGTTGGTGGTTGTGGGGCTCTGGGGGCTGCAGGGACCCCTGCATTGTATTTCATCAGAGACCTGAGGAAATGGCAGTCCAAAGGGCTACAGGGGATGTATGATGGAACAATGCATGCGTATATCACGCATCCATTTGCAAGCATTCTCTACAAAGACTGCATCTTAACCACGCATGCCTTTACCACGCATGCCTTTGCAAAAAATTTCATTGTAAAAGCATGTTTGGTAAAGGAACCTGCGTGGTAAATCCTCCTCGCCCTGCCCCCTACACCTGACACCATACTCCACCTGCCCAAGTCCTTAAAATGGCCCCTTCCACTCCCTGCCCTGAGCCCTAACCTCCACTCAACCCCGCCCTGTTCTAAAATCTACTTTGCCCTGTCGTAGAAACTACCCCTACCTACCACCCTGTCCTAAACCCTAAAACCTTCCCTGTCCTAATAAGTACCTCACTCTGTCCTAAAAACTACCAAGACTCCCGCCCTGCTCTAAACCCTAAAACCTACCCTGACCTGTCTTAAAAACTACCCACCTGCCCCCAATCTAAACCCTAAAATGTACTCTGACTTGTCTTTGAATCTACCCCACCCTCTCATATAAACTACTGCGGCCCAGCCCTAATCCATAAAACCTACCCTGTCCTAAAAACTACCCCTCCCTGTCCTAAAAACTACCCCTCCCTCTCCTAAAACCTACCCTCACTCCCTGCCCTGAAACATAAAACCTACCTCGCCCTGTCCTAAAAGCTACTCCAACCCCCTCCCTAAACCATAAAAGCTATCTTTCCCTGTCCTAAAAACTACCCCTATCTGTCCTAAATACTACCCTGACACCCAGCCTCGCCCTAAACCCTAAAAACTACCCTCTTTTAAAAACGACCCTACCCTGTCCTAAAAACTATCCCAACCCACACCCTAAAACCTAAAAACAGCCCTGCTCTGTCCTAAAAACTACCCTGATCCCCACCCCACTCTGAACCCTAAAAGCTACCCAGCCCTATCCTAAAACCTACCCCATCCTTTCCTAAAAACGACCCAACACCCCGCCTTAAACCCTAAAACCTACACTGTCCTGAAAACTACCCCACCCTGTCCTAAAAACTACACCAACCCCCACCCTCACCCTTAACCCTAAAACCTACCCTACTCTGTCCTAAAAACTACCTCACCCGCCACCTTTACCCTAAACCCTAAAAGCTACTCAGTCCTGTCCTAAAACTGAACCTTCTCTGTCCTAAAAACTACGCTGACTGCCTGCCCTGCTCTAAACACTAAAACCTACCATGTCTTAAAATCTACCCCACCCTTTCCTAAAAACTATCCGACCTTCCGCCCCTGCCCTAAATCCTAAAACCTACACTGCCCTGTCCTACACACTACCCCACCCCCACCCGAAACCCTAAGAGCTACCCTGCCTTAAAAACTACTCCTACCCGACCCACCACCCAGAACCTTACAACCTGCCCCACCCTGTCCTTAAAATTATCCTACCCCCCAACCCTGTCCTAAAAATTACCCAAACCCAGCCCCCAAACCTGGCCCCACCTACCTAGCTCTCCTCTTGTTGAGCTCCTTCCTGTTCCGCCCAGACAGTTCTCCCTGCTGTTACCATGCACATGCGTGCTAAACACATCTGTAGTAAATGCATATGCATGGTAATGGCAGCGTGATCAATGCATAGCTTTGCGTAGACCGCATTGTTAGTGATGTTTCCTGGGGGCAGCGAAATGCCCTAGGAGGGGGCCCTGTGTCTTTATTTCAAAATGCCCTTGGAAGCTGGACCACCCATGGACTACATAAAAATAAGCACAGGAGACAGTGCCTGTTCTTGCTTATTTTTTTTTTTAGTGAATTTGCAAAGTCATCATGAATTTGCGGCAATTTTTTTTTTTTAAAAGGTGCTCTTGCCCTGGTAGGGTCCCTTTGGGACCTCAGCACCAGAGCTAAGGGGTCAGGGTGTACCTACTCTGGCCCCTTTTAATTTTTTCTGACTTTTTTTCTGGGACTCAGCTGAAGCCGAGTCCCAAGTTGGCTGCCAACACTTCCTGGTTTGAAGTGTTGGCAGTCAACCAGAGCTTTGCAGCTCTGTGTATGACCTCTTATTATTTGCGAAGTCCTCAAGGAGGATCTGCAGCTATAGATATTAAAATTATTTTTCCCTTTAATATCTGAAAAATTACTGAACGGTTTACACCAAATAACTCAAAGCATAATCTGTGTACTGAAAGCAGTTGTAATTGTGGTCAACAGTTTGGGCTGTAGTCATGTTCAAAACTCCAGTGTCTCCTGTGTCCTCCTAGCCTACAAGAACACACCTGACAAACACCGATGAGTCACAGTCTCAGCCAACCCATGAACATCTACACCTCCAGGATCAGACCAACCCCAACTCCTCCCTACGTGGCACACTCATTTACAGGCCGGCCGGACCAGGACCTCAATTCTCACAAGACGTTGCCAACCTCGTTGCCCTCAAGCACTCACCTCCTCCGACTACATCCTACTCGTGACCTAGAATTTCACTTTGACATCCACGATGACCTCCAACATCACAAACCTCATGGAGAACCTCACAACACTCAGCCTCAAACAATTTGTCGACATCCCCACCCACAGAGCTGGACACATCCTCAACCACATTTTCTCAGCAGGGTAAAACATCATCATCTCTCATACCTCTGAACATCATTGGACTGATCACAAGTGTGTCCACTTTACCTTCATGAAGAAAACTGCACGCCACTGTGCCACCTAACCCCTGGTAGACACCTGGGCAAAGTTACAGAAGCACAACTCACCAATGCTCTCAGCAACTCCCCCCTACCGGACGCACTGGACGATAATGAAGCCGCACACAATCTACACCACTGTTTATCTGAATGTGCCAACTATATAGCCCCCCCGGAAACCAGCAGGTAATCTACATAGCAAAACACCTAAATAGTTTACAACATACCTACAAAAGTCCAAACGTTCTCTCAGGTGACTGGAACAGAAATGGAAGAACAGCAAATCAACCAAAGACCGCATAGCTTACAAGAACTCAGTCACCACGCACAACCAGAACTTCAGAGCTGCCAAAAAAGCATTCAAGAACACCTCAGCAGCAGCATTCACAACAGCAAATTGCTTTTCCCCATCATCAAAGAGTTCACGAACCACGGGGCAGACACCTCATCCATCCCTCCCTCCCAAGACCTCTGGAATGACCTCGCCACCTTTTTCCACTGAAAAATCCATAACATTTACGAAGGCTTCAAGAACCAAAACCTGCCCACACCACCCACAAACACCACTACAGACCCAGCACCACACCAGATCCTGAACACCTGGACCCCATTCACCAAATCTGACACCCAAAGACTCATGAACTCCATCCACTCAGGAGCACCCTCGGATCTGTGCCCTCATCACATCTTCAACTTGGCCAGTGCCACCATAGCACCTGAGCTCTGCCAAACTATCAACGAACCTTCAAGACCACCACCTTCCCATCAGACTGGAAGTATGCCAAGATCAACTCACTGCTCAAGAGACATAGGGGGTCATTACAACATTGGCGGTAAATGCCGCTTACCGCCGTGCAGAAGACCGCCATAAACCGCAGTGGCCGCGGAATCCCGCCACAGCTATTATGACCCACATCTCGGAATCCGCCAAAATACAGACACCCACACAAGTCCGCCACAACAAAGGTCAGTGATAAACTGGCGAAAACAAAACCTCCACCATCACGCCAACAGAAACACGTCCATGCTATTACGACCCACGAATCCAAGCGGTGGTCTTTCAACCGCGGTATTTCATTGGCAGTACACACAGCCGCGCTCAAAATACACACACATCTCCAAAACACCGCCACATTGGACAATTCGAATTACACACACCTGATACACATACAAACGTCACTCCCACACACCCATTACAATATAAAACACACACCCACATCACCCACAAACCCCAACGACCAAAAATTATAGACGAAGGTGACAGAGAGAGCACAGCATAGACAACCCCTCCACACAGAGGCACACAACACCATCACCCACACAACATCCACGCACAAAACACCACACACCACTACTACTCATCACCACATCCACCATCCCACACATCACCTACACCACCCCATGGCACGGCAAAGACACCGCAGGTTCTCTGAGGAAGAGCTCAGGGTCATGGTGGAGGAAATCGTACGGGTAGAGCCACAGCTATTCGGATCACAGGTGCAGCACACCTCCATTGCAAGGAAGATGGAGCTATGGAGAAGAATATTTGACAGGGTCAACGCAGTGGGACAGCACCCAAGAAATCGGGACGACATCAGGAAGAGGTGGAACGACCTACTTGGGTAGGTGCGTTCCGTGGTCTCCAGGCACAACATCGCAGTACAGCGGACTGGCGGCGGACCCCCACCTCCTCCCCCATAACTAACAACATGGGAGGAGCAGGTCTGGACCATTATGCATCCAGAGGGCCTCGGTGGAATCGGTAGAGGAATGGACACTGGTAAGTCAAATATTAACTATCATATCCCCCACCCTACCTGCATGCTATCACACACCCCCACCCTCACCCCCTCCCCTATCACTCCAACTCCTCACTAATGTACTAATAACACAAACCACCCATCCCAACACCAAGCCCTGCATTACACAACAAAGCATGGACACCCATCACTAAAGCATGCCCACTGCACATACCCATAACACCCCCTAACCATCATCACACAAGGCCCCACACAGGAATGCTAGCACTGGGGTACACGCTCACCCACCCATTGCACACCATGACACACACAGATGCAATAATCATGCTTTTACACCCCTGCAGCACCACTACCTAACGTCACCAGACAGGAGGGTCCAGACATCTCTACCCCACCCACAGAAGAGGCCCACAGTGATGACAGCAGCTCTGGCCAACTGGATCCAGATGACCAGCCCGGACCATCGTGGGCCTCGGGACAGTCGGTTCCACTCGCACAGGCACAGCCCAACACTGACCTTCCACCCTCTGGAAACACCAGTACAGCACCCACCCAGCGGGCCCATACCTCCGTCCCCAGGGCACGTCAATCAGCTGTGTGTCCACCACTACAGGGAACCCAGGATAACCCACCCCCCCAACAACAGGGACCTGGGGGCAGTGGTAGTGGGCACACGGTCTAGGGGACGGAGGCCCAGGAACACATGGGAACTGGGAGGGCTGCCGTGCGACAGGGGGCGAACAGGCCAAGGGAACCCACTCTCCACGAGGCCCTATCCCCCATCATGGGAGCATACCACCACTCCCAGGAGACGATGGCTACGGTCCTGGACAAGTTTCAGGAGACCCAGCGCCTGCAGGAGGAACAGTATTTGGGCTTCTGGGAGGAACTCAGAACCATCAGCTCCGCCCTGGGCACCATCATAGGGGTGCTGAAGGACATACAGAACACCATGAGGGACACCGTGGCACTCCAAGGGGCCCCTGACACTAGCATGGACAATGAACTGCCCACCACCTCCGCCGGTGCTAGTGGACAGGACGCCCCGCCACAGGACCACCACACCAGCACCCCACCCCCTGCAGTCGGAGACCCCGCAAGCGGTCTCTGACATCCAGGAACAGGACAGAGCATGATGGCAAGACCCCCGCCAAGAAATTAGACCACCGTGATTGTCATCCCACTGTCCCACTTTGTAACCCTGTCCATATTGGAAGCTCCACTTCCTATGCCCATGTGGGCAATGCACCTGTGAGACTAATAGACTGGACTCTGCCATGGACCTTCTTCCACCATCACCCATCACCATTTTACCATCCCCTCCAATAATTAGCACTTCAATAAACACCCTTGAAGCACAAAAATCAGTCTGTGATTTTGAAAATGTGTATTAGCTATGACAATGACAAAATCCGTTAGAAAATGTAATGTCAACATACCTATGTCACACATTACAAGTCCATGAAGGATGCAAGCAGATTACACACCTTGGTAACCACACCTGTGAAACCGTAATGGAAATGTACAACTCAGTTACCAAATACTGCTTGAAATAGACAGACAGGATAAAGGTAGAAGTGTGAAAGTAAATGTAGTAGTCAAGAAAGTGTTCTCACCTGTGTGTCACTGTAAATATTGCTGTATAACTGAGTCCCTGTTGTCAATGTCTTCTTCCTCTGCTTCCTCCTCATCACTGTCCACAGGCTCCACAGCTGCCACAACACCGTCATCTGGACCATCCTCCTGCAGAAAAGGCACCTGGCGTCGCAATGCAAGATTGTGAAACATAGAGCAGGCGATGATGATCTGGCACACCTTCCTTGGTGAGTAGAATAGGGAACCACCTGTCATATGGAGGCACCTGAACCTTGCCTTCAGGAGGCCGAAGATGCGTTCGATCACCCTCCTAGTCCGCCCATGGGCCTCATTGTAGCGTTCCTCTGCCCTGGTCCTGGGATTCCTCACTGGGGTCAATAGCCATGACATGTTGGGGTAACCAGAGTCCCTTAATAGCCACACCCGGTGCCTCTGGAGTTGACCCATCACATAAGGGATGCTGCTGTTCCGCAGGATGTAGGCGTCATGCACTGAGCCAGGGAACATAGCATTTACCTGGGAGATGTACTGGTCTGCCAAACATACCATCTGTACATTCATGGAATGAAAACTCTTCCGGTTCCTGTATACCTGTTCACTCCTGTGGGGGGGGGCAGAGCTACATGGGTCCCATAAATGGCACCTATGATGTTAGGGATATGTCCAAGGGCATAGAAGTCACCTTTAACAGTAGCCAAATCCTCCACATGAGGGAAAACGATGTAGCTCCTCATGTGTTTCAGCAGGGCAGACAACACTCTGGACAACACGTTGGAAAACATAGGCTGGGACATCCCTGATGCCATGGCCACTGTTGTTTGAAATGACCCACTTGCAAGGAAATGGAGCACTGATAGCACCTGCACTTGAGGGGGGATTCCTTTGGGATGGTGGATTGGTGACATAAGGTCTGGCTCCAACTGGGTACACAGTTCCTGGATTGTGGCACGGTCAAACCTGTAGGTGATGATTAAATGTCGCTCCTCCATTGTCAACAGGTCCACCAGCGGTCGGTACACCAGAGGATTCTGCCATCTCCTCACATGTCCCAGCTGACGGTGCCTAGGAAGGACAACAGCGAACAGAGTCAAGCAACTCAGAGGTTGTACCCACAGCTACACAGAACACGAAACAAAATCCAAAAAGTTGTCTGTATATGTGTTGAGTCCAGGCCTAGGTATGTGTGACGCAGTTGAAAATGAAACCATGTGGGCCCCTGAAATGGCGGCTGCCTGACCTCTAAAGAGGGACATTGGGATGTGAGGTAACTGCGCTGGCGTTGTACACCGTCGCGGTAGGTGGCCAAAGACCGCTGCGCAATGCTGCATTGGTTAACATTGGACCCTATGGGTCCCAGGAGCCAATGAAGAAGTGCGCCAGTGGTGATGATACGCAACGCCGCGGACGTCACCGCCGCTCACGTGACCGCCATTTTCTATCTGTTCAGTCACTCGATACCTGATCTTCGACAGGAGAGGACCTATACTGCAAGTGCTGCTGTAACCTCGGTCTGGAAGAGACAATGGCACGTGCGTCTGGGGAAAGGACCGCTGCCTTCACTGCACAGGAGTTGGAGAAGCTCGTGGACAGGGTCCTCCCCCAGTACACGCTACTCTACGGTCCTCCAGACCAACAGGTGAGTACATAGGGTGCAAGTTGTATGAGCTATGGCTGGGTGGAGAGGGCTGGATGTAGGAAGGGGGCAGAGTTCTGCGAGCACGAAGGACTGTGAATGCATGTGCCAGATGGCAAGGGTAGGGATGTGGGCCACTCACTTCGACGGTGCAGTTGCTAATGACATCTCTTCTTCCCCTGTACATGTCATGTAGGTCAGCGCTCACCAGAAGAAGGATATTTGGCGTGCCATCGCCAAGGACGTCCGGACCCTGGGGGTCCACCAGAGACGGAGCACCCACTGCCGTAAAAGATGGGAGGACATTCGCCGCTGGAGCAAGAAGATGGTGGAGGCTCAGCTGGGGATGGCCTCCCAACGTGGGAGGGCTGCCCGTCGCACCATGACCCCCCTGATGCTCCGAATCCTGGCGGTGGCCTACCCTGAGTTGGATGGGTGCTTGAGGGCATCACAGCAGACACAAGGGGGTGAGTACACTCTCATTCTGCTGACTTTGCGCGCAGTAGAGGGGTCTGGGTGGGGGAGGAGGGCTGTGGGATTCCCTAGGCCAGGGCGAGTTCCGTAGGCTAGGCCCCTCCGTAATGCAGGCCATGTGGCACTCCACCCCACCTCTGTAGAGTGCCAAGTACAGGTATACATGCCCCTGTGTCATCTATGTGTGCAGATGTCCACCATAGCCATGTAGGTCATATCCCAGGAACTGCATCTGTAGAGCCCAACAGCACGGCGTAGTGCAAGGGGCTGCTGTGTCTGCATTGTCCGCCAACGGTACCGGTAAGCCATGCACTCAACCTGTCTTTCTTCTGTCGTCCCCCCCTTTTTTGTGCTCTCCCTGTACTTTTGTGCATCAGCATCATCAGGCGGAGGTACAGTGGCACCGGAGCACGAGGGGGCTGCATCCCACATGGCCATGGAGGGCCAAACCACGAACTCTGAATACACCAGTGGGACGGAGGGCGCGGGGAGCTTCACGGCGGTCACCAGATCAGCAACCAGCGACACGGACTCGTCCTCCGATGGGAGCTCCCTTGTGGTGGCGGCAACATCTGTGCCCCCCACTTCTACAGGTACAGCCGCCACCCCCCTACCAGCACCGCCCTCCCAGCAGCCGCTCAACCTTCGCCACGTGCCCGCTCACCCAGGAGGGTGGGTATCACCTTTGCCCCAGGCACCTCAGCCCCTGCCCCTGTCACCTCTGCTGCCCTCAGTGAGGAGGCCATTGACTGGTGGGCAGTCTACCATTGTGAATGCCATCCAGGGTGCAGAAAGGGAGTTGCAACACACTAATGCATTCGTGGAGGGCATTCATTCTGGTCAGGCTGCCCATCATCGAACCCTGCAATCTTTGGCCTCAGCACTGATGGCAGCCATTGTCCCTGTGTCTAGCCTCCCCCCTCCAACTTCCTCCACCCAGACCCAATCCCCTGTACCTCTGCCTATCCCAAGCACACCATCAGACCAGCCTGCACACACCTCAACACACAAGGGAAGCTCAGGCAAACATAGGCACCACACATCCCACAGGCACTTACACAAGCATCACCCACATACAGACACAGCAACATCCACTGCCTTCACTGTGTCCCCCTCCTCGTCGTCTCCCTCCTCCCTCCCAGCGCCGTCTACACTCTCACCTGCATGCACTACCACTACAGCCACTAGGACTCGCACCAGAACACCCACCACCACACCCCGCTCACCTGCACTCACCACCCCCACTACCATTTACACATCCCCTGTGTCCTCTCCAGTGTGTCTGTGAAGCCCCCTCCCAAAGTACACAAACGCGGGCACACACACACCCAACATCCATCCACCTCACGACAGCCTCCAATACATGCACCTGCACCCAAATCATCAAAAGTTACACCTCCTACAACCACCTCCTCTTCCTCCACTCCCAGACCCCCTCCAGCTACCCGTCCCAGTGTTCGTCAGAAACTTTTCCTGAGCAATGTTGACCTCTTTCCCACCACCCCCCCTCCAATTCATAGGTCCCGTACTAGCACCTCAGCCAAAAAATCTCCGATACCAGTGGTGCCTGTTAGAGGTATGTGGATTGCACCGGCCACCAGGGCAGCCAGTGTAACACGGAGCCAAAGCACAGCCAGTCCCCCCGTGAAGCACCAGAAGTTGGACAGTGCATGCCGGGAGAGGGGGAAGACTCCTGCCGGCAAAGCCGCTCACAAGGGTCCCGGGGGGAGCGTCGAGTCAGCTGTGACTCCTCCCAAGGTGGGGAAGGGGCAGAAGAAAGCGCCATCATCCCCGCTGCCCAGGTCGCCACCGCCAGCCCCATCGTCACTGGTCAGGAGTCCACCGCCAGAGTCAGTGCCCAGGAGGGCAGTCCCATTGTCAATGGTCAGGAGACCACCGCCAGAGTCAGTACCCAAGAGGGCAGTCCCATCGTCACTGGTCAGGACATCGTCACTGGTCAGGAGACCACCGCCAGAGTCAGTGCCCAGGAGGGCAGTCCCATCGTCAGTGGTCAGGAGACCACCGCCAGAGTCAGTGCCCAGGAGGGCCCCGGCGGCCACAGCCCCGCTGAGAAATGAGGGACCGCCATGGCAAAGACCGCTGCACAGGTCAGAGACAGCAAAGTCAAGAACTGCTGAACAGGGCAAGCACCGCTGAACAGGGCAAAGACCGCCATGGCAAGCACCGCTGAACAGGGCAAGCACCGCTGAACAGGGCAAAGACCGCTATGGCAAGCACCGCTGAACAGGTCAGAAACTGCTAAGTTAAGCTCCACTGAACAGGGCAAAGACTGCCATGGCAAGCACCGCTGAACAGGGCAAGCACTGCTGAACAGGGCAAAGACCGCTATGGCAAGCACCGCTGAACAGGGCAAGCACAGCGACATCAAGCACCGGTAGCCCATATGCGCCAGTGACGGAACTGGGACCGTCACGGGGAGAGTGATGCACTCTGGGCACCAGTCCCCCTCCAGAACCTGTGGAGAACAGCATCCACTACCTCAGTCTTTAACAGGATGAAGCACTCTGGGCACCAGTCCCCCTCCAGAACCTGTGGAGAACAGCATCCACTACCTTAGTCCTTAACAGGATGAAGCATTCTGGGCACCTGTCCCCCTCCAGAACCTGTGGAGAACAGCATCCACTACCTCAGTCCTTAACAGGATGAAGCACTCTGGGCACCAGTCCCCCTCCAGAACCAGTGTAGACTGTTATCCACTTGTGAGACTGTGGCTTTGCACTCCCCAGGATGGTACAGTGGGCAAACCACCCACTGAAAAGACTTGTGAGACTGTGGCTTTGCACTCTCCAGGATGGTACAGTGGGCAAACCACCCACTGAAAAGGCTTGTGAGACTGTGGCTTTGCACTCCCCAGGATGGTACGGTGGGCAAACCACCCACTGAAAAGACTTGTGAGACTGTGGCTTTGCACTCCCCAGGATGGTACAGTGGGCAAACCACCCACTGAAAAGACTTGTGAGACTTCGGCTCTGCACTCCCCAGGATACATCAATGGGCAAGGAGCCCCGTCGTGGATCTGGCGTGGTGCTGTCATCCGGCTGAGGTGCCCCCCCTTCCCTTCCCCCTGAGATGCCTGTTGTATTTCGATCTGATGCCCCAGCAGTGTTCTCTCCGTTTCTGGACAGGTATCGTGTATGGGCCTCGCCCATGCATTTTGGGCCCAGTGGTGCACGGACATTGAATGGTGCATACCTGCTCTACTAATCGTGATGTATACATTTTTGAATGAGTATATATATCTGGATATATTAGCTTACTGTATTTTGATACATTACAATGGTTGAACTCATTTCCTTTTGTCTTTGCATTCTTCCGGGAGAGTTGGGGGTTGTTACTGTGATGTTTGGAAATGCATTGGTGTATGTGTTGTAGTGTGCGAGGGTCGGGTGGGGGTGGGGGTGTTGCGTGTGTGTGTCCCTGACTTTTGCCTCCTCCCTCCCCTATGTCGTAGGTGCAGTACTCACCGTTGTCTTCGGCGGCGGCATTGCTGAGGATCGTAGAGGAGCAGGAAGACTATCGCAGGGAGTATTTGGAGTTCCGGCTCCATGGTGCCCTCCTTCCTCGTGGAGTGTGTTCAGGTGAGCGTTTTCCCATTTAAATGGCTGTTTCCGCTGTGTTTTTATCCACGGTGAATCCGCCCCGGAAAAGGTGGCAGATTGGCCTGTTGTAATACTGTGGGCGGTACTTTGTCTTCCGCCTGTCTGATGGCGGTGACTGCCGCGCTGCTTTTCTGTGCCGCCGTGGCGGTCGGAGTGTTAAAGTGGCTGTCCTTGTTGGCGGTTACCGCCACGGTCATAATTCCCTTTTTTTTCCGCCGGCCTGTTTGCGGTCTTACCGCTGCTTTAACACCGTCCGCCAGGGTTGTAATGACCCCCATACTGCCAGCTTAAGGGAGCTGAAAAACTACAGACCCATCTCTCTGATCCCTTTCCCAGCCAAGGTAACAGAAAAGGTCACCAAATTCCTCGAGACACACCAAATCCTACAACCATCCCAATCCAGATTCAGTAGCAACACCAGCAACGAAACAGCACTCCTAGCAGCCACCTATGACTTATGCACCATACTGAACCACAGAGGCACAGCCTCACTTATCCTCCTTTACCTCTCCTCCACATTGGACACCGTCTCCCACTCCACCCTCTGCACCAGAATCCACAACGCTGGCATTCGAGATAAAGCACCGGAATGGATCAGGTCCTTCCTCAAAGGAAGAACACAGAGTGTCAGACTACCCCCATGTAGGAGGCTGGTCTGGCTTATAGTGGGTACCTTGTGGTACTTACACCTTGTGCCAGGTCCAGTTATCCCTTATTAGTAGAATAGGGGTGTTTCTAGCAGCTTAGGCTGTTAGAAGTAGCTATGGCAAAGCAGCTTAGGCTGAACTAGGAGACATGCAAAGCTCCTACTATACCACTTATATCATGTAGCACAATATCATAAGAAAACACAATACTCAGAGTTACTAAAAATAAAGGTACTTTATTTTAGTGACACTATGCCAAAAGTATCTGAGAGGATACCCTCACTTAGGAGGTAAGTAAAGTACACAAATTATATGTACACAAACCCAAAACAGGTAAGTAACAGTTAGAAAAGTACTGCAAACAATGTAGAATCACAAAAGGATGCAATAGTTAGACATAGGCCTAGGGGCAACACAAACCATTTACTCCAAAAGTGGAATGCAAATTACGAATGGACCTGAGGCCTATGGGAGATTGTAGAGGGTTGCTGGGACTGTGAGAAAACAGCAAGGGTATCCAAAATACCCAACACCAAGACCCTGAAAAGTAGGAGTAAATTTACCCTACTACCCCAGAAAGACAGTATAGTTGTGATAGGGGATTCTGCAAGAACCCACAATTGCTACCAAAGTATTGAAAACAGATTACTGGACCTGAGGATCTGTAAAAGAAGGGGACTAAGTCCAAGAGTCATGCAAGTGTCCATGGGGGTCAGGAGCCCACTAAACCCCGGATGAAGGTGCAAAAGGGCTGCCTCTGGGTGGAAGAAGCCAAAGATTCCTCAACAACGGATGGTGCCAGGAACTTCCTCTTTGGTGAGAACATGTCCCACGGCGTTCTGGAGGTTGTAGAAGTGTTTTCAAGCAGAAATACCGCAAACAAGCCTTGTTAGCTGCAAGAGTCGTGGTTGAGGATTTTGGGTGCTGTTGGGGCCCAAAAGGACCAGGATGTTGCCCCTTGGAGGAGGAGACAGAGGGGGCACTCAGCAATTTAGAGATCCCTCACAGAAGCCGGCAGCACCCACAGAAGTACCAGAACGGGCATTTAGAAGTCCTGAGGACAGTGGTCAACTCAGAGTCACAAAGGAGGGTCCCACGACGTCGGAGTCCAACTCAGTGAGTTGGGCAATGCAGGACGGAGTGATGGGGACCCAGGCTAGGCTATGCACAAAGGTAGTCCTGGAAAAGTGCACAGAAGCCAGAGCAGCTGTAAACCACGCAGTACACAGGTTTGCTGTCTGGCGTGGGGAGGCAAGGATTTACCTCCACCAAATTTGGATAGAAGGGCCACTGGACTGTGGGAGACACTTGGACCCAGCTCCTGTGTTCCAGGGACCACGCTCGTCAGGATGAGAGGGGACCCAGAGAACCAGTAATGCAGAAGTTTGGTGCCTGCGCTGGCAGGGGGAAGATTCCGTCAACCCAAAGGAGATTTCTTCTTGGCTTCCAGTACAGGTCAGGATGAGGCGCTACAGGCGTCCTGGACAGCCAGAGGTCGATCCTTGGCAGAAGTCGAAGAGGGAAGTGCAGGGGAACTCTGGTGAGCTCTTGCATTCGTTATCTGAGGAATAGCCCAGAGGAGAGACCATAAATAGCCAGAAAAGGAGGTTTGGCTACTGAGAAAGGAGGCTTGGCTACTGAAAGAGGTAAGCACCTATCAGGAGGGGTCTCTGATGTCACCTGCTGGCACTGGCCACTCAGAGCTGTCTATTGTGCACCAACACCTCTGAATCCAAGATGGCAGAGGTCTGGGACACACTGGAGGAGTTCTGGGCACCTCCCCTGGGAGGTGCAGGTCAGGGGAGTGGTCACTCCCATTTCCTTTGTCCAGTTTTGCGCCAGAGCAGGGCTGGGGGATCCCTGAACCAGTGTAGACTGGCGTATACAGAGATTGGCACCATCTGTGTCCATCAAAGCATTTCCAGAGGCTGGGGGAGGCTACTCCTCCCCAGCCCTTCACACCTATTTCCAAAGGGAGAGGGTGTAACACCCTCTCTCAGAGGAAATCCTTTGTTCTGCCTTCCTGGAACTGGCCCGCCCAGGCCCCAGGGGGCAGAAACCTGTCTTAGGGGTTGGCAGCAGCTGCAGTGAAGACCCCGAAAGGCAGTTTGGCAGTACCCGGGTTCTGTGCTAAAGACCCGGGGATGTATGGAAATGTCCCCCCAACACCAGAATGGTATTGGGGTGACAATTCCATGATTCTAGACATGTTACATGGCCATGTTCGGAGTTACCATTGTGACCTACATGTAGTGCACAAGTGTAATGGTGTCTCCGCACTCACAAAGTCGGGGGAATTTGCCTTGAACAATGTGGGGGCACCTTGGCTAGTGCCAGGGTGCCCACACACTAAGTAACTTGGCACTTAACCTTCACCAAGGGAGGGTTAGACATATAGGTGACTTATAATTTACTCATGTGCCGTGAAAAATGGCTGTGAAATAACATGGATGTTATTTCACTCAGGCTGCAGTGGCAGTCCTGTGTAAGAATTGTCTATGGGTGGCAAAAGAAATGCTGCAGCCCATAGGGATCTCCTGGAACCCCAATGCCCTGGGTACCTAGGTACCATATACAAGGGAATTATAAGGGTGTTCCAGTGTGCCAAATGAGAATTGGTAAAATTAGTCACTAGCCTGCAGTGACAATTTTAAAGCTAAGAGAGAGCATAAACACTGAGGTTCTGGTTAGCAGAGCCTCAGTGATACAGTTAGCACCACACATGGAACACATACAGAGCATACATTATGAGCACTGGGGTCCTGCCTGGCAGGATACCAGTGAAACATGGGCAAAAACAATCATACATACAGTGAAAATAGGGGTCCCATGCCAGGCAAGATGGTCCTTTCCTACACCCCATTCATGGCAGAACCCAAAGACATATGTGTTGGATTGTCCGAAGGATCATCACTCAGCCCGATGCTTTTCAACACCTTCATGGCCTCACAAGCCAAGATCATTAAACAAAGTGGGCTAAACAGGGTCTCCTATGCCAACGATACCCAACCGATTCGCTCCCTGTCCAATGACCCTGCAAAGGCCAAGGGAAATTTCCAAAACGGGATGAGAGCAGTCACCGCCTGGCTGGAAGCCAGCTGCCTCAAACTCACCTCAGACAATACGGAGATCCTCGTAATCAGCTCCACCCCTTTTGCCTGGAACGACTCCTGGTAGCTCACCGCACTGGGAAACGTCCCACTCCCATGGACCACGCACGCAATCTGGACATCATTCTGGACTCCCCTCTGTCCATGACCCGCTAAGTCAACGCCGTCTTGTCATCATGCTTCCACACCCTCCGACTCCTTCAAAAGATTTTTTGTGGATCTCCTCCAACAAGAGGAAGACAGTCACCCACGCACTTGTCACTAGCAAACTGAACTATGGCAATGTACTCTATGCCAGCATCACCAAGAAACTACAATCAAGACTACAAAGAATCTAGCCTGCAGCATCCAGACTAAACCTGGACATCCCCTGACACAACCACATCTCCTCCCACCTTAGAGACCCACACTGGCTCTCAGCGAACAAGCGCATCACAAACTCCCGATCCACACCTACAAGGCAATACACAACATAGGACCATCATACTTCAACCACTGTATCAGCTTCTATGTACCCAACAGACAATACTGTTCTTCCCAGCTCACCCTTGCAGCCATTCCCAAGATCCAGAAAAACATAGCAGGAGGAAGATCCTTCTCCTACCTCTCAGCCCGGACATGGAACACACTACTTCTCAGACTCAGACAGCATCACTGAAGCAGTTCCGGAAGGACCTCAAGACCTGGCTCTTCCATTGGTCAGCACGCCTGCAAACAGCGCCTTGAGACCATAAGGGTGATTAGCCATGCTTTAGAAATCACTGATTGATTGATTGATTGGGAATACACATGGGAAACACATATTTTTTTACCTCTCCTTTCTCGGCCCCTGCTTGATGGATCACCCGAAACTTCCCATGAGCAACAATCATCACTGGCACACTTTTTGTAAAAAAAAATTGAAGATTTGTCAAACAATGCCAAAGATATAGCAAAGTCAAAAAACAAAAGATTACAGGGATATTATAGTTAGGCTCACATTTTAAATATACAAAACTTTAGAAATTTGGCAGTTATAGTTAGAGTTATCTCAACTATCTAGAACTCGTACTCTAAGGAACTATAGCTCGCACCCCAACTATGCACAGTTTTTTTGTCAAAAATGTCACTGCAAATATTACCTTGATATTATCAATGATGTTATCAAAGATGTCATGAGTGCAATGTTCCCTGTAAGGCGCGCGCGCGAGCACGCGCGCACCTTTCCTTCCCCCATCGCGCAGGCCCATTCGGCAAGCGTGCACGTTAATAAATAAGCCTTTTAGAGCAATATACGTGCTCCCCTAAGGCAGATATTGCTCATATTTGAATCTGGTTTGAAGTGAATGAAAACAGGTTTAAATGCCGCGGGGAGTGTTTTAAACATCATTTGGCGTACTTTAGCATACAAGCGAGCAAGTGATATTTATGTTGAAAATGAATGGTTAATGAGCTAGGAAATGCTTCAGAACAGTAGGAAATGTGCTGTTATTAACTTTTCCATCATTGTCATACTTCATAGTTGTTTATATGCATTATCACTTTCTCAGCTCAAATAAGCCTTTTAGAGCGATAGTCGTGCTCTCCTATTGCAGAAAATGCTCATATTTGAACCTGGATTGAAGTGAATGAAAACAGCGTTTAAATGCCGCGGGGAGTGTTTTAAACATCATTTGGCATACTTTAGCATACAAGCGAGCAAGCGATATTTATGTTGAAAATTAATGGTTAATGAGCTAGGAAATGCTTCAGAACAGTAGGAAATGTGCTGTTATCAACTTTTCCATCATTGTCATACTTCATAGTTGTTTATATGCATTATCACTTTCTCAGCTCAAATAAGCCTTTTAGAGTGATAGTCGTGCTCTCCTATGGCAGAAAATGCTCATATTTGAATCTGGATTGAAGTCAATGAAAACAGCGTTTAAAGGCCGCGGGCAATGTTCCTCTGTTTTCTCTAACTGGGGTGTAGGTGGCACTTAACAGGTCATGTCCTTGGGGTGTGCAACCAGGTCACAAAACTGCCTTGATGCCCTATTGCATGGAGCAATGATATCCCTTTTTTGCTTTAGTGGTATGGAGAGGCTAATGCCAAAGATCTTGGCTAGTTATGCGCTGCACGCGCGTGAATGGTCAATTTCTTGGCGCACGTATCCTTGGCTGCAGCGCACAGAGACCGCACACTGCCGCACACAGTGGAAAAAAAGGGTTGTGACCCTTTCTGAAGGCCTAGGGACATGCTAGGGACGTACACAAAAAACAAAGGATTAAGGTGCTGGTAATACAGGAACTTTATTAGTTTTCAGGATGGAAGGCAATAGATGTGCATGTCTCATGGGTGAGGACTCATCCTGATTAGAACTGTAACTAGAAAGATGCAAATTCAAATTCTTAGTAATGTTGATTACCACCAGGTCCCCCAGTCCTCGTCCCCTTCATCACTAGTGAGATATTGACAATCTAATGTACAGGACACAAATGAACAGAGGAATGCTCATAAGTGCTCCTTCCTCTCCTGCTGGAGGCTACTTAGTTAACACTTACCCAGCATTCTACTTGTTCTTTTTCTGTCTCAAGTCAGGGCTAACAGAACAAGGAGTGGTGGCGGTCCTAGCCTGGATGGACTTGCTCAGTGTGACAATCTGTCATATTGGTCTCTGGCTTGGTGCCCGGCTTCTGGGTAATGGTTCCCCATGCAGGCACCACTGAGCAGTTCTGTGGCTAACGTGTGGTTCTGGTGGTTTCAGGGTGCTCTGGAAATTAAGGTTTTATCTATCTGGGGGCATGTAAGCACTGCGTAGTGGTGTTTTGATATTTCTGTCAAGGCTACTCTTGTGCTGCATGGTGTCAATGTTGTGTGGCTACTAGTGACAAGGGGAAGCATTCCAGGAAGAGAATGCATTTAGAGTCCTCTTCTTCTCTCTACGTTGTATTCTTCTTCCTCCCCCTCTCGCCCAAAGAGCCTCAGGGAATCTTTGGACTCTAGGTTTCAGCGCCTAATTAAGGAGACATTGGAGGAATTGCAGACTGGTCCCTTTCCACGCAAGGAGGTGGTGTCAGTGCCTCTTCTTGTTCCTCAGAGTCTAAGGAGGAGGTACAGGGGTCAGAGGAGCAGAAGGTTAAATATATTACCAGGGAGATGTTACCGGATCTTTTGGTGCAGGTAAAGGTGGACATGGGTTTCACAGAGGAGGAAGTTCTGGGCATTTCTGCTGGCTCTCTTCTTCATCAGTTCCAGAGCTCAGCACAGTTGACTGTTATGGTGCATCCCTGTATCTCTGAGGTCCTTAAGTGGGAGTCAAGGGACCCTGCTGAGATTATCCTGCCATGCTTCATGGCAAAATTGTATCCTTTGCAGTATATGCAGCGAGATCTTCCTTACTCTTTCCTCATTGACTGTTTTGTGGGCAGTCTGGTGGGGTGCATGTCCTTGGCAGAGGATGCTGCCATTAGAGACTCTGTAAATAAAAAGGTGGATGCTGCATTCAAGAAGGTTTATTTTGGCATGGATTTGGCGCTGCTCGCTGGAATTTGGTAGACGTATGTGGCACAATCTTTGGTTTCAAACTTTATGGCTCTGTACAGGTCCATGGTGGATGGGTCAGATTGTGCTGCACTGCTGGAGGTCATCGAAAGTCAGGTGGAATATCTCTCAGATATCTCTTTTGATGTTGTCAGTGTGGCTGCTCGGTCCGGGGGGTGCCTGCATTTCAGCCCAGTGCAATTTGATCTTAAAAGATTGGTACACTGATTGAGCACAAAAAGGTGCCCACTCTTTGGCTTCCTTTCCAGGGGGCTCAGTTGTTTGTGGTGGAACTAGAGTTAAAACTGCACAAGTTGTTCAGGGAGAAGAAGCATTCTGTCAGCATCAAGGCAGTGCGCGCTCTACGGGCGACTAAAATGCAAAAAACTAGCAATTTCAAGCTAACATAATTTATGCATTGTGCTGATATGATGTTGTTTAACCTTTTGCATTGCAGAGTTTAATCTTGAAGACTTATGTTCAGCATGCATATAAACACTGTTCACATGTGATGTACTGCTGCAGGCTTTCAGACTCTGTCAGGGTGTGATCCCCTTCCAGAGCCTTCTAGAAGGTTTCCCTGCAGCATGCCTGGGAGTGGTTTGTGGGCTGGGCCAAGACTCTATATGAGGGAGCCAGCCCAGCTCCACGTGCTCACTATTCAGAGGTCCCAGTGCAGAGCAGCAGCAAATTCCTGAGCTCCTGTTCCGGCGGCCTACTTTGATCCTCCAGGCTTCACCCTTTTTCCTCTTCATTTGGTGATCCTAGATCAGGGCGGTAAGACGGAGGTCGGGCTGGGCCCCCAACTCCGTTATCTAAGACACTTGAGTTCTTGGGCCTAATCTTTGCATGATACGCGATTTGACTCTTGTGCGTGTGAATGTGCGCTTGGTCGTTTCACGGCATTTACATGTGGATACTCGAATCGGCAAGACGTGAGATTCTTTTCTCGTGCTTAATTCATGTTATTCATTGTGCGCTACCATTCCTTGGCAGTTACATGGTGGCCTTCGATTCGGCAAGACGCGCAATTCGTTTTCTTGTACTTCAACCCTTGATATTCATTGTGCGCTACCATTCCTAGGCAGTTTCATGGTGGCATTCGAATCGGCAAGACGCGCAATTATTTTCTCATGCTTAATTCATGTTATTCATTGTGCGCTACCACTCCTTGGCAGTTACATGGTGGCCTTCAAATCGGCAAGACGTGCGATTCGTTTTCCTGTACTTTAACCCTTGATATTCATTGTGCGCTACTATTCCTAGGCAGTTACATGGTGGAATTCGAATCGGCAAGACGCGCAATTCTTTTCTCATGCTTAATTCATGTTATTCATTGTGCGCTACCATTCCTTGGGAGTTACATGGTGGCCTTTGAATTGGCAAGACGCGCAATTCGTTTTCTTGTGCTTTAACCCTTGATATTCATTGTGCGCTACCATTCCATGGCAGCTAGATGGTGGTTTTCGAATCAGCAAGACGCGCAATTTGTTTTCTTGTGCTCTAACCTTTGATATTCATTATGTGCTACCATTCTTAGCATGTAAATGGTGGTACTTGAATCGGCAAGACGCGCGATTCTTTCCCTGTGTGTAATTAATGTTATTCATTGTACACTACCATTTCCTGTCATTCGTTTGGTGACCTTCGAATCGGCAAGCTGCGCAATTCCTTTTTTGTGTTAAAAAATCACGGTGTTCATTATGCACTACCATTCTAAGGCATTTACTTGGTGGTTTTCGAGTTGGCTAGTCACGTGATTTATTTCCTGAGTTTTAATTTGTGTTATTCATTGTGCACAAATCATTCAATGTTATTTTCTACCTCTGTGAAAATCTGTAATGTGCGCAATTCATGTTCTGGCAATTTGAGGGAACAAAAAGTCAGAGTTCAAGATGTAATGTTGTGTGTTCCTAACATGTTTCCTCAAACCCTGATTCATATGATGGTTTAGAAATCATTCGGATTGTTTCCTGATCCTCAGGCATTGGATGGTACTTGAATTTGAAAGTTGCATTTAACCTTTCTTGATTCCCTCACAGGTACCCAGTCATCTTAAAGTCTAGTCATTTTAAGTCTATGCTTAGATTGTCCATGTTTTCAGAATGACATTATTTAGAGTCATAGTCTAGTATTGATTCATTTGATACAATTGTGATATTGTGTGTTTTAACCTTTGTGCTTCCTACAGGTCTCCTTCCCAGCTGTTCCCTTTCTAATTCCCCTTTTCCCCACTTGGACTCTCTTAGACTCTGTGACAATTCTAGTCAGAGTATTGGAGCTGTCTTGTGGTGGAAGTGTTGGGAACATGCACAGACCTCGAGGATCTGGTGACTCTGACACATTCTTCCTCCCTGTAGCAGCCTGCCTCTGATAAACTGTCTATCAAGAGCACGTCACTTTTTCCCCAACCATTTCTGCGTTTCACTCAGCAGGGCAAGTTTCAGGGCCACAGGACTAAAGACAAAAAGGCCAAGTCACCTCCTAAGCAACCTTCCTGACTTTATAGTGGCATCACAGGAGCAGCCGGTGGGGAGTCATCTGTGGCTTTTCCTTTCTGTTTGGGAAGCTTCTACTTCAAATGCCTCGGAGTCCCATGTCCTGAGTGAGGGTTACAGGCTTGAGTTCTCTGTCCTATTGGTTCCCTCTGGTGAAAGGCCGACTCCTTGGCCTTCAAAGGTAAAGAAGCACAGGGCCCTTACTCAAGGTATCAACTCTCTACTCTTGAAGGATACCATCATGGAAGTCTCTTGGGCAGAGCAAGGAAAACATTTTTATTTCATAATTTTTCTGGTACCAAAGTCCACAGGGGGCTTGGTCTGCTCTTAGACTTAAAGACTCTGAACAAGATTGTAGTGACATGACCATTCAAGATGGAAACTCTTCAGAGGATCATTCCTCTGGTGTTCAGGAACACTGGATATGTACGCTGGATCTACAGGGTGCATACTACCATTTCCCCATTCATCCCTTGCACCAGTATTATATAGGGTTGTACATTCAGGTTCTGCATTTTCAGTTCTGGGTGTTGCCTTTCGGGCTGAAGTAAGCACCCTGGGTCTTCACAAAAGTGGTGGCTCCCTTGGTGGCATTTTGTGTGGGGTCCAATTTTACCCATATCTGGATGATTGGCCGCTGCATGCTCTCTCGCAGATTCAGTTACTTCATGACATGAGCTCTTCTGCACACAGGTTCAGGCTCATTATTTCCTCTTCAATCAGGCCAAGTGCCAACTGGTTCCCTCCAGGGACATGACATTCAACAGAGCCTATTTACAGATGGACCTCAACATGGTGTCCTTCCAGGACTGTGAGCAGAGGTCCTGAAGTCCTTGGCCCTGTAAGCCACTGACTGTCCATCTCTGCCTGTGAGACCCCGGCAGCAAAAGTGTTCATGGTAGCCTTGGCCCCCTTCCACCTCTGTCCAATATGTGGTGTAATTTTCACATCTTTTGGGATCCTTATGCACAGGATTTCAATTGTGTGGTTTCAGTGATGAAGAAGGTGGTGGGTGTCTTGAGATGGTGGACTCAGATGCCCAACCTGAGCAAGGAGGTGAAGCTTCAGTGGGATCTTCCTTTGGTACTTACAATGGATCCCAGTTTTCTTGGATAGGGGGCCAATGATGAGGGAAATGTCCCTTCAGGCGAGGTCGTCGCCAATGAACAGCAGGCACTTTTCAATTGGAGGGAACTCATGAAGGTGTACAGGGCAAGGATGGGATTCTGGTCTGCCTTGGTGGGGTGCAATATGGTGAATACGATCTGACAATCAGTTGATAGTGACCTATCTAAAGGACCATGGGGGTGTTTGTTCATGGTCCCACAATTTGGTGGCAAACATGATTTTTTAGTGAAGAGAATGTTTTTTGCAGTCGCAGGTGGCTGTGCACATCAGAGGAACGAACAATAGGGTAGCAGACTCCCTCAGCAGGTTGTTTCCTCCTTCGCTGCAGCTGTTGTTGACCAGAGAGGTGTTTCATCAGTTGTGTGGGAAGTT
The DNA here is from genome assembly GCF_031143425.1 of Pleurodeles waltl. Lineage (NCBI taxonomy): Eukaryota > Metazoa > Chordata > Amphibia > Caudata > Salamandridae > Pleurodeles > Pleurodeles waltl. The sequence goes on from NC_090439.1 coordinate 82,988,466, forward strand.
TGGTTTCCCTTTTCTCTGCCTTGTTGCTTCCCAGCTCAGTGCCTAGATTCCAAGGTTTTGTTCTTGGGGTTCTCAGGAAGGGAACTGGGGGTGGATATGCAGACTCTTTCGAGGCTGGATCGTCTGCTGTATGCCTTTCCTCCAGGGTTCTTCTTCTCTCCTCTGACGGCCAGGTTGTTGGGGGAGGACAGAGTTCTGATTGTGGTGGTTCCTTGCTGGCCCCAGAGGTTGTGCTTTCCTCCACTCAAGATGTTGGTAAACCAGGGCCCCTGGCAAATCCCGTGCTCTCCTTCTCCCTTCCTGTTTCTTCTGTGACTGTCTATTGGTCTGGAAGTAAAGAGGAGGGGTTTGCAGGAAAAGGGTTTTCTCCAGCACTTAGCAATGGCCACCTACAATTCACACAAGTCTTCCAATTTACAGTCTAACAAGCGGCACTGTGGTAGTTTCCAGAGGTGATGTATGCCTATCAAGTTGTTGCCAATCAATAGCTTGCCATTTGCATGACATCTTACAATTTGTGTGGGAAGGTTTTGAGAAGCATCTTGTAGTCTCCACTTTGCCAGCTCAATGGGCTGCACTCCATGATTTCAGGGCCCTTGGGGGAATTTGATGGATGCTGAGGACCTGGTGGCTCATTTCTTGCACAGTTGCTCCCTGACCAAGCCTTTAGTGAAGCCTTTGTTTCCCTTTTGGGATGGACCTTGGTTTTGCGAGTGATGGTTTCTTCCCCCTGGGAGCCTTTGAAGTTGGGGATGTTAAATTTCTCATACTTAAGGTTGTTTTCTTGGTGGCCATTACTTCTGTTAGATGGCTTGGGGATGTGGGGGCCTTGATGACGTTAGAGTTGTATTTTTCTTTTTCAGAAGATGGTGTGGTTCTCCAGTTAGGTCCATCTTTTATTCATAAGGTGGCCTCCCAGTTTCAAAGGTCCAAGGAGGTGGTTCTCCTAGCTTTGGGGGATGGTGCTGAGGCTGGTTCAGAGACACAATGGTACCTGTTGGCTGTAGGTCATTACCTTTTGGTGTACTTGGACAGGACAAAGTCTTTTTGTAAGACTGGTTCTTTGTTTCTGTTGGCTCCTCTTCAAAGGGGAAAAAGCGTTTTTCTTGTCTATCAGCCACTGGATAATTTGGATTGTGTGTGACTTACCCTGACTAGGATTGTGGTCCCTACTTGGAAAAAGGTGATTACCTCTGCCAACTAGAGCCCCCATTTCTAACACTGGATAAGTGCTATCTATGTAGCCTCAAGTAGGAGGGACAGTTACAAGCATTCCTCTGTTCTTTGTTGCTCTGTACGTAAGATAGTCAGGCCCATATTTATGGGAAAATGATGGAGCACGACGCTGCGCCAAAATTTGGCAGCGCTGCGCTCCTTCATTTTCACAACACAGGGATGCACCGTATTTAATTGAATATGGCACACCCCTGTGTTGTCCACTGTGCTGGCACTAAATTTAGCTGCCAACTGAGGCATCCTTACACCATTGTGCAAGGATGTCTGCATTGTTTTGTGTGAGGGAAGGTGTCCTACCCTGCACATAAACAATCCATAATGGCGATTTGGTACTTCTGTGTGTGCTGCAGAATGAAGCACAGACAGAAGTACCAAAGCGCCACTTTCAAAGGATTGTTTATGTGAGGGAAGCAATACCTTCCCGCACTTAAACAACCATTTCTGGCATTTTGCTCTTTCTATGCATGCTGCAAAATGCAGCACGCATAGAGAAAGCAAAAAACGAGGAGGAATACAAGTATTCCTCTTCGCTGTGCCTTGCTAATGCCACCCCTGGGGGTGGCATTAGATTTTGGCACTGCCTCAGGTTAACGAAATATTGTAAATCTGAGCCAACGTCAACATTTAATGGGTGTTGCTATGGCTAGCCCACAGCAACTCCCATTGCATGCCACTCTAATGCAGATAACTGCATCAGAGGGGCCCATATCTACAAGGAAGAGTAACGCCACAAAAAGTGGTGTTACACCTCCTTGTAAATATGGAGCAGAGGTTAGAGGAATTGGAACGTCACGTAAAGTGAAGTGGCGCTAGGGGCTCATTAATATGCCCCTCAGTATCTCATTAGTGATGAATGGGCCAAGTACATCAGGACCAGGAGTAATGAAAATTACCAGTAAGTAATAGGACATTATTATTAAGTGAACCAGGCACTGTATTTGGAAGAACACTGCGCTCTCTGAAATTCAACAGAAGCCCGAATATGAACTCAGCGCACACTTTATAAATGTTTCAAAAATGCTATTGCAATTTCAAATCCATCAACAAAGACGTCATATGTGTCAATGTATTTTGACTCCAAAGAGTCTTTCTGTTGGTATCATAACATTTCACTTCTCATCTAACTTAAAAAAAAATGTTGCATTGGTAATGGTTGCATCTATCTATTATGAAACTCTAGAAAAAAGTTAGGGCCTTATTAATTTTTATTTCAGTAAGCAGTTCCTAAATGCTGTATCAAGCAGGAAAATTATTGTATTTCGCCTTTAATATAGCAGAATGTCAATATTCAATTTAGTTTGGTAAACAAACCAACAAAAAATATTTGTCAGTTGCATTAACAGTGTATGTAAAAATGTCTACTACTTCTCTAAATAATACACTGCAATTGTGGTGCACATTTGTAGAAACCTTAGATAACAATAAAAGTTATCATTTTTCAAAAGCTCCAGTCACTAAATTTCTGGAGCCGTGGGGGCACATTTAAAAATGACAATGTTTATTTTCAGTGAGACACATTTGGAATTAGTATTGCATTATTTTGCAGAGGTACATACGATTTCGATTTGTAACCGAAATAGAACATGTTTTCAAGCTGAAATACGTTTTATGTGGTTGTTTGGAAAATTCTATTATCGCAGTATAGGATTTCATATTAGCAGTAATAGAATTCACTGAGCAGTGCTTGATTTTCTGTGTACACTTTTCAGTTCTTGACTTATCTGTCTCGTGGGAATTCTGCGACTGGCCAGGATCGATGCTGTTCTTGCCTTGAGGTCAGCTTGGTTTCTTTATCGATTACAATGCCTGATTATTGTTTTACTTTCACATTTAAAAAATTGTTTAAACTGTCCTACTAAATTACATTTTAATCTTATAGGATAGAATGTTTCGGAGCTGTCTGGGCAGCATGTCTGCTTTGTCCTCAAATAAAAGGTTTGAATCGAGAAGTAGATTGAACTCAAAGTTGGACTTTCAGGTGAAAAAAAAGCTTGACGAAAACACTGATTATGCAGACATGATTAGACACTAATGGGGTCAATACAACATTGGCGGTAAAAGCCACTTACCGCCATGCAGAAGACTGCCAACACAATGCCACGGCCGCAGAAAACCGCCACTGCCATTATGACCCACAGCTCGGAATCTGCCAAAATCTAGACACCCACACAAGTCCGCCACACCAAAGGTCAGTGATAAACTGGCGATTACAAAACCTCCACTGTCACGCCAACAGGAATACACCCACACTATCACGACCCACGAATCCACGTGGCGGTCTTTCAACGCGTTACTCCATTGGCGGTACACACCACCGCGCTCAAAATACACATTGACTTACAAAACACAACCACATTGGACAATTTGAAATACACACACGTGATACACATACACACACCACTCCCACACACTCAATACACTATCAATCGCACACCCACATCACCCACAAACCCTTACGACAACAATTGCGACAGAAGGCCGGAGAGAGACACCACCAAAAAGAACAATAGCATCCATAGGCACTCAACACCATCACTCACACAACATCCACGCACCTCACACAACACACCTCTAAATATCACCCCACACATCACAACACACACCACCCCACACATCACCTACACCACCCCATGGCACCACAAAGACACCCCAGGTTTTCTGAGGAGGAGGTCAGGGTCATGGTGGAGGAAATCATCCGGGTAGAGCCACAACTATTCGGATCACTGGTGCAGCACACCACCATAGCTAGGAAGATGGAGCTATGGCAAAGAATCGTGGACAGGGTCAACGCAGTGGGACAGCACCCAAGAACTAGGGATGACATCAGGAAGAGGTGGAACGACCTACGGGGGAAGGTGCGTTCCGTGGTGTCAAGACACCAGATTACGGTTCAGAGGACTAGTGGCAGACCCCTCACCTCGTCCCCCAGAACTCACTACATGGGAGGAGCAGGTCTTGGCTATACTCCATCCTGAGGGCCTCGCAAGAGTAGCTTGAGGAATGGACTCTGGTAAGTCAAACCTTTAACTACTTCATCCCCCACCCACCTGCATGATATCACATACCCCCACCCTCGCCCTCACCCATCTCTCCAACTCCTCACATATGTCCCAATATCACAAACCACACATCCCAAACCCACGCCTCGCATGTAACACCAAAGCATGGACACCCATCACCAAAGCATGTCCACTGCACATACTCATACACCCCCCTAAACCATTATCACACAAGGTCCCACACAAGCATGCAAGCACTGGGCTACAGGGTCACCCACCCATTGCACACCATGGCACACACAGATGCAATCATCATGCTATTACACCCCTGCAGGACCCCTTCCCAACGTCACCGGACAGGAGGGTTCCAGACATGTCCACTCAACCCACAGAAGAGGCCCACAGTGATGACAGCAGCTCTGTCCAACTGGATCTAGATGACCAGCCCGGCCCATCTGGGACCTCGGGACAGTCGGATCCCCTCACACTGGCACAAGCCACAACAGCGCTTCCCCCTCTGGAAACACCAGCACAGCACCCATCCAGTTGGCCCATACCTCTGTCCCCAGGACACGTCAAGCAGCAGTGTGTCCACCACTGCAGGGAACCCAGATTAACCCACCACCCCAACAACACCATGGACATGGGGGCAGTGGTAGTGGGCACACAGTTCAGGGGACAGAGGCCCAGGGAAACAGGGGAACTGGGAGGGCTGCTGTGCGACAGGGGGAGGACAGGCCCAGGGAACCCACTCTCCACGAGGCCCTCTCCAACATCATTGGAGCCTACCACCATTCCCAGGAGGAGATGGCAATGGTACTGGCCAAGTTTCAGGAGACCCAGCGGCTGCAGGAGGAACAGTATTTGTGATTCAGGGAGGAACTCAAAAGCATCAATTCCACCCTGGGCACCATTGTAGGGGTGCTGAAGGAACTCGTCAATACCAGGAGGGACACTGCGGCACAATAAGGGGCCCCTGACACTACCCTCAATGATGAACTGCCCACCACCTACGCCGGCGCTAGTGGACAGGAGGCACTGACACAGTACCACGATGCCAGCACCCCACCCTATGCAGATGGAGAACTACCCCGCAAGGGGTCCCTGAGATCCAGGACAAAGACAGAGAACAATGCCAAGACCCCTGCCAAGAAATGAGACCACCCTGATTGTCATCCTTCTGTCCCACTTTGTTACCCTGTCCATCCATCAACTGCCCCAGCTCCACTTCCTATGCACCTTTGGACAATGCACCTGTGAGATTAATAGACTGGACTCTGCCATGGACATTCCTAAACCATCACCCCTGACCATTTTACAACCCCCTCGACTATTTTGCACTTAAATAAACACCCTTAAATCACAAAACAATCTGGAGTCAGTCTGTGCCTTTGAAAATGTGTATTAGCAATAACAGTGGCAAAATGCTATATCCAATGTAATGTCAACATACCTATGTCACACAGCTCTAGTCCATGCAGAAGCAAAGCAGAGGTCACACAGTGGGACCCACATCTGTGAAATCGAAAGGGAAAGTGACAACTCCGTGTCCATACACTGGGTGAAAATGACAGACAGATGAGAGGTAGAAGAATTAAATCCGATGTAGCAGGCAGTGTTGTCTTCTTACCTGTGTCTCACTGGAAGTATTGCTGGATCACGTGTCCCTGTTGTCTATGTCCTCTCCTTCTGCTTCCTCGTCTTCACTGTCCACAGGCTCCACAGCTGCCACAACACCTCCATCTGGACCATCCTCCTGCAGAAAAGGCACCAGTCGTCACAAAGCCAAGTTGTGAAGCATACAGCAGGCCACGATGATCTGGCACACCTTCTTTGGTGAGTAGAACAGGGAACCACCTGTCATATGGAGGCACCGGAACCTGGCCTTCAGGAGGCCGAAGGTCCTCTCTATAATCCTCCTAGTCCGCCCATAGGCCTCATTGTAACGTTCCTCTGCTCTTGTCCTGGGATTCCTCACTGGGGTCAGTAGCCATGACAGGTTGGGGTAACCAGAGTCACCTGCAAATGTCGAGGGACAACTGTTAGACACACACTAACTCTTAGGGACATCCCCAGACCCAGACACCTAGTCACACTGTATTGGGTCCATGTACTCACCTAATAGACACACACGGTGCCTCTGGAGTTGCCCCATCACATAAGGGATGCTGCTATTCCGCAGAATGTAAGCGTCATGCACTGAGCCAAGAAATTCGGCATTCACATGGGAGATGTACTGGTCTGCCAAACACACCATCTGCACATTCATAGAATGGTAACTCTTCTAGTTTCGGTCCCCCTGTTCACTCCTGCGGGGAGCACCAAGGCCACATGTGTCCCATCAATGGCACCTATGATGTTGGGGATATGTCCCAGGGCATAGAAGTCAACTTTTATTGTAGGCAAATCCTCCACCTGAGGGAAAACGATGTTTCAGCAGGGCAGACAACACTCTGGACAACACGTTGGAGAACATAGGCTGAGACATCCCTGATGCTATGTCCACTGTCGTCTGAAAAGTCCCACTTGCCAGGAAATGGAGTACTGACAGCACCTGCACTAGAGGGGGGATTCCTGTGGGATGGTGGATAGCTGACATCAGGTCTGGCTCCAACTGGGCACACATTTCCAGGATTGTGGTACGATCAAGTCTGTAGGTGATAATTACATGTCGCTCCTCCATTGTCGACAGGTCCACAAGCGGTCTGTACACCGGAGGATGCCGCCATCTCCTCACCTGCCCCAGCGGACGTGCTCTATGAAGGAGAACAGCGAGCAGAGAGTCAACCAACACTGAGGTACATAAACACAACTTAATCGGAAAATGTTTTAAAATCAACATATGGCTGGATTAGTGTTTAAGCAAGTCCTAGATATGTGTGACACAGTCAAAAATAATGCCATGTGGCCCCGTGAAATGGCAGCTGCCTGACCTGTAATGTGGGACAAGGGGATATGAGGTAACTGCGCTGGCGTTGTACACCGTCGCAGCTGGCGGTCGAAGACCGCGGCGCAATCCTGCATTGGTTAACATTGGACCCTATGGGTCCCAGGAGCCAATGACGATGTACGCCGGCGGTGATGGTATGCACTGCTGCGGACGTCACTGCCATTTGCTGTCTGTTCAATCACTTGATACCTGATCTTCGACAGGTGAGGGCCTACACTGCAAGTGCTGCTGTGACCTCAGACTGGAAGAGACAATGGCTCGTGTGTCTGGGGAAAGGGCTCCTGCCTTCAGCACGGAGGAGTTGGATAAACTAGTGGATGGTGTCTTCCCCCAGTACACGCTACTCTACGGTCCTCCAGACAAACAGTTGAGTACACTGTGAGCATGCTGTATGGGCAATACGTGTTTGGAGTGGTGTGGATGAATGATGGGGGGGAGAATGAGGCGTGCATAAAACGACGGTGAGTGCATGTGCGTCATGGCAAGGATAGGAATGCGGGCAAATGACTGTGACGGTGCGGACGGTTAAATCTTATCCGTTTCCCCTGTACTATTCCTGTAGGGCAGCGCCCACCAGAAGAAGGATATTTTGCGTGCCATCGCCAAGGAAGTCCGTACCCTGGGAGTCTACCACAGACGGAGCACCCAATACTGGAAAAGTGGGAGGACATTCGCCGCTGGAGCAAGAAGATGGCGGAGGCCCAGCTGGGGATGGCCTCCCAATGTCGGAGGGGTGCCCGTCGCACCATGCCCCCCTGATGTTCCGGATCCTGACGGTGGCATACCCGGAGTTGGATGGGCGCTTGAGGGCATCACAGCAGCCACAAGGGGGTCAGTACACTCTCATTCAGCTGATTCAGCATGCATTGTAGGTGTCTGGGTGGGGGAGGTGGGCTGTGGGTTCCCCTAGGCCAGGGCGAGTTTAGTAGGCAAAGTCCCTTCTTAAGGCAGGCCCTGTGGCACCCCACCTGTGTACAGAGTCAACTACACCTAGTCAGGCTCCTGTGACTTCCATGTGTGCAGCAATCGGGCATAGCCTTGTAACCCATGTCCCTGTGATTCATTAGGGAACTCCAAGTGCACGGCGTAGTACAGGGGGATTCTGTGTCTGTAGTGTCCGCCGCCAACGGTAGCGGTATTGGATGCACTCAACATGTCTTTCTTCTGTCTCCCCCCCCTTTTTGTGGTCTCCCTGTGCTTGTGTGCATTAGCATCATCAGGCGGAGGAGCAGTGGCACCGGAATAGGAGGGAGCTGCATCCCACATGGCCCTGGAGGGCGACACAATGGAGTCAGAATTCACCAGTGGGAGGGAGAGCGAGGGGAGCTCCACGGCAGGGACAGGAGCTGAGACCAGCAACATGGACTCCTCCCCTGATGGGACTTCCCTTGCGGTGGCGGGCCCCTCTGTGCCCCCGCATCTACAAGTACAGCCACCTCCACCCCTACCAGCACCGTCCTCCAAGCAGCCCCTCAGAGTTTGCCATGTGGCCGCTCACCCAGGGGGGTGGGCATCTCCTTCGCCCCAGGCACCTCAGGCCCTGCCCCCAGTCAGCCCTGCTGCCCTCAGTGAGGAGGCCATTGACCTCCACAGGTCCCTCACTGTTGGGCAGTCTACCATTTTGAATGCCATCCAGGGTGCAGAGAGGCAGTTGCAACAGACCAATGCATACCTGAAGGGCATTCATTCTGGTCAGGCAACCCATCAGCGAGCTTTTCAGACTCTGGCCTCAGCACTGATGGCAGCCATTGTCCCTATCTCTAGCCTCCCCCCTCCAACTTCCTCCACCCAGACCCAAACCCCTGTACCTCAGCCTATCCCAAGCACACCATCAGACCAGCATGCACACACGTCAACACACAAGGGAAGTTCAGGCAAACATAAGCACCACACATCCCACAGGCACTCACACAAGCATCATACACATGCAGACATACCAACAGCCACTGCCTCCACTGTGTCCCCTTCCTCCTCATCTCCTTCCTCCCTCCCAGTCTCGTCTCCACTCACACCTGCATGCACTACATTGTCAGCCACTACCTCCATCACCAGCACACTCACCACCTCACCCCGCTCACGTGCAGTCACCACCCCATTACCATTCACACATCCCCTGTGTCCTCTCACAGTGTGTCTGTGAGCCCACCTCCCAAGGTACACAAACGCAGCCACACACCCACCCAAGATACATCCACCTCACGACAGCCTCCAGCCCATGCACCTTCACCCAAAGTCACCAAACGTACACCTCCTACAACTACTACATCTTCCTCCACTCCCAAAGACCCTCCATCTACCCGTCCCAATGTGTCCAAAAAACTTTTCCTGTCCAACCTTGACCTCTTCCCTTCCCCTCACCACCCCCACCCCTTCAGTCTCCTAGGGCCCACCTCTCCAGGTCCCAACCCAGCGCCTGAGCCACAACATCAGCAGGAACAGTGGTGCCAGTAGTAACCAGCTTCTGGAGTGCGCCAGGCAGCAGGGCAGCCAGTGTGCCATGGAGCAAGAGCACGGACAGTGCTCCACCTCAAAAGCACAAAAAGTTGACCAGTGCCCGGCAGGAGAGAGGAAACAAATCTTCCACCAAAGCCTCTCCCAGGGGTACAGTTGGGAGTGTGAAGACAGCTGCACCACCATCCAAAGTGAGGAAGGGCACAGTAAAACAGCCAAGTCTGGGAAAACCTGCACGGGGACAAGACCGCCACAAGCACCGCTGCCTAGGACACCGCCGCCACAAGCACCGCTGCCAAGGACACCACCGCCACAAGCACCGCTGCCAAGGACACCGCTGCCTCAAGCACCGCTGCCAAGGACACCGCCGCCACCAGCACCGCTGCCAAGGACCCCGCTGCCACAAGCACCGCTGGCAAGGACACCGCTGCCACAAGCATCGCTGAACAGGACACCGCCGCCACCAGCACCGTTGAACAGGACACCGCCACCACCAGCACCGCTGAACAGGACACCTCTGCAACAAGCACCGCAGGCCAGTGAGCGCCAAAGATTCCGACGCTACTGAGGCCGCAACGAGCAGGATGAAGCACTCTGGGCACAAAGCCCCCTCCAGAACCAGTGGCGATTCACATCCACTACCTCAGTCCTTGGCAAGATGAAGCACTCTGGGCACAAACCCCCCTCCAGAACCAGTGGAGATTCACATCCGCTACCTCAGTCCTTGGCAGGATGAAGCACTCTGGGCACAAACTCCCTTCAGAACCAGTGGAGATTCACATCCACTACCTCAGTCTTTGGCAGGATGAAGCACTCTGGGCACAAAGCCCCCTCCAGAACCAGTGGAGAAAGGAATCCACTACCTCAGTCCTTGGCAGGATGAAGCACTCTGGGCACAAGCCCCCTCCAGAACCAGTGGAGATTCACATCCACTACCTCAGTCCTTGGCAGGATGAAGCACTCTGGGCACAAAGCCCCCCCCCAGAACCAGTGGAGATTCACATCTACTACCTCAGTCCTTGGCAGGATGAAGCACTCTGGGCACAAACCCCCCTCCAGAACCAGTGGAGATTCACATCCACTACCTCAGTCCTTGGCAGGATGAAGCACTCTGGGCACCATGCCCCCTGCAGAATCAGTGGAGAATCACATCCACTACCTCAGTCCTTGGCAGGATGAAGCACTCTGGGCACCAGGCCCCCTCCAGAACCAGTTGAGATTCACATCCACTACCTCAGTCCTTGGCAGGATGAAGCACTCTGGGAACAAAGCCCCCCCCAGAACCAGTGGAGATTCACATCTACTACCTCAGTCCTTGGCAGGATGAAGCACTCTGGGCACAAAGCCCCATCCAGAACCAGTGGAGATTCACATCCACTACCTCAGTCCTTGGCAGGATGAAGCACTCTGGGCACCAGGCCCCCTCCAGAAACAGTAGAGAATCACATCCACTACCTCAGTCCTTGGCAGGATGAAGCACTCTGGGCACAAGCCCCCTCCAGAACCAGTGGAGATTCACATCCACTACCTCAGTCCTTGGCAGGATGAAGCACTCTGGGCACAAAGCCCCCCCCAGAACCAGTGGAGATTCACATCTACTACCTCAGTCCTTGGCAGGATGAAGCACTCTGGGAACAAAGCCCCCTCTAGAACCAGTGGAGATTCACATCCACTACCTCAGTCCTTGGCAGGATGAAGCACTCTGGGCACAAAGCCCCCTACAGGACCAGTGGAGAAAGGCATCCAGACTTGAGAGACTGTGGCTTTGCACTCCCCAGGATAAAGCAGTGGGTAAACCACCCACTGGAGAGACTTGAGAGACTGTGGCTTTGCACTCCGCAGGATAAAGCAATGGGCAAACCACCCACCGAAGAGACTTGAGAGACTGTGGCTTTGCACTCCCCAGGATAAAGCAGTGGGCAAAGCACCCACTAGAGTGACTTGAGAGACTGTGGCTTTGCCCTCACCTCGTCCCCCAGAACTCACTACATGGGAGGAGCAGGTCTTGGCTATACTCCATCCTGAGGGCCTCGCAAGAGTAGCTTGAGGAATGGACTCTGGTAAGTCAAACCTTTAACTACTTCATCCCCCACCCACCTGCATGATATCACATACCCCCACCCTCGCCCTCACCCATCTCTCCAACTCCTCACATATGTCCCAATATCACAAACCACACATCCCAAACCCACGCCTCGCATGTAACACCAAAGCATGGACACCCATCACCAAAGCATGTCCACTGCACATACTCATACACCCCCCTAAACCATTATCACACAAGGTCCCACACAAGCATGCAAGCACTGGGCTACAGGGTCACCCACCCATTGCACACCATGGCACACACAGATGCAATCATCATGCTATTACACCCCTGCAGGACCCCTTCCCAACGTCACCGGACAGGAGGGTCCAGAGATGTCCACTCAACCCACAGAAGAGGCCCACAGTGATGACAGCAGCTCTGTCCAACTGGATCTAGATGACCAGCCCGGCCCATCTGGGACCTCGGGACAGTCGGATCCCCTCACACTGGCACAAGCCACAACAGAGCTTCCCCCTCTGGAAACACCAGCACAGCACCCATCCAGTTGGCCCATACCTCTGTCCCCAGGACACGTCAAGCAACAGTGTGTCCACCACTGCAGGGAACCCAGGTTAACCCACCACCCCAACAACACCATGGACATGGGGGCAGTGGTAGTGGGCACACAGTTCAGGGGACAGAGGCCCAGGGAAACAGGGGAACTGGGAGGGCTGCTGTGCGACAGGGGGAGGACAGGCCCAGGGAACCCACTCTCCACGAGGCCCTCTCCAACATCATTGGAGCCTACCACCATTCCCAGGAGGAGATGGCAATGGTACTGGCCAAGTTTCAGGAGACCCAGCGGCTGCAGGAGGAACAGTATTTGGGATTCAGGGAGGAACTCAAAAGCATCAATTCCACCCTGGGCACCATAGTAGGGGTGCTGAAGGAACTCGTCAATACCAGGAGGGACACTGTGGCACAATAAGGGGCCCCTGACACTACCCTCAATGATGAACTGCCCACCACCTACGCCGGCACTAGTGGACAGGAGGCACTGACACAGGACCACGATGCCAGCACCCCACCCTCTGCAGATGGAGAACCACCCCGCAAGGGGTCCCTGAGATCCAGGACAAAGACAGAGAACAATGCCAAGACCCCTGCCAAGAAATGAGACCACCCTGATTGTCATCCTTCTGTCCCACTTTGTTACCCTGTCCATCCATCAACTGCCCCAGCTCCACTTCCTATGCACCTTTGGACAATGCACCTGTGAGATTAATAGACTGGACTCTGCCATGGACATTCCTAAACCATCACCCCTGACCATTTTACAACCCCCTCGACTATTTTGCACTTAAATAAACACCCTTAAATCACAAAACAATCTGGAGTCAGTCTGTGCCTTTGAAAATGTGTATTAGCAATAACAGTGGCAAAATGCTATATCCAATGTAATGTCAACATACCTATGTCACACAGCTCTAGTCCATGCAGAAGCAAAGCAGAGGTCACACAGTGGGACCCACATCTGTGAAATCGAAAGGGAAAGTGACAACTCCGTGTCCATACACTGGGTGAAAATGACAGACAGATGAGAGGTAGAAGAATTAAATCCGATGTAGCAGGCAGTGTTGTCTTCTTACCTGTGTCTCACTGGAAGTATTGCTGGATCACGTGTCCCTGTTGTCTATGTCCTCTCCTTCTGCTTCCTCGTCTTCACTGTCCACAGGCTCCACAGCTGCCACAACACCTCCATCTGGACCATCCTCCTGCAGAAAAGGCACCAGTCGTCACAAAGCCAAGTTGTGAAGCATACAGCAGGCCACGATGATCTGGCACACCTTCTTTGGTGAGTAGAACAGGGAACCACCTGTCATATGGAGGCACCGGAACCTGGCCTTCAGGAGGCCGAAGGTCCTCTCTATAATCCTCCTAGTCCGCCCATAGGCCTCATTGTAACGTTCCTCTGCTCTTGTCCTGGGATTCCTCACTGGGGTCAGTAGCCATGACAGGTTGGGGTAACCAGAGTCACCTGCAAATGTCGAGGGACAACTGTTAGACACACACTAACTCTTAGGGACATCCCCAGACCCAGACACCTAGTCACACTGTATTGGGTCCATGTACTCACCTAATAGACACACACGGTGCCTCTGGAGTTGCCCCATCACATAAGGGATGCTGCTATTCCGCAGAATGTAAGCGTCATGCACTGAGCCAAGAAATTCGGCATTCACATGGGAGATGTACTGGTCTGCCAAACACACCATCTGCACATTCATAGAATGGTAACTCTTCTAGTTTCGGTCCCCCTGTTCACTCCTGCGGGGAGCACCAAGGCCACATGTGTCCCATCAATGGCACCTATGATGTTGGGGATATGTCCCAGGGCATAGAAGTCAACTTTTATTGTAGGCAAATCCTCCACCTGAGGGAAAACGATGTTTCAGCAGGGCAGACAGCACTCTGGACAACACGTTGGAGAACATAGGCTGAGACATCCCTGATGCTATGCCCACTGTCGTCTGAAAAGTCCCACTTGCCAGGAAATGGAGTACTGACAGCACCTGCACTAGAGGGGGGATTCCTGTGGGATGGTGGATAGCTGACATCAGGTCTGGCTCCAACTGGGCACACATTTCCAGGATTGTGGTACGATCAAGTCTGTAGGTGATAATTACATGTCGCTCCTCCATTGTCGACAGGTCCACAAGCGGTCTGTACACCGGAGGATGCCGCCATCTCCTCACCTGCCCCAGCGGACGTGCTCTATGAAGGAGAACAGCGAGCAGAGAGTCAACCAACACTGAGGTACATAAACACAACTTAATCGGAAAATGTTTTAAAATCAACATATGGCTGGATTAGTGTTTAAGCAAGTCCTAGATATGTGTGACACAGTCAAAAATAATGCCATGTGGCCCCGTGAAATGGCAGCTGCCTGACCTGTAATGTGGGACAAGGGGATATGAGGTAACTGCGCTGGCGTTGTACACCGTCGCAGCTGGCGGTCGAAGACCGCGGCGCAATCCTGCATTGGTTAACATTGGACCCTATGGGTCCCAGGAGCCAATGACGATGTACGCCGGCGGTGATGGTATGCACTGCTGCGGACGTCACTGCCATCTGCTGTCTGTTCAATCACTTGATACCTGATCTTCGACAGGTGAGGGCCTACACTGCAAGTGCTGCTGTGACCTCAGACTGGAAGAGACAATGGCTCGTGTGTCTGGGGAAAGGGCTCCTGCCTTCAGCACGGAGGAGTTGGATAAACTAGTGGATGGTGTCTTCCCCCAGTACACGCTACTCTACGGTCCTCCAGACAAACAGTTGAGTACACTGTGAGCATGCTGTATGGGCAATACGTGTTTGGAGTGGTGTGGATGAATGATGGGGGGGAGAATGAGGCGTGCATAAAACGACGGTGAGTGCATGTGCGTCATGGCAAGGATAGGAATGCGGGCAAATGACTGTGACGGTGCGGACGGTTAAATCTTATCCGTTTCCCCTGTACTATTCCTGTAGGGCAGCGCCCACCAGAAGAAGGATATTTTGCGTGCCATCGCCAAGGAAGTCCGTACCCTGGGGGTCTACCACAGACGGAGCACCCAATACTGGAAAAGTGGGAGGACATTCGCCGCTGGAGCAAGAAGACGGCGGAGGCCCAGCTGGGGATGGCCTCCCAATGTCGGAGGGGTGCCCGTCGCACCATGCCCCCCTGATGTTCCGGATCCTGACGGTGGCGTACCCGGAGTTGGATGGGCGCTTGAGGGCATCACAGCAGCCACAAGGGGGTCAGTACACTCTCATTCAGCTGATTCAGCGTGCATTGTAGGTGTCTGGGTGGGGGAGGTGGGCTGTGGGTTCCCCTAGGCCAGGGCGAGTTTAGTAGGCAAAGTCCCTTCTTAAGGCAGGCCCTGTGGCACCCCACCTGTGTACAGAGTCAACTACACCTAGTCAGGCTCCTGTGACTTCCATGTGTGCAGCAATCGGGCATAGCCTTGTAACCCATGTCCCTGTGATTCATTAGAGAACTCCAAGTGCACGGCGTAGTACAGGGGGATTCTGTGTCTGTAGTGTCCGCCGCCAACGGTAGCGGTATTGGATGCACTCAACATGTCTTTCTTCTGTCTCCCCCCCCTTTTTGTGGTCTCCCTGTGCTTGTGTGCATTAGCATCATCAGGCGGAGGAGCAGTGGCACCGGAATAGGAGGGAGCTGCATCCCACATGGCCCTGGAGGGCGACACAATGGAGTCAGAATTCACCAGTGGGAGGGAAGGCGAGGGGAGCTCCACGGCAGGGACAGGAGCTGAGACCAGCGACATGGACTCCTCCCCTGATGGGACTTCCCTTGCGGTGGCGGGCCCCTCTGTGCCCCCGCATCTACAAGTACAGCCACCCCCACCCCTACCAGCACCGTCCTCCAAGCAGCCCCTCAGAGTTTGCCATGTGGCCGCTCACCCAGGGGGGTGGGCATCTCCTTCGCCCCAGGCACCTCAGGCCCTGCCCCCAGTCAGCCCTGCTGCCCTCAGTGAGGAGGCCATTGACCTCCACAGGTCCCTCACTGTTGGGCAGTCTACCATTTTGAATGCCATCCAGGGTGCAGAGAGGCAGTTGCTACAGACCAATGCATACCTGAAGGGCATTCATTCTGGTCAGGCAACCCATCAGCGAGCTTTTCAGACTCTGGCCTCAGCACTGATGGCAGCCATTGTCCCTATCTCTAGCCTCCCCCCTCAAACTTCCTCCACCCAGACCCAAACCCCTGTACCTCAGCCTATCCCAAGCACACCATCAGACCAGCATGCACACACGTCAACACACAAGGGAAGTTCAGGCAAACATAAGCACCACACATCCCACAGGCACTCACACAAGCATCATACACATGCAGACATACCAACAGCCACTGCCTCCACTGTGTCCCCTTCCTCCTCATCTCCTTCCTCCCTCCCAGTCTCGTGTCCACTCACACCTGCATGCACTACGTCGTCAGCCACTACCTCCATTACCAGCACACTCACCACCTCACCCCGCTCACGTGCAGTCACCACCCCATTACCATTCACACATCCCCTGTGTCCTCTCACAGTGTGTCTGTGAGCCCACCTCCCAAGGTACACAAACGCAGCCACACACCCACCCAACAGACATCCACCTCACGACAGCCTCCAGCCCATGCACCTTCACCCAAAGTCACCAAACGTACACCTCCTACAACTACTACATCTTCCTCCACTCCCAAAGACCCTCCATCTACCCGTCCCAATGTGTCCAAAAAACTTTTCCTGTCCAACCTTGACCTCTTCCCTTCCTCTCACCACCCCTACCCCTTCAGTCTCCTAGGGCCCTCCTCTCCAGGTCCCAACCCAGCGCCTGAGCCACAACATCAGCAGGAACAGTGGTGCCAGTAGTAACCAGCTTCTGGAGTGCGCCAGGCAGAAGGGCAGCCAGTGTGCCATGGAGCAAGAGCACGGACAGTGCTCCACCTCAAAAGCACAAAAAGTTGACCAGTGCCCGGCAGGAGAGAGGAAAAAAATCTTCCACCAAAGCCTCTCCCAGGGGTACAGTTGGGAGTGTGAAGACAGCTGCACCACCATCCAAAGTGAGGAAGGGCACAGTAAAACAGCCAAGTCTGGGAAAACCTGCACGGGGACAAGACCGCCACAAGCACCGCTGCCTAGGACACCGCCGCCACAAGCACCGCTGCCAAGGACACCACCGGCACAAGCACCGCTGCCAAGGACACCGCTGCCTCAAGCACCGCTGCCAAGGACACCGCCGCCACCAGCACCGCTGCCAAGGACCCCGCTGCCACAAGCACCGCTGGCAAGGACACCGCTGCCACAAGCATCGCTGAACAGGACACCTCCGCCACCAGCACCGTTGAACAGGACACCGCCACCACCAGCACCGCTGAACAGGACACCTCTGCAACAAGCACCGCAGGCCAGTGAGCGCCAAAGATTCCGACGCTACTGAGGCCGCAACGAGCAGGATGAAGCACTCTGGGCACAAAGCCCCCTCCAGAACCAGTGGCGATTCACATCCACTACCTCAGTCCTTGGCAAGATGAAGCACTCTGGGCACAAACCCCCCTCCAGAACCAGTGGAGATTCACATCCACTACCTCAGTCCTTGGCAGGATGAAGCACTCTGGGCACAAACTCCCTTCAGAACCAGTGGAGATTCACATCCACTACCTCAGTCTTTGGCAGGATGAAGCACTCTGGGCACAAAGCCCCCTCCAGAACCAGTGGAGAAAGGAATCCACTACCTCAGTCCTTGGCAGGATGAAGCACTCTGGGCACAAGCCCCCCTCCAGAACCAGTGGAGATTCACATCCACTACCTCAGTCCTTGGCAGGATGAAGCACTCTGGGCACAAACTCCCTCCAGAACCAGTGGAGATTCACATCCACTACCTCAGTCCTTGGCAGGATGAAGCACTCTGGGCACAAAGCCCCCCCCCAGAACCAGTGGAGATTCACATCTACTACCTCAGTCCTTGGCAGGATGAAGCACTCTGGGCACAAACCCCCCTCCAGAACCAGTGGAGATTCACATCCACTACCTCAGTCCTTGGAAGGATGAAGCACTCTGGGCACCATGCCCCCTCCAGAATCAGTGGAGAATCACATCCACTACCTCAGTCCTTGGCAGGATGAAGCACTCTGGGCACCAGGCCCCCTCCAGAACCGGTTGAGATTCACATCCACTACCTCAGTCCTTGGCAGGATGAAGCACTCTGGGCACAAAGCCCCCGCCAGAACCAGTGGAGATTCACATCTACTACCTCAGTCCTTGGCAGGATGAAGCACTCTGGGCACAAAGCCCCATCCAGAACCAGTGGAGATTCACATCCACTACCTCAGTCCTTGGCAGGATGAAGCACTCTGGGCACAAGCCCCCTCCAGAACCAGTGGAGATTCACATCCACTACCTCAGTCCTTGGCAGGATGAAGCACTCTGGGCACAAAGCCCCCCCAGAACCAGTGGAGATTCACATCTACTACCTCAGTCCTTGGCAGGATGAAGCACTCTGGGCACAAAGCCCCCTCTAGAACCAGTGGAGATTCACATCCACTACCTCAGTCCTTGGCAGGATGAAGCACTCTGGGCACAAAGCCCCCTACAGGACCAGTGGAGAAAGGCATCCAGACTTGAGAGACTGTGGCTTTGCACTCCCCAGGATAAAGCAGTGGGTAAACCACCCACTGGAGAGACTTGAGAGACTGTGGCTTTGCACTCCGCAGGATAAAGCAATGGTCAAACCACCCACTGAAGAGACTTGAGAGACTGTGGCTTTGCACTCCCCAGGATAAAGCAGTGGGCAAAGCACCCACTAGAGTGACTTGAGAGACTGTGGCTTTGCACTCCCCAGGATTCAGCAGTGGGCAAACCACCCACTTGAGAGACGAGAGACTGTTGCTTTGGACTCCCCAGGATGCAGCAGTGGGCAAACCACCCACTTGAGAGACTTGAGAGAATATGGCTTTGCACTTCCCAGGATACATCAATGAGCATGGAGCCCCCTTGTGGGTCTGGTGTCGTGCACTCATCCGGCTGAGGTGCCCCCCCTTCCCTTCCCCCTGAGGTGCCTGTTGTATTTCTATCTGATGCCCCAGCAGTGTTCTTTCCGTTTTGATTGGGTATTGAGTGTGGGCCTCGCCCATGCATTTTGGGCCCAGTGGTCCACGGACTATGATGGTGGAATACCTTGGACTTGTATTCTTGGTGTATATATTTGTTTCTAGTGTAAATATATGCATATGAATGTATATATTTTTGATTACTGTTTTTGAATAGATTACAAACGTTCAACTCATTTCCTTTTGTCCTTGCATTCTTCCAGGGGGAGTTGGGGGTTGTTAATGTAGTGTATCAACATGTACTTGTGTGTGTGTTGTAGTGGGTGAGGGTGGGGGTGGGAGTGTTGCGTGTTGCGTATGTGTGTCACTCTTTTTTCCCTCACCCCTCCCCTGTGTCGTAGGTGCAATACTCACCGTGGTCTTCGCCGCTGTCTTTGTTGTTCCTGGTAGAGAAGCAGGAAGATAAACATTGGCAGTATCTGGAGCTCGGGTTCCATGGTGTCCTGATTCCTCGTGGGATGTGTAGAGGTGAGTGTTTTCCCTTCCAAGTCCTGTTTCCGCTGTGTTTTTGTTCGCGGTGAATCCGCCCCGGAAAAGATGGCGGATTGGACTGTTGTAATACAGTGGGCGGAACCTTGTCTTCCGCCTGTCTGTTGGCGGTTTCCGCTGCAGTGTTTGTTTGTACCGCCGTGGCGGTCAGAGTGTTAAAGTGGCTGTCTATGTTGCCTATTTCCGCCACGGTCGTGATTCAATTTTTTTTTACCGCCGGCCTGTTGCCGCTTTTACCGCCACTTTAACACCGACTGCCAGGGTTGTAATGACCACCTAAGGGCCTGAGTTCTCCTTTTTTAGCGCCGCATTTTTGTCATTTTTTTAATGCAAGAGCGGCGTAAACTTACAAAATATAAATAGAATTTTGTAAGTTTGCGCCGTTTTTGTGTAAAATAATGATGCAAATGCAGCACTAAAAAAGTATAAATCATGCCCTAAGTGGCATATTTAAGAGCCCCTAGCACCTCTTTTCGGCACATTAGCGTCATATTTTTACCCTGTGTCCCAAGGAGGCCAAAATCGCCACCCCATATTTACAAAGTGGTGCAATGCATGCTTTGCGCCACTTTGTGACCCTTTGAGCTACATTACACCTGCTCCAGGCATAATGTATGCAAAGGGGGTGTTCCCCCACTGGGGGGGGCCAAAACATGTCTCAAAGAAATTTAACAGATTTCTTAGTGTAATTTTTTGTACGCACTTTTAATGCGTGCTCAGAGCAGGCATTAAAAGGATGCACACCATTAATTACAAGGGCCCTCAATGGGCTTTGCAGGATTAGAGTCCCAATTTTTTATGCAAATCCTTCAAAGCTCCAGACTAGCATAAAATATTCTGGCGCTAGTCCCCTAACTACCACCATACTGGCATTAGGGGGCACTCAGGGGCGCAAGAAAAGTGTCACTGCACTGCGTGCAGTGACACTTTTCTTAAATATGCCCCTTAGACTGACATTTCTGTGTAGCAACACACCTGGATTCTTATAAATCAGTCTTACATACCTCAGCACCATGTCAACTTTGGGGATAGTGCAAAAAATTGCATCAATTAATGAGATATTTTTAACATGGCGCTAACTGAGTGATTGGATAGCCGGGCCTATGATGAGGTACTTCTAATGATTTTGGCCCAGATGCTCACATGTCGAAAAAGAAAGAAAGGGCAGAGGGAGTGATTCAGAGGGGGAATGACACAGACGGAACAGTTAGGTTACTACTTTCTCTTCATGATATGGTAAAGGTTTCATATGCTCAATGAAGGGTGCTTCTAACACTGCTAGGTACTGCTAAAAGGCCTGAGCATTAGTTGACCAGGTGACTGCCTTGTGTCACTCAAAGGCTAGTAAAAGCCTTTTGCAGAAGACGCTTATGACACCTGACAGAACATTCCTATGAAGCTTTCTATGGTGTTCGGGGTCTGGAGTATCATGCATGACTGCAACAAAGCTTTGGTCACGTGGGGTCAGAGGAAGTTGTTGAGTAGAGAAAGGTGTGTCAGCACACAGGTCTGCTATTTATGGTAAGCAAAAGTGTAATTAAGAACTGTCCCTGTTAGATATCAAGTTGTCTTGCAAACATGGTGGGAGGCTTGTGTACAAACTTGGTTGGAGGCTTGCGACCCTAGTGAAGGGGCTTACGGTCCCCAGAGAATAAGATTGCTTAGAGGGGTAGGTTAACCCTGGAGTCTTAATATCTCATACAATAGTTGCTTCAGTTATAGGAGTTGAGAGAACCATGTAACAAACAATGTACCTTCATATTCTTTCTTGGTGGAGCAGTGTGTGCTGCTTGTGGGAGAGGCAACACAAGGCCCAACACAGACAGATTTCTGCTTGATAGTGGTTGTGTGATGCACCCTTAGTACATATGTCTGAGATTTAGGAAGTTGCGGAAGCTCAAGGCTGAACTGTAAAATATGCAGACCAAGATTGGAATACCTGAGCAGGGTGCAGTGTGGCACACAGCATAGGTAAAAACAGCCCATACTGCTATCCTGGGAAAGTTTAGTATGACCAGTTTGGGAGTGTCAAAAGTTGTCTGACTCAACACAAGAGGAAGTGTCATTTGATATAGTGAGGCTAGCCTGAAACTGGAAGGGGGCACTGTGTGCTGTAGGAGAAGGTGATTGCCACCTGGCAATTGTACTTTTCTATTGTACTTCTTTTCTATGAGGTGCATATAAGCCATACCTCCTGATATCACTAAATAACTAGTGAACCTTAATGTGAATGCTGGGAGTAGAAGACTTTTGACTGTACCTTAGGGGCACAGTGAATCCACAAGTATGATGGAGAGTGGTTTGTTATACTCATATGAGTAGTCTTCTTTTCTCCTGGACATTACTTTGTTATCAATGGATATAGCAGAATTTGTGTTCGTCACTTCCCATAAAGTCTTCTCATTTAAAAATGTGATTCTCTTAGTGAGTGATGGAGTGTGTTCTCTAGTTAGTCTGGTTCCAATGAATGAACATACAATCTCATTACTATTGAAGATGAATGTGGTAACAATGCAAATCCATGACAATGACTGTAGAAGGAAAGCAAATACATTTGTTGTGGCATGGGTCTTTGCTGATTGTCTATCTTGGCTTTTGATCTCTTTAATGTGAATAAGCTTAGAGGTAAAGGAGGAAACACCACTAACCCAGAACATTAACTACTATTTGACTGTGGTAGCCCATGGTTCATGAGCCGTTTAGTAGCATGTTCTAGTTATACCCCTTACCGATGGGTGTCATGAATAGGAATGCAGCCACCATATTTTAGAGCTAATGGAAGGGGCTGAAACTAAAGGACAGACCATAGATTACCTTTATGGACAAAAAACTTTCAGTTATGCTGCCAAACTGGGTCAGGAATTCATGTGTATCTGTTTAGAGTCCTAGTGGTAAGGCTTTAGGACTTTGAGCACTTGCACTGCTAACCAGCACTAAAGTGCATGTGCTACCTGATTAAAACATGGTAACATTGGCATAACCACAATTGACATATTTGATTTACTTAGAAGTCTAGTAAAGTGCACTACATCTGCCGTGGGTCTGTAAATTAAATGCTACTAGTGGGCCTGCAGCATTGAATGTGCCACCCACCCAAGTAGCCCATCAAACATGTTCGAGGCCTGCTATTGCAAATCATATGTGTGCAGTTTTAAACTGTCATGTCACCCTGACAAGTTGATCCTCTTGCCAGGCCCAAAGCTTCCTGTTTAACACAGCTCTAAGGTAGGCCTTAGAAACCCAATAGCAGTGCGCACTGTATTTAAAAAGTAGGACATGTACGTTTACGTTTTATATGTCCTAGTGAAAAAACTCTTACATTTGTTTTTCACTATTGCAAGGCCTATTCCTCCCATAGGATAACAATGGAATTACCTTATTACATCTTATAAATTAAATTTCCAAGTGGAAAGAGATGGGACCCAATGTTTGGCACCTCTGGAATCACAATGTAAAATACATTTCCAATCCCAACTTATGGTGAAGTTGGATCTTAATTTGTAATCCTGAAAATACCACTTTTAGAAAGTTGGCATTTTTTTACTTCAACCAACTGCTGCCTTCTGCTTGTCTCTCAATATATGTCAAGGTGGGTGACAGCTGAGCTCTCGTGCATTCCCGCCAGACAGACATCAGGATGGGAGGGAGGAGATGACACCTTCACCTGAATAGACTGAGTCCTAATCCCATACAAAGGGCTGCATAACCCCCTGTAGTAAGTCTGGAGCCAGGGCAGGAAGGACAGGGACCCAGTGCACTTTAAAGGCCTGTCTTGGAAGTCTTCCCCACTTCAAAGGCACCACTGGGTATAAGACCTGGACCTCAGACACTAGCAACTCATTATACTTCCGGACCTCTGGATACTCTGCCAGGAAGAAGGACTGCTATGCTGCTGAAAGGACTGCCACTCTGCTGGACTGTGCTGGACTTGTGCCCTGCGGTGCTGACCTGCTGCCTGCTGCTCTCCTTGCTTGGAAGTGAGAAGGACAGGACCTGAATATCTCCAACCCAAAACCAAAGTGAGTCCAAGGGCATGCTGGCTTGTCTCCTGTTCCTTCGAAGTGTCAAGGATGTCAAAGATTTCTCTTCACCCTCCAACATCACTTAGATTTCGCTTGCTGCAAGTCTTGCTCTGCCAAGTGGTGCCAATCCAGTCTTAGGCTCTAGAAAGTGGGTATAAAGTACTTCAACTGCCAGAACCTGCACATCAACACCATTGTGTCGATTGGACACAGTACATCTCCATCACTGCCAGTGCAATGCCGTTGCTGCAAGGATCGAGGACACTACATCACTGTTGACATCATTGCATCACCACTCCTGTGAGGATCGGAAGCTCTGCATTGCTGATTGCATGACACATTGCTGCCATTCGTGATGCATATCCAACTTTGTGAGACTTGAAGCCATTGCATTGCCTATATCTGCGGGATCTACCCCAACGCATTGCCTCCTTTGCTCCTTGCATCTTCTCTTCAGCATCAACACAACTCCGAACTAAGGTACTATGCTGTGCCCTGTGTCTCAATGGTGGGCAGCCTGACTTTTCAGATTTGACCCAGTCTAGTGTGACCAGATAGCTCTGGTTGGCGCTTTATGCTTCTAAGCACTACAGCTAAGTTTATTCTTTAAGAATTGATATCTTGACTTCTACTTATTTGAATTTTGTTGTTTTGGTCTCATTTTGTTCATTTAATTAAGATCATTTTTTCTAACCTAGTGTGGTATCCTTTTGTGTGTCATTTACACAATTTTACTGTTTGAAGTGTTACACAACCACTCCATACATTGCGTCTTAAGCCTGACTATTCCGTGCCAAGTTGCAAGAGGGTCAGCACAGGGTAATATATGGTGTGTATCTGACTTGCCCTGACTAGTATGGTGGTTCCTGCATGGACAGGGTGCATAACTTTGCCAAACAGAAACCACATTTCTCACACTCACAATTAGGCTGTGGGTTGAGGATGTTTAGGAAATGTAAGTCACATATTTATACGTGCTTTGCGCCTAATTTGCTTCATTTTCTTTTCGCAAATTCAGCGCAAACCTAACTCCATATTCACACAGTTTTGGAATTAAAGTAATTTTTTGCAAGCAGGAAACTACCTTGTGTCAATGAGATGCAAGTTCGGTGTTCCTGTGCAAACAACTGATGATATTGCCTTAGCGACATAATTATCCCCTAGTGCAAAAATCACGCACGGGGGAAGGGGGCCTTAAATAATGATGCTAAGCTTCCTTATTTCCATTATTTAACACCTGAGTCAGGACAGGCATTAGAGGACCTGTAGGCCTATTTCCATAGTCGGAGACCATGGAATGGGCCCACACGTGCCCTTCCCTAGCTCCATGGGGTGGGGACACGTGCCCTTCCCTAGCTCCATGGGCCCCCCCACCCACACCAGAGGGACACCACAGGAAGGGAGTACTCCATCCCAGGTAAGTAAGGTAAATATTTTATATATTTTTAAAAAGTGCCATGGGGACCTAACGTGGGCCACCCTACATGGCCCTGGGCGCAATGACCATGCCCAGGGGACATATGTCCCCTAGGCATGGCCATTGGGGTGGTGGGCATGACTCCTGTGTTCACTAAGACAGGAGTTATGTCCATGGGGTTCTTACATCAAAAAATGATACTAGTCTGGTTAGAGCATTTTTATGCTTCTGACCACACTAGCATCATCCTTTGATGCACAACCTCCTGTTCCCCCTACGCCTCCCCCACCCAGCTAGCGTCCTTTGTCATGACGCCAGTCGGGCCTTACTGCTGGCTACCGTCATTCCATTAATATGATGCCCAGCTGGCGTCTTGGAATAGCGCTAGCAGACGGTATACTTTTTCACGCAGAACTGTATTAGTGCAGTTTTGTATGAAAAAGTATAAATGTGGGCCGTAGTTTGCTCACAGGTTTCTCTAGATGTTTTGCTTGTGGATGCTCAAGGGTTATTTTACCTCTGTGTCCACATGAAAGCTGTTGCACAAGAGCCCATACACATATGCTTTGTAAAATTATAAAATATGTTTTGTCCTTCTAACATAACACATCATCTGCTAACATGGCACATATGTGATACTTTATTGATTGGGAAAATACCATTGTTACTACTACAACTACTACTCATCATAATAATAACAATAATAATAATAATAATAATAATAATAATAATAATAATAATAATACAGGGGGCACACTAATGTTAATACAAAAGGTGGATGTACCTCTACAATGTTATGTTTACTGGATTTATAGAACTGGATATTTTGTAACGTTTTTCGCCATAGCACAAAATGTATCAATTCAATTTTTGCACCAGACCAGCCGCTGTGAGACCTTTAATTTCAGCTGCACCTCCCTTAAGTGTATTTTGTTAAAAACGTATTTTCTTTCTTGGTGACAGGTTGCAAAACTTCAAAGGATACTTATTTATATTCTGTACTCCAAAATGTAAAAAATATTCATAGATAGCAATTTAAGAGAGATATGTTGTGGGGACAAAGTTTTTGGACTATGAAAACACCCATTATTTTTTGGACCTAAGTATTTTTTCACATCTGCTGTGAGTCAGTCAACCTTGTATAGTCTCCCCCACTGTAAGTGACTTTTAAAACAGTTTTTTACTACATGTATCAGTACATACTTTTTAAAATAATATGAACTGCCATGTATAGTGATTAATGGCTCTTAGCATGTTGCACATATCACGCTCACATGCAGGTGCACATGTGTAAAGACTGGAAAGTGACAGTTTCTGTAACCCAACTTGGAATCTCGGGGCAGGTAACACTGTGGCAGATGGGATGCAAAGTAAACTGGTTATTGCTTGCTGATGCCATATAAATCAGTCAGGAATTCAAAAAGAAAAGTCCATTTAATTCTAGGTTGACGTGTAAACTCTGTAGTGTTTAAACTATGTTTACTATTTTGGTAAAGTGTACCTAAAATATAATTTTTGATTAGCACAATAAAGGCAAGTCATTGAAGCCTTTAACATAACTTTGTAAGTCACAAATAAATACCAAGAGTCACTTTTACTCTATTTGTGTCCTTTAGGTATTCAGGAATATAGTAATTTATTCAATAGGGCATCATTCCTAAACCATCATTTATGGAATTATTGTTTTGGCTACCTTGCTGGGCCAGTTAAATACTCTGCTGTACAGTTAACAAGTCAGACCTCCCCCTAAACTAATTGACTCTGCCTGTGAGATTAGTCTTCTCCTGCAAAAGTAGGGGTTATGGATGATAGCTCCATCAGCTATCTGCATCTTCCTGACAAGAACTGACAGGCTGTTCCAATATAGAACAAAGGAAGAGTAGATGGACCTCTGACTCAAGTCACCACAAGGGCTTCCTTTGAAGTTTGAATGGAAAGAACATCCAGTGCCAAATGGATCTGAGAGGTGAGCTTATAGAGTCTAGTAAGTGCTCAAGTGCACCTGATGAGCATCATACTACTTCATACACTGCAACGGAATACCTATTTTTCTCCCATTCTTATGCCACACTCTAAATTATTGTGGTAGAATTTCATGTCTAACACTTGTTTGCAAATCTTTAGTTAGAAAATTGCGACTTGCACGTCATCACTAGCCCTCGCGTGAATCACTGCTGTTGTTTCTCGTATGCAAGCTATTTACCTTATTAGCACCTTTTTTGGGAGTCACATACCTTCCCGGTTGAAGTCGTTTTATATGTTGTCACCAAATTAAACTCATGTCTGCTTTATGAAATCTGTAATTACACAAATGCCATGTTACTAATACAAGCCATTTATTTTCCTTCCAACACCCTTTTGTTTTCTCTTTTTATATGTTTCTTCCCTTTTTAATTTCATATATAGTGTAGGCATCAGGGTTCCTTGGCAGTAACCTTCTTTACTCAGGCACAATTGCTGTCCTGATGATGAGCCCGACATTGTGTTGAGGGATTGAAATGTCGTCGACTGGAGTACCCTGACTCATTTTTCTGTATTTCTTTCAATTGAGTCATTATGAGTATGGATACCTAACAACTCTGACCCTATTATTGAACATAACTCAGTGTCACTTGATGAATGCCTGAATATTGTGCCAGATTGAATTTTTTAATTATTATTACTTTTCACATGATGCCTACTTTTCCCACAAATTATTGTTTTGAGGTCAATAAATACAGTATATTTTCTATTTGGAAATTAAACATAACTCCACTGTTTATCTATGGTTTATTAAACTAAATATTCTACACGTGTGGGACTGTTGTTCTTTCTCAGAATACCTTACCCTGGTCCCTAAGCACCCATGGGCTCCTTTTTAAACATTAATTGAAGTATGTCAGAGACAACCAATAGTATAACCATGTGCCATGTAAGTCGACGTCATGAAAGCAAACACAACAGTAACAGCATTGATCATACATTTAGATAAAGTAGGTGTAAGGTACACACATGAAAACAAAGACATTTCCATTGACATGTACAAACAGGTATTACAATGGAACACCCTTCAAATGTGGATAAACAATATATGCACACATTAAACAAATATTCAACCTACACCAGAGGGCGAAATGCAACTCAATAGATGTTGACATTGACCAAGCCAAGATGAAATATTTACCAGGTGAAAAAACACTCAATGCAATGTCAGCCCAGTTTAGATCACATCCCACATAGTCATCAATTGATATTCATCCATACCTCCCAAAGTATCCATGAAAATCCAACTGGTAGAAAAGTAATGACAAGACTAATGTATACTAAAACAAGCAAATTCTTTTTTTTTAAGTATAACAATAAACGCACGTAGTAAAGTAAAGTCCAAAGGCCAGTCCAAGGATACAATGTGTGGTCTGGCACACTGCTGTGCCACTAAACTTGCCTTTCATAACACTGACATGGGAATCTCCCCAGGAAGGGGCATTTAGTGCACAGTCCATGCACCTTAATGATGTCATTTGGGAGAGGTGGAGTTCGTTTTTGGGTTGGTGAGTTTGATTTTTTGAGAGGTGCCCTTGGTTTAGGGAGGGGTTTTGGTTTTCTATGGGATATGGCTAGGTTTAGTGGTGGGGGATCAAGTTTTACAGGGGAGAATTTGGATGTGAAAAGGATGGGTTGGGGTGTCCCGTTGGCTTTGGGAGAGTGTGGTTTTGACCGGGGTAAGGATAAGGGGAAATAATAAACTTTCCTTGGGAAAATAGGTATAATGTCAAGGAGGGATTAAGAGTGGGGAGGTTGAGGGAGTGGAAGTGTCAGGTGTGAGTGGGTGTGTTTTTGATGCTGCTGTGTATGTGTCTGGTGCTGCTGTGTATGTATCTGTGTATGTGTCATGTTTGTGTTTTGTAGGCATCTGTTGTGTGAGTGAGTGTGAGCGTTTATGTTTTTTGGTGGTATGTGATGTGGATGAGCTGGTTATGCTGGGGGTGGAGGATGGGTCTGTCGCTGTGGGTATGGCGTCTGGGGGAATGTTGAGGGTGGTGAATATGTATGTGGATAAGGGTGTGTGTGGTATATGGGTTATGTTGGGGTGGTAGTGGTGTTGAGGGGGTGAGAGTCTGGTGAGTGGTTGTGTGCTTCTGTATTTTGTGGTGTTTCTGTTTTTGTGCGCTGCTTGGGACTATTGACGTGTGTGTGTGTGTGTGTGTGCTTATGTGTGAGTATTCGTGAGACAGGTATGGGAAGAAAGTAATTGAATCGGGAAGAGGCAGGAGGTGGGGTGTAAGTGTGGGATGAATGGCCACGAGGGAGAAGGCCAGAGCCTGAAAAGATCTCTGTAGGTCAGGCATAGCACTATGGATGTCTTCCAGGTAGCCCACTATCTGTTACAGATGGCTGCTCTGTAGATAGATGCCTTCAGTGGTGCTGTCTGACTCACAGAGATATTTCTCAAGGGGTCAATAGCCTCCTCACTCAGGCCAATGGGGGTAAGAGGGACAGAAGGTGAAGGGAAATACAGCAAAGGAGGCGGCTCCCCTCTTAGGTGAGCAGGACCGGCCGGGAGAGCAACAGAGATGGTGGAGATCGTAGTGTGGGTGCAGGCAAGGATGGTTTAGGAACTGGTCCTGTGCATTTCACCACTACCAGGGAGTGCCCACTGGAGCTTGACCCTGATAAAGAAGATGTTGAGTCTGTGCCCTCCATGGCACTTGCCTTACCCTCTGGGCCACTATTTCCCTCCGTGTCTGTTGTTTAATGACTGGAAATACTATGGCCAGCTGCTTCCCCACAGATGTCGGCCCTGTCTCCTCCACTTGCCTGGGATGATGCTGAAATGACAAATATAAATCGGTTTATTGCATGTGCCAGAACA
Organism: Pleurodeles waltl; assembly: GCF_031143425.1. Lineage (NCBI taxonomy): Eukaryota > Metazoa > Chordata > Amphibia > Caudata > Salamandridae > Pleurodeles > Pleurodeles waltl. Next base: position 83,018,568 of record NC_090439.1, read on the forward strand.
CACTTGACAAACAGCTTTGTTAAAAGAACATCACTAAAATGTACAGTAGGCCCCAGCTCCAAGGCCTACTAAAGTGGCTTCAACATTAACAAGACCACATGCATGCATGCTACATGATCTGTAAACAGTTGCTCACAATAAAATCATAATCACATACATATCCAATTGCATGAGCAAAGTTGTCTAATCACAATATCCATGTATCAAGTAGGAGATCTCATCACCTTGAATAGTTTGACTCTTGTAGAATACCTCAGTAACCTAATATTATCAAATAGTATGGCAATGCCAAAGTCATTCCCACAGATTCCACACAAGGCCCTGCAATCAGCAATTGTTCATATATCTAAAACCACATCATGAAGAAATGATGGCTAATTAATACAGCTATGTTACAACAGTACGTACAGTAACAGAAATGAGGTGATGTGGAAAGACTCATGTCACACTGTTGAAGCTTTCCAACTCAAATGTCCTAATATGTCCATTATCAGAATAGTCTCATTAAAATTTTACTTAAGTAGCTTCACTATGTATCACATGTCACACAGAAAAGTAGACTGGAGACAATCTGGGCAAAAGAGATATTTGCCTACAAATATCCACAGTATAACAAATCAGCTAGGCCTAGGGAAATCCCCAATCCAGATTAGTACTGGTGAGAAGCCCATTCTAACATTGCATAACTAAAAGTCAACAGTCCATTGATGTTGTTGAGGCTCATGGAATCTCTATTACCTGAAAAGGTGGCTTACTCTGTTTCCAAATGCAAACACAATTTCCATTGTAATACTGAGTGCCCACACTCACATGTGATTCCCACATTTCTGCAGGTCACTCACTGATACATGTCAACAGTCAGTTAATGAATTTTCACTAATACACATGTGAAAATCACTTAGCTGAATAATTCCACATCAATGGCCTGGAAATTAAATTCACATTGTGAGAAATTACTGTATGCCTATCTATTATGTCCTTCATTGTTTCAGTAATGGACATGACTAATAATATTGAGTACTGGCTTAGGGTATGTGCGACTCACCAACCAATGTTTACTCCCTCCTGTCTGTGGAAACACATGATCTGAATAGAACTAATTTCTAATACAGTTTGGCCTACACACATATGTGATAGAATCAGACATCATCCCATGTGGACACGTTAATCATGTGTGAAACAGTAGTGTAAATGATACTATGAAAGTGAAAGGTATACATGCCAAAATCTAGACACAAATACTGATGGCACCAGTTATGTTTAATATCTTAGGTACCTGTATATTCCCCACTTACCAAGGGGAAGTATTGCTCAGTGACTGTACCTAAAGTACACTGTATGCTATGTCACATTCAAGAGGGACACAATCACATGAGTCACAGTAGGGAGGTAGCATCGCTCTTGACACACTGAGGACAAGTGGCCTGTTGGGTTCAAATGTGACCGACAACATCAAACAAAATGACATGGTTAATCACTGTGTTCAGCCATCTGTCTGTTCAAGACAGTAAATTGGTGAAGGACCGGTTTCTGCTGTGTTTCTGGTCATAAGGACAATAGGCAAAGCACATCAGCATGCACCTACTACCAGACCTATGCAAACAATTACTCTTCTTGTGTGTCACACATGGGCCACCCCCAGTATTGATGGGGAGATGCCTGCCTGTATACACAAAGTTGTCAATGTAACATATATGATTCTAGCCAGGACTCACCCCCTTGTGTCCCTCAAGGGGACACAAGGGGGTGTCCCCTAGTGAGTCCCTCACCCCCTGTGAGTCCCTCAACTGCTCATTAAGCTCCAGGTAGGACACTGTCAGTATGAAGGCCATGTGGGGGGATCAGGGTCCGGTGGAGCTCCCTGTCCATGCTAAGAGGACAGTCCCATTTGGACCTCTGTGATTTTCCAGGCACAGGGTTTCAGGTCCTCCCACCTTTTCTGGCAGTGGACGGTGTGCTGGCAAAATATCCCAAGGGTCAACACCTTCCAGGCAATGGCTCTCCAAATGGCTTGCTTCTAATAGGTGTCAACCTGTTTGGAAGCAATAGTTGAAAAAAACTGATCATAGTTGCATATTTTAGAATATCTATTTCAATAACACACATTTTGCATACACCTAGCACAAGCATTATTAAATTGTTAACACACTACATATGCAATTCTCACATGTTGAAAAGTAAAGGGACATAAATTCCCACATTTGCATTCATCGCCTGACCATCCTCAACCCTGGTCATGGCTTACACTGAATACGCCAACCCAGTAACATGTAGCCCATGGCTAACCGACATGCACTGTGATGTGAGCTACTATGAAACACAGCACACCATTGTGACCCTCTGAAGGATAAACTACTTGTGGATGACTGTATAAACACCTTTCCAGCTAGGCCCACTGACATGGTACATATAGTCCATACAGGCCATAGTGTAGTCTAAATCCTAAGACTTAGATCACAATGAAAGGGTTGGCATGTGTATCACTGGAAGCTTCCTCTCTGGGGATGTGTGCACAAGTGGAATACTTGATGGAATATCATACTACATCTGAATGAGTTTGTGTGGTATGTACTGACATCACTGGACACCCCTTTTACCATGTGTGGAACTGCTACAGAGATGACATTCAACATACCAAGGTATGTTTTGTTTGATTGGTTGAATGCAACAAAGCTAGTGATTCTCATATAATTATCTCTTCTGAATTAACCAGCTATCTGCACTGTACATTTGTCACTTGTGCAATGGGCTTGAACAATGCAAACATGACTTATGGAAATGTGACATAGCCCTTTGAGGAGTAAGGGGCATGTCATTAGTAAATGTCACACATTGCCAATTTGGGTCAATGGAAAGATGCACCAGGTCAGGGGGTTACCTCAGCCACCATTCCAAATGTACTATATGTAAAAGCATTCAGGGGTACTATTGGTCAGAAGACTCATTTTAGGAACATCTAAGGATCTACAGGTCTACAGGTAGAATATCCCATGCATCAGTTGTATTGCCACAGTAACTCTGCTCCAGGCTGTGCATTGGCCCTTAATGGGCAAAACTATTTATCAGGTCTTGCTCTCTGTGGGCTAACCATACTGAACCCACATGAACATCACATTTCCATCACTTCAATATGTAAAAATACATATTGTGGCCATCCAATATGTGAGCTCAATGTTGTGTGGCACTCTGAAGGGGCTAGTGAGGTTTAACTAGCTCTCAGACAACAGCCTGATCTGGTCTGAGTGATATGTGGGACTGTAAACATAGCTAACATCCTCCTGAACTGCTTCTAACAGTATACATACACAGCTCATGCTGTAATACAAATACATTTATTTTCTTATTTAGCATTATCCGATCATCAAATACATCATTCAGGTACCCTGAAAAGTATACCTGTATAGATATGTGAATACAGAAGGAGGATCCAGGGCTTATCACACATAACATAAAACAATGGTGATTTGAAATACACAAAATACATTACATTTTCATCTTATGTATGGGCATAATAGTAGTCTAAAAATGTCTGTGGAACTCAGAGGCACATTGTAATTTGTGGGAACGGAAAGGATGGTGTTGAACAGTCGAATATTTATATGAGATAGTTACCTGTTCATATGGAGAGCTATAGAGCTGACCGTACAGGGGAAGGACCTCTTCAATAGTTTCTCTAGCTCCTCTGGAGAGAAAGCAGGGGCCCTTTCACCTGCTTGGCATGGCATGATTGCTCCCAGTGGTGGCAAACACTAGCTAAAATGGAGGAGGTGCTGATGGCAGCGTTGTAAAGAGCGAAGTGAGTTATTTTTTAAACCAGGGAGTACATGCACGCCATGTATGCAGCCAACAGCTGAGAAGGCACAGCAATAGCCCACGACCATCACAGTGAACAACGTTACTCAATGGTTGTATCTGCTGTGGATGAAACTGCACACCACTGGTTTGACTTCTACCAGTGGAAGCAGCTTCTAAAAGTCCAATATACAAGGTGACGCATCCGCCACTTTAGCAGTTGAAACTAAAGTATTTATGACTGGTAAATGTCCACTACAAATGTGTTGTAACATGTTTTCATATGAACTACTCCATTGATCTGTAATTTATTTTACCTATTCATCAGGGTAGAATGATACTGTACATAAACGCTATATATCCGTGTTGCACAGTACACTGCCGGTGATGGTATTTTGGGAGAACACAACAACCTTTACAACATCAAGGTGCTCATGAGAAACATCTAGGTGTATAATGTGTATATGTGTAGACCACAATGGGGATTATAGCTGGATTTTGGATAGTAGACAATTGTTATGTGACATATGTTTAATGGTTTTTTAGTCAGTTATGCTTTGTCAAATTACTTTTGGCTTACTCATCATATATGTTATTCTAGACACTGAGACCAATGTTCCAAATTATTTGATTCTACACATAGGTACCCTGTGAGAGGGAGGAGATGACAACCTCCAGTGTACCATCCATTTCCAGACCTGCGGACCATGGTAGGAAGGGATGTTATAAAGAAGTTTCATCTGAATAGGCAAACAATACAAGATTTATGGTGCAGATGGATCCTGATCTCATGCCTCAAAACACTAGTCCAACATGTATCCCACCTATTGTCTGACTCATGGCAGTATTGCATTTTCTGACCACTGGATCCTTTCACTATACAGTAGCTATACCTGGTGGTATATCACAACCCATGTTCTGTGGTGTATTAAAAGGCGTGCTTTCAGCAATGATCAAACACATTAACAGCTACATGAGGTTCCCCAGACATGAGGATTTAGCCAATGTGAATATAATCTTCTTTGTATTTAGTCTTGTATATTTCAAACAAATATGTCTAGTTCCCAGGTTCAGCCCATGATTCTTTTGTAATGCGGAAAAGCACAATATGCCAGCTGATGTTACAACTACAACCAGAGAAGGCCTGGCTTGTTGGTAAGTAAGATCTGTCCTAACTTTGAGTGTGCAATGTCAGGTGCTATAATTAAAACGTGTGTGACTCTTTGTAGCACTTATGTCTTATTACAAAAGAGGAGACTCAGCATATCCCAACTGTCTGTGATTAGTTAGACCACTGAGTAATCCATCTACACCAGGGGAAGTCCACTTCAATGAGGGCCCATGGAAGAACACAGCGGCCAGTGGAGCTGGCTTTTGGTCTCCTGAAGGTAAGATTATGCTCCCCGGCAAGACTGGGGTAGCCCTCCTCTACTAGCCCAGGAAGGTGTGTCAGATCATTGTGGCCTGCTTCATGATCCATACATCATCCTGCAAGGGAACATTCCTTACTTTGCAGAGAAGGGAGAGCCTGAAGTGCCACTGGATGAGAATACTGAAATGCCAAATGATCATGATAGTGGTGAATAGGAAGGAGCTGACTTGCGACAATATCTCATTGACAGCTTCTTCTCATGAGTGTATGTCATGAGATACCATGACTTTGACTGTTCAATCAGCTCTTGTTGTGATGATGTGAAGAGTTTGTTTACTGAAAATGTTAGGGAGCTAAATCTCTGGCAAGATCTGGCAAAGGGTGTTTGGTGAGGAGGGTTTTGAGACATTCTCATTTTGTCAATGTTGCATTGTTTAGGTCAAATATTTGTCATGGACTGCATTCTCCAGAAGTATGGTATGTGAAGTGTGTCACATGCATGACTTCATAGCTAATCTCTTTGTTTTGATGTTTTTTAGGTGCCTTCACCATGGCATCTTCATTTGGATATTTCAGAGTTGTGACATTTGCAGGTATATGATGCTGTTGGGAAATCTGAAGAAGACATGGATTATTCCTAAGAATTTATGTCACAGACTTTGGGTGTACAAAACCGGTGCCAAGACAGCTTGCTTAGTGATAGGATGGAGGATAAGGAGACTTCATTGGACCTGTTTCTTGTTGTGTGGTGTCCATAATTCATTAAGTGTCTCATCATGTTCTCAGACAATTTGTAGTTGTAGGCCCAATTCATGTTAGTTTCCCTTCACAGTACTCTTTTTGTATGAGCTGTGTGTAGCTGTTGATGTGTTTCATCTTGTAGGCCAAAGTGCTTGTGGCACATTAGTGACATTTGTTTGTGACATGATGCAGAAACACTGGATTGTAATGATCCTGTGATCAGAAACTGTTGTACTGTGCCATCTGTCTGAGTCTTGCTTTACATGATATAAGACTCCTCTTATGAGGGAGGCAATATGGTTCCAGCTGATGATATCAAGCAATTTAATTTTTGCCTATTCTACAGGTTAATGTCTGACACATCCCCTCCTTCCACGTTCTGGAGGTCTGTACCTGTAAATGTGATCCCTTACATAGTATAATTCAGTCATGTATGATTTGTTATGTTTCTGACATTTTGCCAGCCTATGATTGGAACAATGTAATACAAATATTATAAGATACAACACTTGTAGGTATGTGTTGGTGTGATCCTGAGGTAAACATTGTGTACTTGCAGCATATACATGCTTACACGCATAGCGTGTTTTGTCATTGTATAGTTCACGTGGTATTACATAATTGCTTTGATAAATGTGAAATTTACTACAACACACAATGAGTTTGTGAATTGTGAATTTATTAAAGTGGTGAAGGTGAAGACATACTTATTGCAAAAACACACATAAAAGAAAAGTGAAGTAGTCAGGTCATTGTGAAGGAAACCATAGATGTAAATGCCAAGTTATGTGAAATCCAAAGTCTAGATTACTCCTCCCCTCAGAAATGGAAAAGTGTCCCGAATTAGTCCACAGAGTGAATGTGTGACACACAATGAAGGAAATAAGGTTGAGGTTTCCTGCTGGCAGAGGTGGGTATCTTGCCATCCACATCTCCTGGGCATTAACATGTACACCCCCACTTGTGAGGGAGGAGGGGGAGGTTCAGCTTCTGCAGAGGCAGGGATGCCTGAAGTTGTTTCTTCCTCTGACAGAGCCTCCCTTCCTGTGGCTACCACAGATATAGATGGACTTGCTTTTGGTTCATTACAGGACGAAGTAGATGGTTATGGAAAAGCCTGCCACAGGGTTGTATGGATGTCCATCCTCACCCCTGTTAGAGAGTCGATGTTGGAGTTATGGGCCTCCATCTGGTACATGTCCCTCTGCAGCAGTTTAATTTCCCACAGTTTAGTATGTACCTGAACCATCACACCTTGGGACTCCTGATAGACACCCAAGACTAGGCTGATGGTGTTCTGGTCGTGAGTGGCCCTCGTGGTCTCACTCTGCTGGCCCACAGTATCCCTCCCACGGACCGTACCCTCACAAGCATGTATACTTGGCATAGGATGCCCTCTCCAACTGGGCCCTGGTTCCTCTGTCAGGGCTGGTGATTTGCACTTCAGGATCCAGGACTGAGTAGCACACATTTTGACTAACTGTGCTGTGCACACAGGTGAGGGGGAATGTTGCTGGATGAGATGTTGTTGCAACTGCGGTGGGAGTTGCTGGTGAGGACATAGTGAGTCTCACTGTTGCTGTCTGCCCAGGCTGATCAGATATGCCAGGTCCGTCATCCACGTCCAGATGTCTATTAGTGTTGTCTTCACTGAGGGTTTCATTTGAGGATGGAGTGGAAGTCTGTTCGGTGGTTAGTCTCTGCCTAGGTGCTGTGCCAGATCAACCTGTTGTGAAACAGAGACCATTATTATTGGTGTAAGTGTAAAATACACATTGAAATGGTTTTGTCACAGTACGTAGAGACCTAGGAAAATCTTAATTGCTTTGATAAATGTGAAATTTACTACAACACACAATGAGTTTGTGAATTGTGAATTTATTAAGGTGGTAAAGATGAAGACATACGTATTGCAAAAACACACTTAAAAGAAAGGTGAAGTAGTCAGTCATTGTGAAGGAAACCATAGATGTAAATGCCAAGTTATGTGAAATCCAAAGTCTAGATTACTCCTCCCATCAGAAATGGAAAAGTGTCCCGAATTAGTCCACAGAGTGAATGTGTGACACAAAATGAACGGAATAAGGTTGAGGTTTCCTGCTGGCAGTGGTGGGTATCTTGCCATCCACATCTCCTGGGCATTAATATGGACACCCCCACTTGTGAGGGAGGAGGGGGAGGTTCAGCTGCTGCAGAGGCAGGGATGCCTGAAGTTGTTTCTTCCTCTGACAGAGCCTCCCTTCCTGTGGCTACCACAGATATAGATGGGCTTGATTTTGGTGCATTACAGGACAAAGTAGATGGTTAGGGAAAAGCCTGCCACAGGGTTGTATGGATGTCCATCCTCACCCCTGTTAGGGAGTCGATGGTGGAGTTATGGGCCTCAATCTGGTACATGTCTCTCTGCAGCAGTTTAATTACCCACAGTTTGGTATGTACCTGAACCATCACACCTTGGGACTCCTGATAGACACCCAAGACTAGGCTGATGGTGTTCTGGTTGTGACTGGCCCTCGTGGTCTCACTCTGCTGGCCCACAGTATCCCTCCCACGGACCATATCCTCACAAGCCTGTACTCTTGGCATAGGATGCCCTCTCCTACTGGGCCCTGGTTCCTCTGTCAGGGCTGGTGATTTGCACTTCAGGATCCAGAACTGAGGAGCACACAATTTGACTAACTGTGCAGTGGACACAGCTGAGGGGGAATGTTGCTGGCTGAGATGTTGTTGCAACTGCGGTGGGAGTTGCTGATGAGGGCATAGTGAGTCTCACTGTTGCTGTCTGCCCAGGCTGATCAGATATGCCAGGTCCGTCATCCACGTCCAGATGTCTATTAGTGCTGTCATCACTGAGGGTTTCATTTGAGGATGGAGTGGAAGTCTGTTCGGTGGTTAGTCTCTGCCTAGGTGCTGTGCCAGATCAACCTGTTGTGAAACAGAGACCATTGTTATTGGTGTAATTGTGAAATACACATTGAAATGGTTTTGTCACAGTAAGTAGAGACTTAGGAAAATCTTAATAGATAGGGTTTCCTATTGTGTTATTCTTCCATTGTATTGAACTTGTTGACAAGACATTTGTAGAGGTTGAAAAGATGTATTAGAATTGAGCAGCTCATTATATATGCTGTTAAGTTGCATTTTAGATTAAGGAATGAACATGACATCTAAGAAACAGTTAAGCCAACACATTGGAGAAGCAGCATGTGTATTTGACCATTCCAAGGCCTAGTTGTGTATGATACAGGCAAACACACAACTTGATTGTATATATAGCATTAGCCATCATTTGAGCAGTGCAGAGTCAATGAGTTACCTGCCACTTCCAATCTGCTGAAGCAGCTTAATTCCTTACAAATAGTTGATGTACGCACTTTGTAAGGTGTCATTCATGCCATCAATAGGTTCAGTTGAGGAGGCCAGGACAACATCAAGCAAGTAGGCAGACATGTCTATGAGTAGAGCATGATATTTATACTGCTCAGTCCATGAAAAGTTAACATTGGTTGTGACATTGTAAACAAGTGAAAATGGGCAAGAGCACAATGGCCTCTTGATTTGAGTTACAAAAACAGGCCTTCATCGTAGTTGTACTCATGTCAGTTTCCGACTCCCACCACTAGACAAATGGTAAATTCCATGATAAGTGAACATCAGCTGTGACATGGCAAAAAAGTAAAAATGGGCAAGAGTACAATACCCCCTTGTTTTGAGGTACAGAATCAGGGTTTCATTGCAGTTGTGGACATGTCACTCTCTCTACTTCCAAACACTTGACAAATACTTAGTCTTACATACCTGCAGTCAGGTGGAACTATACATTTACATATTGGCATATACCATGGATGCTGGGATAATATTTTACTAATAACACACTTACAGACCCCATTCCAACATTTGGCATGTAATGGAGATTGATTCATGTGATGTTATATACAATACACAATGACAATCTAACATCTCTGAAACGTTGGGCATTGTATGTTAGGAAAGTACACAGACAAAATAATGGCAAAAGCTGAGATCAAAGCATATAGGACATTAAAGTTTTGTGACAGTTATTTTGGTGTGTTTACCAGACACTTCTCCCTCAGCTATTCCTGTCAAGCCCTCAGCATGCAGGAAGACCAAGACCTTCGCCTCCCAGGGAAAGAGTTGTAATGGGGTTCTGCAAGACCCACCACTAGTCTTCTGGGCCTCCATGTGTTCCTTGGAGGCCAAGAGATGTACCTTCCCCTCAGGTCATTTCAACTCTTCCTAATACCCTTCTTTGTGATCAAGGTGATGCCTTCAGCATTCACTCTGTTGACTATCATTTATCACATTCCCTTTTTCCTATTGAAAGGAGTATATTGAACTTTGGCTCCAAACAAATGTGGTTCTACTCTTATGATTTCGTCCACCATGACCTTCAACTCAGCCTCAGAAAAACATGGATTTTTAGAGTGTGTTGTGACTGTAAATTAAAGTGGGTGACCAAGACTTAAAACAACAAGTGTGTGGAAAGTTTAAAAAGGTATGGGAAAAAAGTGCTGAAAAAAGCACTGCCTTATCCAACAAAAAAATAAAACAGTGATATGTAGTCTCTGTCTTGCTGTGCTGCAATGGAAAGGCAAAGGATCATGGTCTGGGATGAGGTATATTTTATAGTGTGATTTACAGGTGTGTCCACTTGGCTAATGTATATCAGCTGTGTTGCATTTTGAATCCATCCAATAGGCGCTGTTTTGGTGTTTTGCTAAGAGCGTACTGCCACGCCTTACCACCGTCAGGTAACTCCCTGCTAGGGGACTGCCAGTACAACTGTGTTTTTTAAATCAGCTCAGTGGCTCATGACGGTGACAGAGAAAGCCCCGCCAACATTGCAGCCAGCCGCTGGCAAAAAGCATTCCATCAACACAGTCGGCTCATAATCTGACCCTAAATGTAGGCATTAAAGACTGGGTTACCTCAGTCATGCAGACACACTTGGAAACATTTGAGTTAGGGCTTTAAACCATGGCAATTGTAATTAGAATCAGTCTATCCTGCTATCACCCTATTCTAATCAGAATATATTTTTTTTCAAATTACTTTATGCTCAATTTACCCTGGTGATAGCATTTTATTCGCTTCTAACTATGAAAGGTATGGTTCTTGCAATTAAATACGTTCAGTACCCATTCAGACCATATATTCATACATGAACTTCCTCTTTGTAGATCATTTATATTTTAGCTCATGATTTTGATTTCAAGAGAATATGATCACTCTTAATAACTAGAAGAAAAGCTAGGTTATGTCCCGGCGTAGTTGCTCCTACTAAATCATCAATATGCAGTACGAGAAACAGTGGGGGTCTACAGTAGGTGTGTTTCAAATCATTAATTGCTCCTCAAAGGCATCGTCATCCACCTATACTTTGTAAAAGTAATTATTTTAAAAAATGCACCATATGTTTATTAGTTACTTATGTGGACTTTCTTAGACTTATACTGTGCCAGAGACAGCAGTCCCAGAAGGTAGGGGAAAGACAAACCATTTGCTGCTTATAATTGTTTGCCTAAAAAAGGGAGATGCCAATTGTGCCAAACAACATCTACTGACTATGATTTAAGGTAAGTGGCCCTGATTTGTTCATTCAGGTTAATATGAGAGGACTGAACTCTTAGAGACAATCTGAGAAAGGTAGCATTATTAACTAACATGAACATTTGGGAAATTTTTCAGATACTGGAACTAGAAAGTTTTAATAATTTACAAGCCCTTCTCTTTAAACATACTGTTTATTGCAGGACATATGGATTGTTATATCTAGCACTGTTACTAACCTTAAATACAAAAGACCCTTCATATATTTACTCCATCCCTTTTTCTGATCATGATCAGAACATTTGGAGTTTTTCTTTCAACTGCCACCCTCCCAGTGCAATTTAACTCCCACCCTTTTGAATCATTCTGTTTCCTTAGGGATCCCCCCTTGTCTAGCTTATGCTCCTCAAATAATAATTCCTATCCAGGATCAACCATACATGCTGCTCATGTAACTTAATAACCTAGTCCTCTTGACTGCAGATTAAATTGCTCTCCCATTGACCAAATTTACATTAGAATCATGTCTTAATATGTGATAATGGATCTGAAACAGTTTCTTCATCAGTTACCTATCTGGTGTCTGTTATTTCACATGACTTCCAGATATTTACTGTAGCTCTATCAGTTCTGTAATACACCATCCGTTTAAAATGTTCCCATAACCTATCCTCTGTCCTTCTGGAGAGATCAGTTCAGAAAGTAAATAACAGCTTTCAGCTTGTAGATTCTTGAGAGCCAGTGTGACAGTGAGACAGTAAAATGTTTGAATGCCCCTTTGAAGAGACTACAACTAATCAGTGTCCTTCTTACCTTTTCTCCTTTCAGAAGAACTGAGGAGAGACAAAGTTTCAATATTATGTGAACCAAGGGGAAGGAACAACTTACTTTTTTATTATCAAGCATGAGATCTGTTTGCCTCTAGATGACTTTCCTGTTTTAATGTGCACCTACTAAAATGAATTACTAGGGCCCCTATTTATTTTTCCTTGTTACAGAACAGTCCACCACCTCCAATGTAATGATATTTTTGTTTTGACCACTGACTCCACGTTGCACTTAGACTAGCAGCACACTGTCACGTTAGTGACCACCAGCTTTATTTTGCCTATTGACTTTATTTTAGCTTTAGCCACCGCCACTTTAAAAGCTGCAAGTATTTTTCCATGCCCACGTTATACAATGTGCTCATGTTTTTATTCTGAGTTTTTGCGTGTTCTTTCTCACCAAGGGCTTAGGCTGACAAGAATGTACCAGGATTATGTTTATGGTAGGCAGGGAACGGTTTTGTTTTGATAGAGGGCACCTTGGGATCTTGGCCTATTCCGAACATGTTCTCTTCAAAACTGACCTGAAGTAGCCAGCATTTTTTAATAGTAAAGTTATGAGTTGGATGGGGTTTCTTGAATTCTCCTCTCTGGTTTGTTTAAAGTATATAAGAGGCCGAGACCAGATGGACCAGGGAGTGACTCAGATCTCGGACATGCTTAGGACGCTGAGGTGTGTCATCCTTCCTGTGAGGATAATTGATCTCTCTCTCCATGATCGACTCTGGGAACTGGCGGTCTGATGCTGATAAGGAGGGAGATGATGCAGATTTACCTGTGCCTCATGGTAATGCAGTTTTAATTCTTGTTATATGCTTTGCACTGTCACATATATCCGTACATATAAATATATATATATACAGTATGTATACATTTGCTGTGTATATTGCAGTGGAGAATCATTTGTACATGTTTTTATTTCATTGCCGTGACAATTTTTAAATGTGTGCCTTCAGCATGCTAATCTTTCTCTACGAACCTTGCAGAGTGATTTAATTAATGTCTTCTTTAGACTGAGAAATGCATTCCAGAGATTTTTTGTCAGTGCATGAGGGTTTCATCTCGGTCATTAGTGAAACAAAACAACCACTGACCCCTACTTTCACCATAGGACCAACGCATCTTCTACCTTGGCCATTCTTGCTGGTACTGCTGGTGAGTCATGTTGAATCATTTCTGCTTGAAACAATTATGCATTAGTGTCTACTGCATTTTATCTAACTTGCCTCTATCTACTTTAGTGTCCGTTTTAACTATGCAAACCTGCTTCCTTGTGTGGTACTTTATTTTACCCTAGTTTCCACAGCTAACTTCATCCTGTCAGTAGCTTTGATCCCCTGCCTTTTTTAAAAATAATCTTTCTCCCACTTCTCTTTTTCATGTCATGTGTAAACAGAAGATGATTGGTAATGTAGATAGGAAAACCTAAGTAGGCCTAAGGATTCATACCATGTAAGTTGACAGAAGCCTGTATTCAGCATTCAGGTATAGAGATGTTTATCAGGGGCCACAACAGGAAACAGGATGTCATGTCATGCAAGATTCTATTCCATGATATCATTGGAAGGTGCAGCATGGCAGGATACCACTATCCGTCCTTTCCAATCCCTTCCACCCCTTCATTTCACCGTTATTTTCTGATCCTTTCAAAGCCATGTCCCAACATTAAATATTACATAGCATTGAATGGTTTACTCCTTACATGGTTCATTAAACCTTTGAAAGTGATCCTTTGGATAGTAGAAGAGAATGAATAACTCAGCATTATTGATGTATTACATTTTTAACTTATGTAAAATAATGGGATGGTTACTTATAGCAGGTATTTGAATATTGATGAGTTATGTTTATGCCTAGGATGGAAGTATTCCAGGGTCCTGTGGAGGAGGGCAGAGACCACCGTTCAGTCGAGAGGAAGGAGTAGATGTTGGTACAAGTGGTAAGCCAATTTCCTTTCTCAATGACAACTGTTGCATTTGTTGCAGTATTTCTCACTTTCTTTCCAAGCCCACTTAGCAATCCTTTTAGAAAATACCCAGCCTTCAATGCTTTGTTTTCATCCTCCCCACCATCAGTTCTTAGAAGAAAAGCCCAGTGCCCACTAGCCTATAATATACCCCATATGTCATGTCCAACTAAATGTATAAATAACTTTCCCATCTCAGGATATGCCATAGTTCTCCCACAGTTTTTAACTAAGTGACTACTTTCATGGCTTAGTTAATATTCACTTCTCCACCTCCCATTAACTGTATAAGTATGCCTATTAGTATATGTCACCCAGTTAGTCCGTAGACAAATATAAATCTAGCCTAAAATCTGGGCTTTAATTTACCTAACCCTAACCTCCACTCACTGTCACCTATTTTCCCCCACAGACAAGAGAAAAAAGTATTTGAAGAGCATTTTGGGTGGGTTGAGGGTGTCCTGTGCACTGGAATTTCGTCTAGATTCATACGCAGGGTGGGACTCAGAAGGGAGTAGGAAGAATAAGAGTAGGAATCTTGGAATCTATAAAGACATGTAACTTTCTGTAAAAAAAAAATGATGTTCCTCCTGGATATCTCTATTAATGTTTCATGTTATATTCAAGTAAATTGTACAACATTAATTGAATGTGCCATATTCAGTGTTCAAATCTGACAGATATCCTGACGCTGTGTTACAAGTTCAATATGATAATGGAGCTTGTAATATGGTTGGCGGGATATCTGTCACATTTGGCACGGAGTAATCCCCTCCGCCAAGGTTGTAATAGTGCTGACTTACCTCAAAAAGTAAGCATAATGAAGCCTCAAGACCCAGGAGGACTCAGGGGTACTCGGTAGAAGATTACTTCAGTAGAATACAAATACATGGGGCGCAGATTGTGGAGAAGTGTACACTTGAATTCTTGAACATACAAAACTGTAATTAAGTCCCTGCACTATGATGTTCCTTTCATGCCTGGGTAGGAGGGGGTGATGTGAGCAAATGTCAATTTTGGTGTTGCTAACCAACAGCTGGTGTCACATCTGCCCCACCAAGTGTTTCGAACTGTTGTTGGTAGAAACAATGCACAACTCAACTGATCTCATGCCTGGGGAAAGAGGACTAGGAGACTTATGAATGGATGGGTAGGGGGATTAGGGAGAGGTGATGTAGGAGGCTGGACTGGATTGTAGTGAGTACCAAGGGTTACTTACACCTTGCACCAGGCCCAGTTATCCCTTATTAGTGTATAGGGTGTCTAGCAGCTTAGGCTGATAGATAATGGTAGCTTAGCAGAGCAGCTTAGGCTGAACTAGGAGACGAGTGAAGCTCCTACAGTACCACTAGTGTCATATGCACAATATCATAAGAAAACACAATACACAGATATACTAAAAATAAAGGTACTTTATTTTTATGACAATATGCCAAAAGTATCTCAGTGAGCACCCTCAGTATGAGGATAGCAAATATACACAAGATATATGTACACAATACCAAAATATGCAGTAATAGTATTAGAAAACAGTGCAAACAATGTATAGTTACAATAGGATGCAATGGGGACACATAGGGATAGGGGCAACACAAACCATATACTCCAAAAGTGGAATGCGAACCACGAATGGACCCCAAACCTATGTGACCTTGTAGAGGGTCGCTGGGACTGTAAGAAAACAGTTAGGGTTAGAAACATAGCCCACCCCAAGACCCTGAAAAGTGAGTGCAAAGTGCACTAAAGTTCCCCAAAGGACTTAGAAGTCGTGATAGGGGAATTCTGCAGGAAAGACACAAATCAGCAATGCAACAACGATGGATTTCCAAACGAGGGTACCTGTGGAACAAGGGGACCAAGTCCAAAAGTCACAAGCAAGTCGGAGATGGGCAGATGCCCAGGAAATGCCAGCTGTGGGTGCAAAGAAGCTGCTACTTGACAGTAGAAGCTGAAAATTCTGCATGAACAACAAGGGCTAGGAACTTCCACTTTGGAGGACGGATCCCTCATGCCGTGGAGAGTTGTGCAAAAGTGTTTTCCTGAAGAAAGACTGCCAACAAGACTTGCTAGCTGCAAATCGTGTGGTTAGAGTTTTTGGATGCTGTTGTGGCCCAGGATGGACCAGGATGTCGCCAATTGCATCTGGGGACAGAGGGGGCGTCGAGCAAGACAAAGAGCCCTCTCAGAAGCAGGCTGCACCCGCAGAAGTGCCGGAACAGGCACTACAAAGTGGAGTGAAATGGTGCTCACCCGAAGTCGCACAAAGGAGTCCCACGTCGCCGGAGGACAACTTAGAAGGTCGTGCAATGCAGGTTAGAGTGCCGTGGACCCAGGCTGGACTGTGCACAAAGGATTTCCGCCGGAAGAGCACGGAGGCCGGAATAGCTGCAAAAGTCGCGGTTCCCAGCAATGCAGTCTGGCGTGGGGAGGCAAGGACTTACCTCCACCAAACTTGGACTGAAGAGTCACTGGACAGTGGGAGTCACTTGGACAGAGTTGCTGGATTCAAGGGACCTCGCTCGTCGTGCTGAGAGGAGACCCAGGGTACCGGTGATGCAGTTCTTTGGTGCCTGCGGTTGCAGGGGGACGATTCCGTCAACCCACGGGAGATTTCTTCAGAGCTTCTAGTGCAGAGAGGAGGCAGACTACCCCCACAGCATGCACCACCAGGAAAGCAGTCGAGAAGGCGGCTGGATCAGCGTTACAGAGTTGCAGTAGTCATCTTTGCTACTTTGTTGCAGTTTTGCAGGCTTCCAGCGCGGTCAGCAGTCGATTCCTTGGCAGAAGGTGAAGAGAGAGATGCAGAGGAACTCGGATGAGCTCTTGCATTCGTTATCTAAGGAAATCCCCAAAGCAGAGACCCTAAATAGCCAGAAAAGAGGGTTTGGCTACTTAGGAGAGAAGATAGGCTAGCAACACCTGAAGGAGCCTATCAGAAGGAGTCTCTGACGTCACCTGCTGGCCCTGGCCACTCAGAGCAGTCCAGTGTGCCAGCAGCACCTCTGTTTCCAAGATGGCAGAGGTCTGGAGCACACTGGAGGAGCTCTGGGCACCTCCCAGGGGAGGTGCAGGTCAGGGGAGTGGTCACTCCCCTTTCCTTTGTCCAGTTTCGCGCCAGAGCAGGTCTGAGGGGTCCCTGAACCGGTGTAGACTGGCTTATGCAGAAATGGGCACCATCTGTGCCCATGAAAGCATTTCCAGAGGCTGGGGCAGGCTACTCCTCCCCTGCCTGAACACCTTTTTCCAAAGGGAGAGGGTGTAACACCCTCTCTCTGAGGAAGTCCTTTGTTCTGCCTTCCTGGGCCAAGCCTGGCTGGACCCCAGGAGGGCAGAAACCTGTCTGAGGGGTTGGCAGCAGCAACAGCTGCAGTGAAACCCCGGGAAAGGCAGTTTGGCAGTGCCAGGGTCTGTGCTAGAGACCCGTGGGATCATGGGATTGCACCAACAATGCCAGGATGGCATAGAGGGGGCAATTCCATGATCTTAGACATGTTACATGGCCATATTCGGAGTTACCATTGTGAAGCTACACATAGGTAGTGACCTATATGTAGTGCACGCGTGTAATGGTGTCCCCGCACTCACAAAGTCCGGGGACTTGGCCCTGAACAATGTGGGGGCACCTTGGCTAGTGCCAGGGTGCCCACACACTAAGTAACTTAGCACCCAACCTTTACCAGGTAAAGGTTAGACATATAGGTGACTTATAAGTTACTTAAGTGCAGTGTAAAATGGCTGTGAAATAACGTGGACGTTATTTCACTCAGGCTGCAGTGGCAGGCCTGTGTAAGAATTGTCAGAGCTCCCTATGGGTGGCAAAAGAAATGCTGCAGCCCATAGGGATCTCCTGGAACCCCAATACCCAGGTACCTCAGTACCATATACTAGGGAATTATAAGGGTGTTCCAGTATGCCAATGTAAATTGGTAAAATTGGTCACTAGCCTGTTAGTGACAATTTGTAAAGAGAGAGCATAACCACTGAGGTTCTGGCTAGCAGAGCCTCAGTGAGACAGTTAGGCATCACACAGGGAACACATACCTATAGGTCACAAACTTATGAGCACTGGGGTCCTGACTAGCAGGGTCCCAGTGACACATAACAAACATACTGAAAACATAGGGTTTTCACTATGAGCACTGGGCCCTGGCTAGCAGGATACCAGTGAGACAGTGAAAACACCCTGACATACACTCACAAACAGGCCAAAAGTGGGGGTAACAAGGCTAGAAAGAGGCTACTTTCTCACAGGTGAAAGCTAGACAAACAAAACATTCATCAATTCAGTGAGGCCATCACATTTGTTTTAGTAGGAAGATGACAGTTAATTTACCAAAAGCAAATAGTGCTTCAGGCCCCACACTCCCAAGTTATCTGATCAATTTGTTACCTCTGACATGAAAAATGTAAAAGAGGGAGGACGCTAACATTTAAAAAATAGTTATTATGTGTTAAGAAATGAAACTTTACACAAATGGATGGTGCATCTGGATTCTTATCGCATTGTCTGGCTTGGTGGCAGGGCTGAACCACAAATCTGGAGCATTATGCAGAAATCTTCTTTCAAATGAGATGTAATGTGGCATGCAAAAATAAAATATTAATATTGAGAGTCAGGGTAAGCGTGATGATGTCTGGAGAGCAAGAAGGCATAGGATGGTAAAGTGGTGTGGTGTGTGCCATTATCCATGAAGTGAGAAGAACCAGTCTCATACCATAGTGCTGTCTGGTTAGCAAGTTGAACAGTGTGCGTAACAAGGTCCACTACTTATAATAATTTGAAGGTGGTAGATAGATTGTAAATGAACATGTAAACATTTGTGTAGTTTCAACTTGGTGTGTCTAGGGAAAATAAGTTTTCCTAACTATAACTAAGCTTTCACCTTTTTTAATTGAATTTAAATGTTTTTAATTAATAAAAATGTGTTTCAAATTGTAGAGTTTAGTGTCACAATTGGAGAGTTGTATGTGTACAGTGGAGGAGTGTGTTGTAAAATCTATTGTCATAGGCTGGAGTATTGTACATTGGACTTGATTTGAGTAGGTTAGAGTGTATTAGTGTATCATCAAGTGTAGTAAAGTATACATCATAGTATCATGGTGTCTCATATACTGGAGTCAAGTATTGTAGATTCAAGCACCAATTTGTACAGTGCAATGGTTTGTCAAACAGTAGAGTAGCGGGTTAGAGAGCATCATAGAGTGGATTTGAGTGTTTTAGATCAGGGTAGGGTGAAATAGAGTGCCAGAGAGTTGAATATCATCAAATGGAATGTCGTAGAGATTAGTGGAGGAGAATATCATAGAGTTGAGTTCAATTACATAAAGTGGAGAGGCATATCAATGAGAGAATTTGAGAGACATGTCATTGAGTGTTATACAGTGTAGTACAGTGGCATAGGGTGGATGAGCATACAGCAGAGAAGAGTGGCATAGAGAGTAGCAAAGTATTGTAGAGTGGACTTGCATACAGTGGAGTAGAATGTCTGACAGTGGAGCGGCATAGTACGGAGTATAGTAAAGTAGGCGTAGAGTGGGATAAAGTGTAGTAGAGTGGAGTATAGTAGAGTGGAGTACACTGGAGTGGGGTAGTGTAGAGTGGAGTAAAGTGTGGTACAGTGGATTGGCATGCAGTGTCATAGAGTACAATGGCATTGAGTAGCATGGAGAGGAGTGGAGTACACTGGAGTAGTGGATTGGAGTAGAGTGGAGTACACTGGGGTAGTGGATTTGAGTAGAGTACGGTGCCAGAGTAGAGTGGAGGAAATTGATGTGCAGTGGCATGAAAAGAGTTGCATACAGTGTTGTATAGTGGACTAAAATATCATACAGTAGAGCGGAGTAGAGTGTTTTGCAGTGGCATAAAGTACAGTACAGTACTGTGCTGTACAATGGAGTGAAGGGGTAGTGACAGGAGTAATGTGTTGAAGGGTGGCATACAGTGTAGCAAAGTGTTGTAGAGTACAGTAGTGTGTGAACCAGTGAAGCTGCATAGAATGGATTGTTGTATAATAGTGTAAAGTGAGGTAAAGTCTTGTACAGTGGAGTAGTGTCATGTGACATGGTGTAATGTAGTGTGGAGTAAAGTACAACAGAGTGAATTGGTGTATCATAGAGTAGAGTTGCATGGAGTGAAGTGTACTGACATAGTGTAGATTGTAAACTGTTATAAATTGTAATGGGGTCTTGTACAGTACAGTGGAGTGCTGTGTTACAAAGAAAAGTATTGTATAGTGGAATATAGGGCCAGATGTAGGTAGCTTGCAAATTGTGACTTGCAATTTGCGAGTCCGTGCGATTCGCAAATTGCAAGTTGCAATTTGCTATGCAGAAAGGTGTCTCATACACATTCTGCAACTCGCAATGGGGTCGCAAAGACCCACCTCATTAATATTAATGAGGTGGGTCACAGTTTGCGACCCCATTGCGAGTTTGGGCACTCATGGGCATGGTGGCCTGCTGGAGTCAGCAGACCACCATGTCCGTGACTGCTTTTTAATAAAGCAGTTTTTTTTTCCCATCTGCAGCCCGTTTTCCTTAAAGGAAAACGAGCTGCACTTGGAAAAAAAAACGAAACCTTTAGTTTATTTTTTTTTCAGGGCAGGCAGTGGTCCATTGGACCACTGCCTGCCCTGAAAAAATATTATTTTTTCCCTTCACAAAGGGGAAGGGGTCCCATGGGGACCCCTTCCCATTTGCGACTGGGTTACCATCCACTTCAAGTGGATGGTACCTGCGATTTCATTTGCGACCGCGAAAATTGCATTGCATTGCGAGTCGCAAATAGGAAGGGAACACCCCTTCCTATTTACGAGTCGGAAATGCATTTTGCGAGTCGGATCCGACTCGCAAAATGCATTTCTGCATACCGGTAAGGCTTTTGCGCCTCGCAAACGGCGTTTTTCACCGTTTGCGACTGGCAAACGCCTTTTTACATCTGGCCCATAGTGTTGTACATTTGAGTGCATGGGCACTGAGTGTGGTATATATTTGGACAGTGGAGTGTATGGGGATAGAGTGGAGTAGAATGGCATAGAGTGTCATGAAGTGTGGTAGTCTGTTAAACAGTGGAGTTATATAGAGTGGAGGAGAAAGAATGACCATGAAGTTGAATAGCATACATTAGAGTGGTGTAGAGTAGAGTGGCATAGACTGGAATAGCATATAGTGGAGTAGCGTACAGTGCAGTGGTGTACAGTGGAGTGGACTCCAGTGGCATGCACTGGAATGGGGTAGAGTGTAATAGCATACAGTGGAGTGGTATACAGGTTAGTGATGTCCAATGAAATAGCGTACAATGGAGTGAGGTAGAATGGGGTGGCATAGACTAGAGTAGAATAGAGTAGAGTAATGTACAGTGGAGACACAGACATTGAAATAACATACAGTGGAGTGGCATACAGTGGAAAAGCACATTCTAGAGTAGCATATAGCAGAGTGGCAAAAAGTGAAGTGGCATACATTGAAGAGGCGCAGAGTAGAGTTGGATACAGTATAACAGCATAGAGTGGACTAGCGCAGAGTGGAGTTTTGTACCATGTTATAGCTTTGCATACAGTGTAATAGAGAAGAGTGAAGTGGTGTGGAGAGGACTCTCGTACAGTGGTGAAGTGTAGAATGGAGTGGCATAGAGTGGAATACCATACAATGGAGCAGCTACAGATTTTGTGAGGTTCGGATATATGTGAAATGTAGCAGCAATGTAGTTTATGGTGTGCAGAATAGGACAAAAGAGCGAATTGCACTGCCTTGCATTTCTCCAGATGTACCAATCAATACAGGGTCACACATGGTGGTGGATAGACCTGACAACTTTAGGCGGTCTTCTACCCAATTTTTTGGCCCTCGTGTTTACTGGCTTTAGGAACCTTCAAACGTTTCCACTGTCGTATTTATACTCCCGGCAAAAATGACGCCCGGGAGTGGGCGGGCCAAAAAACCCCGCATTTGCGCCGGATTTTAGCGCCTGGGTCAGGGCAGGCGTTAAGGGACCTGTGGGCTCAAAATGAGCCCACAGCTGCCCTCCCATGCCCCCAGGGACCCCCCCTGCCACCCTTGCCCACCCCAGGAGGACACCCAAGGATGGAGCGACCCACCCCAGGGACATTCAGGTAAGTTCAGGTAAGTATAATTTTATTTTTTTTTAATATTTTTTTTTGGCATAGGGGTGCCTGATTTGTGCCCCCCTACATGCCTCAATGCCCAATGACCATGCCCAGGGGACATAAGTCCCCTGGGCATGGCCATTGGGCAAGGGGGCATGACTCCTGTCTTTACTAAGACAGGAGTCATGTAAATGGCGTCTGGGCGTCGTTAAAAATGGCGCAAATCGGGTGGAGGCTATTTTTTGCGTCAACCTGACTTGCACCATTTTTAAGACGCCCTAGCGCCATTTTTCCCAACGCCGGCGCTGCCTGGTGTACGTGGTTTTTTTCCACGCACACCCGGCAGCGCCGGTCTGCTTGCGCCGGCTAACGCCATTCAATAAATACGGCGCCCGCATGGCGCTTCTGAATGGCGTTAGCCGGCGCAAAACTTTTTGACGCTAAACTGCGTTAGCGCAGTTTAGCGTCAAAAAGTATAAATACGGGCCTTAGTCCCTAGAAAAAGTGCACTAGATGTGCCCAGAGACTGTAAATTAAGGGCCACATTTATGACCTGGTTTGTGTTGTGTTTGCAACATGTAACAAGGTACATGACACAAATCATAAGTGAGATTTATAAAGCCACACAAGCCACCTTGCATGGCCCTTAGTGGCATTATAAATCTTGAGGAATGCAACGCAGAGAAAAACGCTGCATTGTATTACTCTGAGCTAGGGAGGCATATCCATGGGTGTTCCTTGGGTGTTCCCACACAACATCCATGTATTTTGAAGCACTCCCAGATTTACCAGAAGTGGTAGACCTGGGAATGTGCCAAAAAACGACACCTCCCCAGGTGAGGTGTACTGAGGAGAAATATATTTATTTTGCTTTGTTCTTTCCTCTTTCAATGTATGCTGTATTCTGCAGCACACACGGAAAGAGGAAAAAGCCCCTAAGGATTATTTTCTTGCAGGAAGGTACCCCTTCCTGCACAAAAACAATCCTGCATTCAACGCAGGTACCCTTCCACCATGCTGCAATGGTGCCTGCCTTGGTGCTGGGCAGCCCATTATGCACCAGCATAGAGGAAAGGGCAGGAATGTGATGTATTGCTTTAAAAACAGCAAACTCCTGTCCTTTGCCTGTGATGTAGAGCAGCAAGGTGATTTGTAGTACTGAGTAACAATTTAATAAATATACCCCTAAATGCTACATGTTGATAGGCATTGCTGATGGTGCCAACAACTTAAGTAGCCCTTTAACCGTCTCTCAGGTCTTCCTTTGCTTATCCTGTGTGTACAGTTTTGCACTGCTGTGTGGACTTGGTAAAATACCTCTTTAGCCAGGCTGGAACCTTTCCTTTTTATACACATAAGTCATGCCTAAGTTAGGCCCTGGACAGGTAGAGGTCAGGATGCATGTATTTAAAAAGTAGGATATGGACTTTTAAGTTCTACATGTCCTGGTAGTGAAAAACTCTCAAACTCATTTTTTACTACTGCAAGTCCTATATCTCCCATGTGTTAACATTGGGATAACCTTATTACACTTTGTAAGCTTAATTCACAATCCGAAAAAGATAGGTTTTAGAGTTTGGGGTCTCTGGAATCACAAGTTTTGGTGAATCAGATTTTTAATTGAAATTCTGAAATTCACACTTTTAGAAAGTTTGTAAAACAAAAGGGGTTCCAGGCGAAACTATGTATACAAACATTCACATCGTTCAATACTGGTGAACATAAAAATCCAACTGAAATCATATCAGAACAATCTGCAAAGAAACAATCAGGTCAAAGAAATCAACAAGAAAAAATGAATCGATAGCATATCGTTATAAATGCAAACACATGTCTATTGATGTACAAATAATATAAATATTTTCACATTCTTATAGACAAGTAGCCATCTTTTCGACAGACTAGCCAACATGTACAGTAATATAATGGAATGTAGCATTGGCACTCCTTCACTTAAAATCCCTAAATATGCAATCAAAGGAGCTGACGAAGTGCAAAGTCCTCAAAGTCTGAAATTTTATCTCCCAATATGGGACATACTCTAGGCTGTGGGAAAGTCACTGTGGCTATGCAACTGTGGCACTGTTGTGCCCACTCCCCGTAGAGCATCAGATCCAGTCATGTTGCCAATATGAGCCTCTAGTGGCAAGACTAGCCCTGTATGCCCCAGTCATTGCCTGGATTAGGAATGGGTACTGAGGTAAATCCCAGAACTAGTCCATATGTGCATTTTGCATCATTATCAATAAGTTTATTTGACTCATGACAGGTCCCTCAGCTCTGTTGTCATCTTCACATAAGTCATATTTGACCTGTACAGGTGTATGGGACAAATGACAAGCTCAGAGTGCAGACAGAAATTGAACAAAACATACCTTTGTATATTGGATGCAATCTCTGTAGGTTTACCACATATGGTCAAAGTGTCTTCTATGGTACACACACATACCATAGAAACTCACCCTGAAGTGGCATATATCTGCATTTGACACACATATAGACAGGGGAGACACTTTTCGCACCCACTGTGCCACCCCTTTCATTGTCGCCCAAGTGTAAGGGTGACATCTTTACTATAGATGGTGCCAATAGGGACTGTATGCATTGAGATAATGTTGCAGAGTGTAAATCTGTTGGTCCAGTCAGGCCTGGAGAGTTTACATTTCAGAAGCCACATTGGTGTGTAGTGTTTCATTGTGGCTCCGATCACAGTACATGTTGAAGGAACCTGGGCTACCTGATGTGAGTAGGCTTTCTTAGTCATTGTAGGCCATGAGCAGGGTAGTGGGTTAGTCTGCAGATAACTCCAAACTTGTGTAGTCATGCCCCTCAACTAATTGGCTTGTGTGCTCTACACTTGTGGTTTGTTGATAAATTGCCTGTTTTGTGCTTGGTGCTTCTGCCATGTGTGTGACACAACCATTTTGGCAAAGACTTGTGTCTGTAATCTTTTGATTTGTGTCTTGCAGCCATACAGTCAATGCCCATCAGAAGAAGAGTATTTGGAGAACCATCACACAAAAGGTTTAAAACCTGGGTGTCCATAGCTGTCGGAACGCCCACTGTGAGAAGAGATGGAAGGACCTGAGACCCTAGGCCTGGAAGATCGCAGAGGTCCAGCTGAGGCTCTCATCCCTAAGAGGGTGGGGTGCACATTGGAGCAAGACCTCCCCAATAGCCCGCATTCTGGTGGTGGCCTACCCAGTGCATGATGGGCATTTGAGGGGAGCAAAGCAGCCACAAGCAGGTGAGTACAGGTGATATACCTGCTTGTAACATAAGTTGATGTGATAGGTTCTGACATCTCCCCCAAAGATCTGGAATGGGTTATGTGTGACACACAAGATGAGTGATTGTTTGGGTAAGTATGTAATTTTTGTGCATACTTATGTATGTTGCCTATTAGCCCAGGCACCTAGGACACAACCGAGTACACTCCACAAATAAAATGGAGATTGCCCTCCAGGGACAACACATGGCTGTGTACATTGACCAATTAAGTAATGTTTGTTTTTGTAGTGGGTCTACATTCTATACAACAGACCACTACTTCTCAGTGTTACAGCCCACAGAAAAAGAAGTGATGGGTCACTGTCTTCAGCCATGTGTCTGGTCAAGTGAGTAAATTGACATCTTACCCCCAGAGGCCACTTGTCTTCAGTGTCTGCCATGTGAAGGTGGCCATCATACATGTGACAGAGCATACATTGGTCTCTGGGTGCAGCTACAGATCAATACATTCCCTTGGTAAGTGGGAAATGTCCATTGACATGATCTGTGTGGCAACATACCTTGTGCCTGCATGTTAACATATGCCCCTTTCTCTTTTGACAAAATGTGTACACTGATGTTTCATGCATGTTCTCCCTGTGTTCACTGGATAACTTTTGTATTCCCATATATATATATATATATATATATATATATATATATATATATATGTGCATGGCAACCTGTGTTTGGAATTGGACACATGTAATGGGGCTACATTTCATGTGGTGCAACAGACATGAGGTGTCACCATTGATTGTTGGCTCACACATAACCTCACCTGTCATTGCATGTCATTTGGCATGTACAACTGCAGTAGCAATGAGGGACATGACAGGTAGGATTAGAGCTTTCACATACAATGTGCATTTCTATGGCATTGATATGGCATTGTGTAGAAAAGTGCTCTGCAAACGTGAAATGGGGAAGGTTCATTACCTGACTGTTGGCATGCATCGTGGAGTGACTTGCAGTTATGTGGGACTCATATGTGGTTGTACAACCAGTCATCCATGGACAGCTGGGTTGGCAGGGCCAAAATGGAGACAGTGATGTAGCTTCCCACTGGGCAACTTGATGAGGGCCTCTTAGAAGTACTTGAGGATCACTGGGGTTCTCCAACATACAAAGGACTAATGGCTTCTACTGATGCAATCAGATTCCGTCATTATAAGGGGTGCCATACAGTAGAGGTGATTTCCCAGGGGCAAGCTGATTCATTGTATTATGGATTTTAGACACATATCACCCTGACAATTTAAATGTTTTTTCTACAGTGCACAATTCCATGCCTAATGTGTAGTATATCTGAGCAGTATTAGTACTACCTCCATTACTCCATTTACACATGGTGAAGTGTGTGTGGCTGATATGTTTCCAGCATGGCATGAGTATTTCCATGTCACCTTTTTCAGGCTACTGTAGAGCTGTCAGCTAAATGGCACGATTTTGAAGCATCATTTCTTATTGTTGTGTTATTGTGTATGTGACAAACAGATGTAGGCATGGCCTTGTGTGAGATCTGTGGGAATGAACTTTGCACTGGGCTACTATTGTATGACAACAGATAACTGAGGTATGCTCCCAGCCCCTAGACACACAAACGGCCACACTCACACATGCAACAAACACTACCCAAACACAAGCATGCATTCACCCTAGGCATCCACTCCCACAAACAAGACCACCACTCCCTCAACCTCCAAATCCCCAACCCTTCCTGATGACCCTACTGTTGGAGGCTGGCCTGGTTTGTAGTGGGTACCTATGGTACTAAGACCTTATACCAGGTTCAGTTATCTCTTATTAGAGAAATGTGGGCAGTGTCTAGAAGCCATGCTCTCTAGGGATAGCTATAGCTGAGCAGCCAAGGCTTATCTAGGAGACATGCAAAGCTCATGCAATACCACTGTAGTCACACAGTCACACATGAAAGAAAACACTCAGTGTTACAAAAATAAAGGTACTTTATTTTGGTGACACAAGTGCCAAAAATACCATAGAGACTATACTCCCATAGGAGGTAAGTAATACACAAAATCTATACACTAGTATGCAAAAACAGGTGTAAAACCAGTTAGAAAACAGTGCAAATAGTGAAAATGACAATAGTTAGAAATGGGCCTAGGAGGAACACAAACCATATACTAAGAAAGTGGAATGCGAATGTTGGTTTCCCACCCAGGCCAGTGTAGTGTATAGAGGAGCGTGAGTATTAGAAGACACACAGACGACTTCAGGGAGAACACGAGCCCCTGCTAACCTGGATGAAGGTGCAAAAGAAGAACCACCGGTGAAGAACAACAGTCAGTACTGCACCCAAGAAGACGGATCTGGGTTCCAGGTTTGGTGCAGATGATTTCCCATACCAGACAGATGATTTCAGTCTGGTTTGCGTCGCTGGAGGCTGTCAAGAAGCCTTGGTACACGCAAAGCTTGTGGTTAGCAGAAAATGGTGCTGCCCGGGACCAGGAGGGACCTTGTGGACTTTACCCAGGAGGGTGAGTCAGGGGGGTCCTCAGCAACTCAGAGAGCACACCGAAGACCAGGCAGCACACACAGGCGTCCGACAGCACGGGGACAAAAGAGATGTAAAGGGAGGCCCACGCAGCACTCCGACAAAGGATCCCACGCCACCAGAGAACCACTCAGGAAGCTGTACTTCATAGGATAGAGTGCTGGGGCCGCAGCTGCACAGTGCACGAAGAAATTTGTGGAAGCATGCCAACAAGCCTTGGCAACTGCAACACATGTGGTGCACGGGGGTGCTGTCTTCCGTGGGAAGGCTAGCTCTTACCTCCACCAAAGTTGGACAGTAGAATGTCAGGACCATTGGGACCACTTCAGTCTACCACCGATGATGCAGGATCCACGCAACTCATCAGGAGAGGGGACCCATGCCACCGGTCATCGATGCAGTGAGGTGCCTGCTGAGGCAGGGAGTGACTCCTTCACTCCAAGGGAGATTTCTTAGCTCTTCTGGTGCAGGCTGAAGACAGGCTGTCCTCTGAGGATGCACAACCAGGAAAGAGTTGCAGTTGCTGGCTGGAGCTGAAGATACAATGTTGCAGAAGTCGTCTTTGTTTCCTGGAGAAGGTGCGCAGGTGAAGTTAAGGATGCAGAGGAATCCTGCTGGAGTCTTGCAATCCGAATCTGAAGAACCACCCAAGAGAGAGACCCTAAATAGCCCTGAAAGGTGGACTGGTCAGCTAAACACGTAAGCGCCTATCAGGGGCGGGCTCTGACGTCACCTGCTGGCACTGACCACTCAGATGCTCCCAGAGTTCCCGGACAACTTGGAATCCAGGATTGCAAAACCCAGTGACCCTATGGAGGAGCTCTGAGCACCACCCCTGGGTTGGTGATGGACAGGGAAGTGGTCACTTCCCTTTCCTTTGTCCAGTTTAATGCCAGAGCATGGACTTGGGGTCCCTGAACCGGTGTAGACTGGATTATGCAAGGAGGGCACCAAATGTGCCCTTCAAAGCATTTCCAGGTGTTTGGGGAGGCCACCCCACCCAAGCCTGTAACACCTATTTCCAAAGGGAGAGGTTGTAACACCCATCTCTCAAATTAAATCCTTCGTTCTGCCTTCTTGGGTTTGTGCTGCTCAAGCAACAGGAGGGCAGAAACCTGTCTGAGAGGTGGCAGCAGCTGGGGCTGCCTGGAAATCCTCAGAAGGCTGTAATTGCAATACTGTGATGGGAGTCATACAATCAATGCTAGAAAAAGCCTTTGGGTATGATTCCAACATGTTTGATACCAAACATGCCTATGTTCGGAGTTACCATTAAGTAGCTAGACATAGGTAGTGACCTATGTCTTGTACACATGTAAAATAGCATCCTCGCACTCACGAAGTCTGGGAAAATGGCCCTGGAGGTTGTGGGGCACCTCTGGTAGTGCAAGGGTGCCCACACACACAGGTACTCTGCACCCTGCCCTCAGGGCTGGAGGGCCTGCTATAGGGGTGACTTATAAGTGACCTGGTGCAGTGTAAATGACATTGAAAGGGTGCATGCTCCTTTTCACTCAGGCTGCAATGGCAGTCCTGTAGAAGCCTTTGCATGGGCTCCCTATGGGTTTCAAAAGATATGCTGCAGCCCATAGGGATCCCCCGGAACCCCAAATCCCTTGGGTACCTAAGTACCATATACTAGGGACTTATAAGGGGGCACCATTATGCCAATTGTGGGTGAAATAATGGGTTACCAGTATGTAACAACCATGATTTCATGGAGAGAGCATAACTACTGGAGTCCTGATTAGCAGGATCCCAGTAGACACAGTCAAACACATTGACAAACAGGTCAAAAGTGGGGGTGAAGAAGCTAGAAAGAGGCTAATTTCCTACACCTACCTGTTTTCCAAAGGAGAGTTGTCTTTTTGACTTTGCCATTTCCCGTGTTCCCTTCACCCCTCTCCCTGGCCCAATAGGTCCTCACCCACATCCCAACCCATCCCTTCCACATCAAAGTCCTCCCCTGTGACACCTGCCCCCCTGCAAGCACCCATACCCCCTCAAAAAAGAAGCCAACCACTCTAAACCAAACGTCCCACCAAACCCACCCATCCCAAATCCGAACCACCCCACCCAAGCAGCATCCCTGAGGTGCCTGTCTGCCCACTTCATGCCCCTTCCTTTGGAGGTTCCTTGGCACTGATTGGAGTCCATATTGAGCTCAGTAATGTGCATGTGCTCATATGGACTTGCCAATGGCCTTTGACCCATGTCATTTTGAGCTACTAAACCCAAGTTGTTGTTTTGTTGGGGGCGCACATTTGTCCTGCCCTTCTTTTTCTGTTCCATTTTTGTTGTTCCTGAGTAACTTGTGTTGTATGCCTACAGCTGTGTGTGTTTCACCCTGATTGCTGATCCATTTGCTGTTGTTTGCAATATCTGACTTTGTGGGCAGTGCTGGTTTCACATAAGACAAGGGTAGATGTAACTTGAGTAACTTGTGTTGTACCCCTACAGTTGTGTGTGTTTCACCCTGATTTGCAATATCTGACTTTGTGGGCAGTGCTGGTGTCACCCAAGACAAGGGTAGATGTACACTGTAAGGTTATGGGTGTTATTTCAGTTGGGGTATCATTGCATTGTGTTATGTTTGCTATGATAAGTATTTCATCTTGTGTTGTCCAATTCAGCAGGTATGGTGTTAAACTTTTTCACCTGATATGGATTGTACATTCAAATCATGTGTGGAAGCTAGAGTTTTGTTGGTTCTCACCTTGAGGCTACCTTCCTTATCATTTGACTAATCATGTGTCCATTTTGATGAATGTACCTTTCAGATACTTCATATAGATGTATGGTCCATGCTGTTGCAGGTGTATTTGCTTCCTTGACTTGCACTTACACATTTGGCAGATAGGTATGTCACTTGGCTCTACTATTGTTTGTACCTCAGATACACAAGGGTCAGTTCCTGTGGAAAAGTTTTTAGGGCATGTTCAAAGTGACGTGTCCCGGGGCAGCATCCTTACAGGAGTGCTGCTGATGTCCCCGTCCTTTTGTGCAGGTATTGTTTGTATTGTGAATTTAGGATGTTTGTCTCACAATATATTGTGTAACCCATTGACCTTCCATTGTGTTGCAAAGTGTGTGATGTGTGTCTACATTACAGGGCTGTTTCATGGGAGGGGTGTTTGTGTTCCTTGACACATCCATACATATGTGTCTTCAATCTAAAGACAGTCCATGGCATGTGAGCAATGTGAGAGTGTCAGTTGAATTGGTAGATGTGATGTTGCTGTGGTGTTGCTGTTGTATGACACAATGTTCTGTACCCTTTACTGTCCCTGTGCCTAAGATGAGATGACATGTTATTGTGGAGTGTGGCGCTGAAGTGTTAGTGACCTGCCCAAAGGGGGCATTTGACAGCTGTGAATGTGTCATTCTTTGTGACTGTTTTGACCCGGGACACGTCAAGTGTACTTGGTGCCCGTAGTGTAAACCCCATATCATGTGATGACGGTATGACGATCTGTTGTTGAGCTTAATGAGACAGGTAGGCATGTGTTCTTACCTTTGGTTGTGTCCATGGTGGCATGGTTTTGGGTTCCAACGATGAGCAGCAGCAGCAGCAGGACGTGTGTGATGGGCTCCATGGCAGCACAGGACGTGTAACACTGCATGCAGGTGAGTGGCTTCCTTTATGCTCTCTATTTCTGACTTCTGGGACATGGTGGTTGGACCGCCATGGGCACATTGGTAGTAAGCAACATCATAATGTGTCCAGTGGAAACACTGGCTCCATTGGCCTGTCTAGCCTGCCTCAACACCCAGGTGGTCTGTGCTGCCTGGCAGTGCCGTCGGGGCTGCAGCAGTCTTTCCTTCATAGGACCACATTCAACGTAATACCGTGGTCTGACTACGAAGCCGATGGCGGTTGGACTGCTGCCGCTGCCATGTTGATCCACAGACTGCCTAACTCGTAATCAGACCCTATCTCCTCCATCAATATCTAAATCAGGCCCTGAGTTATGACATGTGACTACATTGTTTTCATAATATTACAAGGTGACGTACATAGACATAGAAACAATGATGATGGCCAGATGATGGGTATTTTAGGAAAAGAAGCAGGAAAGGAAGTGGTATTGAGGGGAAAGGAGGTGACTGCAGGGCGAAAGTTTAAAGCGAGGTGAATTATACATCTTTCTCAAGAAACTTGAAGGTTTTACCCTGGTTTGATGTAGGGAAATCAGAAAGTATATCTTCAGGGTAAGGAAATTTGATGAATATCATAGAAAAATGTACCCGAGATCAATTTTAATTCTTCGTTAAGGAATCGTTCAAGTGTGGTCCACGTTTTTGGAAACTCATTGATTAAATACAGTGCAGTGTAAATTTTGACATGGAGCTTGTGGTCTATATCTCATGTATACATTATTACATCACACCCCAGAAGTAATATTCTACAGATTGTTTTAATTTTAGGATATAGTAATAAAGATCCGAAGTAAAGGATTGCAAATATGTTTTAATTATTTACATTTAGTTTGTTTTGTGCATTTTCATCCATGCTATTTTTCACACATAGGCCCTTATTACCAGTTGTTGGGTGCTGGGATGGATTGTCACATGGAAAATTAGAATGAGCTTTAACTGTTACAGTGCTGTAAATCTCCACTACTGTGTAATTACATTTTACAACAAAGAAAAGGAGAATTGCATCATGAAACCGAGGGGCATACTTCTGAGAGCCTTGATTCACGTTTGCACCATGCAAAGTGGTACCTGCGTGGCTCAAGGCCCTAAGTCAGATTTACTAAGCCACACAAAGCCCCTTTGCGTGGCTTTGATTGGCTTCATAAATCCGGAGTAGTTCAACGCACCACAAATCGCTGCGTAGTGCTACTGTAGTATGCTACATTTATTCATGTATTCATTTAGGACCAGATGTAGGAAAAAAATAATTGTGAGTCGGAAATAGCGACTCCTTGCTAATCGCTTTTTTCGACTTGCAAAATGAGATGCATGAAAAAATCGCAATACCAAATTGCGATTCGGTGAGGAGTCGCACCGCAATTTGCGGCCTCACAATCTGCGAAATTGCTATTTGCGAGTTCGCAATTTGCGAGGTCGCAAATTGCACAAGGGTGGGGTCCTGAGTCGCAAATTGCGACTGGGTCGCAAATTGCATGCAGGTGCAAAACAAATAGTTGAAAACACACTTTCTAGTTCTGAGTGATGACATCAGAACCAGGAAGTACCCCCATGGAACAGGGAGGAGCTTACCCAGCACAAACAGCAGAGTCACACCCAGCTTAGAGGAGCTACTACAACCATGGCATCTCAGGACAAGGAGACACCCAGTGCTGGCAGGAAAAGGAAACTGAAGTTTTCTGAAAAGGAGCTGGAGGTCCTAACAGTGGAGTGCTGCCTGCACCATGATGTCTTGTTTGGAAAGGCAGAAATTAGTGTTCCTGACACCCAAAAGAAGAAAATCTGGCAGGACATCCTTACCATGATAAATGCCATTGGAGTCAGCCATCACACAACAGATGAGGTCCACAAAAGGTGGTATGACCTCTGGTCCAGGACCAAGGAAAGGGTGGCCGAGCGTATAAGGGAGATGTATGGCACTGGAGGAGGACCATCTACAGTACCACCCCCTACAGCCATAGAGACCATGGTGGAGACCACTCTGGAGCCAGAGGCAGTAATCGGATTTGGAGACCTTGACAGTTCTGCTCCGGGAACATCCAAAAGTAAGTACCAAAATTCACTTATTTACACCGCTCAATGCACCATGCACACAACAACAGTACACATAAGCATGCATCCTCCAGATTTGCTCCATGCCTATGCTGCAACCTATAGAACAGTGCATTATTGGCAATGTAGTACAGTAATCACATTTTTGAGAAATATTTATTTTGAGACATCAAACATATGTGAGGCACTGACAGTGTATCCCCTGTGTCCCACAGGTCTCCCACAAGGACCCCCCAACAACCCTACTGTGCAGGGAGATGAACCAGCCACAAACACAGCTGACGAGGCAGCAACTGAAACTGCTGGGGAGTGCATGACTACACCACCCGTCCAACATGCACTAGAGAACATGGATGAGACTGATCTTGGTCTTGAGGCAGGCAACCTGACACCGGGGCCACTGATGAGGGAGAGTCAGCCACATAGGTCAGCTGGGTCTGTGCGGAGACGGCAACGCCCAATGCAGTCAGCGAGTGAGGAGGATGTCACAGACGAATTTTTTTTAGGAATGGAGGCATCCTTACTACAAAGTCACTGGCTGCAAAACAGACACATGCGGGTGATGAATAGGAACCTAAACAGACTAAAGCGGACACTCTCCCAGGGTTCTGCCATTGTGGACAACCAATTTGCTGCCATGAACACAAACATGGCAAACCTTACAAGCTCCATAAACGACTTGGTCAGGGAAATGGTGGTAGATAAAGCACATGCAAGGCGCAGAGAGTGCAACACTGCTGTCCGTTTGGACTGACTGAGTGTATCAATTGGGCACCTTGCAACCACAAGAACCTGCCTGTCAAGGCGCACAGTGAAGCTGCAGGTGAAACTTTGCCATTTTGCTGGTGATATGGCAAGAGGACTAGGGCGCATCAGCCATGCAGTGGACCTGATAGAGACCAGCCAGGCAGCAAGGGGCATTGGCGATACCCCTCAGGATAGCGAGGAGATCTCCAGTATCAGCAGTGTATCTTTAACTTAATGTGTCAGACATTACTTTTTGCTTTCTTCGTGCAGTTGAGTTGACAATATTTTCTGTATTATATTCCTGAGATTAAAGGGATAATTTGTTTTACTACACAACTGGGCTATGAGTGTGTAATAGGTTCTTTATCTCTGGTGGGAGAGATATTGGAATAATTTGATGGGCGCCGGTTTTGAGGGTATAAGTGCTTTATTTAAATTCAATTAAGGTTTGAATGTTTGTCTTTTCCCTATGTTCACAGGATAACTTCCTGTTAGGGCCGTTCACTCCTTGTGCGCGCTTTCCAGCTTCTTGTCACGGTTTTCCTGGGATACGATCTGGATTTGGAAGAGGTTGGTCTTGCCGTTATGGATATCGCCCAGATTCCCAAAATAAAAAGGAGAAGGGAAAACAGGTAAGTGGGGATGCACAGTAAGAACTATATATGGTTAATAGGGGACGTGAGGATGGTATATGTGCGGGAGGTGCTGGGATACATTTCTACTTCAATTGTGAGCGTCACCTTCCCGTGAGGTATATTTTCTTTCTCCTGCTCCGTATTCTCTTTCTTTCTCTCTCTTATCTCTTTAGGGGGCTTCCCGTGAGGTTAGGGAAGGATAGGGTTAAAGAGGGTTCGTTGTTTTACAAGGTTTCTCCTTCCTGACAGGACCTCCCCGCTATACTTCCCGTATTCTTTCCTATCCCCTTTTCTCCCCTCAACCACTTTGAGAGGAATCCCCAGTCTCGGTACGCACATACCTGTGGGGGCCACGCCCCTGCGGGGATGCGGCCGGCTGCTCTGCGGTCTCCCGACTTTACTTCGGTGGGGGCGGGAGGCGCCCTCTGCTCTCTCTCTTCCACCCGCGTTGTGGCCCTCGCGTTGGGTGTAATGTCCTCCGTCCTCGTTTCCTCGGTTCCGTCTTCTCGGCCTCTCGCCGCGCTGGTTTCTCCGCCCCTTTCTGTCTTCCTCCCGTCGTTTGTTTCCTGGCAACCGAAGACGCCTTCGGCGTCTGACGTCACGCGTCCGGGGCTCTCCTGAGTGCCCCGGGGGTATTCCCTTACGGCGCCTGCGGCCGTGCTTGGTCTGGCGTCGATGGACGTCCGGCTACAGTGTGTCTTACATTAGTGAGTGTTGTCACGTTTGCCACGTACCTGCCAAAGTCGTAGGTTGCAATGTGGTTCCGTCTGTCTGCCGTCCATTACGATGCTTCCATCCCCAGGCTGTCGGTGTGGTAGCTCTTGCTCCTCATCCTCCGAATCTGTGTCGTCGAGGGTGAGATATAGCCCACGTCTGGTGGCAATGTTGTGGAGGATGGCACAAGTTGCAACGATCTTGCATGCAGTTTCTGGGGCATACTGGAGTGCCCCTCCACTTTTGTGCAGGCATCGGAAACGTGACTTCAACAAGCCAAACGTCCTCTCAGTGACAACTCTGGTCCCCCAATGTCCTATGTTGTATCGCTTCTCATTCTGATTGCCAGGTGTTGGGTATGGGGTGAGTATCCATGGTCTCAGGGCATATGCACTGTCACCTGTGTGACAAAAGAGGCAAAATTAGCAGAGCATCACAGGGTCATGCACTGATATGTATTTAAGGCATCAGAGTGTACTCGACAGTACCTAATAAATATCCTTCGCCAAACTCCCCACATTCTAGGTGTTGGTGTATCCCACTGTGCCTGAATATGTATGCATCATGTGTACTCCCTGGATGTTTAGCCACAATGTCAGTACTGACATTATGGGCATCACATACCACCTGGATGTTTAGTGAGTGGGTACATTTCATATTGCGGAACACATATTCCAGATTTGCTGGTGGGCAAATTGGTATATGTGTCCCGTCCACACACCCTATTACATGGGGGAAGTTGGCAATCCTGTAGAAGTCCAACTTGGTGCTGTTAATTTCATCCTCATTTCTAGGGAGGTCTGTATATCTGGACATGTATGCGAGTATGGCATCTAGGAAACGTCTGAAGAATCATGAGAGGGCACTTTGGGATACCCCATCTGCCACTGCAATCACCCCCTGATAGCTACCCGAGGCCAAGAGGTGAGCAGAGCACTTGCACATGTGTGGGGATGGAGCAGCCGTGCATTGTCTGGTGTTCAAGCTGAGGTTTCAGCAGTTCAATGAGCTCTAGGATAACTGTTTGTTGAAATAGTGTCTGCCTGGTTCGGTATATCCTCTCCTCTCTCTGCCTCCTCCTCCTCTGCTTAGCAGCCTGGACTCTCCTCCTCCATGCAATCATGTATAGTGCAGCCATTTTGAGAAAGCCAGATGCCTTCTGGGTCTCCTTTTATACTTTGGTTCTGGTTGCGACATGTTCGGTATCAGTGCTAATCTGGGTGTGCAAAGCAAGCTTTTTGTGACTAGTCGCAATTTGGGACTGCCTTGTGCATTCGGGTTGCGACTTGCAAATTGCGACTTTGTAATTGCAAGTCGCAAATTCAGGTCACAATTTTTGCGAATCGGTAATGGGTTGCATCGCTATTTGGAACTCCGAAATGGCATTGGTACATACCATTTCGCTTTTTGCGAGGTCGCAAATAGTGCTGTGACCCATTTGCGAATCACAAACGTTTTGTACATCTGGCCCTTAGTGTTTACACTTTTTATTTACTTCTATTTATTGCACTTATATTAATGCTACTTTCTTATACATTCAATATGTTACTCTTTTTACCTATGTGCCCTTGGAAGCTGAAGGTAGGTTCCAGAATTTAGAGGTAATGACTGTAGCCTGTGGATCACGAGCCGCCCAGATGCCCTAAGGTTGTGGGTCTATATTATCAATAAATCTACTTCTTGTCTTCAACTGGACTACTTGTCATTTGGTATTCATCTACCTCTGACCGTACTTACTACACTGATGCCAGGAGTGCGCTACTTTAGTTCACAGACCCACAAACTGGAACATTTTGGATTATGTCTTCTTCAAAAGTCAGTGGGGGTCATTCCAACCCTGGCGGTCGGTGTTAAAGCGGCGGCCAACCCGCCAACAGGCAGGCGGCCAAAAAAATGGAATTCTGACCCTGGCGGGAACCGCCAACACAGACCGCCACTTTAACACTCCGACCGCCACGGCGGGACAAACAAACAGCGCGGCGGTCACCGCCAACAGACAGGCGGGAGACAATGTACCGCCCACCCTATCACAACTCACCAATCCGCCACCTTTTCCGGGGTGGGAGCCCCGCCGATAAAAACACGGCGGAAACAGACTACGAACGGGAAAACGCTCACCCTACACACTCCACGAGGAATCTGGACAGCATGGAACCAGAACTACACATCCTACCAGCAATTGTCTACCTGCTCCTCTACCAGGAGCAAGAACGCTGGCGCAGAAGACAACGGTGAGTACTGCACCTACGACACAGGGGAGGGGGGAGGAGAAAAGAATACGGGCACACACATAAGCGACACCCCCCCCCCACCCAACTACCTACACACCAATGCAGAGCAACAACTCAGAGTGACACCCCCCAAACCCCCCAGAAGAAAGCAAAGACAAAATAATATGTTATTGGAATTCAAATATATTGTAAGGCTAAGTAAATAAGTAAGTCGAACATCCCATAACAATATACAGTACACATATGTAAATTGTCCCGTCAAAATTGGCTTTCTGTCATTGTACGTGGGCCAATGGTCCTCAACACATGGGCAAAGCCCACACATGAGACCCGAATCCATTGGAGAGAACACTGCAGGGGCATCAGATAGGAAGTCTACAGGCACCTCAGGGGGAAGGGAAGGGGGGGCACCTCAGCCACATGAGTCCACGACGCTAGATCCACGAGGGGCCTCCATGGCCACTGTTCAATCCTGGGGAGTGCAAAGCCACAGTCTCAGACAGTAGGTCGCTTGCCCACTGTGCCATCCTGGGGAGTGCAAAGCCACAGTCTCACAAGTCCCTACAGTGGGGGGCTTGCCCACTGTGCCATCCTGGGGAGTGCAAAGCCACAGTCTCTCAAGTGGATGACAGACTCCAGCGGTACTGGAGGAGTCTTGGTGCCCAGAGTGTATCGTGCAGCCCGGGCCTGCCCCTTCTGCCAATGTGTCAGAGGTGCTTGAGTTGAAGGGCCCAGTGGAGCAGTGCTTGAGAGGAAGGGCCCAGCGGAGCGGTGCAGAGACGGCGGTGCCCAGCGGAGCGGTGCTTGAGTTGAAGGGCCCAGCGGAGCGGTGCTTGAGAGGAAGGGCCCAGCGGAGCGGCGCTTGAGAGGAAGGGCCCAGCGGAGCAGTGCTTGAGAGGAAGGGCCCAGCGGAGCGGTGCTTGAGAGGAAGGGCCCAGCGGAGCGGTGCAGAGACGGCGGTGCCCAGCAGAGCGGTGCTTGAGAGGAAGGGCCCAGCGGAGCGGTGCTTGAGAGGAAGGGCCCAGCGGAGTGGTGCAGAGACGGCGGTGCCCAGCGGAGCGGTGCTTGAGAGGAAGGGCGGAGCGGTGCTGGAGTTGAAGGGCCCAGCGGAGCGGTGTTTGAGTTGAAGGGCCCAGCGGAGCGGTGCTTGAGAGGAAGGGCCCAGCGGAGCGCTGCTTGAGAAGAAGGGCCAAGCGGAGCGGTGCTTGAGAGGAAGGGCCCAGCGGAGCGATGCTTGAGAGGAAGGGCCCAGCGGAGCGGTGCAGAGACGGCGGTGCCCAGCGGAGCGGTGCTTGAGAGCAAGGGCCCAGCGGAGCGGTGCTTGAGTTGAAGGACCCAGCGGAGCGGTGCTTGAGTTGAAGGGCCCAGCGGAGCGGTGCTTGAGAGGAAGGGCCCAGCGGAGCGGTGCTTGAGAGGAAGGGCCCAGCGGAGCGGTGCTTGAGAGGAAGGGCCCAGCGGAGCGGTGCCTGTCTTCAAGGGCCCTGTTCAGCGGTGCTTGTCTTGAAGGGCCCTGTTCAGCGGTTCTTGAGACGGCGGTGCCCTGTTCAGCGGTGCTTGTCTTGAAGGGCCCTGTTCAGCGGTGCCTGTCTTGAAGGGCCCTGTTCAGCAGTTCTTGAGACTGCGGTGCCCTGTTCAGCGGTGCTTGTCTTGAAGGGCCCTGTTCAGCGGTGCCTGTCTTGAAGGGCCCTGTTCAGCGGTTCTTGGTACGGCGGTGCCCTCTTCAGCGGTGCTTGTCTTGAAGGGCCCTGTTCAGCGGTGCCTGTCTTGAAGGGCCCTGTTCAGCGGTTCTTGAGACGGCGGTGCCCTGTTAAGCGGTGCTTGTCTTGAAGGGCCCTGTTCAGCGGTTCTTCACATGTGTCTCCAGGGCACCAGATCCGGCCAATATATGGTGTTCACTCGCCATCCGACTTCTCGCTTGCAGGGCCCTCCTGTGCTGGTGTCCCGTGCCCGTGGGTGTACTCCTTCACCCCCGGAATGGGGCAGGTGGGGCCCTCCTGGGCAGCTCGCCTGCTGCCGGACTTGTCGGCCGTGCTGCCCTTGCCATCCTTGCCTGATCCTCTGTGGCCCTTGCCTCCCTTTGGAGATGTGCCAGGTGGCACCCCACTTCCTGACGGTGCCAGGGTGGTGCCTGTAGAGGCTGCCGTCTCTGTCCTCTCACGCCGGCCCTTGCCTTTTTTGGATTTTTTCCCAGGGGGTGGGCTGGCTGGCCCTTTGCTGCTGGCCGATGTAGCTGCCCTCGAAGGTGGTGGGCTCCAATATTCCTGGACTATGGTCCTTGTAGGTCCAGGGGTTGTGGTGGCTGAGGTGCTGATTGGACTATTACGAGATGGAGGGGGTGGGTCAGGTGATGGAAAGAGGTTAATTTTGGAGAGGAAAAACTTTTTAGGAGCAATGGGAAGGGTAGGTGCAGTGGGTATGGGAGTGGAGGAAGAGGATGTGGTTGTAGGAGAGTCAAGTGTGCTGTCTTTGGGTGCAGGTGCTTGTGACGGAGGCTGTCGTGAGGTGGATGGCTGCTGGGTGGGTGGCTGCCTGCGTTTGTGTGGTTTGGAAGAGGGGGTGACAGACACACTGGGAGAGGACACAGGGGACGTGTAAATGGCAGTGGGGGTGGTGACTGCATGTGTCCGGAGTGTTCTGGTGGGTGTGCTGGTGATGGACGTAGTGGCTGATGAAGTGGTGCATGCAAGTGTGAGTGGAGACGTCACAGGGAGGGAGGAGGGAGACGAGGAGGAGGGGGACACAGAGGAGGCAGTGGCTGTTGGCATGTCTGCATGTGGATGTTGCTTGTGTAAATGCTTGTGGGATGTGTGGTGCTTATGTTTGGATGAGCTGACCTTGGGTGTTGAGGTGTGTGCAGGCTGGTCTGTAGGTGTGTCTGGGATAGGCATAGGAACAGGGGAGTGGGACTGGGTGGAGGGAGTTAGAGGAGGGAGGCAGGCGACAGGGACAATGGCTGCCGTCAGTGCTGAGGCCAGAGCGTTGAACGATCGCTGATGGGCAGCCTGACCCGAATGAATGCCCTCCAGGTATGCATTGCTCCGATGCACCTCCCTTTCCACCCCCTGGATGGCATTCAAAAGGGTAGACTGCCCAACAATGAGCGTCCGGAGGAGGTCAATGACCTCCTCACTGAGGGCAGCAGGGGTAAATGGGGCAGGGACTGAGGTGCCTGGGGCGAAGGAGATGTCCTCTTTGGTGTGCGAGCGGGCACGGGGCGAACGCTGAGGGGCTGCTTGGAGGGCAGAGCTGGTGCGCTGGGTGGCGGCTGTACCTGTTGTTGCAGTGGGCACGGATGTTGCCGCCACCACAAGGGAGCTCCCTTCCGAGGACGTGTCGGTGTCGCTGATGTCTCCACGTGTCCCCGTTGTGGAGCCCCCCTCGCCCTCCGTCTCACTGGTGAAATCAAAGTCCGTTGCATGGCCCTCCGGGGCCATGTGAGATGCAGCTCCCTCGTGCTCCAATGCCACTTCTCCTCCGCCAGACGATGCTAATACACACATGAACAGAAAGAGCAGACAAAAAAAGGGGGGGAGAAATAAAGACATGTTGAGTGCATGCATTGGCAACACAGTTGGCGGAGAGGACAGACACAGAAGCCCCCTGCACTATGCCGCGCACTTGGGGTACACTACTCAATCAGTGAGACTTGGCATACAAGCCAATGGACGACATCTGCACACATAGGTGACACAAGGCCATGGATATCTTTACTTGGCACCCTACAGAGGTGGAGGGCGGGGGCACAGGGCCATGCCTTACGGAGGGGACTAGCCTACAGAAATCGCCCTGGCCTAGGAATACCCGCATCCCTCCTCCCCCACCCAGACACCTCCACTGCACGCTAAGATAGCAGAATGTGCTTGTACTCACCCCCTTGTGTCTGCTGTGATGTCCTCACGCGCCCATCCAAATCTGGGTAGGCCACCGCCAGGATCCGAGACATCAGGGGGGTCAATTGACAAGTGGCACCCCGCCTACGTTGGGAGGCAATCCCCAGCAGAGCCTCCGCGGTCTTTCTGCTCCCACGGCAGATGTCCTCCCACCTCTTGCGGCAGTGGGTGCCCCGTCTGTTGTGGACCCCCAGGGTCCGGACGTCCTTGGCGATGGCACGCCAAATGACGACTTTCTGATGGGCGCTAACCTATGTGACACGTACAGGGAGAGAAAATAAAATATCATCATTTTCTGCATGCTCGATGTGAGTGTCCCCCCATCCCCACCATTGCCATGTGGCACATGCTCTCATCTGTCGTTTGATGCATGCCTCATACGCTCCCCTCCGCACCATCGGTCATTCACCCCACTCAACCCAGGCATTGCCCACAAAGCATGGTCCCAGTGTACTAACCTGTTGGTCTGGAGGACCGTAGAGTAGCGCATACTGGGGGAGGACCCCATCCACGAGTTTCTCCACTTCTTCAGAAGTGAAGGCAGGGGCCCTTTCCCCAGTCGCAGCAGCCATTGTCTCTTCCAGACCGAGGTCACAGCAGCACTTGCAGTATAGGTCCTCTCCTGTGGATGATCAGGTCTCGAGTGATTAAGCAGATAGAAAATGGCAGTCACGCCCGCGGCGGTGCGTACCGCGACCGCCGGCGCCCTTCGTCATTGGCTCCTGAAACCCATAGGGTTCTATGTTAACCAATGCGGCTTTGCACCGCGGTCTTCGAACGCCTACCGCCACGGTGTGCCACGCCAGCGCATTGATCTCACATCCCATTGTCACACTTCACAGGTCAGGCAGCCGCCATTTCAAGGGCCCACATGGCTTAATTTCTACTGCGTCACACAGGCCTAGGCCTTGCATTGCCACTCATACAAGCCATTCAATGCATAGCGAATTGTGTACTGTGCAAGCTGTGGGAACGTACCTGTGGTTTGCTTGACTCTGTGCTCCATGTTGTCCTTCCTAGGCACCGTCTGCTGGGACTTGCGAGGAGATGGAGGAATGTTCCCGTGTACAGACCGCTGGTGGACCTGTCGACAATGGAAGAAAGACATGTCATACTGACATACAGACTTGACCGAGCCAGTATACAGGAACTGTGTGCCCAGCTGGAGCCAGACCTGATGTCACCCATTCGCCAACCCACAGGGATTCCCCCTCTGGTGCAGGTTCTGTCAGTACTCAATTTTTTGGCAAGTGGGTCCTTTCAAACAACAGTGGCCATTTCATCAGGGATGTCTCAGCCTATGTTTTCTAAGGTTTTGGCCAGAGTGTTGTCTGCCCTGATGAAATACATGCGGAGCTACATTGTTTTCCCTGAGGTGGGCGATTTGGCTACAGTGAAGGGTGATTTCTATGCCCTTGGACATATTCCCAACATCATGGTGCCATTGAAGGGACACATGTGGCTTTGGTTC
The DNA here is from genome assembly GCF_031143425.1 of Pleurodeles waltl. Classification (NCBI taxonomy): domain Eukaryota; kingdom Metazoa; phylum Chordata; class Amphibia; order Caudata; family Salamandridae; genus Pleurodeles; species Pleurodeles waltl. The sequence goes on from NC_090439.1 coordinate 83,062,127, forward strand.
CCCCCAGTGAAAGTGAACAGGTGTACAGGAACAGAAAAAGTTATCATTCGATGAATGTCCAGGTGGACTGTTTGGCTGACCAGTACATCTCCCATGTAAATGCCAAGTTCCCTGGGTCAGTGCATGGCGCGTACATCATGCGAAATAGCAGCATCCCTTATGTGATGGAACAGCTACAGAGACACCGTGTGTGGCTAATTGGTGACTCTGGTTACCCCAACCTGTAGTGGCTACTGACCCCAGTGAGGAATCCCCGGATCAGGGCAGAGGAACGGTACAATGAGGCCCATGGGCGTACTAGGAGGTGATCGAGCGGACCTTCGGCCTCCTGAAGGCCAGGTTTAGGTGCATGCATATGACAGGTGGATCCCTAATGTACTCACCGAAGAAGGTGTGCCAGGTCATCGTGGCCTGCTGTATGCTTCACAACCTGGCTTTGCGACGCCAGGTGCCTTTCCTGCAGGAGGATGGTCCAGAGGGTGGTGTTGTGGCAGCTGTGGAGCCTGTGGAGAGTGAAGAGGAGGAAGACGACGGGGACGACACAGACAACAGGGACACAGTGATACAACAGTATTTTCAATAACACACAGGTACGATTCAACACCGCCATTTTACATGTACTTACAGTCTCCTGCCTCTCTACTGTCTGAGTTTCCCCCCAGTTTATGTTAACTGAGTTGTGACTTTCCCTTCCGTTTTCAGAGATCTGGGCCCCACTGCGTGACCTCTGCTTTGTTTGCCCATGGACTACAGCTGTCTGACAGTGGTATGTTGTCATCACAATGTAACTGAACATTTTGGCACCGTTATGTCTAATACATTTGTTCAAAATACAAGCAGACTCCAGATAATTTTAGTGCAATAAGTGATTTTATTTAAGTGCTAAATTTAGGGACATGCTTGAAAATCGGTGATGGGTGATGGTGGAGTAATGTCCATGGCAGAGTCCAGATTTTCAGTCTCACAGGTGCATTGTCCATATGCCTGTGGAAGGATGGAGCAGGGGCAGTTTAAGGTTGGACAGGGTGACAATGTGGGACAGTGGGATGACATCAGGGGGTATCCTTTGCTGGCGGGGGTCTTGGCATCCTACTCTGTCTTCTTCCGAGATCTCAGGCCCCGCTTGCGGGGTGGTTCTTCTTCGGCAGGAGGTGGGGTTCTGGTGGCCTGTTGTTGTGTGGGGGCCTCCTGTCCACTAGCGCCGGCGGAGGTGGTAGCCTGTTCTTGGCCCATGCTAGTGACAGGGGCCCTTTGTGGTGCCACATGGTCCCGCAATGTGGTGACAATCTGGTTAAGAGCCACGACGATGGTCCCCATTGCTGAACTAATGCTTCGGAGTTCTTCCCTGAACCCCATGTACTGTTTCTCCTGCAGTACCTGGATCTCCTGGAACCTGGCCAGTACCGTAGCCATCGTCTCCTGGGAGTGGTGGTATGCTCCCATGATGGAGGAGAGGGCCTCGTGGAGAGTGGGTTCCCTGGGCCTGTCCCCCCTCTGTCGCACAACAGCCCTCCCAGTTCCCCTGTTTCCCTGGGCCTCTGTCCTCTGGACCGTGTGCCCACTACCACTGCCCCCAGGTCCCTGCTGTTGTTGGGGTGGTGGGTCAACCTGGGTGCCCTGTAGTGGTGGACACACCGCTGATTGACGTGTCCTAGAGACAGAGGCATGGACCCGCTAGGTGGGAGCTGTGCTGGTGTTCCAAGAGGGGGGTAGGTCTGCTGTGGCCTGTGGCTGAGTGAGGGGAACCGACTGTCCCGAGGTCCCCGATGGGCCGGGCTGGTCATCTGGGTCCAGGGAGACAGAGCTGCTGTCATCACTGGGGGCCTCTTCTGGGGGTGGGATGGACATTTCTGGACCCTCCTAGGCGGTGTGGTGGCGTTCGGGTCCTGCAGGGGTATAAGAGTATGGTTATTGCTTCTGTGTGTGCCATAGTGTGCAATGGGTGGGTGGCCGTGTACCCCAGTGCTGGCATTCCCTTGTGGGGGCTGTTGTGACGGTGGCTTGTGGGGGAGATGGGTATGTGCAGTGGGCATGCTTTGGTGATGGGTGTCCATGCTTTGTGGACGCATGCAGGGCTAGGTGTTGGGATGGGTGGGTTGTGATGGTGAGCCATTTGCAAGGAGTTGGTGTGATGGGGGTGGGGGTGAGGGTGGGGGTATAATTTGGCATGCAGGTGGGGTGGGGGGAATGAAGTAGTGAAGATTTGACTTACCAGAGTCCATTCCTCCAGCTACTCCTGCGAGGCCCTCAGGATGCAGGATGTGCAAGACTTGCTCCTCCCATGCTGTAAATTCTGGGGGAGTAGGTGGGGGTCCGCCGCCAGTCTTCTGCACCGCAATGTTGTGCCTTGATACCATGGAACGCACCTTCCCCCGTAGGTCGTTCCACCGCTTCCTGATATCATCCCGATTTCGTGGATGCTGTCCCACAGCGTTGACCCTGTCCACTATTCTTTGCCATAGCTCCATCTTACTGGCAATGGTGGTGTGCTGCACCTGTGTACCGAAGAGCCGGGGCTCTACCCAAACTATTTCCTCCACTATGACCCTGATTTCTGTGTCAGAAAACCTGGGGTGTCTTTGGGGTGCCATGGGGTGGTGTGGATGAGGTGTGGGGTGGTGTATGTGTTGTAGAGTGTGGTGAGTGTGGTGGTGTGTGGTGTTTTGTGCGTGGATATTGTGTGGGTGATGTTGGGATTTGCCTCTGTGTCATGGTGTACTCTATTCTGTGCTGTCTCTCTCTGGCCTTCAGTCGCAATTGTGGTCGTAAGGGTTTGTGGGTGATGTGGGTGTGTGTTTTATATTGTATTGGGTGTGTGGGAGTGGTGTGTGTATGTGTCTCAGGTGTGTGTATTTTGAATTGTCCAATGTGGCTGTGTTTTGTAAAGGTGTGTGTATTTTGAGCGCGGCGGTGTGTACCGCCAATGGAATACCGCGGTTGAAAGACCGCTGCGGGGATTTGTGGGTCGGAATGGCATGGGCGTATTTCTGTTGGCGTGACGGTGGAGGTTTGGTCATCGCCAGTTTTTCGCTGGCCGTTGGTGTGGCGGACTTTTGTTGATGTCGGGTTTTTGGCGGTTTGCCAGTTGCGGGTCAGAATGACAGTGGTGGTTTACCACGGCGGTGTTATGGCGGTCTTCTGACCGGCGGTAAGCGCCTTTTACCGCCGAGGTCAGAATGACCCCCAGTGTGTCTCATAAGAAATACCATTACATGCAACACTAGTTTGGGATATTAATTTTTGTGGCCGTGCTAATTGTGACTTTACCATTTTATCCATGCTCTCCGCTCTCTTTCTCGTGCCCAGCCATGTGGAGTACAGAATCTTCACTGTGAGCACATCACACACCTGTTGTGATCGCACTGTTGCAACATTGCCTTGAGTGCTGCAGTAACTGTTGTCCTGTCACTGGCTTACCTTGGTAGCATTCGGTTTAGGATTAAGCCAGTTGTGAAGCTGCCTTGTCTGCTGATTCAGTATCAATCGTATCAGAAGGTATTGTTTCTCAAGAGAAGGGAACAGAGACAAGAATGATTCTGAGACTATTCTTCAGAATCTGTGACACAATTTCTGTATTATTTATTAACTAAGCATTATGTGAAGTAATACATTATAGTTTGTGTTAAAATGTCAAAACAGCCCTATTCCAACTTTACTTAAATGTGTCATTCTCCACGAATGCATGTTACTGAGCAAAGATACAGTCTGCAAAACACAAATTCACACAGATGGTTATATCTTCTTGACTGAGATGTTCATATTCCAAGGATGCTTAGTTGCACATGCTAGCTTAAAGCAAATGTAATGCATGGCTGATCAAACTTTTTAGAACTGCCTTAAGTGGCTATGTGAGTGAGAGATAATATTTATCTTCTGTTTCAAAATAGCCAGATTCAAAGCCCATTCTACCAAGTTATTTTTGCTCGACCTGTAATCCCTTCCACAAAAAGTATGCCACAGAGTGGCTCTTGCTCAAGTCCTTCTTAAGATTGTGCCCTAAATTATAGCAGGACTGTTGCCCAAGATAAACAACTCTGGTTAGTTGACTTGTATAAACAGTCATGGTATTTGTTTATTTCAGGAGACGTAGGCAGTCTTCCATATACCTTTGGGTTGGAGTCATTTCCAGAACAGGGTGGTTAGATGCCTATTTAGTTATCTTGGTGTCTCCGTCCTGGGTTGCATGTTGACATTGGCTTTATGACTTTTGCTTTAGTGTTTTGTCACCACTATGATGAATTTACAGACTTTAGATCCAACGGTTACATTTCATCCATCTTTAAAAAATGTAGTATAAATGAACAGAAAAGACAGACAAAATAAGGACAAGAGAGGGGCTGTAGAAAGAGAGAATGTTAAATAGAGCCAGAAAGACAACAAAAGGGAAAACATGAATGGAAAACATGAACAGATATATGACAGTTTGACTCAAGTGACACAGAGTTGAGTCTGTTTGGCATTCTGTTTGGGTGACAAGAGGTGAAAAGCTCCCATCGTGGTTTGCAACTTGCATGGTCAACAACCATAACCTCATTGGTTGGACCCACTGTTCAATTGCTCAATTTAGTTTTTTAGTTAATAAAAACCATAAACACCGAAACATACATTATAATAATGTACCAAAACAGTAACATAACAACTATGAAAATCTATGATGAGTGCAATCTAATGTACATCAATCAGACTATAGCAGCGAGAAATAAGCAATACAATTAAAACCTATATCAAATGGGAGAAACCTAGTATTAAAAAATTGACCTTTCCCCTGCTATTACAGCAGAATTCAGACAGTGTGCCACAACATCAATAGTAGGTGGGCAATAAAGCGCCAGAGTCAGTAGATCAACACTGATACCTGCATAAAGAGCAAAGTGCTACCAGGTACCGAACCTGCGCAACAAACCTTGTCCTTTTACATTTCATAGTCGAGGCATGTCTCAGTTGAAACTAGAGTGCAAGAGTGCATCAGTCAGACCATAACAATAGGTAATAAGTGAGAGACATAGATCCCATTGAAACTTGTCAATATTAAATCCAGTGCCAAAACACCATGAAGTGGCAGCGACACCACAAATGTTGCCACAGGTGGATTGAACAATAAAGTGGTGCGTCAGCCTATGTGGTCTGAGAGCAGGTGTTTTGATGCTACCCTAGGACACTTGTGACCTCACCAGTCAGGATAGAAGGTACCAAACCTCACCCATTAATGTATATAAGTGCACCCTCAAGCTGCCCAACTGGCAGAAGCTATTCATGCAACCTAGCACAATTCCATTTGTGCCGTACCTGACATGAACAGTTCAGCAACTTTGTTCAGGAAGTTCTTTTGCCATTATCAAGTTTTTAAAAATATCAGAAAACTGCACTAAAGATGTTTATTAGGTTTAGTGGATTTAGGGACCCTACAACTACAGGCCTACAGGTTCATATTCCTAAGGAGATTAATTTGTTACATAGCAGGGCCGCAGTGAACAAGTAGGTACAGTCAAGGACAGATCTCATTTAACAATGTTTCCTTTGCCACGTGGCGTAGTCAACACCTGTTATCATCCAGTTGACTCTCAGCCTGCACATTATTAGGTATATAGTCCAGTGTGGAAAGCAGCACAAATCTAATTTTAATGAACAGTTTCTTGATATTAATAGAGTATGCTGTTAAAAATAGTCTGCTCATGTTGAGCTCATAGGAGTGTAACACCAACCACCCATGGGTTTGCCTGGCTAGAGCCATTTTGTCCTCCAGTCGACTTTTCAGCCGAATACATGTGTTCATTGTTTTCTTAAAAATGTCTTAGCTCATATCATATTTCCATAACTCACCGAGCCCCAGTCTTTCAATACAATTCTGCAAATACTTTGCATAACATATTTTCCCTCTTTGCATATTTATTTCAGATCATACATAGTGAGCCACAATGTCTTTAGGAATGCTTCTCATTTTGTGGCAACATTTTAAGAAGGACCCCTGTTTGACTACAAATTGCTTTGCCACAGAAAATTCAAGTCTAACTTGGGCAAGCGATGCTGACCTTGAGAGGCAAAAGATTTTTGAATAGGTCAGTATTATGAGTTTATCCAGGATGCTAGCATAATGGCCTTACATTTTCTTGGTTCCACGCAATATCTTTGAGGTCAGTTTTGATTCATTCACCATGAACAGTGGCTTGAGATTGTGACCCCATAAGCATTTGGACAGTAGTTAGAAAGCAAAATATAGAACAATTGATTTCCCTTTAATGGCTTCCTTTTGTGAGGAGTATAGTGCCCTTGAGTCCAACTTGACCCCCAGGTATGTGTATGTTGAGGTTTCTTCTATTGAAGACCCTTTTAGCAGGAATTTGCCCTACTTGATAATGCACTGATTTATGGAGATTACTTTTGTCTTCTTAAGATTGAGCTTGAGCAAGTTGTTATCAGGGTACTCATCAAGTCAATTTATCTGCCTTTTCAATCCATGTTACTCAATTAAAGCATATCATATGCATAGAGGATGTTTGACGTGGGCAGTCTGCTAAGGCTTGGGGCATGGGATGCCCCCTCGTCAAGAGCTGGTGAGAGATCAGAGATGCACAGATTAAAAGGAAGTGCCACAAGCATACACCCCTGTTTCAAACTGACAGAGGTGCCCACTTCCCTAGACAGGTGACTTTCATCCTGACCCTTGATTCTGATCCATGTATCCATGTATATCAGCTTTATTTCCATCAGCAGGTTTTGTGGATTACTCCAGGGCAATAGTTTTTCCCACAGCTTTTCACATGGCACGTGGTGAAAGGCCACCTTGAAGTCCACAAAATATATGAACAGCCTGAGAGTATCACTTGCTCTTTCAATTATCAGGCCCACTGCCATTAGAATGGTTAGAGTCCCTTGGTTCTTTGTGAACCCTGTCTGATTCAGGGGCAGTTTTTCAACATCTGATGCCCAGTCAAAAACATCCTGCAGCAACAAGGTTGAAAAGTATTTAAGATACACACCAAGCAACGTTATCAACCGGGAGCTGATTGGTGATGAGGCTGATCCACCCTTGAAAATAGGATGTATAACCAAGCACTACCTGCTTTTTATTAATTTCCCGGAGGCCAGGATGGTGTTAAACATCACGGCCATGTGTTTCGTCCAGATTGATGTATTTTGTTTGAATAGGGCTTCGGTAAAACAGTTTGGTCTAAGTGCACAGAGTTTGCAGAATACCATTTGGGCCAGGCCCACAATTGGAACAGGAGTTCACTACAACTTTAATTGCTCTCGCTGTAGAATATTCCAAAGATCAGTTTCAGCAAGGAGGTCATTCCCCATAAAAGGTACAGCTGAGATTGACTCAGTGGGAATTGGGCTGTCCGTACTTTCTGAAAAATGTATCTTAAGGTACTCCTCCCAAGCACCCTTGCTTATGTTTGCATTGTTTGCTGCCCACAGGCCTTTTTCAATCGCATTTATTAGCTTCCGGAACTAAGGACTTTGGCCCATAAGGATTCATGTATCATAAGGATTCATGTCTGCTTATCTTAGCAGTGCAAATCTCTCTTTTAAAATGTGTCTGCTCATCTCATACATTTTTTTAGTAAAACTGGATTGATGTGTGTTAGAAATAGGGTCTTTGGTTGACAGTCAGGTTACACCCTGTCCAAGCAAGGACCCCCACTCCACTCAGTTAACCCCCACTCACCCCCTTGGTAGCTTGGCACAGGCAGGCAGGGTTAACTTCAGATGCAATAAGTAGAGTATTTGTACCAACACACATACAGTGAAAACACTACAAAAATGGACACCACACCGGTTTAGAAAAACAAGTAATATGTATCTAAATCAAACAAGACCAAAACAAGAAATATCCAACATACACAAGTCAAGATACTAATTTTCTAAAGAATAAGAGTCTTAATCCTTAAAAAACAGTGAGAAGGCTACCTAGTTAGCGTCAAAAATAAAGCCGCATGGCCAAACGTGCGTTGGAAAAGGCAGCGATGTGTTGATTTCTTACTCACAAGGGAGGCCGTGTGTTCTTTTCTTCTCCGGTCGGGTCGGTGATGCGTCGTTTCTTCTCCCTCGAGAGAAAGTGAAGCGTCGTTTTTCAGACGAGACACCTCGGATCCATGCAGGGTCGAGTTGACTTTGACACCCAGGGACGATGCGTGGAAAATCCGGTCGTATGGTGTTAGAAAACCGCACTGCATGGGGGTTGTGTCATTATCAACAGCCGCAAGCAGGTGTTGCACATCATTCCTCCAGCTGTAATGCATCGACCTCCCAGCCGCAATGCAGGTGGAGCATCGATGCACTGTTTATCAGCCACGTTGCAGATGGTGCATTGTAAATTTCCCCGCACAGTGTTCTGTGTGTGAATTTTCAGCTCTTGTCTGCCAAATTCACCTTTCGAGGGCTCATGGACTGGATAAGGCACCACTTGTAAAGGCAGGAGTCTCAGCAGAGACTCCAGGTGCTGGCAGATGAAGCCTTGGATGGCCCTGAGACCTCAAAACAGGAGGCAAGTTCAATTCAAGCCCTTGGAGATTCTTCACAAGCAGGAATGCACAACAAAGTCTAGTCTTTGTCCCCTTTCACAGGCAACACTTCTCTTCAGCTCTTCAGCTCTTCTCCTTGACAGAGGTTCCTCTTGGTTCCAGAAGTGATCTAATTTTCAAGGGTTTTGAGCCCAATACTTATGCTCCTTTCTGCCTTCAAAGTAGGCCTACTTTAAAGGAAAGACTCTGTTGCTCACAAGATCCTATTTTACCCAGGCTAGGACCCAGACAAATATATCCAAGGATGAGAATGGAGCACACATAGAATAATGTCATTCTATTATCAATTCTGAAGTGGTCATGAATCACTGAATTATGCAAGAGAACCATAGTAATATAAGTATACCCAAATGTGGTATCAGTGCAATGTATGATGATTTAAGAACTAGAAAAAATTATTTGATAAATCTTAATCATTAAATTTATACACATTTACCTAATACATACACTTTTTTTTTTCTCAAAGATTACAATACAACTAAAGTACCATACCAAATGACCTATTGTTACATGAACATATTCACCAGAAATTTAACAATTTCTATATTTAAATCAAGAACAGAGCGGTTCATCCCTTAGAACATTCATACAAAGTCCAACAAATTAGTTATAGGGGTGGAAATTATCCACTCTGATGATTTGAAGCGGAAGGATTTCTCTTCATCCAATAGGGAAATAGGTTGTCAAGTTCATCCAAATTCAGCCGACACCTGTTTCGTCCTACAAAGGACTTTATCAAGGCTTTTTCTTTTTATTATTTGTTGTATTTTATTAGAAATATGAGTCCACAGTTTTTTTCAAAGTCATGAAGAATTTGTAGTTAAAAGTCTCCATTGGAAAAAATGGCCTATAAATGTCCAAACTCAACCTGACATCCAAATATAGGGTGCCTCAAGAAAACCGCAAACAGTCACAGCTCACATAGGACCCAGACAAACACCAGGGGGTTACAGACTGCATTGTATGAGGGCAAGAACACCCCTTTCAGGTGTAAGTGACCACTCCTCCCTCCCCTCCTTGCACAGATGGCTCATTAGGATATGCAGGCTGCACCCCGCCTCCTAGAGGAGATTCACAAACAGCCCAGCTGTCAAACTGACCCAGACAGCCAGTCCACAAACAGGCAGAGACACAGAATGGTTTAGGCAAGAAAATGCCTACTTTCTAAAAGTGCCATTTTCGAACTAACAGTCTAAAGAACAACTTCATTAAAAGATGTACTTTTAGATTGTGAGTTCAGAGACCCTAAACTCCACATGTCTATCTGCTCTCAAAGGGAATCTGCACTTTAAAGTTATTTAACGGTATCCCCCATGTTAACCTATGATAGAGATAGGCCTTGAAACAGTGAAGACTGAATCTAGCAGTATTTCACTGTTAGGACATATAAAACACATCAGTACATGTCCCACCTTTAACATAAACTGAACCCTGTCATGGGGCTACTTAGGGCCTAACTTAGGGGTGCCTTACATGTATAAAAAGGGAAGATTTAGGCCTGGCAAGTGGGCACACCTGCAAAGTCAAATTGGCAGTTTAAAACTGCACACACGGACACTGCAGTGGCAGGTCTGAGCCATGTTTATAGGGCTACTTATGTGGGTAGCACACCAGTGCTGCAAACCCACTAGTAGCATTTCATTTGCACTCCCTCTACTGCACTTTGCTAGGGGCCTACTAGTAAATCAAACATGCCAATCATGGATATGCCAATTATACATACATTTTAAATAGGATCACTTGCACTTTAGCACTGGTTAGCAGATGGTCAGTTATGATGTCCATCTCCATGGGTTTGTCTTGTGGATTCACATAGATGTTTACTAATTTCAGGGGATTCTCCAGATGCCATGGCTAGCCATCCAAGTATAGTGTCAGTGTACATGGATCCTGTATATAAATTCCTGTGACCGTCAAAGAAAGGCTAGAGGTCACATAAAAGGATAATCCTTCTTTTGCTTTCTCAAAGGTGCTACTTTTTTGTGCCAGTCTGCTTAATTTCAACAAACCCTTTTAATGGTATGCTGGATGAAGCCCACATCTCTTGAATGATTACATCAAGTTTTTAAAGTATTCCATCAAGGGTTGTCTTATATTTTTAACAGATAATCCTACCATATTCCAGGAACATATGCTCAAGTCTCCCTGGTCGACTGTACATATTGTGCGACCCTTCAATTTTCAATGCTTTAGTTACACCGTTGTCATGGCTGACTGGAGCCAGCTCCAAATGTCTATCTCACACTATATGGTCACTGTTCTTCTTTTTGATTCAGCCATTTGAGCGTTTGTCGCTTGAATACTCAACCCTGGAAGCCCAGGGGATCGTCCTACCCACTGCACTTTTCAGGATTGAAGATGTTGTTTCTTTCTCCTTTATTAGATGGTCTTGCTGCAATAATAAAAAGGGATAGTGATCTTCCTTAAAAGTTGCTACCTTTATGTCCCAACTTTTCAACAATTCTTTTTTTGCTAGTGTTTTTGCTTGAAGACACAGAGTGCTGAATGTGACCAGAGTAGGTCACAAAACTTGTTTTCCTTGGGTGGGCAGGAATTTGATGGAAACCTTATTCTTGTGACTCCACCAGGATCAATCCTGGAAGACCCGTGATCAATTTTAGAATGTTTGCTCAACTAAATATATCCTGGTTTCCCCTTGATTTAGATTCCAGGATCCATAGAAGACTTGACTTGTGGCCATTCTCATCAGAGAGATCAATGTGTAAGCTTTTATTTTGCTGCTCTGGAACATAACTTTGTTTAACTTTCATAGACAATGGTGAGGTGACTAGAGCAGGCTTCTTATCAGCATAGATTCTGCACTGAAGACACAGTGACTTGACACCCATGAACCCTAAATTTTGAGTACTGTGCACTACCTTGCTTTCTCCCTGAGTGCCTTCTGGTTTCAGACTCACAGCTGATGCTACAAGCTTGCTCAACGTACTACCTCATAGCTCCAGTGCAGTTGTTTGACCATGAAAATAATCTAATAAATCATAATTAGTATTATAGCCACAATGTTGGCATGAACAAGACTGTGTTTGCTGACCTTTGTCGCCAGAACATAGGAGGGGCAGTATTGCTCCCTCTGGCTTCTATACCTGCCCGCGTTCCATTGAATGAATTAACGCTTCAGTGGGTCATTGCTTACTGTGTCATAATGTACTGGCTGGCTTCGTAGGTTATCAATGTGTGCCTCCTCCTGTTCCAAATGCTTGTTCATATGCACATGCAGAAGAGCTGGCCTATTAGACTATTCCCTGTTTCTTCCTTTTCTGGCACACTTTCTTTCCTGCTTCATCAGCCGGGGGCAACCGGCTTGTTGACCTTTTTCAGTGCTGCAGATTTGTTTCCTCTGTTAACCTCCTCCTGCTGACAAAGCTGATGAGCGCACTCATCTCCTTGTGGAGGGGATTCATCAGTCGCCCCCTCAAAGCTTATTAGAGTTGACTCCTCTAGACCTCCTATTAAATGTATTTTGATTTGTCTGCCCGTTGCTTAACTCAAAAGCTACTTTTATTGTTCCAAGTATTTCTTCTAGGATTGTTGGCTGTTGGTAGCTGCATCAGTTTGTCAATCACTTCTTCACAGAAGGACATAGTAAAAGTTGTTTCATTCTTAGACTGAACTTGCTTTATGAGATTGTTTAATTTCTCTAACTTTTCATCAGTACCTGAAACATAGACTGCTAAGGTGTTAAGCAGGTCTGCCTGAATGTCACCTTATTGGCATGATGGTCTAATGCCATCACCGTTGCTTGCATGGAGTTAATGATGCCCCCTCCTCCAGAGTTTGTTAGAGTCAATTAAGGTATCTCTTGAGTCCTTTCTCCCTGGCACACTCAAAGGGCTCCTATCCTGAGCTGTGGCATGCACTGTCCTCCCTGAATCCTGGGTCAAGTCATACAAATTCCTTCTAAGTGAGTTTGCTCTTTCATTCCTGTGAGCTTGTGCAGGGAGAGTTACACAGCTGGTGGGTGCTTTACTGAATGCCAGGAACAAACTTACAGGGGATTGATAGACTTCTGGGCCTGTTGTTCCAGATGTATTCATGAATTATGTCCAATTGCTGAAAAGCAGAATCCCATGGGTGTGCATCCTGGGACTGCCCTCCTGGGTCCGCTCGAATCTGGATAGGAGATGTGATAATCTTTCTTTTTAAAAACAATCTTGTAGTGGCAAAGTAATCAGCTGAAATCCTAGCATGGATATTAAGATACTCTCCTCATGATTAAAGTGGTCTTCATCTCAGCTTGGGTACATCCCATAGTGCTCCTGTTTTCCTTGTTAGTGCTACAATCAGGGTGTTTTGCATTTTTCCCAGTTAATATTGTAAAGAAGTCTGATAGTTTTTTTTTAGGATTTGAGGGGCATTTCCATTTCTTGGGGCCACAATTGTTCCTGTCTGACAACACAAGGCTCCTTTATGGTATCACTCCCTTCTCACCCATTGCTCCCTTCTGGTTTTGGGGGCTTATGGCAGTTTACCGTTTTGTGCTTTGCATTCCTTTTCAAATATACCACCTCTGCATGCGCAGCTTTGCGCTTTCTTGTGTTTTGGGGCCAGGTTGTACACAGGTCTGTATCTTTCCTGATCTCATCTTTAAAAGTCAGGGAAGCAGTGTAAAGATTGCCTTAGGCTAGTTTATCACAACTTGGTTTAACACTCGTTGTGCCCTATAATCCAGGCCTCACTGTGTACCATGTTCCTTTCCAGTATATGTCTCTTTCATTGGCCCTGCAGCTCTGCACAGTTCATCTACTGCTGCTGCACAAAATTAGATATTAGATATTTGATGCTAGGTAGTTGGTGCTGAGTCCTGAATGAAGAGGTATTTCTTCCTTGCTTGTCCTATTAAGCGTTGTGGCCCTTGCTCCATTCCTGCTTTAATGCCTTGCTCCATGTGTTCCTCAGTGCACTCACTGTCCCAGGACACCAGTTTTCAGGGCCCCACTCCAAACTCCAAGCACCTAACTTCAGCTTCAGTGGGGCAAGCATGCAGGCAGGGCAACAATGTAGGTTAAATTGACTGGGTGCTGGGAAACAAGGCTTCTAATCTGACTGACCATGGCCAGCCCACCTTGACAGATGGTAATAGCAGCAGCCGCTCTTGGTAGCTGCAGAATGACTTCTAGTCTCCCCACAAGTTCATCCAAAGGCTGAAAATGGGATCACCACCCGCAGGTCCTCCAGCTCTGTACATCTGTATTTTTATATATCAGTGATGCAGGGGCGGCTTCTTCATGAGAGCAGGGGAGCGTTGGCCCGCTGGAAAAATGCCCCAGAGCAGCTGAAAAATAAAATGGTAATAAAGTCCATTTATTACCATTTTATTTTTCAGCAGCCCTTCTTGAACTGAGTGTCAGGATAGGGCGGGGCAATTGCTGATGAGTGGCAGCAGGGAGATGTGCACTATGTTTAAAGTACCTTTGGCCAGCCGTCTTGCGATGGCCCTCCTGACATGGGTATTTTAAACTTCCCTAACCCAGCTTGCTTAAGACAGCTGGGTTAGAGAAAGCACAGGCCTCCAGTTCTCCTAAGAGCCCTGAGAAAGGCTGCTCCCTCCAATCCTGACACTTCTTTCATGCTGTTTAACAGCTTGAGAGTAGTGCCAGGATTGGGTAGTTCAGTTTCCTGGGTCCAGAGCTTTAAAGATAGAAGACACTGGATCAAGGAGGACGTTGTGGCGAAGAAGGAAGGTAAGTGCCCTTTTTTATTATTATGTTAATGCCGCCCTGCCACTTTATATATATGGCAGTGGCCACTGCAGTGATGTTGGTGTCCTCCTCAGCATCTTAGTTAATTTTCCCATGAAAGCAGAAACAAGGAACAAGGAGGAGTAAAGAGCAGCCAGCAGTAGGTAAGCGGGTGCAAACTGGGACCAACAAGTGGCTTCAAACTCTAGTCTGGTTGCTTCTGTGTTGCACCAGTGCCCTGTAAATTGCACGACTAATACGGCAGACCTTACCGTGTGGCTTGCTGTGGGGGAGAATCGAAGCACCAAAATGCTCCCCCTAGGTCATACTCTGCTCCCACTCCTGTTGATTTACTGGCACTACTCGTTTGTCTAGAGCCAGCACCCTGTCTCAGAATATCAGCATGCTCCACCAGCAATCCTTGCCCTTTCTGCCTTGGTTACAGACGCAGCCACTGTGAATGAAACGTGTGAGCACACATCTTATCAGCAACCTCTGGCAATAGGGTCAAAAGACATGACTGGGCCCACTGGATCCACAGGGTACTGAGTTTACTATTGCAGGAGTCTAAGACCTGTAAATACTGAAGACATGCATGGGGATTTTTTTTGTACAGTTTCCGTTTTGCTTCCCTTACTCCCCATTCCTGCGTTGTGTTGTTGATAGTGCTGTCACTTGTCCCATTTCTCATAGAGGTTTATCTGTGTGCGTTCAGCTAAGTCCATAGGCTTGTACTTCATTCCTGGTCAGCTATGCCTTCACAAAAGCACCATTCACTGCTGAAATTGGTAAATCTTGTTTCAACTTTTAGTTGTTTTTGCCATCCATCTGGTATATTATACTTACCATATGTCCTCTATCTTCCAGTTAGTCCTATCTACTACCTAACATAACATCTAGAGAGAGCCATGCCATCTCCAGAAACAGATGAAACATCGCAGAGTGGGCTTCAGCCTGGGAATTCAGTGTTTAACTACCTTCCCTGTTTCTCTCCTGCTTTCAGTGTCTAGTGATATGTTCCATCTTGTGCACCAGCACAGATATCAAGGGACAACAGGGGCTTTCATTGAGTCCACAGTAGTAAAACCTGACAATACCTGTATATGAACTAAATCCTAGTATCTAGTAGTGACATTTGTAAACTGAGGGATTTTGACCTGTTGCACATGTGTTCTAAGAAATGATGGGGCATATTTAAGAGCCCCTAGCACCACAGGAGCGTCACTTTTTGTGATGCTCTGGTGGCGCAATGCCCTGCCTATTACTTACAAGGTGGCGTTAAGCCACTTTTAGTGACTTGACATCAACTTGTAAATGTGCCCCTTCACACGCAGCTTTTTGCGTTTGAAGGGGCGTGCAATGGGTGTTGCTGTGGGTGTGCCACAGCAACTCCCATTGCATTTTGACGTTGCCTCAGATTGACAAGTTTTTATAAACCTGAGGCAGCGCCAAAATCTAATGCCACGCCAGGGGTGGCGTTAGCATGGCACAATGAGGACAAATGCTTTCATTTCTCCTCATTTTTTGCTCTTTCTATGTGTGCTGCACTGTGCCACAGACATAGGCCCTCATTACAACTCCGGCGGTCTTTGTCAAAGACTGCCGAAGCTGCGGGTGCCAGTATACCGCCAGTGCTGGCGGTATATATGGTTCCCTATTTTGACTTTTCCACTGGGCCCGTGGACGGTAACTGTGTTATCGTCCGCTGGCCCAGCGGAAAAGTCACATCAACATTGCAGCCGGCTTGTAATACAGCTGGCGGCAATGCTGAAGTGCAGCGGGTGCAGCAGTACCCATCGCGCATTTCACTGCCCGAAATTCGGGCAGTGAAATGCACGATGGGGCTGTGCCCCCAGGGGCACCCCGAGTCCCCCTTATCGCCAGCCTTTCCAAAGCAGTGTTTACCGCCGTGGCCAGGCTTGCGGTCGGGGACTCTGACTCTGGTATGTTGGAGGGGCCAGCGGTATAGCCATGGCTATTGTGCCACGGTCATAATAGCTGGTGGAACACCGGCAGCCTGTTGGCGGTGTTACCGCCAGCTTACCGCCGGCTGCCAGGGTCGTAATGAGGCCCATAGAATGGACAAATCGCCATTTAAGATTGTTTTTGTGCAGGAAGGTGTTCCTTCCTACACAAAAACAATCTCCCCCGCAACTCAGCCATGCTTTCACTATGGTGCAATGGTTGCTGTGTTGGAGCATGGCAGCAAATTTAGCACTGGTGCAGGGGTAAACACAGGGGTGCGCCTTATTCTAGTAAATAAGGCACATCACTGTGTTTTGAAAATGACAGTGTGAGACGCTGCCACATTTGGTGCAAAGCCGCGCACCATCATTTTATGTTAAATCTGGCATGATGTGTTTTATTTATAATAAGTGTTGTAGTGTTTTCCTAAAGTGCATTACTTTTTATGGGTAAAGATGTCCGTAATAAACTATGTCTGAGTTTCAATCATAAATGATTTGCTACTTTCACATAACGCAGTTTTTTGTATATTTACCATTAATGTTGGGTATAAAAGTTTAAAATGTTCTTATTTCTTCAAATTCCCTATAATTTCATAGCTATAAGTATGTCAAATGGAAGGGGGAACCATTTATCTCGCAACCGCAAGCTTTCGTTTCGGCCTCCTTTTTTATCTGTAATGGGATAATTACTGATACGTTCATAGCAGCATGATATGTGTTTTGCTGTACGTTTAGTAGAATGAAAAGACCCTTTTTTCCAATCAGCAAGAAGTTTGCCAGTTATCTATTATTTTTTATAACTTTATTGTTTTCGAAGAATCGCAAAATAAATTGCAAAATAAGCATTGATGTAAAATGTTTTTGCTATCATGTTATCACTATTCAAAACACTTGGAACACTGGACATCCAACAAAGGTATCTGCAACTATTTCCAAAGTACTTTCCTCATTAGATAATAAAAGTTTCCTTTAGTGCTTTTCCTTTAAACAAATTACTACACTCTATTTACCAATTAAAGATTCGTACCCTGGAAAGTGAAAAACTCGGTTGTGCTAACATTTCCTCTGTGTCCTGGCACCTTGGTGTGTAATTTTACAATCGTCAACCTGCACAGGAGGGGTGTCAAAGGTCTCTTTACAAACAGAAGTAAGAAATATCCTTCTAGCATAACCTTTTTTCATACGCTGCAACTTACCTCTTCTTTGCAACAGCAATACTTTTCAATATTTCGAGTAGTGGCGAGTCAACAAAAGTACTCAAGTTTAGTAGCACGCATAAAGTAATACTCTGGTGCACATTGTCCAGTGACTACTATGAAGGCTTTATAAGGCTTGTATCGACATTTTTTTAATTTGTTGACCAAAGGCATGCACTGTTTTTCACCTCATAAGGAGGCCCCATTATCTACTCTAGAGTTATTCATACCAGGTCATCGGGGAGATAACAGGTGTTACAAGAGGGATCTTAAAGTCCATCTGGTAATGGTGAATTACCAAGGGAATTGGTAATTCTGGTCCCAGTTCTCAGGGTTATTACTAAGTGGGCCTGGTAAGCACTGCCAGTCTATCGAGTTGAGATCTCCGGCAGCACAGAGAGTGAAATGGAAATAGAGAAACAGTGAAAACATTAAGGCCAAGAGAGAGAGGAGAGAGAGTGAGAATGTTGAATAGAGCCAGTGAGACAACAAAGGGAAATGAGAAGGGAGACAGAAAAAGAGAAAAAGTAGAAGCGTTAAATCATGAGAGAAAGAGAGCAGGAGAGAGAAAGAGAGAGATAGAGAAACAAAGATTATATGGGGGGAATATCGAAAAGTGAGAGAGATGGGGAAGAAACTTGGGGACATAAAAAGAGATAGATGCTTCAGCAGAGCGAGGGTCAGAGAATTTCAAATTGAGAAACAGAGGAAGAGAACGAAAGAAATGCCGGAGAGAGACTGTGAACTGAACGGGATTTTAAGAAGGAACGTAAGAAGGTTCAAGTGAGACACATTTAAAGTGAGGCAGAGAAAAAGAGAGTGAGAGTGGGAATGAGAGAGAAGAAGAGTGGAAAAAAGAGCGAGGTGCACGAGACCGAGCGAAATAGGGAGAAGGCAGAAGCAGAGAGTAATTTGCCATTTCAAAATAGGAAATTGCACCTCCATACTATCTCATTTCTAATATCAACCAAAAAATATCTGCTTCAGGCAATCAACTGTCAGTTATTTTGAGGGTAAGTGCAAATCGATTTGCTATATTTAACTCTATAGCTACTTACCTTGAAGCTACATTCATCTTGAAATTGCATCGATAGGGAATTAAGAATAGTTAATCTATACTTACTTAAATATAATTACATTGATGATCTGGGGTAGTTTATTTTCTATAGCCACAATTTTGACCCTGGTATTTTACCATACTCTAACAAACTTAACAGCACTTAGGGCCAGATGTATGAAGGTTTTGGTTTGCGATTTCCTAATAGCAAATCTTAGCAATTCGCTAATAGGAAATTCAAAACTAGAATGTATAACAGTGCATTTAACACTGTTTGTGATTACCAATAGGGTCCAAATGACCTACCTCAGCAATATTCATGAGGTAGGTCATAATTTGTGACCCCATTGGGAATGGCAGCACTCACAGGGAAGGTGGCTTGCTGGGGACAGCAGACCACAAGGTCTGTGACTACTTTTCAAATAAATCAGTTTTTAAAAAAAAATGCAGCCCATTTTCCTTAAAGGAAAATCCTATTTTGCGAGTCTATAACAGGTTACTGACTCAGAGAACAGGCGTGCTTTTAGATCTCAAGTCTGCTTATGATTGGGTCCATCGAGGTATCTTATGGTCAAAACTGGATAAATGGAGAATCCCAAGAAAGCTATTGAGGGCAATTGTAGCACTCTATATGGGAACCTGGGCACAAGTCAAAATAGGAGACGGTAGCAGAGTCATGAACGAAATAGCCACAAAGAATGGTCTAAAGCAGGAATGTGCTTAGGCCCCAAGTCTGTTCAGTCTGTATCTGTCAGATCCCACAGCAGCCCTCCCTCAGGATAACAGCCACGCTCCAGTACTGGCTTCAGAGAAACTAGGTTGTTTGCAATAAGCAGATGATATTTTATTAGTGAGTCAAACACCAATAGGCAATCCACTCAGTATGCATGCACTAAAAATGACATGGTCGGGCAAGGGTTAGAGTTTAATCTGGACAAAACAAAAGTGGTCCAGTTGGTGGATTCCAAATTCAAGTCATTGACTTAGAAGGCAAAAAAGTGGAGGTGGTTACTACTTATAATTATCTAGAGTCAATTTGGAAAACCGAATGACTGGCAAACATCGTCGAGCAGCTTTGCATGCAAAAGCACAGTCATTACTATTTGGTTTTAAATTATTAACCAAGAAACTGAGTTGCCCATCTCTAAGTCATCTTCCTACAGCACAGCTAATGCCAATGATGACCTATGGCAAGTTAATCATGGGGGTCATGAAATTCAAAGTCTTAATAGGATTCAAACTAAAGTGTATAAAGTGGTGTTTAACATTTTACAACTTCAGTTTGGTTAACAAATGTATATTTCCAAAGTAGAAGTGCTTTCATTTAACTATGCTGGGAGCTGAGGGCTGGAAATTTGAGAGGCAACAAATCAGCAACGTGAAAGGCTCCTGGGGAAAATACTTACGCCAGGCCATCAAGGAACTAGTTATACAAGACCCCTGGGCCACTAGCATGGGAAAATTTGCATTTAACCAAGTAACAAATGCCTCAGTTCAGTTCTTGTTACATGCAACAGACAAAAACACCCTAGCGCCAAGAAGGCATGCCCGGGCCGTGATTAACTCATACTCAAAATTGAGACCGAAAGAATATCTCTCAGCGCACTTTTCTCAGACCTTAAAGCATCAGTTTAGGTTATACCACTTTGGGAATATAGACACCTAAGTCCTCAGTCCACCTTGGAAAATCTAGTATCCAAACCAAAATTCCCTGTTTTGTTGATATAAGCAAGAGTCACTAGCAGACTTTTTTTTGCCTATGTTCAGCGCCCCTGGTGTGAAAATAAAAATACTATTGATATCAACACTGGTAAACCTGCAAATTCGTTCTTACAGACAAGCAGTAATTAGTTGGTTACGTGGCAAGTCAATTCCCTTAGCCTGTAAGGGGTGAAATTCCTGAAACCATTCCTAAAAGAACTGGACAAGAGAGAGAGCAAAGACAAATTTATCTAGAAGTTATTTTCCAAATCAAGCAGCGAGGGTGGCCTATTTACAACCTTACAGTTATGTATATGATTCTTGCACTGCACCAGTGTAATGATAAGAGTAAGGTGTGCCACACAACTTGCAGAATAGAAGATGTAAGTAATGGAGAGAGGCAGTAACTCTGACCCAACACTAGGCAGTCAGGTGGATAAAGAAGAAGAACGGACTGGCGATTAGAGAGGTTATAGGTTTACATTAGGCCCAGGCACTTTACCTGTGAGTGGAGAAAGGACTGGTGCAAGTACTGGCCAATCTGCATTTATGCAGATAAAGAAGGAGTATTGACTGGCAATTGGATAGGTTATAGGTTTACATTAGGCACAGGCATTTTACCCACGAACAGAGCAAAGATGGGTGCAAGGTCTAACCACAAAAGTCCATGGTCTGGCTACTTGCTCATTTTTTACTACAGGGTCGAAGGACATAATAACAAGAAGGTTTACTGTGCAACAAGAGATTTCTTAAGTTGAGATAAAAGTAAGGTCTGTAGAAGTGTACTTTTTATATTTTAAATGAATGTATTAGAGTTAGTTTTATATGTTTATAGAAATGATAATGGTTTTTATGAACTATGCAAATAAAGTTGACATTTGACACTTAGGGCCTGAATTATGAAAAGTTAGCACCGCCTTTACGTCATTTTTTGACGCAGAAGCAGGGCAAACTTACAAAATATAATTATATTATAATTATACTTTGTACGTTTGTGCCGCTTTTGCATAAAAAAATGACATGAAGGCGGGGCTAACTTTTCATACATGAGGCCCTTAGGACCCTGGTATTTTAACATGCTTCCAATACTACTATTCAGTGTAGACAACAAGTATGGTATGTTGCAAATTAATCTTCAGTTGCACTTAGTGAGCAGTACAAGTTGGGTCTTAACATTGTTTTGAGAGACTGAGGCCCTCATTATGAACATGGCGGTAAACACTGTCACCCGCAGTAACGACGGTGAACAGAAGACCGCCATTGCCAGTGAATCGAAACCTGGAATATAATGATGCCAAAAACAGAAACCGCCAAAAGTTCTGCTACCACCAGCCACCGCCAGGGCCCTTGTCGGCAGAAAGGCTGCACACCCCACCCCGCCACTGCCAAGCAGACAAATCCCCCACCCTCCAAATAATAATGCACAAATAACCGCAGCGGATATTGGATGTCGAACGACCATTGGCGGGACGGACCGCCACGGCCAGCAATGGGACCCAACAGCAAGAAATGCACACATTGGCAAGTTTGAAACCCACACACCTGACACACATCCACAACACTATAAAACACTCACATACACACCCCACAATCATTTGCATCACCAATCGGACAACTGAGACTGACTACACAACACACATACACTGAACGCAACATCACACAAGTCACACACCCAACCACACAATAGCACCCTCACCAATATCCACACAACACACCAACCACAACACACACCATGCCACCCCCTAAGCACCTACGCTTCACAGATAGGGAGCTAAGAACAATAGTGGACGAAACACTCAAGGTCGAGCCACAAATCTTTGGGGCACAGGTCCAGCACACACCCATCACCAGGAAGATGGAGTTATGGCAGACAATAGTGAACAAGGTCAGCGCAGTGGGAAACCATCCAAGCACCAGGGACGACATCCGCAAGAGATGGAACAACCTGCGTGGAAGGTGAGGTTGATGGCATCGAGGCACAACATTGCGGTCCAGAAGACAGGGGGAGGACCCCCCTACACCCCACGACTACACCGACTGGGAGGAAAAGGTACTGGCCATCTTGAACCCTGAGGGCCTCACTGGACCCACTGGAGGAATGGACTTGGGTAAGTCATCTACAATTACCCCATATCCACCACACCTGTAATGCATGCACCAACCCACCCTCCAACTACCATCAGGACCACTACCCCACCCAGGCCACAATCACTACATCCAGTCACCCGGCATGCCCACAAACCCACTAACAGGCCCACATCCCTCCCCCTGTGCACAGCCACCTACCCCTGCAAGGAATCACAATGGCATTATACAACCCACAATGCACCTCCACATCCCATGCAAAATGCAATGGCAACCCCACAATAGGTCCCTGCATGGCCCAACAAGGGAATAAACTGCACAAAATAGGGCAGAGCTCTGCATCCTTATCCGATTTCGTACATGTCCATTCCCACCCACAGGCACCACCACCCATGCCACCCTGACAGAAAGGCCAAAGTGTGCCAGGGCCCCACAAGGAGACAGAGGCCCCACTCAGGACACTTGAGAGGGAAGTGTGGACAGTGAGGAATACCCTGGCCTGTCACACAGTCCTGGACTGTCACCCGCCAGCAGCCCCACCCAGGATACCACTGACACCCCTACCACCCAGACACCAACATCAGCTCCGGCTAAATGAACCCACACCAGTGTATCTGGGCCACAGACTGGTGGAACACAAGTACAAAGACCAGAGCCTCCACCTACTAACAGGCAGGATGATGATGGCCCCACAACAAGTGGTACTGCCAGACCTGTGCAGGGGACACAGGCACAGGGGGCTAGTCCCAGTGGGAGGGTATCAGTGGCCCAGGGGGGAAGCCAAAGGATGGATGCTGCAGCCCAGGAGGTGATCTCTGAGGTCCTGGGAGCATACCACCATACCCAGGACAGGATGGGCCAAATCCTGGACACCCTGGAAAAGAGTCAAAGGTTGCAGATAGCCCAACATCAAGAGACCATGGAGCAGTGGAAACAACGGAATGCCACCATGGCTACCAGAGTAGGGGTGCTGTAGCACCCCCACCTAACCCTGCCTGAGACCCCCACAAACCAAGTCACCCCTAACACTGCCCAGGACACAGACCAGCCATCAACATCAGCAGAAGCAACTGGACTGGTGGCACTGTCAAAGGACACAGAGGAGACCGGCACCCCTACTCGTGCAGCCCAACACCAGACCCTCAAATGGTCCCTTAGACCCAGATATCGCGCAGGAAGACCTGCCAAGACCAAGGCCCCCACTAAGAAGTGACTGTGACATGGACTGTCTCCCAAGTGTACCACTGTGCCACCATCCTCACCCACCAATAGCAACATAACAACTTGCAAGGGACAGATGGACCTATACCCACTGCCACCAATCGCCCAGCCCATGTACCTAGTATGGACATCCACCATTAGCCCACTTCCTATCTCTGTAAAGTGCACCAATGCATTAAGGACACCAAATAAAACACATGTACACCAAATTGTATGTCCCCTGTCATAATGATGAATCAATTGTAAATGTGAATGCATTTGCCAGTCAATTCCATAATCAGACTTTTATTGCAGGAATGGCACCCCACGCACAACATTGTGTGGAGTAAACAGAAATGCACAACATGGTTGTCTCCATGGCACATGCCCCCTCAATATTCCGGTAACAGTGTCAATGACTACAGAACCCACATCCCTGTAATGAATAAGTCACATATATATTATGCATTGCAGACAACATCATCAGTGAACAGTAGCTCATAATCACTGGACGTATAGTTGGATCAGCTGGTTCCTGGAGTGAACATCTTCCCCCTCTTCATCCTCACCATCACTCTCAACCCCTCTCGGAGGATGCAGGTCTGGGTATACAGCACCCTCCTCCTCCAGTAGGGGGATAGCTTTCCTCACCACCATGTTGTGTAGCATGCAGCAGGCCACCACTATTCCACACACTTTCTCAGGGCCATAGCACAGGGAACCCCCAGAGAGATGGAGGCAACAGAATCTAGCCTTCAGGAGACCTATAGTGCGATCTATCACACTCCTAGTACGTCCATGGGCCTCATTGTAATTCCTCTCTGCATCTGTCCTAGGATTTTTCACAGGTGTTAGGAGCCATTGCATGTTGGGATAGCCAGAATCACCTGCAAAAGTGTTTGAAACAGGACTGTAACAAAATGCCATTACTTGCAGACAGCCTGGCTGTCTGCTATGTACAGAACCAGTGTCATACACACTCACCTATGAGCCATCCTCTGTCCCCTTGTAGTTGATCCAGCATGTGTGGTATACTGCTATTTCTCAGGAAACTGGTCTGCAGTACACCAATTGTATGTTCATTGAGTGGAAGTTCTTGCTGTTCCTGTTCACCTATTCATTCACTCTTGGGGGGATGAGACCTATGTGGGTGCCATTGATGGCACCAATCACATGGGGAATGTTGGCAAAGGCATAAAAGTCAGACTTGATGGCAGGGAGTTCAGCCCTTTGGGGAAACTTTACATATGTGTGTAGGCGTAGTACAAATGCATCCAGGAATCTGGAAAAGATGAGGCTAAACATTGGCTGTGAGAACCCTGCACCCATACCCACTGTCACCTGAAATGAGCCCGGGTCCAAGAAATAGAATACAGAGAGCACTTGCACTTCAGTAGGGATGGCATGCTGATTCCGATTAGCCGGTGTCAGTACTGGATCTAGTAATGCACATAGCTCATGAATTGTAGCACGATTGAGTCTGTAGTTGATAATGATGTGACGTTCCACCAAGGTCTCCAAATCAACAAGAGGTCTGTACACAGATGGGGCCCTCCCTCGCCACATGGGTCTGTAACTAGGGGGAGTGGAGAACGCATGTGAGGGACACACATACATATGCACTTTATGTTGTGTATGAATAACTGCTGTACAATATGTAGGTTACACACAAGCAATATATGATGTACAACTGTAGGGACATGCATGAAGTGATACGTCTGGACTGTTCTGGGGAGAAAACAGTCACGTGGGCATGTGACTAAGGGCCGGAATCCATAGGGCCTGCATGGGGCCCATGACCAGGAAATTTCTGCGTTGTGCTAGCAAAATGGCAGTCTCCTGCCATCCAGATATGTAGCAGTGGAAGTGACCTCATTCCGCTGGCGGTTGTTGTTATGGTGTAAGGCGGTGTTCACCACTGTGCACCCATTCATTGGTTACCATGGTTGTCAATGGGGAACTTGGGCCAATCATGATCGCCGCCAGCGGTGACAGTGCACACCACCGCAGAGCGTACGCCATGTCTTCACCCCAGGTTCACTTGACTCCTGAATCCCATGCATGGAAGTACCCTACTCAGTGTGCTGCTGTGTCCTGACTCTGGTTACTCAAATAGCACGTGTCACAGGGGAAAGGGCCTTCACCGTGGAGGAGTTGGAGAAGCTGGTGGACGGGGTCCTACCCTTGTATGCCAATTTATATGGGCAACCAGAGGAGCAGGTGAGTAGGCCGATGACGTCCATGGAAATGTGTGATGGTGGTGAATACCTGTATGCATGTGTGGTTGTTATTTACCTGTACAGGTATAGATTGGGTGGCAAGTACCGTGAGTGAGGTGGTGAAATGATGTTGTGAAGTGTCCGTCCCATAGGGGATGTATAGTCACCGGTATCACATGGCCATTTTCTGAACTCTGCTTTTCTTTTCTGTTGTCCCCTACAGGTCAGCGCCCATCAGAAGAGGGCACTCTGGCAGGCCATCACCAGGGAGGTGTGGACCCTGGGGGTCTACAACTGTCGGAGCACCCACTGCAAGAAGCGGTGGGAGGACCTGCGGCGCTGGGCCAGGAAGACCTGCGAGGCCCAGCTAGGGTAGTCCTCACAACGAGGAAGGGGTACCGGTCAGGCTTTGACCCACCTAATGTGCCACATTCTGGCAGTGACATATCCAGATGTGGATGGGCGCCTGAAGACTGCACAGCAGCCTCAAGGAGGCGAGTACCAACACCACATCATGTATTTTTGATGGATGTCTGAGGGTGCTGTAGGATGTATGCTGTCTAGTGCCAGGTACTCTGACAAGTGTCTAACAGCAATACGGCCCCCATCTACACTGAGATGATAAGGGGCAGGTCTGCAGTTCATCAGGTCCTTGTGTCATGTGGGAGAAGAGTTGTATGCTAGGGTTGTGGCCAGTAGTCAAGGGCATAGGCATAACTATAACTGTAGGTGCTGCTTGTTGGTGTGTAAGCTGGGTGGGAGTGTGAGTGCACCAAATTTGTACATCCATTCAGGTATTTACATATATCTCTCATGTTTTGTCTCCCCACCCCTGTACTCTTGTGTTGTCTGTGTACATCAGCATCATATGGTGAGGGAGCAGTGGCACCGGTGAGTGGGGATGCAGCGGCCCACGGTTCCAAGGAGGCAGAGTCTATCGATGCCAAGGGACCAGTGGGTTGGAGGGCGAGGGGAGTACCATGGGGGAGGCTACAACCACTGGAGGCAGTGGCTCTGATACCTCCTCCGATGGGAGCTCCCTGGTGGTGGCGGACCCTAGTGGGCCCACCCATTCTTTGTCATCTTCCACCACCCCCATACCATCACCACTCTCTCAGTTGCCTGTGCCCGCTCACCCAGAAGGGTGGGTGTCTCCTTCGCCCCAGGCTCCTCATCCCCTACCTAGTCAGCCATGCTGCACACGCAGAGGAGGCTTTTGACCTCCTGAGGACATCTCTGTAGGGCAGACAACCATTGTGAATGCCATCCAGGGGCTAGCATCCCAGATGCAATGCATACCTGGAAGGCATTCACGGTGGCATGTCTGGCCTACAGAGATCTTTTCAGGCTCTCGCCTCCTCTTTGATGACAGCCAGTGTCCCTGGTCTTTCTGTCCCCCCTCCAATCACCTTTGCCCCTTCCAGCACCCCACTTCCTTCACCCATCCCAAGAACACGTTCAGACAGCCATGCACACACCTCAACACACAAAAAGCATACACTGAAACACAAGCACCACACTTCCTACCACAGGCATACACACAGCGAACATACAAAGGCACACACGACAACATCCACTTCCCCCAGTGTGTCCACCTCTCCCGCCTCCCTGTCTGTCACCTCAACATGCACACTCACAAGCACTGCACCCTCATTCACTGTTGCTGGCCCCATTCTTGCAGTCACCACAACATCAGACATCCAGTCATGCACCCCAGACACCACACCTGCACTCACCACAAAGACATTGACTGACACAGGCAGCACACTCACCAGAACTGCAGACAACATCCATGTACACTGGCAGACTATCTTGTCCCACTGTGTCCACCCCCTCCTCCAAAAACACTCAAACATTCCCAGACACACAGCCACCACACCTCAGCATACTGTACAGGTACCTGCATCCACGTCCAGCACACGTACACCAGTTACAAACACACCCTCTACCTCGACTCCCACACCTTCCTCCATGTCCACCCCAACTGCCCCTAAAAAACTTTTCCTGTCCGGTGTTGACCTTTTCAATCCCACTGGCCCACCCCATCTCATCCCTGAACATGCCCACCTCCTTGCCCTGTCCACTCCTTCCACGTCCACCACAGTCCGCCCTTCCCATTCTCGTGCCCCTTCCCCAGTGAGCAAGAAGCCCCGTGCTGGCCCAGGTCCATCTGCCACCCCCCGGTCCTAGCCTGCTCCCCCACCCTCAAAGAGCAAACCCAAACCCCCACCAGCTCTCAAACGTAAGCCCAAGCCCCCCAGACGTAAGTCCCCACCCCGCCACCCCGTGCTCCTGTTCCCAGAGGTGCCTGGCTGCCGCATTGATGTCCCTTTATGGTGGATTACCCTGTGCACATGTGGGAGTCAAGGTCCATTTGGGCCCTTCAGCCTTTTTCTGTTGGACTGGCCAATGGCCTTATTTGGACACTGAATTTTCTATGATTGTTAAAATTTGAGTGCCCAGTGTTTCTGTTGGCACACTCGGGAGATGTGGTTCATTGTTTCATTGTGGGGGTGTGGTGTGCACATGTGTGTACTTTGGGCAGGTTGTGTTGGCCTTGTGTCAGGTAAGTACCTCTTGTTCTGGTGTGTATGGCTTGTAATGTTGTGAGGGGTTGGGGGTGTGTTGCAGGGTGGGTGGGATTCCTTTCTTCCCTTGTGAGTAGGTTGCGGTACTTACCGTCGTCGTCTTCGTCGGCGGTCACGGTCGTGGAGGTATATGGCAAGGAGCAGCACTGGTATTATTTGCAACTCTTTCTCCATGTTTGCTTCGGAGTGTTGTGTGTGTCTACGGTGAGTGTTTCCTTTTATTTGGTTCGTTTCCGCCAGGCTTTGCGTGGCGGTGGTTCCCGCCCCGGAACTGACGGCGGTCTTGTGCATCATTATTTGTTGGGCGGGTGGGGCCTTACCGTCAGCCTGTGGGCGGGCTCTTCCATCGATGTCAGCACTCCTCTGCTGGTGGTGAGTGGTTTTCATGCTGGCTGTTTTTCATGTACTTCATTATTTGGTGGTCCGGACCGCCAGCCTGTTGGCAGTGGTTAGTGCCACCGCCGGTGGTGCGATCTTTCCCGCCATGTTCATAATGACCACCTGAGCATTTTTCTGCTTAAATCAGTATTTTTAGGGTGGTAGTAATAACTAATGTATTTATTATCACATGGGATCACACACAGAGAAATGTGCCCGCAAAAACATCCTGGAATTCAGGGACAGTATGTGGAAAAGGGTATGATAGTTACAATTTATGCATGCTATTCCCAATCCAAAAGGAGACTATAGAATTACTCAGTAATACTGCAACCCAGAATTGCTGATAACGCCTCCATTAGTAATGCAAGGTGCTGTATTACCTCACCGTAACGAACACAGCATTTGTAATGGAGATCTGAGGTTATCTTTTGCACTTTTAAAATCAGGGGGAGAACGTACAGCCATGCCCGGTATTTTTTCCTTATCTGGGGAAAAACTGCATGAGAAACGCATCACTGTTTCAGTTTAGGCAGCTAAACCTGAAATAAAACAATTGAAAAAGATCAATAGAAGTAGATGAAACTCTTTCACTAAATTTTGGAAAAATATTCGGTGCTAAAACACAAAACATGTTCTAATTATTCTTTGAGGGAAAGCATATTCTAATTTACAGCTCCTGGAAGATGTATGTTTTTTAGCGCTGCTGTGTTTTTCATGGAACACACTTTAAATCACAATTACTGCAGACAATTAGGTCCAAAAAAGAAAATTCACATGAAAGTGTTTTATCATAATTGGTTTGTGGCAATCATTACCTAGGACATCTTTTATTCAGTGTTGAAACAATGTTTATACTAAAGAACAGGGAGCACTACATTGGCTTGTGCTCTATTTCTATGTGGGTGTTATTTTGAAAGGAGAAACCAATTTTCCTAGGGTACAGTGTGAAAAAAATAGAAGCACGTTATCTTTTCAAAAGCTCTTTTTAAAAGGAGAATGTTCAGCTTTAATTAATTGAAAATAGAAAGTCAAACTCAGCTATATGACCAAGACACATATGACATCATTTTGACTGTCTAACGTCAAATAGTTGAAAAGTTGGAACAGCACTACAGTGCCAGCCGAGGCAATGGTATTTTTTGTCATTAGAACGTTATAGGAATGTGCTGCTTGTGGATGAAAATGTAATAGTAGTTACTGACCTCTTTACATTAAAACAGAGTTTTATGTAGCATTATAAAATTACATAAGGGAAAATAGCAAAAAAAAACCTGTAACAAAGCACACGGAAACAAAACAGGCAAAACGGAATGCAGACGCATACCCATAGTACAACAAAGGGGCAATGCAAATGCATCAATGCAACACAAAAACATAACACAAAATATAACACAGTAGATCACCAAACCAAATAAATGCAACATAACTATTATGCACAAACTGCCTAAACAAACTGGCGTTCACAATATAATAGCGTTTGCAGCAAGCATTGCACCACAAAGGACAAAGAATAGCACCGGCAATGCTGGGATCTGGCCCATAGGGTCTGCTATAGGTTTGGGCTGAATGGTGTTTTAAATACTTTAACAACAGCAGCAGCTGTATGTTATCACCTTAGACAATGGTAAACTGCTGTGTATCATGGAACTTCAAAAGGTTGCATGCTGTCTTTTTGGCTATGGGTGCAGTAGCATTTATTGAAGCCTCTAACGTCAAGATGCAACATACAAAGCACAGTAAGAAAACAAACAGAAAAATAAATACCCACCAAAATCATGACAGGAACAACACAACACAAAAAAGCACATGTGTATTTTTGAAAAAGATGATTACCAATCATAGTACTGAACAGCAGATGTTGTTCATTACCCAATTCCATATTACCCATTTGTAGGAAAGTCCTCCTTTTTGCCCTGGTCACCCCCAAACCTTTTGGACAGATACTGCTGGTTACTGACTCTTCGGTGTGCCCTGGGTACTAATTATTAGTCCCAAGGCCAGTGCTCTGTGTAAAGTGCATATGCAAATTAGGCTACTTATAAATGGGCATATTAACCTACCTATACGTCCATAGTATATGGTAGGGCATGTAGGTTTAGGGACCCCAGGATAAATAGTGCACCCATAGGTGCACTGCTGAGGTGCCGAGTGTCATTTTAAAGGCAGGCCTGCCTTGCGGGCTGCTTTTAAATTAAAGTTACATACAAATTCAAATTTGGAATTAAAAGTACTTCCAAAGTCTTAAACTACCTTATTTGTACATATTAGTTACCCCTAAGGTGTGCCCTATGTGCCCCTGGGGTTGGGTGCCATTTAACTATAAGCAGGGACCTTATAAAAATAGTTATAGAAGCCCTGGTGAGGTAAAACAGCCAAATTTGTGTTTCCCTCATTGTAGTGAATGACCTCCAGAGGCCGACATAGGGAAACTTTGATTTAATTTATAAAGTCCACTTAATTGTCAGATACCTCAAGTATGGTATCAAATTAATTGTGATAATACATCCCACAACTTACAAATTGTTGGATTTAATATAACTTGTTTAGGTAAAGAGTTTTAAGCTCTACCTAAAAAGTTGCCAACTTCAGCCCTGTAGTGCTCTGCTCTGATTGGCCAGCCTCTGGCAGCCTGGCCAGGCTGCCTTGATGAGGTGGGAAGTAGCCTGGGCTGAGCACAAAGAGATGTGCCTGGGGAAGGAGAACTTCCCTCAGCAGATGGAGAAGCAGAAAGTGGGGAGGGCAGCCAAACTGGTCTTCAAAGGCAAGAAAGGACATTTAGAACAACCCAATACCTCCCTCACATCCTGCAAACCCAGATAGTAAGGTGCCCCCTTGATTAGATTAGGAGAGGGCAGGAGAGGGGTGTGTTTAAGATTTTCAGCCACACCAGTGGGTGGGCTCAGTCAGATGTAACCTCCAAAAATCAGTTTCAACCATGATGAATTTTTGAAGAATGTTGCTCCCTGGGATTGATTTTTGCCACACTTCACAGGAAGTGGTCATCACAGGGGGAATGATCCTGCACCTGATTGGAGAAACAGGACTCCCCTGTTTTTCACCCAGGATCAAGGATAAATCTGGCAGACCTGCACCCACATCTCAGACCCCTACAAGGAAGAACTACAGGAGAAAAAGGACTGTCCTGCTGGACCCCTCACCTGGACACTGCACTCTGGAGGACTGCACCAGCTGCACACTTGGGCTTCACCACAAGAAGGACTTTGCCTGGCTTCAACTGGTTCGCATAGGGACTCTCTGTTTGCTAGAGGTGAAAAATTGCTAACCAGAGTCCCCCGCACCAGCTCCTGAAGAAACTGACTAGCTGACCACTGTCCAGTTGCCAAATTGGAGTTTGCACCAGGTGCATTCTGGGAGTTGTAGTCCACACCCTCAAGGAACATCTCAGAGCTTCTGGAACCTTGGGTTGAGATGTGTACCTCAAAAGAACCTTCAAAGAACATCTGGGAGAAGATCCAGAAGTTTATAGAACTTTATGAAAAGAGCTCCATAACGGGCCCAACCCACTGCGGCAACTCTAGCCGGCTTGTCTCAACTGTGACCTGGCCTGACTTGCAGGCTCGTCCCAGTGAAGAAAATCTTTGTAAAAGTAACTAAGTCTGAACATAGAACGTTGACTGGGACCTCCCAGGCAATGTATCCGAAGAGGGCTCCAGGGACGTTGGATCAAGATTCAGGTTTGCCCCATGCAAAGGATTTTCATCTTGAAAAAATGACTAAGTCCGAAGGTAAAAATCTCCACCGAGGGCTACCACAACGCATATCTGAGGAAGAGTTCCAGGAGGTCGGATTGTACTGGCGACTTGGTCCCGCTGAAGAAAATCTTCAAGAAAATAACTAAGTCCGAAGGTAAGCTTTTAGCTGAGGCCTCCTGCGGGCTGTAGCCAAGCAGGGCTCCATCGCGGTCAGCCTTAAACTTTGACATTGTCCTGGTCGAGGTGTGACCAGATGACCAGATTGGCGCTATGCGTGCCTAAGCGCTAAAAAGTGCTAATTCTTTCAAAATTAATATCTCCGGTTCCCAATATCCGATTGTATCAGTTCTGGTGTCATTTTAAAGCTACAAATATTTCCTATGTTTATAAATTTGTTTTGGATTCCTGAGTTTTATTTAATTACTGTTTTGTGATATTTGAATGTTTTATGCTTTGTCTCCTAAGTTAAGCCTTGTTGCTCGTTGCCAAGCTACCAAGGGTTGAGCTAGGTTTAATTTATTGAGGCCTAACTGGACCTAAGTGGAGGTCAGTGGCCTATTGATAAGTGTAGGTACTTACCTGCCCTTACCTATATCCCATTTCCCAACTCCATTCTATTGATTTCCAAAGGATTCTAGGCTAAGTGAACGTATGCAAATTTGAAACTGTGGTAATTTCATCTAAACAGTATTACACCATTACACATATATAATATAAAAGACCAACAGTGTAAAAAACAGGTCATAATATCACCACACCCAAATTCAACACAAAAGAGAACCCCACCACAACACCAGAGCAATGAAAAAGCAGAACAATGCAGTACAAAAACAACACAAGGCCATTATAGAAAACAGCATATGCTTAAGCCAAAGAACACAGCAACAAATGATATACGCCAATGCATTACATCATATTAGCACACTTTTTCAACCCATCAATGATCCATGAAGCCAAAATGTAGCATATTGAAACAAAACAGACCAAACCCACAAACAAACATATTAACACCACAACACCAGACCAGAACAAAACAACTAAAATGAACACAAAACAATTGCAAATGTGTATTTGTGTGTTGTTTTTGTTGAGGTTTTATTGAGTTGCTTCAATGTGTTGGTGTGTTATGTGGGTAAGCTATGTTTTGTTCGTAAGTTATGTTTTGTGTTTCGATTGTGCTGTTGTTTTGTTGAATTTGATTGTGTTTGTTTTCTATATGTGTTTATTTTGTGTGACATCACTGAATTTTGGGTTGGTGTGTCATGTTTATGTGCTGTATTGCTCTATTTGAAGAATGTTATTCTAATATGATATTGTGTTGTGCTGTTGTTATACCTCAACAGCAACCTGTGTGCTAACATATGAACACATAGGTTCAGATTTAGAGTTTGGCAGAGGGGTTACTCCATCACAAACTTGACGGATATCCCATCCGCCATATTATGTTCTCCATAGATTAGTATGTGATCGTAAAATGACAGATGGGATATCTGCCACATTTGTGACATAGACTCTCATTATGACATTGTTGGTAAATCCCACTTACCGCCACCCTGATGGCCACCAACATACCGCCACCGCAATGGTTATCCGTTCACCATATTGACACACATACACCAATCCATCAATATTCAGCCACATACACAAATCCGCCACACCAAAGGTCAGTGATAAACTGGCAGTATCAAAAACCACAGCGTTACGCCAACAGAACTACGCCCATCACATTTTGACCCACGAATCACCATGGCAGATATTCAATGGCGGTAAACCATTGGCGGTACATACCTCTGCACTCAAAATACACACACTCAAACAAAACAACACCACATTGGACAATTCACGCTCCTGACACCCATACATATACCACACACCCACACCACTATAAAACACACACCCACAGTACCCACAACCCTTTACGACTACAAACCATTGGCACAAGACTGACACCATGACCACAGTTAAAACCAGAGCCACACACTACCTACACCTACACACCACCCACGCACCCCACATCAAACACCCCAACACATCACCCTACACACCCTCACCTACACAACTCACACAACACCCATGGCACCACAAAGACACCACCAATATCAGCAGAGAGGAGGTGCCAGCAATATCCAGTCCCCCCACAGAAGCGGCCCACAGTGATGACAGCAACTCTGGACTTCATGATCTGGATGACCAACCTGGCCCATCAGGGACCTCTGGACAGCCGGTTACCCAGGCCCAGTCACACATCACCACAGAGCGTCCCCCATCAGGAAACACCACCACAGCACCCACAAAGCGTACCCACACCACTCTCACCAGGACATGTCAATAAGCAGTGTGTCCACCTCTACAGGGACCCCAGGCCACAAATCGCACCCAAGACAATCAGGGACCTGGGATCAGGGGCAGTGGGCACACGGTTCAGGGGAGAGAGACACAGGACAACAGGGAAACTGGGAGGAGTACTGTGCACCAGGGGGAGGACAGGTCCAGGGAACCGACTCTCCAGTGGGCACTTGCAGAGATCCTGGGAGCCTACCAACATTCCCAGGACATGATGGGCCAGATCCTGGACAATGTGCAGGAGAACAGGTGGCTGCAGGAGGGACAGTATCAGGGGATGAGGGAGGACTTGCAGGCCATCAACACTACCCTGGTCTCTATAGCAGGGGTGCTGGCAGACATGGCCAATATTATGGGGGAGGCAGTCTCACAACAGCAGGCCCCTGCCGCTAACCAGACATCTGAACTGCTTTACACCTATGCTGCCGCTAGTGGGCAGGAGGACCTGTCACAGGACCAACAGGCTACCAGCACCCTTCCCCATGCAGAAGGAGAACCACCCCGCAAACGTTCCCTGTGATCCAGACTGAAGCCAGAGACGCTTGCATGACCCTGCCAGGAAATGAGACTCTCCTGATTGGCACCCTTGTGTCCCACACAGTCACCCTGTCCACCTTGAACTGCCCCCTTACTATGTCCCCTTGAACAATGCATCTGTGCTACTAATAGACTGGAACAATACCCTGGACTTTCCACCATCATTACCCCATCCCATAGCACTTGCCCCTCTTTTGCCTAGCACTTCAATAAACTCCCTTGGAAAAAATAGACATATGGAGTATGTCATATTTTTCAAATGGGCTTAAATGTAAATAGGTTCAAAAATGTAATTCAAAAGTACAGT
The DNA here is from genome assembly GCF_031143425.1 of Pleurodeles waltl. Classification (NCBI taxonomy): domain Eukaryota; kingdom Metazoa; phylum Chordata; class Amphibia; order Caudata; family Salamandridae; genus Pleurodeles; species Pleurodeles waltl. Next base: position 83,097,645 of record NC_090439.1, read on the forward strand.
AAATGAACATACGTTAATGACCTGTAGCTGCTGCAGTGATCACACCCCGAACTATTGTGAGACACCAAAATCTGTTAAATGAATTGCCAAAGGGTGCTGTAAGTGGGCATAGAAGTCGGAAATAACAGCATGCAAGTGGCATAGACATTAAATATAATTATAATGAAATGTGAAGTAACACTGTCTTACCTGTATGTTATTCGAAGTACTGTCTGATGACTGCTGTTCTGTTGTTCTCATCCTCATCCTCTGCCTCCTCATCCTCACTGTCCACAGGGTCCACTGCTGCCACACGGGCATCTCCAGCCTCTTCCTTCTGGAGAAAAGGCACATGGCATATCAGGGCAAGGTTGTGCAACATGCAGCATCGCTCTATTATCTGGCAGACCTTCTTGGGTGAGTAACACAGGGATCTGAACCTGGCCTTTAGGAGGCCAAAGGTCCGTTCAATAATCCTTCTGGTTCGCCCATGTGCTTCAATGTAACGTTCTTATGCCCTTGTCCTGGCATTCCTCACAGGGGTCAGCAGCCAAGATGGGTTGGGGTACCCAGAGTCACCTGCAAATATTGAGGGACAACATTTATCCACACACTATCCTATATGGCCCACACCATACCCATACATCAACATATACTGGGTGGGGACCAGGGCTCACCTATTAGCCACACCCTGTGCCTCTGTAGTTGGCCCGTCACATTTGGAATGCTGCTATTCCTCAGTACAAAGGCATCATGCACCAACCCAGGATACTTAGCATTGACATGTGAGATGTACTAGTTCGCCAAGCACACATCTGTACATTCATAGAGTGAAAACTCTTACGATTTTTGTACACCTGTTCATTCTGATGGGGGACTAATGCAATATGTGTTCCATCAATCACCCCTATTATGTTGGGGATATGTCCCAGTGCATAGAACTCAGCCTTCACTGTGGCCAAATCTTTAACCTGGGGGAAAACAATGTAGCTACAAATGTGTTTTATCAGGGAAGACAGCACTCTTGTCAGCATGTTTGAGAACATTGGCTGTGACATTCCTGCTGCCAAGCCCACTGTCACTTGGAACGAACCAGTTGCCAGGAAATGGAGCACTAATAGAACTTGCACAAGAGGGGAGATCCCAGTGGGGTGACGGACAGCAGATATCAGGTCAGGCTCCAATTGGGCACACAGCTCTGTGATTGTGGCCCTGTCCAGTCTATAGGTGAGGATAATGTGCCTGTCCTCCAGTGTAGCCAAATCCACCATGGGTCTGTACACAGGTGTATGTCACCATCTCCAATTCATCTGCAGCGGTAGCAATCTATGGGGCAAAAGAGTGAGGAGCCGGTCACAAACTGAACAATGAGGCTACAACAGAACATTCCATGCTGTTAATTTGTAATGGGCCAGTGTGAATTGTCCAGTATGTCCAAATTTAAACAGTGACGCACCAATTATCTAGGGTTTAAACCCCAACCCTAAAATGGCGTCCGCCTGTCCAGTGTGGAGGGATAAGTGGAAGTGAGATAATTCCGCTGATGTTGTGCGCCGTTGCGGGAGGTGGTCAGGAACCGCCGTGCAACTCCTCATTGGATAACATTGGGCCCTATGGGTTACAGTGGCCAATGGTGATCTATGCGGTGGTGGCGGTATGTACCGTCGCAGACGTGACCTCCATTTTATATCAGATTCCTCACTTGCTACCTGATCTTCAACAGGAGAGGACCTACACTGCATGTGCTGCTGTGACCTGTGTCTGGAACCTACCATGGCCCGTGTGACTGGGGAAAGGGCCCCTGCCTTCACTTCGGCGGAGTTGGAGAGACTGGTGGATGGGGTTCTACCCCAGTATGGACTGCTGTATGGGCCAACAGGTGAGTACACTGTGGGCATGATGCATGTGGCATGAATGCATGGACTGCTGTGTGTGAAGGCCTTGTGTAAGGGGGTGGGTAGATGTCCTCAGGGCAGCGTGTTGGTTGTGTGCTTGGCCATGTGTGTGCAAATGGTGATGTGAAGGGGTATGGTAGGCCATAAGAGTAACAGGCAGGACTGTTTAACTAATACTATTTACCTGTCTGTATTGCCTCTGCAGGTCAGAGCCCATCAAAAGAAGGATGTATGGCGTGCCATCGCCAAGGAGGCCCTGGGGGTCTACGGCAGGTGGAGCACCGACTGTCGGAAACGGTGGGAGGACCTGAGACGCTGGGCATGGAAGACCATGGAGGCCCATCTTGGGATGGCCTCCCAATGAGGAAGGGGTGCCCGTCGAACCCTGACCCCCCTGATGGCCCGCATTCTGGTGGTGGCCTATCCTGAGCTGGATGGGAGCTTGACATCATCACAACAGCCACAAGGGAGTGAGTACAGTGCCCCTTATTACTACTAATGCCTGGTGGGGTGGTATCCAGGTGGGGATGTGTGTCAGTGGGTGCCTCTAGGCCAGGCCTGACATTGCAGCTTAGGTCCCCTGGTGGCAAGGGTTTTGAAGGGATAGTCCTGCTACCTAGCTCTTAGCCATTCACTACTTGTCAGGGCTGCGTGGGTCCCAGGTGTGCTGGATTTGGTGGTGTGTGCCCTTCCCTATGCCTTGGTGACTAGCATTATCAAAGGTAGTGCAATGCATAGTGCGTAGGCCTGTTCCCTGTGTGTGAGGGTGCTGTGTACACCAACGGTGTTGTTGGTCCAGCCAGTGAACAAGTGTATCCTTTGTCTCTCCCCCACCTTTTTGTTTTGTCACCCTGTCGTTATGTGCATTAGCATCATCTGGCGGAGGGGCAGAGGCACCGGAGATGGATACGGAGGGAGCTGCATCCCACAGGACCCAGAAGGCAGAGTCCACCGATGGTGAGGGCTCCAGTGGGATGGAGTGTGAGGGGAGCACCATTGCAGAGATTGTAGGGGACAGTTCTGAGACAGATACCTCCTCCGATGGAAGCTCCCTAGTGATGGCAGACACCTCTGTGACCACCCAAGCTACAGGTACAGCCGCCACCCCCGTACCCGCACGGCCCTCCCAGCAGCCCCTCATTGAGTTGCCCGTGCCTGCTCACCCAGAAGGATAAGCATCTCCTTCGCCCCAGGCACCTCAGGCCCTGACCCAGTGAGCCCTGCTGCCCTGAGTGAGGAGGCTATTGACCTCCTAAGATCCAACTCTGTAGGGCAGTCAACCATTATGAATGCAATCCAGGGGTGGCAGCCCAGATGCAGCAGACTAATGCATTCCTGGAGGGCATTCACACGGGCTTGGTGGCCCAACAGAGATCAATCCAGGCTCTGGTCTCCTCTCTGATGGCAGCCATTGTCCCTGTTTCCTCCCTCCCCTCTCCAACTTCCTCTTCCCAAACCCAATCTCCTCAACCCCAACCTATCCCAAGCACACAGGCAGACAAGCATGCATACAAGACAACACACAAGAGTGGTTCAAGCAAACACAAGCACCACACTTTATCCCACAGGCACTCACACAAACACCATCCAGATGCAGACATAACAACATCCACAATTTCCACTGTATCCCCCTCCCCCTCCTCCACCTTCCTCCCAGTTCTGTCTACACTCACACCTGCATGCACTACACCATCATCCACTACCAGCACCACCATCACACCTAGCAGAACACACACCTCACTGATAGACACCTCCAAAACAGCCATGCACTCGTCCCTTGTGTCCTCTCCTACTGTGTCTGTGCCTCCCTCCCAAGGTTCACAAACGTGAGCACTCAGACACCCAACAGCCATCCACCTCACAACAGCATCCAGCCCATGCACCTGCACCCAAAATCAGCAGACAGACACCTCCTACAACCACTCCCTCTTCCTCTAACTCCCAAACCATCTACCTCTTCCCGCCCCAGTGTCCCTAAAAAACTTTTCCTATCCACCATTGACCTCTTCCCTACCCCTACCCCCATCCTACACGTCTGGCCAGGTTGGGTAGAACCCAGCTAAGCACCTCAGCCACCCAGTCCATGGGTCCAGTTGTCACCATACCCACTTGTGCTGGGAAAGGAGCCAGGGCACATGTCCTGAGGCTGAAGGAGCCTGCACCAGGCAGGCTCAAGGGAAAGGAGCCTGCCCCAGCTGCTGCCAGGAAGAGCAAGGAGCCTGTCCCATCTGCTGCCAGGAAGATTAAGGAGCCTGTCCCAGCTGCTGCCAGGAAGAGCAATGAGCCTGCACCTTCAGGCAGGAAGAGAAAGGGACCTGGGGCTGGAACTGTGACGGAGCCCCCACCACCAACCACCACGGAGCAGCCGTCCGAGGCTGCAGCGGACTGGCAGGAGCTTCCCCCCACCAGCAGCAGCATCACCACCACCAATGAACAGCCACCGAGGCTGAAGGGGATAGGCAGGAGCTTCCCCCCACCAGCTGCTGCAGCAGCACCACTACCACCACTGAGCAGCGGTCACCATCGGCGGACGGTATGTAGTCCTGCCTCCAGAGGCTGCTGTGCGGCCTGGCTCCTGCAATTCCAGTGGGTATGACAACTGCCTGAGAGACTGTGACCTTGCAGTCCCCAGGATCAAGAGCACAGGGCACGATGCCCCCTTCAGAACCAGTGGGTAAGACACCCACCAACCCCAGCCTTCCCAGGATCAAGAGCACAGGGCACAGTGCCCCCTACAGAACCAGTGGGTAAGACACCCACCAACCCCAGCCCCCTCCAGAGCAAGTGGGCTAGTCACCCACTCGAGAGACTGTGGCCTTGGACTCCCCAGGACCACACACAGGGCATGTTGCCCCCTCGAGAACCAGTGGTCTTGTTTCATCTCCCGGCTGAGGTGCCCCCTGAGGTGCCTGCCTATTTACCAACTGATGCTCCTGCAGGGTTCTCTCCGTGTTGATGCAGGTGACAAGTGGGGCCTTGGACTTTGGCCTGTGACCCACGCAAACTGAGGACTGGGCAGTGTCCCTTGAACTGTAAAATTGTAAATATTTGTTACATTGACTACATTTTTATATATACTGTGTTGATCTTAATACACTCAGTTTAGTAAATTCATTTTGTCCTTACATTATTCAGCTGATTTATGGGGAATAACTTGTTTTGTTGTGCATTTGGTTGTGTGTATTGTGTGTGTGTATGGGGTGTGTTGTGCGTGTGTCTGTCACTGTTGTTTTCCTCCCCCCTCTCTTGTGTGCTAGATGGCTGTACTTACCGTCCTCGTTTTTGCCGTCATTGGTGTTTGCGATGGAGCATCACGTGGAACACCATGGGGAAGACATGCATCTCAGGCTCCATGGCGGCGTGGTTCCTCCCTGTATCTCCAATGGTGCGTCCTTTCACTTTTGTGCTGTGTTCGTGCCAGGCTTTTGAAGTTGTTGGTACCGCCCCTGAAAAGGTGGTGGTTTGGCTTGTCATAATATGGTGGGCAGAACATTGACTTCCGCCTGGCTGTAGGTGGCTACCGCCGTGGTACCTATTGCTTCCGCCCTGGCAGTCTGTGTGATAATGTGGCTGTCTATCGGTGATCTATCCGACATGGTCATTATTTGGTGGTAATTACCGCCAGACTGTTGGCAGTATTACCGCCACTTTTACACCAACCACCAGGGATGTAATGAGGGCCATAATAACCTCCCCCGCCAAACTCTAAAACATGCCCATAGTCTTGTCAAAAGTGGTTAAAAGTGTATACATCAAACACTGTTTTCTGAAGACCAACAACATGTAATAGCACTAGTCAGAAATCTTTAGTGATCCAGACTCTCAAATTTACTTGCATGATATATCTATGGAAAACATAGAGCAATCAAGTAAAGAATTAATTAACTTCCCATTTAATTGATCGAGAATTGGCATACAAGTAGTTAAAAAAAAAATTGAAAACTAAAGAAACCAAATATGTGGGGGAGACTAAGGCCCATATTTATACTTTTTGATGCACAACTGCGCCAACGCAGTTGTGCGTCAAAAATTTTAACGCCATTCCAAAGCGCCATGCGGGCACCTTATTTATTGAATGACGTTAGCCGGCGCAGCTGACTGGTGTGCGTCAAAACAAATGACTCACACCGGGCAGCTCCGGCGTAGGGGAAAATGGAGCTTGGGCGTAAAAAAATGGGGCAAGTCAGGTCTGAGGCAAAATTTTGGCCTCAACCCGATTTGCGCCATTTTTTTTGACGCCCAACCCCCATTGAAATGACTCCTGTCTTAGCATAGACAGGAGTCATGCCCCCTTGCCCAATGGCCATGCCCAGGGGACTTATGTCCACTGGGCATGGTCATTGGGCATAGTGGCATGTAGGGGGGCACAAATCAGGCCCCCCTATGCCAAAAAAAATATACGAAAAAAATACTTACCTGAACTTACCTTAACTTCCCTGGGATGGGTCCCTCCATCCTTGGGCGTCCTCCTGGGGTGGGCAAGGGTGGCAGGGGGTGTCCCTGGGGGCATGGGAGGGCACCTCTGGGCTCCTTCTGAGCCAACAGGTCCCTTAACGCCTGCCCTGACCCAGGCGTTAAAAAACGGCGCCCATCAGGCTGGGCGCCGTTTTTTAAGGCCTGCCCCCTCCTGTGCGTCAAAATGACGTCACAGTATAAATAAGGCGCACAGGCCTTAAAGTCATTTTTTGGAAGGGAACGCCTACCTTGCATATAATTAACGGGTTCCCCCTTCTAAAAAATGACGCACATGGTGGAACTTTGACGCCCGCGGGGTCGGACGTCAAAGTATAAATATGGGGCAGTGTTTGCACCGATTGTGCATCAAAAATGTTGACGCACATTCGGCGCAAAGAGAGTATAAATATGCCCCTAAGAGTGGGAGATTTAATTCATGCATTCTTGCACTAAATAATAAAGTGCATTTTTTCTATTTAGTGTTAGGGGTAACATCATATAGACAAGAAATACTGTACATTGTGTTAAAACTTGTTACATTAGGTAATACAGCTTGGGTTGTAACATGAAGAACATGGTGGAAAGACATGAACAAGGTGATTGGTAAAGGATAAATGCAGACTTTCAAAAAAATTGGCATATTTAAATAGTTACATTCTAGGGGAATTAAAAGCAAAAAAGGGAGAGAGGTTTGGAAGAGGGATTAGTTACAGTCGGTTTCTAAGTCAAAGAGAGCAGTCTTGCAGGCAGTTTTAAAAATACAAAAGGAGAAAACAGATTGTGGATAGAGTGTGAGCCACTTCCAAAAATGATTTTTAGTAGATAGAATGAATGGAGCCATGAGTCTGCACAGGGTGATTTAGTAAGTAAAGTTTCAGCCATGTGGAAATATATGTAGGGACAAATTCTGCATTTTGTAAGTGATTGCTATTGGGAAGCTGTGGTCATGGTAGAGATACATTATTAAAAGTGGATAGCAATGTTAAGGTGTAGGTCAATACTGTAAGGACGAGGATGTGATATGGAAAAGTATATAAAAAGAAGATATGGTATTTTGTTTGCTGGAAAGTAAATGATTTCAGTCAAACCTGAGTTGAGCTTTTAGAAACCAATGGCCTTCTAGTGGCATAACTGGTTGGCAGGTTGAAGAGTGGTGATAAAGAAGGAAACAGGCAGAAATCTGACTATCATTAAAATAGAGACAATAGTAAAAAACAAATAATGAAATAATGCAGAAAGAAATGTAGTGCAGGGGAAGGAAAGAAGCATTCCTAGTACTGATGGAGCTCTACAGGGGGCACTTATTGCTGTAAGATTTGGTGAGGGGAGTGCTAAACAACAGGAAAAAGAGGAAGATAAATCTGAGATATAGAATTAAGAGTGCTTGGTGTGTGATTCCCAGTATAACGATCATAAGTGTTGATTGCTGTGGGGAGAGAAAGGAATATTACTGTAGAACATGGATACTCAATGTACGGCCCAGGGGCTGCATGCGTCTCCCCTGACCTTTACATGCGCCTCCCCTAGCAACAGGAGTACAGGGCTGCTCTTCACTGGATTCAGCTCTAAAAATAAAATATCTTAAATAGAGAACCAATTGTTTATTTCGTGGTTAACTGGTGGGAAGGAAGTAACTAGAGAGTCCTGAGCTTCACTTAAGAAACAGGTTCATTTTTAAAGACATCTTGCAGCAAAAGTGTACTAATTTAACCATTCCTTCGAAATTCTAAAAGTGTATTAGGTTAACATGATGAACCTTTCAACCTAAGTATAAGTTATTATATCATTGCATTGAGAAGTATTAATTAAAAAGTAATAGTTTCAAAAATGAATTTAGAAATATTGATTCTTACCCCTACCCTAACAAATATGGCAATAGTGAATTAAAGAGGCAACTCAGATGTTCTGTGCACTTTTTGAGTGGCCTGGGTTCCTACTGTACATCAAGAATATGATAGTTTATTAAATCATACACAGGAGCATATTTTTATAGTGTACATGCTGAAATGTTGCTGTCCTCATATGTGATAATGACAAAAAGAAGGGAAAGTGAAATTAAGCAATTGTCTAGGATCACACAATTTTGAAAAGTAGGGAAGCCAAGATTAATCTCAAGTTTCCTAGTTTCATATTGCTTAATTCAGTCAGTAGATGTATATCCTTCACTTCATCTACCTATACCTAACAGCCAATCCCCCTAAACCCCTCACCCGGCCGCCATTCCTCTGCATCGATGCGCCCCTCGGGCACATCACAGACCAAACTTTGTGGCCCCTGTGAAAATGTTTGTGAGTACCCATGCTTGATGCAACCAGATGTGATAAAGTTAGCAACATGTCAAAGTGCAATTTCCCTGAAGGGAAGGTAACAGAAACCAGATGAAAAGGTTTATTAAGAGTATTAATAGCGAGGAATGCAGTGAGACTGGCCAACACACTTTGCTTTAGACCCTAGGAGAAAAATACATTTGTGAGAGGATACCGTAACTGGTTAGGTATGAGTGCTCAACACTGGAGTTTTGTCTTAGTACATTTAAGACTTGAATGGATTAATTAATTAACTAATTAATTAACTGCACCATATAGATTGAAAATGATCAGCATTCAACAGCACTAAGAAATCAATACTCAGATGATGGAACATAAAACAATGATCACAGTCTGATTAGCAAAACAGGGGAGACTTCGGTGCTTATATCAATAAAGTATCACACATAATGGATATGACTTCTTAATTTAAAGGCATTGATGGTAGGTTCCAGAGATCAAATGAATAGGGGTTTCCTAATTCTATCCTAGAGAAGACAATCAGGACTTTGAATAAGATAACATCTCACTTGTTTTGACTGTTTATCTCCTTCATGACACTCTTAATCGATCTTGGGGCCCATAATTTGATTTAATTCTCTTTGATTGTTAGGTGGCTAAGTGCAGTGCAGTTGTTCAGGTATGCATCTAATTAAAGCTTTGGACTTAGTATCATTTGCATCTTTATTCATTGCTTTCACCGGGAAAGTGTTCAATTTGTGGATATCAAGGTCATATATGTCCAAGATACTACGGTGTTTTTACTGGTTGCATAAGTTTCAAAGTGTTCTTTTTGCGCAGAGGTCAATTCAGTCTAAAAATATGATTGTGCTGCATCAATTGAACCATTTTTTGCATTCTGGAATACATTACCCCATTTTATTTGCTGCTTAAAGAAAACATATTTTGTCTTACAATTTTTTTTATATGGATTTATATATATGTGTACTAAACCTTGCCATAATCTGCCCGCAACCAAAGCATGCCTTCTTTGTCTACATGCCCCAGCCCAATACAAATGGGCCGAAACTAAAGTTTTAACACCATGTTAAATCTGGGAATTAAATGCTAACCAGGGACCTGCAAAACTTTTGAAACAGCATTGCCTGGTGGTCTATTACTATTTCACTGTTTTTCTTGAAGACAAAAACGAATCCTGCATTATGTTCAGAACTGTAAAGGACGTTTCAGCCTACTATTTTGCAAAAAAAGCACAGACGCTGATAAATGTTTTGTTAGGAAGTTAACCAAAATAATAGATGACATCAACAAACAGTCATAATGCCACCTTGTTGATGCCTAAATGTTTTTACAGCCCTTAACAATTAATTAGTTGTAATATAGGCATGGGCAACTAAGTGTAGTAACAACATTGTTAAATACTCATTTAACTCATATTCTGATGAAATCCCAAACTACTACCCCGTGACTCCACTCTTTTTCTTGGAAAATTCCTAAAGTTGATATTTTGAGCTGAAGTAAGCCCGAAGAGCACCTATATTTGCGAAACAGTTTCACAGCCTGTCAATTCATACTCTGTTCATGAAGGAGCGGCAGCAAATCAATGCTGATGCTTGCCTTTGATGCTCGTAGACTTGTCAGAGGTACCTGCAAACACTGATCATCTGACTCTACCAGAGAACCTATCGCAGGTATGGGAACATTGAAGACACTACTTTAAAATGCTGCAGTCTCTATCTCTGAAAGAAAGCAATTTCCTGAATAAATGTATCTCAATTCCATAGAATTCGCCTCACCTGTGGTGTCCTTCTTCAAGGAACCATATATTCACCATGGTATTTAATTGGTACCTGAAGCCTCTGGTAGTTAAGCTTAAGCAATAGGACATTGTTCTGCAACAATGTGCAGATACCACTCAACCTTACCTCAATATGTAACTACCTAGTGATATCCATATACTCTGGAATTACTAGCTGCTACTGGATATCATCAAAACTTTATTTTTTCTGTTAACCTTACACTTAATCCAACAAAAATAGAGTGTATCATTATTAATGATAGTAAAGTCCATCATCAAGTCTAGGCCTGACTTACAATCATGATTCAGTGACTCTCCTCCTGCTCAAAATGCCTGTGCTTTCCCCCTATTTCAATCTTTCCTTCAAGAACCATATCTAGAAAACGTATGCTTGAGCCCCTGTGTCACATATAGAATTAGAGACTCCTTTTGATAGATGAGAAAAATGTTTGCCTGCTGGTCAACGCAATACTCCTGAAGCTCTCAAAAAGGAGTGAATGTGGGGCACAAACTATCTGTACATGAGGTAAATAGGAGATTTCATTGTAATGCATTCAATTGCATTTTAATGGTTCCAGAATTGCATGCAAGGAATGTGAAAAGAAGAGACACTCCATTACAGTTCTGCAGGTTTGCCTACCCAGCGGTTTGATGCAAGACTTCACAAAACTAATAAACTTTCCTGCACTTTCAGTAGATGGAAGTGATTAGCTTTGTGATTGGTAGCCAATGTAGAACAGTAATAGTTCCTCAGCCTACACAAGGATACACAACAATTAAGGTGGCACCATTGAAGAACGCAATTATCTGTAAAGAGATACAAGTGCTGGTTACTAAATTTTTTTAAGTAAGATTTACACTTTCACACACTCATGATGGAGACAATCTTTCAAAGCTAACCAGACACTAGCATTCAGTGCACACGAAGGTGAGTACTGTCAAAATCCACCATAAAATAAGGATAACGTGAAGACGAGCAACATTCTGGCACTCATTATGACATTGGCGGTAAATGCCGCTTACTGCCGTGCTGATGGCTGCCAACTTACCGCCGCGCTGGCGAATATCCGTTCACCATATTAAGACACACACACACCAATCCGACAGAATTTAGCCACATACACAAATCCGCCAGCCTAAAGATCAGTGCAAAAGTGGCAGTCTCAAAACCCACACCATTACGCCAACAGAACAGCGGCCATCACATTATGGCCACAGCGGACATTCAACGGCGGGAAACCATTGGCAGTACCTACCGCTGCACTCACAATGGACACCAACAGACAAAACAACACCACATTGGACAATTCAAACAACACACACCTGACACCCATATACACACCACAACCATACACCCACACCACTATAAAACACACACCCACATTTCCCACAACCCATTACGAATACAAATCATTGCCACCAGACAGGCACCAAGACCACTGCCACAACTAGACACACACACACCACTCACACCCATACACCCCTCACGCACTCCACATCACACACCCCAACACATTACCCAACACACCCTCACCAACACACATCACATAACACCCATGGAACCACAAAGGCACCCCTGTTTCACTGAGGGGGAGTTAAGAGTCATGGTGGAGGAAATCGTCAGGGTAGAGCCACAGCTCTTTAGAGCACAGGTGCAGCAGATATCAATAGTGAGGGAGATGGAGCTATGGCGGAGAATCGTGGACAGGGTCAACGCCGTGGGACAGCACCCCAGAACAAGGGACGACATCAGGAAGAGGTGGAACAACCTACGGGTGAAGGTACATTCCATAGCAGCAAGACACCCGTTAGCCATGCAGAGGACTGGTGGTGGACCCCACCTCCTCCCACACAACTCAAAGATTGGGAGCAACAGGTACTGGCAATGCTGCATCCTGAGGCCCTGGCCGGAGTTGGAGGAGGACTGAACACTGGTAAGTCAACTTTTAACAATTATCACCCCCCATGCCTGCATGCCATCACACACCCACACCCTCACTCCCATCACTCCACTTGATCCCACACACTCCACCATCACATCACACTTATCCCAATGCCAAGCCCTGCATGTTGTACCAGTGCATAGACACCCCTCGCAGCCCTGCATGGACACTCATCACCAAAGCATGCACAGCATAGGGAAACTATCATAACCACTATACACCAACATCCACAAGCAGAAGAGAACAACAACCATAGAGGGTAAGCTACAGAAGTACAAATGTCTGAAATCATAATACATCATTTCTATCCCCACAGGTACCCCAGCCAATGTCACTGGAGGGGAGGTGTCATCACTATCCAGTCCCCCAAAAGAAGAGGCCCACAGTGATGACAGTAACTATGGCCTTCCGGATCTAGATGATATGCCTGGCCCATCAGGGATCACTGGACAGTTGGTCACCCAAGCACAGTCACAGAGCACCACAGAGCCTTCCCCATCAGGAACCAACACCACAGCACCCACCCACCGTACCCACACCTCTGTCCCCAGTATACGTCAATCAGCAGTGTGCCCACCTGTACGGGGACCCCAGGCCACACCTCACATAGAAGACAATCAGGGACCTGGGGTCAGTGGCAGTGGGCACATGGATCAGGGGACAGAGGCACAGGCCAACAGGAACACTGGGAGGACTACTGTGCTCCAGGGGGAGGACAGGACTAGGGAACCAGCTCTCCAGGAGGCACTCTCTGAGATCCTGGGAGCCTACCAACATTCTCAGGACACGATGGGCCAGATCCTAGACAAGATGCAGGAGAACAGGCGGCTTCAGGAGGGACAGTATCGGGGATCAGAGAGAACTTGCAGGCCATCAACAACACCCTGATCTCCATAGCGGGGTGCTGGCAGACATGGGCAACATTATAAGGGAGGCAGTATCACACCAGCGGGTCCCTACCACTAGCCAGTCATCTGAACAGCCGTCCACGTCCGCTGTTGCTAGTGGCCAGGAGGCCCCATCACAGGACCAACAGGCCACCAGCACCCCTCCCCCTCCAGAAGGTGAACCACCCTGCAAATGTTCCCTGTGAACCAGACAGAAGCCAGAGACACTTGCCAAGACCACTGCCAGGAAATGAGACTCCTCTGATTGTCCCTCTTGTGTCCCACACAGTCACCTTGTCCACCTTGTACTGCCATTGCTCCCCTTTCTATGTCCCTATGGAAAATGCACCTGTGCTACAAACAGACTGCAACAATACCCTGGACTTTCCTCCATCATCACCCCATCCCATTGCACTTTCCCCTCTTGATTTTAGCACTACAATAAACACCCTTGGATAAAAGTTTACTCCTAGTAACTCATGTGTTGCAAATTTGTATTGATTGAAACAGCTACAACCATTGCAAATGAACTGTACATAGAATGAGCATAGAATTATTGACCTGTAGCTGGCTGTTGTGATCAAACCAGGAGAATGTGTCACATCACCAACATCTGCAAAATGAATATCCAGAGGTAACAGTAAGGAGGGCAAAGAAGTGGGTAATTCCAGCATGGCAATGCCACACAGAATACAACAATACTCATAGAAATGTAAAGTTGCACTGCCTCACCCGTGTGTCATTGGAAGTACTGACGTATCACTGATGTTCTGTTGTACACATCCTCATCCTCTGCCTCCTCATCCTCACTGTCCTCAGGGTCCACTGCTGCCACAGAGGCATCTCCTGTCTCTTCCACCTGCAGAAAAGGTACATGCCGTCTGAGTGCCAGGTTGTGCAACATGCAGCATGCCACTACTATCTGGCAGACCTTCTTTGGTGAGTACCACAGTATAAACCTGTTAAATGGAGGCACCCGAACCTGTCCTTCAGGAGGCCAAAGGTCCTTTCAATGATCCTTGTGGCTCGCCCATGTGCCTCATTATAATGTTCTTCTGCCCTTGTCCTGGCATTCCTGACAGGGGTCAGCAGCCATGATAGGTTTGGGTAACCAGAGTCACCTGCAAAAATTGAGGGACAACATTTAGCCACAAACTATCCTACATGGCCAACACCATAGGCATACACGAACATATACTGGGTGGGAACCAGGGCTCACCTATTAGCCACATCCTGTGCCACTGTAGTTGGGACATCATATTTGGGATGCTGCTATTCCTCAGGACAAAGGCATCATGCACCGACCCTGGATACTTAGCATTGATGTGGGAAATGTAATGGTCCACCCCGCACACCATCTGCACATTCATGGCGTGGAAACATTTACGATTCCTGAACACCTGTTAATTCTGGCGGGGGGCACACATGCAGTATGTGTTCCGTCAATCGCACCTATTATGTTGGGGATACAGTGGCCAAATCCTCAACCTGGGGGAATGCAATGTAGCTGAAAATGTGTTTTATCAGGGCAGACAACACTCGTGTTAGCCCGTTTGAGAATATTGGCTGTGACTTTCCTGCTGCCAAGCCCACTGTCATTTGGAAAGAACCAGTTGCCAGGAAATGGAGAACTGATAGCACTTGCCCAGTGGGGTGATGGATAGCAGATATCAGGTCAGGCTCCAATTGGGCACACAGCTCTGTGATTGTGGCCCTGTCCAGTCTATAGGTAAGTATAATATGTCTGTCCTCCATGTAGCCAAGTCCACCAGGGGTCTGTACACGGGGTATGTCTCCATCTCCTATTCATCCCCAGCGGTAGGTATCTACGGGACACAAGAGTGAGTAGGCTGTCACAAGCTGAACAATGGAGCCACAACAGCAGTCCACAATGTGCAAACATGTAATGGGACAGTGTAATTCATGAAATATGTGCCTATTGATCCTGTGACGCAGCAATAATCTATAGGCCTGTTCACCCTCCCTGAAATGGCGACCACCTGTCCTGTGTGGAGGGACAGGTGGAAGTGAGGTAATGCCGCTGACGTTGTGCGCCGTGGCAGTAGGCGGTCGTGAACTGCCGTGCTATTCCTCATTAGTTAATATTGGGACCTATGGGGTACAGTGGCCAACGGTGATCTACGGCGGTGGTGACGGTATGCACTGCCATGGACGTGACCACCATTTTCTATCAGATTCCTCACTTTTTTCCTGACCTTCCATAGGAGAGGACCTACACTGCATGTGCTGCTGTGACCTGTGTCTGGAACCTACCATGGCCCGTGTGACTGGAGAAAGGGCCCCAGCCTTCACTTCTGAAGAGTTGGAGCGACTGGTGGATGGGGTCCTACCCCAGTAAGGACTGCTGTAATTACCTCTAGACCAACAGGTGAGTACACCTTGTGTACAATGCATGTGGCATGAGTGCTTGGAGTTGTGTGTGAAGACCTTGTGTAAGGGGGTAGGTGGATGTCCTCTTGGCAGTGTACATGTTGTGGGCTGGGCTATGTGTGTGCCAATAGTGATGCAAACTGGTGTTTTGGGCCATTTGTGTGACAAGCTGGACTGTTTGTCTAATGGTGCTCTCCTGTCTATATTGGCTCTGCAGGTCAGCGCCCATCAAAAGAATGGAATATGGCATGCCATAGGCAAGGAGGTGTGGACCCTGGGGGTCTATGGCAGGCAGAGCACCCACTGTTGGAAACAGTGGGAGGACCTGAGATGCTGGGCACAATTGACTGCGGAGGCCCAGCTGGGGATTGACTCCAATGAGCAAGGGGTGCCTGTCGGACCTTGATCCCCCTGATGGCCCTCATACTCGCGGTGGCCTATCCTGAGCTAGATGGGCGCGTAAGGGCATCACTGCAGCCACAAGGGGGTGAGTACAGTGGCTAACATTACTACTTACGGCTGGTGGGGTGGTATCCGGGTGGTGGTTGTGTGTCATTGGGTGCCTAAGGCCAGGCCAGACATAGCAACGTAGGTCTTCTGGTGGCTCGGGGTTTGAATGGGAAATACTACTTACCTAGCTTGTTAGTATTCACTCCTGGGCAGGGCTGCGTGGGTCCCAGGTGTGCTGCAGTTGGCCGTGTGTGCCCCTCCTCATTCCTTGCTGACTAGCCATTTCACTGGTAGTGCCTTGCATAGTGCGTTGGCCTGTTCCCTGTGTGTGAGGGTGCTGTGTCACCAATGGTAGTGTTAGTGCAGTCATTGACCCTGTGCATCCTTTGTCTCTCTCCCCCCTTTCTTGTTTTGTTATCCTGTCCATATGTGCATTAGCATCATTGTAGGAAAGTACCATCTTCCTTGGCATGTTACCCCCATTTTTACCTGTATGTCAGTATGTTTTTGCCTGTCTCACTGGGATCCTGCTGGTCAGGGCCCCAGTGCTCATAGTTTATGGTCTAATGTGTGTGTCGGTATAGTGCTTGACTGTTTCACTGAGGCTCTGCTTATCAGAACCTCAGTGCTTATGCTCACTCTGCTTTTAAATTTGTCACTGTAGGCTAGTGACTTCATTTACCAATTTCAATTGCCACACTGGACCCCCCCTTATAAGTCCCTAGTACATGGTACCTAAGTACCCAGGGCATTGGGGTTCCAGGAGATCCTTATGGGCTGCAGCATTTCTTTTGCCACCCATGAGGAGCTCAGACAAATCTTTGATTCAGATGTGCTGCTACTTTGGCCTTTTATTATCTTAATACAAAGTACACTTTAAGCAATAATACTTCAGCCTGCATCCCCTTGTCCTTCCTAATTTTACTGTATGTATTATCTATAAAGCCAGGGCTGGGAGCAAGGTGGAAAAAGTGCATACTTGCCCGCCACTCAGCTTGAGTCTAAGGCAGTTTCAAACTTTACTACATTGTTTGTCACTTAAGAAGACTGTAGACGCAGAAGAGTTTTTGTGATGTATCTTAAGACAGCAGGAAAGTACAACAGCAATCAGGTCGTGTTCACAACAAATCCCACAAAATAGGAATCCACCATCCTGGATAGAACGTTCTTGAGTTTGTTGCTGATAACTGTTACACCTGGCAGCCTTAGGGTGGTCACCCCCTACTTTTTGCTTGTCTCCCTCCACTTTTTGACACTGTTTTTGCTTGTTTTAGGACTCTGCGCACTTTACCACTGCCAACCAGTGCTAAAGTGCATATGCTCTCTCCCTTTAAACATGGTGAAATTGGCTCATATCCAACTGGCATATTTAGGCCCATATTTATACTTTTTTAGCGCCACATTAGTGTCATTTTTTGATGCAAAAGTGGCGCAAACTTACAAAATACAATTGTATTTTGTAAGTTTTTGCCGCATTTGCGTCAAAAAGCAGCACAAATGCGGCACTAAAAAAGTACAAATATGGACCTTAATTTATTTGTAAGTCCCTAGTAAAGTGCACTGCATGTGCCCAGGGCCTGTAAATTAAATGTTATTAGTAGGCCTGCAGCACTGATTGTGCCACCCATATAAGTAGCCCCTTAACCATGTCTCAGGCCTGCCATTGCAAGGCCTGTGTGTGCAGTGTCACTGCCAATTCGACTTGGCATTTAAAATTACTTGCCAAGCCTTAAACTCCCTTTTTTCTACATATAAGTCACCCCTAAGTTAGGCCCAAGGTAACCCATAGGGCAGGGTGCTATGTAGGTAAAAGGCAGCACATATACCTGTTTAGTCTATATGTCCTGGTGGTGTAGAACTCCTAAATTCGTTTTGCACTGCTGTAAGGCCTGCTCCTTTCATAGGCTAACATTAGGACTACCCTCATATACTGTTTGAGTGGTAGATTCTGATCTGAAAGGAGTAACCAGGTCATATTTAGTATGCCAGAATGGTAATCCAAAATCCTGCTGACTGGTGACGTTGGATTTAATATTACTATTTTAGAAATGCCACTTTTAGAAAGTGAGCATTTCTGTGCTCTTAAATCCTTCTGTGCCTTACAATCTACATCTGGCTAGGTTACTTGACAGCTCCCTTGTGCATTTCACTCAGACAACCCCAAACACAGGATGCTCAGTCACACCTGCACACATCTGCATACTGAATGGGTCTTCCTGGGCTGGGAGGGTGGAGGGCCTGACACTTACATTTGAAAGGACAGTGGCCTGCCCTCACACAATGGACTGCCAAACACCTACTGGGACCCTGGCAGACAGGATGGAACTGAAAGGGGACCTGGTGCACTTCCAAGACACTCTTTGAAGTCTCCCCCACTGAAGTTGGATTTCATATTACTATTTTAGAAATGCCACTTTTAGAAAGTGAGCATTTCTGTGCACTTAAATCCTTCTGTGCCTTACAATCAACATCTGGCTAGGTTACTTGACAGCTCCCTTGTGCATTTAATTCAGACAACCCCAAACACAAGATGCTCAGTCACACCTGCACACATCTGCATACTGAATGGGTCTTCCTGGGCTGGGAGGGTGGAGGGCCTGACACTTACATTTGAAAGGACAGTGGCCTGCCCTCACACAATGGACTGCCAAACCCCTACTGGGACCCTGGCAGACATGATGGAACTGAAAGGGGACCTGCTGCACTTCTAAGACTCTCTTTGAAGTCTCCTCCACTTTAAAGGCACATTTTGGTATTCAAACAGGGCCTTTGACCCTACCAACTCAGACACGTCTGGACAAGATACCATTGGTGAAGAAACTCTGAACCAGGACCTGCAACCTGCCAAGAGGAACTGTCTGGCTGCCCAAAGGACTCACCTGACTGCTTTCCTGCAAAGGACTGCTGCCCTTCTGTTGCCCTGCTGCCTTATTGCCCTCTGGGTCTTCTGAGAATTGCTCTCCAAGGGCTTGGATTGAGCTTGCCTCCTGTTGCTTGAAGTCTCAGGCCCAAAAAGACTTCATCCTGCAAAGAACTACTTGTGTGGGGAAAATTAGACGCACAGCCTGCCCGAAATGACACACAGCCTGCATCGCGTTGAGAAAATCACTGCACGCTGAACCGGAACGACGCAGCCCGACTCCCCAAGAGGAGATCGACGCAACACCAGCATTGCGACCGGAACTTCGACTCACGGCCCACTGGTAGGACAAATACCTGTGTGCTTTATATGTCCTGGTAGTAGAAAACTCCTATATTTATTTTCCACTGCTGTGAGGCCTCCCCTTTTCATAGGCTAACATTAAGGCTGCCCTCATAAACTTTTTGAGTGGTAGATTCTGATTAGAAAGGGCTAAACAGGTCATATTTAGTATGGCCAGAATGGTAATATAAAATCTTGCTGACTGGTGAGGTAGAATTTGATACTACTTTTAGAAAGTGAGCATTTCTCTGCACTTAAATCCTTCTGTGACTTACAGCCTGTCTCCAGTCCACGCCTGGGCTGGGTTGGTTGACATCTCCCCTGTGTATTTCATCTGGCTAGGTTACTTGACAGCTCCCTTGTGTATTTCACCCAGACAACCACAAACACAGGATGCTCAGCCACACCTGAACACATCTGCATACTGAATGGGTCTTCCTGGGCTGGAAGGGTGAACGGCCTGACACCTACATCTCAAAGGACAGTGGCCTGCCCTCACACAATGGACTGCCAAACTCCCTACTGGGACCATGGCAGACAGGGTTGTACTGAAAGGAGACCTTGTGCACTTCAAAACTCCTCTATGAGGTCTCCCCCACTTCAAAGACACTTTTGGGTATATAAACTGGGTCCTTGACCCTACCAACTTAGACACTTCTTGGGAATTTGGATTGAGCTTGCCTCCAGTTTCCTGAAGTCTCAGGGCCAAAAAGACTTCATCTCTGCAAAGAAACTTGTTGTGCAGCGAAAACACACAGCCTACTGGAGTCGACTCACAGCCTTCTCAGTGGTGAGAAAATCATGCATTGCTGAACCGGAACAATGCATGCCAGCTCCCCGAGAGAGATCGAAGCAGCGCCAGGGCTGCAACCGGAACTTCGACGCAAAGCCAACCGGATCAACACATCGCCGAGCCGGAATGACACAGCCTGACTTCCTGCAAGAGGAATCAGTTCAGCGACATCCGTGTGACAGAACCTCTGCCGCATCACCCACCGGATCGACGCAACAGCTGTGACTTAGTCCCGTATGCCCAGGTTTTCCATGCATCGTCCCTTGACGTCAAAAGACGCCGCTTCGCAAAGAGGATTCAAACCTGTGCATCGGAATTCAACGCAAAGCCCTTGGTCATTGGAAAAGAATCAACGCATCATCTGTGTGCGCCTGGAAAACTGATGCACACCTACCTTTTTCCACGCATCTCCTCCTCTGTGGGCTTCGTGCATGTAATTGTGACGCAAACCTGGTATTTTGTGCTTGCCAGAGACAATTGTTGCTTTTAATAGCTAAAGACTATTCTTATCATTACAAATGTGATATTTCAACGTGTGATTATCAAATCTTGATTGTTTTGACATTAATTAAATCAGATAAATATCTTATAATTTTCTAAATCTGTGTAGTGTCTTTCTGTGGTGTTATCACTGTGTTATTGCATGATTTATTGCACAAATACCTTACACATTGCCTTCTAAGTTAAGCCTGACTGCCGAGCTACTAGAGGGTGGGCACAGGATCAGTTGGATTGCGTGTGACTTACCCTGACTAGGATTGTGGTCCCTACTTGGACAAGGGTATTTAACTCTGCCAAATAGAGACCCCATTTCTAACAATAACCATTTAAGCATTTTTTCTGACTGAGGCATTTGACCAGCAACATGCTTTAGGGCAGATTTACTAACGGCTTGCACTTCCCTGGAATCAACTATGCAATGCAAGGCAACAGAAGCCCTAAAGTGGGATTTACTAAGCCACACAAAGCCAACTTGAATGGTTCTGCATGAATTAGTAAATCCAGAGTAACACAAGGCAGCGCAAATCACTTCCTTGTGTTATTCTGAGTTGAGAAGGCATTCCATTGGTTGGATCTTGTGCATTCCCAATCATCTACCCTTGGGTGTTGTTGTAATCCCAGGTATACTAATGTCAGTAAACATAAGAATGTGTCCAAATTATGTGTATTTCTATTTGATGTGTAACAAGGAGAAATATATTTATTTTTCCTTTTTATTTCCTCTTTCCACTCTTTGCGTTCTGCAGTACAAATAGAAAGAGGAAAATGCCACTAAGGTGTGTTTTGAATAGTAATAAATGCCACAAAAACACACACAAAAACAATCCTACATGTAATGCAGGCACCCTTGCATCATGGTGTAAGGGTGTCTGTGTTGGTGCTTGGGAACACATGGTGCACCAGCTCAGGGAGAGAGCAGAAATGTGTCATTTCTTAGTAGATACGGTGTGCTTCTGCTCTCTACCTGTCATGCAACATAGCACAGCATGTTGTCTTGCTGTGTTGCATTGTGTGACTCCTTAGCACCCCCAAGTGTAGAAGCATGGAGTAATTACTGCATGTGGAATAAGACAAGCAGCAATTTAGTGGTCAGTCCGCAAGTGCCAGATTAACATGTTTTTAACTGTATCTTGCAAATATTTGTAAATCATCTGTACATGGAAGGGAGAAACCTTCCCTTCTGTGTATTGTTAACTTCTACATGTATTTCTAAGAGGGCCCTCATGCCACCTGGATCATGACATTTAACCTTATCCTCCTGAGTTTTAGGCATGGCTGCAAAGTTAAACTGAAAATCCCATAGATGATGGTGTGGTTTAGTACATAGAATATGTTCCTGGCAAACACAAACATACTAAAAACTTTTTTACTGATTTATAACATGAAATGATTGATATTTAGATATTAGCTATCATTAGTGCAGCAGGTGCAGTAGCATCAGGATCAGTGATATGATGGGGCTACTGCACCTTAAACACAACTATTCTTTATTGCTTTGAAAATAGCAGCAGTAGCCTGTTTTTCCTTGTTTACATTTCGGCCCATGGACTCTTTCTACACCACTGCAATGAGCACTATGGCCCTCATTACAACCCTGGCGGTCGGTGATAAAGCGGCGGTGATACTGCCAACAGGCCGGCGATAATTTTTTTTTAATTTTGACCACGGCGAAAACTGCCAACACAGACAGCTACTTTAACACACCGACTGCCACGGCGATAGCAACAAACACTGCGGCGGTAACCGCCAACAGCCAGGCGGAAGACAATGCACCGCCCACAATATTACAACTGTCCTATCCGCCACCTTTTCCGGGGCGGTACTAATGACATCAAAAGCATGGTAGAATCAGTACACAGAAGGCAAAGGACTCACCTGTGAAGACTCAGCGAAGAACCACAATGCCATGGAGCCCGAACTGCAGGTGTTCCCCATGCTGGTCTACCTCCTCCTATACCAGGAATACCAATGCCGGCCATGACGATCACGATCGGTACTGCCGCCTAGCACAAAGGGGAGGGGGGAGGAAAAAGAGAGTGACACACACATGCAACACGCAACACCCCCGCCCCCAACACCTTACACACAACCAGATGCAATAACATTACATATTCACCCCATACCCCTCAGGAATAATGCAAGGACAAAAAGATTTGAAGAAAGTGAGTGTAATAAGATAAAATACTAGAAATACGTCCTCAGAAATTAAAACAGTATTTACAGATGTGCAAATGCAAGGACACTGCCCAGTCTATTACATCCGTGGGCCACAGGGCCATATCACAAAGGCCAAGGCCCCACTTGACTCCTGCCTCAATATAGAGAGAACACTGCTGGGGCATCAGGTTGAAAATGCACAGGCACATCAGGGGGAAGTGGAAGGGGGGAGCACCTCAGCCGGAAGATGGTACAACGGCACTACTCCTGGAGGGGGATACATGCCCTCTGCGATGTCCTGGGGAATGTAAAGCCACAGCCTCTCAAGTGGGTGGTTTGCCCACTGCTTGGTCCTGGGGAGTGCAAGGCCACAGTCTCTCTAGTGGGTGGCTTCTCCACTGGTTCTGAAGGGGGCCTTGTGCCCAGTGTGCTTCATCCTGGCAAGGATGGGGTGAGTGGATGCCTTCTTCCACTGGTTCTGGAGGGGGCCTTGTGCCCAGTGTACTTCATCCTGGCAAGGAGGGGGTGAGTGGATGCCTTCTTCCACTGGTTCTGGAGGGGGCCTTGTACCCTGTGTGCTTCATCCTGGCAAGGAGAGGGTGAGTGAATGTCTTCTTCCACTGGTTCTGGAGGGGGCCTTGTGCCCTGTGATGCAGCACATGGGGAGTGCATGGTCACAGACTCTCACCTGGGTGTCATACACACGAGATTTGCATTGGGCAGGGTGCATGACACTCCATGGAGGCAGGGCTACAGTCCACAGTGGTGGCAGTGCTGGTGATGGTGGCGGTGCTGCCAGTGGTGGGGGGAGGATCCAGCCCTTCCCCTGCAGACTTGGACAGCTGCCCACTGGGGCTGCTGCTGCTGCCAGTGGTGCTGGTGGCGGTGCTGGTGCTGCCAGTGGTGGGGGAGGATCTAGCCCTTCCCCTGCAGCCTCGGATGGCTGAAGAGCCATGGTTGGTGGTTGGGGCTCAGATGCTGTCACAGCACCAGGCCTCCTGCGTGCAGGGGCAGACCCTTTGCCCTTGCCCTTGGCAGCTAGTGGTCCCTCCATGCCCTTGGCAGCTGGTGGTCCCTTCTTGCCCTTGGCAGCTAGGGGTTGTTCCTTGCCCATGGCAGCTGGTGCAGGCACACTGCCAGTGCTGATGGGTGTCTCCTTGGAGCCTCTCACACCTGCAGTAGCTGCCGAAACTACAGTGGCAGTGGAGTGGGTTGCTGAGGTGCTGGCCTGAGTTCTGCCCACCCTGGCCCGAAGTGAAGGACGGGGGGAGAGGGAGGGAAGAGGTCAAGGGTGGAGAAGAAAAGCTTCTTAGGGACACTGGGGCGGGAAGAGGGTGAAGGTTTGGGAGTGGAGGAAGAGGGAGTGGTTGTAGGAGGTGTCTGTCTGCTGTGTTTGGGTGCAGGTGCATGGGCTGGATGGTGTTGTGAGGTGGATGGCTGTTGGGTGTCTGAGTGCTTGCCTTTGTGTACTTTGGGAGGAGGGGGCACAGACACAGTGGGAGAGGCCACAGGGGACATGTGCATGGATATAGGGGTGGTGACTGCCAGTGAGGGGCGTGTACTGATGGGCGTGATGGTGGTAGTGGATGAGGATGTAGTGCATGCAGGTGTGAGTGGAGACACTACTCGGAGATATGTGGAGAACGAGGAGGAGGGGGACACTTTGGAGACAGTTGTATGTCTGCTTCTGGATGGTGTTTGTGTGAGTGCCTTTGTGATGATGTGTGGTGCTTGTGTTTGCCTGAGCCACTCCTGTGTGTTTTCTTGGGTGCATGCTGATCTGATTGTGTGCTTGTGATAGGTTGGGGTTCAGGGGAATGGGACTGGGTAGAGGAAGTTGGAGGGGGGAGGCTAGAGACAGGGACAATGACTGCCATTATGGAGGAGGCCAGAGCCTGGAATGATCTGTGTTGGGCCGCCACACCAGAGTGAATGCCCTCCAGGAGTGCACTTGAATGTTGCAAATGCCCTGCCAGCCCCTGGATGGCATTCACTATGGTTGACTGCCCAACAAAGAGGGATCACAGGAGGTCAATCGCCTCCTCACTCAGGGCAGCAGGGCTAACTGGGGCAGGGCCTGGGGTGCCTGGGGTGAAGGAGATGCCCACCCTCCTGGGTGAGCGGGCATGGGAAACTCACTGAGGGGCTCCTGGGAGAACGGTGCTGGTACGGGGGTGGCGTCTGTACCTGTAGTTGGGGTGAGCACAGAGGTGTCCGCCACCAGCAGGGAGCTTCCATCGGAGGAGGTATCACTGTCCAAACTGTCCCCTCCAGACTCCGCCATAGAGCTCCCCTTGCCCTCTGTCCCACTGGTGCCCTCTTGGTCGGTGGATTCGGCCTCCAGGTCCATGTGGGATGCAGCTCCCTACGTCGTCGGTGCCTCTGTTCCTTCACCAGATGATGCTAATGCACATAAGGACAGGGTGACGAAACAAAAAGGAGCGGAAGAGACAGAGGATACACTTGGTCAATGCCAGCAACAACAACACTGTTGGTGTACACAGGAGATAGCCCTACGCACTAGGTAATGCACTACCAGTCACAATGCTAGTCACCAGTCCATGGACAGTAATACCTAACACCAATAGCAGCATACCTGAGACCCACAGATCCCTGCCCAGTAGTAGATGCCCACTAGCATGTTTGGGGTGGAGTGCATCAGCCCCTGCCCAACATGGAACCTACCCGGCAATGTCTGTCCTGGCCTTGGTGGTACCAACAGGCCCACATCCCCCACCCAGAGACCACCCCACCATGCGCAATTTACAGATTTTGAAACTATACTCGCCCCCTTATGGCTGCTGTGATGCCCTTAAGCACCCATCCAGCTCCGGATAGGCCACTGCCAGTATGCAGAACATCAGGGGGGTCAGGGTTCGACGGGCACCCCTTCCTTGTTGGGAGGCCATCCCCAGCTGGGCCTCCACTGTGTTCCTTGCCCAGTGTCACAGGTCCTCCCACCATTTGTGACAGTGGGTGCTCCACCTGCCGTAGTCCCCCAGGGTCCGCACGTACTTGGCGATGGCACGTCATATACCCTTTTTCTGATGGGCCCTGACCTGCAGAAAAATGAAAATAGAAAAAGGGATCAGTCATACCATCCAGCCTGTTACACCCATGGCCTACCAAATCCCTCCCATCCCCTTACGCACATACATTGCCCACCATACATGCAGCATGCTGCCCAGGACCCCTCAACCACCCCCCACTTACACGAGGCCTTCACACACAGCACTCCATGGATTCATGCCCCATACATCATGCATACAGTGTACTCACCTCTTGGTCTGGAGGCCCATAAAGCAATCGGTGCTGGCGTAGGACCCAATCCACCAGTCTCTCCAACTCTGCAGCGGTGAAGGCAGGGGCCCTTTCCCCAGTGACTTGAGACATGGTCGGCTCCTGACACAGGTCACAGGAGCACTTGCAGTGTGGGTCCTCTCCTGCAAAAGGTCAGGTAGCAAGTGAGTGAACAGATATGAAATGGCGGTCACGTCCGCGGCGGTGCATACCGTCACCGCTGGCGTACATCACCATTGGCTACTGTAACCCATATGGCCCAATGATAATAAATGAGGAGTTGCACGGCCTCCTCCAGTGGCGCACATCGTCAGCGGCATTACCTCATTTCCACCTGTCCCTCCACACAGAACAGGCATCCGCCATTTCATGGGGGGGCAGGCCATGGCACCTAACTGCATCACAGCAGACATAAGCACATTTTGGGACTAAACTTCAACACACTGTTTCTGTCACAACATGCAATGCATTGTACATTGAGGAAATGTTGAAAACCGCCTAGATTACAACAGCTGAGAATGATTAGGAGATGGAGACATCCCCTCATGTACAGGCCCCTGGTGGACTTGGCAACAATGGAGGACAGGCACACTATCCTCACCTACAGACTTGATAGTGCCACAATCCAAAAGCTGTGTGCCTAATTGGAGCCAGACTTGATCTCAGCTATCCGCCACTCCA
Organism: Pleurodeles waltl; assembly: GCF_031143425.1. NCBI lineage: Eukaryota > Metazoa > Chordata > Amphibia > Caudata > Salamandridae > Pleurodeles > Pleurodeles waltl. The sequence goes on from NC_090439.1 coordinate 83,124,344, forward strand.
CTGGGATCCCCCTTCTTGTGCAAGTCCTATCTGTGCTCCGTTTCTTGGCAAGTGGCTCTTTCCAAGTGACAGTGGCCATGGCAGCAGGAATGTCCCAGCCAATGTTCTAAATAGTGCTGACCAGAGTGTTGTCTGCCCTGATTAAACACATGCGCAGCTATATTGTATTCCCCCAAGTGGAGGATTTGGCAACAGTGAATGCCATAAGGCATAACCCCAACATTGTTGGGGCAATTGATGGTACACATATTGCCTTTGTCCCCCCCAGGAGAAATGAACAGGTGTTCAGAAATCGAAAGAGCTTTCACTGATGAATGTTCAGTTAACGTGCCTGGCGGACCAGTACATCTCCCATGTGAATGCAAAGTATCCTGGGTCTGTGCATGATCCCTATATCCTGAGGAATAGCAGCATCCCATATGTGATGGCTCAACTCCAGAAGCACATGGTGTGGCTAATAGGTGAGCCCATGGTCCCCACCCAGTGTATGTTGGTATATGGGTGTGGGGTTGGCCCTAAGGGTGAGTGTCTCGCTTACAGGTATCCCTTGATATTTGCAGGTGACTCTGGCCATCCAAACCTCTCATGGCTACTGACCCCAGTGAGGAATCTGAGGACAAGGGCAGAGGAACGTTACAATGAGGCACATGGGCGAACAAGACGAATTATAGAGCAAACTTTTGGCCTTCTGAAGGCCAGGTTTCAGTGCCTCCATCTAACAGGTGGTTCCCTGTGCTACTCACCCAAGAAGGTGTGCCAGATCATCGTGGCATGTTGCACAACCTTGCCTTGAGACGCCAGGTGCCTTTTCTGCAGGAGGATGAGGCTGGAGATGGGCGTGTGAGCCTGTGGACAGTGATGAAGAGGAGGCAGAGGATGAGGATGTGGACAACAGAACATCTATCGTTCAACAGTACTTCCAGTGACACACAGGTAAGACACTGTAAATTCACCTTCCATAGCTGTTTTGTGTAGTAAATTTTCACTGGCAGGCTGCTATTCCCACTACTATGGCCACTTACTGTACCCTTTGACATGTCTATTCACAGATATCTGTGCCCTACTCTGGCTCCTTGTGTACTGACTGCAGCACAATACAGATCATACCTATGTATACATTACTGCACAGTCTACTTGCAATGTCAACAGATTGTTAAAGGAATACATACTTAAATCATTTTACATACTGCATACTTGTATTTTTTCAAAGGGTGTTTATTTAATTGCTGACAATTTAATGGGGATGTGCAGTGGGCGTGGGTGATGGTGGAGGAGAGTCCAGGATAGAGTCCAGTCTATTTGTATCACAGGTGCATTGTCCAAGGGGGCATAAGAAGTGGAGCATTGACAATTCAAGGTGGACAGGATGACAGAGTGGGACACAAAGGTAACAATCAGGAGAATCTTATTTCCTAGCGGGGGTCTTGGCAATGTTCTCTGGCTTCAGCCCACACCGCACGGACCGTTTGTGGGGTGGTTCTCCTTCTGCAGGGGGAGGGGTGCTAGTGGCCTGTTGTTTCTTTGCTGGGCCTCCTGTCCACTAGAGTCAGCGGAGCTGGAGGGCTGTTCATCGGTGTGGCTAGTGTCAGGGGCCTGTTGGTGTGCCACTGCCTCCTTCATGGTGTTGACCATGTCTGCCAGCACCCGTGCAATGGTGACCAGGGTGGTGTGGATGTCCCTCAGGTCCTCCCTGATCCATAGGTCCCCCGCTGGGTCTCCTGCAACTTGGCCAGTATCTGGCCCATCGCCTCCTGGGAATGGTGGTATGCTCCCAGGATGTTGGTAAGTGTCTTGTGGAGAGTCGGTTCCCTGGGCCTGTCCTCCCGCTGTCGCACAGCAGTCCTCCCAGCTCCCCTGTTGTCCTGTGCCTCTGTCCCCTGAACCGTTTGCCCACTGGCACTGACCCCAGGTCCCTGATCATCCTGTGTTTGTGGGGTTGCCTGGGGTCCCTGTAGTGGTGGACACACTGCTGATTGACGTGTCGTGGTAACAGAGGTATGGGCCCTCTTGGTGAGTGCTGTGCTGGTGTTTCCTGAGGGGGGAGGCTCTGTGGTGGTATGGGACTGTGGTTGGGTAACCAACTGTCCGGAGGTCCCTGATGGACCAGGTTGGTCATCCAGATACAGGTGAGCAGAGCTGCTGTCATCACTTTGGACCTCTTCGGGGGGGGGACTGGTTGTTGCTGGCACCTCCTCTCCAGTGACATTGGATGTGGGACCTGTGGGGATGTAAATGCAGTGTTAATGTTTCTGCGTGTTACATCTTGTGCATGGGTGTGTTGCCCTGTATGGTTGTGAGTGCCTTGTCAGCTTTGCCTTGTGTGAGTAGTTATTTTGTGGGCTAGGTGTCTCTCTCTAGTGTGCATGCTGTGGTTTATCGTGGTTGAATATCCGCTGCATTGATTTGTTGGTCATAATGCTGTGGGCGTAGTTCTGTTGCCGTAACGGTGTGGGTTTTGCTACCGCCATTTTATCACTGACCATTGGGCTGGCGGACTTGTGTTTGTGTCTGTATAATGACGGATTGCTATGTGTGAGTCATAATATGGGGAGTGGTGTACCGCTGCGGTACGTTGGTGGCAGTCGGCATGGCGGTAAGCTGGACTTACCGCCAATGTCATAATGAGGGCCTATGTGTCCAAACTGGAGTAAATATAGCTATCAGTTTGCACTAGTGCAATCTATAAATTCCAAAACATTTGTGTCAAATAGAGTGACGGTTTGTCCATAAGGACGTGGGGGTGTTGACCCACTGATCTCCACACTCCATCACAGCAGTTCTTTGGGACAATCTGAGGCTTTGTCATCTGAACTACGCTAGTTAGATTGGCCAGTGTTTTCACTGTGGCAAGCCTGACAGGTGCAATTTAAGTTTCTGCAATTAACTGCTAAAAGGCAGCTGAGAAGCAGAGTCACAGCCCCGTAGGTCTCCAAAGGAGCTCTGTGTTTGCCTACTCCAACCAATGCTAGCACTGATATTATGCTGTTTAGCATTGTAAACAGAAAAAAAAACAGTGCTTGGATTTGCTTGTATGCTATTGGTTTACAAGCAGCGTGAAGCAGGAGGAACTTTTGGTGTATTTACAGCCGAATGTGTGCTGCAGAAAATCATCAAATAAGGTACATTTACTTTTAAAGGTTTTAATGTAGTTTATGATGTGTCCCATCACTTTTCAAAAATAGCAGCCGCGAATCCTAACGAGGTCTATACAGTTATGTTCCTGGGTGTTACGGGCAGAGTTGAAGCAGATTTAAATAGGGCATTCAAATCTTTTTAGTTTCTTTGCTCAAGCCTACAAATTAGTAAAATCAACAATATTAATCTCCTTTTCTAGTAAGATACTATTAGCTCTATTACTGCAAAATGTGTTGTCCTGCATCATTTTGTATTTGCCTTAAACATATGTTCAATCACTTTCGAACTTCCCACTAAGCAGTTTGTGTTGGTACCACCAATAGCCCATTCTGAATATATATATATATATATATATATATATATATATATATATATATATATATATATATATATATATATATATATATTTTCTCACATTCACTTTTTCTTCCTTGTATTTTTCAGTCCAGCTGCGAACTCAATTAATAAATAAAAGAATAATGGGACCTAGGAGCCTTAGGGAGTCTTGACAAACGACCTATATTAAATTCTAAGAATTCTCTTGAAATGCTCTCGACTATTTTAATAAAGCATTGGTTAAAGGTAATGAGTTACTTAATCCATATCTTGATGGACAGAGAGAGAGTATGTTGAGGGAAACGTTACATGAATATTGCACGGTGGACACATAGACAGAGATTACATATTCACATTTATTGTAAAGAGGTTCACTATACATACTTTCCTGTATACACTACATAATCTGAACTGGACCTTCATTGAACAAATTATCTGCCCTGCCCCTTCCCATCATTTTCCGCACATATCTCTCCGACACCTCCACTTAAACCATGACAGTACATAGTTCTATCCTGCAACATCAGTGTGGAAATATTTACATACCAGTGAAGTCTAAGACTTAGGTGCAAAGAAAATCATGCAACCATCCTATTTTCCCTTCATTGAGATGTAATATTTCGGTGTGGTACCTGCGTAGTGCAGATTTGTTGTTTAAAACAGTTCTAGAATTGAACAAAATATATTCTTGGGGCTCACAAATTGGGGATCAATGTGTGGCAGAGGCGGAGGGGAGTCATGAGGGATGGAATATGAAAATCTGAGCCCAGCAGACAACCTACATATTTAGGTAATAAATACTGCTGCAAAGAAATTGACAGCAAGTGCAAATGTCACACTATATTTGTTGGAGCTTATTTCATTGGTAAAAAAGAGGCTGTAAAATATTCTACAGGGTTAAGACACCTGCTGCATAGATATGTGTATGCCCAGCAATGTTGAGTGGGCTGTAATAGTGGTATGTTAACTCTAGTAGTAAATGCAGTTCTGAGATAGTTCTATGCTTTGTCCAGTCATACTTTTAATTTGTAAAGTAGTATAGAGAATTATTGTTCGTGGTGAAAAGCATATTGTGTAACATGCAGAGCTCAGATTTCTATTGTATGTAGATAGGTAAGTGAGCTGCTATTTTTGACACTGCGCATAAGTTGCAGTCCTTCTAATATAAAGCAGTGAAGGAGCGGCAAGAAAAGTGTAAATCACGTGTTTAGATCCTTATAGGCAGATTTATCCTTCTTTCACACAGCACAAAGCAGCCTTGCTGTACTGCATAAAAGGGCAGGAATGTGCCATATTTACCATTATATGGCACACACCTGTCCTTTCCTAGTGCTGGTGCACGTTTGGCTGCCTAGCACCAATGCGGGCACCTTTGTGTCATGTTGCCAGGGTGCCTGCATTGTAGGCAGAATTGGCTTTGGGAAGGAAGGGGCACCTTCCTACACAAAAACAATCCTGGGAGGAACTTTCCTGTTTCTGTGTCTGCAGCAGAATGAAGCACGCATAGAAAGAGGAAAAAACACTAATGATAAATCTAGGATTGTGCCAAAATCCAGGGTTGGGTGCATGGGAACACCCATGCACCACCCATGGAACACCTGCCTGCCGCAGAGTAAAGTGATTTGTACTGCCTTGTGTTACTCTAGACTTATCAAGCCACTCAGGACCATGCAAGGTAGCTTTGTATGGCTTGATAACTCTCACTTAGTTTTTGTGTCACCCTTGTGCCCCCTTGCATGGCACAAGGGCAACATAAAACCTTGATAATTATGGGCCACATAGTTTTTTTTCCCAATCTCTTGTTATTCTAAGATTGTAAAGAAGGGGTTCTTTTGGGAAATTATCAACCTAGTTCAGACAACCCCAATTACTGTGTTACATTTTAGAACCAGACTTTTAGCCTCATTTACAAGAAAGTGATGTATCAGAATCAATATGCCAGTTTTCTTGCGACAGCTCCAGAGCCCTTAACGACACCATGGTAGTGCTGCATTTAGGATACCTCTCTCCATGGCGCATGTTTCCACAGATGTGTCAAAAATTCTGACACATCTGTGGCTCTAAACTGACGCATTGTTGGACTAGCATAAAAAAAATGACTCTACTCCAGCAATGAGTGGAAGACTGCCATGTTAAAAAGCCATGTGTCAAATTCACGTATGCTCTAAGCAGGCATTGCATATTTGATGCAGTGAAGTTGCAGAACGATGCACTGAAATGTAGTAAATTTCTCTACATCAGTTCTGAGTGGGCTTTGAAAATGCCCACCCTGCATGCATTTTACCTGGTGCAGGTACAATGTGGCGCAGGGTTTTACCAACTTATGCAATGGTCCCATTGCGCCAGTTTGTAAATGTGGTGTAGGGAAGGGGACTTCTTGCACTGCTGTAGCTTAAAAAAAAGGGACACTATGGCAGCACAGGGGCTTTGTGTTTTTCACAACTATTCACTCCTCACATTTAATGACTAAAAGTATGGAAAGTATGGATGGCATGTGATTTCTACACCTTACAACCTTTATTGTGATATGTAACATTTCCTGTGCATTGTTTTATAAACTTGATTGATTCATTGTGTCTGTGTTTAATGCGCCCTGACACCCTACCCTGGGACACCCTACACAGGGCTGAGTAGCACTATAAACAAATTAAAAAAAAGTCGATGTCAGTTAATTAACATTTGTGTAATTACGCAATACCACATATACATCTGGCATTTTTACAGTCCACGTACATCTCTTACACAGCGGGCTGAACAAAGTGAAAAATCTACCTCCAAGTCATAGTTTCTCTAATGTACTTGTGATGTGATAAGCTTTTTGCCTTTGTTTTCTTCCATCGCATTACTGCCTAGGTATTAGGCTTGAGAAATCTCCCAACCAGGATGGTATCTAAATAAAAAAGGACGGGCCTAGCTAGAAATGAAAAGAAGAATGCTTCCTTGATGACTGCAGATTGCTGCTCTGAACAAACAGAAAGTCAGCAACATGTGGGGGTGGCTGAATTGTGCCCTGGTGTCAGAAAATGACACCATGAAAAATTCAGCATATTTCCATGGGTTGGCCACATTAAGGATAAAGCCCTGAAATAGCTGGAGGGAGGGGAATCTGGCATTAGTCCCCCCATTTTTTAGTACTGCTCTAAAAAATCATTTTTTTTATCATTCAATAAATACACATGATCCAACTTTCATCTCCCTAATTCATCATAAGACTTTTATCCTGCTCCAGCTGTCTGATATTTCCTGCGTTAACATAACTCACAAGCTCTTCCCTTCTGTTTAGATGCCATTCCCAACATTATTTACACCCAGTGGAAAAGCCTCCAAACAATGAGGCCTTTCTCTCATCACTCACCTATCACACTAATCCCCTATTGGACTAGATAATACAACTGTCCAGTTCCAGAAGATGTTGTTGTATTTATGGACAAATTGATATTGGAGTGGAATTAAAATGTTATTCTATAACTTTGTACATGTTTACCTCTGGCTAGACAGTGCTCAGTGAAAAGAGTCAAGCTTTGCATTGGTTCTTGGCATCATGTGTGCATCCACTGTTCAAAAGAACTCAGTTGTCAGTGACCCAACCTGATAGAGGTTGAAATGCTGCAGCTACTTCAGTGTTTGTTCAGGCATCTAGCAGAAACTTAGCAGATGTGGCAAGCACTAATTAAGATGTGTGCTGTTTTGTTTTGAAGCCATGGGATGAAGCAAACATGTCCTTGCCAGATCTACTACAAAAAAAGTGGAAAGGCATGGGGCCTTATTACGAGTTTGGTGGCTGGACTGCCTGACCGTTATGTTGGTGGTCCCAAAAAGACCGCCATGTTGGTGGTCTTACAGACTGGCGTATTACAAGTTGGACAGGCAGGACAGACGACCCCCAACAAAAAAGGCAGAGTGGCAGTGACGCGGAGGCCCAGAAATAGGCGGTCTAACCACACCACTGACAGCCCAGCGACCACCCACTGACCATATTACAAGTTCAAAGTCCCAGTGGTGGACACACATGGTGGTTAAAAAATGGCGGTCCGAGCCACAGAGGTTCACGGTCACCAAAGAAATACACAACAGCACATTGAATGGATTTGAAAACAACACAGCTGACACACATTGCCACACTCAACACACTAGCAAAGGGCACTATAAAATACACCAGTCCATAGACCACAATCCTTTGCATCTACACTGCAACACACTGAAGCCAGAGCACATTTAAAAAAAAGAAAAACTGAGAATAGGCACTCCTACATTTCTCACACAACACATAGAACAACCTGCACATGCTTTTCCAAAGTACGTACTTCTGCATTTCCCCTGTTTAGTAAGACTCTGTTATGGGTCTAATTTGGTCTTTTTGGATTACCACCATGTCACCTCCACATTTCACTGAAGATGAGTTAGGAGTCATGGTGGATGAAATTATTAGAGTAGAGCAACAAATGTTTGGAGCACAAGCCCAGCACACTTCTCTCAGTAGGAAAATGGAAATGTGGGAGAAGATAGTAGACAGAGTGAATGCTGTAGGCACCACCCTGCACAAAAGGGAGGACACCAGGAAGAGGTGGAATGACCTCAGGGGCTATGTCTGTTCCATGGTCTCCAGACATCAGCTGCAGAGCAAGAAGACTGGCGGTGGCCCTCCCAGTGACCCATTACAACGCACTACCTGGAAGGAGAAGGTCTTGGCCATCCTGCATCCTGAGGGCTTGACAGGAATACCTGGGAGTGTGGAGTCTGATAAGTCATAACACAAAAAAGTCACATAAATGCATGTTCAAAGCACACCATTTGACATATTTACTGTGACTCTACCCAACAGCACAGTGCCCACCAGTCCAAAGACCTCTATTTGGCAAATCACAAATGAAGAAGACTCACCTGGGGAGATGACATTTGTATAGTGTGTGTAGTACAGGGACTCATTTAACTACAACTCCCAGCAGGCACTGTTACTGTTACTGAAACCACCAACACAGTGTTTTCTCCTCCAAATACCATTGTCTGTTAACTACTAATTGTAGGGTACTTACCTGGGATGAAAAAATGTGGTGCGTGTAGTACAGGGACAGACAGGACTGCTAAGCCAAGGAGGGCCTGTATATGCAATACCAAACACCAACCCAGAGGACGCATGTCCAAATAACCCTGTTTGGTCAGTCCCAATTTAAATTCACTAACCTGGGAGGATAACATTTGTCAAGTGTGTGTAGTATTGGGTCCAACAGGACTGCAACTCCCAGCAGGCACTGTTCCACTAACCTCAACAACCAGATCAGAGTCCTACCACCAATATGTACTTATGTCCAACTTCGTATTGAAGTTTACTCACTTGGGAGGATACCATATGTAAAGTGTAGTACAGAGAGTTACATGACCACGATTCACAGGAGGCTCTCTTCCTGTCACTTTAACCACCAGTCCAGTGTCCTCTTCTCCAAAGACTCCTGTTTGGTAACTCATACATACATTGTATTCACCTGGGGGTAGGACATTTAGCAAGTACATGAATTAGAGGGAGTGAGATGACTGCAAAGGCCAGGAGGCTCTGTCTCACCAAATGAAATCACATGCCCAGTATTCTCATGCCCAAATAAACCTGTGTCCTAACTCTCAAATGAAGTTCATTTACATGGGAGGATTAACTTTGTATACTGTGTGTAGTACAGGTAGTAACATTACTGCCACTCAAAGGAAGTCTTGTGTCTGTAAATCTAAACACCAGCCTAGTGTCCACCTGTCCAAAGACCCCTGTCTGGCATCTCACAATTGTAGTAGGCCCACCTGGGAGGACAACATCTGCGTATAGTGTGTGTAGTACAGGGACTGACAGGAATACAACTTTCAGCAGGTACTGTCACAATGGATCATACCGCCACAGTGTTCTCTTCTCCAAATACTTCTGTTTGTAAACTCACCTTTGAAGTGTACACACTTGGGAGGGAAACATCTGTATGGTGTGTGCAATACAGGGATTGACCTGACTGCTAAAGCCAGGAAGGGCCTATGTATGTAATTCCAAACACCAGCCTAGTGTACAATTGTCCACATACCCTTGTTTGATCAGTCCCAATTGAAGTCTACTCACCTGGGAGGATAACAGTTGTCAAGTGTGTGAAGTACAGGGATTCACAGGACTGCTAGGGCCAGGAGGGTATGTGTATGTAATCCAAAAAACCAGAACAGTGTGCACTTGTCCACATACACCTGTCAGTCAAAACTCAATTTAAGTGTGTCCACTAGGGGGTGAACATTGGTCAAGTGTGTGTACTCGAGTAAGTGACATAACTCCAACTACCACCTGGCACTGTATTTATAACTGCAAAAATCTGCACAGTGTTCTGTTCTCCAAAACACCACTGGATGTCAATTCCCAAATGAAGTCCACTCACCTGAGGGGATAACATTTTTCTACTGTTGGGAACTAGAGGAAGTGACCTGAATGACAAGCCCAATAGGCCCTGTATTGCTAACCACAATCACCAGTCCAGTGTCATTTTCTCCAATGCATCTGTAAGTGAAATCCCAAGAGACGTTTACTCCACTGGGGGGATAACATTTGGCTAGTGTTTGGAAGTAGAGGAAGTCTCCTGACTGCAACTCACGGGAGGCACTGTTCAAGTGATTCCAAATAGCTGAACAGTGGCCATGTGTCCAAAACAATTGCCTGATCAGCTTCAAATGAAATGTACTCACCTAGGAGGGCCCAAAATACAGGTCATGGTCATCTCAGAGATGAGGCTGGTCACATAGTTCTATCTTGAACTGGTAAGCCAAGATTAAACTGTTGAGGACAGGAAGGACACCTCACCCAGTGTGCAACGTAAATGTTCAACAAGGTCTCAAGATGCATCACTAGAATGGTATTGGCAGCAGATACATTCACAATGCAATGACCACATGATATCTTCAATCACTTATACAACAGACCCATGGGTCTACCTGCATAACAATCACCCATGCCTCAACATACTCAAAGCCATATCCTGCCCAGCTACTGTTTTGCCTGCGCTCGTGGCAAGATGACCTTCTCTGCTCATCCTCCCAAGTGACAATGAACTCCCAAATTTAGCAGCCGCTTGAAGTCATTGTAAATGGCATGTTTCACAAATGTCATGTCAATGCAACCAATACTGTAGGTACCTGTCAATATAGGATAACCTGCAAAATAGCTAACTACAAGTTATTTGCTGAATGTCACTGTAAACTTCCTGGGGGTACATGTCACAATACAATCAGTAACATTGTACCTTTCACATCAACAGGTCATAATGCCTCTGGGCACACAGAGGTCATTGAAGAGACTGCCACCTCCTCCATGGATGAAGCCCTCATTACCAACAGCACTCCTGTACATCTGGACCTGGAGGACAGTTTTGGACCATCTGGACAACCTGGTCAGACCCAAACAGTAACTCACACTGTACCCACATCAAGACCTCTCAGCCTGGTTGCATCAACCTCACAGGCAGCCATTCTCACCACGACCTCTGTACTGAGCACAGTGGCAACCAATTGTTCTCCCCACTCCAGGATCCTGAGTCACATCACTACACCTTGGACAATGATGGTCCTATAAACAGTAGTATGGGGCCCCCAGTGGCAAGGGAACAGGCCTTTAAAGGGTAAGGTGCATGGGAGGGATGCTGTGGCCCAACAGGCTAAGGGCACTGGGGATGCCCCTGGCAAGGACACCATCAGCCAAGTCTTGGGGGTCTATCAAGAGCCCCAAGGTGTGATGGGTCAGATAGTTGCCAAGCTCTGGGAGAGCAAGAAGCTACAGTGGGACATGCTTAAGGAAATGATTCAAAAGTGGGAGGCCACCAATACCATCTTGGCCTCCCTAACAGGGATGTTGATGGAGATAAGCAGTACTCTGATGATCAGGTATTGTGAACAACGCTATATCCCTTCCTATAGCCAAACAACACTAGTCCCTTCATCATTGATGCCAGCCACTGCAAGGGAGGCCCTGTGAAGGGAGGAACCTGCAACAGACACCCCTGCCTCTGTAGCAGCAGCTCCCAGCCCACGGAAACAGGGACATCCAGCTGAGAATACAGGAGGTGCAGATGGCAGACAACTACCACTGCCAGCAAGTAAATGAACTCCTTTGAAACTACATACAATACATACAGGTCGTACAAGAAGAGTGTTTAGCCAATGTGAAGGGTGAATGCCTGGTTTGCAATTGATGAGAACATATTTGAGGCTCACATATTCACAAACATGACGTAGTACATTGTGCACTTCAGACCATCCACCCAAACACTGGCCAGGCTCCCTTTGAACAGGCCCCATACACCCCAAAACTGTTACCTATATCACCTGTAACAATCAATGCCCACTTCACATGTTAGAACAGCATCATACAAATGCCAATGTCACAACTCTGAAACGCCCAACATGAGGTTGTCGGGGTGAAGGTACCTGTACAAAGACAAACTAAGGGGTATAGACTTGAAAACATGGCTACAACCCAAATCCTATGTGAAGGCTGACTTTAATGGTTTTGCGTGCATCCCACATGTTGTGGAGGAAATTGATCGCCTACATATTGGCTTGGTCCCACCGCATGCCAATGAACAAGTGTACCACAGCCGAAAGAACTTCCATTCCAATAATGTCCAAGTTGTCTGTTTGGCGGATCTCTACGTCTCACAGATCTGTGCTCATTATCTGGGTTAAGTCCATGATGCCTTCCTTATGCAGCATAGTAGAATCCCATGGCTGTGTCATGACTGTCCCTAGCGAGAGCCTGATAACAGAGACTCATATTTGCACACGTTTCATTCCTTAAAAGGAGACTCTGCATGTTTAAAATGTCCTTGGCTGTTGATGCCACTAGGGAATACAATTATGCCAAGGGAAGTTTGCTTCAATGAGGCCCAAAGTAGAACAATGAGGGTAGTGAAGCTGGCTTTTGGGATCCTGAATGCCAGATTTAGGTGTCTTGACTATATTAGTGGAGTCCTCCTCTACTCACCCGGAAAAGTGTGTCATACCATTGTGACCTGCTGCATGCTCCACAACATTGCCCTGCAGAGGAACATCCCAAAGGAAGGGAAGCCTGCAGTGCCACCTAGTGAGCCCCCTGAAATGCCAAGAGAGGATGACAGTGGTGAAGTAGAAGGAGTTGACTTGCACCAAGATCTCATCAATAACTACTTTTCTTGAGTGTAAATATGTCAAGTGATGCAAGGACCATGACCTTACGAAGAACTGTAGATGTCAGAATGTGTGGAGTAGAGTGATTTTTCAAGACGATGAGGGGTTAGTGGTATCCAACATTCATCCAAACTGTGTTTGAAAAGTTAGCCCTTGACATATCCCCATTTTAAAGGTGTCCAACATACATGTGATGGGAAATATGGGAATACATTTGGCATTGGCCTATTATTATGTGACAACAGGTAACTAAGGTCTGCTCCATGGTGAAAAACCTTGAGGATAAAGAGGTCTCCTACTAGTTCTATGTTTACGGTGATTGCAAACATTCAGGCATGCAATTGTAGTTTTCATAGATCCAGATTTTCATGTGGTAATCTGTTGACAGTTTATATAGCATGAATGTCTATCGTATGGCACATGTATGGGCCACTTAGGTGTAGTTTTTTGCTAGGGCCTACCTGACATCATAGTAATGTTTGCTAATCAGAGTTGTTGCTCAAGTGTGTTCATGGACATGTGATGACCTTATTACTGTTTGGCTTTGCAGTATCTGCACCAGCAAGTGGGTAAGACAGGGTCAAGCCAAGTGGGGAAGCATCTGGTTACAGGACCTCGGGTTAAGAAACAACTGACACAAAGTGACACAGTGGCCTGTAGGGTAAGGGAGTGCCACAGGGGAGACCAGTTCAACAACATCATCCTCATCATGGGATCCTTCTTCCAGTGGCCACTCCCTAGTGGTGCTGGACCCTTCAGGGAACTCCCTGCACCAGTGTTGTCCACCACCCCCGTTTTATCACCACCCTCCCTGTTGCTCCCCATGTAGTTGGCCATGCCCAATCACCCAAAAGGGTGGTATCTCCTTCTATGCAGTCACGTCTGCCCCAGCCGCTGTTACCCCTGCTGCCATCAGTGAGGAGGCTATTGAACTCCTGAGGAGAACCTCTGTGGGTCAGTCAGCCATTGTGAATTCCATCCAGGGACTGGTGGTCCACATGCAACAAACAAACACTTTCCTGGATGGCATTCATGGTGTAATGGCTGGCCTACATAGACCTTTTCAGACTCTGGCCTCCACACTGACAGCAACCAGTTTCCCACCCACCTTTTGCCCCCCTTCCAACTCCCTTTTCAAAGTCCAAATCCACCATTCCCCTACCTTCCCAAAGCACACAAACAGATCCGCAGACATCCACATCAACAGACAAATGGAGCACACACAAACACAAGCACCACAAAACACACTGGCATGCACACAATCAACATCCACCCACAGACACAGCAACACTTGCAACTTCTTAGGACACCCCCAGCATCACACCCACGACAACAAGCATGCCTGCAGACACTACCACAACAGTCACTGACACAGCCACCACACCCATCTTACCTACGGACACCACCCCAGCAGACCATTAAACATCCACCACAAGCACCACACCTGCAGATACCACAACTACAGACACAAATACATCCAACACATCTAGCATACCTACAGTCACTACCCCAACAAACACCCACCATGGCAACCTCTAGACCCTTCAACCCCCTAAGCCCAAGACACATAAACACCCTCACTAACCCACACAGCAGTCACCTACCAACACGAGCATACCTCCCATAAGCATGCACCCATGAGATCCACACCTACACAGCCTGAGACTACTCCGCAACTTCCAAATCCCATCTGCTGACCGTCCCCATGGCACTAAACACTTTTTTTTATTTGATCTTAACCTTACCTCTTTTTCCTCAACCCCGTCCCAAAACCAAGAGGACCCCAACCAGCCCAACACTTCTACCTCCACGGCCTACCCTGCCCTCCTGTAAGCACCCAATCCTCTCCCCCACCAGAAAGAAGCTCACCCCTCCCAAGCCCCAACCCCCCCTCTCGGATAATCACTGAGGTGTCTGCTTGCCCTGTTGATATTCCTTCCTGTGGAGGTTCCATGGCAGCTGGGAGTCAAGTTTGGCAGAGCAATGTGCTACATCTGCAATATATGGTCAATGGCCTTTGGACTTTCACTCTTCATGGTTAATAAACCCAAACACTTTTTTGGGGGTATACATTTGTCCTGCAATTTCTTTTCTACCTTAATGTTGTTCCTTAGTGACTTGTGTTGTGTGGCTACAGTTGTGTGTGTTTCAGCCTGCTTGCTGTTCCTTTTGCTTTTGTTTGCAGGATTTAACTTTGTAGGCAGTGCTGGTGTTCCCCAAGAGAAGGGTATTTATTGAGTGTATAGATATGTGTTTGTAAATGCAATGGTGGTGTCATGCCATTGTGTGATGTTTGTTATGGTGAGTATTTCATCTTGTGCTGTCCATTGTGGGCATGTATTGTGTTGAACTTGTCTTCCAGGTATGGCTTAAGTATTGATCTGATGTGTGTCAGCTTGAAGTTTGTTAGTGCAGGCATGGATTGTGTTCAGTTGAGCTAGCTTTGTTTGTAATTGCCATTGCATGTGTCCATTTCTCTGTGTGTCCTGTGCAGATAGTTCCTATAGAGGTCTGTTCCATGCAGTTGAAGTTGTATATGCTTTGTTGAGTTGTTCTTTCACATTGTGCAGATTGGCATGTCATTTACTGTTTGTCACTAACACATATGTAGGGCCCTTTCCTGTGTACGTGTTGTTTTAGGGGTGTCTGCAAAGTGATATATGTCCCAGTGCAGCCTCCTTCCCTGGGTGTTCCTGGTGCCCCCATCCCAAATGTGTAGATATTGTGTGGATATTGTCCTTTGCCTATTTTTCTCTCTTTGTATTGTACAGGCCATTGTCCTTCCATTGTGCTTTGGTGTGTGTGCCCATTGCAAGGTTGTATGGTGGTAGTGTTGTTTGTGTTTGATGCCACATGGATACATATGTGTGTTGTTTGTGATGACAGTCCCTGGTCTGTGTGGGATTTGAGTGTGTGAGTTGTAATTATATGTGTGGTGTTTCTGCATTGCTGATGATGTGTGAGAGAATGTTGAGTAGCCTTCACTGTCCCTGAGATGGTGTGGCCATGTATTTTTGTGCCCTGTTGCGGAACAGTTTGAGTGAGCTGCCTAAAGGGGGCTGTGTGAGTATGCATGTGTTGGCCATGGTATCTGATTCTGACATGGAACACAATGCCAATTGTACTTGTTGCCCATAGCCCCCCCAATGATGTGGCTGACGGTGCGACAATCTGTTATCAAGATGAATGTCACAGGTAGGTCTGTGTACTTACGGCCTCTGGCATCCACTACAGTGGTGACTTGGGTCTCCTTCGATGACCAGCAGCAGTGGCAGGACGTGTGTGATGGGTTCCATGGCGGCTCCGAACATATAAAGCTGCCTGTAATTGAGTGTCTTCATTTATACTGTCTGCTTCCGCCTTCTGAGATATGGTGGTTGATCCTTTACAGTCACATTGGTGGTGTGCATCCTCGTAATGTGACCAATGGAAACACTGTCTCCGCTTGCCCATTTTTGCTGCCTCTTGACGGTGGTGGTCTGTGCTGCTTGGCGGTGTCTGAAGAACTGCAGCGGACTTTGCTACATAGGCCCACATGACTCGTAATACAGCGGTCTGACTGCCATCTGGATGGCAGTCAGTCTGCCACCATGGTGGTCGTAGGTCCCCCAAACTCGTAATGATGCCCTTATTGTGTCACCCACTTAAAAAGCACCTTAAAACATGTCCAAAGCCTGCCATTGCAGCCTGAATACAGGTTTAAACTGCCAATTCAACTTGGCAATATAATCAACCAGCTAAGCCTTGAGCTCCTCTTTTATTGCACACGTCACCCCTAAGGATGGCCCGAGGTAGCCCCTAGGACAGGGTGCATTGCAATAAAGAGGTTGGGCATGTACTTTTAAGTTTTACCGGTCTTGGTAGTGTTATCGTTTGATTGGGGACAAGCATTTCATTTTTGGTTTCTATAAAATTGTAATTAAAAATCCTCTTCAATTAAATGGATTTAAAATTATAATTTAGCAAATGCCACTTTTAGAGAGTTGGCATTTTTCTGCCCTCAGCCTTTTGGTACCTGCTGCCTGCCTTAGGTCACATGAGTAGGTGTAACTGGTAGGCTTGTGAATTCCTCCCAGACTATTACTCAATGGAGGGATAATGTGTGCCTGAATGGGCCATCTGCTGGTAGGATTGGGCCGGGGCAGAGCTGGGCACAGCCCACTTGCAAAGGAAGAGACTCTGCTCTGCCTTCACACAATGAGCTTGTCACCACTGCGTTGTTCCTGCAGTCAGCTTGGAGCCAGGACACGGGTCACAGGAATTTCCACGAACTTCAAAGATAAACTGATAGAAAATTCTCCTCAATCACAGAAGGCACCAGGTATTAAAAAATGGTCCTCACACCCACGCTTCAGGTCATTGTCTGGACCTATATAAGGACTCTCAGAGGGATGCCTGCTGCTGTGGCCTTCTGTGTATGCTATAAGACTGCTTTGCTGCTCCTTGTAAGGACTGCCTTCTGGCCTGGAGCCTGCTTTGAACCTGCAGTCCTTCTATTTAAGCTCTGCCTCTTTAACTGACCCCAGGACTGTTAGAGTGACTCCAAGGGAAAATTTTCTGGTCTCCTGTTCAGAACAACAGTGACATAACAGGCTTCTACTATCCTAAACCTTTACCTGGATCCAGCCCGTATGAGTCCTGGACCCCAAGTGGTGTCCCTCCAAACCTTGAGCATTCGTTATGGTTCTAAATATTCCCAGATAGCCAAAATCCAAAACTTGGGACTTAGAAAATATTTAGCTAATGCTTCTCTGAGAACCGGGGGAAGACCAAGGCTAACTTCCCATCAATCCATCCATACTGCATTGCAGATCGGGCTGATTTTTTGGCTGCTCTTGCTACATTCTTGTCCGCAGCAGCAATCTATTTCAGCAGTCCTTTGCCAAAGGGGATACAGCCTCCTGTAACTCCAGTTGGCTACAGCCTCGTTCCTCGTCCCACTGCAGATTTTCAACTTCTAAAAGAGTGACTAGTTCGGGACATAGAAATCTTCATCACAACTTCGTCCAAAACGAAACTTTCTCAGAATAGTGTTCTTCAAAATTATTGCAAGTCTGAAGATAAGCACTTACCAGGCCCTATCCACGTCTTGTATCTGACCCGTACTCCATCGTGGTGGCCCATATTTTTTAACTCTGACCTAGTCTTGAGCAACCAGTTCCCCATTGTTGTCTTTTTGGTGTTTTATGTGCTAGTTTTTACAAAAAACTTTAAAAAATCATAACTTTGATTCTACTGATTGGATTTTTGCTGTTTTGATGACAAATAATTTATTGAAATGTATCTTATTTTTCTAAATTGGTGTGGGATTTTTTGTGTTGTGTTTTCACTTTATTACTGTTCGTGTGCTGCGTAAATACTTTACATTTTGAGGGTAATGTTTTACTGTAAATTTACGAGCCCGCATTTGTCTTAAACAGAACTATCCTGGTGAGGCTGGGTTGGGACTATGGCCCCAGTTGTCTTTACAGCAAGGTAAAGCCTGAACGTGTGAAGCACTCAAAAGTGTTGTGTGAGTCCCACAGCGTGGGAATGATTTACTCTGATTTACAAGCCAGCATTTGCCCTGCACAGAGGCTGGGGTGGGACTACACCCCCCAGCTGAGTTTGAGGCAAGGCTGGGCCTGAAAGTGCAACATGCTCAAAAGCACTCTGTGAGTCCCGCAGTGTGGGTGTGTTTTACTGTGATTTCCAAGCACGCATTTGTCCTGCACAGAACTATGCTGGTGAGGCTCGGAAAGGACTATGCCCCCTACATTAATTCCAGGCATAGCAGGGCCTGAATTTCGATGTGATCAAATGCGCTCTGTGGTCCCACAGCGCAGGAATGTTTTGCTGTGGTTTCCAAGCCTGCATTTATCCTGCAGAACTATCCTGGTGAGGTTGGGGAGGGGCTACGTCCCCCAGCTGACTTGAAGGTAAGGCAGGCCAAAAAAGTACTCTATGAGTGCCACAATGTGGGAGTGATTTACTGTGATTTTCAAGCAAGAATTTTTCCTGTGCAGAACTAACCTGGTGAGGCTGGGGTAGGACTACAATCCTCAGCTGACTTTGAGGCAAGGCAGGGCCGGAAAGTTTGACGCAATCAAATGCGCTCTGTGAGTCCTGCAGCACGGAAGTTTTTTACTGTGATTTCCAAGTCCACAATTGTCCTGCACAGAACTATTCTAGTGAGGCTAGGATGGGGCTACATTCCCCCCTGAAATCCAGGCAAGGTAGGGCCCAAAATTGTAATGTGCTCAAAATCGCTCTGTGAGTCCCACAGCAAAGGAGTGATATCCAAGCCTGCATATGTCCTGCACAGAATTACCCTGGTGGAGCTGGGGTGAGACTATGGGGGTTATTACAACTTTGGAGGAGGTGTTAATCCGTCCCAAAAGTGACGGTAAAGTGACGGATATACCACCAGCCGTATTACGAGTTCCATAGGATATAATGGACTCGTAATACGGCTGGTGGTATATCCGTCACTTTACTGTCACTTTTGGGACAGATTAACACCTCCTCCAAAGTTGTAATAACCCCCTATGTCCCCAGCTGACTTTGAGGCAAGGCAGGGCCCATAAGTGTGATGCATTCAAAAGTGCTCTTTGAGTCCTGTGGCGTGGGAGTGCTTTACTGTTATTTCCAAGCCCACCTTTAACTTGCACAAAACTATCCTTTGAGGCTGGGATGGGACTATGTCCCACAGCTGACTTCGAGTCAAGGCAAGGCCCAAAGGTGTGACATGCTCAAAAGCACTCTTTGAATTCCACAGCATGGGAGTGTTTTACTGTGATTTCCAACCCCCCAGTTGCGCTGAAAAGAATTTACCTGGTGAGGCTTGGTTGGGACAACATCCCCCAACTGACTTTGAGGCAAGTTGGGGCCCAAAAGTGCGACATGCTCAAAAGTGTTGCGTGAGTCCTGCAGCATGGGAGAGTTTTACTGTGATTTCCAAGCACACATTTGTCCTGGACAGAACTATTCTGGTGAGGCTAGGGTGGGACTACATACTCCAGCTGACTCCAAGACAAGGTGGGGCCAGAAAGTGCAATGTGCTCAATGTGTGAGTCCAGCAGCCCGGGAGTGTTTTACTCTGATTTCCAAGCCAGCATTTGTCCTGCACAGAACAATCCCAGTGGGGCTGGAGTGGGACTACATACCCAGCTGACTTTGAGGCAAGGCTGGGCCTGAAAGAGAAACATGCTCAAAAGCATTCTGTAAGTCCCACAGCATGGGAGTGTTTTACTGTGGTTGTCAAGCCTGCATTTTTCCTACTCAGAACTATGCTGGTGAGGCTGGGGTGTGACTACATCCCCTAGGTAATTTACAGACAATGTTGGGCCTGAAAGTTTGATGCGCTCAAACGTGTTCTGTGAATCCTGCAGCACAGGAGTGTTTTACTGTGATTTCCAAGCCCCCATATGTCCTGTAAAGAACTTGTCGGGTGTAGCTGTGATGGGACTATGTCCCCGAGCTGACTTTGAGCCAAGACAGGCCAGAAAGTGCGATATGCTCAAAAGTGCTCTGTGAGGATTGTCTGACTGTGAGTTCTAAGCCTACATTTGTCCTGCACAGAACTATTCTTTGAGGTTGGAGTGGGACTATGTCCCCAAATTGACTTTGAAGCACATAGAGGTCTGAAAGTGCGATGCACTCAAAAGCACTCTGCATGTCCAGCAGCAAAGGACAAATCTGGAAGTGTGCCTGGGTGAAGACTGAGCAAAGAGCAGGCCCGTCTGTGCCCGTGAGAGCCCGAAGGAGGCTGGGCCACCCTGCTTGGCTTGTGCTAGGCCTGGCATTCTTGGCGTGGTTTCCCCTGTCTTTTTGCCTCTGCTTACTGTATTTTGACTGCATGCTGGACTTTGTTTTGCTGGGTTTTGGTACTCTGGGCACTTTATCACTGCCGACCAGTGCTAAAGTGCAAGTGCTCTTTGTCTAAATTGTGATTATGATTGGTTATCTCTGATTGGCATATTTGATTTACTAGTAAGTCCCTAGTAAAGTGCACTTGAGGTGCCCAGGGCGTGCAAATCGAATGCTAGTACTGGGCTTGCAGCACTGATTGTACCACCCTCATAAGTAGCCCTGTAAACATGTCTCAGACCTGCCACTGCAGTGTCTGTGTGTTCAGTTTTGCACTGCCAGTTCGACCTAAATCTTCCCTTTTACCACATGTAAGTCACCCCTAAAGTAGGCCCTAGGTAGGCCCATCGGCAGGGTGTAATGTATTTAAAAAGTAGGACAAGTACTGGTGTGTTTTACATGTCCTGATAGTGAAATACTGCCATATTTCTCTCATAGGTTAACATGGGGATTACCTTTTAATATCTTTTAAGTGTAGTTTCCCATTGGGAGCAGATAGAGATTAAAGTTTGGGGTCTCTGAAATCACAATTTACAAATAAATCTTTTGGTAAAGTTGGTTTTTAGACTGTCTGTTTGAAAATAGCACTTTTTGAAAGTGGGTATTTTCTTGCTTAATTATTCTGTGCTTCTGCTTGGCTACTGAATACATTTCTGGGTCAGACTGACAGTTGGGATGTTTGTGAATTTACTCTAGACAGTAACACAAAGGGAGCTGAGATGTGTCATGTGTATCCTAATGAGTCTTCCTGGGCTAGAGTGAGAGAGAGGAGCTGACACCTGCGCTTAAAAGGACTGTGACTGTCCTCACACAATACAGTCTCCAAGTCTCCAACCCCTTGAGTGTGTCTGCGGCAGGGCAAGGAAGAGGCAGGGTCTTGCACACTACAAAGACTTTCCTTTGAAGTTTGCCTGCTTCAAAGGCAGAAATGAGTATAAGTATTGGACTGCTGACCCCACAACTTTAGAACATTTCTGGTTCAGAAGGAATCTCTGCCAAGGAGAAGAGCTGAATAACTGTGAAGAGTACTACTCCTTAGCCATGTGTGCTTTGCTAAGTTGGCCTGCAGTTGCTGCTTCTGCCTTAGAGAGGACGAAGACTGGTTGTTGATGTGTATCTTGCTTGTGAAGATTCTCCAAGGGCTTGGACTGAGCTTGCCTCCTGCTAAGAAATCTCAAGGACATCAAAGACTTCATCTACCAGCAAGTGGGCTCTCTTGCTGAGACACCCTAACTTTCCAAGTGGTGCACCATCCAGGCCCTTGGCCCCTGTAAGGAGAAGCTGTCAGAACCTGAGTGAAAATCTATGCACCAGAGCTGAGTATCAGAAAAATCGACTCAGCGCCTGCACCGCAGCAGAAAAATCAATACAGCACCAGTAAAATCGACCCATCGCAAGCTCATTGCAGATTCATTGCTGTCGTGCATCCAGATTTTTTACGCATCATCCCTGGGTGTCAAATTCTTCAACATCACCGCACGGACCTGAGGCTGGTTGTCAGGAAACCAACGCATCCCTTCACTGTGAGGAAAGAATCAAGGCATTGCTTACCCAACAGAGAAGGAATCAATGCACAGCCTCACTTGCGAGTAAGAAATCGACCACTGCTTGCTTTTCCTACGCACGCTCACCCGTGCAGCTTTATTTTTGACTCATGCCAGGTACTTTGTGCTAAAACAATGCAATTATTGATTTCTATAAATTAATTTTTAATTTAAAAATTGATATCTCTTTTTGTGTATCTTAGATTTTCGTAGTTATGGTCTTGTTTGATTAGATAAGTATTGGCTATTTTTCTAAACTGCTGTGGAGTCCTTTTGTGGTGTTTTCACTGTGTTACTCTGTGTGTTTGTACAAATATTTAACATATTGCCTCTGAGATACGCCTGACTGCATATGCCAAGCTACCAAAGGGGGTGATCAGGGGTTATCTGAGCTGTGTATCTCCCTTACCCTGACTAGAGTGAAGGCCCTGACTTGGACTGGGTGTAAACTGACTACCAAAAAGAGACCCCATTTCTAACAGCTAGGTTTCTTGAAAACACCTCCACATACCTTACAACATTTGTCCTGGAGAGCCATGGGTAAGAGAAAGGCCAGTATAATGTGTACCACTGCTAATGAATGCTGGGAGGCAGGATCAATCACTAACTATATGATCACTGCTATAAGTGCCATTAACTCTGAAATCAAAAGTGTGGAGGAATAACTGGGGGCAGGCAGGAGGTCCTTATTACTCACAACTAATGCTGATCACACATTCAGTTCCATACAATATAACTGAGGCTGGGGAGTTCCCAAACGAGGCGGCATAAAATTGAAGAACCCATGCACATACACAGGGCATTTTGTTATTATAACGATACAACAGGGACAGCAGACTTGTTCTGGGGAATCCTCTATCAATGATGTCATTGACTCCCCTCCACTAAAAGGAAAAAGGGCAAATGGTGCCTAGTACACACACCCAAGGCTTGTAACACCAAATGCCCTGAGCAAACACAGAGTTGAAGTAAGAAATGGTATCTAGAGCCCATAGTGCATACACAGACATAACCCATATCATCAGGGGATGGCAAATACAACATTGTTACTGGGAGTAATAACTAATTAAAAGGGATTTTTGCAAATATCCTCAGCCCTATAGTGGTAGCACTTCAGAGCACTGACAAAACCTTGAAAGAACTTCTTAGGGGTATTCAGGAAAAGTCACCCGGCTCTAGAGAACACACAGAGTACCTGCAATGCCAACAATTCCCGGGGGTGAATGTGGATAATGTTTCATCTAGCCTAAGGCCCAATGTAGTAACTGTGGTGCATTCAGTCTAATTGAACTCCAATGGTATAGACTGCCCCTGATGATATCTCCCATCAGCATAGGAAGACATTTCCCTCTTTAGTTGCAAACCATGATTATATAAATACCAGCAAGAAACCCTGTATGTTACAGCTACTGCCCAACTGCACCCATGTACAAAGTTCTAAAAAGAATTCCGCCTTCATGCTCAAGTCAACTCAAAACAGATCATCAGCTGACGAACAAGGTTATCGTTGGCTCAGCAAGTTCTTGGGTACTACCAGTAGTGACGTTCTTCTAGAGCCACAATAGGTGGTTCCAGGGTTCAATGGGTCAGAAACAGTTCTAAGAAGAAAGTAGACAACTGTATAGTAGTTAACTTCCATTTTGCTTAGGCCCTCCTGCGTGCCCCCATGGGCCTCTCACTTGGATTCAGCCAGTACCACTAGGTTTTTTTCTGTAGACCCAGGCAAGGTACATCCCTCACACAACTATTTTGTAATCTTGTCTGAAATAGGCTACTTAGCATTCCAACACATAATCGTTTTGCCTCCTTTGAGGGGGTTGATTGAATGTTTTGTGCTCAAAAAGGTCCTGACATTATGGAACCAACTGATGTAACCGCAGGGGTCTACTGAGATTTAGTTTTCTGGAGCTGACCAGGTCAAATCCTCCTAGGCCCTTATCAATGAAAACCCCAGTCTGGGACCCAAATTCCATCATCTACTATCTGAGGCAAGCAATCAGATGGCAGGTTCCTCTGCCCATTTAGCCATCATTGGCAGTGAAAACAATGGCAAATCTTTGAACTCTACCACCCATCCACCCATTAGGTCTAGTGAATATCAATATTACAGTCCATGATTTGAGTCTTCTTTCTTGGGATGTTGCTGGGGTCACAAATAAACTCAATAGGTAGCAATGATAACCAGCAATCAAATTGTTTGTAAGGAGCATGGTTATTTTCAGAAATGCATTTAAGTGGTTTCTACTCAGTCATCACCCCCATTACCCCTTCATCATCAGGCTGCCTCAGCATGGTCTTATAACTTTAGCAGGTGTCACTATGCCAGCCAAGAATGTGAAGACTTATTTGGACTTTGCCTTTTCCCAGATAATTTGCATGTCATTTGTAGGGACACCACTCGGTGTCATACATTTTTATCATAATAAAAAAATGGTATAATCACAGAGCCTCTTGCCTATGCCCTTGATAAAGTGCTTGCAGGGCAAGGTGAATTTTGTGTTATAATATGGGGATGAGTGATTATAATCTTAGACTATAGGCCGGATCATGTGTTTGGAGGTAAGGTCACCACCGTGGAAATGGTGTGGTCCTCTCTGATGGCCAAATTGGCGGTCCACCTGCCCAATTACGGGTTAGGTGGGTGCACTTAGTAAAGACGTCTGCAGCGGTCAAGGCCAATCCGAATATCTGAGGGTGGACCGCAAGTCCCATTGCTGTTCCAGTCATTATGCATGCTGACGTGACTGTGGTGGCCAAACCACCACACCTGAGCTGGTAGAAATGGAGGGATATAGGCAGAAACACATCTTCACTCACCTGTACACATACTCTGATGTCATGGAGCCAGTAATACACGTCCTGTCACTGTTGCTGCTGCTGGATGACTGCTATAAGCCACACGGTCTTGGACACAACCAGTGGTAAGTCTTCATCTCACCCATTTAAATTTGCTTTCCACTTCACAGATGCACAGACAGGTGCATTATAAGGTCCAGGGTGGCCCTCGAACAAAAAAATATTGTGTGTTCCTGTCCAGAACAGCCAATAATGACTGTACCTGTCACCTCTCTGATGCCCTCTTTGGCCAGCTCACTGACACAGCACAGGGACACTTCTCAAATATCAAAATGTGTGTCTCAATAAGCTAAAAGGATAGTGATATGTATCCACAATACACAAACACAACCGCAGGTCCACATTAACATCATAGCAATAATCACTGTGACACCCTCAAAATCCACACAGGCTACATCCAATATTGATAGACAACAACCTAAGTAGAAATGTGGAATTAAAATCAAACAAACCTTCTAGGCCATGTACTACCCTTACACATCACACACATCAAACAATCACATTTTGAAAAAGCTATCCTAAACAATACTCCTAAGAATTAATGCAAGCCCAACATGGAAATGCCCCTTACAGAAAAGGTAGGTTACAATCAGGGGACCCCCCTGAAAGTCTGGATTGTTGGGCCACAGTCCACTTTGCCATGACCCTAAGCGTCTCTGTTCACAGGCCACCAGGCTCAACGTATAGCCAGGACATACAATCGTACTATAGCATCGCCAAGTGCCATGTATGTGTGTGCAATGTATAAGTGAAAGGTATTTGAATAAACGTGTCAGTAACGGTATTCATCACATACAGTTAAAGTAGGTTTAACTACACACAAAACAATGTACAAAATTCACAAAAAGAAGACAAAAAGCCATGACAGCCAACCACCCTACAGGTGTGTTGAAATAAATGACTAACTTGCACACATTCTACACATATCTATCATACATCATAGGGAGTAGTGCAAGCCAAATGAGAGTGACAATGCATAAGACTAGCTGAATACTTTACCATTTGAAATACCTCACAGAACAATATTAGGCCCAAATTGGACACATCACACATATATATCCATGCAGCAATGCCCCTTAACCAATGTAAGTCGTGTACTGGTCACACAAATCAAATATACTAACCTGGTCACATTGATCAGCCTTAATGGACAAAATAACACACCCCCAGTCCCACATCCCAATGTTAGAAAGCACAGAAATTAGGTTGGGCAAGTGCTCCCCACCATGATGAATGCCTTCCCGGAAAAGTACATACCCAATACATTCCATCACAATTTATGCATGTTCATAGCAAAGTGAACCATAAACACATGAGGAGCATAACCTTTCATAATGTGTAGACCCAAAGACATTGGACCACATTAACAATATTCATACATTTGGATATTCACAGAAGTAGCTAGGGAAAAGTAAAATAAGGACCAAGGTGTTCGAGATGAAGAAAGAGCAAAGAATGTCCAAACAATGCCCAGTCCAATTTATATTTGGCATGCACTGTGTTGTGCTACAAAACGTGTCTCTTCAGACACTGCCAGGTGACCTCCTAGCTCAGGGCCATCCTTTGGCAGGGCAGACAACTCTGGGACATTATTTTGGTGGGAGATGTTTGGGCTTGGGGTAGACTTAGCATGGGAAGTGGTGGGTTTGGACGAGGAAGGGGTGGGTCGAGGCTTAGGAGAGGGCCTGGGAAGTCGAAGGGGTGGGAAGTCTCTTGGAAGGATTGCTTAGGACCTGGAAGGGGTGGATGCGGGGATACTAGAGGTAGGTTGGGAGGTGGAGAGTTGGTCTTGGGTGTGGGAGGGGTGCAAGCCACTTCCGTAATTAGGGTAGGAGCTGTGCGAGGGTGCAGGGCCAGGGAAAAGGATGAGTCCTCTACAGGGAACTTAGGAGTGGGTGCAGAAAGGGGTGGGGTTTTGGAGGTAGAGGGAGTATCTGTGACTGATGTGCCTGGAAGTGCTGTTGGTACAGGTGTAGGAGTCTGGTGAACTTGCTGCAAGTATGGGTGTGTCCACTAAAAGTGGGGTGTTTTGGGCACTTGCTTGTGTGCATCTGTGTTTTTGGGTGTGTATGAGGTGAATGTGATGTCAGTGGTGCTTGCTGTTGTGGAAGTGGGTGTGTTGGATGTTGCTGTGGTGGTAACTGTGGGTGTGTTTGTGTGTGGTGTGTGAATGGATATGTGACTGAGGGGGTGCATGTGGGTGTGGTGTTGTCAGTCCTGGATGTGGTAGTGGGTGTATTGTGTGTGCATGTGTGTATAGTGTCTGATATGCTGTGTGTGGATGTGATGGGTGAGTGGTGTGTGTGATTGTTGTACTATATGTGGTCGGTGTGGATGTAATGCATGCAATAGAGTCCGTGGTGGGGGGTGCAGTGTTCGTGTGTTTGGATGCATGCCTGTGTTTTTCTTGGGTTTCTACCTATGTGTGGATGAGCTGCTTAGGTCTGTATGAGTGGAACTGTGTGTGTGTGCTTTGGGCAGGCAGGGAAATAGGGTATTGGTATGGGGAAGAGGTGGGGGAGATATACTAGATAGGGGGATGGGAGGCTGCACATAGGGAGGAGGCCAGGGTCTGACAGGATCTCTGTAGGCCAGAGATAGCACTATGAAGGCCTTCCAGGAAGGCCACCCCTCTGCAGGAGATGACTGCCTTGCCCCTGGATGGCATTCAGAATGGCAGTGTGACCCACAGCTATGGACCTGAGGAGAGCAATAGCCTCCTCACTCTGTGCAGCAGGTAGGAAAGGGGCAGGTGCCTGGAGCAAAGGACATGGACTCTCTCTTAGGGAAGTGTGTCAGGCCAACTGAGTGGGGAGATACAAGGATGGTACATATTGAACTGGTGGTGGTGAAGAGGGATGATGGTGGTACAGATCCCATGGGGTCTGCCACCACTTGGGAGTGTCCACTAGAAGAAGACTCAGAAGATGATGAACTTCAGCTGCTGTCCTCTGTTGCACTCCCTGTACCCTCACGGCCCCTGGGTCCCTCGCTGTCCCTTGACTCATAGCCAGAACCACTGTGGCCAGAAGCTTCCCCAACAATGTTGGCACTATCTCCTTTACTTACCCTGGATGCACCTGGAATGACACATTAAGAAGGGTTGATTTCAATAATATAAACACACGTGTCCATCTGATTCAAGCACAAAATGTTAGAGGAGGGTACAGACTATTACATCTGCTTGGCTCACTACATGTCACTCAACAGTAGCAGGAGCATGTGCATGCATGCTGGATTAGCAGAAAATAGTTGGTCACAGTGATGTCACAACGCCCCCAACCTACCAGATTTTTGCTTCTGAACATTCTCTCATCATCCATGTAGTCACCTTGTATACTTTGAACCTTGTAGCACACACTGCTGAACCCATGGCACAAGATATGATGCCTGGCAACAGGACATCCCTACAGTGTCCACACAAGCCTCATATTCCCCCTAATGCTCATTTTCCTGGAAAAGCATCATGATGCGGTGATGGGCAAGTCATTCAGCAAGGTAGATGCAATAAGTGCTCTGTCAGGGATTATGCCACATGCAAATGCACAATTCATACTGATAAAAATTTTCTGGTGATACTTCTCCAAAAGATCTGTTTCAAGATACTAAAATAAAAGCTGTACTGAGGTATCTCGACTACCTATCACATGTAGCATAGAAAAGTGTGCTGGAGAGAATCATGGCCTAGACATTGGGGCATACCTACTACAAAGTCACACATCATAATAGTCCATATGGCACCAGTAACATTTCCAATCAGTCAGGGAACTGGTAAAAACACCATTCTCAATTTGCATTCCTAGAAGCCCATATACCTGTGATGTGTGTTGTATGTCAGTGCATGACAATGACATGAAGAGGTGAATACATTTCAGTTATGATGGGATGGCACACCACCGCTCCATTTGAGATATGAAATACCAATACCCCTGTAAAAATGAGTACAGGCACTCACATATAGAACTAACATTGTCACATATCACTCCCTGATGCTTGTCACCAGCAAATAAATGTACCTTCAAACAGTATTGAAGGTGAAATAACTTCAGGGAAAGGTATACTGGGGAACGTAGCCACTATTGCTGATTCCACCAGTGATGTTTGCATACTCATGTCACTAGAAACCCTATACTTACCAATGAGAAGCACATGTCAGTTACTGCATATAAGGTGCATTATATCCTATGACACATGTAATATGGGTCCCAGAACATGAAACACAGTAGTGAGACAGCATCCCTTCTGACACAATGAAGACAAGTAGAATGTCTGGTACAACCTTCTCCCAGAACATCAAACAACATGAGGTGATTGTGACCTCACTAAGTCATGTGTCTGCTAACAACAGACATTTGGCAGTGGACTGAACTCTGCTGGCCTCTTGGTCATACAAACATTAGACAAAGAACATCATGATGCACCCAATACCAGACATACACAATCTAGAACACTTCCTGTGCGTTGGACATGGCATACTCACAATGTTTTTGGGCAAATGGCTACCTGAAAAAGAAACTGGTTTCTAAAGTTTCATGGACAACTCTGGCCAATACTCACCTCATTGAAGCTGCTGTTGGACCCTCAAGTGCCCATCCAGCTCTAGATAGGCCATCGCCAGAATGCAGACTATTAGGGGGGTCAGCTGCTGGCATGCGCCCCTTACCAGTTGGGAGGACCTCCTCAGCTGGACCTATATGATCTTCCGGGTCCAGCGCCTCAAGTCCTCCCACCACTTCCTACAGCAGATGCTATGCTGACGATAGACCCCCGGGGTTCACGCTTTCAGGGTGATGGCTTTCCATATAGTCCACTTCTCATGGGATTTGACCTGTATGGACAAAAAAGAAGAAAAACATGTATGTCAGTGCTATTACTTGGCCATTGTTACTGGTTAAAATTCAATTTGTCTACAGCTAGCACAAGCCAAAATCAACAATAAACACATAACAGGCTTGCTTTCTACAGCTTGAGCACTATCAAGACATGTAGATACACTTGTGGTGTCTTCTGCTGCCTAACATCATCGCTGGTCATGTTCTACACTGACTAAGCCAACAAACTACTATCATGTTGCCCAAGGCCATCAACATATATTGTGCTGCTGGCCACAAAGAGAAATGGCATACCATTCTGAGTTTAATAACCGCAAACTATTTGTGCTTTATTGCTCAGACACCTTTACAGTAAGGTCCATTGACTTGATGCATCCGGTCCATACAGCTTGGAGGCATAGTACAGACTGACGCCTAGGACTTGGACACTCATAACAGCCCTCCCATCATAGCTAATGTGTGTAAATGTGGACAGGTTCACCTAATGTCATACTATGTCTGTTGGAGTGTGTGCAGTATGTATCTACATTCCATAGTTGTCTTTGGGGTGGATGTATGTTTACAAA
The DNA here is from genome assembly GCF_031143425.1 of Pleurodeles waltl. Lineage (NCBI taxonomy): Eukaryota > Metazoa > Chordata > Amphibia > Caudata > Salamandridae > Pleurodeles > Pleurodeles waltl. The sequence goes on from NC_090439.1 coordinate 83,154,629, forward strand.
TTGTTGATACATTCTCAAGACCACTTGTGAAACAATAAATACTTGCACTCAAACTGTGTAACATGTGCACTAGGCCTGTTTTGATAAATTATTACATCTGGTAATTAGAATCCAGATCTGTACGAATAAGGAGCCTGTCGACATGGAATGTGACACATTGCCAATGCGGCTCAATGGAATGAGGCATTAAGTCAAAGGGGTTACATCTGCCACCATTCCAAATTTATTTCCTGTAAACCCAAACCTGGCTAATGATATGTGTTCAAATTCTTGCAGTGCTCATCGGGGATTCATAGATCTACAGGGACAATACTTTGGCCTCAGTTGTAGAGCCGCACAACCCCTGCCCCAGTGTGGCCCATGGTAATGATTGGGCACACATCAGTATCATGTATTCCTAACTGCTGGCAGAGCATACTAGTCCAAAGTGAACCTCATATTTCATCCATTTCAAGCTGACATTTTGCAACTTTAGGTAATTTCACATGTGTGCTCAAGGCTGTGTGGCACTCTGAAGGTGTCTGTGGGCTATTGCTAGTTCACAGGCAACATATTTTTGAACACATGTATTACACTGAGTGATAGGTGGCAACTTGCACCTATCTAACCTCATTCTCAAGAAGTCATCCCAGGATACAATCACAGCTCATGCAGTAAGGGCCAGACATGTGTTTGCAGTTAACTTGCTCTGAATACCACATTACTCCCAGCTCCCAGGAAAGCTGTGCATGCATATAGGTAGATACCCCAACAATGGAAGGTAGGGCTTTCCACACTTCACACATCACAGTGATGACGCTCAGTACGCAATGTATTGTGCTGCCCAATCCCAGACATCATTAGCCTATGTGGGGGCTACATTGTTGTAGCCCAATAACCAGAGTGACCATTAGACGACAGAGGCACAATGATACCTGTGGGAATGAACATAAGGGATTAAAATTGAGTAGCATATGCATATGAGAGAGTTACCTGTTCCTCTTGTGAGCCACAGAGCTGGCATACAGGGAGAGGACCTCAGTTGCCAACATCTCTAGCTCCTCTGCTGAGAAGGCATAGCCCTCTGACCTGCTTGAGTGGACATGATTGCTCCCAGAGGTTACAAACAACTGCCAGGATAGAGGAGTGTTAGGAGGCAAGTTAGCTTTTTTCAAAACTGCGGCATACATGTATGCGATTTACGCTGTTGTCAGTGTCTACAGACACAGCCATTGGTCCACAGACACCACAATCACAATGTTAGCCTATGGTTGTGTCCGTCATGCACGCATCTGCCTATTGCAAACTTGACTTTCAGCGGTGGCGTCTGACACACAATGTCCAATATACGAGGTCAGACAGCTGCCATTTTTGGCGGCTGATAATGCTTTAATGGAGACTGTTATCTGCATCACAACCACTACAAATGAGAGGTTAGATCTGTAATCCTGTAAATTACTTTTGACCAGAATTTTAAATAAGCCTCTCATGTGTCTAGTGCGTTACTGTGTTTTTGTTGAGTTGATTAGTGTAGTGCACTGTACACCATCCTTGACAGTATCTTCCCCATTCCCAAATTTATGGAACGTATGATTTTTTAAATTATATTTCAGTGTTTTACATTTTGCCCACCAGTGGGCAAACGATATGTCAGGATATAAATGGGGATTGTTAATGGATATAGCATAAAAAACAGTTGAAATTAAAATGTCTTTTTGAAAATCTAAAAGTGTTATGTGCTATCACATGATTTTTAATTTAGTATTTATATACTTTACCGTGGACATTATGACCATCCTTAATATACTGTTTTCAATTCGCACCTAGGTACCCTGTGAGAGGCGAATGCCTCCTGTGTACAGGTGATTCCCAGACTTTCACACAAGGGTAGAAAGGGACATCATCCGCAAGTTTCGATCGAATAGACAAATCATACTGGACCTATGTCATCAGTTGGAGTCTGATATGCCACAAAAACATGAATTCTACTTGTGTAATGCCAATAGGGAAAGTGATGGCATTATTGCATTTCCTGGCAACAGGTTCCTTTCAATACATAGTGGCAATCTGTGGTGATATGTCCCTATCAATGTTCTGTTGTTTGCTAACAGATGTGTTTTAAACCCTGATGCAACATTTAGACAGCTACATCGGGTTCTTCAGGAATGAGGATTTTGCTGATGTGAAAGCTGAATTCTATGGAGTGTCAAGGATACCACATGTTGTGGCAGTCATTGATGGCACCCATGTTGCCTTAGTACTATCACTTAACAGGGAACAAGTTTAGTGCAACAGGTAAAACTTCCATTTGACCACCATCCAAAGTGTCTGCTTGACTGATCTTTCCATTTCCAACACCTGTGACCGTTTCTCTGGATCTGCCCATGATTCCTTTGTCATGCTGAACAGCACCATACCCCATCTGATGTCACAACTGCAACCAGAGAGGGTCTGGCATGTTGCTAATTATGATGTGAGCTAACTTTGCGTGGGTGATGTGAGGTAGTATAAACATGAACTGTGTAACTCATTATTGCACTTCTGGTTTTAATCTAGGAGACTTAACCCATCTCAGCCAGCCATAGTTTTTGACCCTGCTGAGGAATTCTTCAATGCCAGGGGAATTCTGCTTCAATGAGGTCAATGGAAGGACAAGGTAACCAGTGGAGTGATTTTTGGGCTCCCGAAAGCCAGATTCTGCTGTCTGGACAAAACTAGAAGAGCCCTCCTCCACTCACTCAGTAAGGTCTGTCAGATCACCATGGCCTGCTGTATGCTCCACAACCTAGCCATGAGATGAAACATGCCTTATATCGCAGAGGACGAAGAGCCCGAAGTGCTACTGTTTAAGGATCATGGAATGCCAAATGATGATGATAGTGGTAAGGAGGATATCACCAGCAACTTTTTCTCATGAGTGTAAGTATTTTGTCAACTTGTCATGACTCGGACTGTGCCACCTACTGTTGTAGTGATGATGGAAGGAGCATGTTGGGGGTTATATCATGGAGGGCAAGCTCATGTTAATCCTGGTTGAAGTGATTGATGAGCAAGGGATGAGATGGTAAATGGTTTTGCGTTGCTTTGTTTTGCTCATTCAAAATGGAATGGACTGTGGTCTCAAGGATTTATCTGTCTTGAATGTCTTACCTCTAAGGGTTGTAAGCTAATTTTCTGGTCATTTCTGTTTCAGGCACCTACAGCATGGCATCATCATTTGGACATTTTTGAGTTGTGACAATAGTGGGTATTTGGTTCTGTTTTGATGTACAATGTGGAGAATGGTAGTTCTGTGGTATGACTGAGACAGACTTTGGATGTACAAATCCTGGAGCAGGACAGCTTACATGGTGATATTTTTGGGGTAAGACATACAGCACTGGACTTGTTCCTTGTCATGTGGTATCATAATGCAATGTGTATGTCAACATGTGCTACAACAAGATGTTGTGTTGGAGCCCAAAAATGATATTCTCCTCAAGTTTGTCTAAATCTTAATTGTGTGTGATGTGTTTGTAGCTGCTGATGTGTTTCACCAGTGTAGAGCAAAGTGCTTGTAGCACGACACAGAGATTCATTGTTGATATTCCACTAGCTCCTGGGAATGTTGTTTGGAATGTTCCTGTGCTCAGACAATGTGGTACTGCCATGTGTATGTCAACTGGGGTCATTCATAAGGAATTCTCTTTGTGGACTAGGTGGTATGGCTCCTGCTGGTGACAGAAACCACTTAAAGTTTATTTATTCATAATGAAATGGGCAGATGTGTCCCCTACTTCCATGTTGAGTTTGTCTGCACCAAAAATCATGACCACTGGTGCAGAACATTGTTGTCATTTTTTTTACAAGTTAAAACTTTATTGATTGATTAATTAATATAATAAAAAATAGAAATGCAGCAATGGATGATGAATAAAATGTATCTAAGTAACTAAAATGCTGTGCAAATAGTACTAGAATGCAATTGTGTGTGCCAGTTAATCGACACCAATGGCACAGTTGGATGGAAAGGGACTTTACCTGTGTCCTGGATGACAGCCTGGAGATCGTGCTTAGGAGGATTGACCTGACTGGCAGAGGACTTTCTTTAGGGCCTGAGCAACTCCTTGTAAGTATTTTACCATACTGGAGATCACGCAAGGATTTCTTGTCTGAAGAAGCGTACCCCGACCTGGTTTCAAAACGTTCTGAGCCAATAGCACCACAAATTTATGGTTGAGCTACACATACAAAATTGCATGAGTTGTGTCTTTTTTTGAGGTGCCCCATAGCCTGTAGGGAATTTCTCTTGCCTTTAGCAAAGGAGCTGCATGTGCATTGATAGGGAGGATTCCAAGGTGGCATTTCTGACAAGTAACCTTGGTCCTGTGATTTAAGGCCACACCCAAATATGGTTGTGAGTTTAACTGAGCATAGCTACTTAAGATCAACCATTTGTGGGTACGGTGTGCTAGAGAACCTTTGTCTCCTACAGGTAAGGTTATGCATGATATTTTGCTTACTGACTTTCTAAATGACTCTATGGTGGGCATTGCAACCATAGCTGAGCCGGTCCTATCAGGTTGACCAAGTTTATGAGATATTTTCCTGCTGCTGAGTGAGGTTTATTAATTTACACCCAGAAGTTATGATTTATGTTGTTCTGTTCTGCTTGACATTGTTGTCTTGTCGGATTTGCTTTGTGTCTGACATGGGGCCTGACTATTGTTGCTGCAATGTAATTAAGCTGATTTATGGGTACACAGATGTATGTATGTTTGGGTGAAATATGAGTGTGCTCCTGAGCTAAACCTTGGATATGTCCAACATCCATACTTACACAAGTACAAGTACATATTTATACTATTGTCAAGTTCATGTGGCAGTACATGCATACAAGGCTAGATGTGAGAAAGACCACATCAGTGTATGAGTCTAATGCAAACTTTATTTTAGTGAACAGGATAACTGAAGCATTGGGTATAACAAAAAAAGGAAAGTGATGAAGTCAGTCCTGGTGGATGAAACCATAGTTATAGTTGTAGTTGCCATCATCTTTAGAGTTCAAATTCAGAAATACGACTGCTATCTGAAAGGTATATGTGTCCAGAAAAAGTCCACAGGGTGAATGTGTAACACACACTGGAGGACATTAGGTACAAGGGTTCATGGTGATGGAGGTATTGCCATCCTCACCTCCAGGTTATTTTTTCTAGGGCAGCCCGCTTGCCAGTGCAGAGTGGGGGGATCCACAGCTGCAGGGATATAGGTGTCTGATGGTGTGTCCTCCTCTGGCAGGTCCTCTCTTCCTGTGGCTCTTGCAGATGTAATTAGTCCTGATCGGGTTGAACCATAGGTAGAGGTTGATGAGCTGGGAAAGCCCTGCACAGGTGTGTGTAGATGTCCTTCAGCATCCCTATTTGTGAGCCCATGTTGGGGTTATGGGCCTCCAACTGATTGTGTATGTCCCTATGCAGCTGCTTCATCTCCCTCAGTTAGTTCACAAATTTGCAGAAGCTTGATTGGGGCAGACAGAACATTGCAATTGGGTGACAGTTAGTGAGCTGTAACTCACCAGAGTTGACTCTCCCAGGTATCCCTGCCAAGCCTTAGGATGCAGCATGGCCAAGGCCTTCTCCTTCCATGGGAACCATTGGAAAGGGTTGCTGGGAGGGCCATCACCAATCCTATAGGACCCCCTTTAGTACTTGGAGGCCAGGGAATGCACCTTCCCCCTCACTTTGTTCCACCTCTTCATAATTTCCTCCTGTGTGCACAAGGTGGTGCCTACTGCGTTCTCCCTGTCTACTATTTTGGACACATTTCCCTTTTCTGACTGAAAGTTGTATTTTGGACTTTTGCGGCTCTATGTTTATGATTTCATCCACCATGACTACCAACTCTGCCTTAGACAAATGTGGGTATTTGGGCCTTGACATGTACCTAGAATAGACTGACAGTGCAACAATAAAAGTTAATAATTTGTACAAAGGGGTGAAAAAAAGGTGCTGGCAAGGTGTGCGGTGGGCAGTAATAGGGATAGGACTGGAAAAAAAGCCTGCCTTCTCTCAACAAGATGTGCTGTCAGAGTGGCTGTGCTGCAGTGGAGTGGAAAAGGATCGTGGTCTGCAATGGGGTGTGTTTTATAGTGTGATTGTCAGGTGTTTCCACTTTCTAGTTGGTCATCAGATGTGTTGTATTTGTCTCCATGCATTGGCTACTGTTCTGGAGCAATGCTGTGCGCTATCACGGTAGTCAACTGCTGTCAGCTGCAGCCACCAGGGGACTACGACTGCCACTGTGTTTTAGTAATGTGTTGAGCAGGAACATGCTGTACTGCGGTGATGGAGAACGTATGGCTAACATTGCAGTCCGCCACTTTGCTGGTAGGACACACTCGGTTGCTGCGGTTAGTCTTTCGGGCTGTATGCATTGTAATTGGGCTTGCGGGAGACCACCAACTCCTTGGTATACTTGGTATACTTGGGGCTGCCACTGCAGCCGACTGGCAGTCCGAAAGCCAAACTCGTTATCGGGCCCTGTGTCCTATCGTTAATAATTGTGTTTGTGGAGTAGGTGATAATGATTTTTGCAATTAATTAACATAATCCCTGTCATGATACATTGAAAAAGCTGATGGCAACCCATAAACTTATTCTTAGCCAATATCTGGGCTTTGTTGAAGCCTCAAAGTAGGTAACATACACATGCAGGGGGTCTGGGTCCATAACTGACTACATTGCATTATCTAGGCAAGAAAGGCACACACGATTTACATCATTGAGAGCCCTATGAGCGATCATAACCCATTGACACAGAATTTCCGTCTAGGGCTGCCACCATGGCCTGTTATGAAGTGGTTGCCCCAATTGGCTACATCACGAATCAGGAAGTGTGCCATAAATTGCGGTATATTGAGCTGGAGGCATTTTTTCCCAACTTTTGGAGGAAAAAGGGAGCATTTTGGGCTGTGTCTAAGTTTTCGGCCTGATCCATCGGAGGCATTGGGATCCTTTTCTGAAACTTTTTTATGGGTAAATGAATTACTAATTGCGGCACACTCACAGCGAGCTCCCAAATGCAAAAATGGTTTAATAAGTTGTGTTCACAGATCTTAGCAGTTTGCTACATGCACTCAAAAGGTCACCTAGAGATATGGTGGAAGTTAGAACATGCATAAAATACTACAAGGTGGTCATTATGGATTGTAAAGAGAAGATCAGGTGAGAGGCCTGGGAGAAATTAACTGCAGCTTCTGCCAGGAATGATGCAACCCAATTCTGGCAGATAGTAAATGCACTTTTTTAACAATACTGCTACTAGTACAGATATGGCCATCCCAGAACATGTGTGGGTACACCATTTTAGCAATGCATATGACTCCCATAATTTGGTGTGTAGCACTAGAAGTAACATGGAGGAGGCAACTAGCCCTGAAAAGTGTGATTAGCTAATAATTTAACTTAAAGATGTTATTATACATGCAGTGGCAAGGTGTCCGAACAACAAAGCACCAGAATCGGACGGGGTCCCCTGTTGACCTTTTTAAAAATAATTAGGATTTTTGGGCTCCAATCCTGGTGAATGTGCTACATTGTGCAGTCTGTGTGGCCCTCCCCCAAAATCCTGGTACAGGAAAATAATTGTTCCCGTTTTCAAAAAAGGAGATAGAGACAATTCCTGATGTTACTGCCCAATTTCTTTAATACAGTCTACAGCCAAAGTGTTAGGCAGGGCACTGCTGGACTATCTAGAGAACTGGGGCAATTAAAATGCATCCAAATGGCTGCTCAGTGCAGACTCAGACAGAGATTTGTAACAATAGATCATTGTCTGAATCTACATCTATTCATCAGTAAATATGTGTTTGCCAAGGGAGGGTGCCTTTTCCTGGCATTCATGGACTTTAGCCCAGTTTTCAACAGTGTAATAAAGGGCAAGTTGTGGAGTATGCTTACTGAAAAGGGTGCAGATTCAAACATCGTGCATCTGTTATCACAGATCTACATGGTTGTGGAATTCAAAGTTAGGTTTTGACCTCATGGGGAATGTTCAACACCTATTAAGATAAGAAGGCAGGTCAGACAGGGGTGCGTGCTAGCCCCCTTTCTTTTAATTTTCTACATAAACGAAGACTGTGTACTCATGGCCAGAACAAGGCAGGAACTCCAGAGTCTGTTAGATAGATTCGTTGCTTTCATGCCTAATTCAGGCCTGTCGACCAATAAAACAAAACCATTCACAATGACAAGAATACTCCACTTCACCTAGGCGTACAACACTTCAATGTGTACCTACCTTTACTTACCCTTTTGATAACACCAGCTCCAGGAAGCACCTGTTGAGTGTGAGAACAATGCAACTGAAACAGACTATAGTTCCTCTGTTCAGATTTGCCATAAAATGAGGGTCCATACCACTTGATGCCGCAATCAAAATCTACAAGGCAAGATCGATATTAAGTGCTTCTTATGGCTGCTGGGATATGGGGGTATGTTGATGAGTCACATACCCAGGCCATTGAAAATAGTTTTCTTTGAAAACTTCTATTGCTCCCTAGTAGTGTCCTGACTTTCATAGGTCATGAGGAGCTAGGGCTCCAATATGTAGGAGACGATTTAAGGCTAGCACAAATTATTTTATGGCTTTCAGTATGGTCTAAGCCTAAAGATGCGTGACTGCTGATTGCCTAAAACTATCAGGAGTCCAGAATATCAAATGGCTGATGCATATAAAAGAAGGTCTGTGGACTATTGGAATGATCAATTTGTATGGGACTCTGCAGAACAAAAACAGCTTAGTTAAAAACTTCAGTGAAAAGTGAAGCTTTAAATTTGGTGGCAGACAAAAAGGAGCAGAAACTGAACAGAGAAGTGAATGAGGATATGGTCACAGTCTTGTGCGCATCCAGCCATAACTAAGAGGTCTGACCAGGCCACATATTTTTCTTTTATCGCTGTTGTGTGATTGCTTAATATTATATTATTATTGCTATTTATCATTTGTTTTTAGCATCCTATGCACTTAGCCACTTTATGTACAGTTTCATCTGTCAAGGACTTAATTCAAGGGATGCATGTGAAATGTATTTTATCGATTTTAAATGTAACATGATTATGAATGGTCAAGGAATAATTTTGTGTATAATAAGTTTTAACACGTGACGGGGTTTTTAAGATTGACATGTATTTTGTGATGGTTTGTGCTTTTATGGATTTCTTCTATATTCAAATAAAAAAAGATTGACTTGACTTTACATATTGCCTTTAAGTTAAACCTGACTGCTTTCCATGTCAAACTACCCAGGGTTAACTAGAGGTTAATTTAGTCACTATTTGTGGTTCACCCTGTCAAGGATTGTGGCTGTTGCTTGACCGGGGCATACACACCTGTCAATCAATAACCTTATTTCTCACACTGGACAATGCCAAAAGAATGCAGTTGCACCATTTGTATATAGCATCACCTTTATTATGAAACTTTTATTATACAAATGTTTAACTGTGTGTACCCTACCATGTTGTATTTTCTAGCCTAAAGATTTATAGTTAGTTTGATTCTTAAAACTTTTTTGAATAGGTTAACTTAATTTTCTTTGACCTTCCATTAGTGCTGTGTCAGAGTTAGAGAGTGCCTGAATGCTGTGTTTTTCTCTTTCTCTACATACAAAAAAGGTGTACACTGTTCCAAATGGAAAAATATAATCACTAGGGGAACATTAAAGTTCAGGAGCAAGAGCCCTCACACATCTGAGAGGATGTCATGCTTCATCATCGGGTAGCTCCTCATCAGACCGGCGCTGCAATGTCTGACGGGCTCCCCGTAAGGGGGCTCTTTGCCAGAGATCTTTTAGGTAGCAGCCGTGGTAGCGGACACTACAAGACCTGGTGTTGCGGTCAGGCGCTAATCCTGGCAGGAGAGTGAAAGCTAAAATTGGTTCCCAGTCTTAATAGGAGCGAGTCAATTTAATTAATCAATGGAATAAGACCGGGACCAAGATTAAAAACAGAAGGAAAGTGTAAAATGAGGAATAATGCTCAACCACTTTCTGCATGGTGCTGGAGCTTAAGGAGATTATCGTCGGGCTCCTAGGACATGGTCAACATGTTTTGCGTACATTGGTCTAACAAGATCCTATGACGCTTCTCCAGGACCAATACATAATAAGACTTCTCCTGTCTATATTACCGAAAGTTTGCAAAAATGTCAAACAAATCATATAGTCACTTACATTAAAGTTCACTAATTGTCAGAAACCTCTAATGGTCGCCCTAGAAAACTACAAACAAATCATTTTGATCAAAACACACGGGAAAAATAAGGAAGGACACCCGTGACACAACAGTGTGTAGTAACCAGTTGTGTAAAAACATAATAAGACAATATGCTTACCATCCCTTGGTACATGGGGGGCCCCTTGGGAAGTAGCATGCCGAAAGCGGTCACTACTAATAAAGTGGTAAAGCAGACACCATGAATGCAGTGTAATCAATCAGAACTAAAACAGTCACATTCACTACTAGAGGTCGGTTGGTTAAATTGATTATGAACATCAAGCACATTATTAGTCCATATCACTTGGAAATTCATACACAGACTCGTCACTAGCATTTATGACATTTGTTGAAGGAAAACTGGGAGGAATAAAACAGTTTTACAACAGAAAATATTTCTAAAAAGGCTTGGTGAGTACTGTAGCAGAGTGTAATAGTCTGCATGGTGATTTACAAAGGCAAAAACACACTGGCAAAGCGTGGTTATCCATAGAATATTAAGGAATTACCCCGACCTAAGTCTGTTAATACTTTGAGAGATGTCATTAGTTGAGCTCAATATACGTCCCCAGAGTAAATAAGTAACCGAAAAAAGCGATAAACACACAAACGTGAGGTCACTTACTTTGTGGATGACGGCAGTCTGCAGGGGAACCTACCCTGACGTGCTCTCCCGAAAAGACAACTTCCCGACTCGGTGCGAGTCTTTTAAAGAGAAGTTTTCCCGGCAAAAATGGGAGAGGGTGGTCAAAACTGTAGAAGGACTACACTCAGGGAACAGGTCTCAGAAATAAAAGAAGGACTCAAGCAAAATTATGGCAGCCATCTCTGTGAACAGAGATATAATAGACTAGAACGAGTATTACTCCAATAGCCTCGTGGGTGGTAGTCAAAACAAACAATGGACTAAAAACCTCGTCGGCCATCTTGGAATGGCTGGAACTGGATAGTGAGTTATGTCAGTTAATACAATGAGTGGTTTGGAGTGGGAAGCCGGAAATAACCGCCCTAGTAGACAAAAGAAAGGTATGAGCCACAGAGTAATACATAAAATGGGGCTCCCTAAAACCATAGTCTTTCACAGTCAGTCCAATTAGGATGGAAATAAAAAGAGAAAAACAGAACAAATATAGATTGAAGATACTGAATACTCGGTGGTAAATCCTTAAAAGGGGTTGATTAGGCGGACAATGTAGTCCAGGGAATGGCATCATTCAACCCATCTGTATCAGTATGAAGCTTGAAAACCCACCGTTGTTCCAGTCTGAACAAGGAGTGTGGAGAGTCAGTAGTGATTCTAGGGGCGTCAAGTACAACCCAACTTAAATCATCGGGACTGTGGGGGGCATCTAGGAAGTGTGCGCATAATTTTGTTGTAATGCGTCCACACCTGATGTTGCTCCTATGCTCGTTAATTCGTACTTTAACTGGTCTAGAAGTCATGCCCACATAACGTAGCCCGCATGGACACGTAATCATGTAAATGCAGTTTTTAGTGTTGCAATTTGTGTGTTTTGTCAGGTGCCATTGGCCTATAGGTGCCAAATCTAAAGTTTTGTTGGGGCTAGTCAATTGACAGACATTACAGTGTCCACAGGGATAATGTCCAGTTACAGGTGGAAGGTTCCAGAGTGTAGTTTGTGTCTGTGTTCGCAATGTGTCTTTTGGACGGGTATGGACTATCAGATCTTTAATATTTTTAGATCGTTTAAATGCAAATAGGGGCCTAGGAATGGTATTGCCCCCACTGTTGAGGATAGGCCACCTTTGATTAATCAGTTTTTTTATCTGGTTAGATAGTGGGATGAAAGTAGACACACAAGTCAACCGTCTATTTGTGACTCTAGTATTAGTTTGAAGTAGAGAGTCACGATTATTGTTCCTTGCTCTCTTACGAGCTCGGTTGATGACGTGTTGGGGATAATGTCGTTCAAGGAGTTTTGTTTGAAGATCATCTGCTTGGGTATTGTATTCCTGTATTGAGGAACAGTTTCGTCGTAGTCGCAAGAACTGGCCAAATGGTAAGTTGTCACGGAGGGATTTAGGATGATGACTCTCGTACATTAGCAGGCTGTTGCGATCTGTAGGTTTTTGGTAAGTACAGGTTAATAATTTCCCCTGTTCAATTGTAATCAGTAAGTCCAAAAAATGAACCTCCTTATCCGACACCGTAGAAGTGAATTTCAAATATGGGTTTAGTGTGTTTACCCACTCGGTCAGTGAACTAGCTGTAGCCAAAGGGCCTTGCCATACAACCAAGATGTCGTCAATGTACCGACGCCACAATTTTATGTTATCGGTGAAAGGATTAGAAGCTGGTAAAATGAATTATTTTTCAAAGTTATACATATAGCGGCATGCCAAGCTGGGAGCAAAGGTACTTCCCATGCTAGTACCTCTAATCTGATGATAAAATTGATCTTCAAAGCAAAATAAATTTTCTTTCATTGCTAATGTGGCACATTGCATGATAAATGCAATGGGTGATGTCAAATTGTTACTATTATGCTGTAGTAGAGATTCCACTACCTGTAGAGTTGCATCTTGGGGTATATTAGTATAGAGAGCCTCCACGTCCATAGTAATTAGTGCTTGGACATCTCCTGTGTTATTAATAGTCTCAATCAGATTTAATACGTCTTTAGTGTCCTGCAAATAAGTGGAGGAGCCCTTTACAAGTGGTTGTAGAAAGTGATCGCAAAAGATCGATAAGGGCTCGAGGATCGAACCAATCCCAGACACAATTGGTCGCCCCGGAGGGAATTGTGTACCTTTGTGGATTTTAGGTAAGCAATAGAAATAGGGAGTTACCAGATTGCTTGCATCTAGGAAAGAAGCTTCTTTAGGGGTGATCCATTCATTGTTGGATGCCTCCGAGATCATAACCCTTATCTGAGTTTGAAGTTTTCGGGTAGGGTCACGCGAAATCAAGGCGTAGTAGGTCTCATCCCCTAGCAAGCGTAGGCATTCCTTGCGATAGTCGTCAGTGTTCATTAGAACAATAGCGCCTCCCTTTTCAGCTTGTTTTATAACAACGGAATTATCGTTAGACAATCCCTCGAGAGCCTTCTTCTCGATAGTCGAGATGTTGATGAAAGGACGTTGCGGGCGTATAGATGTGAGATCCGCAAGAACAGCTTTTTCAAATGTTTGATCTTCGCAGGGGACTGCCGACAGAGGGGGGACAAATGTGGATTTGGGTCTAAGCCCAGAGTCCCCCGGTGTGCTATTCACTGGGCGGTCGTCAAAATAGAATTGCTGTCGGTTTTCTCTATCTCGCCTTATCCTAATTTCCTCTACCCAACCATTAATTTTATCCTAAAGGCTCTCCTCTAGCATTTTGTGATCTGCTGTGCTGGTATTTATTTCTGCAATCAACAAATATCACATTTGACTGGGGGATGTGATGTATGCAATGCTAAACAGTTAAGGAGAGGCTACAAATATTTGCACATTTACAAACACCATCCCCCTACTCTGGAAAGAAAGGGACATAATAATGCAGAGAATACATTATAATAATGAATCAACCTACCTGATGATTCTACCAAACTAATTTCCTCCTGAGACTTGATGTTCATAATGCTTACTTTAGTAAATGACTCTGTTCACTCTACTGACATATGTGTCCCTTTGATTTTCCGGTCACTCTGTCATTTCTTTTGTCACAGAATGAAAATCATTTAGTTGGCTCACCTGCTCCATTCATTATAAGAAGAATGTTTCCTTTCTTTTTCCTTTGATGCCATCCCTGTTTGTGCCTGTTAAGGCAACCAACATTAAGACCCTTTGATGAAACCCTTACATCAACAGAGACATACAGGTATTGGTCCTTTTGGGAGAGTTGACAGACTGTACACGTCTGGCCATTTAAGAACTGGAGGACAGGAGGGGTTGTGTTTAGGGTTGGCAGTATGCAAAATGTGGCATCTCTTTTCTATGGGTTGTGAGTTATTATTCTTAAGTGCTCACTGAATAGGATAGGGTGGTATTCAGCTATTTCTGATGGGAAAGCAGTTGCTGATTATGTAACTTCAAGTCATGGGGTTAGCAAAGGTTGGCCATGGTCAGTTTTCCAAAACTAACTGAAGGAGGGTGGATTAGAAGGGGTAGCCTAATAAGGGAGAACAGGTAGAGAGAGATTACAGAGAGTATAAGGTAGACAGACAATTGGGCAACTTCTTTGTGATGGCCCAGGTTTTAGGCTCATTCACTGTCAAAAGGTAGGTAAACCATCTTTTTTTTTATTATATAAGAAGTTACAATAAGGCAAATGACTACAAACAATAAGACAACATAAGTTGAATGAAAACATTTATTTAAAAAAAATACAGCCACCCATTCATTCAGAACAAAACCTCTCAATCACTACGGCCCTCATTACAACCCTGGCGGTAAATCCTGCTTACCACCGTGCAGAATACCGCCAACATACCGTTGCAGCCACAGAATTCTACAGGTATTACGACCCACAGCTCAGAATCCGCCACAATACAGACACCCACAAAAGTCCGCCACACCAAAGGTCAGTGATAAACTGGCGATACCAAAACCCACAGCGTCACGCCAACAGGAATACACCCACAGTATCACGACCCACGAATCAATGCAGCGGTCTTTCAACCGCGGTAAACCATTGTAGGTACACACCGCTGCTCTCAAAATACACACACACTAACAAAAACACAACCACAGTGGACAATTCAAAATACACACACCTGACACACATACAAACACCACACCCACACACCCAATCCAATATAAAGCACACACCCACATCACCCACAAACCCTTACAACCAACATTTTGAAAGAAGGACAGAGAGACTACCTAACACAACACCAGCATCCACAGACATACAACACCATCACTTATACAACATCCACGCACCTCAAACAACACACACCAACAAATCCCCTCACACATCACAACAGACACCACCTCACACATCACCCACACCACATCATGGCACCTCAAAGACACCCCAGGTTTTCTGAGGAGGAGCTCAGGGTCATGGTGGAGGAAATCGTCCGGGTAGACCCACAGCTATTCGGATCACAGGTGCAGCAGACATTCATTGCAAGGAAGATAGAGCTATGGCACAGAATTGTCAACAGGGTTAACGCAGTGGGACAGCATCCAAGAACACAGGATGACATCAGGAAGAGGTGGAACGACCTACGGGGGAAGGTACGTTCCGTGGTATCTAGACACCAGATTGCTGTACAGAAGACTGGCGGTGGACCCCCACCTCCTCCCCCACAACTAACAACATGGGAGGAGCAAGTCTTGTCGATCATGCATCCTGAGGGCCTCGCAGGAGTAGCAGGAGGACTGGACTCTGGTAAGGCAAATCTTTACTACTTTATCCCCCCACCCCCCTGCATTCCATCACATACTCCCACCCTCACACCCATCACCCCAACAACCCACAGATACCCCACTAGCACAACCCACACATCCCAAAACCAAGCCCCGCATGTAACACCAATGCATGGACCCCCCTCAGGAAACACCGCCACAGCACCCACCCAGCGGGCCCATCCCTCTGTTCCCAGGACACGTCAATCAGCAGTGTGTCCACCACTACAGGGAAGCCAGGCAACCCCACTAACCCAGGACGATCAGGGACCTGGGGGCAGTGGCAGTGGGCACACAGTTCAGGGGACAGAGGCACAGGATAACAGGGAAGCTGGGAGGACTGCTGTGCGACAGGGGGAGGACAGGCCCAGGGAACCGACACTCCACGAGGCACTCTCCAACATCATGGGAGCTTACCACCATTCCCAGGAGACCATGGGAACGGTACTGGCCAAGTTTCAGGAGACCCAGCGGCTGCAGGAGGAACACTACCTGGGGAACAGGGAGGACTTGAAGTCCATCAACACCACCCTGATCACCATTGCAGGGGGTGCTGGCAGACTTTCTCAACACCAGGAGGGACACAGTGGCACACCAATGGGCCCCTGACACTAGCCTGGGTGATGAACAGCCCTCCACCTCCGCCGGCGCTAGTGGACAGGAGGCACCGCCACAGGAACAACAGGCCACCAGCACCCCACCCTCTGCAGATGGAGAACCACCCCGCAAATGGTCCCTGAGATCCAGGAACAAGACAGAGAACATTGCCAAGACCGCCGCCAGAAAATAAGATCCCCCCCAGAATGTGACCCTTCTGTCCCACTTTGACACCCTGTCCACCTTAAACTGCCATTGCTCCACTTCCTGTGCCCCATTGGACAATGCACCTGTGAAACAAATAGACTGGACTCTGCCATGGACATTCCTCCACCATCACCCCAGCCCATTTTACAACCCCCTCCACTTATTTGCACAGAAATAAACACACTTGAATCACAAAACAAGCTGGAGTCAGTCTGTGCTTTCACAAATGTGTAATTGCAATATCTCTGGAATATAGCAATGTCAATGTACTTGTTCACACACCAATGTAACACAGCTGTAGGCCAGCAGTAAACACAGCAGCGGGCACAAAGTGGGACCCAGATCTGTGAAATGGAAAGCCAAAGTAACATGCCAGGGTCCATACACTGAGTGAAAATGACAGACTTATGCGAGCTCCAACAATAGTATGAGATGTGGGAAGCAGTTACATCTTCTTACCTGTGTCTCACTGGAAGTATTGCATGATGATGTTTTTTCGGTTGTCGACATCTTCTTCTTCTGCCTCCTCTTCTTCACTGTCCACAGGCTCCACAGCTGCCACAAGACCACCATCTGGCCCATCCTCCTGCAGAAAAGGCACCTGGCATCGCAAAGCCAGGTTGTGCAGCATACAGCAGGCCACGATTATCTGGCCCACCTTCTTCGCTGAGTAGTATAGGGAGCCACCTGTCAGATGGAGGCACCGGAATCTGGCCTTCAGGAGGCCGAAGGTGCGTTCTATAATCCTCCTAGTTCGCCCATGTGCCTCATTGTAGCGTTCCTCTGCCCTTGTCCTGGGATTTCCTCACTGGGGTCAGTAGCCATGACAGGTTGGGCTAACCAGAGTCACCTGCAAATATCAAGGGACAACTGTTAGACAGACACTAACCCTCAGGGACAACCCCATACCCAGACACCTATGTCAACTGTGTTGGGACCTTGGCATCACCTATTAGCCACACACGGTGCCTCAGGAGTTGCCCCATCACATAAGGGATGCTGCTATTCCTCAATATGTAAGCGTCATGCACTGAGCCAGGATACTTGGCATTCACATGGGAGATGTACTGGTCTGCCAAACACACCATCTGCACATTCATTGAATGGTAGCTTTTCTGGTTTCTGTACACCTGTTCATTCCTGCGGGGGGGGGACAAATGCCACATGTGTCTCATTAATGGCACCAATGATGTTGGGGATATGTCCCAGGGCATAGAAGTCACCTTTCACTGTGGGAAAATCCTCCCCCTGAGGGAAAACAATGTAGTTGTGCATGTGTTTCACCAGGGCAGATAGCACTCTGAACAACACGTTAGAGAACATTGGCTGGGACATCCCTGATGCCATGGCCACTGTTGTTTGAAAAGACCCACTGGCCAGGAAATGGAGTACAGACAGACCCTGCACTAGAGGGGGGATTCCTGTGGGATGGCGTATAGCTGAAATCAGGTCTGGCTCCAACTGGGCACACAGTTCCAGGATTGTTGCACGATCAAGTCTGTATGTGATTATGATGTGTCTCTCTTCCATTGTTGACAGGTTCACCAGGGGTCTGTACACCGGAGGATGCCGCCATCTCATCACCTACCCCAGCAGACGTGCCCTACGGAGGAGAACAGCGAGCAGAGAGTCATCCAACACTGAGGTATCACAATGTGTTATTTGCAGAAACGTTGGTAATTTGCAATGTGCTGATATCTGTCTGTATTCCCGGCCTAGATAGGTGTAATGTAGTTTTTATCCATCCCATGTTGCCCCCGGAAATGGCGGCTGCCTGACCTGTAAGGTAGGACAAGGGGAAATGAGGTAACAGCTCTGGCATTGTACACAGTCGCAGTGGGCGGTCGAAGACCGCGGCGCAATTCTGCATTGGTTAACATTGGGCCCTATGGGTCCCAGGAGCCAATGACGATGTACGCCTGCGGTGACGGTACGCACCGCCACAGACGTGACTGCCATTTTCTGTCTGTTCATTTACTTGATACCTGACCTTCAACAGGAGAGGACCTACACTGCATGTGCTGCTGTGACCTGTGTCTGGAAGCAATGATGGCTACAGTGTCTGGGGAAAGGGCCCCTGCCTTCACTTCGGAGGAGTTGGAGAAACTAGTGGATGGGGTCCTCCCCCAGTACACGCAACTGTACGGTCCTCCAGACAAACAGGTGAATACACTGTTAGCATGTTGCATAGGCAATGCCTGTTTTCAGAGGTTTGGATGGAAGATATATGGGGGGGACTGAGACCTGCTTGTGCGGATGGTGAGTGTATGTGCGTCAGGGCATGGGTGGGAACTGGTGGGCAATGAGTATGACTGTCCGGACGGGTGAGTAATTTCCTTTCCTCCTGTACCATTCCTCTAGGTCGGCACCCACCAGAAGAAGGGTATTTGGCGTGCCATCGCCAAAGACATCCGGACCCTGGGGGTCTACCACAGACGGAGCACCCACTGCCATAAAAGATGGGAGGACCTTCGCCGCAGGAGCTAGAAAATGGCGTAGGTCCAGCTGGGGATGGCCTCCCAACATGGAAGGGGTGCCCCTCGCACCATGACCCCCCTGATGTACTGGATCCTAGTGGTGGCCTATCCGGAGTTGGATGGGCGCTTGAGGGCATCACAGCAGCCACAAGGGGGTGAGTACACTCTCATTTAGCTGACTCAGCGTGCATTACGAGGTGTCTGGGTGGGGGAGTTGGGCAGTGGGTTCCCCTAGGCCAGGGTGAACTTGGTAGGCAAGGATCCTTGTGAGGCAGGCTCTGTGGCACCCCAACCCCACTAGTGGTAATAGCCATCTACACCTAGTCAGGCTCCTGTGACTTCCAGGTGTGCAGTAATTGGGCTTAGACCTCGTACTCCATGGGCATGTGAATTTGCTAGGAACTGATAGTGCATGGCATAGTGCAGAGAGCTGCTCCCTGTGTGTTGTGTCCGCCAACGTTAGTGGTGTTGCATGCACTGAACATTTTTTTCTTCTGTCTTCCCCCCCCCCCTTTTTGTTTTGTCTCCCTGTTCTTGTGTGGAATAGCATCATCTGGTGGAGGAGCAGTGGCACCAGAGCAGGAGGGAGCTGCAACCCACTTGGCCCTGGAGGGTGAAGCAATGGAGTCTAAAGCCACCAGTGGGATGGAGGGTGAGGGGAGCTCTATGAAGGGGACAGGAGCATACACCAGTAACAGCGACTCCTCCTCTGATGGGAGCTCCCTTGTGGTGGCGGGCACCTCTGTGCCCACCGCATCAACAGGTACAGCCGCCACCCCCCCTAACAGCACCCTCCTCCCAGCAGCCCCTCAGCGTGTGTCCTGTGCCTGCTCACCCAGGAGGGTGGGAATCTCCTTCGCCCCAGGCACCTCAGGCCCTGCCCCAGTCAGCCCTGCTGCCCTCAGTGAGGAGGCTATTGACCTCCTGAGATCCCTCACTGTCCCTGTGTCCAGCCTCCAACTTCCTCCACCCAGACCCAATCCCCTGTACCTCAGCCTATCCCAAGCACACCATCAGACCAGCATGCACACTCATCAACACACAAGAGTGGACATGGCAAACATAAGCACCACACATCCCACAAGCACTCACACAAGCACCATCCCCATGCAGAAACAGCAACATCCACTGCCTCCACTGTCCCCCTCCACATCCTCCTCCTCCCTCCCTGTCTCATCTCCACTCACACATGCATGCACTACATCCTCAGCCACTACCTCCATCACCAGCATGGCCATCAGCACACACCGCTCACGTGCGATCACCACCCCTACTACCATGCACACATCCCCAGTGTCCTCTCCCAGTGTGTCTATGAGCCCTCCTCCCAAAGTACACAGACATACTCGTAGAAAATACCCCGGTTGGGTAGGCGACGATGCGCATTTTTTACAGAAACTAAACCTCAAAAGAAGCACTTCCAAATATAAACGTAGCAGGTGCCGCAGTTGAAGCTCAGCTTCTGGAAAGGACAAGCCACCGTAACTCTTGGGCTGGGCAAAGATGAAGGAAGGCTCTGCGCTCAGAGATCCCATAGCAGAAAAGATCTAGAATCCTTCCTGGAGGTGAACTGATGATGTACTGGAGCGTAATCAGTATCTGACTGTGACGCGCGGGTTCTATCTTCCTCCCCTAGAGGCACCGAGTAGAAGGTTCTCCCTTTATGAAGCACCTGTAAGCTCCGCCCGCTGAGCCACGCCCGTCCACCATCGAAGTAGGTAAAGGAATTCCCGCCTTTTACCAGGATGATGGACAGCTTTCCAAAACGACCCCACTGCGTTTACCGCCGATTCCGGTGGTGCGTTGTTGATGCACAGAAGCACGAGGACATCTCCACAGAGACACACTAGTAACAATAACATTGCCAAAGGCACACAAGGTTGCTGGAGACGTTTACCCCGTGGCCCATCAGGTACCCCTAGTGTACAATATAAACGGGGCGTATAAAACATGCTAGGTAACGCTTACTGACATACTCGTAGAAAATACTCCGGTTGGTTCGGTCACGATGCTCATTTTTACAGAAACTAAACCTCAACAGGAAACACTTACCAATATAAACGTAGCAGGTGCCCCAGTTGAAGCTCAGCTTCTGGAAAGGACAAGCCACCCTAACTCTCGGGCTTGGCAAAGATAAAGCAAGGCTGTGCGCTCAGAGATCCCATAGCAAAAAAAGATCCAGAATCCTTCCTGGAGGTGAACTGATGATGTACTAGAGCGTAATCTGTATCTGACTGTGACGCGCGGGTTCTATCTTCCTCTCCTGGAGGCACAGAGTAGAAGGTTCTCCCTTTATGAAGCACCTGTAAGCTCTGCCCGCTGAGCCACGCCCCGTCCACCCTCGAAGTAGGTAAAGGAATTCCCGCCTTTTACCAGGATGATGGACAGCTTTCCAAAACGACCCCACTGCGTTTACCGCCGTTTCCGGTGGTGCGTTTGTTGATGCGCAGAAGCACGAGGACATCTCCACAAAGACGCACTAGTAACAATAACATTGCCAAAGGCACACAAGGTTGCTGGAGACGTTCACCCCGTGGCCCATCACGTACCCCTAGTGTACAATATAAACAGGGTGTATAAAACATGCTAGGTAACGCTTACTGACATACTCGTAGAAAATACTCCGGTTGTGTAGGCCACGATGCTCATTTTACAGAAACTAAACCTCAAAGGAAGCACTTACCAATATAAACGTAGCAGGTGCCGCAGTCGAAGCTCAGCTTCTGGAAAGGACAAGCCACCCTGGCTCTTGGGCTTGGCAAGGATGTAGCACGGCTGTGCGCTCAGAGATCCCATAGCAGAGGAAGATCTGGAGTCCTTCCTGGAGGTGAACTGATGGTGTGCTGGAGTGTGGTCTGTGTCTGACTGTGACGCGCGGGTTCTATCTTCCTCTCCTGGAGACACAGAGTAGAAGGATCCCCCTTTATAAAGCACCTGTAAGCTCCGCCCGCTGAGCCACGCCCGTCCACCCTCGAAGTAGGTAAAGGAATTCCCGCCTCTTACCAGGATGATGGACAGCTTTCCAAAACGACCCCACTACGTTTTACCGCCGTTTCCGGTGGTGCGTTGTTGATGCGCAGAAGCACGAGGACATCTCCACAAAGACGCACTAGTAACAATAACATTGCCAAAGGCACACAAGGTTGCTGGAGACGTTTACCCCGTGGCCCATCACGTACCCCTAGTGTACAATATAAACAGGGTGTATAAAACATGCTAGGTAACGCTTACTGACATACTCGTAGAAAATACTCCGGTTGTGTAGGCCACGATGCTCATTTTACAGAAACTAAACCTCAACAGGAAGCACTTACCAATATAAACGTAGCAGGTGCCGCAGTCGAAGCTCAGCCTCTGGAAAGGACAAGCCACCCTAACTCTCGGGCTTGGCAAAGATAAAGCAAGGCTGTGCGCTCAGAGATCCCATAGCAAAAAAAGATCCAGAATCCTTCCTGGAGGTGAACTGATGATGTACTACAGCGTAATCTGTATCTGACTGTGACGCGCGGGTTCTATCTTCCTCTCCTGGAGGCACAGAGTAGAAGGTTCTCCCTTTATGAAGCACCTGTAAGCTCTGCCCGCTGAGCCACGCCCCGTCCACCCTCGAAGTAGGTAAAGGAATTCCCGCCTTTTACCAGGATGATGGACAGCTTTCCAAAACGACCCCACTGCGTTTACCGCCGTTTCCGGTGGTGCGTTTGTTGATGCGCAGAAGCACGAGGACATCTCCACAAAGACGCACTAGTAACAATAACATTGCCAAAGGCACACAAGGTTGCTGGAGACGTTTACCCCGTGGCCCATCACGTACCCCTAGTGTACAATATAAACAGGGTATATAAAACATGCTAGGTAACGCTTACTGACATACTCGTAGAAAATACTCCGGTTGTGTAGGCCACGATGCTCATTTTACAGAAACTAAACCTCAAAGGAAGCACTTACCAATATAAACGTAGCAGGTGCCGCAGTCGAAGCTCAGCTTCTGGAAAGGACAAGCCACCCTGGCTCTTGGGCTTGGCAAGGATGTAGCACGGCTGTGCGCTCAGAGACCCCATAGCAGAGGAAGATCTGGAGTCCTTCCTGGAGGTGAACTGATGGTGTGCTGGAGCGTGGTCTGTGTCTGACTGTGACGCGCGGGTTCTATCTTCCTCTCCTGGAGACACAGAGTAGAAGGTTCTCCCTTTATGAAGCACCTGTAAGCTCCGCCCGCTGAGCCACGCCCCGTCCACCCTCGAAGTAGGTAGGGGAATTCCCGCCTCTTGCCAGGATGATGGACAGCTTTCCAAAACGACCCCACTGCGTTTACCGCCGATTCCGGTGGTGTGTTGTTGATGCGCAGAAGCACGAGGACACCTCCACAAAGACGCACTAGTAACAATAACATTGCCAAAGGCACACAAGGTTGTTGGAGACGTTTTACCCCGTGGCCCATCACGTACCCCTAGTGTACAATATAAACAGGGTATATAAAACATGCTAGGTAACGCTTACTGACATACTCGTAGAAAATACTCCGGTTGTGTAGGCCACGATGCTCATTTTACAGAAACTAAACCTCAAAGGAAGCACTTACCAATATAAACGTAGCAGGTGCCGCAGTCGAAGCTCAGCTTCTGGAAAGGACAAGCCACCCTAACTCTCGGGCTTGGCAAAGATAAAGCAAGGCTGTGCGCTCAGAGATCCCATAGCAGAGGAAGATCCAGAATCCTTCCTGGAGGTGAACTGATGATGTACTGGAGCGTAATCTGTATCTGACTGTGACGCGCGGTTTCTATCTTCCTCTCCTGGAGACACAGAGTAGAAGGTTCTCCCTTTATGAAGCACCTGTAAGCTCCGCCCGCTGAGCCACGCCCCGTCAACCCTCGAAGTAGGTAGGGGAATTCCCGCCTCTTGCCAGAATGATGGACAGCTTTCCAAGGCGACCCCACTGCGTTTGCCGCCGACTCGCGTGGTGCGTTGTTGATGCGCAGGGGCGCGAGGACATCTCCGCGGGGACGCACTAGTGGCAATGACATTGCCGGGGGCACACAAGGTTGCTGAAGACGTTTTGCCCCCGTGGCCCATCACGTACCCTAGTGTACAATGTGGACGCGGCAGATGCCGCGGTTGAAGCTCACCTTCTGGAAAGGACGGCCCACCCTGGCTCTTGGGCTTAGCAGGGATGGGGCGGGGCGGGGCTGTGCGCTCAGAGATCCCATGGCGGAGGGGATCTGGAATCCTTCCTGGAGGTGAGCTGATGATGTGCTGGAGCGTGGTCTGTGTCTGACTGGGACGCGCGGTTTCTGTCTTCCTCTGCTGGAGACACAGAGTGGAGGGTTTCTCCCTTTGTGGAGCACCTGTAGGCTCTGCCCACTGGGCCACGCCCCGTCCACCCTCGAGGTAGGTGGGGGAGTTCCCGCCTTTTTACCAGGATGATGGATGGACGACTAAGTATTTTTTACCCATGTTTCTAATTATGTATTGTATGTGCAGATGTGTGTGTATAGTCATGTGTGTGTGTGTGTATAAATATATATATATATGTGTATATGTTGTTTCTGTGCCTGGCATGTTTCTATGAATTTCTGCTCTCTTTTTATCACACTTATCTACTCATCGCTCTTATGTCATGTCTCTATCAAACTATCCTCCATTCTCACTCGGACTCATCCCAAATCCCTTCGACCACTTCCATCTCCTAAATATCTCTGCCTAAGCTCATCCCTCCACCCCCACATCTAACTCACCAAACCTCACTCTACCTCTGTGACCTCCCACACAACCCTACTAAATTCTCCTGCATTCATCTCACCCTGCTACTATGCTCTCCCTAACCCTTCCACATCCTCTTTCCCCTCCGCCCCCCTTTTATTCATCTCAAGCCTTTGGATTGAACAAATGAAGGATAAACTCCCAATTAACACTTCTGGATTTCTTTCCTCCTCCACCCCTCCATTACTCCAGTCAATCTAACTAACAAACTCTCATATCCGCAACTCAAATTAACTCATAATAATACTAAAACTGTACTCTTTATTAAATTATACTAATCCATCACTAATTCTTGTTGGGTACCGGAGTAGCGTGCTACTCATCGAAAAGCGATTCGACGCCTCGTCAGGGGTAGTAAGCGCTATATAAATACGATTACAATTACAATTACAAAATGCAGGCACACAACCACCCAACAGCCATCCACCTCACAACAGCCTCCGGCCCATGCACCTTCACCCAAATTCAGCAAATGTACACCTCTTACAACCACTACCTCTTCCTCCACTCCCAAACCCACTCCATCTTCCTGTCCCAGTGTGCCTAAAAAACTTTTCCTGGCAAACCTTGACCTCTTCCCTTCACCCCCCCGTCCTTCCCCTAGGGCCAGGCTTTCCAGGTCCTAGCCCAGCACCTCAGCCACCAAATCCCCAGGCACAGTCATGCCAGCAACTGCAGGGTCATTGAGTGCGCCACCAATCAGGGCTGCCAGTGTGCCACATAGCGAGGACAAGGACATTCCGCCACCTGCCAAGGTGAAGAAGGTGCCCACATCCCAGAGGGAGAAGCCGCACCTACCAGCCACCAAGGGCTCCGTCAAAACAAAAGGGGATAGTGGCAAGACACCTGCGGCACCATCAAAGGTGGAGAAGGGACAAAAGCAGAAGAGCAGGTCAAGACAGGGCACGGTGGCACCGACTGAGGGATTAGTGTCACGCCTTCTGTCCACGACTACACCAACCTGTACGGTGGCGAACACCGCAAGCTGCCCCGCCACCAGCACTGCCACCTGCACCGCCACCTGCACCGCCACCAGCACCGCCACCTGAATCGCCACCTGCACAGCCACCTGCACTGCCACCGGCACGTCTGCAGCCTCAGCGACAGTCCCCAGCATCTTCCCCAGTGGGCAGCCGTCCGAGTCTGCAGGAGACATCCTGCTGTGTCCCTCAACAGGTGCTGACCCATGCACCACCACCAGCACCGCCACCACAGACACCGCCGCAAGCACAGCCACCAGCCCCGTGACGTGCTCACACAATGGCACCACCGCTAACATGGCTACCATCCCCAGTGGTCATTCGTCCGAGGCTGGAGGAAACTTCCTGGACTCTGCCCAGCTTCCATGAGGCATGACTTCCATCACTGTTTGCACCTGCAGGTGGAAGGTGAAGATGGCGTATCATGCTCCCTATTCCTAGGCAATCTTGTGGCACACACACCCAGGTGAGGGAATGGGAGCAGCCACACTGCATGTGGAGCACTCTGGGCACAATGCTCCCTCCAGAACCAGTGGAGAATCACATCCACTACCTCAGTCCTTGGCAGGATGAAGCACTCTGGGCACAAAGCCCCCTCCAGAACCAGCAGAGAATCACATCCACTACCTCAGTCCTTGGCAGAATGAAGCACTCTGGGCACAAAGCCCCCTCCAGAACTAGTGGAGAATCACTTGGCAGGATGAAGCACTCTGGGCACAATGCCCCCTCCAGAACCAGTGGAGAATCACATCCACTACTTCAGTCCTTGGCAGGATGAAGCACTCTGGGCACCAGGCCCCCTCCAGAACCAATGGAGAATCACATCCACTACCTCAGTCCTTGGCAGGATGAAGCACTCTGGGCACCAGGCCCCCTCCAGAACCAGTGGAGACTGTTATCCACTTGAGAGACTGTGGCTTTGCACTCCCCAGGATAAAGCAGTGGGCAAACCACCCACTGGAAAGGCTTGAGAGACTGTGGCTTTGCACTCCCCAGGATAATGCAGTGGGGAAACCACCCACTGGAGAGACTTGAGAGACTGTGGCTTTGCACTCCCCAGGATAAAGCAGTGGGCATGGAGCCCCCTCGTGCAGCAGTGGCGCCGTGCGTTCATCTGGCTGAGGTGCCCCTCATTCCCTTCCCCCTGAGGTGTCTGTTTATTTTCGATGTGATGCCCCTGCAGTGTTCTCTCCATTTCAAGTCAGGTATCTTATGTGGGTTTTACACATGCATTTTGGGCCCACTAGTCCACGGACAATGATTGGTACACTATCCGGACTTGTGTAGTTGGTGTACATATTTGTATATACTGAATTTTGAACTTTCACTATCTGATTTTTCATGATTACAATCGTTACAATCATTTAATTTTGTCCTTGCATTCTTCCTGGGGGTGGGGGGTGTATATGTAATGTTGCTGCATGTATTTGTGTGTATGTTGTTGCGGGTGAGGGTGGGGGTGTTGCGTGTTGCGTGTGTGTGCCACTCTCTTTTCCCTCCCTCTCCCCTGTGTTGTAGGTGCAGTACTCACTGTGGTCATCGACAGCGTCTGTCCTGCTCCTGATAGAGCAGGAGGAAGACCAGCATAGGCAGTACGTGTAGTTCGGGCTCCATGGCGTCCTGGTTCCTCGTTGGGTGTCAAGAGGTGAGTGGTTTCCCTTCTGTGTACTGTTTCTGTCGTGCTTTTGACAGCGTTGGTTCCTCCCCGGAAAAGGTGGCGGATAGGCCTGTTGTGATACGGTGGGCGGTACTTTGTCCTCTGCCTGTCTGTTGGCGGTTACCACCGCGGTGTTTGCTTTTACCGCCATGGCGGTCGGAGTGTTAAAGTGGCTGTCTATGTTGGTGGTTTCCACCATGGTCGTGATTAAAAAAAAAATCCGCTGGCCTGTTGGCGGCATTACCACCGCTTTAACACCGACCACCAGGGTTGTAATGAGTGCCTAAATCCTAAAATAATTATGTTTTCTCTTTCAGCAGCTCTCAACACACCTACATCAGAACCCCCCATTACTGAAAACAAGTGCACCAAAAAAGATCACAGAAGTTACCTGTTAGACCTGGCCCTTTCTACAGGGTCATTCCCCAAACTTTTTGCCTCCTAATTACGTTATGACTCTGGGCACTTTGTCACTGCTAAATAGTGCTAAAGTGCATGTGCTCTCCCTTGTAAACTTGGTATGATTGGCTTAAACCTGATTGACACAGTTAACTCACCTGTAAGTCCCTTGTACAGTGGTATCTCTATACCCAGGGCCTGTGATTTAAATGCTACTAGTGGGCCTGCAGTGCTGCTTACGCCACCCACTGAAGTAGCCTTTCAAACCTGTCTCAGGCCTGCGAGTGCAGGACATGCATGCGCAGTTTGCTGCCACAGGGACCTGGCATTTAAATCTACTTGCCAGGCCCAGAACTCTCTTTTTACTACATGTAAGTCACCCCTAAAGTAGGCCCCAGGTAGCCCTATGAGCAGGGTTCTATGTATGTAGAAGGCAGGACATGTGCCTATTAGTGTGGCCTGTCCTGGTACTGACAAACATTTGGTTTCTCACTGCTGTGAGTGCTGCCTTCTGATAAGATTGCATTGGAAATGCCCTGCCTTATATCTAAGGGGTATTGTCTGATTTATAAGGAGTAGCATAGGCATGTTTGGTATAGTTGTAATGGTAGTGAGAAATGCTGCTTACTGGTGTAAGTGTATTTTTTAATACTATAACAGAAATGCAACTACTAGAAAGTGAGAATCAGAATTTTTCACATTTATTTTATAAAGATGGAAATGTTTAAATATGTCTAGAGCTATTTAAACATTGCAGTTAAGTACTGTTACCTTTTTAAAAATGCAATAACATGCTTCTGCTTAAAACAAAGGCCTGTTTTCTGTATAATGCTTCTTTTGGCTAGAGTCTGGCGCCCCCCCTGGGATCACTTGAGGCCCCCCTAGGGGGGCCCGCCCCCCAGTTTGAAGACCTATTTGCAATCCCCTTCCGTTCACCAAAATGCTTTTATATCTGGGAGAGCAGAGGTGTCAGGGATATTGAGGGTGTGCTCCTCAGGGACAGATGATGATCTTTGAAGGTCATGGGGCATTGTACTTGCCCTAAAATATAGTAGGTGTACCCAACGTTTTCTAGTGATGGTATGGAGGAGTTATTTAGACAATGGGAGCAACATGTGCTTCTTCTAGTGGTGGTTTGGAAGGATTCTTTAGAAAAATGGGGGCAGCACATGTATTTTAAAGCACAATTTGAACATAAATGTGTTTAAAAGACATTGCTGTGCCAAGCCAATGATGCTTGATGCTCCACATAAGATAATCTCATTTTATCATAAAGTGTAGGGTGCCTTCTCCATATTCCCAGTCCAGCATTTGTTTCATTGGTGCCCCATATGTCAAAAGTTAGCTCTAGTGGGTTAGAATCATCATTTTGTCTTTGTTGCCTGCCCCCCATATTTCATAGTTGTCCTCCCTAATGCTGATAATTACCTCCAGTATGTCAGTGACAGCAATTTCCAAGAATTACCTCTAATGTGCAAGTGCCAAAAGTTTGGCTCAGGTCCCCCAAATGTCAATTATTATCTCCATCATATCTGCTCCAGCATTTTGCCATGGGTATATCTTATGTCAAGAACTACCTCTAAAATGCCAGCACCAGCATTTGCCAAGGATGTCCCATAAGCTAAGAATTATGTACAGTATGCCAGTGCCAGCAGGTTGCATAGGTGGCCCATAGCCCATGAATTACCTTGAGTGCACTTACTGACGCATTTTGCCTTGGGTGCACATTATGTCAAGAATCATCTCCAATATATCAATGTCAGAATTGTTTTACATATGCAAAAAGAACAGATGATGGACGGAATGCTGAACAATGCAAACATTCACCCCCAGTCACAAAGATCTGGGTTTAATCCATCATTTTTTTGATCACCACACCACCACAGTTTGGGCCTAGCAATATGCAAATTAGTCTTGACCCGTTTCCTCATGGAAACTAGGGTGGCGATGTGAGCATAAAAAAACAATGGATTAAACCCAGATCTTTGTAACTGGGGGTGAATGTCTGCATTTTTCAGTATTCCTTCCATCATCTGTTCTTTTTGCAATTGTTAACTCAAGTGGGAAGAGTATGCCTAGATGTGAGTCCCGTGCTTACTGCGCCACTGGATTTAAGCTAGCCTGGCTGATGAATGGTGATACCCTGAAACCGGTCCTAGAATGCTTGTTTCCGAGCCAGGGAAGATGTGGCTTGGCAGTTTGGGCTGGATTGTTCCCCTGGGGACCAGGGTCAAGACTGATTTGCAAATGGCTGGATCCAAACTGGGGTAGCGATGTGAGCAAAAAAAACAATGGATTAAACCCAGATCTTTGCGACTGGGGGTGAATGTCTGCATTGATCAGCATTCCATCCCTCATCTATTCTTTTAGCATTTGTCTTCCGAAGTAGGAAGGGTATGCCGAGACGTGGGTCCCGTGCTCACTGCACATCTGGATTCAAGCTAGCCTGGCTGATGAAGGGTGATACCCTGAAACAAGTCCTAGAATGCTTGTTTCTGGTCCAGGGAGGACCTGGCTTGGCAGTTCAGGCTGGACTGTTACCATGGGGAACAGGGTCAAGACTGATTTGCATATGACTGAGTCCAAACTGGGGTGGCGATGAGAGAAAAAAAACGATGGATTAAACCAGATCTTTGCGACTGAGGGTGAATGTCTGCATTGTTCAGCATTCTGTCCATCATCTGTTCTTTTTGCATTTGCCGCCCCAAGTGTGAAGGATATGCCCAGACATGGGTCCCGTGCTCACTGCGCCACTGGATTGAAGCTAGCCTGGCTGATGAAGGGTGATACCCTGAAACCGGTCCTAGAATGCTTGTTTCCGGTCCAGGGAAGACCTGGCTTGGCAGTTTGGGCTGGACTGTTCCAAGACTGATTTGCATATGGCTGGATCCAAACTGGGTTGGCGATGTGAGCAAAAAAACAATGGATTAAACCCAGATCTTTGCGACTGGGGGTGAATGTCTGCATTGGTCAGCATTCTGTCCAACATCTGTTCTTTTAGCATTTGTCTTTTCTTAAGTGGGAAGGGTATGCCGAGATGTGGGTCCCGTGCTCACTGCACATCTGGATTCAAGCTAGCCTGGCTGATGAAGGGTGATACCCTGAAACAAGTCCTAGGATGCTTGTTTCTGGTCCAGGGAGGACCTGGCTTGGCAGTTTAGGCTGGATTGTTACCATGGGGAACAGGGTCAAGACTGATTTGCATATGACTGAGTCTAAATTGGGGTGGCGATGAGAGCAAAAAAACAATGGATTAAACCAGATCTTTGCGACTGAGGGTGAATGTCTGCATTGTTCAGCATTCTTTCCATCATCTGTTCTTTTTGCATTTGCCGCCCCAAGTGGGACGGATATGCCCAGACGTGGGTCCCGTGCTCACTGCGCTACTGGATTCAAACTGCCCGGCTGATGAAGGGTGATACCCTGAAACAGGTCCTAGGATGCTTGTTTCTGGTCCAGGGATGCCCTGGCTTGGCAGTTCAGGCTGGACTGTTACCATGGGGATCATGGTCAAGACTGATTTGCATATGACTGGGTCCAAACTGGGGTGGCAGTGTGAGCAAAAAAACAATGGATTAAATCTGATCTTTGCAACTGGGGGTGAATGTCTGCATTGTTCAGCATTCCATCCACAATCTGTTCTTTTTGCATTTGTTACCCCAAGTGGGAAGGGTATGCCCAGATGTGGGTCCCGTGCCCACTGTGCCACTGGATTCAAGCTAGCCTGGCTGATGAAGGTTAATACCCTGAAACTGCTCCTAGGATGCTTGTTTCCCGTCCAAGGGGACCTGGCTTGGTAGTTCTGGCTGGACTGTTCCCATGGAGAACAGGGTCAAGACTGATTTGGATATGACTGGGTCTGCACTGGGGTGGCGATGTGAGCAAAAAAACGATGGATTAAACCCAAATCATTGCTACTGGGGGTGAATGTCTGCATTGTTCAGCATTCCGTCTATCATGTGTTCTTTTAGAATTGCTTTACGGCATCCCTCATGCCAAAAACTAAGGGGCATATTTGTACTTGTTTTGAGCTAAATTTGCGTCATTTTTTTTACGCAAATTTGGTGCAAAACTAACTCCATATTTATACTTTGGTGCTACACCTGTCAAGTGCCAAAGTTATGGAGTTAAAGTCATTTTTGGGACGTGGAAACCTACCTTGCATCAATGAGATGCAAGGTAGGCATTCCTGTGCAAAAAACGACTCTATGGCCTTAGAGCCATATTCATCCCCTTGTGCTAAAATAACACTGGAGGATGAGGGGATCATTATTTAATGCCTGCGTGAGGGCAGGTGTTAGGGGACCTGTGGGCCTATTTCCATGTTGGAACACCATGGAATAAACCCCCAGGTGACTGCCCCAGGGACACCCCACCCACACCAGAGGGACAGCGGAGGATGGGTACTCCATCCAAGGTAAGTACAGGAAAGTACAGATAAGTCTTTGTTTTTTAAGGTTCCACTGGGGGCCCTGACCTGGGCCCTCCTACATGGCACTGGGTGCAATGGCCATGCCCAGGGGACCCTGGTCCTCTGTGCTGGCCACTGGGGTGGTGGGCATGACTCCTGTCTTTTCTAAGACAGGAGTCATGTGGTACGTTTGGCTGGTTAGAGTCATTTTTTTTACTGTAACCTGCCTAACGTCATTTTTTGGTGCAAAATCCCCCTCTCACGTACCGCCAACCCCACCCGGCTAACGTAAAAAAATTACGGTAGCCTACCCTTTGCACCGGCTTGCACCATTCCATAAATAAGGTGCCCATCTGGTGCCCAAAAATGGTGCAAGCCGGTGCACCAAAAGGTATAAATGTGCTCCCAAGTTCATTAAGCTAACACCAGCATTTTAACATGGGTGTCCCATGTGCCAAGAAATACCTCTAGTGTACCAGCATCAACATTTTGTTATGGGTGCCCCGTATGCCAAGAGTTATGTTCAGAGTGAAAGGGTCAACATTTTGCCATTGGTTCACCTATGCCAAGAATTTCTCCATGGATATCTCATATCCCAAGACTTACATTGACTATGCCAGGGCCAGCAGTAGCCTTACAAGAGTAAAAAACAATCCCCTCATTTTTATTCATGCAGGCCCATATTCATAGTTTTAGACGCTGAACTGCGCTAACGCTGGCTGGGCATCATATTTATGGTATGACACTAGCCGGTGATAAGGTACAGCTAGAGTCATAGAAAAGGACGCTAGCCGGGTGAGGGAGGCGTAGGGGGGACACGGGGTTTAGCGTCAGAGGGTGATGCTAGTACGGCACAGGCAAAAAAAATGCCTCTACCCACACTAGCGCCATTTATTTTTCGTTAAAACCCCATGGACATGACTCCTGTCTCAGTTAAGACAGGAGTCATGCCCCCCAGCCCAATGGCCATGCCCAAGGTACTTATGTCCCCTGGGCATGGCCTTTGGGCACAGTGCCATGTAGGGGCACCCAAGTTAGGCCCCCTTATGGCACGTTGAAAAAGTTTTTAAAATAATAACCTGGACTTACCTGGGATGGGTCCCCCCATCCTTAGGTGTCCTCCAGGTGTGGGTGTGGGTGGGTGAGGGTGAGGGTGTCCCTGGAGGCAGGGAAGTGCACCTGGAGGCTGTTTCCATGGTCCCAGACCATGGGAAAATGCCCACAGGTCCCCTAACGCCTGCCCATACTCAGGTGATAAATAATGGTGCTAAGGAGGCTTAGCGCCATTATTTCAGGCCCTCCTCCTCCCGTGTGTGATTTTTGCACAGGAGGATAAACAAGGTCTAGGGCCTTAAAGTCATTTTTTGCCTGGGAATGCCTACCTTGCATCTAATTGATTCAAGGTAGTTTTCTGCATGCAAAAATTGACTTTAACTCCAATATTTTGGCACTAGACATGTCCAGCGGAAAATATAAATATGGAGTTAAGTTTGCGCTGGATTTGCATGCATAAATGACTCAAATCCAGCGCAAAAAGAGTTTAAATATGCCCCCCAGCCTCTCACACTCACTCTTACTTTCACTTATACTCATTGACACTAATCACACTCCCTCACTCTCAGTCCCTCAGACTGCCTTAGTTTATTTGAACTACTTCACACTTATTGCCACTTATTCATTCTCACTCATACTCTATATTACTCTCCCTCACAGTCACTTGCACCTACTTTTGCTCATTCCCTCTCACAGACTCACTCATTCTTATCTATCCACTCACTCTAACTCATTCTCATTCAGAGAAATTGCCAGTTTTATTCTCACTCAATTCCCCATCACTCAGACGCACACTTATTTTCACTCACACACTCACATACACGGACACATATTCACACTCACACACATAGGAATGTTCTCTCTCACACACACACACACACAATGCATACATTCTCCTTCTTATCCACATTCACATTTAATGCATTTGACAGATTTTTTTCACATATCTTCAGCTGCCAGTGCCAGTTCACTGCAGCTCCACTATTGCTGGTGCTGGGTGGATCCATGGGGCAGGCACACAGTTATCTCATGCTTTGAGTACTGGAGTAAGAAACTGAAAGTGAGAGTCTCCTCCAGCTTCTTGATTTTGCATTTCACCCTTTCCCATATTATCACAGAGTGGAATGTGGTTGGTGAAGCTCCTGTGTCCATACCACCATGTGATGAGATGGGGAGGGTGTGGTGACGGATGTCTGAGGATAGCAGTATATACTGCAGTGATTAAGCCTATGATGCCCTGGCTGCCTGTATGTATGACACTGCAGTGTGTCACAAATTAGGAGGTTGGAGGGTGTGGCAGGAGCCTAAGGCCAGGGCTACGATTTTGCCATCCTTAATTATATGCCTGATCATTGCCACATGCTCCTTCATGCACTTGCACCAGGTGCAACCTTTTTTATTAGACCACTATTGAATATTTGGCTAATATTCACCATTGGTAGAATAAAAAAAGTTAATTAAACAAGATAGATGGGTCAGTAATACCAATAGGGATCATTAAGCACTTCAGAATGCCAAATACAATTATCTGATACTAAAAGAGCTAAACACAATCTTGATTCTTGACTAGTGTACCAGTGTGGAGGCTTCACAGTATGTTGTCAGAATGGTTACTCTAATAAAGCTTTCCTTCTCTTGACCTGATAAGGGGACTAGGTTCATGTTTGGATATGTTTGTTAAGACATGAAGAATGGAATGCACCTGCCCCTGCTCATTTTACTTAAAGATTTCAGAATCATGAATTGATAGGAACCCGAGTCACAGAATGAATTACTTGGTGCAGTTCTCTGTGGGGAGAGAAAGGTAGGATGCATATAAAAGGGGAAGAGAAACATCTTCATGTACAATCAACAGTGAGTGTGTGTGTTAGTCAGTGAGTTAGTCAGTCAGCCAGCTGCTGAAATTGTATTTTTGTATGGTTAGGAGAGGAAAAGCAAGTGAAGGTGCCTACAGGAGACAAGACAGAGGAACATTTCAGGGTGAAAACTACCACTGCTGCACTGTTCCTTGATTCAATGACTTGAAAACAGAAATGCTTCTTCTTACAACATCAGTGATTGATGCCTGCAATTGACAATTCTGATTTATTTTACTACATGTGAGATGAGTTCCCCTGAAGAATTTTAAATGCGACAAGACAGTAAGGATGGGAATAGACTTACAAGTTTTTGATTCAGATTATTTGGTGTTGGGCTGGGCTAATTGAGTTTGGTCCTTTTGAGTATATAACAGGTCTTAACAGTTGATGTTGATAGATGAAGCTCTTTTGCACTTTCATAATTTCTTGTGACAGCAAGGCAATGATTTCAGAGGTGTTTTGAAATAATGTCTGAAATTTCATTTAATGTGCCATGAGACCTGATTTTGACCAGTAGCAGCAGAGAGTATGGCTGTCAAATGGGGACATTTTTAGCAGGTGCCTAAAAGTAGCAGATGGTTGACTGCAGCACAAATGTTTTCAGACTAGTCTCCAGGGCAGCCAGTGAGGCCAATAGTAGCTCCTTCTTCTACAATTGAGAGGAATACCAAGTACACAAATTTAGTATTGACTAGTTACAACCAGTCTCTTCTTTTTCAATGCAACATATGTGTTAATAGGTCACACTTGCCAATCTTCAGCTCCGGAAGGATGGCAGAAAAACCTGTCTAATGAATATTAGCCAGGTTGCAGTTTGTGATGTCCTGCAATTGACTACAAACACTATGCACCCAAACAGAAACAGAAAAACATCCCTGTGTTTGCATTTTCATACAGGTACCTTTATTTTAAATCAGCCTATGTTCATTTAAGAAACTCATCCTACATCAGAAAAAAAGTATTAATGTTTGGGAAAACATCGGGAGGGCAGCTAGTCGTTCCTAGTTTATTGCCTACTCCCCCGAGATTGCCAACACTATTCACAAAGGGAAAAGTTCCCAAAGACAATATCCCCTTTGCAAATCAGTATCAACCCCTACTCAACAGTCTGTATCTCATCAATGGTTTCCAACTGCAATTGGAGTTGCAAACTACTAATACATTCCTCTCAAAATCAAATATAGGATTGGGTGTCCCTTTTATTCACCACTTATCAATTTAAAAAGGATCACAAAAGCCACTGTACAAGTCAGAAAGACTTAAAAGGGCTTTGTAAATTCTAATAAGACATTTTGTGGTCAAAAATGCTGATTTTGAGAATCACAGTGTATGTGGCTGCTAAAGGACTTTGTACATCAGACCTCATATTCTTTGCTCTTCCTAGATAGTTAGCAAGTACCCACAACCGTAAGACATAACTACAAAAAATAGCAGACAAGATGGCCACAGTATGTGAATCTTCTTGATGCTGATAGAAATGTGTTGTTAACCATGGCAGGATTGAACAACAGTAACGATGCTGTACTTTTTCTTTACCGGTCTGGATATAATGGTGTTGTTGATCGAATTGTATCCATTGACAAAACACTTTTATTAATATTGTGCAAAGCTTACATTTAAATAAAACATGTTATGGTAGTGAATGCACTTGCTCCCCCTTGTGTCATTTGCGCTTTGGGGCATACCTACCTTGCCCACGTAGCCACCCCTGGGGGCCTGCTTTCCTTGGGTTCCCATGTCACATGAATCCCCTGGGGACTCAATACTTCTTGTCATTATTGTGTTTAGCCATCACCTGGGGCCAAGTATTCTTGGGTTCTCATGTTGCCTGAATCCCACGGGCCCCCTTTCTTCTTGTCATTCTTGTGAGTCTCCCCTAGAGCCCTATTGTTCGTGTTAATGTGTGCCACATCCTTGGGGCTTTAGATTGTCTGTCCAGTTTCCTAGGAACTTGTGCTACCTGAAATCTCCCTTAGAGCCATGTGAGTGCTACATGGATCTTTAAAACGTGCATCTTAATGCATTTTTTAAATGTGCACGTGGTTACCACCAATTTAAAGTTGGTGGTAATTGCATTTCCTAATTGCCCAGTTCGCATTTAGGAAATGCTTGATACATGTGCATATTCATCACAAATAGGAATTCCCTATTTGGGATGTCCCACTTAGGAAATTGCAAATTGCAGTTCCCTATTTGAAGTCACAATTTCAGGGAATCGCTAAAAATTGCAATTCCCTTAAATTGGGCTGTGATGCCTTTCATGCATTGTGAAAGGCTATTTTGCATTCGCAAACAGTGGAATTTTGTGGTTCCCACCGTTTACGAATGCAAAATTTTTTGATACATCTGCCCCTCGATGATTTCAAGATTCAAGGATTCCAAACAGCAATAGAGTCCTTTGTTGTAAGTAGAGAGTGTCATTAAGCAATATATTGTGAACCAGGTTTATGAATCTGTTGGTAATACATTCTCATGTTTTGTTGTTAGCGCAGGTACATATGTCCACTCACACTGAGATGAACAGAAGTCTAAGTGAAGACCCAGTAGATCAGAACCAGAGACAGTAGCAGACCTTGAGGTAAAGGACTCCACCTTTGTTTCTCTCCCAATCCACTTCCCTTCTGGAGCACCAGCTGATCAGTTCTTCCTCGGTCTGACACTGCTTTAGAGGTGAGTGGAGGTCCAGCGTTGAGTCCGTGGACAAGTAATCTAGGTGAGTGTCATGACAAAACATATGTTAAATGCAACATTTCTAGTAGGTAATCATCCTTAAATATTATAAATCGGCAACTGAATAAAAGTGTTGACTTAAGTTAGCCTAACTATTTATGCCATGTCAACTGAAACAATAGTGTATTAACACTGAAAAACCCTTTTTTCCACACTGAATAGTAGGCTGCGCATGATATTTAAAAAAATAAAATT
Source organism: Pleurodeles waltl (assembly GCF_031143425.1). Taxonomy (NCBI): domain Eukaryota; kingdom Metazoa; phylum Chordata; class Amphibia; order Caudata; family Salamandridae; genus Pleurodeles; species Pleurodeles waltl. The sequence goes on from NC_090439.1 coordinate 83,192,541, forward strand.
ACATTTCAAATGCTGTATTTTTCCAGATGCCGTCTGTCAGGTGGTGAATAGGCATTTGTTCTGTATAAGACAACTGATAATGAGCTGTTACCGATAGAAGAGAAGGTGACCAGAAGAATTATTCAGGGGAAGAGCTGTCTGGACTGCAAAACATCAAAGATGTAACGTTTTAAGGTTTAATGTCTGAAAGCCTATTGTGCACCTCTGAGAAAGTGGGGAGTTTGCTTTTTCCCAGGAGTTTACTGGTATTCTCTTGGAGGGTGAAGAAGGTGGAAGAAAATAATGTTGCAACATAGAATGTGTTTGTTTATATTAGTGCATATGCCTAGAATAGCTAGCTATGATTCCTGATCCCTTCCCTGACTCTGTGACTAGAGACTCGACTTCAAGGTTCTGATGCCTTTTCTTAATAAGATGCTGTCTTCCTTAGATTTTACTGAATTGTCTGTTGATATCTTTGTGCTGAGAAAACCATCTTATAATACAAAGGTTTCATGCTTGCACATGGATTTTTCTCTCTCATCAGAAATCTTCATTGGGTTTTTGAGCTAACGCCTTTTTCTATCATTATTCCAACTTATTTAGAATAGGGAGTTTCCTTTGTGGAACTCACTTGTATTTTTACTATATTGATTGTTCTTCTGATGGTCATTTTGTTCTTTTTTATAATAAACTATAGACTGATGGATTATATTAACTTTTAATGCTGAAATCTCAACAGTAATACCTAATTAATAAATAGATGAAAAACTAACATGCTTGAAAATAAAACCCTTTAACTGACGCAAATTCTCTTTATTGACTGAACTGAAAGTCTTTATTGGTTTGTTGCTATGCAGGTGATCAATCCTCATTTCTTTTTGTAGACTAACAAAAGTCCATATGACCAGTGGAGTGGGTTATTTAATGATGATACCCAAAGACTGAGAAACTGAAAGCCCAGCTTCATCAGTGTCCAACAAATAACAAACATATCAAGCCTGGCCTTTGATTGATAACCATAGTTATGCTTTTCACTGATATGTTGATGTAATTGCAGAATGTGCTTTGGTTTACTGAAAAACGGAAATAGGACATATCATATAATATAATATAGTATGGTATGGTACATTACAAACCCTGCTGAACCAGTGTGGTATAGCTATTATAGATCATATAACTCGATCTAATTAAAAGCAATAATGTGACATCCAAACTGTGTAAGGACATTGATTTTAGTAAAATAGTGCCAACTATAGAATTAATTTGTCTAAGCTGTATGAGTAAGGGAGCATTTACAATAATAAAAACTGATGTAATTAACGTAGAAATAAATGTGTAGGCTTTAAACAAAAAGCAGAATTTTAAACGCAATTGTGAGCATTATTCTTGAATAGACACGTGTATTTAGCTAAAACTACTGACAAGAACATTTTCCTTTCTTTCTTTTACCCTGACCTAGGTTGGGAATGTGAGATCTTAAACTTTAAGTGATATAAATGTGTTGAAACATTAGATTTAATAAAGATGTATTCAAATATTTGGTTTAGTTTCTGTAGAATGTTTCTCTATGTACAAGTTTTGGCAATAGACGCATATAGGAAAAGGAATGATCTCATGAAGTAATTAATGTAGAGACCTAGTCATGAACTGTTTTGTCTTTTAGTAAGAGGCATTGAGAACTATCTCAAATTGATAGTCAAGTTACAATTTGTAGCATATTTGTATTGAATGTTTAGGAGCCTTCTAATTTAGACTGCTTATGCATCTGAGACTGTCCTGTTCCCGTGATGACACTGCTGCCTGATTGGATGAGCTGCTGAGTGATGGAAACAAGTTGTAACAGAATGCTGATATGAGAAAATATAAAAAAACGTGTTTCTATAACGGAGTAGACTTGAGCCTTTTTCACTACAGATTGTGCACATTCTGACACAGACTATTTACTGATGCTTCTCAGATTCATTTGAGAGACCCCTTATTTCTCTTGCCTGAAACTCTGCAGCTCTGAGACTCTACTGAATTTCTTGAACCAACTCACTTTATGGGAGGTGCTTCCTATGATCTGAAATTTGTGCTAAAAGCTTCATGCTTTTAAATCTCAAATTTAGAGCTCTTTATGGGTTCTGACTTTTCTCTCATTCTCCATAGCTTAGAATGGGGAAAAACATATATGAATGCACTTAATGCTTAGTTCTGTATTGTAGCGATAATTGCATTGATTGATATTTATGACTTTCAATAAAGGCATAATTACTAAAAGACTTTATAAAGCTTTGAAACTCACACCGACTCTCATCATTGACTCCCATGAAAAAATAGGCCCTCATTATGAACATGGCAGTGATGCTGACGGTCATTTAACTGACACCCAGGCCCCCTGGAGCCCCGCCAGCCAGATAATGTACATCCTGCTGGGCCACCAGAATGCATGGCTGGGACATTGCAATGCCTCTGTGCGGTGGTGTAGCTGCACCCGTCGCACAGATCACTGCCTGTAAATCAATTGCATGGGCCCCCAGGGTGGCCCGGAGCACCCCTTCCGCCAGGCTGGTGGCAGTAGGGAACATCATCCGAGGGGCAGCAGCGCTGCCCTGTAGAATAATGATTCCCTCCACCGTCAGGCTGCCTGTCGGAGGCAACCTGGCGGTGGAGGAGGGCCGCCTATGGCGGCCCCCACTGTGTTCTTTATATGGCGGTCAGTCAGCCATGCCGGCAGTGGTCTTTTCACCCACCACCGGCATGGTGGGCTGAACCGCCAGGGATCATAATGACCCCCTTAATTTGGTTATGATGATAAATATATTGTTTTGACTTGCAGCTTCTGATTAATCAATTTTTAAGGCAAAAGTTTATTGACTTTGTGCCAAGTAAAAAGCGGGGACTTCTCCTAAGTAAAGCCATGCTCCACCATCTGCATGCTATAAAGCACATACAATATTTCAGCTCTCCTTCCTTACTTATCTAAACCTACTTCATCATCATTTTTATTAAATTAGTGCAATCATTGATTAAGTTTACTTTTTCGTGTTTAAAAACATACATAATAGGACATTTACAAATCTTTGTTTAAACACTACTCTTCAAATTATGCGAAAATATCTGCACTTGAGACAGATTGCGCATCCGATGGCCCAAGGCTGAATTTCAGAAAAAATATATATTTATTTCCTCCAGTAAGTACGACTTTGCTAAATGTGATTCAAATGACCCGGCACCTCAGCAGAGAACTAATCTTTCAGGAAGAAGGATTGTACGTATTTTCAATACTCATGATGAGGCAGAATTCATCACTTCGAACTACTTTTATCTTCTCCAACAGAGCTATAACTCCATCATCGGTGTGACTGATTCTATTGAACTTTGACCTTCGACGTAGCCAAGCACAGCGCCGGAACCAAAACTGCAATGTAGATAATCGTTTTCATAATGTGGTACATCAACATTTCCTAAGCGCCACAGCCTGCGGTTATTTTTGACTGTTTAAGTGTATCCGCTCGATTCAAGCTGAGCAGCTATTCTTAGCGCCTTTGTGAAGAGTCACCTGAGAAATGATTAATGATGCTCTGTGCTAACCACTATCAGCATGGGCGCAGCTTCTGACTGAAACGTTTCCTCGTCACCTTCGACGTGTTTAATGAGCATACGGGAATTTTTGGATAGCGATAGATTTTTCCTTGTGTTTAAAGCAACCGGATTTAGACCGGAAGGTCATAAACTCGATAAAGGATCCTACAAATAACATTCTGAGCAATTGCAAACAAGTCTCATGCCACCGGTTGAGCAAGGGTGCCAGAGGCCCAAGTGCAAGCAATGAAAACGGGCACACCAAACAACTGGCATTCAGTAGAACCCTTAGACTCTTGGCCCAGGTGCAACTGTACCTGTTGGATTATTATTAGCTACTTTCCTGCTCATCACCTTAGCTACACCTCGGTAGCGCAGTTGTATCTCTCCTGACAAAATACAGTTTGATTCCGTTGACAGAAAAAAACCTGCTGCGGCAATGTCCCCAGCTTGTTTTAAAGTCCATACTCTTCTAACATTTTTATTTTTAGTGTCATGCGAGTATTAATCAAAGTGAGAATGACAGGTGGATAAAATAATGGATGTTAGTAGGGCGTAGTTGTGTGAATCAATTGTTAAGAAGAGAATGCATGAACATTGTGTGAGGTCCTAAATCTTAGAATGGGCGATTGTATACATAGATGGATTCCTAAATTAATAAAAGAGTGAGAGTGTGCATGATGGGTGAAAGAGACAAAGGATTGAGGCCCATATTTATACTTTTTGACGCAAAACTGCGCTAACGCAGTTTTGCGCCAAAAAAATTAGCGCCGGCTAACGCCATTCTGAAGCGCCATGCGGGCGCCGTATTTATTGAATGGCGTTAGCCGGCGTTAGCCGACCGGCGCTGCCTGGTGTGCGTGAAAAAAAACGACGTACACCAGGCAGTGCCGGCGTAGGGAAAAATGGCGTTTGGGCGTCCAAAAATGGGGCAAGTCAGGCTGAGGCAAAAAAATCGTCTTAACCCGATTTGCGCCATTTTTTTACGACGCCCATCCCCCATTAAAATGACTCCTGTCTTAGCAAAGACAGGAGTCATGCCCCCTTGCCCAATGGCCATGCCCAGGGGACTTCTGTCCCCTGGGCATGGTCATTGGGCATAGTGGCATGTAGGGGGGCACAAATCAGGCCCCCCTATGCCACAAACAAAACAAAAAAATACTTACCTGGACTTACCTTAATGTCCCTGGGGGGGGGTCCCTCCATCCTTGGGTGTCCTCCTGGGGTGGGCAAGGGTGGCAGGGGGTGTACCTGGGGGCAGGGGAGGGCACCTCTGGGCTCATTCTGAGCCCACATGTCCCTTAACGCCTGCTCTGACCCAGGCGCTAAAATCCGGCGCAAATGCGTGTTTTTTAGTCCCGCCCACTCCCGGGCGTCATTTTTGCCCGGGAGTATAAATCCGACGCAATAGCATCGCAGTCATTTTTTAAGACGGGAACGCCTACCTTGCATATCATTAACGCAAGGAAGGTGTTCACGCAAAAAAATTACGCTAATTCCATGAACTTTGGCGCTAGACGCGTCTAACGCCAAAGTATAAATATGGAGTTAGTTTTGCGTCGAATTTGCGTCGAAAAAAACGACGCAAATTCGGCACAAACGGAGTATAAATATGCCCCAGAATGTATGTAAGGCTGAATGGGTAAGACAGGTAATCAGTGCAGGCGTAGCTGAAATCAGGATGCTGGAGGTTGTCACAGTCCCTTGGGTGGCAAGAAGCTATCTTTTCGTCTAGTCTTTGCAGCTCACTCAGTGATTTTTACACCCCTACTTAACTCATTAATCTGCTAAGCAGTTAGCCATCCATTCGTGCATCCAGTTATTCACCCATTCAACCGTTCATGTTGTCATCTATTCATTTACTCTCCCATTGATTTATGCCCTTGTTTTCACATCCATATAGCCAAATATACCAAGCCCACAATTAATTAAATGCATTTTTCAGGAAATAGAAAATGTCTAATCTAGTTGCTTATGTTAATATGGACTGGAGTCTGTGACATGGCCTGCCTGTTCGATTTCCACTACTGATTATAAGTCTTGCCTGGATCTGGCTCTTGACCCCTGGTTGATAACTAGCTGGTCTCTGCACTCGATGCAGGCACTGGCAGGGTGGCAGGGTGGAAGTGGTACAATCTAAACTAACGTGACACAGTTGTGTCAGAACAGGAGCAAGGGGGGACCAGTACGAAAAATGTCCTTCCTGTCATGATTACTAGAGATAGGGTGGTGGAAGTGTGCATGTGCAACAAACACACAAACCATGATGAGAAAACTGTTTGCAAAAAGTCTACATCACTAACGATCCCTCCGGGTAGCAATCCAAGATGTCCTTTTTCACTAACTATGCCACTTCTGGCATAGTCTCTACTGACTCTGCTCCTCATGGAATAGTCCACCCTGACCTGCGAAAAGCAGCCTCCTCCAGAAGGGACCACAGGAAACCGCTGACCAGTTTTGGCTTTATTTTTCAGTGAGATGTAGCTTGCATATAGCGGCACAGCGAGCAAGGGGCCTACGTCAGGGCATGGTCTCAGACTTTAGGGTGGGACACCAAAGACACAAAAAGTGAGGAGAGAAATGCTTGAAACAATTCTCGACGACTTAGAATCGTTCTGGCTACAATTTTAATTTTAACTCATTTTTTAACCACAGTGCCACTATAGACAGATCCTATATACATGGAAATAGTCTATGAGAAATTGGATTATTAGTTGAAGAAGTAATTCACAAGTAATATACCCACAACTGTCTCTTTACTGGGAGCCAAATACTCCTTTGTAGCTTTTGAATCTCTCATATGTAGTGAAGCAGAGCAATCAAAGGCTTGATCAGGACAGGTGATGAGGGCTGGCAATTTGCTGGCACTCACAAGAAGCACCCAATAAATCATTCTCTAGTCATGGCCTTTTCTTTTTACAAGTAAAACAACTTTTATTACACAAATACTACAATATATTTCAATCATATTGTTAGACCTGACAACCTTAGGGTAGTCACCCCTAACTTTTTGCCTGCCTCCCTCCACTTTTGTGCATATGCTCTCTCCCTTTAAACATGATGACATTGGATCATACCCAATTGAATTATTTAATTTACTCATAAGTACCTAGTAAAGTGCATTATATGTGCCTAAGGCCGGTGATTAAATGCTACTAGTGGGCCTGCAGCACTGGTTGTGCCACCCACTTAAGTAGCCCCTTAACCATGTCTCAGGCCTGCCTTTGCAAAGCCTGTGTGTGCAGTTTCACGGGCAATTCGACTTGGCATTTAAAAGTATCTGCCAAGCCTAAAACTCCCCTTTTTCTACATATAAGTCACCCCTAAGGTAGGCCCTAGGCAAACCATAGGGCAGGGTGCTGTGTAGACAAAATGCAGGACATGTACATGTGTAGTTTACATGTCCTGGTAGTGTAAAACTCCTAAATTCGTTATTGCACCTCTGTGAGGCCTGCTTCTTTCATATGCTAACATTAGTGCTACCCTCATATACTATTTGAGTGGTAGCTGCTGATCTGAAAGAAGTAGGAAGGTCATATTTAGTGTGGCGAGAATGGTAATACAAAATCCTGCTGACTGGTGAAGTTGGATCTAATATTACTATTTTTGAAATGTCACTTTTAGAAAGTGAGCATTCCTCCGCACTTAAATCCTTCTGTGCCTTACAATCCACGTCTGGCTAGGTTCAGTTGACAGCTCCCTTGTGCATTCACTCAGACAAACCCCAAACACAGGATGCTCAGCCTCACTTGCATACATCTGCATTTTGAATGGGTCTTCCTGGGCTGGGAGGGTGGAGGGCCTGGCATTTACATGTCAAAGGACAGTAGCCTGCCCTCACACAAAGGACTGCCACACCCCCTACTGGGACCCTGGCAGACAGGATTGAACTGAAAAGGGACCTTGTGCACTTCTAAGCCACTCTTTGACATCTACCCCAGTTCAAAGGTACATTTGGGTATCTAAACAGGTCCTCTGCCCCTATCAACTCAGATACTTCCTGAAGAAGAAACCTGAACCAGAACCAGAACCTGCAACCTGCCAAGAAGAACTGCCTGGCTGCTCAAAGGACTCACTGACTGCTTTCTGTGAAGGATTGCTGCCTTGCTGTTGCCCTGCTGCCTTGCTGCTCTCTGGCTGTGCTGAGAAGTGTTCTCCAAGGGCTTGGATAGAAGTTGCCTCCTGTTCCCTGAAGTCTCAGGACCAAAAAGACTTCATTCCTGCAAGACAAACTCCCTGTGAGGCGGAAATTGATGCACAGCTGGCAGAAAACAACGCACAGCCTGCATTGCAGTGAAAAATTCACTGCACGCCGAACCGGAACGACGCAGCCCGACTTTGCAAGGAGAAGATCGCTGCAGCGCCAGCGTAGTGAACCGAAATTCGATGCACGGGCCACTGGATCGACGGACAGCCGAGCCGGAATGATGCAGCCCGACTTCCAGAGAGGAATTGATGCAGCGCCAGCCGTGCAGTAGAAATTTCCATGCAACGCCCACCGGATTGACACAGCCCCTGTGACTTCATCCTGCTAGTGCCAGATTTCAATGCATCGTCCCCGGGGTGTCCAAAAATCCGACAACCCGAAGAGGATCCAAGACCGAGCGCCTGAAATTGACGCAAAGCCTTCCCTGCTTAGAAAATAAACAACGCATCGCTGTGTGAGGCCCAAGAAATCGACACCCACATCCCTGTTTTCCTCGCATCTCCTCCTCTGCGGTTCTTTGCGGAGATTTTGTATGCAAACCAGGTACTTTGTGCTTGCAAGTGATATTTGTAGCTTTTAAGAGTCTAAAGATACTTTATATCATTTTTAACAGTGATATTTTCAACATATACTATTTGCATCTTAATCGTTTTGACCTGCGTTTATCCAGATACATTTTCTAAGCACTGTGTGGTGTATTTTTGTGGTGTTCTACTGTGTTATTGCATATTTAGTGCACAAATACTTTACACATTGCCTTCTAAGTTAAGCCCGACTGCTCAGTGCCAAGCTACCAGAGGGTGGGCACAGGATAATTTGGATTGTGTGTGACTTACCCTGACTAGAGTGAGGGTCCTTGCTTGGACAGGGGGTAACCTGACTGCCAACCAAAGACCCCATTTCTAACAAGGCATTAAAATGGCAGACGCATAGTAACCTATGGGCCTCCCTGTACTTTGCTGCACTAGCATCAACATTTTTTACACTAGTGCAACAAAGCACAACAATAGTTTCAAAAATTAGCTCCACGGTGCGCTGTATTATACAAACCGTGCAACTATGGTGTTGTTAGGTGGCGGTAGGGGTACGCAAGAAAAGTGGCACATCGGGACTGATGCACCACTTTCTTATAAATCTGCCCCTTAGTGTGCATGATCACCTGCTCCTCTCTCCAAAAGCAGAAAAGTGCATGCATTTTTTAAGACAATAGTGCTGCAAGGCTGGGACATACAGTGAAACTCTGAATGCTCCTGGCATATCAGGAATGCCCTATCTCATTGATTCAGACACTGTCTGTGGGTAAAGTTGGTGCAACAATATTTGAGAAAGCAACAAAGGACCTTCTAGCTCCATTGTTGCCAGAAAAGTCAAGATAAACACACATTATCCATGATTACGACTTCTGAACAATTAATAATGAACCCTTTGAACTAATCAAAAGGTTTTTTTTAATTTTTTTTATAGGGTATAAATGTAGCCTTTACATACATTTAGAGGAAAAGTCCAGTAGGTCTCATGTTGTCCAGGATTGATCACACAGAATTTTCCATTGGAATAGAACACAAATACTGCATGTTGCTACGTATCTCTTAATGGTGGCAAACTGTAGCACTTGCCTGGAGCTTGAAATCAAGAATGTACAGATTTTTTAAATCACTTTCAACACATTGTGAATGGCTATAATCAGGATCAATCAATCTGTGATTGCTTTAAAATAAAGCAATCTTTTTTTTATTTTTAAAATGCAGCCTGTTTTCCTTAAAGGAAAACGGGATGCGTTTAAAAAAGAAAAATTTAAAGTTTTCTACCCTCACTGCTCTTAAAATTTGTTTTGCATGCATTCACAAAGAGAAGGGGTCCTGGACCCCTTCCCATTTGCAAATGGGTTACCACCTACTTGAAGTAGGTGGTAAAAAGCTACTGTTTTGCAACTGCATTCGGGTCACAAAACATTCCAACATACCACTGCAATTCGGTATTAGGATCGGATGCCCTTGACACGTCCCTTCCTAACACCGAATCTGTATGTAGTCGCAATTCCAATGTGTGATTTGGTAAAAGTTACAGATTCACAAATTGGAATTCATACATATCAAAATGCATTTTTGCGATCGCAAACGATCCGCTGAGTTGTTTGCAACCGCAAAGATGCATGATACATCGGGCCCTAAGTTCATATTCTTTTCCCATCACCCAAAGGTTAACTATTCTAAAATGTTCTATTCTATCCCTAACGGGGCAGTGAAGCAAATTTCATTTTGGAAGGATGAGTAAGAATTTTTAGCTGATTTATTTCTTACAGTGTCTTTAGCTCTGTTCTGCTGTGAAAAGAAAAGTATTTTTTTAAGGCAGGTTAACTTATCCTTTCAAGGAATCAACTTTATCTTTTACACCACACCAAATATTGTTAAGTGGACAAATTGAAATCAAAGGACTGTTGTTAATGAAACATGGCCCTAAATCTGGCCAGCTCTGATGTTTAGACAAGCTGTTGTTCAATCATAGAATGTTGCTACAACATTAACATTGAATAATTTTAGTATTATTTTGGCCAAAGGAAGATGGCGGGAGGTTGACACAGCCGTGAAAGAGCTCTCCTGGCAACACCGCCACCCACCACTACCAGTTGTCTGCGTACAAGCTCTTTGCATTAATGGAAGGATCTCTAGCCAATGAGGGTGATCTTTCTGCTTGCATCAGTTAGGTGCCTCACCTCTCCCTGGAGTGTCCTTCTGCAGAGATTTCCCTGCAAACTTGTCTTGACGGCAGTAAGCCTATGAGATCTGGCCCATCTTGAGGAGGCCAAGGAGAGCGGTCCGTGAGCAATGCAGCAGTGCAATCTGGTGGCTCCAGCTCATGTCAAGAGGTGGGGAGCTGACCAATGACGGGTGGTTGATTACTAAACTCCTGGCATCCAAGAGCAGAGTTGGTATGCTCTCCTGGGACTTCCTGGAGTTGTGTGTTCTTTCCTATGGATCCTTCACCTGACTGGCGGTTGGAAACAAGCGGGCTTAGACTGTCAATGACTATGCAACTTTGTTGCATCTGACGCTGAGGCAAACAAGGTAACACTGTTCTCTCATTGACTCCTCTCTCTCTGCAGTATCTCCTGATATTGATATGGTTACTGTTATTTCTAAAAAACAGGTTTTATTTAGTTTCCATGCAGTGATCCCAATCTCCAACGCCACTCCAATTCCCACCTGCATAGGGGTTAAGATCTGCGCTAACTAGATTGCAATATTGACTTGAACTATGAGTTCCCTCTTCAATGAGTTTGATAGGCCTGTGCAACATTGTTAAGATGAACATCCTCCTCACAGTTTTCTATCTTTTCCAGACATTTTCTGATGCTCTGTATATGTCATTCATTAGCTGAACTAGTCATTGCATTGTTATTTACATGAAATGTCAATTTGTTTCCTTAAATAGTTCAGCATAGTTCAACTAATAGAATGCATTAGGGAGTATGTGACTCTATAAGTATTATATTTACCAGAATATTGATTGATTATCCATTCACAACATTGCCTGAGATGTCATGACATGCCATATCAAGTGTGTAGCTTCTATACACTGAAACCTTGTAAAAACTGTATTATTTTGGAGATGACCCCATTGTTTCTTTACCTTTTAATTGAGAAGGCTCCATGTCAGTCTGCCTATTCACTTATACTTTGTTCTTTCTTTGGGCTATCTTTATAGGCTGACCTATTTTGATTGATGCTAATTCCTACTGGCTGATTAATTACTTTTAGCTTTCTGTAATGCCTGTAATGCCTATGTTTTTAAATAAACCTATAAAGTTTTAACCTGGAATCCTTGTCTGAAGCAAGTTTGTTTACAAGCCTTCAACTAGTCTTATGAAAATTCACAAGGTGTCTTATTAAGACTCAAACAGTCCCAATCTTCATTAGTATTTCAGTGCATTGCCAGAAAGGGACAGGGACATTTTAATTTTATCAAAAACAAATTCGGAGGTGAAAATTTGTTATTGAAAAACAAAAGAAATATTAGCCCTGTTATATTGGCAGTCTTTTCCCAGTGTGTAGGGGTTATTAATCCTTTTTCCCGTTTAGGAGTGCCAGGAGTTCCCTGGTCCCAAACAGAAAAACATAGGTCCTCATTACAACCCTGGCGGTAAATGCTGCCTACCGCCGTGCCGACGGCCGCCAAGATACCGTGACCGCAGCGATAATCTTCCATGGGTATTATGACCCACACAGAGATTCCCACCACAATACAGACACCCACACAAGTCTGCCAGACCAAAGGTCAGTGTTAAACTGGTGATAGCAAAACCCACACCATTACGCCAACAGGAATACGCTCACAGTATCACGACCCACAAATCAAGGCGACGGTCATTCAACCACACTGCCACGCTCAAAATACACACACACTTACAAAACCACACCACATTGGACAATTCAAAATATACACACCTGACACACATACACATACCACACCCCCACACTCATACCACTATAAAGCACACACCCACATTACCCACAACTCCTTACAATGAAAAAAAAGAGACCAAGCACAGAGAGACAAGCAAAGAACACCCACTCAATCAGAGGCACAGAACACCTTCACCCATACACCATCCCTGCACATCACAGTATACCCCCCAACACATCACCGCACACAACACCTCACACATACTCACACATATCACTCACACCACATCCATGGCACCCCAAAGACACCCCAGGTTTTCAGAGGAGGAGCTAAGGGTCATGGTGGAGGAAATCATCCGGGTAGAGCCACAGCTGTTCGGATCACAGGTGCAGCAGAAAACCATTGCAAGGAAGATGGATCTGTGGCGGAGAATCGTGAACAGGGTCAAAGCCGTGGGACAGCACCCAAGAACAAGGGATGACATCAGGAAGAGGTGGAAAGACCTATGGGGAAAGTACATTCAGTGGATTCAAGACACCAGATTTCTGTATAGAGGAATGGCGGTGGACCCCCACCTCCTCCCCCACAACTAACAACATGGGAGGAGCAAGTCTTGGCAATAATGCATCTTGAGCGCCTTGCAGGAGTAGCAGGAGCACTGGACTCTAGTAAGTCAAATCTTTACTATTATATCCCCCACCCTACGTGCATGCCATCACTTACCTCCAACCTTTCCCTCACTCCCATCACTCCAGCAACTCACATATATCCCACTATCACAACCCACCCATCCCAATACCAAGCCCTGCATGCAACAACAATGTATGGACCCCCATCACAGACCTGCAAGGATACCCATCACCCCAGCATGCCCAATAGAGAGACTCACTCAGCCCATAAAATCACCACTCACACAAGGCCAAGCCGACAGGGAAAGCACAATCATATGGGGAAACACACCCATTGCACAAGATGGCACACACAGATACTTCAACAATTCAATTGCATCCCAACAGGACCCCTACCCAACATCACTGGAGAGGAGGTGCCAGCTCCCCCAGAGGAGGCCCACAGTGATGACAGCAGCTCTGCATGCCTGGATTACGATGACCAACCTGGCCCATCAGGGACCTCTGGACAGTCGGTTACCCTGCCACACTCCCAAACCACCACAGAGCCTTCCCGCTAAGGAAACACCACCACAGCACACACCCAGCGGGCCCATACCTCTTTTCCCAGGACACGTCAATCAGAAGTGTGTCCACCACGACAGGGACCCCAGGCAACCCCACAAACCCAGGACGATCAGGGACCTGGGGTCTCTGGGCACACGGTTCAGGGGTCACAGGCACAGGACAACAGGGAAGCTGGGAGGACTGCTGTGCGGTGGGGGAGGACAGGCCCAGGGAACTGACCCTCCACGAGGCACCCTCAAACTCATGGGAGCATACCACCATTGCCAGGAGACCATGGGACAGGTACTGGCCAAGTTACAGGAGACCCAGCGGCTGCAGGAGGGACAGTACCTGGAGATGAAGGAGGACCTAACTAAAATATAGATACTAAATTGATATCCTGGTCACCATTGCAGGAGTGCTGACTGACATGGGCAAGGCAATGAGGGAAGCAGTGGCACAACAAAGGGCCCCTGACACTAGCTAAATTGAGGAACAGCGTTCCACCTTTGCCGGCGCAAGTGGACAGGAGGCAAAGCCACAGGACCAACAGGCCACCAGCACACCACCCCCTGCAGAAGGAGAACTACCCCGCAAACGGTCCCTGCGATCCAGGCAGAAGACAGAGAACATTGGCAAGACCCCCACCAGGAAATAAGGCTCTCCTGATTGTCACCCTTCTGTCCCACTATGTCACCCTGTCCACCCTGAACTGCCATTGCTCCACTTCCAATGCCCCATTGGACAATGCACCTGTGATACCAAGAGACTGGACTCTAACTGGACATTCCTCCACCATCACCCCAGCCCCTTGCACTTACCCCCATACTAATGTGCACAAAAAATAAACACCCTTGAAACAGAAACCATACTGGAGTCAGTGTAATTATTAGAAAGATGTATTATTACAACATTATCAAAGCATTGCAACGTCTATGTTCAGTGAAATATACCACAGGATGACCTTTGGTGGGCAGCAGTACATATAGCAGTAGCCAGAATGGGGTACACAGGTCTGAAAATAGAGAATCCAAAGGGAACAGTCAGTGTCCATAGACAGAGGGTAAGAGGCTGCCATGTACAATGTCCAAAAGTTTACTGTAATGTAAATTTGAGTTACTGTCTCTCACCTGTGTGTCACTGGAAGTACTGCTGTTTAATGTTTGTTCTGTTGTCCACATCTTCTTCATCTGCCTCCTCTTCCTCACTGTCCACAGGCTCCACGCTGCCACAAGACCATCTCCAGGCTCCTCCTCCTGCAGAAAAGGCACCTGTCGTCTCAAGGCCAGGTTGTGTAACATACAGCATGCCACGATGATCTGGCACACCTTCTTGGGTGAGTAGTACAGGGATCCACCTGTCAGATGGAGGCACCAGAACCTGGCCTTCAGGAGGCCGAAGGTTCTCTCAATTATCCTCCTTGTACGCCCATGTGCCTCATTGTTACGTTCCTCTGCCCTTTTCCTGGGATTCCTCACTGGGGTCAGTAGCCATGAGAGGTTGGGGTAACCGGAGTCACCTGCAAATATCGAGGGACAATTGTTAGACACACAGTAACCCTTAGGGATAACCCCATACGCAGACCGTAACTTATACTGTATGGAAACCTTGGGCTCACCTATTAGCCACACCCAGTGCCTCTGGAGTTGCCCCATCACATAAGGGATGCTGCTATTCCTCAAGATATAGGCATCATGCACTGAGCCAGGATATTTGGCATTCACATGGGAGATGTACTGGTCCGCCAAACTCACCATTTGCATGTTCCTGTAGACCTGTTCATTTCTGCAGGGGGGGGGGGGCAAATGCCACATGTGTACCATCAATGGCACCAATGATTTTGGGGATATGTCCCAGGGCATAGAAGTCAGCTTTCGCTGTGGCCAAATCATCCACCTGGGGGAAAATGGAAAATGATGTAGCTGCGCATGTGCTTCAGCAGGGCAGACAACACTCTGGTCAACACGTTGGAGAACATTGGCTGAGACATTCTTGATGCCACGGCCACTGTAGTTTGAAAGGAACCACTTGCCAGAAAATGGAGCACTGACAGAACCTGCACTAGAGGGGGTATTCCTGTGGGCTGACGGAGAGCTGACATCAGGTCTGGCTCCAATTGTGCACACAGTTCTTGGATTGTGGCATGATCAAGTCTGTATGTGATGATAATGTGTCTGTCCTCCATTGTTCACAGGTCCACCAGGGGTCTGTACACAGGGGGATGCCGCCATCTCATCATCTGCCTCAGCGGTTGTAGCCTATGGAGGAGAACGGTGAGCAGAAGGTCATTTTCCACATAGATGGCACAACTGTTTATGAATTAATGTCACAGAAGCAGTGTGTGAATTCAAGTGTCAGTAGATGCGCCAATATGTGCTGTGACGCAGCTAGGTGCCATGCCATGCGCCCCCCTGAAATGGCGGCTGCCTGACCTGTGAGGAGGGACAAGGGTAAATGAGGTAAGTGCGCTGGCGTTGTGCTGCATTGCGGTAGGTGGTCGATGACCACTGCACAACTCCGCATTGGTTATCATTAGGCCCTATGGGTCCGAGGAGCCAATGGCGATGTACGCCGGCAGTGACGGTACGCACCACTGCAGACGTCAGTGCCATTTTCTAGCTATTCACTCACTTGCTACCTGACCATCAACAGGCGAGGACCTACACTGTAAGTGCTGCTGTGACCTGAGTCTGGAAGCGACAATGGCTAGAGTGTCTGGGTAAAGGGCCCCTGCCTTCACTGTGGAACAGTTGGAGAAACTGGTGGATGGGGCCCTACCCCAGTACATGTTACTCTATGGTCCTCCAGGCAAACAGGTGAGTACACTGTGAGCATGATGTATGGGCAATGCCTGTTTGGAGTGGTGTGGATGTAAGCCACATGTTGGGGGGTGCTAAGGCATCCTGGCCTAAGTGCTGCATGAGAGGTGGTCAGTGTATGTACAGCAGGGCATGGGTAGGAATGGTGGGCAATGAGTATGACGGCCCGGACGGGTGAGTAATTACATTTTCTGCTGTCTTTTTCCTCTAAGTCAGCGCCCACCAGAAAAAGGGTATTTGGTGTGCCATCGCCAAGGAGGTGCGGGCCCTGGGGGTGTATCACAGGAGGAGCACCCACTGCCGCAAGAGTTGTGAGGACCTACGCCGCTGGACAAAGAAAATGGCGGAGGCCCAGCTGGGGCTGGCCTCCCAATGTGGAAGGGGTGCCGATCGCACCATGACCCCCCTGATGTTCTGCATTCTGTCAGTGGCCTATCCCGAGTTGGATGGACACTTGAGGGCATCACAGCAGCCATAAGGGGGTGAGTAGAGACTCAGAAAGCTGACTTTGCACGCTGTAGGAGCTAGTAGGGTCGGGGATGGGGCGGTTGGTGCCCCTAGGCCAGGGCAATCATGGCAGGGTAGGTCCCTTGTGTGTAGTCTCTCAAGCACTCCTACCCCAATGGTACAAGTGACCAACAACTACTACTGGGCAGGGTCCTGTGGGTGTCAGATGTGCAGATGCTGGTGTTAGACATTGTACCCCATGGGCTGGTGACTACCTTAGAGAGTGGTTGGGCATGGCCTAGTGCATAGGGCTGCTCCCTGTGTGTTGTGTCACCCAACGGTAGTGTTGTTGCGGCATTGACAAAGTGTATCCTCTGTCTCTCTCCCACCTTTTTGTTTTGTCACCCTGTCTTTGTGTGCATTAGCATCACCTGGCGGAGGAGCACAGGCACCGGCGACCGAGGGAGCTGCATCCCACATGAGCCTGGAGGCCGAATCCACCGGGGGTGAAGGCTCCAGTGGGACGGAGGGCAAGGGGAGCTCCACGACTGTGACAGGAGGGGAGACCAGGTACAGCTCCCCCTACCAGCACCACCCTCCCAGCAGCCCCTCAGCGTGTTTCTCGTGCCCGCTCACCCAGGAGGGTGGGCATCTCCTTCGCCCCAGGCACCTCAGGCCCTTCCCCAGTCAGCCCTGCTGCCCTCAGTGAGGAGGCTACTGACCTCCTGAGATCCCTCTCTGTTGGGCAGTCAACCATTCCTAATGCCATCCAGGGTGTTGAGAGGCATTTGCAACAAACAAATGCATACCTGGAGGGCATTCATTCTGGCGTGGTGGCCCTGCAGAGAGCATTTCAGGCTCTGGCCTCAGCACTGATGGCAGCCATTGTCCCTGTGTCCAGCCTCCCCCCCTCCAACTTCCACTACAAAGACCCAATCCCCTCTACCCCACCCTATCCCAAGCACACCATCAGACCAGCATGCACACAAATCAACACACAAAAATAGCTCAGGAAAAAATAAGCACCACACATCATCTCACAGGCACTCACACAAGCACCATACCCATGCAAATATACCAACATCTACTTCCTCCTCTGTGTCCATCCTCCTCCTCTTCTTCCACCTCCCTCCCAGTAGTGTCTCCACTCACACCTGCATGCACTACATCATCAGCCACTACTTCCATCACCAGCATGCTCATCAGTACACACCCCTCACGGCCAGACACCACCCCCACAACCATGCACACGTCCCCTGTGTCCTCTCACAGTGTGTCTGTGAGCCCTCCTCCCAAAGTACACAAATGGAGGCACACACCCACTCAACAGCCATCCACCTCACAACAGCATCCGGCCCATGCACCTTCTCCCAAACTCAGCAGATGTACACCTTGTACAACCACTGCCTCTTCCTCCACTCCCAAACCCCCTCCATCTTACCGTCCCAGTGTGTCTAAAAAACTTTTCCTGGCTAACAGTGACCTCTTCCCTACGCCCCCCGTCCTTCCCCTAGGGCCAGGGTGCCAAGATCCCAGGCCAGCACCTCAGCCACCAACTCGGCTTCCGCTGTGGTACCTGCAAGTCCCAGGGGATCAAAGAGGACACCCGTCAGGGCTGGCAGTGTGCCACCGAACAATGTAAAGGACCAACTGATTCCACCACCTGCCAAGGTGAAGAAGGGGCCAGCATGCAGCACAGACAAAATGCACAACCCACCCAGCAAGGCCTCATCCAAAACTTGAGAGGACAGTGTCAAGGTCCCAGCAGTGTCTTCCAAGGTGGAGAAGGGAAAGAAAACAAAGGCAAGGCACTTCAGGGCTCGGAGCTTTCAGGTGAGGGACTGGTGACCACCATTAGTCCTAACAGCCGAGCAATCTGTACCGCGAAAAGCACCGCTGCAAGCACCGCCACCTGCACCGCCATCTGCACTGCCACCTGCACTGCCAGCTGCACCGCCACCTGCACCGCTGCTGCCACACCAACCGTCAGCAGCATCATCCCCAGTAGGCAGCCGACAGAGGCTGCTGGAGACGGCCTGGTGTCTCCCTCCACTACTACCAGCACCTGCACCACGGCCAGCCCTGGCAGCATCTCCGCCGTAGACACAGCCTCAGGCATGGCCACCTCCACCGCCATATGCCTGCCACATGCCCAGTCGGTGCCACTACATCTGTCATCAGCAGCATCCCCAATGGGCAGCTGTCCGAGTCTGCAAGAGAAGGCCTGGACCCTGCACCCATCACTTGAAGCACCACCACTAGCACTGCACTACCAGCAGTTTGCAGCCTAAGTCGCCGCAGGATGGAGTCTGTCTCTGCCTCCATGAGTATCATGCTACCTGTTCCCTGCACATCTCGTGCCTCAGACACCCAGGTGAGGTAATGTGAACTGCCACACCCCAGGTGCAGCATCACTGGGCACAAGGCCCCCTCCAGGACCAGTGGAGAAATGCATCCACTCACCCTATCCTTTGCAGGATGAAGCAGACTGGGCACAAGGCCCCCTCCAGAACCAGTGGAGATATGCATCCACTCACCCTATCCTTGGCAGGATGAAGCAGACTGGGCACAAGGCCCCCTCCAGAACCAGTAGAACATGTCACCCACTTGAGAGACTGTGGCTTTGCACTCCCCAGGACCAAGCAGTGGGCAAACCACCCACTTGAGAGACTTGAGAGACTAAGGCTTTGAACTCCACAGGACCAAGCAGTGGGCAAACCACCCACTTGAGAGACTTGAGAGACTGTGGTTTTGCACTTCCCAGGACCAGGCAGTGAGCAAAACCACCCACTTGAGAGACTTGAGAGATTGTGGCTTTGCACTCCCCAGGACCAGGCAGTGGGCAAACCACCCACTTGAGAGACCTGAGAGACTGTGGCTTTGCACTCCCCAGGAGCAAGTAGTGGGCAAACCACCCACTTGAGAGACTGTGGCTTTGCACTCCCCAGGACATCACCGTGGGCATGTTGCCCCCACCAGGAGCAGTGGCGTAGAACCATCTTCCAGTTGAGGTGCACCCCCCTTCCCCTTGAGGTGCCTGTGTGTTTTCAACCTGATGTCCCTGCAGTGTTCTCTTTGTTTGGAGGCAGGAGTCAAGTGTGGGCTTTGTCCATGTTTTTTTGACCCACTGGTCCACGGACATTTGCAAAGGACAATGTATGGCCCTCTGTACATATTTGAAATATTTGTATATACTGTTGTTTACAATCATTCCTTTTGTCCCTGCGTTCTTCCATGGGGTTACAAGGTGTAAATGTAATGTTGCATGTGTTTGTGTGTATGGTGTTGTGGGTGAGGGTGGGGGTGGGGGTGTTGCATGTGTGTGTCACTCTCTTTTTTCCCTCCCCCTGTGTGCTAGGTACAGTACTCACCGCGTTCGTCGCCGCCTTCTTTGATACTCCTGGTATATTAGCAGATACACCAGCATCGGCAGGACCTGTAGTTCCGGCTCCATGGCATCCTGGTTCTTTGTTGAGTGTCGAAAGGTGAGTGGTTTCCCTTCCATGTCCTGTTTCCACCATGCTTTTGATGTCATTGGTACCACCCCGGATAAGCTGGCAGATTGGTGCCTTGAAATAGCGTGGCCGGTACATTGTCTTCCGTCTGTCTGTTGGCAGTGACTGCTGCGGTGTTTGTTGCTACCGCCGTGGCGGTCGGAGTGTTAAAGAGCTGTCTGTGTTTCTGCTGTGGTCGTGATCCCATTTTTTTTACCGCCGGCCTGTTGGCGGTATTGCCGCCGCTTTATCACTGACCGCCAGGGTGGTAATGATAGCCATAATGTTGAAATGTCTGCCCTAACTAGGGTGTCAGTCTGATGTTCATTTACTGACAGCCCATTATCAGCCTTGCTATTGCTTAAAGGTTTCTGCTCTTAGAGCCAGTGGAGGCTCTGCCAGCAAAAACATGGCAGTTTTTCCCAATCTAAAAAGAGCAGGTGAACTGCAAATCAGGGTACACTGCTATGTTTAAACTGATTTACTGATATGTTGTTTAACTGTTCCACTTATAGTTGGTAAGACTCACGCAATCATTTCTGTCAGACTTTAAGACTTTTTTTGAGCTGCCTTCTGATCACATATATATGGTGGCAGCCAAAGGATGTTTTTTGTTTTGATAATTCCATGGCATATGATTGCTCTATCGTGTTTGTCACTTCAGGCAATAATGGTAGAAGTTTGGAGGGTAGAAATGTTATGTTATGTTATGCAGACCTGTCAAGCACACTATCACCCAAAAGGGTATCCTGGCACTGAACGAGGGTGAGATTAGCCAAACCTAGGGGCTAGTGGGACTACTCAAAAAGCTAGTTCCTCACCTTCTTGTGGAAGTGTAGAGAAGGCTCATATGAACTGACAGGTCGCTCCATTCTTTAGGAGTGGTGTAAGAGAAGGATTGACTGTCAGATATGGTTTTCCATATGTGTGGGATGTGTGCAAATATGAATCTGGATGAGTGGATGTGTCTGGAAGGTTTGTGAAAGCAGATGCAATTTATGAGGTATGCTGGGTCAGTGCTATGTGGTGCCTTGAAAGTGTGGTTTAAGAGTTTGAATTGTGCTCGTTTGTGGATGAGGACCCAGTGGAGTGCCTTCAGGTGTGAAGTGATGTGATTGTAACATGGCGGTTGAGAGTGATTCTGAACACTGTGTTCTGAATGGTCTGCAGCCTTCTAGTGAGGTTTCTGATGATCTTGGCATAGAGGATGTTCCTGTAGTCAAGCGTACTTGAGACCTGCGTAGGCATGATGGTTTTCCTGGAAATCTTTCTCAGCATCTTCAGGGTATGGAACACTAGGGTAGTGATGGCATTGACTTAAGCTGTAATTTTGAGTTTGCTGTTGATGACAATCCCAAGGTTATTGACATGAGTGGTGGGGATGGATGTTAATGTCTGCACTAACTTATATTATCCTAAAGAGACCATTTGGAAGTGCCAGACACTGGCTGCCAACTTCACTTCTGAAATACAGCCCTTTCCACAATTTTAATTGAGCCAGGACTAGGATTGCCCTCTCTGCAATTTCTGCAAATTCCATATGGCCAGAACTAGTACTTCTTTTGTTCCCTCTGTGGTATAATTTGTAACTTAAGAAAGACGGCATTGGTAGATAACCTTCCCTGGTCTCTAGAATACCTTCCCAAGTTCTCCGTGGTGTAGAATATGTACCTCTACAATCCCTCTTTCACGCTTTTGATGCACACATTCTCCATCTATAAATGGGTCTTAGACTGCCTTTTGTAAAAGAATGACAGCTTAGTCTTTCCCCGTAGCCCCATCATGCACACACATATCATTAATATTTTCCCATGTGTCTTATCCAGGTGATAGATTGACACCTGATATGATCGATAAAAGTCAATAAGTACGCTCAATGAAGGACCACACGCCAATAATGTGCACAACTTAGCTTTAATAGAATTTTCCGTAAAATATATGCATTTGGCACATCAACAAAGTAGAATGAAAAATAGCAATAAAAAGCATCTATGCATATATGAGCAAAGAGTTCACCGATAGGAACACTGCATTGGTTGACTGTCTACGAAATGCATATTTCAGTTACTGCATCATGTTCACATTAAGACGTTCAAGGAAAAAGCAAATATAAATGAGTAGACTACATCAGATTATAAACATAGTGCAAGTATGCTAATCAATCAGAATAAAGCAGAGAAACAAATGCCTTTCATCCCTGGGTGGAACTTAACTTTATCCACAATGCTGGGAAGCCCTCTCCTGCCTGCTCCAACCTCTCTCCCCCTCGAGCGTCACGGTCTAAGAACAGCACAGCCAGGGAGGCAGCGATGTGGGCGATGGCAACTTGCACAACTCCATCAGCGAGCTTCAATCCCCTCATCCGCGCTTCAGTGCTTAAATAACCTGAAGCTTGGATGCTGTCCCTTTCTCGCATCTTCTAGCTATGTTATCAGCACATGTCCCTTGGCTGCTCTGTTGTTCACTAGCCAATGTTTTTCTGCCCTTTTCCTGGACTCCCTTTCTCAGGATTAAACCGACCTTCGCGTCCTCTCCCACACTTCCTGCTTCTTACACATGCAGCTGCGGATAATATTATCTATGGAATGTTGGAAAACAAGCTTGAAAGTGACATTGTGGACTTTTCCACGTTGTTTTCAGGTTTCTGCAGGCATCACGCTCATTTACACTGTTCAGACTAATTAGCCCTCTGCGTCATAATTTCTTCCGCACCTTTCCCTACACTGATCACCATGCTTGTTTTGTGGACATATCAGAGTTTGCTCACTCTGTTTTGCAGACATTTCTAGACTTGACAATAAATGTCTTGCCAACTGTCCTTAGATCACAGGCATACAACCAGTGATTAATACTGTTCAGATTTGACAACAATAATGTACATTGCACAAAAACTGAACATAACAAGAAATTCACAAGTTTCATTATTTTCACCCATTCATTGCCATTATACATCACAGATACTTTGGGCCTGATTTAGATTTCAACGGGAGTTCCATCGTCCCGATGTGATGGGGGTTCCAAGAACTCCATGAAGCTGATGGAGTTTTGACCACCATATTTAGATGTATGGAGGCTGAACCTCCGTCTGCATCAATAGATTGGAGTCCGCCGTGTAAGAGGTCTCCCATTAACAGCACATTGGACTCTAATGATGGCTAACAGTAGTTTGTCGACGTCAGGGCGGTGGGATTGTGCCTAGCATATATAGGATGACAGCCATGCTGACGTTGTTCTGGTGATGGATTCCTGACAGTGGGAGTCTGTCAGTAGACCCGCTCAACATTGTACTATGGCTGTGACCACTGGATGGATGCAAGCAACAGCACCTAATGTATATTGGCCAGTTGTGAACACCTAGAAACCACCCTATAAAACACACTCCATTTCAGATCACAATCCTTTCCCCTTCCACTGCAGAACACTTCTTAAGTTACTCACTATGGAGGGAGGAGGAATCCATGTTTTACAGAGGGATAGTTGTCAGTCATGGTGGATGAATTTATCAGAGTAGAGCCACAATTGTTTGGAGTCCAAGTACAAAATATAACCATATCTAAGAAAAGGCAAATGTTGATAGAGTGAATGCTCTAGCAAACAACCTGTGCACGGAGGAAGACATTAGTAAGAGTTGAAATGACCTGCTGGAGACAGCGCATTTCCTGGCCTTCAAGTATCACCTGGAGGTCTAGAGGACTGGTGGTGCTTCTCCCAGCCCCCCATTACATCTTTTTCCCTGGAATGAGAAGGTCTTACAGGTCCTACATCCGGAAGGCTTGACAGGAATCCGTGGTGGAATGGAGACTGGTACTTTGGACTTATCAATATCTCACTAATCAGAAATTTAGTTTTTACCCGTAAGTTAGCTGTTAATGTGTTAATGCCCTCATTATTAAAACATATAAATAAAAATGTAAAGTATAAAATATATGGATATCAACAAATTATTAGCATTGTGGTTGCATCTCTCTTTTTAACTGTGATCAATATATGTGTCATAATGTGTGTTGTTCTCCATTGATCATCCCTTGCGATTGCCTAGTTTGCAAGTTTGTTTCAATCTACAGTGATGTAATAAAATAAGTTTCCAAACTCCATCTCTTTCACATGAAATAATAGTGCTCCTCAGCGCCCTTTTCACCTATTTACATACGTTTGTACGCATGGTAAGCATGTATTTATTTTCACTACATATATTTTACTAGGTATGTTTAACTCACAATTTTACAACTGCTGTTAATGCTAAATAGAAATTACTACAACTACCATTATGCCCTGTTTTTGTCTTTGGAAAATAATGTTGCAATGTGATGTTTGTCATTCTCTTTTTTTCTCCCATATATGCATATATGTCAAACTGTTTGACAATCACCATTTTATGCCATCTATGAACATTCTATTTTTTTATTATATCTAGCATATTGTCACTTCTTTTCATTTGCTTGGATTGATTTGATTGGCTTTACAAATCATAGTATGTGGACTAAAAAATTGTTAATCATGTCCTATTGTATGCTGAATAAAAGTAGTATTGCAAAACAATTTACTTTGCAATGTTCATATGATGACTAATGCCATTAATTATTCTAAACTGTATAATGTTTAATCTGCTTGGCCTTGAAACTGTTTAGTTCTCAATTCTCCACTCAACTGTGTTGGTTTGGATGCTTGGTACATGTAACGTGCACTTTCTAAATAACTTTTTTCTGTTCAGGACATCTCTTCAGTATCTCTGAAGTTTGCATTTGTGTGACTTTATCTGTTTGTGTAATTTACAAAATAAATCCCATAAATGTCTAACCATCTCTTTGCTCATTTTTTAACTTTTAGATTTCTTCATTTCAAGCTGAAGACACATTTGATGTATAATTCAGACTTTTAATTTCTGATTGTTTGTAATATATTAGGTCCCAACCCCCAGAGCCAGAGGACCGTCGACTGCCACTGAGGACACCTCTATTACAGACCAGGATCAAGCCTTCAGTGAGGACATCACTCCTGCAAGTCCGGATGATGATGAGTTGGCAGGTCCATCTGGTCTGTCTGGGCAGACAGCTCCAGTGAGTATCACTCGGCCCACACTTAAACCCCCTCCCGCAGCTGCAACAACACATTTGTGTCAGAATATCTCTGCTTCCTGTGTCCAAAGGAATATAACATCAGTCTTGTGCCCCCCAAGCCTCTTTGCTGTTGAACCAATACCAGCACCACCTCCAGTTCAGCCAGGACCCAGTGGGATGTGGCACATTGCCTCAATGACACAGGGTAATAGAGGTTGGGGTCATGGGAGGGAATCTGAGGGCCAGCAAAGTGAAGCCACTAGTCACACTGTCACCAAGACTACCATAAGCCAACTCTTGGGAGCCTTACATCAGTCCCAAGATATGATGGGCCAGGTCCTAATAGAGCTCCAGAATATTAAAGAGGTAAAAAGGAAGCACAATGTAGAGATTCAGAATCTGACTCAAATTCGTGCTCCCTGACTCGGGTGATATTTGACATTTATCACCATATGTGCAGGGCTTTTCCTGTACCACCTTCCTCTGTCTGTGGTCCTTCATACTCTGGACAAAAGAAATAATTCACAGCCACTAACAGGGAGGCCATGCCACAATAGGAAACAGCTCCATCCACCTCGATGTCTGCAACTTTGCCCCCCTGCCCTCCCCACTGAGGGAGAGGACGTTCAACTAGACCACCAGGAGAGGATGGTAAGACCTCCACCACCACCAGCAAGAGATGCAGAACCTATTTGTTTAGCACATTTGGACTTCAAACAATTGGGCCTCTACAAAAATACTTTTATCCACCATGATTGACTGTTTTGTTTGGGATTTTCATTTTTCTTTGGTTTTCAATATCTTTAAGTTTACTTCTATTTGTTTAATAAATTCAAACACCACAAAGTCAAAGACTGTTGTATTTCTTATGGTATTTCCTTTCTTTATTTAGTCTTTCCAGCATTATTAAAAAAAGCTAACAATAAAAAAAAAATTTTTTAAAAGGTTATAATTATGCAATGTTTTCCCATTTCCAAAAAAGGAAAAAACTAACTGAAAACAAATCTCAATATATTGATTACATACAGCTGTAAGAAATATTTGTTTATAAAACATTCTGAAAAAATTCACAACCAATGCATAGCCCTAATAGTCTGTGTCAGTTGTATTTTTGCTGTTCAAAACCCTGGCACCATGGAAGAGCAAGATATTATCCTAATAAATGGATTCAATAGGCAAACTATTGTTGATTCATGTCATCAGCTAGACCCCGACAACCTGATCCACAATAGGACACCAACATCAATAACACCAATAGTTAAAATTATTGTGCTACTATAGTTTGCGGCCACATTTTGTTTTTGTGGCCACATGACCTTATCAATACACTACAGCAGTATTTGCATGCATGTCACAACCAACTTTTAGTGGTGTGCTACAAAAAGGTCTGTCTAGTATGATGAGAACCGTCAACAGCTTCATGCACTTAACACAAAATGAGGATTTAGCTAAACTGAAGGAAGAGGAATATGCTATGACTCAACTTATACATGTGGTTAGAGCAAGTGGAGCAGCACATATTGCATTGGTTGCAACATACAACAGAAAACAGGTCTAAATCGATCTCAAGAACATCTATTCAATCACTGTGCAAGTTGTCTTTGTTAAAGATATGTACATCCAAAATATATGTTTTCCTCAGGTTCCCTTTGAACTTTGCAACAAAAGCATATAACTGCAAATGTCACAACTTTAAAATATCCAAACAAAGATGACATGGTGAAGAATCCTAAAAATGAAAAACAAGAAGAATATATTCATTCTATATGACAAAATAGACTCACATGATAAGTTATGAGGACACATTCACTTAGAACAATCAGAGATCATCAATTTAAATGAATACATTAGTCATTGTGTCAAAACCTTTAACAACAAATATCTTTGCCTTGTAATTTCCTGAACTAACCAATCCTAAAAAATCTCCAGCACAGACCGATATGCTTATTATGTCACAAGTTGTTTTGACATTTAAATGAATATTATTTAAAGGCAAACTTGAACTTTTATGAAGAAGTTGGCAATAACATCTTGACATGCATCAATGTGTTACTCTTCACCCCTATCATCTTCATTTCTCATTTGAACATCCTCACCCGGTAGCTCCTCATAATCTCAATCTGCCACAGGGCTACATGTAGCATGCCATGGTGATTTAGCAAACCTGGGTGAGTAGAATTCCTTATCCAGACAGTGAAATCTGGCCTTCTGGAACCCAAAATCCCACTCTGCTGGCCTCCATGTTATTCCATGGGCCTCATTGAAGAAGACTT
Source organism: Pleurodeles waltl (assembly GCF_031143425.1). Taxonomy (NCBI): domain Eukaryota; kingdom Metazoa; phylum Chordata; class Amphibia; order Caudata; family Salamandridae; genus Pleurodeles; species Pleurodeles waltl. The sequence continues at coordinate 83,219,963 of NC_090439.1, forward strand.
CCTCTGATGTTGTTGGATTCCTCAGGAGTGCCAACAACCATGGTCTGTTAGGATAAGCTGAGCAAAAATGTCTCATCCCTTTGTACATTCCTAAATTATAAATAAAGAAAATCATCCTATTATCATATTGTACTTACTAACAAGCCAGGCCCTCTCAGGTCCAAGTTGTGATATTTGCAGGGGTATGCTGCTGTTCTTTAGTACAAAGTAATCATGTATTGACCCTGGGAGATGTGGACACACACTTGAGACGTACAAATCAGTTAAGCATACAAATGTTCACATTGATTGAATGACACTTCTTCCAATTGCGGTAGGTTTGTTCACTGGCATGTGGTTGAACTAAGGCAATATGTGTTCCATCAATTTTTCTAACCACAAGTGATATGCAACCCAAGGCATAAAAATATCCCTTCACATTGCCAAAATCCTCATGTCTTGAAAACTGGACAAAGCTGTTGATGTGTCTCATCATTAAAGAAAAAACTTGTAACTCACCACTAAAAGTTGGTTCTGACATGCCTCCAAATACAGTCACAATGTATTGGAAGTATCCTGTGGCCACAAAAAGGAGTACTGCCAAGATTGTCACTATTGGAATCATTGCTGTGGGATTCCTGGTGTAAGTCAGAAAGAGCGGGCTCCAACTGGTGACATAAATTCTGAATAGTTTGCCTATTCAATGTAAATGTTTTGATAATATCTCTTTCTTTCATGATGGCAAGGTCTGGAAATGGTTTGAACTGTTGAGGATGTCATCTCTTACTTCTCCCTGGGTTCATATGTCTGCATTTAAGGAAAACAATCACATTTTCTTCCCTAAACTTTTGTCAATGGAAGTATCAAATACACCGAATCACTGTCAAATTTAAACACAGTCACGTATTACATTATAATCCATAAAATTTATCAAAAAACAGTAATATACACATTTTGCATTAGTAAATAAACTAGCCACCATTTTGAGTGGGGTTGACACACTTACAAATTCAGAACACACCGGTTAACATCCTAAAATGACAGCTGCCTGACCTTTCCATCAGGACAATGGCAATCCAACGTCTGTCAGTGGAAGTTTACCACATAGTAGGTGAAACAGTCCGTGACGGACACACCCATAGGGTAACAGGTGAGACAGTAACACATAAAAGTCAATTGCTGTGTCGATCTCTGTTGACAATCGCGCACGTCATGTACATGTACTCGGCATTAGGAAAAATCCTCACTTGTCTCAGAACACTGCAGCCAACAAATTTTCTTCAACTTTCCCTGCTACTATCAGTCTCTGGGAGCCTTGATGCTGGGCAAAGCAGGTGACAGGGCCCCTAACTTCTCTGCTGAGGAGCTGGAACTGCTCACTACAGAGGTCCTGTGCCCGTACAGCCAGCTGTATAGGAACCCAGAGGAAGAGTTGCATATTTGAACGGAAAATTCATTTCTAAGTAATTTCTTTTTTTCAAACACAGGCTAATTTGTCCCTTCTAGTTCCTTAGTGAAGTGTTGTGACTGGAGTGTAGTCAAATAAATAATTTGGCTTGAAACATAATGTTGTTTAAGAATGTTTTAACTGTTTGCTAAATAAAATTAAAAGTAATCTGAATAAATAGTGTGACTTTTCTTTTCAATTTACTCACAAATCAAGATTTTAATTTACAAACTGCATGCCTTTAATTTCAGTGGCCAGTAAACAGTGTACCATAAGTATAAGTGAAAAATACAGCCATATGTTGAAATGAGCGAAATGTAAAGTGCAAGAAAAACCTTTCCAGTAATAGACTTTTCAGATTATTGTTTATCACTTCAAATGTATCCCATGTTCTGATAAATGAATATCTGTATGTATTATCCATTTAATGGTACCACATATAGGGAGTGTAAACCCTGTGCTACAAATACATATGAAACAGACTCTCAATCACCCATACAAATATGTCCCATTCCTACACACACTTGGTCATACATCACCAAAAACCGTGCTCTCACTGACACAAGTCATCCCTTCCATACTGTCCTTAGTCATTACATGTACCACAAACCATAGTATCTGGCTCTAAAACATTAGGTATTAAGCCAATAAAGCTGTGTGTGGGTCAATGCCTATCAGAAGGCAGCAATATGGAAGTTCATTGCCAAGAGGGTGTGGAACTTGAGGGTCTATGAGCTGGGCAGCATACATTGCCAAAAAAGGTGGGAGGACCGACACTGGACCCACAAGTAATCTGAAGTCCAGATAGTCCAATCTTCCCAACGTGAGAAGCATGTACGCTGCACACTAATCCCCTAATGGCCCACATACTTGTGGTGGCCTGTCTGGACCTTGATGGGCAGTTGAGAGCCCAACAGCACCACAAATACATGCTCCACAACTACAACCAACACCACACCCACCATCACACCTACAAGCACCACAACATCCATCTCAACGTCAGACTCATCAAAACACACACAGTCTCACACACACACCTGCATGCAAAACAACACCCAGCAGATGCACAAACTCACAATCACCTGAATCCAAAATCCATACAACAGCTCACTCATCCAAACAGACACACTCACTGAAAAGCACACCTACACCAACACCCACCAATGCAAATGCACACTCTCACCCAAACACCAGACACCTTCAAAGAAACACATATCTAAACATATACCACGTACAACAGACCCACATGTACCTAGACAACAGACTGGCACACAAACAACATCCACTCCAGCTCCCTATACCTCTCACACCCAAACCTAATTTATTTCACAAAGTTTGTCCTGACATTATTTTAAAATTACTAGTAATTGATTGATGATAATAGAAATTTCATTTCTGACATATTTATATAGTGCATACGTTAGAGCTGAACATTTGTGATGGACATTTTAATTTTGGTACATGCATTCCTCATAATACTGGACACTTACACCAAAATTAAACATGTTTATATTATTGTAACTTGTGAATGCAGGTGTGTTTATTTAAAATTATATGTGGTAATAATAAATAGATATGAATTACACATGAAAAATAAAATGTTTGAGTTAAATGCAATCTAATAATTAACAGAAAATGCAAAAGACAAGGGGAAATGTGACATTGATACATATATGCCATGTTTTAAGTTTAGAAGTGACATTGAATGCACCTTTCTTGTTGATCCCAATTGTTGCATTGTGTTGTGCAATTACTACATTTTATTAGGTTTATGTATTTACAATAAGGGGTAAGGTATATGTATCTGAATTGGTAGTTTAGGGAAAATAATTAAACTGACCTGTATAGGCACATTTTGAATTGGGGATTAATGTTACTTTTTGTGTAGGTGTCCATTGGCATGAAGGCAGTTTGGACCACATTGGTAAGTGTGAATAAAATATACAGGTATGTTTCTTTAAAATTCCAAAATGACCACATGATACACATATGCATTGTACATTATTGTAGTATTGCATGCAAGTATTTAAAAACATGCATGAGTCCAGAGCCAATGCACACAGACAATGCCAATGGTAACAGCTAGAACAGTCACTTACCTTCGGCTCTGCCGACAACAGGGTTGATTTTCATCATGGTTCAGTAGCAGAAGCAAAGGTAGGACTTGTACGATTGGGTTCATGGTTGCAAGGAAAGTGAAAAATTGAAAAAAGCTACGTTTTTGCTTATATGGCTTTGATTTATCCAAGTCAGATGTAGAGGTTTAGCCGCCACAGTTACATCAGCTGATTGGCTCAGCAGTTAAACTGGCTTGAGTCCCACCACCAGCCACTTTTGCCTATGGCACCATCGATGCAGGTGAAAAATTCTGAAGGTGACGGCAGTTCACCAACAGACTAGGGGCCCATCAGCATCTAAGTAGAGCAGGCAGACCACCTAGTAGGCAGACAGATTGTCCGACTGAAAAACAACAGTGGAACTGATTCTGCCAAGACCTAAATCAGGCCCTTAGTTATGTTCATTTTCATATTCCCCAATTGTGTTCTAATGTCTTTTTTCTCTTACTCTCCTAAAGGTCACTGTTGACTTTAGTTGAACACACTGCACTAGGGAAGTCTGTCTAGATTCATCTGCTTTTTCTTGAATTTGTTACTGCCTTGGTGCACTTTTCAAGCACTCTTTAATCGGTCTTTCTCATTCACTTTATTGCTGGTGTTTGGATCTGGAGTGGTGCCGTGATTCAGAGATCCATAAAAGAATCCTGGGTGGAAGGGAAGCAGCAAAAAAGCATGATCCATCCTAGTGAGTATTTTAAACAGCATGCAGCTTTTGGAAAAAAGGCCTGGCCTTAAATGGGGACCACTCCAAAGATGGCTGCTTGCACTTGTGAGATTTACAGATCTTGTGAGAATTGGAGTGATCTTCCATTTTCAGATCTCCCAAGTCTAGAGTGGAAGGTACATACCTTTGCTGTTTTTTCCGGTCCTGTTCTTTTGTGTTTCATGCCACTATTGGTTCCTGTTCGTTGCGGAAGAGCATACCAATTGAGTTTTTGGGGCCATGCATGGTGATTTTGCTGCCCCAGCAGAATACCTCTCTCAGGGCTCCCCCAAAGGATTTCAGTTTAGATGGTTTTTTTCTGAAAAAGATGTACCAGATGTGAAGAATGTACATGCCCAGCAGATTCCTAAGTCTGGTCCTCCGGGGCATATCCCTTCCAGTCTATCAAATAATACAGTTTGCTTTATATTCTTTTTGAATCCATATTCTGGAAGATTGTCAATTAAGAGCTGAGGTGGTCAACTGGGACCATGCATATTTTTGGAGTTAGGTTTTAGTAATGGCACATGAAATACTGGGTGGTTGGTTAACATGCTTTGCAGATTTAGCTTCACATCACTGAGCTTCTTAATAAATAAAATGTACCAGACGTGTAGAATATACATGCCCAGCAGATTCACAAGTCCGGTCCTCTGGGGCACATCCCTTCTAGTCTATCAAACCATGGGCCACATGTATGAAATTCAGGTTTTGCGACTCGCAAATTGCGAGTCACAAAACCTGCTGTACAACAGTGCCAATGACACTGTTTGCGATTCCCAAAGGGGTCACGAATGACCTACCTCATGAATATTCATGAGGTAGGTCGCAATTTGTGACCCCATTGGGAATGGCCACCCTCACAGGGATGGTAGCCTGCTGGAGAAAGCAGACCACCATGTCTGTGACTGCTTTTAAATAAAGCAGTTTTTTTTTAAATGTAGCCCATTCTCCTTAAAGGAAAATGAGATACATTTAAAAAACAAATCATTAAAAGCTTTCTTTCCATTTTTTCAGAACAGGCAGTGGTCCGTAGGACCACTGACTGCTCTGAAAAAATATTTTCGCTACCATTCACAAAGGGGAACGGGTCCCATGAGGACCCCTTCCTGTTTGCGAATGGGTCACAAAACAATCATCCATGGGACTGAGACTTGCACTTAGGAAGGGAACACCCCTTCCTAATTGCGACTCACAAACCACTTTTGCAAAACTGTAAATAGATTACAGAATCGCAAAAATGGGTCTGTACATTCCAAATTGCATTTTTCAAGTCGCAAAAGGCCGGGTTCGCTATTTGCGACTTGAAAAATGCGTTGTACATCTGGCCCCATATTCCTTTTGAATCCAACACTGCCTTCACTTCAAATTCTGGATGATTGTTAGTAAGAGCAAGGTAGTCAACTCAGGACTTGCATAGCCTCAAAGATGGGTTTTAGCAATGACACATGAAATACTGGGTGGATGGTTAACATGCATGGCCATTTTAGATTCATGAGCACATCATTATGGGCCAGATGTGGGTAGGGAAATATTAGCGACTCGCAAATTGCGATTCTTTGCACTCACAATTTCCGACTCGCTAACTGCAATGCAGGTAGAAAATGCGAGGACACTTTGCGACTCGCACACGGAGTCGCACCGCAGATAGCGAGTCCCCTGTTTGCGAGGTCGCTTTTTGCGACCGCGCAAAAAACTGACACGCAATTTGCGAGTGGGTGTCGCAAATTGCGACTGTGCCGAAAATTGAATGCAGGTGCTGCAGAACACTCTGGAAAACACTTCCTGGCACATGATAATGACATCACAGCCAGGAAGTTTACAAATACACCTGGGAGGAGGGAGGACCACACCCATTTCTACTTCAGCACAGCAAACAAACAGAGCTCCTGCAACCATGGCTGAAAACCCAAGGAAGAGGAAACTTAAGTTTGCTGAAAAAGAATTGGAGGTGCTGACAGAGGAGTGCTGTCAGCACCATGACCAGTTATTTGGCAGGTCAGCCCTCACTGTGCCAGAGATAGAGAAGAGAAGACTCTGACAGGAGATCCAGGACAAAGTCAACTCCCTGGGGGTCAGCCACCGGAGTGTGGAAGAATAAAAAAAAAGGTGGTACAACCTGCGCTCCCGGACCAAGGAGAGGGTGGCAGAGCGGCTCCGGGAGAGGAGAGGCACAGGAGGGGGACCATCGACAGTACCACTACCCACACCCCTGGAGGAAAGGGTAGAAAAGACCCTAGAGCCTGAGGCTGTAAGCGGGACGGGAGATCTGGACACCTCTGAGGCAGGACCATCAACCGGTGAGTACCATGTGACATGCATATACCCTCATTAATGCAATACCCCCACCCACCTTGTACAAAGGAGCATGCACAACCAAAATAGCTCCATTTCAGAGTAGCAAACACCAGAATGATGCATTATGGGCAATGTAGTCAAGTAGGCAGTTTATAGGCAATAGTTTATTAGGAAGTTGATAACAGATAGTAGATACTGACAGTGTGTACCCTGTGTCCCACAGGTCTCCCACAAGACACCCCCACCAGCCCAAGCAGCCAGGGGCCACTGGTCAGCCAGCAGACACATGAGGGAACAGGACCAGTCACCACTGCTACCTGCACCACCGACACCATGTCCCCTCAGGAAACACCTGTAGCAGTAGTGGTGTGTAAGCCTGCACCAGGTACGAGCCAGAGTGCCACGGGGGACAACACAGGGCCTCCACCGCTTCGCAGGCGACGTGGAACATCAACATAAGAGCGGCAGGCAGAGTCAGGGCATGCCTCCACATCACCAACCGAGGCCGCACTTCTACGGACATGGGCCATTTTGCTGGTGACGTGGCACGGGGACTGGGCTGTCTCAGCCATGTTATAGAACTCATGGAGGCACGGCAGGTGGCCAGGGGCACCGGCGACACGCCACAGGACAGTGAGGAGGGCTCCACTTTCAGCAGTGTCTCTGCCAGTGACACCAGGGTGCTTCGCAGTGGAAGCACAAAAGCAGGGCACTGCTGACCCCCCTAGTACCAGCCAGGCTGGCTGAGCCCGCCGTAGGGTTTGAGCTCCACACAGTCCTGGGGTTGGGGCACATGACGTCAATGTGTCCCATGCCAGGTGGACTATTGAAGCCCCTGAACTGTTCCTATTGTACATAGTTTTGTTATTTGCACTTATTAAATCACTTGTTCTTTCCACTTAACACATGGACTCTTTGTGTGTGACATTGGTGAGTATGGTCAAAGTTAGCACGCACCTTCCAAAGTATTGGTTTGCAATGTGTTCCCGTCTCAGTCTGCCTTGATTTGCGATGCTCCTATCCCCATGATGGCGATGTGGTAGCTCTTGCTCTTCATCCTCAGAATCTGGGTCTTTAGGGGTGAGAGGTAGCCCACGTCTGGTGGCAATGTTGTGCAGTATAGCGCATGCAACAACTATTTTGAAAGCTGTTATTGGGGTATACTGGAGGGCACCTCCACTTCAGTGGAGGCATCTGAACCTTGCTTTCAGCAGTCCAAAGGTACGTTCGATTATGTTCCTGGTCTTCTTATGGGCACTGTTGTATCGCCTCTCGGAATCATTGCTGGGTGTTAAGTACGGAGTTAGTATCCATGGATGTAGTGCATATGCACTGTCACCTGTTTGGCACAAAATGTACAATGTTAGCAAGGCATGGGTGGTTTGCACATTGACCTGTGTGCATGTCTTCAAGGTGTATTCAGCTCTACCTAGGAGGTATCCGTCTCCAAACTCCCCACGTTCCAGGCGTTGGTGTATCCTACTGTGCCTAAAAATGTAGGAGTCATGAGTACTCCCTGGAAATTTGGCAACCATGTCAGTGATGACATAATGGGCGTCACATATCACCTGTATGTTGAATGAGTGGGTACACTTCCTATTGCGGAACAGATATTCCAGGTTTGCAGGAGGGCATATTTGTATATGTGTCCCGTCTACACAACCTATGACATGGGGGAAGTTGGCAATCCTGTAGAATTCCAACTTGGTGCTGTTGATTTCTGCCTCATTCCTGGGTAGGTATATGTATCGGGACATGTGTGTGAGTAAGGCGTCTAGGAATGCCCTAAAGAACCGTGAGAGTGCACTTTGGGATACCCCACCTTCCACATCAATGACCCCCTGATAGCTACCCGAGGCCAAGAGGTGCAGTGAGCATAGCACTTGCACATGCGTAGGTATGGCGCAGCCGTGCACAGTCTGGCGTTCTAGCTGTGGTTTGAGTAATTCTATTAAATCTAGTATAGCTGCCCTGCTAAGTCTATATTTATCATATATTTCCTCCTCAGTTTGCTTGAAGAGTGTCTGCCTTGTTCTGTATATATTCTCCTGTCTCTGGCTCCTCCTCCTCCTCTGCTGGGGGGCGTGGGCTCTCCTCCTCACTGCTATCAGGTATATCTCCGCCATCTTGAGTAACCCAGATGCCTTCTGTGTCTCCTTTTATACTTTGGTAATGGTTACCACCTGCTCTGAGTAAGTGGTAAATTGGAAGTGCAAAATGGGCTTTTTGCGACTAGTCGCAATTTGCGAGTTGCTATTGCATATGGTTTGCGACTCGCAAATTGCGACTTCATATTTGCGGGTCGCAAAATGGGGTCGCAAATTTTGCGAGTCGGTAAAGGCTTGCGTCGCATTTTGCAAGTCGGAAATTGGATTTTTGCATCCCATTTCCGATATTGCGGGGTCGCAAATTGCGATTCGGGCCATTTGCGACTTGCAAAAGTTTGCTACATCTGGCCCTGAGTTTCTTAATGATCCCACACGGGCCAATGAAATGTGGTTGAAATTTGAGTGGTCCTTTAAAGCAGAATTGTTTGGTTGATAGCCACACCAACTGGCCTTCCACAAACCCAGGGCCTGCAAAACTGTGTTAATCTGTATACAACTTACACTGCTATTTAGCCAATGTTAGGTTTTTCTGTGCTGCCTTTTGTACCTGAATTAGTTGCTATACCAAGTCCTAAACTGCAGGAGTAGGCATAATAGAAAGGACATCTACTTCCAACATATGCAGATGATAACCATAATTGCACTATAATGGTGAAAATCCAGAGGACACATTTGTAGCATTGTTGTAAGCAAATAATGTTGCCCCATAAACAGTCTGCCCAATCTTCGTTGGATTGATGAAGCAGACAACATATGTATTTCTCCACATACTGTTTTACCCTAACAGCCTGGGCATTAGGCTGTTGGTTGTGGCTCGAGGATAATTGTACATCCATATTTATGCGCTCACAAAGTGATTCTCAAAATTTTGAAATTAATTATGTGCCTCTGTCTGAAAGGAGAACAGTCATGCACACACTTATTAACATGTTCCCACACGTGTCTTGTGTACATAGTAAAGTTTGATTATTCTGTTTTTAGAAATTTCTAGAATTGACAATATATTTTTGTCTTCCAAGTCTAGAGTGGAAGGCACATACCTTGACATCCTTCCTTGGTTGTTTTTTCAAGTGCTGTTCTTTTATGTTTTGCACCACTATGGGTTCCTGATATTTGGAGAAAAGCATACTAATTGATTTTCCTGGACCATGAGTGGTGGCGTGGCAGGCCCAATAGTCAGTCCTAGCCCTGTTGGCCACCAGATGGAGTCCTAGGGTAATGTACTCTTCCCAAAGACCATGAATTTGGCCTTGTCGGAGTTCAACTTTAGACAGTTGGCCTTTTATTGGGCAATTTCAGTCTTGCAGGCATTGAACTTGATCCAGGTATTAGGCATCTTGTCAGTGAGAGAGACAATGAGTTGCATGCCGTTCTCATAGTAGAGGATGTTAATATTGTGAGAGCAGAGAAGGCCGGCCAGAGGGATCATGTATGCATTGAAGAGTGTTGGGCTCAGTGAGGATCCTTGTGGAATCCCGCAGGTGAATTTGCAGACATTCAAGGTGTATGATACAAGGCTGACTGACCAGTCCTTTGTGTCAGGAAGGAGCAAACCCATCTACATGCATGTACTTGGATTCCAATGACATGTAGGTGTTGTAGGAGGATGAGGTGGGACACTGTTTCCGGAGTGGAGAAGTCCAGGAGGAAAAGGGCCACTGTGTATCCTCTGGCCAGAGTCATGCAATTGTCATCAGTGGCAGTGATGAGGGCTGTTTCTGTGCTTTGGTTGGGTTTGACAACTGACCGAATGGTGTAGAGGAATTGGTGGTCATTGAGGTATGTGGTGAGGCCTCTGTTGATGATTTTGTCTAAGGCCTAGGCCCCGAAGAGTAGGATGGAGATCAGTCTGTAGTTGGTGAATGTTGAAGAGTCATTGGTAGGTTTCTTCAGCAATGGAAGGCCAGTTGTGTGTATCCAAGTCTCTGGATAGGTCACAAAAGAGGTGGAGGCATTCAGAAAGGGTGTGAGAAAGGCGCTGATGGGTTGCCATCCTTTGAAGTAGGCATTCTGGAGGTAAGTATCCTTGAGTGGATCAACTGCATGGTGGTGGTAGTTTGGTCTGACAGTAATAATGTGCCATGTGGTTAGCACTGGTTCTTTGGATACGATTAGAAGGCATTTGGCTAGGTCTTTTGGGTCTGGTTACAAGCTAAGATGCTGCAAATAGCAGTGATTTTGTTGCTGGAGAATTGAGAAAGATTTTTGCAGATTTCCTGCACGGGTGTGATCAAGTTAGAGGTGGCTGCTAGTGAGGTTAAATCCTACACAATGGCAAAGATTTATTTGCTTCTGAAGCTGTAGCCAGCCAGAACCGCATGGTTGGTGCTCCACATCATTTGGTGGTAGCATCTCAGGATAGATTCTGACTGTAGTGATCTGGCTCATTCTCCAATTGCCCTCCAGTTGTTTGCTGTGGCTGTTCATCAGTCTGAGGTCCTCCATGTACCAACTGCCCTAGGCTCTAGAGCTAGTTGTGCTGTTGTGTTTGATGAAGGTCTGGGAGTTGGAGAAGGAGGTGATCTAATTGTTAAATATTTTGATGTCTTTAGAGAGGCTGTTGCTGTGTTTGGGTAGGTGGGTGCTGAGAGTGGTGCTCCAGTCCTCAAAAGTGATACTGTTCCAGTTTTGGCAGGTTGGTCTGGCGGTGCTGTGTGTGTGTTCGACTGGGATGGGGATGCTGAAATTAACAATTACATTGTATGCCAAGCTGACTGGTGTGTGCTCACCAACTCTGATGTTATTGAAGGTGATTAATGTTGGGGGAGCAAAATACTCGTACTTTGCAGCAGCTATCTTGTGAGACTTGGAGTCTGAACTTGTGGTGGGATGTGGTACCAATGCATGTTGGATGGAATATTATGACTGATACTCATTCAACATTTCAAAGTGAACATTGATTTTCCTCCTTGAATCTCAGTGCAATATAGTAAGTCAAGTGTGCTATCAACCACTGACCGAGCATTTCACATGTTCTTGAAATATATTTCTTAATGAAACAAGTGCTTGTTCTGCAATGTCTTGGTGTTTGCTTTACCCTTTGGTATATAGTGTTTTTTAGCATGTTGATGTTGCTTGTCCACCTGGAGTTAATGGGCTTGATTTACAAAGGTAAACATACACTATTGAGTGAGTTTACACTTTTGACATTCACAAGAAAACATGTAAAAGTAAATTTATGACTGCAAAGGCTTTGCACGTCAATGAGAGTTGTAGGTACTATTTGTGCAGTAGGAGCATTAGCACTGCTTGGTATGAATTGCCCACTGCATCCTAATTGTGACTGTTCTTTATTATCTAGCAGTGGCCCATTCCTATGTTTCACCTCTTTTTTCAAAATATTCTTGGGGACAACCTACTGAATTTCGCTTGAGGAAGGTAGACTCGGTTGAATCACAGCTAATAGGAAAGTTAGTGGTGCAAAAGCATAGAGTTAATTGAGGAAGTATGAGATAGGAATGGTAGAAGAATGCAGCAGTATCTCAAGAACAATTTTAGCGACATACACTTTTTTTTTTTACAAATTAATCACTATCTAGGAAATAGACAAGAGCAGAAATTGTCTCTGACAGCATGATGGTGGTCTGGCTTGTAACCAGCCAGGGTGGCGCTGATCTCAGCTTCGCCTGGCTGATTACAATGCCTCTTTTCACCAGCCTTTTCATAGCTGGGACCCTGCCATGAAAAGGCTGGTAGAAAGCCAGTGCCAAGGGCCACACGGAGGCCCCTGCACTGCCCACCACTGTCAGAATGCACAGTGTCTGCATGGCAGACAATGCACATTCTGACAGTGCTAGATTGTTAGGGCCTCATTATAAGACACTTACATTGATGGTCAGGCAGTTGCAACTTTGGTGGTGTGACCACCTAATCACATCTCTGGGGGCGGACCTACAAGGGGACCACTGTCCCTGCCGGGAACATGGTTTCCTATTGGTATGACTGCAGTCGGTCTTGCTACCAGCCAGGGCGGCGCTGGACTCCTCCCTGTGAGTTTGGCGGTCCTGTGGTCCACCAAACCTATAATGAGGCCCTGAGTCTCTGTACCAATCTGGGGTTACTGACAAAGTACTGACACTCTAAATATCATAGCACAAGCACAAAAACATTTCATATACTTGTAATTGAAAATACAAAAATATTGAAAAAATATAGATTTACACTAATTTTGAAAAATATAAGCAAAAATATTGTTTAAAAAAAATTATATAGTTAAAAATAGTAAACTTTAAAAATATAAACATGTAACAGTAATGTAATGTAAATTAAATATATTTAAACAATATAAAATATAAATACATATATACTTATTTAAACAAATACAGACACATATATATGCATATGTGTATGTGTATGTTTATTTACACATACATAATGTAAAACTATTATTAAAATGATAATTTTACTTTATATTATAATTTAATATTCTTTAAATGTAGTAATATAACAAGCATATATATACACACACAAACTAGGTCCTAACTATAACTACCTAGTGATGACCACCACTAGGACATCTATATATATATATATCTATATCTATATCTATCTATAGATATAGATATGAATAGAATTGCTGTACTATCCAAGTGTATGTTCTGTAACAAAATGACTATATAAAATCGGTATAGCTCAAATGAATACGCATTCTAGATATTGGACACATACATTGTCTATTTGATGTAGAAAAAAAGAACTATAATAGTTGATGTAATGGTATAGAAGATTTATGTGAAGTGTCAATTGTATCTATATGTATGTTTCTGGTATACATTTAAAGATGCCGCCCATTGTTGTATGTTTTGTATTAGTCCTTTTTTAATTTCATTATTGAAGCACTTAAAGGTTTGTAAAACTGTGGACCACTAACCGTGAACAAGGCTCCGGGCGAAACGCGTCGGTGAAGCCAGTACAATAAACATGATATATTTCCTGGCCTTTGAAGTTTGTACTTATGTTCGTTTTTCCGAAAGACGATTATTTTTGCAAACTCCTATATATAAAGATATAGACATATACATAAACACACAATAAATTAGGAACTGTAGCAAATAAACAGGAAATATTTTAAAAACATACCAATTTAATTACACAAAAAAGTAAACAATATAAATGTACATTATACTAAAAATAAATTATGTATTGCAAACACTACTAATTAAAAATAATTTAAAATACACAGAAACATAATAATAATATAATTTTAAACAATATAAACAAAACTATACATTTCTAGGAATAATACAAATATCCCCACTCCATTCTGTGTGAGAGTAGGGAAAGCACTGGACTCAAGAGGGGTAATAACTTGCTATTCCCACTCTAGTCTGTACAACAGTAGGGAAAGCATTCGATTCAGGAGGGGTAAAAAGTACTATTCGATCTGTGCAACAGTAGGAAAAGGATTGGACTCAGGAGAGCTAAAATGTATTTCCCACTCTATTCTGTGCAACAGTGGGAAAAGCGTTGAACTCAGGAGGAGTAACATGTACTATTCCCACTCCACTCCAAGGAACAGTAAGGAAAGCGATGGACTGAGGAAAGGTAAATTTTACTAGTCCCACTCCAGTCTGTGCAACAGTAGGGAAAGTATTTCACTTCAGGCGCATACTTTATTCTAATACAAGTATTATTCAAAAACAAAATTACAACTATTAACAAAAAATGAAATATATAGCTTAAACAAATTAAAATAATTATTATTATTTTAAATAATTAATATAAGAAAATAATGTTATTTAATAATTATTTCAATACATTCCCACACTATATTAGCACATTAAACATATATGTAAACTTAAAAATTATAATAATTACACAATTTACATAATTAATTAATGTTAAATACATAATGTATAATGAATTATTATTGCATTAACTTCCCACCCTATACCCCTACAAACCCAGCAACCTGCACCCAAAATACAAATAAAAAAATGATAATAATTACACAGATTACACAATTAATTAATTATTCATTATAATTAATACTGTATTATTTATTATTTAATTCACTTTCCACACTATACCCCTACAAACCCAACAACCCATCCCTAAAATATAACTTAAGCATATTATTGGCACAATGTACACACTTAATAATCAAATAAATAATTACTATTAATTAATATATATAGAAATTCAATGTACTCTGCTCTGAGCAGGCATTAAAAATGATGGAAAAAATTGAGCATTGAAATGCTGTAAATTTCACTGCACCATTTTTTCGGCCCTCCCTGCTTCGGAACGCCCCCCTTGCATTCATTATGCCTGACGCAGGCATATTGTGTTGCAAGTGGTTGCAAAGTGTTGCAATGCAAGCATTGCACCACTTTGTACTTATGGCGTGGCAGAAAGGGCATCCCAGTGCCACTTTAGCGTCAAAAGAATTATGCTATGGCAGTGCTAAAGTGAAACAAGAGGCTGGTAAATATGCCCCTGTGTTTTATTGCATGAGATAGCATTGATGCAGCATTCGTGGTGACCTCCCTGTTAGGAGTTTCACGGGCAGATGTATCTTCCGCCAAACTCATGATCAGTCCCTATGTCTCTGCTGTTAATTCACTGCCTATTCTCCCTCATGCTCGACCATTTCATCACCATGCTGAATGCTTCTCCTAACATTCTGCTTGGAAAATAGCAACATTTGCTCTTGGTGCAGAAGAGACAGTGGTGAAACGAAACTGGAAGGGGCCCCTCTGCATGGAACATAGAGGGGCTCCCCTTCAAACTCACACAAGCAAGGTGCTGCGCTGAGGGGGCCCTCTGGAGCCCAGAGTCCCTCTCTGCACCGTGGTGGCTGCAGGGGCCTTTGTTATGCCTTGTGAAGAGATCCCTAAATGTTGCTTCAAATTTCAGTAGAAGACCTGCTGCAGCTGCTCTCCGTCTCGGTCCTCAGCACTGGCACTGCATGGAACAGCTTGTAGCTCACTGGAGGGCTAGTTAGTGAAACCATGGTGGTAGCTGGAAGATGGACTACTTTGCTTCTTGGTGCTCTCCCCTTCTGCAAGAGGGTAAAAGCTGTCAACAAGTAAAAAATATGAATGACACTGTCAAAAAGCAATGACTGAAAGGGGCTGACCCATTGCTTAGTTCCATGAATGCTGCCCTTTGGTGTGATCCAAAATATCAATGACTCCCTGATAAAACTCTGGCGGAACTCTCCTTTTTATCTATTTTTATTTTCATTGCATGAGATCAAACAGTTATTGTTGTCAAGCCACAGCTATAGTAAAACAATACATTAGTTTTCAAGAACACAAATGCTTTCTCAGATCCAATAACTTCCTATAACTACTCAAAAAGTAACACTAAAGGGTTTTGCTGAAAGAATCCAGAAACTGAACACTGACGTGACCATTTAATAATTGCACGCATTGACAATATTATAATTTTTTCCGCGTTTAAAATAAAAAACATTTCTACAGCACAGAAAAGCTTCTTAGAGTTTTTATCCAGGCGTTGAGGTCAGGCTCGGGATTGGATTACCACCACATTGTTGACAGCGTCAGCGACGATCCAAAAAAACATTTACTCGCAGGCCATTTATATATTGCAGTAGTATAACTTTCCGCAAAAGTAAATAAAATAAACTGCTCTTAAATTTCTACCCTGAATTATCCTTTATTCTATATCCTTTCCTTTTCTTCTCATTTGTCCTCTTATCTATCTGAGACTAGTTTTATTGACACCCTACTGCATCTCAGCGTATTCCGCAGTTTTACAGCAGATGAAGCCCTTAAACCGCAAGTGAATAAACACATGGGACCTGATTCGGAAAGCCATTTTCGGTTGTAAATAAATGTTCAAAGCTGAAAATTGCTACATGACGCCTGTAGGAAATTCAACTAAGGAGCCCTGGCAGGCATAAATGCTTTGACTACTTTATTCACCTCAACTGTAGAAACATCAGCAGTCGTAAAGTCAACAGAAGTATACCCCGCACAAGTGGGCAGAACAAGTTGGGTTTAGCCTTGTCAATTTGTGCATTCACACTAACTCATTCATTTGTGGGCATTCTCAAACTGAAGCCAGCTCCTTTCACACACTTGATATGGCTGGAATTTTACTGTAGTCAGAGGTTGGAGCAATTGCCCTTCCAGGATGGAAAGGGGAACTGATCGTCTCTAAAACTGGCGTGGGTGATGCCGAAGAGCTTTTTCCACCAAGATTCCAATATTCTGAATGCTATTCTATGAAAAATTGCAGTTAGGAGAAATCTCAGCCTGAAAAAGTTACCCGACAATTCTAGTAGTATGCCTGGAAAGTTATACCCAATTTGCTTTCCACGCATGCCAGTACACTGGTTCGTAGTTCGAAAAAGTGTTCACGTCTGTGCAGAGTTGTAGAACTCTGGCAATTCATTTTCACTTCGCTTTGTGAATTGAACCCAGTCTTATTGTTAAACCTCTTCCATAAAAAAAAGGTAGCCGTACAGTGGAAATCTATTATAACATTGTTTATAGATGCAATCATGTGTGCTTGTGTCATGATCATGATCCAGCTACCTCAGTTTTATTAATAATGATGTACTTAATTTTCTATAAACAGCTTCTGTTTTCTTACTCTAGCTTCAATACATTATTTAGTGGAAAATGTATGATATGGCATTGTGAATCATGTGATGATAGCATCTTCTCGTAAACCAATTTGCTTTGTTTCCTCTGTGTGCACTCCAGCCTTTTTCTTTTCCTGGTTGTAATACCTTCACCTTAGTAACCCTGCATAAAAGACCGGTGTGTAGCTTGTGCAGAAAGGGCCTGATTACTAGGTTGGTGGTATGTGTACTGCCATGGTGGTGGCAGTGGACCGACTGCCATTGGCTTGGCAGTCGGACAACCGTATTATAATGCTTACGCTCCTATGGAGGTAACACCGTGAGGTCCCACTGGCACCATTAAGCAGTGCAGACCGCTGTGGTCGCAAGGCAAGCCAAACAGGCAGACGGAGCCAGTGTTTCCGTGGGACACAATATGATGTCGCCTACTGCCAATGTGACATGGTGGTCCAACCACCACATCCTAGCAGGTGAAAATGAAGAGCGTAAAGGAAGCAACTAACCTGCAGGCAGCGTTACACATCATGTGAACACCATGAAGCCCAGCTCACAAATCATGCCGCTACTCATCGATGAAGCCCAAAATCCATGCCGCCGTGGATGCAACTGACGGTAACACCTACCTGTGTCATTAGGCTCAACAACAGATTGTCTTGCGGTCATCCACATGGTATGGGGCTCACGCTATGGGCACCTAGTACACTTATCATTGCTTACACAGTTGGAGTCATTCACAAAAAATGACACATACACAGCTATTAAATGCCCCCTTTGGGCAGGACCCTGACACTGCACTGCCACACTCCACAATAACGCGTCTGCCCATCTCAGGCACAGGGACAGTGAAGTTTACAGAACATAATTTCACACAACAGCAACACCACAGCAACATCACATCTACCAATTCAACTGACACCCTCGAATTTCTTGGACTGTTGTCAGAAGACACATATGTATGTGGATGTGATATGGAATTCTAATGAATCATCCCTGTAATGGACCCACACATCACCCACATTGCAACACAATGGAAGGTCAATGGGATGCAGAATATTTTGTGAAAAAAATATCCAATGCTCACATTGCAAATAATACCTACACAATAGGAATTGCGGCATCAGGAGCCCTCATGAAAGGATGCTGCTCTGGGACACACGCCCCTAAAACAGCATTTGCACAGGAACTTGCCCTGCATGTATCTCAGGGACAAACAATATTTCACCCAAGTGACATTCCTATCTGCTAAATGTGTAAGTGCAAGTCAAGAAAGCACATACAACAGCAACAGCATGGGCCAGACATCTAGATGAAGTAGCTGCAAGGTACACATATCACAATGGACACATGGTCAGTCAAATGCCAAGGTAGCTAGCATAATTGAACACCCTCCATGTATGAACAAAGAAAGTTCTAGCTCCCACACATGAGATGAATGGACAATCCATATCAGGGGGACACATCTATCACCATATATGCTAACATTGGCCAACAAAAGATGAAATACTTACCATAGCAAACATACCCCAGTTGGATTACCACCCACATATCCATACAGTGAACATCTACCCTTGTCTTGGGTGACACCAGCATTGCCCACAAAGTCAGATATTGCAAACAACAGCAAATGGATTAGCAATCATGGTGAAACACACACAACTGTAGACACACAACACAAGTTACCCAGGAACAACATACAGGTAGAAGAGTAATGGCAGGGCAAATGTGTACCCAAAAAACACCAATTTGGGTCTATTCAATTAAAATGTTAAAGATCAAATGCCATTGGCCTGTCCATATGAGTCCATGAACATTACTGTGCCCAACCCTGATTCCAGTCACTGCCATAGAACTTCAACAGGATGGTGCATCAAGTGGGCAGGCAAGCACCTCAGGTATCATCCTTGGGTGGTGAGGGATTTTGGATGGGGGCTTTTTCTTTGAAGGAGTGGGCTTCTTCTTGGCATGGGAGGGCTATTGGTGCTTGCAAGGGGGGGAAGTGTGACGGGGAGGACTTGCATGTGGAAGGGATGGGCTGGGATATGGGCAGGGGCCTTGGGTTTCAGAGGGGGGGTTTGAAGGGTAAAGGACCAGGTCAAAAAGGAAACTCTCCATGAGAAAACAGGTAGGGTCATCACAAGAAGTTGGGGATTTGGAGATTGAGAGAGTGGCTGACTTGCCTGTGGGTGTAGATGCCTTGAGTGTGTACATGTGTGAGGTATGTTTGTGTTTGTGTGGTGTGTGTTGTTTGTGTGAGTGTGGTCATTTGTGTGTCTAGGGGGATGGGAGGTGGAGGTGCTAGGTGATGTGGGAGTGATGGATGTGTGTGTCGGTTGTGGGTATGGTAGATGTTGTGGATGTGTCTGTGTGTTGGGGTGGTGTCTGCGGCTATAGATGATGTGGTGGATGTGTCTGTGGGTGTTGTCCTTGTGTCTGGGGGTATGGTGTCTGAGGTGTGTGGGTCTGTGGATTGTGAGCTGCTGTCTGGGTGTATTGTCAGTGTGGTGAATGTGTCATTTGGCACCGTGTTGGTGTCTGTGGGTATGGTGGATGTGGTGTGTGGTTCGGTGGGGATTTCTGTGAAAATGGTGGCTGATGTGGTGTCTGTGATGAATGTGAGTGCCTGTGTGTCTTGTGATGTTTGTGTCGATGTGTCCTGCTTGTGTGTGTTGAAGTGGGTGCGTGGACATATGACGGTGTGCTTGGGCCAGGTAGGGGAATAGGGAATTTGAACTGGGAAAAGGGAGGGAGTGAGGGGACGATTGTGGGATGTGGATGTCTGCCATCAGTGTGGTGGCCAGAGAATCTCTGTAGGCTAGTCATGTCATTAAGAATGCCTTCCAGGAAAGCATTTTCTGCTGAAGTTGGCTTGCCAACCCCTGGATGGCATTCACAATGACAGTCTTCCCCACAGAGATACTCCTCAGGAGATCAATAGCCTTCTCACTCAGGGCAGTAGGAGTAACAGGGGTTTGGGCTGAGGTGCCTGGGACAAAGGAGATGCCCACCCTCATTGGTGAGTGGGCACAGGCAACTGGGTTGGGAGCAACAGGGAGGGTGGCAATAGAACTGGGAGGGGCACAAAAGGATGGTACAGGAGCAGGTCCTGATGGGTCCACCACCACTAGGGAGTGGCCACTGGAGGTAGAATCTGAAGATGATGAAGTTGATCCTGTGACCTCGTGGCACTCTTCTCACTCTCCGGGCCACTGGGCCCTCTGTGTCGGTGGTGTCATGACTGGAGGTTCTGTAGCCATATGCTTCCCTCCTTGGTTGCGCCCTGTATCCTTCAGTTGCCTGGGATGATGGTGCAAATACAATGAGGAGAAGGGTCACCACATGTTCCTGATCACACTTGAACAACAGTTGTGATTAAAAACATTACCATGACACCAAGTAGGCCCCAGCAACAAACTACATCAAAGTGGCTCCTACATGTACTATACCATGTGCATGCATGCCATATGAACTGTCAGCAGTTGTCCCCAGGAATATCAGGATCTCAGACAACTCCAATTACATGGGAGAAGTTGGGCAATCACAGTAAACATTGAACAAGTAGAAGACCACATCACCTTCAATGCTTTGCCCATGGAGCATAATTCAGTTACCTGCTGTTGTATAATAATAGGTCAATGCCAGGTTAATTCCCACAGATGTCAGACAAGGTCAAGCAGACATCTTTTTGTCACATACACAATAGCACAACAATAAATTCTGCCATTATGCTGACAGCAGTAGAGTATCCTGAAGAAGATGACATGGAAATATTCATGTCACACTAGAAACATGTCAACAATGCACACTTCACCATGTGTAAATTGTCCTTATGGAGTCATGGACGTAGTTCTCATGTTGCTCAGATATACTACACATTTGGGATGGAAATGTACACTGTAGACAAAATGTGCAGATTGTCAGGGTGCTATGACTCTAAAATCCATAACATAATGAATCCGCTAGCCCCTCTGAAATCACTACTACTGTATATCACATACTCCGATTGCATCAGTAGAAGTCATTAGTCCTTTGTATGTTGGAGAGGCCCAGGGACTTTCAAGTACTTGAGGAAGGCCCTCAACATATTGCCCAATAGGAAGGTAGATCACTGTCTTTCCTATTTCACATTTGCAGTGCACTTTGCAACATGATGCCGCATCAATGGCATGGAAATGCACATTTTGTATAAAAGCTCTTGTCCAACCTGTCATGTCTCTCATTGCTACTGCAGTTGTACATGCCAAATGACATGCAGTGATGGGTGAAGGTATGTGTGAGCCAACAATCAATGGTGACACACTCCTGTATGTGGCACCACATGAAATGTAGCCTGATTGCATATGTCCATTTCCAAACACAGGTTGACATGCACATAAATGTGAGGGAATACAGAAATCATTCCATTAGCACAGGTAGACCATGAATGAAACACTAGTATACAGATTTTGTCAAAAAAGAAAGGGACACATGCTAACATGTTTGCACAATGAATGTTAGCAACGGTGATGGGTAATAGACCATGTCAATGGACATTCCCCACTTACCAAGGGAAAGTTTTGAACTGTAGCTGCACCCAAAGAACAATGTA
This sequence comes from Pleurodeles waltl, assembly GCF_031143425.1. NCBI lineage: Eukaryota > Metazoa > Chordata > Amphibia > Caudata > Salamandridae > Pleurodeles > Pleurodeles waltl. Next base: position 83,241,757 of record NC_090439.1, read on the forward strand.
TGCTTTGTCACATGTATGATGGTCACCTTAACATGAGAGACAGTAGTGCCCCACCAGCACTTGTCACACACACCGAAGACAAGTGGCTTCTTGGAGGCAGACGCCAATTTAGCCACTCGACCATCCATATGGCTGAGGACAATGATTCATCTCTTCTTTTTCTTTGAACTGTAACACTGAGGAGTACTGATCTCTTCTACAGAATTTAGACCCATGGCAACAAAAACATTACTTAATTGATCACTTGACACAGCCATGTGCTGTCCCTGGAGAGCATTTTTTGTAGATTGTGCTTAGTTGTGACCTTGGTCCGTTTTCTAATAGGCAAGGCAAGGCACATCAGTATGCACCATACCACATATCTACACAAACAGTTAATAGTCTTATGAGTCACATATAGCCCATCCCCAATCATCAGGGGGAGATGTCAGAACCTAACACATCAACTTGGCTATGTGAAAGGCAAGAATATGCATTGTATTCACCCCCTTGTGGTTCCTGTGCTCCCCTCAAATGCAGATCAAGGTCCAGGTATGCCACTGCCAGAATGCAGGCCATTAGGGAGGTCATGCTCGGATGTGCACCCCACCCACACTGGGAGAACAGCCCCAGCTTGACCACCGCAATTTTCCGGGCCCAGCACATAAGGTCCTTCTACCTCTTGTGACAGTGGGCACTCCACTGGCTATGGACCCCAGAATCTTCTTCTGATGGGCATTTACCTATATGGATGCAAGAGACAAATCAAGCGATTACAAGCTCGAGTTTTGCCCAAATGGTTGTGACACACACATGTCAGAAACACCAAGCACAAAATGGGCAATGTGTCAACACAACGCAAGTGTAAAGCACACATGCTAATAAGTACAGGGTCATGACTAGACACTTTCGGATTCATCTGTAGACTAACCCACTACCCTGCTCATGGCCTACAATGACTAAGCAAGCCTACTGACATCAGGTAGCCCATGCTCCAGCAACATGTACTGTGAAGTGAGCCACAATGAAACACCACAATCCAATGTGGCTTATGAAGGGTAAACTCCTAAGGCCTGACTGGACAAACACATTTACACTCTGCAAGATTGAGTCAATGCATAGAGTCCCTAAAGGCAACTGCCATAGTACAGACTTCACCCTTACAGTTGAATGACAATGAAATGGCTGACATGGTGTGTATGTAAAGTGTATTCCCTATGCGCATGTGGCCTACTAAATGCATACTCATGCCACTTTCGGGTGGATTTCTGTGTTATGTACCTGTACCACAGAACACTCCTTTGAACATATGTGTCTAACCTACAGAGATGGCATCCAATATACAAAGGTATTTATTGAACAATTTCTGCTATGTAACTAAGCTAGTGAGTCATATGTCATGGCCTCCCAGGAACATATACAGTGTTTGCACTGCGGGTCTGTCATTTGTGCAATAAACCTCTACAGGACAAATATGACTTCTGTGAATTTGACAACAGAGCTGTGGGAGTAAGGGACCTGTCATGAGTCAAAGACACACATTGACAATGATACAAAATGCACTTATAGACTAGTTCTGTGATTTAACTCAGTACCCATTCCTAATCTAGTCAATGGACTGAGGCATTCAGGGCACGCTATGCTACTAGAGCCTCCTATTGGTCACCTGACAGGATCTGCAGGTCTACAGGGAGTAGACACAGTGCCACAATTGCATAGCCACATTAACTCTCCTACAGCCTGAACTATGTCCCATACTGGGAGATACATTTGACAGGCCCTAGTCTCGGCAGGCTGAGCATACAGAACCTGCATGACACTCACATTTCCTTCACCTCCATGCATGACAGTACATCATGTGGCCATCAGCAAACTGGCTTGTGGCTTGTGTAGCAACCTGAATGCAACAAGTGAGTCATGATATGCTTTTCTGACAACAGTTTGGCAAGGCCAAGTATGGGGTGGAAGATCTATGGCACAATACACATTGCTTACAATACCCTGAAATGATTCAAACAAGATGCATTCACAGCTCATGCTGTCATGCGCATGTGTTGTCTGACATTTACAACCATCATAAACAAAGACATGTCACTGGATGGCAGTAAAGTCTTGTTGCCTGGTTTTGTGCATACAACACAAGGAGGATCTAGTGCCCCAAAAAACATCACACAACACAATGTGAATGAACACAACATATAGTACTGGTCACCAATACCTGCACCATGGACATCCTATTGATACCACACAGACTGCAATAACAGGCACACAAGAAGTCTACCTGGCACACAGGGGCACATTGTAGCCTTTGAGGAATGAAAAGATGTTGTTGAACAGAGTCAACTGCGCCTATGAGGTACTTACCAGCTCCTCTGGTGAGCAAAAGAGCTGACCATACAGGGGAAAGACCTCACTCAAAAGCCTCTTCAGCTCCTCTGGAAAGAAGGCAGGGCCCTTTCACCTGCTGGATGTGGCATAATTGCTCCCAAAGGTGACACACAACAGTTGAAGTGGTGGAGGTGTTGCAGGCAGCAGTGTCAGGAGTCAAGTGACTGATTTTGCACAACGCAGCACACACATACACCACATGCATCATGTATGCAGTCAACACCGCCGACGGACAACAACATTAGCCTATGGCTGTGTCCACCGCTGTTGGTACTGCCAACCGTGCGGACGACTTCCGCTGCCAGCTGCGGGCAGTTTATGATGTTCAGTGACTGTCAGGCATCTGCCATTTTGGCAGCTTGAAAGACTGTGTATGGCTCTGTTTGCATGCAGCACAAAAACAGTATGTTTAATATCTTCAGAAACATCCTCAATCTGTCTTGTTGTGTAGGTCCTACTACACAACCACCAGTGTAGTGTGTTGCAAGGCACAGATGGCATATGACGGAGGTGCATGGGCCACCACACCTGAAGGTATTTTTGGCTGTTGGAAAATACAGGCACATTTTGAGGGGTACTTGTTCAGCAGATAGTTGGATGTTAACTGAATCTATGTTGAGTATGCATGTCTTCACAACCATGGAGGTCACATTTGACCCTTGTGTAGTTGCCAGCTGTGATGTGTACTAGGCATAATGTATATCCAGTCAGAAATGCTTGATCACATGATACTGTTGCCATGCATCATGTATGTTGTTGTGGACACAGTGACTAATGTTCCAAATCATGTCTTTTTACACATCGGTACCTTGGGAGAGGGAGGACGCGACAACCTGCTGTCTACCATCCATTGCCAGACCTTCAGACCATGGAGGAATGCCATGTCTTCCAGCTCTACAGTCTGAATAGTCAAACAATAGTACATGTATGCAATCAGTTGGAGATAGATCTGATGCCAGCTAACAGTATCAATAATGCATATCACCCATTGTACAAGCCATGTCAGTATTGCACGTCCTGGCCAATGGGCCCTTCCACCATACAGTAGCCCAATCTGGTGGATGTCCCAACCTATGTTCAGTCTGGTGTTGAAAGATCACATTGACAGCTATGTCAGGTTCCCCCAACATGAGGATTTAGCCAATGAGAAGGCTGACTTTTATGGATTTGCCCGCATCCCACATGTGGTGGAGGCCTTTGATGACACACATGTTGGTTTGGTGCCACCATAGGCCAATGAACAAGTCTATTGCAACAGAAAATACTTCCATTTCATCAATGTGCAAGTTGTCTGTTTGGCAGATCTCAAATGTCAATGTGAGCCTGTTTTCCTAGATCAGTCTGTGATTCCTTTATAATGCAGAACAGCACCATACCCAAGCTGATGTCACAACTGCAATGAGAGAGGGCCTGGCTGGGTGGTATTCTTTGCTGGGTGTCCCTGCTTGCGGGGTGAGGGGTGGGCAAGCTGCTACAGAGGCAGGGGGTGGTTGTTCCTCTGGCAGGGCCTCCCTTCCTGTGGCTGCCGCCGATGTTGATTGGTTTTGAAAAGCCCTACTCAGGGTTGTGTGTAGGTCCCTCAGCATTTTCGCACTCCTGTTACGGGGGCCACGTTGGAATTGCGGGCTTCCATCAGTTCATGCATGTCCCTATGCATGTCCTTCTGTAGCTGCTTGATTTCCTGAATTTCGGTCAACACCTGGTTATTCAGTCCTTGGGATTCCAAATAGACTTCCAAGATGTGGCTGGTGGTGTCCTGGCCAAGAGCTTCCCCAGTGACCTCACCCCACTGGCCCACAGAATGCCTCCAATGCACCCTACCCCAACATACATGTTCCCTTGCAATAGGGTGCCCTCTCCAACTTGTTCCTGGACCCTCATTGTCTGAAATATTGTGCTGCTCCTCAGAATTCAGAACTTGGGGGGGGGGGCACAAGACTGTGGAAATTGTGCTAGGTATACAGGTTGAAGAGGCAAATAGTTTCCTGTGATGTTGAATGAACAGGACTGCGAGGTGATATTGTGGTCAGAGTGAGACTCACTGTTGCAGTCTGACCATATGGCCCAGATGGATAAACCAAAAAATAAAAAAATTAAGACACTTTCACCCTATCAATCGGGAACTTTGATGCCTCCAGATAATTCCCCGGTATGTTTATAGCAATTTAGGTATAAGGCATTTATATACATATATTTTGTGAATAGCCCTCTTTTTGACATACAATATAATGTGAATTTATCTATATTTTGCTGTTTTACTATCTATATCCTGGAAGTGGTATCCGATAGTAGATCTTAGTTTTTTTTTTTTTTTTTTATTCATTATTTCCCTGGTAGAGCAACTATTGTTAATTAACAGGGACACTCTGGTTTTGTACATATTGCCCAGATGGGCCAGAAACTTCCTTCACATCCACAAGTCCAGGAGTGTTGTCATCACTGAGGACTTCATCGGGGCAGTGGTAGGCTGTTCTGTGGCCTCTGTGCACCCAGCGGCAGATCCACCTAATGATGAAAAACATGCATTTTTACTGGTTGAACTGTGACATCTACCACCAAAGGTTTTGTGCTACCGTAATCAAGGACCTTGGACAGTCTTAAGTTGTAGGCAATCAAAGTGTGCCAAGTAACCATGGTATTGGGTGAGTTGGCATGACATGTGTGAAGAATGCCAACCCAATGTGACTCAAGCAGCAGATGAGATGTGCAGATCAGTTTCACTTTGGAAGATGGCCTAAAAATGTCATTTTACCACTAGTGCAGCCAACACAGTTGAGAGGCATGATGTGGCTTTGACCATTTGGAGGCCTAGTTGAGTGGGATGCAGGTCAACCCAGGACTTTGTTGTATCTGTGACAGGAGTCAACATGTGCACAGTGTTGTGTCAATGTGTCTGCTGTGTATATCAACCTTGTGATGCATCTGGAGGCCTTAGGAATAGTTGTTGTACACACTGGATAAAGTGTCATTCCTGTCCTCAATGATTTCATCTTGGGTTAGCAAGTCAAGTCAAAATTAAGCTAGGTAGACAGACACATCTCTGATTTGAGCATTATCTGTATCTTGATATCCTCCCAGGTGAGTACACTTCAATTGAGAGTTCACCAACAGGGGTATTTGGACAAGTGACCACTGGGCTGATGTTTAGAATTACTGAAACAATGCCTCTTTGGAGTTGCAGTCAGGTCACTCCCTCAACTTAACACACTATATAAATAGTATTCCCCCAGGTGAGTACACTTCAATTGAGAGTTCACAAACATGGGTATTTGGACAAGTAACCACTGGGCTGGTGTTTGGAGTTACTGGAACAGGGTCTATTGTGCTGTGCAGTCAGATCCACTTTCTATACGACACACACTATACAATTGGTATCATCCCAGGTAAGTACACTTTGGTTGAGAGTTCATAAACAACAGTATTTAGACAAGTGACAACTGGGCTGGTGTTTTGAGTTACTGAAACAGTGTCTCCTTGAACTTGGAGTCCAATCAGCTCCCCCTACTACACACACTTGACAAATGGAATCCTCGCAGATGAGTAAACTTCAATGGGAAGTTCACAAACAAGGGTATTTGGACAAGTGACTATTGGCTGGTATATGGAGGCAGATAAACAAGGCCTACTGGAAGTTGCAGTCAGGTCACCCTCTGTACTCCCGACCACTTGAATAATGTTTGGTATTACATGTCTGTATGCAGGCTGCATTTAGGTTTGAGCATAGGTTTAAAGTTTTAGACATACCCTGAATCCTGGAGAGCATTTTTTGTTATTGTGAGATTTCCAGGTACTATTTCGACAAATGGCATGTGATGGGCCTTGGAAGCTGTGATATTGGATCTAGTTATACAGGTTGACAGTGTTAAATCTCAGACACTCTGGGTATTGAATGTTGGGGAGGTATATGAACAAGACAGTGGCAAAACTGAGCTGCGAGTATGCATGACATTGCATTTTTGTGACATTATTTGTGTTGTAACTTACCAGACTCCACTCCCCCAGGTATTCCTGTCAAGCCCTCAGGATGCAGGATAGCCAAGAAGTTTTCCTGCCAGGGAAAGAGTCAGTCTTCTTGGCCTCCAGCTGCTGCCTGGAGACCAGGGAATGGACTTTTCTCCTGAGGTTGCTCCACCTCTTCCAAATGTCCTCCTTTGTGCATAGGGGGGTACCTACACTATTCACTCTGTTGACTATCCTGTGCCACATTAGCATTTTTCTACTGAGAGGAGTTAGCTGGACTCCAAACAGCTGTGGCTCTACTCTAATGATTTCATCCTCCATGACTCTCAACTCATCCTCTGAAAATCATGGGTTTTTTGCCTGTGACATGACTGGAAATTAAAGGGGGTGACAGTGACTAACCAAACAAGACAAGTGACTATGAGGAAAAAAATAGACGATGTGTTTGAAAGGTGTAAAATGGGATGTGGAAAAAAAGGGCTGCCTTTTGACAAAAAATGGACAAAATGATATGTGGTCTGTCTTGCTGTGCTGCAGTGGAAATGCAAAGGATTGTGGTCTGTGAAGGGGTGTGTTTTATAGTGTCCTTTGCAGATGTGTCCACTTGGCTAATGTGTGTCAGCTGTGTTGTTTTAAAGTTCATCCAATGTGCACTTGTCTGTTATTTTGCTGAATGCTGACCATTGTGTTGTAATAGGCTCAGTGGTACGCTGCAGCACTGATGGTACTGAAGGCTAGACGGCCTAAATCTCAGCCTCCTCTCCGCTGGCGGTCTGCCTTTTCTGCATGGTGGACGGTGGTACTGTCTGTATAAATCATAATATCGCAGTCTGGGGACAGCTGGCATGGAGGTCATTTTGGGACCACCAACATGGCGGTCTGGTGGCCTGACCTCCAAACTCATAGTGAGGCCCTAAGATTGAATTCAGTGTGAGCTTCATATTTTCCAACAATCACACTGGTTAGAATTCATTGTATGAAAATCACAGCATGAAGGGGCTTAAAGAGTTGTAAGAAGGGAGAGGAGTACTGATTGTCAGGAATACTTAAAGCTCAACTTTTTGTAAACAAAAACATTTCTTAAGACCTTTGAATGTGTGTGTGTTTTTGTCTGTGTTTAAATGTAAAAATCACAAATAAAATCCTTCAAACACCACGAATTAAAGCACTTGTACCCAACTATTTACTATAGAATACATTTATTAGGGGGTTGTAACACCCCCTAAACTATGTCCCTGATAACAGATGCTCTGATTCCATTATCCTTCAGTTTTGGCCAGGGACCTCTCCTGCTGCTCAGTTCATGACAAGAAGACACAGTGACATAAAGTTCACTGGAGGTGCAACAGGATAATCTGCTGTGGCTCATTGTTGCAGTTTGCACTACTGTTTGCCGTGTTTATTTACCTTTTTGTTTGCATCAGGGTAGGTAAGGTTCATTGATCAAAATAGCTTTGCAGGGAGCACCTACTGATACTGGGTGTTCACATCCTCTAGACCAAAATTGTATGTGCCTCACAGGGTTTAGGCATTCAAGATGAAAGTAATTAATTTCCCTTAGGCTCTTGGAGGGGTGTGGCTTGAGCGCGCTGAGGACAGTAGATTAGCCCCAGAGCTCCCTAATGAAATAACTGCATGGGAAAGATGTTAACCTACCCAATGCTGCTCCGTTCCAAAGGTAAATATGGTAGAACATTTAGACCACCAGTGGGGGATCCCTGGGAACCCCTCCTTGGTTTGTGGCAAATTTTTGTCACATTTTTCATATAATGTTTGCTGCCTTTCAGTCAGACGCATTGCAGATGTCATTTTGTTGCAAAATCTTCAGGCTTTTCTTCTCTAAATAGCTGCAAGTTTGAGGTGTGATGTGGAGGCGGTGTTTTGCTTTCCTTATCTTATGACCGAGCTGACAAAACTTCTCTGGAGTGCACTTCTTAGTTTAAAGAAGACATTTATTATTATTACTTCACCACGAGGTTCCTGAGAGACGAGATTAGTAGGTTGGAAGCACACGTTTAAAAGTAGTCACAGCAATGAAAGGAAAATATATCAAAGTAATTCTCAATAGCAATATACACAGCAAATACATGTGATTATATTATAGCATAACTTCAAAGCAAAGAATAAAAGTAAAAATTCATTACCGTAGGGCCTATCACTGCTCGTCATCTTTCTCATGCCTGCAAGTTGATGACTCCTGTTCAACAATAGGCAGCTAAACTGAATACAACATGTAATGTGCTACTGATGAACATTGAACAACTAATATGCGCTGTGGTGAAACACAAAGTCATTGGTCAAACACAATTAATGGCATAACATCTCCACCCTATGACCAACGACTTTTGTTTACATTTCACTTATTTCAAATTAAAACATTATAAGCAAATTAGATTGAATAGTGTCTCTAAAACAGCAAGTTGATGTAGCATGAGTTCTACTCATGTAAAGGTACATGATCCACCTGAAAGGTTTGCTGGAATGTAAGTGAAAGTCAGGTTTCCACACAAAAAAACAGACAGTTAACTGGCAATGTTGCTTAGTTCCAGTGGAAGAATGTGATCAAACAAGTTGACAAACTTTATATTGATCCCATGTAGAACTTGAACTGAAGGCGCCAATTGCGCAAAATCGATCCATGGGGTTTGTACTTTAATCAATCAGGTTCAGGTTGGGGGTGCAGTCCCTCCCCTGACCCCACACGCAAACACCCGAAGGGAGACCACACAGCACACTCATGGTCAGTGGTGAGTCGTGGTAGGATCTGCAAAAAAAAACAATGACTTTTCTTGCAAATAACATTTGTCATCTGGAATATGCTCCCATTTTTCCTGTCCTGATTTCATGATCAACAGAACATTGATGGGACCCTTTGCTTTAATTTCTGCAGGTTCTGGAGGGTCACCTGGGGATTTAACCCACACTTTAGCACTGAGGATTCTATCTGCTGCACCACAGCTTCCCTTTCCTTGCACTGTCAGAAGGGCTGGGGCAGACTCCTTCTTTACCAAACCCCCATTTACTGCACTCATGACATGTTGGGCAATTCTGTCTCCAATCTGTATAGATAAATCAGATTCTCTTCTAGTTATCAGAATAATTTTGATTTCTCCTTGGTAATCTGCAGCAATCACTCACCCTAAAACCTGATCAATGTGCCATATCTGCCCTGGTAACTTTCCTCTCCCCAACTAATCTTTGACTGTTTGTGGGACAGATTGCTGTTGTGTGTGCTGACAAATAGGACATTGCAAAATCACTGTTTTTTTCAAATCTAGGGGAATGTGCATCACTCTAATCTCTGCCCACCTATAAGTGTTTTTTCCCCCAGATGTCCACATTTCTGGTGCACCCACTCAGTCATCCCCACCAAGTCAGAATTCTGGGTTGACACTTCTGTCTTTGCACTTTTCTCTCTAACATCTGCAAGGGAATTTAACCAGTTATGTACAAGCCATGTGGAAAACCAAACGGCTAATCCATTAGCAGTGAACCAAGAATCTGTGTAAAAATGACACGTCTCAAGCAGCTCTTGCTTTAAAGTCTTACACACATTGTCCAACTCTGCATATTGGTTACTTTTTCCTTCTCCTGTGGTAGACAACAACTGTTCAGTAACTTGATTGTATAACACTGCTTTCCATTGTATTTTAGTATCCATGCATTTCAATGAATCATTAGTCAAACAAACATGCTTTTTATCCTCAGGGGAAAAGAATTCAAATGGTGCACTCAGTTTCACTGGTGACTCTTTTACCTGTGGTACTCCCTGCACCCTCTTCTCATCCTGTAAAGGGGCTTGTGACACCTGTTCATGTAGGGCTACAGTGACTAGAGCCCTGTTTTGTATGTACCAGATCCAAAGTATGATACTAGCCTCTTGTGCCTGTCCTATCCTGTGAGATTTAGGTGAACTCATCACCCATTGCATGATTGGCAATTCAGGTTTCAGAATTACATTATCATGTAATGTCATTTGCTCAGTATTCATTAGAGCCCAATAACACGTCAAAAGCTATTTTTCAAAAGGAGTACAGCGCTCCACAAAGTCAGATAGTTTTCTAATCCAAAGCTCCAGGGGCACTCTTATCTTCCCCTGTCTCTGCCACATATTTAAGTTAGTATATGGTCCCTGATTTACATGTAAATCAGTGTTTCACTCTTGCACTGTGCACAAATCCAAAGCCTGTTTAATTATTTCATTTGTCAAATCAAAAGCACGCAGCTGCTTCTCACTCCCTTCAAACTCATGTTTTTTCCTAGTTACTTTGTACCAAAGTGTTAAGATTTTACTCAGATGAGGGCTATATTGTTTCCAAAAATCAAACAAGCTTGTGAAACTCACTTTCTCTTGCTTAGTGCAAATAGTAAGAAACTCTAAAATCTTTTGTTTTACCTGTGAAAACATCTGTCTATTTTCTGGATTCCACTGAATTCCCAGAAACTGCACATTTTGCGACAGTTCCTCTGCCTTGTCTGAATTACTTTTACTCATCGTACTTTGCAAAAGCGGTCTGAATATAACATTCTCAACTTCATGCTCCGTGTAATCTTTTAAGGAAGGCACTTGAACTACTGCCACAAACCGTGGGCTGCTCTGCGCACGGAGATCTACGCTCTGCTTAAGAGGGTCACACTGGCCCCCACCTTTTTCAACCCCCTCATTACTAGAATGGGAAAAGCCAGATTCTCCTGCAACAGCTTTAGAAATTTCAGTTTTATCTTGCAATAATTTGTTCTGGCTAATTCGCTCACTTAAATTCTCATTTTCATGTTCTAACTGCCTACATTTCTCATGCATTTTTCTCTAAGCAGACAAAAGTATCCAAACCCTTCCATCAAGAACAAAAGGGACATCATTTCTTTCAAAAAGCACATTTTCTAAATATGAAAACACTTTTGCTTTATCCAAGCACTCATCCCAAGACTCACAAAGTCCTAATAAACAAGAAAACATGTTTCTCACAGCACCATAAGGCAGTTTAACTTCACATGCATTTCCAAACATGGTCTGCTGTGCTTCTTTAATTCTCTAAACAACAAAAACAATTACACTTTTAAATCGTGCACCTTCAATCTCTAATTCGACTCCCAGACTGCTGACTACGCCAAAATGTTTTGCTCTCCTTATCTCATAACCGAGCTGACAAAACTTCTCTGGAATGCACTTCTTAGTTTAAAGAAGACATTTATTATTATTACTTTACCACGAGGTTCCTCGTAGACGAGATTAGTAGGTTGGAAGCACACGTTTAAAAGTAGTCACAGCAATGAAAGGAAAATATATCAAAGTACTTCTCAATTGTAATGTACACAGCAAATACATGTGATTATATTATAGCATAACTTCAAAGCAAAGAATAAAAGTCAAAATGTATCACCGTAGGGCCTATCACTGCTCGTCATATTCCTCATGCCTGCAAGTTGATGACTCCTGTTCAACTACGAGAAAGAGATTTTCCACCCAAACGGGAGGTCAGGCAGCTGACGTCCGCTCATGACAGAAGTCCAGGAAAATTCCCCTCGCTTCTTCCCAGGGACACCGTAAAAAGCCTGCTAACAGGCCCCTTCCTCTCAGAGTTGGGAAATAAACAAGCCATTGGAGATTGGCCAGATCTCTTAAACCTCGCCTCTTCCCAAGGCTGAGTAGAAAGGAAAACACAAAATATACACTCTCTTATCATGTTAGGGTTCGGTGTGAATTCAATACGAAAAACACAGCTTGATCTATCATGTGTAAAAACACAGCTCATCTGCAATGTCTCAACTGCAATGTCGAACTCCACGATAAAGCCAATAGGGAGCTAAACTGAATACAAAATATAATGTCTAATGCCATGTTAAAGCCAATAGGCAGCTAACCTAAATACCAAATGTAATGTCTAATGCCACGTTAATGCCAATAGGCAGCTAAACTGAATACAGAATGTAATATCTAATGCCATGTCAAAGCCAATAGGCAGCTAAACTGAATACAACATGTAATGTGCTACTGATGAACATTGAACAACTAATATGCGCTGTGGTGAAACACAAAGTCATTGGTCAAACACAATTAATGGCATAACAGGTGGTGCAATATGCAAATAGAGGATTTAAAGAGGAACAACTGCAATACTTTTGTGATAATTTTCATTTAATGCACATAATTAGTATTTTTATGACTCTTTAATGGATAAACAGTCTGTAAATAGGGAGATGCTGAGACTCCATGGGTCTCAGTGTTTAAGGCTCTTATTGTCACAACAAACTTGTAAGATGCCAAAGAGATACAGGTGGTATAAACACTGCTGGCAGGAGATTTTGTTAATGGTTTCATCTTTGCTACTGTTTGTGACTTCTTTTACTTCACTGACAAATGCAAGTCACTTTTTGCTTATAAGTCCTTAGGAAAGTGTTACCTCATGTAGCAAAGGCCTGCAAATCAAATACCACTAGTGGACCTTCAGCATATATAGTGCCATCCACTTAAGTAGCCCTATAAACCATGTCTCTATACTGCAGTTGAACCCTGTGTGTGCAGTTTTAAACTGCCATTTCGACCTGGCAAAAAATATCTTTCTGCAGGCCTAAACCTTCCTTTTTAATACAGAAAAATGTCAACCCTAGATGAGTCCATGAACAGCCCAAAACACAGAGGGGGTCATTCTGACCCTGGCGGTCGGTGATAAAGCGGCGGCCAACCCGCCAACAGGCTGGCGGTCCAAAAAATGGAATTCTGACCCTGGCGGGAACCGCCAACAGAGCCCGCCACTTTAACACTCCGACCGCCACGACGGGACACACAAACAGCGCGGCGGTCACCGCCAACAGGCAGGCGGCAGACAATATACCGCCCACCCTATCACAACTCACCAACCCGCCACCTTTTCCGGGGCGGGAGCCCCGCCGATAAAAACACGGCGGAAACAGGCTACGAACGGGAAAACGCTCACCTCTATACACTCCACGAGGACGGAGGACAGCATGGAGCCCGAATTGAACATCCTACCTGCTCTCGTCTACCTGCTCATCTGCCACGAGTACGAACTCCGGCGCAGACGACAACGGTGAGTACCGCACCTACGACACAGGGGAGGGGGGGAGGAGGAAGGGTTACGGGCACACACATACGCATTACACCCACCCCCCAACTATCTACACACCAATGCAGAGCACCAAGTCAAAGTGACCCCACCCAAACCCCCCGGAATAACGAAAAGATATAATTAAAGTGAGAAACTAAATTTATGTATAAAACAGGTACATTGAAGTCATGGTAAAATAGGAAAATGAATCAAAAAAATCCAAGTGTAAACATTGCGTAACCGATAAATAGAGGCAATAAGTCCAGCACAGTCACTGAAATATCAACTGTCCGTGGGCCAAAGTGTATCAACACATGGGCAAAGCCCACACAGGAGACCTGAGTCCGTTGGAGAGAACACTGCAGGGGCATCAGATGATAAAACTACAGGCACCTCAGGGGGAAGGGAAGGGGGGCACCACAGCCACATGAGTCCACGACGCCAGATCCAAAAAGGGGCCACCATGCCCACTGTTCAATCCTGGGGAGTGCAAAGCCTCAGTCTCTCAAGTCTCTACAGTGGGTGGCTTGCCCACTGTCATATCCTGGGGAGTGCAAAGCCACAGTCTCTCAAGTCTCACAAGTGGGTGGTTTGCCCACTGTCATATCCTGGGGAGTGCAAAGCCACAGTCCATCAAGTGGATAACAGTCTCCACAGGCAATGGAGGAGGCAGGGTGGCCCGAGTGCAGCGTGAACAGTAGCACGACCCAGAACCGGCACTGTCATTGGGCCAGCGGTGCTTGAGACGGCGGGGCCCAGCGGAGCGGTGCTTGAGATGAAGGGCCCAGCAGAGCGGTGCTTGAGATGAAGGGCCCAGCGGAGCGGTGCTTGACAGGAAGGGCCCAGCGGAGCGGTGCTTGAGACAGCGGGGCCCAGCGGAGCGGTGCTTGAGATGAAGGGCCCAGCGGAGCGGTGCTTGAGACGGCGGGTCCTAGCGGAGCGGTGCTTGAGATGAAGGGCCCAGCGGAGCGGTGCTTGAGATGAAGGGCCCAGCGGAGCGGTGCTTGACAGGAAGGGCCCAGCGGAGCGGTGCTTGAGACGGCGGGACCCAGCGGAGCGGTGCTTGAGATGAAGGGCCCAGTGGAGCGGTGCTTGAGACGGCGGGGCCCAGCGGAGCGGTGCTTGAGATGAAGGGCCCAGCGGAGCGGTGCTTGAGATGAAGGGCCCAGCGGAGCAGTGCTTGAGACGGCGGGGCCCAGCGGAGCGGTGCTTGAGATGAAGGGCCCAGCGGAGCGGTGCTTGAGACGGCGGGGCCCAGCGGAGCGGTGCTTGAGATGAAGGGCCCCTGTTCAGCGGTGCTCCTCCCGGCGGTGCCCTGTTCAGCGGTGCTCCTCCCGGTGGGCCCCTGTTCAGCGGTGCTCCTCCCGGCAGTGCGCTGTTCAGCGGTGCTCCTCCTGGCAGGGCCCTGTTCAGCGGTGCCTTTCTGCACGGCGGGGCCCTGTTCAGCGGTGCCTTTCTGGACGGCGGGGCCCTGCTCAGCGGTGCCTTTCTGGACGGCGGGGCCCTGTTCAGCGGTGCCTTTCTGGACGGCGGGGCCCTGTTCAGCGGTGCCTTTCTGGACGGCGGGGCCCTGTTCAGCGGTGCCTTTCTGGATGGCGGGACCCTGTTCAGCGGTGCCTTTCTGCACGGCGGGGCCCTGTTCAGCGGTGCTTGTTCTGTAAGTCAAGGGAGTCAGACCTGGCCACGACTCCCTGCTCAGTCGCCCTCCGACCGTGCAGTTGCTGGGCCCTTCTGTGACGGTGTCCTGGGCCCTTGGGTGTCCTTCCTCACACCCGGGATGGGGCTTGTGGGGCCCTCCTGGTCCGCGCTCCTGCTGGCTGACTTCTCCGCCCTGCTGCCCTTGCCCTCCTTCGATGTGGCTCTCTGGCCCTTGCCTCCCCTGGATGTTGTGGCAGGTGAAGTGGCAGAACTTTGGTCCTTGGGGGCAGCCGTGTCAGTCGTCCCGTGGCGGCCCCTTAGTTTACGGGTCCTCTTTCCAGGGGGGGGGGCTGGCTGTCCCCTTGCTGCTGACCGATGTATCACTGCTGGCAAAGGGGGGACTCCAAAATCCATGCACTACGGTGACCCTTGAAGCCGGGCTGGTGGTGGCTGAGGCGCTCTTGGGACTCTTAGCAGTTGGAGGGGGGGGGTCAGGTGAGGGAAAGAGGTCAAGAGTGGAGAGGTAAACCTTTTTAGGACCAGGGTAAAGGGTAGGTGTAGTGGTTATGGGAGTGGAGGAAGAGGAGGTGGTTGTTGGAGAGTCAGGTGTGCTGTCCTTGGGTGAAGGTGTATGGGCTGGAGGCTGTCGTGAGGTGGTTGGCTTTTGGGTGGGTGGCTGCCTGCGTTTGTGTGTCTTGGAAGAGGGGGTGACAGACACAGTGGGAGAGGACACAGGGGACGTGTAAATGGCAGTGGGGGTGGTGACTGCACGTGTGCGGACTACACTGGAGGGTGTGCTGGTGATGGAAGTACTGGCTGTTGGTGGTGTGCATGCAGGTGTGAGTAGAGACGTCACAGGGAGGGAGGAGGGAGACAAGGAGGTGGGGGACACAGAGGTGGCAGTGGCTGTTGGCATGTCTGCATCTGGGTGTTACTTGGGTGAATGTTTGTGTGATCTGTGGTGCTTATGTCTGGATGAGCTGCCCTTGGGTGTTGAGGTGTGTGCAGGCTGGTCTGATGGTGTGGGTGGGATAGGCAGAGGAACAGGAGACAGAGACAGGCTGGAGGCAGTTAGAAGAGGGAGGCTGGAAACAGGGACAATGGCTGCCGTCAGTGCTGAGGCCAGAGCATTGAACGATCGTTGATGGGCAGCCTGACCCGAATGAATGCCCTCCAGGTATGCATTGCTACGATGCACCTCCCTCTCTACCCCCTGGATGGCATTCAAAAGGGTAGACTGCCCAACAATGATGGTCTGTAGGAGGTCAATGACCTCCTCACTGAGGGCAGCAGGGGTAACAGGGGCAGGGCCTGAGGTGCCTGGGGCGAAGGAGACGCCCGCCTTGTTGGGCGAGCGGGCACAGAGCGAAGGCTAAGGGGCTGCTGGGAGGGCGGAGCTGGTGCGCTGGGTGGCGGCTGTACCTGTAGAGGCGGGGGGCACGGATGTTGCCGCCACCGCTAGGGAGCTCCCATCCGAGGACGTGTCGGTGTCGCTGGTGTCACCACGGCTCCCCGTTGTGAAGCTCCCCTCACCCTCCGTATCACTGGTGGCCTCGGTGTCTGTGCCATGGCCCACCGGGGCCTTGTGAGTTGCAGCTCCCTCGTGCTCCGGTGCCAATTCTCCTCCGCCTGATGATGCTAATGCACACAAGCACAAGAAGATAAAGAAAAAGGGTGAGGGGAGACATAAAAACAGTTTGAGTGCATGCATTGTGAACACCGTTGGCGGAGAGGACAGACACAGGAGCCTCATGCACTAAGCCGTGCAATCGGGGTACACTACTCAGTACTTGTGACTAGGCCAACAGGTCTAGGGACAACAAACGCGCACATGGGTGATGCAGGACAATGGATTGCTGTACTTGTCACCCTACAGAGGTGGGGGGCGGGGGCACAGGGACATGGCTAAAGCAGAGGACTACACTACAGAAAGCGCCCTGGCCTAATGTCACCCACAGCCCTCTTCCCCCACCCAGGCACCTCCACTGCGCGTAAAGATAGCTGAATGTGCTGGTACTCACCCCCTTGTGTCTGCTGTGATGTCCTCACGCACCCATCCAAATCGGGGTAGGCCACCGCCAGGATCCGGGACATCAGGGGGGTCAGGGTATGACTGGCACCCCTCCTAGGTTGGGAGGCCATCCACAGCAGTGCCTTGGCGGTCTTCCTGGTCCCGCGGCGGATGTCCTCCCACCTTTTGCGGCAGTGGGTGCCCCGTCTGTTGTAGACCCCCAGGTTCCGGACTTCCTTGGCGATGGCATGCCAAATGTCGACTTTCTGATGGGCGCTGACCTATTTGACATGTACAGGGTGGAAATTGAAATATCATCAATTTACCGCATGGTAGATGCGATTGGCCCCCCCTCCCCAACCTTGCCATGTGGCACATGCTCTCATCTGTCGTGCCTTGCACTCGTCATTGTCTCCCCACCCCACCATCTTACATCCACCATACACAACCCAGGCATAGCCCATTCAACGTGCACACAGTGTACTTACCTGTTGGTCTGGAGGACCGTAGAGTCGCGCATACTGGGGCAGGACCCCATCCACAAGTTTCTCCAACTCTTCTGTAGTGAAGGCAGGGGCCCTTTCCCCAGTCGCAGCAGCCATTGTATCTCCCAGACCGAGGTCACAGCAGCACTTGCAGTATAGGTCCTCTCCTGTGGATGATCAGGTCTCGAGTGATTAACCAGATAGAAAATGGCGGTCACGCCCGCGGCGGTGCGTACCGCCGTGGTGCCTACCGCCGCGGTGCGTTCCGCGACCGCCGGCGCACCTATTCATTGGCTCGTGAAACCCATAGGGTTCGATGTTAACCAATGCGGCTTGGCGCCGCGGTCTTCGACCGCCTACCGCCACGGTGTGTCACGCCTGCGCATTGATCTCACATCCCACTGTCACACTTCTCAGGTCAGGCAGCCGCCATTTCAAGGGCCCACATGGCCTGATTTCTACTGCGTCACACAGGCCTAGGCCTTGCATTGCCACTCATACAAGCCATTCAATGCATTGAGAATCGTGTACTGTGCAAGCTGTAGTTACGTACCTGTGGGTTGCTTGACTCTGTGCTCCATGTTGTCCTTCCTAGGCACCGTCCGCTGGGACTTGCGAGGAGAAGGATGAATCCTCCCGTGTACCGACCGCTGGTGGACCTGTCGACAATGGAGGAACGTCATATAATACTTCGATACCGACTTGACCGAGCCACTATACATGAACTGTGTGCCCAGCTGGAGCCAGCACTGATGTCCCCCATCCGCCAACCCACAGGAATTCCCCCTCTGGTGCAGGTTCTGTCAGTCCTCCATTTTTTGGCAAGTGGGTCTTTTCAGACAACAGTGGCCATGTCATCAGGGATGTCTCAGCCTATGTTTTCTAAGATTTTGTCCAGAGTGTTGTCTGCCCTGACGAAATACATGCAGAGCTACATTATTTTCCCTGAGGAGGGTGATTTGGCCACTGTGAAGGCTGACTTCTATGCCCTTGGACATATCCCCAACATCATTGCTGCCATTGATGGGACTCATGTGGCCTTAGTACCCCCAAAAGACGATGAGCAGGTGTACAGAAACAGGAAAAGTTACCATTCGATGAATGTCCAGGTGGTCTGTTTGGCTGACCAGTACATCTCCCATGTAAATGCCAAGTTCCCTGGGTCAGTGCATGACGCGTATGTTATGCGAAATAGCAGCATCCCTTATGTTATGGAACAGCCACAGAGACACCGTGTGTGGCTAATAGGTGACTCTGGTTACCCCAACCTGCCTTGGCTACTGACCCCAGTGAGGAATCCCCGGACCAGGGCAGAGGAACGGTACAATGAGGCCCATGGGCGATCTAGGAGGATCATAGAAAGGACCTTCGGCCTCCTGAAGGCCAGGTTTAGGTGCCTGCATATGACAGGGGGATCCCTAATGTACTCACCCAAGAAGGTGTGCCAGATCATCGTGGCCTGCTGTATGCTTCACAATCTTGCATTGCGACGCCAGGTGCCTTTTCTGCAGGAGGATGGTCCAGATGGTGGTGTCGTAGCAGCTGTGGAGCATGTGGAGAGTGAAGAGGAGGAAGACGACGGGGACGACACGGACAACAGGGACACAGTCATACAACAGTATTTTCAGTAGCACCCAGGTAAGAATCCCCCACGCCATTTTACATTTACTTCTGGCCTCCTGCATCTCTACTTTCTGTGTTTCCCCCCAGTTCCTTTCAACTGAATTGTGACTTTCCTTTGGCTTTTCAGAGCTGTATGACCCACTGCGTGACTTCTGGTTTGTTCGGCCATGGAGTAAAGCACATTGACATTGGTATGTTGTCATCACAATGTAACTGAACATTTTTGAACCGTTATGTGTAATACATTTGTTAAGAATACAAGCAGACTCCTGAGTGTTTTAAGTGCAATTAGTGATTTATTTAAAGTGCTACATATAGGTCCATGATAGTAAAACGGTGATGGGTGGGGGTGGAGTGATGTCCATGGCAGAGTCCAGTTCTCGGTCGCACAGGTGCATTGTCCATATGCCTGTGGAAGGATGGAGCAGGGGCAGTTCAAGGTTGGACAGGGTGACAATGTGGGACAGTGGAATGACATCCGGGGGGATCTTAGGCTGGCGGGGGTCTTGGCATCCTACTCTGTCTTCCTTTGTGATCTCAGGCTCCTCTTGCGGGGTGGTTGATCTTCAGCAGGAGGTGGGGTTCTGGTGGCCCGTCGTTGTGTGGGGGCCTCCTGTCCACTAGCGCCGGCGGAGGTGGTAGGCTATTCCTGGTCCGGGCTGGTGACAGGGGCCCTTTGGGGTGCCACATGGTCCTGCAATGTGGTGACTATTAGGTTCAGGGCCTGGACGATGTTCCTGAGCTCCTCTCTGTACCCCATGTACCGTTCCTCCTGCTGTGCCTGGATCTCCTGGAACCTGGCCAGTACCGTCGCCATCGTCTCCTGGGAGCGGTGGTATGCTCCCATGATGGTGGTGAGGGCCTCTTGGAGAGTCTGTTCCCTGGGCCTGTCCTCCCCCCCCTGTCGCACTGCAGCCCTCCCAGTTGCCCTGTTTCCCCGGGCCTCTGTCCCCTGGCCGGTGTGCCCACTACCACTGCCCCCAGGTCCCTGTTGTTGTTGGGGTGTTTGGTCAGCCTGGGTGCCCTATAGTGGCGGACACACCGCTGATTGACCTGTCCTGGAGACAGAGGCATGGGCCCGCTGGGTGGGAGCTGTGCTGATATTCACAGAGGGGGTTAGGTCTGCTGTGGCCTGTGTCTGTGTGTGGGGAACCGACTGTCCAGAGGTCCCCGATGGTCCGGGCTGGTCATCAGGTTCCAGGTCGACAGAGCTGCTGTCCTCACTGGGGGCCTGTTCTGGGGGTGGGATGGACATATCTGGACCCTCCTGGCAGGTGTGTTGGCCTTCGGGCCCTGCAGGGGTGAAAGAGTATGGTTATTGCTTCTGTGTGTTCCATGGCGTGCGATTTGTGGGTGCCCTTGTCCCCCAGTGCTGGCATTCCCTTGTGGCAGGAGTTGTGAGGGTGGTTTGTGGGGGGGATGGGTATGTGCAGTGGTCATGCATAGGTGATGGGTGTCCATGGTTTGTGTTGGCATTCAGGGTTTGGTTTTGGGTTGGGTGGGTTGTGCTGGTGAGACATTGGCAGGGAGGATGTGTGCTGGGGGGTTGGGGGTGAGGGTGGGGGTGTGGGTTGGCATGCTGGTGGTTGGGGGGGGGAGTAGTTGAGACTAGACTTACCAGAGTCCATTCCTCCGCCTACTCCAGCGAGGCCCGCAGGATGCAGGATGTTAAGGACCTCTTGCTCCCATGCTGTGAATTCGGGAGGGGTTGGTGGTGGTCCGCCGCCAGTCCTCTGCACAGCGATGTTGTGTCTTGAGACCATCGACCGTACCTTCCCCCGTAGGTCGTTCCAGCGCTTTCGGATGTCTTCCCGGTTTCTGGGATGCTGTCCCACAGCGTTGACCCTGTCGACGATCCTCTGCCATAGCTCCGCCTTCCTGGCTATTGTGGTGTGTTGCACCTGTGTGCCGAAGAGCTGGGGCTCTACCCTTATGATTTCCTCCACCATGACCCGGAGTTCTTGGTCCGAAAACCTGGGGTGTCTTTGGGGTGCCATGGGGTGGTGTGGATGAGGTGTGGGGTGGTGTTTCTGGTGATGTGAGTGGTGGTGTGTGGTGATGTGTGCGTAGATGTGGTGTGGTTGATGATGTTGGGTTCCTGTGTGTGTTGGGGTTTTCAATTGCTGTTCTCTCTCTCTCTCTCTCTCTCTCTCTCTCTCTCTCTCTCGCCTTCTCTCCGATTTCCAACTAGTGGGGGTTTGTGGGTGATGTGGGTGTGTGTTTTATAGTTGCTTGGATGTGTGGGGGTGGTGTTTGTATGTGTATCATGTGTGTGTATTTCAAATTGTCCAATGTGGCTGGGTTTTGGAGCTGGGTCTGTATTTTGACCGCGGCGGTGTGTACCGCCAATGGAATACCGCGGTTGAATGACCTCCGCGTGGATTCGTGGTTCGTAATGGCATGGGCGTGTTTGTGTTGGCGTGGCGGTGGAGGTTTGGTCATCTCCAGTTTATCGCTGCCCGCTGATGAGGCGGCCTTCCGTGGATGTCGGGTTTTTGGCGGCTTGGCAGTTGTGGGTCAGAATGACCGTGGCGGTTTACCGCGGCCGCGGCAGTAGAATGGCGGTCTTCTGACCGGCGGTAAGAGCCTTTTACCGCCGAGGTCAGAATGACCCCCAGAGTGTAGTGTATTTAAGAATTTGGATATTTACTTTTAAGTTTTACATGTTATGGTAGTAAAAACATTTGAAATAGTTTTTCACTACTGCAAGGCTTACCTCTCTCACAGGATAACTGAGGAATCATTTATCAGGTGATAATTTTCAATTGGGATTAGGTACGATGATCAAATGTGAATTTACCTTGAAAAAACAAAAGACAAGAGGTGTTTGGTAAAACATGAACAGTTGATTTAACTAAACACTATGGTCGAGGGAATAGTTACAGAAACTGGGTCTGGGGACTCTCTCAAAAGACAATAGATCTGAGCAGTGGTTAATATATTTCTCTGGACACCATAAAATAAATACATGTTTCCTTTTGAGGTGAAGAATGTGAGCAGTTGTCTTGAAGTAATAAATAAGGTCCCTGCTTAAAAAGGAAGGTGGGCCTTGACCTTTTGTGGACACATTGAGGGTTAGTGGGTAACGTGTCCAGATGTTTGGCATAAGGGGTGCGTGATCATGGCTTGTTACTTTGCATGCTTTGTTCTAATTGGTTAAGTGTTCCTAACTTCATGTGGCATCGGTCTTTATGGTGTTTTTGGAATGCGCACACCTCTCTGGCCATATGTGCTTTATTGGGCCCAATCTCTTGGGACTATTGAGGTGTCATTGTGCATATCTGTTGGATTGATTTGAGTTTCCTGTTCACACATTTGTCTGCTGGATACGTGCTGCCCAATCTGTAACCTGTCAGTCAGTATCCTCAGGCCTAGGTCTCAGAGCCTACCTAACCATATACTTCTGAGCTGAGTGCCATGGAGAGTTCATGGTGGGTGAAATTGATCATAGTGATGCAATTTCGTTTTTATATGTGAACGTCTCATCGTGCACATCAACATGAACTTTTTCAGTATTAACAGGTAGACAAACAAGCTTACTGCAAGAAGGATTGTCACTCTGCTGCCCTGCTCTGCTGCCCTGCTGCCTTCCTGCCTGAGTGAGTAGGCATGGACCTGCATCTTGACCCCAGGACCACCAGAGTGACTCCAAGGACTAGTTGGCTGGCCTCTTGATCAGAGCCTCATGGACAGAAGAGGCTCTGACAGTTGTGCACCCAGCACCTAGATTCTGCCAGCCATGAATTATGCCTTCCAAAGTGGTGCCACCCCATCCCAGACCTTTGGAAGTGGAAATGAAGGTGCTCTGCAAGCCCAGCTGTGGTCCCAACCAAACTGACAGAGCACAATGCATCACCTCCCAACACTCTGCATTGGAACCAATGCATGATGCATTATTTCACCCAACTCCACATTTGAACTGCTGCATGATGCATCCTCCATGCAGGACTTCACATTGCAAGCCCCTTGTCTTTGGCATTCTCAAGGATGACCCAGGACTCTGCACTGCAAACCTGCAACTTTTTCAGAACCAGCTGGAGTCCAACACATCTTAATTGAAGGACATTGCATCACAGATTTCCAGAACCAATGATGCATCGTACATCTCCACCCCAGGACCTTGCATCAACTCAATTGCATGACGCATCCTTGATGCGGGTTCTTGCAGTGCTCCGCAACAAGCATTCAAAGCACTCTTGTTCAGCAGGCCTAACCTTGTCCCTGTATCTAGCCCGCTCTTCATTTTGGTTAGCCTGAATTTGTTACTTTGACCCTGTCTGGGATGACCAGCTAACCAAAGTTAAATCATGAAAATTGCATATCTCTGGTACTACTAATTGGAATTTTGTTGTTTTGGTCTTAAATAATTTAGTACAATTTACTCTATTTGTTTAAATTAGTGTTCAATGTGAGCATAAATGCTTCGCACTGCCCTGTGCCAAGCTACCGGAGGGTTTAGCACAGGTTAATTTAGGGTTTGCTTGTGATTTCACCCTGACAAGGATTGTGGTTGCTGCTTGAGTGAGTAACCCTCAACCATTAACCCAGTTTCTTACAAGTATAGATAGTGGCATGATTGCAGAAGGCTCGTCTCAACCCTGCTCTACCAATAGACTTGCCTATGCCTTGCAAAGACACATCTAGTGGAGGGAATAAAAGACCAAAAGAAATCTACCATCACCTACCAAATCTCATTTTCCATTGACATTTAACGATTTAATGGAAGAAATTACAAAATAGTAAGCCTTTTGTAATGGAAAATGATGCTGCCTTTTTTTTTAACCCCTTCGCTGCCAGGCATTTTCCCCCTCAGGTGCCAGGCCTTTTTTTGGCTATTTGGGGCAGGGCATGCTTAGGCCTTCATAACATTTTGTCCACATAAACTACCTACGCCAAATTTACGTCCTTTTTTTCCAACATCGTAGGGATTCTAGAGGTACCTAGACTTTGTGGGTTCCCCTGAAGGAGACCAAGAAATTAGCCAAAATACAGTGAGCATTTCATTTTTTTTTTTTTTAATTGGGATAAAGGGCTGCAGAAGAAGGCTTGTGTTTTTTCCCTTAAATTGGCATCAACAATGGGTTTGCAGTGCTAAAATCACCAGCTTCCCAGCTTTCAGGAACAGGCAGACTTGAATCAGAAAACCCAGTTTTTCAACACAATTTTGGCATTTTACTGGGACATACGCCATTTTAAAAAATGTTTGTGCTTTCAGCCTCCTTCCAGTCAGTGACAGAAATGGGTGTAAAACCAATTCTGGATCCCAGAAACCTAAACATTTATGAAAAGTAGACCAAATTATGAATTCAGCAATAGGTAATTTGTGTAGATCCTACAAGGGTTTCCTACAGAAAATTACAACTGAAATAAAAACATATTGAAATTGAGGTGTAAAAAACAGCCATTTTTCTCTGTGTTTTACTCTGTAACGTTTTCCTGCAATATCAGATTTTTCTAAGCAATATACTGTCATGTCTGCTTGCCTCTTATGGTTGTGGGCATATATAGGGCTTGTAGGTTCATCAAGAACCCTAGGTACCCAGAGCCAATAAATGAGCTGCACTTTACAGTGGGTTTTCATTCCATACCGGGAATACAGCAATTTGTTTGCTGAAATATAAAGAGTGAAAAATAGGTATCAAGAAAACCTTTGTATTTCCAAAATGGGCATAAGATAAGGTGTTGAGGATCAGTGGTCATTTGCACATCTCTGAATTCTGGGGGGGCCATACAAGCATGTGAATTACAGTGCATTTCTCAAATAGACGTCTTTTTTACACACTGTCTTATATTTGGAAGGAAAAAATGTAGAGAAAGATAAGGGGCAACAACACTTGTTTTTCTATTCTATGTTCCCCCAGGTCTCCCGATACAAATGGTACCTCACTTGTGTGGGTAGGCCTAGCGCCCCCGACAGGAATGGCCCCAAAACACAACGTGGACACATCACATTTTCCCAAAGAAAACAATTGGTGTTTTTTGCAAAGTGCCTACCTGTGGATTTTGGCCTCTAGCTCAGCCGGCACCTATGGAAACCTACCAAACCTGTGTATTTTCTAAAACTAGAGACCTAGGGGAATGCAAGATGGGGTGAACTGTGGGGCTCTCACTGGGATCTGTTACCCAGAATCCCTTGCAAACCTCAAAATGTGGCTAAAAAAAACACTTTTTCCTCACATTTCAGTGACAGAAAGTTCTGGAATCTAAGAGGAGCCACAAATTTGCTTCCACCCAGCGTTCCCCCAAGTCTCCCGATCAAAATGGTACCACACTTGTGTGGGTAGGCCTAGTGCCCGCAACAGGAAATGCCCCAAAACACAACGTGGACACATCACATTTTCTCAAAGAAAACAGAGGTGTTTTTTGCAAAGTGCCTAGCTGTGGATTTTGGCCTCTAGCTCAGCCAGTACCTAGGGAAACCTACCAAACCTGTGCATTTTTTAAAACTAGAGATCTTGAGGAATCCAAGATGGGGGTGACTTGTGGGGCTCTCACCAGGTTCTGTTACCCAGAAGCCTTTGCAAACATCAACATTTGGCTAAAAAAACACTTTTTCCTCAAATTTCGGTGACAGAATGTTCTGGAATCTGAGAGGAGCGACAAAGTTCCTTCCACCCAGCGTTCCCCCAAGTCTCCCGATAAAAATTGTACCTCACTTGTGTGGTAGGCCTTGTGCTCCGAACAGAAAATCCCTCAAAACACTATCTGGACACATCAAAATTATCAAATAGAAAACTGCCTGTTTTTGTGGGGGGCACCTGAGTTTTTGGTCCTGCGCTCAGCAGCCCTCTAGAGGAAACTACCAAACCCAGACATTTCTGAAAACTAGACACCTGAGGGAGTCAAGGGAGGTGTGTTGTGCGTGGATCCCCCAATGTTTTCTTACCCAGAATCCTCAGAAACCTCAAATTTAGCTACCAAATCACACTTTTCCCACATTCCTCTGTGGGATCACCACGCCGGGACAAATTTCCTACCACCCAACATTCCCCTCAGTCTCCCAGTAAAAATGATACCTCACTTGTGTAGGTGGACCAAGTGTTTTGTGACAGAGAAGAGCCAAAAACACATTGAAATTGAGGGGGAACCAAAGTGGGTCCAAAAGGGCAGTTTGAAAAACACATGTTTAGGCTGACAAGTGCAGCAGAAATGTTATCGGTATAGATGAGACAATGCTGGGTGGTAGGAATTTTGTGGATTCCTGCAGATTCCAGAAGGTTCCATCACAAAAATGTGGGGAAAATGTGTGCTTTCCAGCAAAGTTGCAGGTTTGCAGGGCATTGTGGGAAGGACATGGTGTGGGGTGCATGTGAAGCACACCACTCTGGAATCAACTAGATATTTAGTTTTCAGATGTGTCTAGGTCTTGTGGATTTTTCTACATGGCAGCATCCCAAAGTTAAAAAAGTGCAGCTCTCACCATTCCAAGTGGGACGTTTTTGAGAGTTACCAAGCTCTCATGGCCCAAATGTAAAGTAAAAACCAAAAATAATCAAATGTCCTCTTGCCTGCCATGGGATAAGATGTTTTAGTGTGCGGGGGAGAGCTGAAAAACTTTTAAGCCCTTCAGTTTGGGTGGGGGCATAACCAGGCCCCTACTGGTTGGTGACCTCCACCCCACTATTTTCTTTTATTTTTTAATTCCCTGGCATCTAGTAGACTTTCTGTCCCCCCTGGGTGTGGATCGGGGTTAATTGCCCAATCTGCCCACTGGTGGGCAGAACAACTTTGTCCCCATTTATTTGGGGTGGGGTTGTGGCCATACCACCAACCTCTTATTTTGAAAATACAATCTTCCCTGGTCTCTGGTGGGCTTTCTGCCCCCCTTGGGGCAGAAGGGCCATCAGAAATAGGCCAATCTGCCCCCAAGGGGGGCAGTTATGGCCAACAGTAATGTGCCCCCATGGGGAGTGACCCTTGCCCAAGGGGCTGCCCCCCCAAACAAAACACACACATACACACACACCAATCCATTTTGTCTAGAGGTTTCTGCCCCCTTTGAGGACAGATTGGCCTAACAAAAATAGGCCGATCTACCCCCAATGGCCTAAATACTATTTGCCCCCCCAGGGGAACGACCCTTGTCTAAGGGGTCGCTCCTCATACATAAAAACATAAAGTAAATAAAAAAATATTTGTACCCCTGGTGTCTAGAGGTTTCTGTCCTCCCCATTATGTTAGGCCAATCTGCCTCCAGGGGGGGCAGAAAAGGCATACAAATATTTCCCCCCCCCCCCGGCGAGCGGCCCTTTGCCAAAGGGGACGCTCCCCTTATGCGTTTGATATGTACAAAAATTACAATTCTCTGGTGTCTTGTGGTTTCTGCCCCCCCCCCAGGGGATATTCCCTGGGGGATATTAGGCCGATCTGCCCACGGGGGGGCAGAAATGGCCTAAAAATAATTTGGCCCCCGGAAGCGACCCTTGCCTAAAGGGTCGCTACCCAAACATAAGAAAAATAAACAAAAAAAATGTATTCCTGGTGTCTAGTGGTTTTCTGCCCCCGGGGGCAGATCGGCCTAATACTAATATTATTAGGCCGATCTGCCCCCGGGGGGGGCAGAAATGGCCTAAAGATCATTTGCACCCCCTGGGGAGCTGCCCTTACCCAAGGGGCCGCTCCCCTTATGTGCAAGTATGAAAAAAAATCAATAATCCATCTTGTCTACCTGTTGTTATTCTGAAATTGCCTAATAATAATTTTCCCCTTCAGGAGCGACCCTTGGCTAAGGGGTCGCTCCCCAAACATAAAGAAAATAATCAAAAAAACATTATCCCTAGTGTCTAGTGGTTTTGTCCCCCCCCCCCCCCGGGGCAGATCGGCCTAATAATTTTAGGCCGATCTGCCCCCGGGAGGGGCATAAATGGCCTAAAAATCATTTGCCCCGCGGGGAGCGGCCCTTACCCAAGGGGTCGCTCCCCTTATTTCATATAACAAACAAAAACAATTCTTTGGTGTCTAGTGGGCATTTCTGCTGTGATCCGGCAGCAGAAATGCTCAGAGAGACATGAAAGGAGAGGAAAGGCCTTTCCTCTCCTTTTCATGCCTCTCTGCCCCGTCCACGTGATTGGAGGAGAAATGCTTTTGCATTTCACCTTCGATCTGCGCTGGAAGCTGAGCTTCCAGTGCCGGGAGAAAGGCCTCTGATGAGGTCAGCGCGGGTGGCGAGGGTGGAAGGGGAAGCAATCCCCCTTCCATCTTTGTCCAGGGGAGGGGGGGTGCTCGGCCATCGGGGCCCATAGAAGTACGAGCTGGTCTCGTCCTCAGCACCGGGCAACCGGTGCCGAGGGCGAGACCAGCTCGTCCGGGGCACTCTAGGGGTTAAAGACTGGAAGAAATGAAAGTGGTTGGATCCTGAGTCAAGAATTTCAGAAGAAGAGCAACATATAAATGAAGATGTGGCTACCAAAACTGATTCAATGTCCAAAGAGATTGCTCTTTTGAAGAAACAACCTCAAGATTTGGAAAATCGCAACAATAATATCATTCATTGTATATATGTTATAATCTCAGAAGTGGGAGACAGTCTGATGTGATTGCATTCCTGAGGTCAGCTATTCCTACATTGGCTGGTATATCAGACAGTTTTGTTCCAAACATTCAAAGAACTCATCAAATCAGACTTAAATTGTCTAATCATAAGGGGCATTATAGTTTTCTTCCTATAATTCACAGATCTCCAGGAAGTTCTTTCTGCTGCAAAACAACACAAACATTATGGACTGGTTTAAAAGTCTGCTTTTCTCAAGGTGTTTCCAGATCTACATCAAACAGGTGCAAAGATATGTGTCTGGCTTTAAGGTCAATGAATGCTCAATTTGGTCTCATATATTCTTGATTCTTCAAAGTAACTTATAAACTTATCAGTTGGAAGAATTACTATGTCTTTATAAAAGAGAAGCCATGGATGTTAGCAACATTTAATCTCTTTGAATTCTATTATTTATAAAATCCTGAATCTTTGGGTTTGATCTTGTTTGATATTATTCGCACCTCAGGTCACCCTCTGCATGTCTTTTTTGTATTCGCTCTCTTTTGTTCTTCAATTGCAGTCCTGTGTTGTCTTAGGAAATTGATTCTCACCTCATCCATTGTTCCTTTTTTTTGTTTGTTTCTGGTCTTCTCAATATTGTTACTTTCCTCTTGACTCATCATTGTTGGGGTAAGTGTACTATTTTGTGAATTTGTGATTATATTGCTGTCTATTTTGTTCTTTCTACATGAAAGTCGTCATACTTTATTGTTGTTTCTCCTTAAATCTCTCCTCAGTTCATAATCTTTTTCTATATTACATTCTGTCATCTGTTCTGGGAGAACATTAGATCTTTGAGCCAGTCTTCAATCTGGCGTTTTATCATTCCTTACTGCACTAGTGTTACTCTCATTTTAACTACAATGATTTCTTATCATCTACTTGTTGGCTCTCTTTTTCGAACCCAGAATTAGGCCCTATTTATTTTTGTTCTCCTTTTCACTTTCATCGTGTTGCCTTGCAGTACTCCCTGATTCATCTTGTTATTTTTCTTGTATATATTTGCATGTGGTGGTTTTGAAAATGTAGTTAAATTGGTTTGAGAGTCTTTGGGCCTGATTTACGTCTTGGCGGAGGAAATACTCAGTCACTAACGTGATGGCTATCCCATCTGCAGTATTACAATCCCCAAGGAAGATAATGGAATTGTAATACAGCAGACAGGATATCCGTCATATATGTAACAGAGTAGTTTCCTCTCCAAGACCTAAATCAAGCTGTTTATTAGTTGATATATATTCATATATTTATTTCAATTAAATCTCTTTGTTTTGTGTTGTGCAAAGTCAAGAGTATGCATAATCCAATTAAACATCAGATTGTTTTAACAGATGAATCCAAGTGACTATGTAATTTTGCCATTTTACAAGAAACTTATCTTCTATCTAAAAGTATAAATTTTATGAAGGAGAGCTAAGTTGATCAAGATTATCATTCCCCTGCCATATGGAAACGGAAAGGTATAATTGTCCTTTTTCATAAACATACCTTGTTAAATATAGTAAATGTAGACTCTGATAATGAAGGTAGATAAATAGATCCTGGCGTTATGATTAGGAATGTTATGTTCTCCATGTTTAATTATATGGTCCTGATGGGGTAGATGTACACATTCTCAGATAAAGTAATACCTCAAGTTCACGGCAACCTAGTAGCGGGAGAATGTAATCAATTAACAGTCCCCATATTGGGCAAATGTTCAATCTAGAAATATGATCCTATAAGACCACAGAAAGCCTGTAAAAATAATCACATCTAGAGGTTTAGTAGTTGCTTGGATAGTATATAATTCAGACACTATAGAATATACTTTTCATTTACTAGCCTACCATATCAAACCCAGAATTTATTGTATAGTTTTGAACAAACATGCTAATCAATTTTTGCTTATTGTCCAGATAAGCTCAGTTTTCATTTCTGATCATGCCTCTGTATACTTGATTTAGGTACATATTTTGAACCCAATCCAACCATCGGTGTTCTAATAACTTTTACCAAGGTACAAAACAATTATCGATCAATTTCAGTCATTTACCATGGAATATTTTGAAATTATGACCCTCAGGATCCCAAATGTGATTTTCTTCCAGATTCAATTAAATCAATGACATGATAATTTACTATTATTTATATGACTAATAAAAAAAGAAATGCAGAAGGAATCATCTAATTGATTACAATCCATCAAACAATCAGAACGTGAATATTTATTTTCTAATCATAAAAACACTCTTCTTCATCTTTCTTTGGCTAAATCATAGTATAGTCAAGCCTGGGCAAAATTTCCCTTAATCAAGAGTAATCCGAGTAGTTATTGACAATTCCATGTTACTCTTTGACATGGAATTACAGGGAAATATGAAGGATCATGTCATTCAGAGTAATTTGTTTTGGGGGGAGAACCAATTTAGCTGCTGCTCAGGTTGTTTTACATTTAACACTATTTTTTAAGCGCAAGATGAATCCTTGAGTCCGTTTTGGATATGAAGGTGCATTATGCACTAAGGAAATAGAGCTAAATGAGGTCAGTAATTTGGGGACAATTCCTACTGCAAGAGCATATTTATTGCTCTTATTGTATATGGTGCTATTTCATAGAGCAAAATTCACTGTTGCATCCAAAATGGACGCACATGGGCATTTTTTTTCTAGGAAAATGGTCCTAAATGATAAATTACTCTTCTCACATAATTATGTGGAATGTCACTAACCCTTGAAGCTATTCTACATAATTACACTACAACCAATTACATGAGTTGTGCCCACCCATAAAAATAATCATATATCTATTGTACATGAAAAATCTGCACCTTTGAGACTAAGTGTAACATTTTATGGTGGTTGCAATGAAGCAGGGAAACTGCTTACTAATAATCTTCTAGCTAAAAAGCAAAGGTCTCATATTAAAACCATCACGGATTCCTATGGCAACAAATTCTATATGAATTCTGACACTTAAAATTACTTTACAGAGGTTTATTCTACATTATGCACTCCAGAAAATGGATGTAGTGACTTACCACATCTGCCTTCATTGGAAAACGATATAACAAATACAGATATTTTTAATACTATATCTGCCCTCTGTAAAGATAACGTTCCAGGGCAGGATGTTTTGTTGGGTAGAATTTACTTCAAAATCTTCACATAGTCTTGTACCAAAACTAATGTTACTTTACCAATATTATTTTTTAAATTGTGAGCCTAGTGGTACCTTTCCTGAAGCCATGTCATGACTTATACCCAGAAAGGATACAGATATCACATTGACGATTAATTATTGACCAATCCCACTGAATATGACAAATTGTACATTTTATACAAAATGTTAGTGTTATGTTTAAATAATAATTGTCCAGATTCAATTGATTTAAAACAGACAGGGTTTAAGAAATATATATTTCAGATGATTCAAGAACCCATCCAAACAATATTCATGGAGCTTCTCAAATAATGTCTGATCCTATTGTGGCTTTATCTCTTAACCCCTTCTGTGCCGCAGACGTAGTGGTTACGTCCTGCGGCACAGTGCTCCTGTGCCGAGGACGTAACCACTACGTCCTCGGCACACAGCCCAGAGGGAGCGCTCTCGCTCCCTCTGTGTGCTTCCCCCCACCCCCCAAAGTCAGGGATGGAAGGGGAAGCCCTTCCCCTTCCACCCCCGACCCCCCCCACACCCCCCCATAATGACGTCAGCGCACGATCGCGCGCTGACTTCATTATGGGGATTTCGCCACACAGGAAGCCATTTGCTTCCTGTGCGGCGAACGGAGAAGAGGTGAGTTCCTCTTCCCGGTGGGTGGGGGGTTTGGGTTAAAGAGGCACCGGGGGAAAGGAAAGGCTTTTCCTTTCCCCCGGTGTCTCTTTGAGCATTCCTGCTGCCCGATCGCAATGCCCCCTGGGGGCAGATGGGCCTATTTTTCTAGACCCACCTGCCCCCAAGGGGAGCAGAAGCCACGTAGACACCAGGGATAGTGTGTGTGTGTGTGTGTGTTAGTGGATGGGGGGGGCTTGGGCAAGGGTCGCCCCCCACTTTGGGGGCACATGTACCCAGGCCATTTCTGCACCCCTTGGAGACAGATCAGCCTATTATTTTTAGGCTGATCTGCCCCCAAGGGGGGCAGAAACCACTAGAACGCCAGGGATTTTTTTTTATGTGTTTATTTTTGTGTGGGGGCGTCCCCTTGGGCACGGGCGCCCCCCCAAGGGGGGCATTGACCTGTTGGCCATTTCTGCCCCCCCTGGGGGCAGGGGGCAGATGGGCCTATTTTTCTAGACCCACCTGCCCCCAAGGGGGGCAGAAGCCATGTACACACCAGGGATAGTGTGTGTGTGTGTGTGTGTTAGTGGATGGGGGGGGCTTGGGCAAGGGTCGCCCCCCACTTTGGGGGCACATGTACCCAGGCCATTTCTGCACCCCTTGGAGACAGATCAGCCTATTATTTTTAGGCTGATCTGCCCCCAAGGGGGGCAGAAACCACTAGAACGCCAGGGATTTTTTTTTATGTGTTTATTTTTGTGTGGGGGCGTACCCTTGGGCACGGGCGCCCCCCCAAGGGGGGCATTGACCTGTTGGCCATTTCTGCCCCCCCTGGGGGCAGATGGGCCTATTTTTCTAGACCCACCTGCCCCCAAGGGGGGCAGAAGCCACGTAGACACCAGGGATAGTGTGTGTGTGTGTGTGTGTTAGTGGATGGGGGGGGGCTTGGGCAAGGGTCGCCCCCCACTTTGGGGGCACATGTACCCAGGCCATTTCTGCACCCCTTGGAGACAGATCAGCCTATTATTTTTAGGCTGATCTGCCCCCAAGGGGGGCAGAAACCACTAGAACGCCAGGGAATTTTTTTTATGTGTTTATTTTTGTGGGGGGGCGTCCCCTTGGGCACGGGGCGCCCTCCCAAGGGGGGCATTGACCTGTTGGCCATTTCTGCACCCCCTGGGGGCAGATGGGCCTATTTTTCTAGACCCACCTGCCCCCAAGGGGGGCAGAAGCCACGTAGACACCAGGGATAGTGTGTGTGTGTGTTAGTGGATGGGGGGGGGCTTGGGCAAGGGTCGCCCCCCACTTTGGGGGCACATGTACCCAGGCCATTTCTGCACCCCTTGGAGACAGATCAGCCTATTATTTTTAGGCTGATCTGCCCCCAAGGGGGGCAGAAACCACTAGAACGCCAGGGATTTTTTTTTATTTGTTTATTTTTGTGGGGGGGGGGGGCGTTCCCTTGGTCACGGGGCGCCCCCCCAAGGGGGGCATTGACCTGTTGGCCATTTCTACACCCCCTGGGGGCAGATGGGCCTATTTTCTTAGGCCCACCTGCCCCAAGGGGGCAGAAGCCACTTAGGCACCAGGGATAGTGTTGTGTGTGTTTTTTTTGTTTGAGGGCTGTCCCCTTTGGCAAGGGTCGCTCTCCATGGGGACACAGTACTAAAGGTATTTTTTGGCTTCCTTGGGGCAGACAGGCCTATTTTTTTAGTAGGCCCATCTGCCCCTATGGCAGAATCCACTTAGGCACCAATTTCTAAAATGTTTGATGGTGGGGTGTTTGTCAACTGAAGAAGTCTTTGCATTTGTGATAAAAAATGTTTTCCTCCTTTTTGTTCTAGTTCAAAGCTTTTGCTTTATTTGCTGTGGCTCCTTGCGGTTTTGGCGGTGGTTGACCTGCAGTTTGCACAGTTGCATGTTTTAGGTAAGTAAAAACAATTTACTCCAAAGGAGTATTGTTGCCATGCATGAATGACATGTTTGTAGGGGGTGTACTAAATGCAGGATTGTGTGTGAAATTGTCCTTAGGTGTGTGCACAATGATATTTGTTTTGTCTTATTTCTAATTTGCCTTTCTTTCTTTCTTTTTAGTGGGATATCATTGGTGATTGCTGTGTAGTTGCTGGTGAATCAAGCTTTTTCAGGCAAGTGAGCGGTATAGTTTTTGAGTTTGTAACTCTTACTAACAAAGCTACACTTTGTTACTTGTCTTACACAGTGCTGGTTGTTGGTGGTGAATTTGTCCAGTTAATTTTAGCAGGAGAGATCATGGCTAGCCGCAGGATGACCGCTCAGCAGGTGGTTGGTATGCTTTTTGAGTCACAGTCTGATCATGACTATGAGACGGACTCTGCATCTGAGGCAGAGGAGGAAGTCAGAGATTCTGGGAGTGATGTTTCTGTTGGAGGGGAATCTTCTGATGATGAAGCCACACTCAGTGCAGATGAAGGTTCTGTTTTAGAGGAGGACATTGATGTGCCAATAGTGCAGCAACCTGGGGCTGAAAGGTTTCCCGTTAGAAGACCTGATGTCTGGGTTGCCCCAAACATGGAGCAGCCAGAGTTGCCTGCCTTTACTGGTCTCCTGGGGTGTAACGCCAATACAGAGAACTTTATGCCTATCAATTTCTTTGAGTTATTCATGGATGATGTGTTTTTGGAAGAGATTGTTGAGCAGACTAATTTGTATGCGGAGCAGCATTTGAGGGACAACGCTGCTAGACTTAGGCCACACTCTAGAGCTGCCCAGTGGATTCCCACAAATTTGGAGGAGATAAAAAAGTTTTTGGGTTTGACTTTTTTGATGGGGTTGATAAGGAAGCCATCACTGGCTTCTTATTGGTCTACTAGTCCCTTGATGGCAACAGCTATATTTCCAGCTACCATGAGTCGTAATCGGTATTTGCTTCTTCTTAGGATGCTGCATTTTGTTGACAATGCATTAGCCTTGCCACGAGATCACCCAGATTCTGACCGTCTTTTTAAGATTAGGCCTGTCCTTGATCATTTTGTAGATCGGTTTTCGGAGGTCTATGTTCCAGGCAAAGAGATAAGTGTGGACGAGTCTTTGGTCCTCTTCAAGGGTCGTTTGGTTTTTAGGCAGTACATTCCTAGCAAAAGGGCACGATATGGAATTAAATTGTATATGCTGTCTGAAAGTAGGACAGGATATGTGTATAGTTTCCGTGTGTACACTGGTAGGGATTCCAATATTGACCCCCCTGGTTGTCCTCCCACTTTTGGAGTTACTGAGAAAATAGTGTGGGATCTTGGTAGACGACTGTTCAACAAAGGTCACCATTTGTATGTAGATAACTTCTACACTGGTGTGCAGTTGTTCAAGGAATTGTTTAGAGTGGACACAGTTGCTTGTGGCACAATCCGTTCTAACCGGAAAGGCTATCCAAGGGAGCTTGTCTGTAAAAAACTTGAGAGGGGACAGTGCTGTGCCTTGCGGAACGAGGAGCTGCTAGCTTTGACAAGAGGGATGTCTACATGCTAAGTACCATCCATGATGAGAGTACTTCCCCTGTGACTGTTTGGGGCCAGGTTGCTGAAGTGCGCAAACCTGTGTGCATTTTAGATTATAATAAGCACATGGGAGGTGTAGATAGAGTTGACCAGAGGTTGGAACCTTATACTGCTATTCG
Source organism: Pleurodeles waltl (assembly GCF_031143425.1). NCBI lineage: Eukaryota > Metazoa > Chordata > Amphibia > Caudata > Salamandridae > Pleurodeles > Pleurodeles waltl. The sequence goes on from NC_090439.1 coordinate 83,277,852, forward strand.
TAAGTCTTATGTTTGGTATAAGAAGTTAGCACTTCACCTCTTCCACTTAGCAACCTTCAATGCTTTTATTGTGTTTAGGGATAGGTCTCCAGACTCAAAGATGACATTTGTGAAATTTCAGGAGTCAGTGATAGAGAGCCTTATTGTGGTGGAACAGGCCAGAGTTCCTAGAGAAGCAGTGGTGGAGGATGTGGCTAGATTGAAAGATCGCCACTTTGCTGAGCACATTCCTCCCACACCCAAAAAAGACTTTCCAGCTAAGAAATGTAGAGTGTGTTTTCGAAGAGGTATCCGGAGGGAGTCTCGAATGTACTGCCCAGATTGTCCTTCAAAGCCTGGGCTGTGTGTCGGTGGTTGTTTTAAGAATTACCACACCCAGAAGAATTTCTGGGAACAACCATGAGTGTAAACTCATGTCTGTTTTGTATTTTCATGTGTTTAGTTTCATGGTTAGCATTTCTGTCATGTTCTTAGTTAGAGCTTTTGTGTTTGTTGTTTTGTAATTCTTTCTACTTAGTTAGGGGTTCCTCTGTTTAAAAAAAAAAAAAAATATGATGCCATTGTGTGTGGAGTGGGGCTTGGCTGAGACTGTACATATTGACTTGATGTTGGCTACTGCAACACACTGCCAGCCAAACACCAGTCCACACACTCCCATCAGCTGGTGTGATTGTTGTATCAGGCATGTGGGCGTATGTAAGTGATGGGACCTTGAGTGGCGCTGTCTGTCGATGTGAGTGTTGTAATGTGCTGGGCCCGTGGCTGGCGGTGTGAATGGCCTTGTGTGTGTCATGTATGAAAGTTGTGTGAATGGACTGTAAAGCGGTTGGTGCCTTGTCGCGGCTTTACAGCTCACGAGCTGTGAGTCATTGGTTCAGTTTTTTGCCTTTCAGTTACTAACAGTGCTTTTCATTTTTGTGAAAGCTCTTGTTAGTAAAATTTGATCCACTGAACCATCACTCACCCTCGTGCCAAATCCAACCAGTATGTGTGGTAAAAATGACCAAACCTGCTCCGCTGTAATCAGGCGTCGCAGCACACCTATGACACGCTAGGTGCCTCAGGTGGGACCCCGATGATGAAGCATGCCACCAACTTGGTTGGTGGGTGAGGGGTCTTTTTCACATAACCTAAGTGTGTTTCTTTTCAAAATTTTAGTGTTTGGCACATCACGGACGTATGTGGGCACATCAAAACGATATATTACAAAACTACCTGTGTTTGGGGGGGGAGAGGGCACCTATGTTTTTGGTCCTGTGTGCGGCCTTCATCTAGGGAAACCTACCAAACCCAGACATTTTTTAAAACTAGACACCCCAAGGAGTCCAGGGAGGAGTGGCTTGCGTGGATCCCCCAACATTTTCTTACCCAGACTCCTCTGTAAACCTCAAAATGTGCTTAAAAAAAGCATATTTTCCTGACTTTTCTTCGTACGATCACCACTCTAGCACAAAATTCCTACTCCCCAGTGTTCCCCTCAGTCTCCCAAATAAAATGACACCTCACGTATGTGGGTCCCCAAAGCAGAGTCAGTCTAAAGATGTATAAAAGAATATGTCCTTATAAACTCGCAGTACTATCCCCTGTATCTCTACAAGTTTTGGGCCTTATTCTGTTGGAGGCACCTGGCCCACCCACACAACTGAGGTATCATTTTTATCGGGAGACTTGGGGGAACGCTGGGTGGAAGGAAATTTGTGGCTCCACTCAGATTCCAGAACTTTCTGTCACCGAAATGTGTGAAAAATGCGTTTTTTTAGCCAAAATTTGAGGTTTGGAAAGGATTCTGGGTAACAGAACCTGGTCAGAGCCCCTCAAGTCACCCCATCTTGGATTCCCCTAGGTCTCTAGTTTTCAGAAATGCACAGGTTTGGTAGGTTTCCCTAGGTGCTGGCTGAGCTACAGGCCAAAAACTACAGGTAGGCACTGTTTTCAATGAAAAAATGTGATGTGTCCACGCTGCGCTTTGGGGCGTTTCCTGTCGCGGGCGCTAGGCCTACCCACACAAGTGAGGTATCATTTTTATTGGGAGACGTGGGGGAACGCTGGGTGGAAGGAAATTTGTGGCTCCTCTCAGATTCCAGAACTTTCTGCCACAGAAATGTGAGGAACATGTGTTTTTTTAGCCAAATTTTGAGGTTTGCAAAGGATTCTGGGTAACAGAACCTGGTCCGAGCCACACAAATCACCCCATCTTGGATTCCCCTAGGTCTCTAGTTTTCAGAAATGCACAGGTTTGGTAGGTTTCCCTAGGTGGCGGCTGAGCTAGAGGCCAAAATCTACAGGTAGGCACTTTGCTAAAAACAGGTCTGTTTTCTGTGATGTGTCCACGTTGCGCTTTGGGGCGTTTCCTGTCGCGGGCGCTAGGCCTACCCACACAAGTGAGGTATAATTTTTATCGGGAGACGTGGGGGAACGCTGGGTGGAAGGAAATTTGTGGCTCCTCTCAGATTCCAGAACTTTCTGCCACAGAAATGTGAGGAACATGTGTTTTTTTTTGCCAATTTTTGAGCTTTGCAAAGGATTCTGGGTAACAGAACCTGGTCCGAGCCCCGCCAGTCACCCCTCCTTGGATTCCCCTAGGTCTCTAGTTTTCAGAAATGCACAAGTTTGGTAGGTTTCCCTAGGTGCCGGCTGAGCTAGAGGCCAAAATCTACAGGTAGTCACTTCGCAAAAAACACCTCTGTTTTCTTCCAAAATTTTGGTGGTGTCCACGTTGCACTTTGGGGCGTTTCCTGTCGCGGGCGCTAGGCCTACCCACGCAAGTGAGGTATCATTTTTATCGGGAGACTTGGGGGAACGCTGGGTGGAAGGAAATTTGTGGCTCCTCCCAGATTCCAGAACTTTTTGCCACAGAAATGTGAGGAACATGTGTTTTTTTTAGCCAATTTTTGAGCTTTGCAAAGGATTCTGGGTAACAGAACCTGGTCCGAGCCCCGCCAGTCACCCCTCCTTGGATTCCCCTAGGTCTCTAGTTTTCAGAAATGCACAGGTTTGGTAGGTTTCCCTAGGTGGCGGCTGAGCTAGAGGCCAAAATCTACAGGTAGTCACTTTGCTAAAAACAGGTCTGTTTTCTGTGATGTGTCCACGTTGCGCTTTGGGGCGTTTCCTGTCGCGGGCGCTAGGCCTACACACACAAGTGAGGTATCATTTTTATCGGGAGACGTGGGGGAACGCTGAGTGGAAGGAAATTTGTGGCTCCTCTCAGATTCCAGAACTTTCTGCCACAGAAATGTGAGGAACATGTGTTTTTTTAGCCAATTTTTGAGCTTTGCAAAGGATTCTGGGTAACAGAACCTGGTCCGAGCCCCGCCAGTCACCCCTCCTTGGATTCCCCTAGGTCTCTAGTTTTCAGAAATGCACAGGTTTGGTAGGTTTCCCTAGGTGGCGGCTGAGCTAGAGGCCAAAATCTACAGGTAGGCACTTTGCTAAAAACAGGTCTGTTTTCTGTGATGTGTCCACGTTGCGCTTTGGGGCGTTTCCTGTCGCGGGCGCTAGGCCTACCCACACAAGTGAGGTATCATTTTTATCGGGAGACATGGGGGAACGCTGGGTGGAAGGAAATTTGTGGCTCCTCTCAGATTCCAGAACTTTCTGCCACAGAAATGTGAGGAACATGTGTTTTTTTAGACAATTTTTGAGCTTTGCAAAGGATTCTGGGTAACAGAACCTGGTCCGAGCCCCGCCAGTCACCCCTCCTTGGATTCCCCTATGTCTCTAGTTTTCAGAAATGTACAGGTTTGGTAGGTTTCCCTAGGTGCCGGCTGAGCTAGAGGCCAAAATCTACAGGTAGTCACTTCGCAAAAAACACCTGTTTTCTTCCAAAATTTTGGTGGTGTCCACGTTGCGCTTTGGGGCGTTTCCTGTCGCGGGCGCTAGGCCTACCCACGCAAGTGAGGTATCATTTTTATCGGGAGACTTGGGGGAACGCTGGGTGGAAGGAAATTTGTGGCTCCTCCCAGATTCCAGAACTTTCTGCCACAGAAATGTGAGGAACATGTGTTTTTTTTAGCCAATTTTTGAGCTTTGCAAAGGATTCTGGGTAACAGAACCTGGTCCGAGCCCCGCCAGTCACCCCTCCTTGGATTCCCCTAGGTCACTAGTTTTCAGAAATGCACAGGTTTGGTAGGTTTCCCTAGGTGGCGGCTGAGCTAGAGGCCAAATCTACAGGTAGGCACTTTGCTAAAAACAGGTCTGTTTTCTGTGATGTGTCCACGTTGCGCTTTGGGGCGTTTCCTGTCGCGGGCGCTAGGCCTACCCACACAAGTGAGGTATCATTTTTATCGGGAGACGTGGGGGAACGCTGGGTGGAAGGACATTTGTGGCTCCTCTCAGATTCCAGCACTTTCTGCCACAGAAATGTGAGGAACATGTGTTTTTTTAGCCAATTTTTGAGCTTTGCAAAGGATTCTGGGTAACAGAACCTGGTCCGAGCCCCGCCAGTCACCCCTCCTTGGATTCCCCTAGGTCTCTAGTTTTCAGAAATGCACAGGTTTGGTAGGTTTCCCTAGGTGGCGGCTGAGCTAGAGGCCAAAATCTACAGGTAGGCACTTTGCTAAAAACAGGTCTGTTTTCTGTGATGTGTCCACGTTGCGCTTTGGGGCGTTTCCTGTCGCGGGCGCTAGGCCTACCCACACAAGTGAGGTATCATTTTTATCGGGAGACGTGGGGGAACGCTGGGTGGAAGGAAATTTGTGGCTCCTCTCAGATTCCAGAACTTTCTGCCACAGAAATGTGAGGAACATGTGTTTTTTTAGCCAAATTTTGAGGTTTGCAAAGGATTCTGGGTAACAGAACCTGGTCCGAGCCACACAAATCACCCCATCTTGGATTCCCCTAGGTCTCTAGTTTTCAGAAATGCACAGGTTTGGTAGGTTTCCCTAGGTGGCGGCTGAGCTAGAGGCCAAAATCTACAGGTAGGCACTTTGCTAAAAACAGGTCTGTTTTCTGTGATGTGTCCACATTGTGCTTTGGGGTGTTTCCTGTCGCGGGCGCTAGGCCTACCCACACAAGTGAGGTATCATTTTTATCGGGAGACTTGGGGGAACGCTGGGTGGAAGGAAATTTGTGGCTCCTCTCAGATTCCAGAACTTTCTGCCACAGAAATGTGAGGAACATGTGTTTTTTTAGCCAAATTTTGAGGTTTGCAAAGGATTCTGGGTAACAGAACCTGGTCCGAGCCACACAAATCACCCCATCTTGGATTCCCCTAGGTCTCTAGTTTTCAGAAATGCACAGGTTTGGTAGGTTTCCCTAGGTGGCGGCTGAGCTAGAGGCCAAAATCTACAGGTAGGCACTTTGCTAAAAACAGGTCTGTTTTCTGTGATGTGTCCACATTGCGCTTTGGGGTGTTTCCTGTCGCGGGCGCTAGGCCTACCCACACAAGTGAGGTATCATTTTTATCGGGAGACTTGGGGGAACATAGAATAGCAAAACAATTGTTATTGCCCCTTGTCTTTCTCTACATTTTTCCCTTCCAAATGTAAGACAGTGTGTAAAAAAGACGTCTATTTGAGAAATGCCCTGTAATTCACATGCTAGTATGGGCACCCCGGAATTCAGAGATGTGCAAATAACCACTGCTTCTCAACACCTTATCTTGTGCCCATTTTGGAAATACAAAGGTTTTCTTGATAGCTATTTTTTACTCTTTATATTTCAGCAAATGAATTGCTGTATACCCGGCATAGAATGAAAACCCACTGCAGGGTGCAGGTCATTTTTTGGCTCTGGGTACCTAGAGTTCTTAATGAACCTACAAGCCCTATATATCCCCCCAACCAGAAGAGTCCAGCAGACGTAACGGTATATTGCTTTCGAAAATCTAACATTGCAGGAAAAAGTTACAGAGTAAAACTTAGAGAAAAATTGATGTTTTTTTCACCTCAATTTCAATATTTTTCTTTTTCAGTTGTTATTTTCTGTAGGAAACCCTTGTAGGATCTACACAAATTACCCCTTGCTGAATTCAGAATTTTGTCTACTTTTCAGAAATGTTGCGGTTTATGGGATCCAGCGTTGGTTTCATGCCCATTTCTGTCACTGACTGGAAGGAGGCTGAAAGCACAAAAAATCGTAAAAATGGGGTATGTCCCAGTAAAATGCCAAAATTGGGTTGAAAAATTGGGTTTTCTGATTCAAGTCTGCCTGTTCCTGAAAGCTGGGAAGCTGGTGATTTTATCACCGCAAACCCTTTGTTGATGCCCTTTTCAGGGAAAAAACCACAAGCCTTCTTCTGCAGCCCATTTTTCAAATTTTTTTTAAAAAAAATGAAATTTTCACTGTTTTTTGGCTAATTTCGTGGCCTCCTTCTGGGGAACCCACAAAGTCTGGGTACCTCTAGAATCCCTAGGATGTTGGAAAAAAAGGACGCAAATTTGGCGTGGGTAGCTTACGTGAACAAAAAGTTATGAGGGCCTAAGCGCGAACTGCTCCAAATAGCCAAAAAAAGGCTCGGCACAGGAGGGGGAAAAGGCCTGGCAGCGAAGGGGTTAATGCTGAGAATGCTTTTAACCATGCTAAAAGGGACTTTTATGTTCGAGGCTTTGAAATGACATGAATTTAATCGAAAAGGTTTACGTTACACTACCAGTCTTTGTTCTGTCAAAAGACCTTCATTTTTGTTAGTAACGTACAGTTGTCTTACTTTTCACTCAAATGTGGAACTCAGGTAAGATTCCCTGTATCTCTCTTACTTTATATGTTATCTTTAGAACACTTTCATAGGTCTCCCGCTTTCATCGAACATGGATGCAAAGAAAATGAAATAAATTGTATAGTTCATGCCAATTATATAGTGTTGTATATGGCTAATCCAACTTTCCCCATCCCTGATTTTTTTTAGTTTATTTTCTTCTATTCTGTTTTATTTGGTTACAAATGAAATATTGATAACTCTGAGATAATGCTTGTAAGGAAATGCCTTTTTTGCATGTTTACCCCACAATTGTGTACTGATGCTGCTGTTTTTTTGACTTTGAGAGTGGCCTGAGGCCTGCTAACAAGACCTCAGTGCCAGTGTTCTGACCCAATACAAATTGCATGTCAAATTGGATGCACCAAATTGGCAAGAACTGACTTACTTTTAAGTCCCTAGTATATGGTACCCCAGTCATGAAAGGCAGAGGTTTCCTCAGGGTACTTACCTAGGACAATAATGGCACCCTGGCACTCTGACCCTCAGACCATGATGAAATCAAGAACAAGGCTGAAGAAAGACTGCCACGCTGCCCTTGAACCCACACAAAAAGAGGCTTCACGCTCCAAAAGAGTGCATCTGCTGAACTTTGGGCCAGTAATGTTTGGACTGTGCCTGCAGCTCCTGGTTCAGGGACAAATTGATTCCCAACAGCTACAGCAGGATCAGTTGGCTGACCTCCTGGAACCAACTTCAGGTACACAAGAGCTGAAATTGCCCAAATCGTGAAGTTGGTCGCCACTGCAGATGTTTTGCTGCTACCCTTTGCTCGGCTCACAACAGGACAAATCCGAGACAGCTAAATGTTGCATCCAAGTCTGCCTGACCCAGGAGTGCTATCCAAGTCCAGATTCATTGTACTCAAAGGACACTAACCCCACCTAAGAATTTCACCCCAACCGTGGTACAAACTGACCAGTAGCACAGTAACAGCTGGTTACTGCAACATAGCAGACTTCAAGGGACCTTGGATCTCTTTGGCTAAGTTTGCCCCACTCCACCATGGACCACCCACAATGACAACCATGTCAACCGCACTACAACTGGAGCATCCTTTGAGCATCTTTTGCCTGCATTCTCCTACAAAGTTTGGATTTTGCTTAACAAATGCTCTGGTGGCCAGGTAACTGTCCAAAGTGTCCATTCTGGCCACCTAGATGTCTGTCCTGTCAGAATTGGTCTCCCAACCCAGGCCGATGTAGTCAAACTAAGTGTTTCAAACTTTTCAAAAGTTTCCAAAGATTTCCTTTACCAATGGTTGTTTGAGGTTGCATTTAAAAGTAATCGTATCTTCTAGAATCTGTATCTCCAGAACCCTCAGGTGGATTTGGCTCATCAAGTTTCTAAAAATTTATAAAAATATAATCAGTTTTTCTAAATTGGTGTCTCCATTTTTTCATGTATTCTTGCTTTCTTATTTTATTGTTTGCTGCTGTTAAATGCTTTACACATAGCTCCTTTGCTAAGCCTTACTGGTCGCAGCCATAGCTATTTGAGAGTTTATTGCACAATAAGGCCCCACAGCAATATCACATAGTACACCCAAATCCTAACAATGCTGCTTGATAAATACTGGAGTGCAACTCAAATTAAATGCCTCTGTATCCTCTATTCTAATACAATTACTGAAACCATCTTGCCTAATTATAATGAAGTTCAAAACAAAATAAGTTGTTTGTCAAAATAATGGTCACACCTTTTTTGTCTTTGTGTGGCCAATTAGATATTAATAAAAAGATAATGGCCCTCATTCTGACCTTGGCGGGCGGCGGAGGCCGCCCGCCAAAGTCCCGCCGTCAGGTTACCGTTCCGCGGTCGAAAGATCGCGGCGGTAATTCTGACTTTCCCTCTGGGCTGGCAGGCGGTCGCCTTCAGACCGCCAGCCAGCCCAGCGGGAAAGAGGCTTCCACGATGAAGCCGGCTCGGAATCGAGCCGGCGGAGTGGAAGCTGTGCGACGGGTGCAGTTGCACCCGTCGCGTATTTCACTGTCTGCGCAGCAGACAGTGAAATACATGTAGGGGCCCTCTTACGGGGGCCCCTGCAATGCCCATGCCAGTGGCATGGGCACTGCAGGGGCCCCCAGGGGCCCCGCGACCCCCCCTACCGCCACCGGATCTCGGCGGTCCGACCGCCGGGATCTGGATGGCGGTAGGGGGGGGTCGGAATCCCCGCGGCGGTGCAGCAAGCTGCGCCGCCGCGGAGGATTCAATGGGGCCGCGGTACACTGGCGGGACCCCGCCAGTGGTGCCGGTCCGACCGCGGCTTTACCGCCGCGGTCGGAATCCCCATTGGAGCACCGCCGGCCTGTCGGCGGTGCTCCCGCGGTCCTCCGTCCTGGCGGTCAAAGACCACCAGGGTCAGAATGACCACCAATGTTTCCTATTGGCAATTTTCATCTGCCCATGCTTCCTAGTAAACTGCCAGTAAAACGTAGAACGTGAATATTTATTTTCTAATCATAAAAACACTCTTCTTCATCTTTCTTTGGTTAAGTCATAGTATAGTCAAGCCTGGGCAAAATTTCCCTTAATCAAGAGTAATCCGAGTAGTTATTGATAATTCCATGTTACTCTTTGACAACAGGGAAATATGAAGGATCATGTAATTTAGAGTAATTTGTTTTGGGGGGAGAACCAATTTAGCTGCTGCTCAGGTTGTTTTACATTTAACACTATTTTTTAAGCGCAAGATGAATCCTTGAGTCCGTTTTGGATATGAAGGTGCATTTTGCACTAAGGAAATAGAGCTAAATGAGGTCAGTAATTTGGGGACAATTCCTACTGCAAGAGCATATTTATTGCTCTTATAGTATATGGTGCTATTTCATAGAGCAAAATTCACTGTTGCATCCAAAATGGACGCACATGGGCATTTTTTTTCTAGGAAAATGGTCCTAAATGATAAATTACTCTTCTCACATAATTATGTGGAATGTCACTAACCCTTGAAGCTATTCTACATAATTACACTACAACCAATTACATGAGTTATGCCCACCCATAAAAATAATCATATATCTATTGTACATGAAAAATCTGCACCTTTGAGACTAAGTGTAACATTTTATGGTGGTTGCAATGAAGCAGGGAAACTGCTTACTAATTATCTTCTAGCTAAAAAGCAAAGGTCTCATATTAAAACCATCACGGATTCCTATGGCAACAAATTCTATATAAATTCTGACACTTAAAATGACTTTACAGAGGTTTATTCTACATTATGCACTCCAGAAAATGGATGTAGTGACTTACCACATCTGCCTTCATTGGAAAACGATATTACAAATACAGATATTTTTAATACTATATCTGCCCTCTGTAAAGATAACGTTCCAGGGCAGGATGTTTTGTTGGGTAGAATTTACTTCAAAATCTTCACATAGTCTTGTACCAAAACTAATGTTACTTTACCAATATTATTTTTTAAATTGTGAGCCTAGTGGTCCCTTTCCTGAAGCCATGTCATGACTTATACCCAGAAAGGATACAGATATCACATTGACGATTAATTATTGACCAATCCCACTGAATATGACAAATTGTACATTTTATACAAAATGTTAGTGTTATGTTTAAATAATAATTGTCCAGATTCAATTGATTTAAAACAGACAGGGTTTAAGAAATATATATTTCAGATGATTCAAGAACCCATCCAAACAATATTCATGGAGCTTCTCAAATAATGTCTGATCCTATTGTGGCTTTATCTCTTAATGCTGAGAATGCTTTTAACCATGCTAAAAGGGACTTTTATGTTCGAGGCTTTGAAATGACATGACTTTAATCGAAAAGGTTTACGTTACATTACCAGTCTTTGTTCTGTCAAAAGACCTTCAATTTTGTTAGTAACGTACAGTCGTCTTACTTTTCACTCAAATGTGGAACTCAGGAAGGATTCCCTGTATCTTTCTTACTTTATATGTTATCTTTAGAACACTTTCATAGGTCTCCCGCTTTCATCGAACATGGATGCAAAGAAAATGAAATAAATTGTATAGTTCATGCCAATTATATAGTGTTGTATATGGCTAATCCAACTTTCCCCATCCCCGATTTTTTTTAGTTTATTTTCTTCTATTCTGTTTTATTTGGTTACAAATGAAATATTGATAACTCTGAGATAATGCTTGTAAGGAAATGCCTTTTTTGCATGTTTACCCCACAATTGTGGACTGATGCTGCTGTTTTTTTGACTTTGAGAGTGGCCTGAGGCCTGCTAACAAGACCTCAGTGCCAGTGTTCTGACCCAATACAAATTGCATGTCAAATTGGATGCACCAAATTGGCAAGAACTGACTTACTTTTAAGTCCCTAGTATATGGTACCCCAGTCATGAAAGGCAGAGGTTTCCTCAGGGCACTTTCCTAGGACAATAATGGCACCCTGGCACTCTGACCCTCAGACCATGATGAAATCAAGAACAAGGCTGAAGAAAGACTGCCACGCTGCCCTTGAACCCACACAAAAAGAGGCTTCACGCTCCAAAAGAGTGCATCTGCTGAACTTTGGGCCAGTAATGTTTGGACTGTGCCTGTAGCTCCTGGTTCAGGGACAAATTGATTCCCAACAGCTACAGCAGGATCAGTTGGCTGACCTCCTGGAACCAACTTCAGGTACACAACAGCTGAAATTGCCCAAATCGTGAAGTTGGTAGTCACTGCAGATGTTTTGCTGCTACCCTTTGCTGGGCTCACAACAGGACAAATCCGAGACAGCTAAATGTTGCATCCAAGTCTGCCTGACCCAGGAGTGCTATCCAAGTCCAGATTCATTGTACTCAAAGGACACTAACCCCACCTAAGAATTTCACCCCAACCGTGGTACAAACTGACCAGTAGCACAGTAACAACTGGTTACTGCAACATAGCGGACTTCAAGGGACCTTGGATCTCTTTGGCTAAGTTTGCCCCACTCCACCATGGACCACCCACAATGACAACCATGTCAACCGCACTACAACTGGAGCATCCTTTGAGCATCTTTTGCCTGCATTCTCCTACAAAGTTTGGATTTTGCTTAACAAATGCTCTGGTGGCCAGGTAACTGTCCAAAGTGTCCATTCTGGCCACCTAGATGTCTGTCCTGTCAGAATTGGTCTCCCAACCCAGGCCGATGTAGTCAAACTAAGTGTTTCAAACTTTTCAAAAGTTTCCAAAGTTTTCCTTTACCAATGGTTGTTTGAGGTTGCATTTAAAAGTAATCGTATCTTCTAGAATCTGTATCTCCAGAACCCTCAGGTGGATTTGGCTCATCAAGTTTCTAAAAATTTATAAAAATATAATCAGTTTTTCTAAATTGGTGTCTCCATTTTTTCATGTATTCTTGCTTTCTTATTTTATTGTTTTCTGCTGTTAAATGCTTTACACATAGCTCCTTTGCTAAGCCTTACTGGTCGCAGCCATAGCTATTTGAGAGTTTATTGCACAATAAGGCCCCACAGCAATATCACATAGTACACCCAAATCCTAACAATGCTGCTTGATAAATACTGGAGTGCAACTCAAATTAAATGCCTCTGTATCCTCTATTCTAATACAATTACTGAAACCATCTTGCCTAATTATAATGAAGTTCAAAACAAAATAAGTTGTTTGTCAAAATAATGGTCACACCTTTTTTGTCTTTGTGTGGCCAATTAGATATTAATAAAAAGATAATGTTTCCTATTGGCAATTTTCATCTGCCCATGCTTCCTAGTAAACTGCCAGTAAAACGTTTTAGATCAATTGACTCCCTTCTCTCCAACTTTCTATTGAAGAAGAAAAAAAACATCTACAAGCATCTATGGGGGTCATTACAACATTGGCGGTAAAAGCCGCTTACCGTGCAGAAGACCGCCAACACACCGCTGCTGCCGCGGAATTCTGCCACGGCCATTATGACCCAAAGCCCGGAATCCGCCAAAATCTAGACACCCACACAAGTCTGCCAAACCAAAGGTCAGTGATAAACTGACGATAACAAAACCTCCACCGTCACGCCAACAGGAATATGCCCACACTATCATGACTCACGAATCCACACAGGGGTCTTTCAACCGCGGTAATCCATTGGCGGTACACAGCGCAGCGCTCAAAATGCACACACACTTACAAAACACTACCACATTGGACAATTCTAAATACACATACCTGATACACATACACACACCACTCCCACACATCCAATACAATATAAAACACACACACACATCACCCACTATCCACTACAACCACAATTGCGTGGTCTCAAGACACCACATTGCGGTACAGAGGACTGGTGGCAGACCCCCACCTTCTCCCCCACAACTAACAACATGGGAGGAGCAGGTCTTGGCTATGCTGCATCCTGAGGGCCTCGCAGTAGTAGCTGGAGGAATGGACTCTGGTAAGACAAATCTTTACTACTTCATCCCCCACCCTACCTGCATCCCATCATACACCCCCACCCTCGGCCTCACCCCCATCACTCCAACTCCTCACAGATGTCCCAATATCACAAACCACACATCCCAAACCCAAGCCCTGCATGCAACACCAAAGCATGGACACCCATCACCAAAGCATGGCCACTGCAAATACCCATACACCCCCCTAAACTATTATCACACAAGGTCCTACACAGGAATGCAAGCACTGGGGTACAGGGTCACCCACCCATTGCACACCATGGCACACACAGATGCAATAATAATGCTTTTACACCCCTGCAGGACCCCTACCCAACGTCACTGGACAGGAGGGTCCAGATGTGTCCACTCCAACCACAGAAGAGGCCCACAGTGATGACAAAAGCTCTGTTCAACTGGATCTAGATGACCAGCTCGGCCCATCTGGTACCTCAGGACAGACGGTTCCCTTCACACTGGCACAAGCCACTACAGACCTTCCCCCCCTCTGGAAACACCAGCACAGCACCCACCCAGCAGGCCCATACCTCTGACCTCAGGACACGTCAAGCAGCAGTGTGTCCACCACTACAGGGAACCCAGGCTAACCCACCACCCCAACAACACCAGGGACCTGGGGGCAGTGGCAGTAGGCACACAGTTCAGGGGACAGAGACACAGGAATATAGGGGAACTGGGAGGGCTGCTGTGCGACAGGGGAAGGACAGGCCCAGGGAAACCAGTCTCCACGAGGCCGTCTCCAACATCATGGGAGCCTACCACCATTCCCAGGAGACGATGGCAATGGTACTGGCCAAGTTTCAGGAGACCCAGCGGCTGTAGGAGGAACAGTATTTGGGCTTCAGGGAGGAACTCAAATCCATCAATTCCACCCTGGGCACCATTGTAGGGGTGCTGAAGGAACTCGTCAACACCAGGAGGGAACCTGTGGCACGACAAGGGGCCCCTAACACTAGCCTGGACAATGAACTGCCCACCACCTCCGCCGGTGCTAGTGGACATGAGGCACCGCCACAGGACCACCACACCAGCACCCCACCCCCTGCAGAGGGAGAACCACCCCGCAAATGGTCCCTGAGATCCAGGACAAAGACAGAGAACGATGCGAAGACCCCCGCCAAGAAATTAAACCACCCTGATTGTCATCCTTTTCTCCAAACCTTGTCACCCTGTCCATTCTTAAACTGCCCCAGCTCCACTTCCTATGCCCCTTTGGACAATGCACCTGTGAGACTAATAGAATGGACTCTGCCATGGACATTCTTCCGCCATCACCCCTCACCATTTTACAACCCCCTCCAATATTGAACACTTAAATAAATACCCTTAAAGCACAAAACAATCAGGAGTCTGTCTGTGATTTTGAAATAGTGTATTATCAATTACAGTGGCAAAATGGTCATTCAAATGTAATGTCAACATACCTATGTCATACAGCTATAGTCCATGAGGAAACAAAGCAGATGTCACACAGTGGGACCCACATCTGTGAAATCGTAAGGGAAAGTGACAACTCAGTGACCATACACTGGGTGAAAATGACAGACAGTAGAGAGGTAGTACATTTAAATCAGATGTAGCAGGCAGTGTTGTCTTCTTACCTGTGTCTCACTGGAAGTATTGCAGGATCACCGTGTTCCTGTTGTCGATGTCCTCTTCTTCTGCTTCCTTGTCTTCACTGTACACAGGGTCCACATCTGCCACAAGACCTCCATCCGGACATCCTCCTGCAGAAAAGGCACCTGTCGTCGCAAAGCCAAGTTGTGAAGCATACAGCTTGCCACGATAATCTGGCATACCTTCTTTGGTGAATAGAATAGGGAACCACTTGTCATATGGAGGCACCGGAACCTGGCCTTCAGGAGGCCGAAGGTCCGCTCTATAATCCTCCTAGTCCACCCATGGGCCTCATTATAGCGTTCCTCTTCCCTGGTCCTGGGATTCCTCACTGGGGTCAGTAGCCATGACAGGTTGGGGTAACCAGAGTCCCCTAATAGCCACACCCGGTGCCTCTGGAGTTGACCCATCACATAATGGATGCTGCTATTCCGCTGGATGTAGGCATCATGCACAGAGCCAGGGAACATAGCATTTACCTGGGAGATGTACTGGTCTGCCAAACATACCATCTGTACATTCATCGAATAATAACTCTTCCGGTTCCTGTACACCTGTTCACTCCTGTGGGGGGGGACCAGAGCTACATGGGTCCCATCAATGGCACCTATGATGTTTGGGATATGTCCAAGGGCATAGAAGTCACCTTTCACTGTAGCCAAATCCTCCACCTGAGGGAAAACGATGTATCTCCGCATGTGTTTCAGCAGGGCAGACAACACTCTGGACAACACGTTGGAAAACATAGGCTGGGACATCCCTGATGCCATGGCCACTGTTGTTTGAAATGACCCACTTGCACCTGCACTTGAGGGGGATCCCTGTGGGATGGCGGATTGCTGACATCAGGTCAGGCTCCAACTGGGTACACAGTTCCTGGATTGTGGCACGGTCAAACCTGTAGGTGATGATTAAATGTCGCTCCTCCATTGTCAACAGGTCCACCAGCGGTCGGTACACCGGAGGATTCCACCATCTCCTCACACGTCCCAGCAGACGGTGCCTAGGAAGGACAACAGCGACCACAGAGTCAAATAACTCAGAGGTATGTACCCACAGTCTACACAGAACACAAAACATAATCCAAAAAGTTGCCTGTATGTGTGTTGAGTCTAGGCCTAGGTATGTGTGACGCAGTTGAAAATGAAGCCATGTGGGCCCCTGAAATAGCGGCTGCCTGACCTCTAGACAATGGGATGTGAGGTAACTGCGCTGGCGTTGTACACCGTCGCGGTAGGCGGCCGAAGACCGCGGCACAATGCTGCATTGGTTAACATTGGACCCTATGGGTCCCAGGAGCCAATGACGAAGTGCGCCGGCGGTGATGATACGCACAGGAGAGGACCTACACTGCAAGTGCTGCTGTGACCTCGGTCTGGAAGAGACAATGGCTCGTGCGTCTGGGGAAAGGGCCCCTGCCTTCACTGCACAGGAGTTGGAGAAGCTCGTGGATGGGGTCCTCCCCCAGTACACGCTACTCTATGGTCCTCCAGACCAACAGGTAAGTACACAGGGAGCACGTTGTATGGGCAATGCCTGAGTGGAGAGGGCTGGTTGTAAGAAGGAACGGGTCACAGTTCTGAGTGCATGAAGGACTGTGAATGCATGTGCCACATGGCAAGGGTAGGGATGTGGGCCACTCACTTCGACGGTGCAGTTGCTAATGACTTCTCTTATTCCCCTGTACATTTCATGTAGGTCAGCGCCCACCAGAAGAAGGATATTTGGCGTATCATCGCGAAGGACGTCCGGACCCTGGGGGTCCACCACAGACGGAGCACCCACTGCCGGAAAAGATGGGAGGACATTCGCCGCTGGAGCAAGAAGACGGTAGAGGCTCAGCTGGGGATGGCCTCCCAACGTGGGAGGGGTGCCTGTCGCACCATGACCCCCCTGATGTTCAGGATCCTGGCGGTGGCCTACCCTGAGTTGGATGGGCGTTTGAGGGCCTCACAGCAGACACAAGGGGGTGAGTACAACATCATTCTGCGGACTTTGCATGCAGTGAAGGTGTCTGGGTGGGGGAGGAGGGCTGTGGGTTCCCCTAGGCCAGGGCGAGTTCCGTAGGCTAGGCCCCTCCGTAATGTAGGCCATGTGGCACTCCACCCCACCTCTTTAAAGTGCCAAGTACAAGTATACATGCCCCTATGTCATCTATGTGTGCAGATGTCCACCATAGCCATGTAGGCCATATCCCAGGAACTGCATCTGTATACCCCAACAGGGCGGCGTAGTGCAGGGGGCTGCTGTGTCTGTATTGTCCGCCAACGGTAGCAGTAAGCCATGCACTCAACCTGTCTTTCTTCTGTCGCCCCCCCCTTTTTGTGGTTTCCCTGTTCTTGTGTGCATCAGCATCATCAGGCGGAGGTACAGTGGCACCGGAGCACGAGGGAGCTGCATCCCACAATGCCATGGAGGGCCACACCATGGACTCCGAATACACCAGTGGGACGGAGGGCAAGGGGAGCTTCACGGCGGTCACAGGATCTACAACCAGCGACACGGACTCGTCCTCCGATGGGAGCTTCCTTGTGGTGGCAGCAAAATCTGTGCCCCCCACTTCTACAGGTACAGCCGTCACCCCCCCTACCAGCACCACCCTCCCAGCAGCCCCTCAGCCTTCGCCCCGTGCCCGCTCCCCCAGGAGGGTGGGCATCACCTTCGCCCCAGGCACCTCAGCCCCTGCCCCTGTAACCTCTGCTGCCCTCAGTGAGGAGGCCATTGACCTCCTCAGGTCCCTCACTGTTGGGCAGTCTACCATTTTGAATGCCATCCAGGGTGTAGAAAGGGAATTGCAACACACAAATGCATTCCTGGAGGGCATTCATTCTGGTCAGGCTGCCCAACATCAAACCCTGCAAACTCTGGCCTCAGCACTGATGGCAGCCATTGTCCCTGTGTCTAGCCTCTCCCCTCCAACTTCCTCCACCCAGACCCAATCCCCTGTACCCCAGCCTATCCCAAGCACACCATCAGACCAGCATGCACACACATCAACACACAAGGAAAGCTCAGGCAAACATAAGAACCACACATCCCACAGGCACTCACGCAAGCATCACACACATACAGACACACCAACATCCACTGCCTCCACTGTGTCCCCCTCCTCGTCGTTTCCCTCCTCCCTCCCAGTCTCATCTACACTCTCACCTGCATGCACTACCACTACAGCCACTAGGTCCCGCACCAACACACCCACCACCACACCCCGCTCACCTGCACTCACCACCGCACTACCATTTTCAAGTCCCCTGTGTCCTCTCCCAGTGTGTCTGTGACGCCCCCTCCCAAAGTACACAAACGCAGGCACACACTCACCCAACATACGTCCACCTCACGACAGCCTCCAGCGCATGCACCTGCACCCAAAGCCACAAAAGTTACACCTCCTACAACCACCTCCTCTTCCTCCACTCCCAGACCCCCTCCAATTACCCGTCCCAGTGTTCCTGAGAAACTTTTCCTGACCAAGCGTGACCTCTTTCCCACCCCCCCTCCAATTCATAGGTCCCGTGCTAGCACCTCAGCCAAAAAATCTCCGGGACCAGTGGTGCCTGTTGTTACAGGTATGTGGAGTGCACCGGGCACCAGGGCAGCCAGTGTGACATGGAGCCACAACACAGCCAGCCCCCCCGTGAAGCACCAGAAGTTGGACAGTGCCCGGCAGGAGTGGGGGAAGACTCCAGCCAGCAAAACCGCCCACAAGGGTCCCGGGGGGAGTGTCCACTCAGCTGTGACTCCTCCCAAGGTGGGGAAGGGGCAGAGAAATCGCCAAAGTCTGGGAGGAGCAGCACGGCGTAGAAGACCGCCATCATCCCCGCTGGATAGGAGGCCACCGCCAGAGTCAGTGCCCAAGAGGGCAGCCCCATCGTCACTGGCCAGGAGGCCACCGCCAGACACAGCCCAGCTGCCCAGGAGGGCCCGGCAGCCACAGCCCAGCTGCCCAATGAAGACCGCCAGGCCCAGCCCAGCTGGGCAATGAAGGACCGCCATGGCAAGCACCGCTGAACAGGTCAGAAACTGCAGACTCAAGCACCGCTGAACAGGGCAAAGACCGCCATGGCAAGCACCGCTGAACAGGGCAAGCACCGCTGAACAGGTCAGAAACTGCAGACTCAAGCACCGCTGAACAGGGCAAAGACCACCATGGCAAGCACCGCTGAACAGGGCAAAGACCGCCATGGCAAGCACTGCTGTACAGGGCAAGCACTGCTGAACAGGTCAGAAACTGCAGACTCAAGCACCGCTGAACAGGGCAAAGACCGCCATGGCAAGCACCGCTGTACAGGGAAAGCACCGCTGAACAGGTCAGAAACTTCAGACTCAAGCACCGCTGAACAGGGCAAAGACCGCCATGGCAGGCGCCGCTGAACAGGGCAAGCACCGCTGAACAGGTCAGAAACTGCAGACTCAAGCACAGCTGAACAGGGCAAAGACTGCCATGGCAAGCACCGCTGAACAGGGCAAAGACCGCCAACTCAAGCGTCGCTAGACCATGAGCGGCAGGGGCAGTGACGCAACTGGGACCGTCACGGTGAGAGTGATGCACTCTGGGAACCAGTCCCCCTCCAGAACCAGTGGAGACATGCATGCACTACCTCTGTCCTTAAGAGGATGAAGCACTCTGGGCACCAGTCCCCCTCCAGAACCAGTGGAGAACAGCATCCATTACCTCTGTCCTTAACAGGATGAAGCACTCTGTGCACCAGTCCCCCTCCAGAACCAGTGGAGAACAGCATCCACTACCTCTGTCCTTCACAGGATGAAGCACTCCGGGCACCAGTCCCCCTCCAGAACCAGTGGAGACATGCATCCACTACCTCTGTCCTTAACAGGATGAAGGACTCCGGGCACCAGTCCCCCTCTAGAACCAGTGGAGACATGCATCCACTACCTCAGTCCTTAACAGGATGAAGCACTCTGGGCACCAGTCCCCCTCCAGAACCAGTGGAGAACAGCATCCACTACCTCAGTCCTTAACAGGATGAAGCACTCTGGGCACCAGTCCCCCTCCAGAACCAGTTGAGACATGCATCCACTACCTCAGTCCTTAACAGGATGAAGCACTCTGGGCACCAGTCACCCTCCAGAACCCGTGGAGACATGCATCCACTACCTCTGTCCTTAACAGGATGAAGCACTCTGGGCACCCCCTCCAGAACCAGTGGAGACTGTTATCCACTTGAGAGTCTGTGGCTTTGCACTCCCCAGGATATAACAGTGGGCAAACCACCCACTGTAGAGACTTGAGAGACTGTGGCTTTGCACTCCCCAGGATGTAACAGTGGGCAAACCACCCACTGTAGAGACTTGAGAGACTGTCGCTTTGCACTCCCAAGGATGGTACAGTGGGCAAACCACCCACTGTAGAGACTTGAGAGACGGTGGCTTTGCACTCCCCAGGATTGAACAGTGGGCAAACCACCCACTGTAGAGACTTGAAAGACTGTGGCTTTGCACTCCCCAGGATGTAACAGTAGTCAAACCACCCACTGTAGAGACTTGAGAGACTGTGGCTTTGCTCTCCCCAGGATACATCAATGGGCATGGAGGCCCCTCATGGATCTGGCGTTGTGCACTCATCCGGCTGAGGTGCCCCCCCTTCCTTTCCCCCTGAGGTGCCTGTTGTATTTCTATCTGATGCCCCGGCAGTGTTCTCTCCGTTTTGATCAGGTATCTGATGTGGGCCTCGCCCATGCATTTTGGGCCCAGTGGTCCATGGACAATGAATGGTGCATTACCTGCACTACGAATCGTGATGTATATTTTGTTGAATGTGTATATATATCTGTATATATTTGGTTACTGTATTTTGATATATTACAATGGTTGAACTAATTTCCTTTTGTCTTTGCATTCTTCCGGGGGGCTTGGGGGTTGTTACTGTAATGTTTGGATATGCATTGGTGTGTGTGCTGTAGTGGGTGAGGGTCGGGTGGGGGTGGGGGTGTTGCGTGTGTGTGTCCCTGACTATTGCCTCCCCTCCCCTATGTCGTAGGTGCAGTACTCACCGTTGTCTTCGCCGCCGGCATTGATGATGGTCGTATAGGAGCAGGAAGACTATCACAGTTAGAATTTTGAGTTCCGGTTCCGTGGCGTACTGATTCCTCGTGGGGTGTGTAGAGGTGAGCGTTTTCTCTTTGAAATGGCTGTTTCTGCCGTGTTTTTATCCGCGTTGAATCCGCCCTGGAAAAGGTGGCGGATTGGTAGGTTGTGATACTGTGGGCAGTACATTGTCTCCCGCCTGTCTGTTGGCGGTGACCGCCAAGCTGTTTGTCTGTACCGCCGTGGCGCTCGGAGTGTTAAAGTGGCTGTCTTTGTTAGTGGTTTCTGCCACAGTCATAGTTCCCATTTTTTTACCGCCGGCCTGTTGGCGGTCTTACTGCCCCTTTAACACCGTCCGCCAGGGTTGTAATGACCCCCTTAGTTTGTAATTCTGAAATGTGATGATACTAAAGATTTTAATAGGACCAAAAAAAAAACATCACACTTTACTTGGTGACGTACAAATGATACATTTTCACTGAAGCCCGATTTCCACACATTATCATTTGTGTGCAAAATATTTTCTCATTAACACTATAGCCTATAATCATGGGACAATGAAGGAGCACAATGCTGCACAAAAATTAACAGTGCTGAGGTCTGTCATTTTCACAGTGCCAGGATGTACCGTATTTAAGTGAATATGGCACACCCCTGTGTTGTCCCCTGTGCTGGCGCTAAATTGAGCTGCCAACAACAACACAGGCATTCTTGCACCATCGATCAAGGATATCTGCTTTGAGTGGTGTGATTGCTTATGTGTGAGAAGGTGTCCTTTGCTGTAAATGACGCTGCATTGCCAGACGATGCTTTAGTCACAATAACAAATTGCCCAATGATTATCCATTAAAACTATTGTCACCAAAATGCAGTTGCAAAACATTCACATTTTACCAACTACTTCAAGTAGGTGGTAATCCATTTATTAACAGGAAGGGGTTCCAAAGGAACCCCTTCCCATTTGTGAATGATAGCAGAAATGTTTTCTAAGAGCAGGCAGTGCACCCACGGAGCACTAGTTAATCTATTTCTATGGTTTTGTACGTTTAAAAAGTGAGCATTACTATAACATCTCTGTAACGTTTTTAAATGCATTTCTGAGTCTTTTTATAATTCTATTTCCTGACTATAACGTCCCTGTAACCTTTTATTTTTTTCTGTGAATTTCTATGCTTTTTTTAATGTATAGTAATTTTCATTTCAATATGTAAATATAGCCCCCTATAAGCACTCAATCTTGCACAGTGTAAGACCTTTGCCTGTGCACAGCGTAGGTTGCCGACAAGACCTGGCCTGGAGCCAGACCCTGTGGCCCACCCCCCTAACCACTCAACCCCATGCTGTGCACAGCCCTTTGGCCGTGCGTGATGGAAGCAGGCTGCAGCCTCTCTGGGTGTGAGAATAGGAGTGATAGGGTGTATCGGGGAGAGAGTGGCTGTGAGAGTGTCTGTCTGGGTGTGAGAGTAGGTACATCAGTGTTTTATTGGGTACATCAGTGTGTGGGTGGGTGTGTGAGTGGGTGTGTGAGAGTCTGAGTGGGTCTGTGAGTGGGTTGGCAACTGTCTGAGGGGGTCCTTAGTGGGGGCGTGAGGGTCTCATTGGGGCTGTGAGTGGGTACAAAAGGGTCTGTGAGTGGGTGCGTAAGTGTCTGAGTGGGTGTGCGAAAGAGATTGAAGGGAGAGACAGAGAACATTAGTGAAAGGGAGAGAGATAGATAGTTTTTTAGGCTTTGATGTATGATATACTTAGGATGAGATATTTCTGCACTATTTGAAAAGGAAAATGTATTTGTCATTTAAAAACAGTTAGATCACCTTTCAGTATGAGCCTTAAACATTTGAACTACAAAAAAAATATAAAGGAGGGAAAGGACCAGGGACACACCTGGATTCAAACCTTCAAAGCTCAGTGTGAAGGTCTGCGACCTTTGCACTTGCGCTATTTATTAATTATTTTCCTTTTTATTTTAACCCTTTATGGGCTATCTGGGACAGCGGGGGAGCCTCAAGGCCTTCCCTGTGGTCCCGTTGCTCCAGCAAGCAGGCAGCTGCTTTAAGTAGCATCTCTGTGCTTGCTGGAGCAAAGCTTTCACCTCTGTTCCCTGCACGGATATCTGCATGCAGGGAACAGAGATGAAAACTCAGCTTTTTGACAGGGGGACTTGTTTGACAGGTTCCACTGTCAGAAAGCAGAACGTTTGCTGTGACTTAGCTGCAGCTGTGAAAGTTGCAGCCAAGTCACAGCAAACAGCTATGTCCCGGAAGGGAACCCTGGGACATAGCAGAAGTCAGCCCTGAGGGTGGCAGTCCCCAGGGCCATCAGTTGCTCAATGAGGCGGGGCCATTTTTTCAATTTGCACCAGGGAGATGGCGGTCCTCGGGCTTTGGGGGCCTCCACCACTTATTTTAAATATTGTACTGGGGAGGTGGTGGCCCCCAGGGCTGTGCGAGACTGCTTGGCCCCCCCACATTAATATAGATTTTCGCCCCAGAGAGGTGGCGGTCCTGGGACTACAGGTCGGGCCAGGCACCCCCCCTATAACAAATCGACATTGCCCCCGAGGCTTGGCCCATCCGGGGGCTTGAAAAAAAAGCATTTTCACCAGATCCATCGCAAATCCTTTGGGACCCCAGCACCTGAGCTAAGGGGTCAGGGTGTCTGCACCCTGGCCCCTTTTCTTTTTTTTAACATTTTTGTCTGGGACTCAGCTCAAGCCGAGTCCAAACATGGCTGACAAAACTTTCTTGTTGAAGTGTTGTCAGCCAATCAGATCACAGCACGAGATGAGGAGGGGTTGCGAGTCCTTTGTGTCCCTATATATGCAAATTTGGATTTCCTCTAATTGCTCAAAAACTACTGAATGGATTTACACCACATGACAAAAAGGGCTCTTTCTGGACCAAGGGCTACGTTTCTTACAAATTTGGTTGAATTTTGTCTAGTAGTTTCAGCGGTATTAATGTTCAAAATCCCTGTGGAAAAATTAATGGGGAAAACTTGTTTTGGGACACCCCGATTTTCAGGGTTCCCTCTAGACTTATCAACCAAAACTTTGCAGACAGCAGCTGATGTGAGCGTGAAAGTTATAAGCAAAACAAAAATCACTTTTTCTATAGAAACTAGGTCATAACCATAAGTACCTAGTGTCGACCGCCACTAGGTGATATAAACATCAACACATATATGTGTGTGTGTGTGGATGTGTGATATTCAAGTATTTATTCGTATGGATTTTTGAGTATTGTTTCATTGTATTTAATTTATATTATATTAATGTTCTATGTTAAAATATTTAAAATTTACTATTTTAAACTATATAATGAAAACCATTTTTGTATTTTTTAATGATATTAGTTCAAACAATATGTTTTCAATATTTTTGTATTTACCATTATAAGAATAGAAGAAAAATAGTTTTGTAATCAGTATTTTTTACCTGATATTTTTGATCAAAATATTGTTGGTTATGACAAATATACAATGTCACCTCACTGACTCCAGCCATAGATATTTCCTTTCTGTATCACCCTGTAATATCATCTGCTGATGTAGGGTCCTTGTAATTTGTAAGGCATTCTCTGATTCAGCAGCTGGAGAGCACATTAATGTAAAATCAATCAATCAGTCATTTGTAGAGTACAACGCTGTCACCTCTTGGGATATCTTGGTACTGGGGTGCGATGTCTCTGTTGAAGAGCCAGATCTTGAGACTCTTCCTGAAGTCTGCCAGTCAGTGTGCAGTTCAGAGAGGAGGGGTAGGTCATTCCAGGCCTTGGCAGCAATGTAGAGAGAAGAGCGGCCACCTCTGCAGCTGTGCCATATTCTGGGTTTGTGCACGAGGGCCAGAGAAGAGGAGTGCAGGTATCTGGTGGGATGGTGGAAGTGTAGATGATGGCTGATATAGTCTGGTCCTTGATCATGTAGGGCACTGCAGGAGTGCATGAGGATCTTAAAATTGAATCTCTTCTCGACTGGGAGCTAGTGGAGATTTCTGAGGTGGGGGTGTCGTGGGTGCACCTGGGAAGGTCCATTATGAGTCTGGCTTTGGTGCTCTGTATTGTCTGGAGGCTCTTTAGGAGCAAGGAGGAGATGCTGACATAAAGAGTATTACCGTAGTCGAGATGGCTGGGGACGAGGGCCTGGATGATGGTTTTCCTAGTGTTAGCTGCGACCCATCTGAAGATTCTGCCGAGCATGTGGCGGATGTGGAAGAAGGAGGAGGTTACTGCATTGATCTGCTGCTTCTTGGTCAGGTCAGGTCACTGTAGAGGATGATGCCAAGGATGCCAAAGTTAAGTGAAGATTGATTAATCCAAATACAAAAGTGCTGTGTGTCACAAATTATGTTAAATTGGGAGAAGTATATGAACGCTAAATGATAAGCCTTAACAAATTAAAAATGTTAATTTACATTTTAATACACAAAATGAAAAGGCAGAAAAAGGAAAAACAATTATAAATAGAAGTAAAGATCAAATACTTTACGACTTAACTGATTGATGGATGGTCGATGGACTAAATCTTATTGTCAGGATTAACCATACAGCCATCTGGTGTGCTGTAAGCAATGTGAACAAACACCTGAGGCTGTTGTCTGGCTATTTTTAACAGGACAGAGAGAGATATCTAGAGGAATAAGACATCCAAATTCGTTAAAATCATAAATTAAGATCATATTTTGGTCTATTAGATATAAAGAATAACACACACACACGCACACATAGATTTAATTTTGGAAGGATAACGCGATTAGTAGAAGTAGTTTTATGTTTCCATAACAATTCCAAGTCAAAGCATGAATACAATTGTAAATGATGTGGGACACCACACCTATATCCACAATTTCCCTTGAAAATAGAAATATGTGTTTACAACCAGACTCAAAGAACAGGTAGTATACGTACAAGTCTACTCTGTGTGCGCAGTCAAGGTTTTAGTACAATGCTAGGAGCAGAAATAGAGATGGCAACAGGTGGTACTTCAAACAATAATAGATGACTTTAAAGGTGGATATAAAAAGGTGTAGCATAATAAAGTAAAGAACATGAATATACACATTTGAATTGATTAAAAATGTTAGTCAAAATAACACACCAATAAAAACCTGTTACAGTGCAACAACGTTATAAAAATCCTCCAGTGCATATTAGTGGCATCACT
Source organism: Pleurodeles waltl (assembly GCF_031143425.1). Classification (NCBI taxonomy): domain Eukaryota; kingdom Metazoa; phylum Chordata; class Amphibia; order Caudata; family Salamandridae; genus Pleurodeles; species Pleurodeles waltl. Next base: position 83,303,765 of record NC_090439.1, read on the forward strand.
AGCATACCTGTGTGTGTTGTCAGGTGGTGATTATAGACCATTCTTGTTTGTTGCCCTGCCGCACTAGGATTTACTCTCATCCAAGATGTAGCAATCAACTTACTTAGAATAGTGACTGAACGAGAAGAAGGGAGAATGAAAGGAAATTATTATAAAATCAACATATTTAAAGGGTGTTGGCAAGAGGCTTTGTTTGAGGTGCATAGGTTTTATGTGAAATAACCAGTGTAGGTTTGCTTCAAGAAAAGGTTTGCATGAGTGGTTCGAGTATATGGTTGAGGGACAGAGCAGGGGATTAATTCTTACCTGGCACAATATTAGTTTTGTATGAAATAGGCAGTCCATAGAGCAGCAAAGGACAGCATCTTTGAGGGAGCTGAGATGGAGACAGGGTTCAAGTACACCTACAGGAGTACCTTGTGCCATTTGAACCCTCGAGAACTTCTTCTTCACCCATCTCCTCTCATACTGCTATTTTTCTCATAATTTTTCTTACAGTCTGTATCTCCTCCACAATTCTTTAACTGAATCTATGACCTCCTGACATAAGCATGCCTTCTGTGCTCAGATGAAGGGGAGTGGAGGCAACCAATGAAGTTGTTTGTAGAGTGTTACAAGGGCTGTTTTCTGCTCAGTAAAATTCCTCCTCCCTTTTAGAAGGCTGCATCCTGAAGGCTGAATTTGGTTCCAGTTGGCTGTGGGGTCACTTAGCCAAAGAGGAAAAACATAAAACCTAAGGTGTGGTCTGTATGAATCGGTTTTGAAGCGAATGGCTATCACATATGTGTAGTTTGGACCCAGGTATATTATTAGGTGTTGAAAATTTGCCTTTTCTGCGTGGTCACCTCATATCATTTGCCTTTTGCTGGACCCTATATTTCTGTTGTCAGAACACTCATCTGTAATCTAACCCTGCTAAACAGAGATAAATTCCTTGTGCTTCCCCTTTAAACGTGGTCAAATTAATAAACTCCTAATTGGCAACTTACCTATAAATCCCTGGTATATGGTGAAAAGTGCAACCAATGCCTTTTAGTCAAATACCACTCATAGACTGCATTACCTCTTCTGCCATTTACTACAGTGACAGTCTAAATCATGGTTTTAGGTCTACCAATGTAGCCAGATTGTAGCAGTAATAATAAATCATCCCTACATAGGCCTTATAGCGGACAAGGCAAGGTACATAACATTTAAATATAGGACATACACAAATTTAGTGCTGACGTCCTTACAGTGATAAACCCCCGAAAGCTTTTTTTTCACTTTTACAGCTTTCCTATGTACAAAACCAGAGTACAGATTAAAACCCTAATACTGTATCTCAGGAATAAGGCTAGCTAGAAATATAATTAAACAACTATTTTTAGTAGTTATAAAAAATTTACTTCAATGGTGATTCATATTTTTTAATAAAGTTATCTTTTCCCTGTCACATGTTCCTGAAGGCTAATTTGCATTTGCTCTTCAACTTCTCCTTGCAAATAATTACTACTTTACTGGGTGTGAATGATGTGTAAAATTCCACCCACAAGATACACAAAAGGTCACTAGGATTGACAACTCGACCTAAATTGGCAGGGATGACTCCTTTGAGCTTAGCACAAGGGTAAGAGCTATGAACATTATTTTTGACATTAGTGTCAAATACAGCTTGAATGCGAAATCCAGCGTGGCAGGTCTGCTGGTTTACATATAACACTGGGGTGCATGTGAAAGGAAGGGAACCATGATGCCAGGACAGTTCTTGTATAACTACTTTCAGGTTGGCAGAAAACTCTACTGGACATTGTTTCTGGATTTATTATAGGCACAGCGGCTACCTCAAACAGGATTTTAGGGTAAATGTGTAAAGACACTAGGATTGCCATAGTACACTGCTCGCACACACTTCAAACCTCAAAGCCCACTTTTAGTTTGGCTGAAGATTTTGCCATCTTGAAAATGCCCAATGTGACCCCATTGGTTTGAGTGTACCTGTGATCCATTTCCATCTGCAAGTTTGTGCCAGGCATAAATCTTGGTTTTCGAGGTATCCACTGCAGTACAGTGCTGGACCTGAGGAAGAACAGAAGAGGACTAGACCTACTGTCTGTGACCAGCGAGAAGCCCTGAAGGAGAGGAACTGCTCCCTTTTATACCAGTGACATAGAAGTGGACTCCAAGGGGTATAAGGCTGACCTCCTGTTCAAGTTACAGGTATACAACAAGCCACAAAAGGCATTTACTGCAACTGCCCAACTGACCAAGGGCAACTATACATTGACTGGAGTCCACTGTTGGCCTCTGTCTGACATTCCTTGAGTCTCTAAGTGCCTCCCTATAGGACCTGAAAGGCTGTAAAACTGTACTTTTGTGGTGGACTGATACTTAAGGACAAAGGGCCTAATTTTGTTCTTGGAGGATGAGCTACTCTGTCACAACGGTGACGGAAATCTTGTCTGCCAACATATAAACCTCATTATAACCTATGAGATTTACATTTGGCAGATGGGATATCCATCACTGCAGTGATGGAGAAACCCATCTGTCAGGATTTAATCAGGCCCTAAACCAGAAGGTAAAATCTTTCACCAGGAAGAATCTGGTTTGTGTAGCCAACCCACGCTCCATTTCAGATAGCCTAAAATTGCACCTAGGTCCCGCTCTACTGATACAACTGGCTATGATTGGTACTTTGTCCTTCTTGGCACGTTTCCCACTTAAAACTTTAAAAATTCATATCTCTAGTTCCTCTATAAGATTTTTGCAATTTGGCTGTCACTTTGTTTACTAAATGTTACTCAATATTTCTAAGTCAGTTTGGGACTTTTTAATAGTTATCACTTTCACTTTATTATTGTTTTGATACTGCATAAATACTTTACATATTTCCCTTAGTTAAGCCTCTCAGCAAACAGGCAGTTGAGCTCAAGTTAATATAGAAATTTTTGAAAGCCCACCCTGAGAATGTTTGCAATTATTTCTTAAGGTGGGTAATCAGCCACAAAAAATAATAACCCAATTACTTATGTTAGGCTACTCTCTTCCACTCAAAGGTCTCCATCTTCTTGGCAGAGGATACCATCACTGTGGAAGAGGTTCTACACTGCTTGTACATGTCCACCACATAGTAGCTTTATGGCTGTACACCCTGTTGTTGGAGACTCTAACTCCCTAAAGTAAAAATCTACAATCAGATGATAAATGGCGCAAAAGGGAAAACTCACACCTAGATAAAGGAGTAGATTTACACATAGCTAAACTACAGATATAAATTTAAACAGATATAAATTTAACTTTGTGAATATGCCCCACAGCCTCTAAAGAATTATTGTTGCTGGGACATTAAACAAAGCTCACTAAATCACGCCAAATCACAATTCAATTGGATCAAAACTAACTCTACTCAATAAAATATTACCTCTGAAATCCAAAACCAGCAAGATTTGTAAAACATACCTGAAGTCCTTATCTAATAAAATCATGACTAGCAGAGACTCTACTTAAAACTTGAGCAATCTAGCCTTTAAAAGTGCACTCTCTCCTTCTCAAAGCCAAACCATGAATTAAATTCTCACTTGCCAATGAGTGCATACTATCAGACAAATTTCAAGATTTAAAGCTTTAACACTGATTGTCAGAAACTGGGTTACTAATTGGGTGGGGATCACCCCTACCAACATAATAGGCACAATTGGTTAATCCAAAACACAGTTTGTATTGAATCTCTGTCCAACTCTTGATAGCTAATATCAGGCAATCCACACAGAAGTGCATTTAAGCACACAAATAGAGAAAATGTAATGAGTAAAGGGACACCAGAACATTACAATCTGATAATAGTATACAGATATATATTTTTTACATTTTAAGAACAAAAGCACCTAGAAAAAGTAACTAATAATACAATACCAATTTGTGGTGGACTAGGACCTTGGCATGATTTCAAGCTAACTGCTACGGAGTGGAGGTTGTATTCAGAAAGTTAAGATATCTATAAAGGTCTGTGGCTCTTCCTAAACCCACGTCCATATTGAGATGTGATCACATCCCCTCTGTCAAGGCCCAAACTATGGATGTAATTCATGCCATTTTGGTAATTTTGTGTTTGGCTTGTTAAGCTTGTTACTTGAAATTCCTAAAATAATGCCATTACACCACATCACGTAATTACACCACTGTGGCAGAAAAAATATAGTGCGAAGTGAGGAAACAATGTGAACAACCAGAGCACAAGAGACCTTTGTTTGTGGCATTTGTGTTCTTCACACTAATTGTTTAGGCTAAAATGCATCATTGCATCAAATGTTAATGAAAGGAAGCATTTTGTTCTAAAATATAGCACTAAATGAAAGATTTGCATTTCATGTAATTACACGTAATTTTTCTAAATGGTGAGTAATTAGGAAAAATAAATATTATGCAAATTCTGCACAGCAATAGTCCTAACTAGGTCTTCGTCCTGCAAGATGCCTAATGGCCTAGAATGGTTATGGGAGTGAATGGGAGCAGCCCCATTTGGCATCTTCATTTCAAAAGAGATATTGTGATACTGTCTTTTGCTCTTCCAACTATTCATGCCCACTCCCATTTGGCAAATTTCTACTTAGTAACCAATTGATGAAAACACCCCTGCCATTTTGGGTCAAGGAGTGGGGCTGTTGTCCTTTGGAGGGCATGGACACTAGCTTGAGTCAGGAATCGGTATAGGTCTCTGGAGGTGAGTTTAGTAGCAAAACTAGTTGTAAACCAGGTTCATTTTCATAAAGCCATGTTTCCAGTACATTATCAAAAATCTGTTTTCAGCGTTATATTGGATTTTGAAAAATGAGTGGAAAATAACTTTGATTCAATTTGCTAGCATTTTCCAATGCAGAGCAATAAACATTTTGTAAATATACCTAGACATGAAAATAGATGATGGAGCCTCAGTCCACACAGTGAAAAAATATCTTTTGAGCCTTCAATTACTGTGAGAGCAAAAAGCACAGATGATGTACTGAATGCTGAACAATGCAAACATTCACCCCCAGACACAAATATCTGGTCCGGCGGCACACACTGCAGGGCCATATTTACAAGGCCACATAAAGCTCTGACTGAGTCACAGTAGCGCAAATCTCTGTGTTGACTCACCATGTAACAGTATGACAGGAAGGCGTGCCATGGGTGTTACAGTGGGTGATTCTACATAACACCCATGGCATTTGACACATTCCCAGATTTACAGGGTTTTGTAAACCTAGGAATGTGTCAAAAGCCTATGCCTCCCCAGGGAAGGCATTAGGGAGATGCAACAAAGAGAAATACCTTTGTTTCTCCCTGTTTTTTCCTTTTTCCATGTGAGCTATAATCTGCTGTGCACATAGACAAAGGAAAACTCCTCTTGTGATTGTATTTTTGCAGTAAGGTGTACCTTCCTGCAAAAAAATAATCACCCCCTCAATGCAGGCACCCTTGCAGCATGGTGCAAGGGTGTCTGCACTGGCTCATGGAAGCCCATTGGCGCTAACACAGGTGAAAAGGACAGGAATTAACCACATCTGTTGTAGATACTGCACATTTCTGTCCTTTTATTTTGATGCAGGGCAGCGCTCAAGAAGGCTTGAGGTACTGCCCTGCATCAAACGTTTGTAAATATAACCCATAATTAGGAAATTTGTAGTAGGGCCTAGGTGTAGGATTTAGGAAAGTAAAAGTAATAGGTCAACTCGAGTTGAGTCCATCATACGAGGCAATCTGATTTAGAAAAGTACGTTTTAGTGCTTGCCTCTGCTTGTCAAAATATTTTTGGGGAGATTAACTGTACCACCGGTCTTTTTTAAATCTTCTTTATTTCTTACCTCAGCACCTAAGGGGAAGAAGAGGGCAACATCGGCAGCGGGTTCAGGAGGAGACGAGAGTGCCAGTCCCACCACCAGTGTGGATGCTGGCAGATCTGCAGGCCCCAGTCAGTCTTCCTGTCATATTATTACTATTTCCCTAATTTTCTCCTCTCCTCATTTAGAAAAAAAAAAAAAATCTTTTAGTTTTACTGTGCCTGTCTACCTTCTTGTGTACTTACTTTCGTTCTATGTAAGCCTTGTTAAATTCTTGTTATCCCTGCATTTACCTATTTTTCATGTTTCTGTACCTGACTTCTTCCTGTCTGTACTAGCTTTCTTCTGCTTTCTTACTAAGTTTTGCTTTCCCTCCTCCCCTTACATATCTAGTGGACTGGTCCTCAATCCTAAGAGGACAGATTTTTAGGACAAGGTACTCTACCAACACAATTACATGCCCAAATCAGCTTTTAATCACGTTTATGAAAGTTTTCTTTGCTTTGCTTATGCCCATTGCATTTCCAAACCAAGCCTTCACCATAAGTTCTCCTGGATTGACCAAAGTATTCTACCGCTTTATTGCTCTTCATTGACTTAGCTCTGCCCCTCCATCCGTGTGCAGTTGATTTGCCTACCTGACTTTTACTAACAACCGACAAAATTCGTAAAGTGAATGATAGGCAACGATACAGCTGTAATGCTCTAGTGTGGTTGTATTTTTTTGGCACTAAAATGTGTAAAAATAATTCTAGGCCTGGGCAGAGAAGTCACCTAAAAACTCTGCTGTGCAATGTGGAGTTCTGCAAGCGGTGGAGTGCGTTAGGTTGTGTCGATCATGCTGATTTTTAGTGCCAGGTGTTTGTCCAGCACTGAAAAATCAGCGCAAACTGCACCACGTGCAGCACAACAGGGCGCTCCTTCTTTTCTACCACTCAAGTAGATTTTCTTCTCAAGTGGCAGCTTCCTCAACACAAACTTAAGGTAACGCATGTGGTAGTGACCATCCGTGACCACCCTCATTGAGAAATCTCACTAGGAGGTGGTCTGGAGTATGTTTTTCCTCACTTGCAGTCACCAACTAAATGTTGGTGAGCACGAACTGGGAAAAAACTCCCCTATGCAGAGTTTTTTGCAGCTCCAAGCTCTGTGCTGAACCTGGAGGGGGAAAAACTCAGCATACTCCACAAGCAGGACAGAGTTCCCTGTCCACCCCTAGTTTTTTTTCCACCCACATTGGCCACCAGTGCAGGGGCCAGTGGCGGCACCAGTGCAATGGACATAGCGGCAGTCAGAGGGGGAGAACCAGCGGCAGCAGGGACTGGCGCTGTTCATTCATATTGCTCTTGCTCATTGACAATTACTAATGTCCTCACTGCAAGGGTGTTGCTTGTGAAGCCCCTAGTTTAGCAGCTGCAGCAGGGGTTGAGTTCTTAAAGGCCTCTTCTCTCTACAAATCAGCAGACAAAAGTTCAGAATGAACGGATGCTACAAATAATAGCTTGATGGAAAAGCGAACGAAGGATGGACAGCTAAAACAAAGAATGGGTGAAATGGTATATGAGTGAAAAGATCTGTGGGTGAAAGGAAAAGATGCATAGGTGAGTGATAGGAGATGTATAGGTGGGTGAAAGGATGGATGAAAGAGATGAAAGAGGTGAAAGGATGCCTCAGTGGGTGAAGGGTGCACGGGTCAAAGCTGATACTCGGTTGAGGAATGGGTGGATGTTAACAAATGATACGTGGGTAAACGGATGGAAAGGTGTAAGCAGGGTTTTTGAAAGGGTGGATACCGGATAGATGACTCTATGGGTAGAAGGGTAAATAAATATGGATGGCTGGATTGGAGTAGTGAAAGACTGGAAGAAAGAGTGTAAAGCTTAAGTGGTGGATATCAAAGGATGAAAAGAATGCATGAATGAAAAGATGAATGTATAATTGTTTTGATCAAGAAATAAGGGAGCTGTTGTGAAGTGGGATGTGCCTGCTAGTCATCTACTTCACTTGGTTTGCAAGGTCATCAAAGCTTTGGTTCAAAGCAAGGGTATTTTAATTTTCTGTCTTGTCCCTCAACTCACTATAGTTGAAGCAAGGCAGATATGTATCTTCCCACCCATCATCATACTCCCGCTACCCATTAGTCACCAACACTACTATGACGTAACTGCAGCGTGATTCAATATGGCAGTACAATAGTGTTATCTGTGCAATGTGCATCTGCTTCATTTAATGCAGCATTTACAAAGTTGTCAATGCAGTGCAAACTTAAGAGATGTGTTTCCTTCCCTCCAAGTGCCAACTGGTACTTCAGTCCTTTATTATTTCCAAAGTTCTGTCCCAGCCTCCCAAAAGCAATTGAAAACGGGTGAGTGTGCATCGGAAAATGCAATGTGTTGATTTCTCCCTCGCAAGCAAGACCACGTGTCGTTCCTCCTCCAGTCGAGCAAAACACATAAGTATATGTCCCACCTTTAACGTACACTGCACCCTGCCCATGGGGCTACCTAGAGGCTACCTTAGGGGTGCCTTACATGTATAAAAAGAGAAGGATTAGGCCTGGTAAGTAGGTTCGCTGGCCAAGTTGAATTAGCAGTTTAAAACTGTACTCACAGTCACTGCAGTGGCAGGTCTGAGCCATGTTTACAGGGCTACTAATGTTGGTGGCACAACCAGTGCTGAAGGCCCACTAGTAGACTTTGATTTACAGGCACTGGACACCTCTAGTGCACTTTACTAGGGACTTACTAGTAAATCCAATATGCCAATCATGGATAACAAAATGTACACATATACTTTATATTGGGAACACTTACACTTTAGCACTGGTCAGCAGTGGTAAAGTGTCCATATCAAATAAAAACAGAGTCCAGCACACAGAAGCAACCTGGGAAGTATAGGCAAAAGGTTAGGGGAGACCATGCCAAGGATGCCAAGTCACATGCATGCGTCACATTTATATACAATTGATTAATAGTTCATGGCTTCCATAACGGATTCATGCCAGTTCAAATTTTACCCTTTTGACATTTGTCAACTACAGTGAGGTATATGTGGGAAAAATATACTCTGTGACTCATCATAATTAGCCACATAAAATTCCAGTGGCCGTAGGGGATCATAAATCTACTGCTACTGCCCCACTCCACTTTTTTTTAAATTGTATGCACAGAGCATGGTTCATAATTTGTAGATTTCCCTTTTCTTTCCTTCTATAGCTACTTCCGGTGGACATCATCCAACTCAGTAGGAGATAGCAGCCTGACTACGGCGGCGGAGGCTGGAGAGCATCCACAATGAATGTCAGCGGCTGATCGCCCTTCATGAGGAGACTGATTCTGCAGTCAACATGGCAGCTGGCTGTCTCTCCTCTCCTCCAACCGGCCGCCAGTTCCTCCAGCCTCACAGAGGTACTGCCATTGTAGACACCAGCTGGCATCAACCCCTCCCCAATCCACCACTGCTGCCCCCCCCTCAGGCTCAGACCACATCTTCCAACGCTGTGTCCTGCAACACATTGCACGCCTGGACCATCAGGTGGCACACATAGAGGCAACCCATGACGATCTGCAGCCTGTGTCAAGAACGCCCTCTTCTGACTCTCTTTATAATTTTTTGTTTCGGTAGAAGGGACAATTGCTGTGGGTGGAGACGGTGTGAAGGGAGTTTTTCAAGAACTTTACATATTGGACTTTTCGTTGGACTTTTTGGGATCGGGCTATATGTTTGGGAAGAGGGGTTGTGCCTGTTGTGGTGAAAAGGGTAGGTTTTTGTATTTTTTTTTAATAAAGGGGATCATTTAGTTTCATTGATTTACACCTTTGGTGGTTTAGTTTGTACTGCTGTCTTTTAGTGTAGCCTGTTTTTTAAATCTGCTAAAAAAGTGTATGTAATTTACTTATAGCCTTGCTGTATTTCCCTCTGCAACTATGTTGACCACTAAGGGATGACTACCATTGCCTATTTTCCATACAAAAACCTATATGTACATAGACAAGTAAGACATTTTCTTTAGCTGGAATTAATTATCAACTAAACAAGTTAGCTGTAATCTATAATTCTTCTTCTACCTGAACAGATTAAGTGAGGGGGTCTTCTTATTCCAGGGTTTTTACCAAGATGGCATCCTAAGCGGGTGGTAGGTAGCAGTAGTAGATGGCTTATGCGCTAACAGGGAAGGCAGAAGTTGCCACCCCCACCTCTGTGAACTCCAGCTGCAGGATTAATCAAAGGGTTCTTCATCACTGTCAACTAGATTGAAAGAAAATAGAGAGTTAATTGGACATATTATATAATAACTTTAACAACACTGATACCAGACTACCACAATGACAATATTTGACACACAACAAAGAGGACCTGATATGATAATAAAAACTAGCAACAATAACTTCTTCTGAGCAAAATCATGGCATTAGGAGAAGTTGGCTGAAGTGGTTGGACAAGGTTAAGTGTCTACACAACACAAAAAACAACAGGCCTTAATGATGATTTCGATAGGGTCGGTGTGGAATATTGCTAAGGTAATAGAAGGCCATCCTGTGAATTGGTGTCACTTTCACCACATCCACCCCAGCAAGTGTGTGATCCATTTATGGTGTAAACTTAACTCACACCTCAATAAACCACACAGCCTGGGGGAAGAGGGTTCGGGGTTTGATGAATCGATAGGAAAAGGGATTTGGGGAAAGGTGTGACAAAGACAAACACTGCACAAAAGAAACCATGACAATATTCATCTGGGTGCCGAGCAGCATATCATCATCAATCTGTTGTGGAAGGAAATGACGAAGGGATAAGTATGACACAGTTCAGTTAAATGCATTGCAAACCATACTTCTGCCCCATACAAACCCATGATAGTATGTGACATATTTATACTCCATTTGTGCCGAATTTGTGTCATTATTTTTACACATATTTGGTGCAAAACTAACTACATATTTATATTTTGATGTTAGGCTCGTCTAATGTCAAAATATTGGAGTTTGCACCATTTTTTAGATGCATGAACCTACCTTGCGTCAATGAGATGTAAGGTAGGCGTTCCCATCTAAAAAATGGTGCTATCCCCATAGCCTCATATTTATCCCATCATGCTAAAATGACGCCAAGGTCAGACTAGGCGTGAGGGGACCTGTGGACCCATTTCTATGGTTAAACACCATGGAATGGGTCCACAGGTGCCCTCCACAAGCCCCAGGGACATCCCCACCCACACCAGATGGACACCGGAGAATAGGGGACCCCATCCCAGGTAAGTAGGGTAAATATAGGTAAGTTAAAGTGCCATCGGGGGCCCAACAAATAGGGGGCCCAAATTGGGGCCTCTTCCATGGCACAGAGTACAATGGACACTGGTCCTCTGTGCTGGCCATTGGTGGTGGTGGGCATGACTCCTGTCTTTTATAAGACATGAGTCATGTGGTATGGATGGTTTTGTGTCAGAAAATGACGCAAGGCTGGTTGGAGGCATTTTTTTTGCCTCTAACCAGCCCAACGTCATTTTTTGATGCAAAACCCCCTTGTCCTATTCTGCCAGTCCCAACCAACTAACGTAATTCTTTTACGCTAGACCACCCTTTGCACCCTGCTTGCGCCATTCCATAAATATGGCGCCCTGGTGGTGAGGAGGAATGGCGCAAGCTGGTGCTAAACTTTTTGGTGCAGAACTCCGTTAGTGCAGTTTTGCATCAAAAAGTATAAATATGCCCCCCAATCTTTAAATGTCATGTCTTCTAGGTTTGAAAAATACAAATTATGGATAACTGAAGTTATTTAACTCACCTATTTCTAAAATTATGATTGTTCAAAGGAGATTGATAACGTATTGCCAAATTAGGTGGTGCATCTCCATTCTTTTTGGAATGTCCATTTCCCTTGGGTGCCTGGCTGATCATGTCCAGTAGGTAAGATGGAGTCTTGAGCTTTCACCAAGTTTTGTTCATGCTAAGAGAGGACTAGAAGAAGGTCTGCATATTGATAAAAAACAGTAACTGTATCATAGAGTAAAGGAGAAGGACAAAAGGAAGAAAGGTAAGCTTCATGAGGACTCAGGACAGTACCAAGAAGACGCAGAGGCAGAGCAAGAGCATAAAAGAAGATTGAAGTTTGGGTCAGGAATGCAGCAAAAACATGCTCAGCGGCATTTCCCAACACCATACCTCTCTCCAGTCCACAGAGCTGAGTGAGTACTAGGGCTCAGAGTTTTCATCATCATGGTTTCTCTTTGAAGTTGATAACTTCTTAGCTGTTAAGTTATACACGTCCTGAGTCCTTACATCCTCCTCCTCCTGATTCTGAGGAACTCCGTCCCAGTCCCAAACCGAGGAAGGTGCACCTGTGTAGGAAAGTGTACTGCTATTGAAGAACAAATTGAGAAACAGAACTGGAGTATTTTTTTTGAGTTCTCATTTATATCAAGTGACTGGAGGAGCCATACCATGTCTCGACTCTGGTAGTTTCCCTGACCCTGGTGAGGACACCAAAGGCGCAGCCTCGACCAACATGAGGAGAGGAGATATGGGGAAGAAAGTAGGAGCCGATCCACATCCCCTCCTCCTCTCTGTTGCGTCTAAATAATTAATCATTGGACTCTTACCATGGTCAGATGCAAAGAGGTTGTTCCAAACTTATCTTTTTGGGGTACGAACGCGAAAAGTTAATTCTATAGAAACTTAGAAAAGGTTCCCACATTTTCTGACACTTGACCTGGCCGTTACTACAATCAAGGAATCAAGGTCAGAAATTCTCTTCACCGACAATAGCCACTCAGTATGGGTGGGGGGAAACTCGATATCCACTTAATACATATTTCCCACAGTGCTATCAACACTAAGTAAAAAAAAAAAAGATGTGGCAAAGGTTTCGCCAGCTTATCATGTGTGTTTCTCCCGGAACCCTCATATAGCCTGAATACAATCATTGGTAAACTGCTTTCTACTTGTCCGTTTATGATGGATAAAATCATCTTGCCCACTTTTTCCTAAAAATGTTGGATTCCCTGACAACGCCACCAAAAGTGTATGTCATCTGCACTCTCTAGTCTTCACTTCAGGTAGTTGCTCTTCCTTTGAAGGCCTATTCTAGCTAGCCTTCCGGGAGTCCAATAGGCCCTGTACAAAGTGAACAAGTAATTCCTCCTCAAGGAAGCAAGTTTCTCCACAGACAAAAGTGTATTTATAGATGCCTGACAAAGATGAGGGAGGTCAAGTGCTGGTAAATCAGATTTCCACCCCTCTACGGGTAACGGAGGAGAGGCATCCTCAACCTGTATTAATACCCAATACCATCTTGAAACTTCTTTCTTTAACCTCTGGGTACCTATAATTTCACTTTCCAAATCTGTAACAAGCCCGGCCTCAGGCTCTCCTTGTACCCAGGATTTAATTTGTATATATTTAAATCTGGAAAACTGCATTTGTTGCATCGGATAGGGACTCCCATGGAATCTGCTAACTATTTATCCCCATCGTACAATTCCTCCCTCTATCAATGGGATAGCTAGGGCATCTTGTAAACATATAGGTGTACCAGGCGAATCCCAGCTCACTATAGTATGGCATTCCAAACCTCGTTCTCACTGCAAACCATATCCTGGAAGCGGTATTAAGAACTTGTAGTACCTGGGAAAGGCAAAATTTGTTGAGGAAATGTGTACCCTGCTCCCGGAAGCTTCCTTTTAGTGCCCATAACCAGGAGGAACCGTATTCCCTGGAAAATAGTGGTGTAATGTTTTTCAATTGGAATGCCCAGTAATAAAGCTGAAAATCGAGAAGAGAGATTCCTCCGTCTAGCTTCTTTTTCCTCAGTTTCCTCCAGGCTATTCTTGGATTTTTGTATGACCAGATGAAACTGACTATTTCCCCCTGCAATTTCCGTAACCAGTTAGCTGTAAAAAATAAGGGGAGAGAGTCAAAGATGAAAGTGAATTTTGGGGGTATCACCATTTTTATTAAGTTCATTCTACCTAGAATAGTGAGTTGTAGATGCGACTACCGAGTGAGAAGCCTCTTTGTTTCCCTGAAGATATTAAAAAAGTTAGCATAGGCCATCTCTGCCAGGTTTTTGAAAACTTTTACCCCAAGGTAACGCATTATATCTTTCTCTAATATACTGTCCTGTGGACCATTGCAAGTCATCACCTCAGATTTATCCGTATTGACTGAATAGCCCGAGATTTCCCCAAACCCTGCTATGGTTTCAAAAAGTGCTGGGGAGGAACTTTGAGGATCCTGCGTATAAACAAGGAGGTCATCTGCATATAGGGCTTCCTTCAGAATCCATCCTTGATATTGAAAAGGTGATATTCTCTGATCTAGTCTGATTCTCCTAGCCAAATGTTCAATATATAAATTGAAAAGGAGGGGAGAGAGAGGACACCCCTGTTGTGTTCCTCCTTCAATTTTAAACTGTGGAGATAAGAAGCCATTAACCAGAACCCTGGCTGTAGGTGCTTTATAAATAGCTTTGATTGCCTTAAGAAAATTGTCTCCTAAGTTATTATGAACCATCACTACCTGCAAGAAGAGCAAACTCACCCTATCAAACGCTTTTGCAGCGTTGATTGTTAAAATGGTGAGAGAAGTATTATCAGCAGTAGCAATGTCAATTGCCGAAACTAAATCATGGACCAGACCACCTAAGTACCGATTTCTCATAAAACCTTTCTGGTTGTTATGTACCAGATCACCAATCACATTGTCCAGGCTCCTTGCAAGTACTTGTAAAAAGTTTGTAATCGTTATTAAGCAATGAGATGGGTCTATACGACTCACATCTCCTAGCATCTTTCTGCGGCTTTAATATTAAAGTTATAATGGCTTTGTTCCATGGGAACGGAACCGAGGTAGACTCTATAAATATCAAATTCATCAGCTGAGTTAAAACTGGCACAATCTCTCTTTTTAGAAGTTTGTATACTTCGGCTGGGATCCCATCTGGACCCAGAGCCTTCCCATTTTTCAACCCAGCAATGACATTATCTACCTCGCCGCATTTGATACAAACATTGATTAAGGGCCTGATTCTTTCCTAGAACTAGCCTAGGGAGGCTATCTCCCCTCAACCAGTTTTAAACACCTCTGTCAGAGCCACAGTATCTTCCTTATATAATTCTAAAAATTTAACAAAGGCTCCCACAATATCATGATCTTCTGAAGACACTCTGCCCGACTCATCCATCACTATGCTCTTAGTAGTATTTCTAATATTGTCAGACCTGGTTTTCTAAGCTAATAGCCTCCCACATCCTTCACTATACTCAAAGTGCGCAGGCTTACTGGCTTCCCATTTGCTCCTCACAAATGATTCCAGGAAAGCCTTGAGTGAGTTTTTTAGGTTCCTCAATTTGGTTCTGTCAGTCAACTTGCATTGTTGCATCCTTAGAGGTGTCCATCTGGGCTTGTAATTTGCAGAGTTTACCCTCCAAGGCCTCTATTGTGGCTTTGGTTCTCTTAGTCCTGTAAGCTGCATAGCTAATCAATTTCCCACAAATAAAAGCCTTATATGCTTCCTATACTGTGGTTATCGACACTGAACCCAAATTAATCTAAAAAATGTCCTTGGAATCCCTTTTCAACATTTGTATGATCTCTTCCTCACCCAGAGTAGTTTCCTGGAAGTATCCATCTGGAATGTGCACAAGGGCCAGTGAAAACGATATCTTGCTGTACAGCCGAGTGGTCAGAGAGATGACATGGCTGGTGAGAAGCGCCCGCTAGCTTGTTCCGAAGTCTTGCATCTATCAAAAAAAAAATCAATTATAGAGGCATGACTATGGGGGTCATTCTGACCTTGGCGGTCCATGACCGCCATGGCGGAGGGCGGAGGGCGGCAGAAGCACCGCCAACAGGCTGGCGGTGCTTCCTGGGCGATTCTGACCGCGGCGGTAAAGCTGCGGTCAGAAAAGGAGAGCCGGCGGTTTCCTGCCGGTTTCCCGCTGGCCCAGGGTATCCGCCATGGCGGCGCTGCTTGCAGCACCGCCATGGGGATTCCGAGCGCCTTCCCGCCAGCCTGTTTCTGGCGGTGTCCACCGCCGGAACCAGGATGGCGGGAACGGCTGCCGTGGGGCCCCTGGGCAGTGGCATGGGCATGGGCAGTGCAATGGCATGGGCAGTGCAGGGGCCCCCTAACAGGGCCCCACAAAGATTTTCACTGTCTGCTGTGCAGACAGTGAAAATCGCGATGGGTGCCACTGCACCCGTCGCACCCCTTTCCGGGGCTCCATTCCGGCCGGCTTCATTGTTGAAGGGGCTGTCCCGCTGGGCCGGCCGGCGGTCTTCTGGCGGTCGCCCGCCAGCCCAGTGGGAAAGCCGGAATGGCCGCCGCGGTCTTTCGGCGGGAACCGCTTGGCGGGCGGCGACCGCCGACCGCCGTGGTCAGAATGACCGCCTATATTTTTTGTTCCAGAAGGTGAACTCCTTACTCTGCCCCATTCTAATTTGCCAGGGGTCAATCAAGCTGCATTTTACTCGACCCCTTCGAGCTTGATATTCGCAAATATCCATCTCTCCCTAGGGTCAGGACTTACATCTGTCAAATGACTTTGAATCCTGTTTTTCACAATAATTGCCACCCCTTTGACGTTGCAAGATTGTTTAGTACAGGCAAACTGAGTAATCCATTTTTGTGTGTCTTAAGAATATTTATCCACTCCTCATGTCTTAAGTGAGTCTCCAGCAGGAGAAAAATATGACTGTTAATCTTAAAAATTCAGTGATTCTCCTTCTCCTGCTGCTTACTCTGAGACCATTTACATTCCAGGTAAGAATGTTGAAATTAGAAATGATGTCGGACCCCATCATCCTGTTCTGATTCAGGTACCTCTCTCCTGTCCAACCCAAAAAGTATGTTAAAGTGTGAGCACTCTATTTTCTTTCCCCCATCTGTTCCCCACCTGGTGAGAATGTAACCAAATAATTTTACTACGTGACACCCCAAAACTACCCTTCCATTGACCTCCCCTGGGTAGCCCTCCTATTAACCGCAATGGGTGGATCATCCTACCCATGAGCCCCGCAGGTCTGAAGTCCGCTATCGCTCCGCTTTTATTTCTTCAATTAGTGCCATGACTTCTTGAGGATCTCTCATATTGTGCATTTTAATCCTCCATATTACCCTCAGGGTAGCCGGAAACCTCAGTTGTGGAGTGGCACCTAAGGTCTTAAGCTCCTGCATATACTTTCCCAGCTCCCATCATCGATCCTGCATTGCCCTGGACATGTCTGACCTTATTGAGAAAGACCAACTGTCATGCTTAAAGCCATGTACTTTGAGAGCCTCTGTAAGAATCTGCTTCTTCACTCAGTATGAGGAGAAATTAACCAAAAACCTTCCTGGGTTTATCCCTGTTGGGATTCCTCCTGAGAGGATCCCGGTGGACTCTTTGTATTTCCAGCATCAGGTCAATGGCAGCTACCGTGGGGATATGTTCTTTAATTAGGGGTGTAATGAGACCTGTAATACTGTCTCCTTCCATTCCCTCCGGAATATTCAAAAATCTGATATTGTTCAGCCTGCAGTAGTTCTCCAAGGATTCTACTTTGTCTCTTAAGTCTTTCTCACTTTGTTTTAAAGCTTGAACTTCATGTAGCACACTAATGGTGGATTCCATAGCCCCTAATCTCTCCGTCAGATTGGTAAATTTGCATCAAGACTGTTGCAGACTCCTTGAATTTTACCATGGTTAGGCTCAGATACAGCAAACTTGTCTCTCGTCTCTCGCAATATAGATTGGAGTGAAGTGCCTGTGTGAGTGATGTTGCTCCGTACAACCTCCGCATCCTCTGATAGTCTAGGATCCCCCCAGTATAGTTTGTCCTGTTTCTTGAGTGACTGAACTCTGCAGTAGGTCCAACGGGGTAGATACTTCTTCTACCGTAATAGCGTCTGTGTTTGCTAGAGGGGTAGACATACTCTGTTGAGTGGGGGGTAGAAATGCACCTGTACCTTAAATAAGGACGAGGGAGTGATTTTAATTCTCTTACTAGTAAGTATTGCTATTTCTGTAATATTTTTAGTTATTAGGACTTTATTATTTTGAGAAGGTTCCCCCCCTGTAAAGTGTTGGTGGTGTTGGTGATACATTGGGGGGCTTACCTTTATTAGCTCGCTTGTTCCTTGACCCAGTATCTGCCAGTGGGTTGGATGTAGCTGGTAGGGGGGCCAAATGGTCCAAACTGGCTCTGGAAAGTAGTAATTTCTGCCCCTTCTGCCGTGGCCTGGCTCCAGGCCTCGATAGACGCCTGGGAGTCATATAGAATTATTCCCCCAGGGCAGCCTGGTAAATAAACAAGCAATCCTGACTGAAACTGGCGAGGTCACTGATGAAGGGGTCTCTGAGGGCAGCCTTCCACCCAGCTCCTGTTCCAGCTGGGAAAATGCAAGAGGCGAGCCTGTGCTGACTCTGCTCCAGACACCCTGGCAGTACAGCCTGGCCACTGCCCCTCTGTTCTGGCGGATCAGCCAGGCTGCCTGAAGCCAGCGTGAGGAGGACAATGGAGGGAAGTGCAGCGCTGTCTCAGCCCGCCCGGAGGGATACTTATGCCACGGGGCACCCATCTGGCAGGGGCACTCTCAGGCACAATGTGGAGTCATACAGATCCGCCGGAGAAGGTAGGAGAGCTGTCGGTAAGCGGGCGGTTGAAGACGGGGACTCGCGGTCAGCGCAACTAGCTGACCACCATGATTCCGTTCCAGAAATGTAGTATTTTGTGCAGATTTATGTTTGGTTCTTAAAGTGACTGGTCTGGTCTGAGGAAGTGAACCCTGTAGGTAAATTTCACTAAGTTTGAAAGACCAATCACTTCCAGGAAAACGTTATCAACAATCAGTCCCCAAACATTGCAAATCATCAGAATCAAGTTTATAAATGTGTTGAACTCCCTCCCTCACTGTCAGCCACCACACAAATCATCAGTCACCACTCAAAATCACTTGATATATCACAACTCATTCGTGCAATAGTAAGTAGTTACCTCTTCCAATCAAAGCATGTGGTTGAACAAAATATTATCTCCTCCATTGGTAGGAAGTAGCAACATATTGGAATTTGGCACTGGCACTAATAGTCTTTTCATTGAGGATCCTCTGGGGCAGCCCTGCTAGGTGATGTGAAAAAAAGGATAGGCAATGACATGTGAGGGAGCCAGGCATCATCTCCAATGTCCTGAAGGGAATGTGGGGGTTTCTTCACTGCACATGCTTCAACTCCAGTCTGGCCATATAATAATATATGACAAAAAATTGTGGGGCAGCATAAATCTGACACAAACATAATGTTCCACTAGCTTTTTTTTGCAGAGATAGAAAGACAAATAATTCTAAAAATTCTATGGTGACACAGGCATATTCAGTCAAGGAAGTAGAGTTCATCATCATGCTTAGGTGGCTCATTCAGAAGTTGATCAGGAAATACACTTGATTCTGATCAATCATCCTCTTCCTTTTCCTGTGGTATTTCAGGGATAGTGTAATCAGGTGATAGAAAATGCTGGTTCATTTTGATCATTGATAATCTCTCCATGCTTTCTGATGAGAGACTGGTCCTTCTCACTGTAACAACTGCACCAGCTGCATTGAACGCATGTCCAGCAGACACACTGGCTATAGAACAAGCCAGATACCCTATTGCCAGCCTGCTGAGCTCTGGCCTTTGGTACATCTTCCGATACCAATACACCAATGGCTTTTGATCCACATACACCTCTTTGGGTCATCCAGATACTCCTGGAACATCCTATGAACTTGTGCCGCCACTTGCTTGATGTTTTTTGCCTTAGCCTTTGCACAGGACTTAAGAACTTCCACCTGAAACCAAGCCAATGCAGAGGTTGGGTCTCATTCTTCTGATGCTGATCTTGCCAGTGTTCTTGTTGCTGGTATTGGCTGCTGTGGGATAAGTCTGCCCTCGCTGGAAGTTGAAGGCGGCACCCCAGAACTGCGGATTGGGACTTTAAGTTCCAGCCATTGTCTTCCAGATCACTGGCTTGCTCAGCAATCCACCTTTTTTATTTTGAAACATTCCCTTTAGAAAAAGTAGGGCAAGATTAAAGATTTATTTTGTAGCATGGATCAAGTAGGGTGGCACAAATGTACTCTTTGGATGAGATGAGGTAATTGTGCAGCCTTGCATTACAAGACGTGATAGCTTAGGCTCTCAACCAAAGCATGCGCTTCTGGGTTTTTATTCCCACATCTGAGTGCAAACCTTTCAGACACCTTGTTTAGCTGGTTCTGTTGCAAATGCAACAACTACATTGCTTGCCCATCCTACTGTCATCCTTGCTAACTTCCTGTGTGAAAACATAAAAAGGGAGCAGCACCTGGGTCATTTGATTAGGCCCCATTTGTCTGCATCTATGGTCATATCTTTCCAAACTGCATCCCCTACTCCTAAAATGACATAGGGGGTCATTACAACCCTGGTGGACGGTGTTAAAGCGGCGGTAAGACTGCAAACAGGCCTGCAGAAAAAAAAAGGGAATTATGACCGTGGAGGAAACCGCCAACATAGACAGCCACTTTAACACTCCGACTGCCACGGCGGTACAGACAAACAGTGCGGCGGTCACCACCAACAGACAGGCGGGAGACAAAATACCGCCCACAGTATCACAACCTACCAATCCGCCACCTTTTCCGGGGCGGATTCACCATGGATAAAAACACGGCGGAAACAGCCATTTCAATAGGAAAACGCTCACCTCTACACACTCCACGAGGAAGGAGGCCACCATGGAGCTGGAACTCCAAATACTCCCTCCGATAGTCTTCCTGCTCCTGTACGATCATCATCAACGCCGGCGTCGAAGACAACGGTGAGTACTGCACCTACGACATAGGGGAGGCAAAAGTCAGGGACACACACACTCAACACCCCCATCCCCACCCTGACCCTTACCCACTACAACACACACACCAATGCATATCCAAACAGTACAGTAACAACCCCAATACCCCCCGGAAGAATGCAAAGACAAAAGGAAATGAGTGCAACCATTGTAATGTATCAAAATACAGTAAGAAAATATATACAGATCTAATTTCACATTCAACAAAATATACATCACGATTACTAGTGCAGGTAGACAACTGGGCCCAAAATGCATGGGCGAGGCCCACACACGATACCTGAGCAAAACGGAGAGAACACTGCAGGGGCATCAGATCGAAATACAACAGGCACCTCAGTGGGAAGGGAAGGGGGGGCACCTCAGCCGGATGACAGCACCACGCCAGATCCACGAGGGGGCTCCATGTCCATTGATGTATCCTGGGGAGTGCAAAGTCACAGTCTCTCAAGTCTCTACAGTGGGTGGGTTGCCCACTGTACCATCCTGGGGAGTGCAAAGCCACAGTCTCTCAAGTCTCTACAGTGGGGGGGTTTGCCCACTGTACCATCCTGGGGAGTGCAAAGCCACAGTCTCTCAAGTGGATAACAGTCTCCACTGGTTCTGGAGGGGGACTGGTGCCCAGAGGGCTTCATCCTGTGCAGGACAGACTCAGTGGATGCATGTCTCCACTGGTTCTGAAGGGGGACTGGTGCCCAGAGTGCTTCATCCTGTTAAGGACTGAGGTAGGGGATGCATGTCTCCACTGGTTCTGGAGGGGGACTGGTGCCCAGAGTGCTTCATCCTAAGGACTGAGGTAGTGGATGCTGTTCTCCACTGGTTCTGGAGGGGGACTTGTGCCCAGAGTGCTTCATCCTGTTAAGGACCGAGGTAGTGGATGCATGTCTCCACTGGTTCTGGAGGGGGACTGGTGCCCAGAGTGCTTCATCCTTTTAAGGACTGAGGTAGTGGATGCATGTCTCCACTGGTTCTGGAGGGGGACTGGTGCCCAGAGTTCTTCATCCTGTTAAGGACTGAGGTAGTGGATGCTGTTCTCTACTGGTTCTGGAGGGGGACTGGTGCCCAGAGTGCTTCATCCTGTTAAGGACAGAGGTAGTGGATGCATGTCTCCACTGGCTCTGGAGGGGGACTGGTGCCCAGAGTGCTTCATCCTGTTAAGGACTGAGGTAGTGGATGCTGTTATCCACTGGTTCTGGAGGGGGACTGGTGCCCAGAGTGCATCACTCTCCCCGTGATGGTCCCAGTTCCGTCACTGCCCCTGCCGCACATGGGCTAGCGGTGCTTGCCATGGCGGGCTTTGCCCTGTTCAGCGATGCTTGCCCTGTTCAGCAGTGCTTTACTTTGCTGTTTCTGACCTGTTCAGCGGTGCTTGCCATGGTGGTCTTTGCCCTGTTCCGCGGTGCTTGCCCTGTTCATCGGTGCTTGACTTTGCTGTTTCTGAGCTGTTCAGCATTGCTTGCCATGGCGGTCTTTGCCCTGTTCAGCGGTGCTTGACTTTGCTGTTTCTGACCTGTTCAGCGGTGCTTGCCATGGCGGTCTTTGCCCTGTTCAGTGGTGCTTGCCCTGTTCAGCGGTGCTTGACTGTTGCTGTTTCTGAGCTGTTCAGCGGTGCTTGCCATGGCGGTCTTTGCCCTGTTCAGCCGTCCTTGCCCTGTTCAGCGGTGCTTGACTTTGCTGTCTCTGACCTGTGCAGTGGTGTTTGACATGGCGGTCCCTCATTGCCCAGCGGGGCTGTGGCTGCTGGGGCCCTCCTGGGCACTGACTCTGGTGGTGGCCTCCTGGCCAGTGACGATGGGGCTGCCCTCCTGGGCACTGCCCTCCTGAGCACTGACTCTGGCGGTGGCCTCCTGGCCAGTGACGATGGGGCTGGCGGTGGCCTCCTGGGCAGCGGGGATGATGGCAGGCTTCTCCGCCATGCTGCTCTTCCCAGATTTTGGCACTGTCTTCTGCCCTTTCCCCACCTTGGGAGGAGTCACAGCTGAGTGGAAACTCACCCCGGGACCCTTGTGAGCGGCTTTGCCGGCTGGAGTCTTCCCCCTATTCCATCGGGCACTGTCCAACTTCTGGTGCTTCACAGAGGGGGACTGGCTGTACTGTGGCTCCGTGTCACACTGGCTGCCCTGGTGGCTGGTGCACTCCACATACCTCTAACAGGCACCACTGGTACCAGTGATTTTTTGGCTGAGGTGATAGTACGGGACCTATGAATTGGAGGGGGGGGGGTGATGGGAAAGCGGTCAAGGTTGCTGAGGAAAAGTTTCTGACGAACACTGGGACGGGTAGCTGGAGGGGGTCTGGGAGTGGAGGAATGGGAGGTGGTTGTAGGAGGTGTAACTTTTGTTGATTTGGGTGCAGGTGCAAGCGCTGGAGGCTGTCGTGAGGTGGATGGCTGTTGGGTGGGTGTGTGCCTGCGTTTGTGTACTTTGGGAGGGGGCGTCACAGACACACTGGGAGAGGACACAGGGGATGTGTAAATGGTAGTGGGGTGGTGAGTGCAGGTGAGCGGGGTGTGGTGGTGGGTGTGCTGGTGCGGGTCCTAGTGGCTGTAATGGTAGTGCATGCAGGTGAGAGTGTAGACGACACTGAGAGGGAGGAGGGAGACGATGAGGAGGGGGACACAGTGGAGGCAGTGGATGTTGCTGTGTCTGTATGTGTGTGATGCTTGTGTGAGTGCCTGTGGGATGTGTGGTGCCTATGTTTGCCTGAGCTTCCCTTGTGTGTTGACGTATGCGCAGGCTGGTCTGATGGTGTGCTTGGGATAGGCAGAGGTACAGGGGATTGGGTCTGGGTGGAGGAAGTTGGAGGGGGGAGGCTAGAGACAGGGACAATGGCTGCCATCAGTGCTGAGGCCAGAGATAGCAGGGTTCGATGATGGGCAGCCTGACCAGAATGAATGCCCTCCAGGAATGCATTAGTGTGTTGCAACTCCCTTTCTACACCCTGGATGGCATTCACAATGGTAGACTGCCCAACAGTGAGTGACCTGAGGAGGTCAATGGCCTCCTCACTGAGGGCAGCAGAGGTGACAGGGGCAGGGGCTGAGGTGCTTGGGGCGAAGGTGATGCCCACCCTCCTGGGTGAGCAGGCACGGGGCGAAGGCTGAGGGGCTGCTGGGAGGGTGGTGCTGGTAGGGGGGTGGCGGCTGTACCTGTAGAAGTGGGGGGCACAGATTTTGCCACCACCACAAGGGAGCTCCCATCGGAGGACGAGTCCGTGTCGCTGGTTGCTGATCCGGTGACTGCCGTGAAGCTCCCCTCGCCCTCCGTCCCACTGGTGTATTCAGAGGCCGTGGTTTGGCCCTCCATGGCCATGTGGGATGCAGCTCCCTCATGCTCCGGTGCCACTGTACCTCCGCCTGATGATGCTGATGCACAAAAGAACAGGAAGAGCACAAATAGGGGGGGGGACGACAGAAGAAAGACAGGTTGAGTGCATGGCTTACTGCTACCGTTGGCGGACAATACAGACACAGCAGCCCCCTGCACTACGCCGCTCTGTTGGGCTCTACAGATGCAGTTCCTGGGATATGGCCTACATGGCTATGGTGGACATCAGCACACATAGATGACACAGGGGCATGTATACGTGTACTACAGAGGTGGGGTGGAGTGCCACATGGCCTGCATTACGGAGGGGCCTAGCCTACGGAACTTGCCCTGGCCTAGGGAAATCCACAGCCCTCCTCCCCTACCCAGACACCTTCACTCCGCGCAAAGTCCGCAGAATGATGTTGTACTCACCCCCTTGTGTCTGCTGTGATGCCCTCAAGCGCCCATCCAACTCAGGGTAGGCCACTGCCAGGATCCGGAACATCAGGGGGGTCATGGTGCGACGGGCACCCCTCCCACGTTGGGAGGCCATCCCCAGCTGAGCCTCCGCCGTCTTCTTGCTCCAGTAGCGAATATCCTCTCATCCTTTACGGCAGTGGGTGCTCCATCTCTGGTGGACCCCCAGGGCCCGGACGTCCTTGGCGATGGCACGCCAAATATCCTTCTTCTGGTGGGCGCTGACCTACATGACATGTACAGGTGAAGAAGAGAAGTCATTACCAACTGCAGTGTCGAAGTGAGTGGCCCACATCCCTACCCTTGCCATTTGGCACATGCATTCACAGTCCTTCATGCACGCAGAACTCTGCCCCTTCCTTCTTACAACCATCCCTCTCCACCCAGGCATAGCCCACACAACTTGCACCCTATGTACTCACCTGTTGGTCTGGAGGACCGTAGAGTAGCGTGTACTGGGGGAGGACCCCGTCCACGAGCTTCTCCAACTCCTGTGCAGTGAAGGCAGGGGCCCTTTCCCCAGACGCACAAGCCATTGTCTCTTCTAGACCGAGGTCACAGCAGCACTTGCAGTATAGGTCCTCTCTTGTCGAAGATCAGGTATCGAGT
Organism: Pleurodeles waltl; assembly: GCF_031143425.1. NCBI lineage: Eukaryota > Metazoa > Chordata > Amphibia > Caudata > Salamandridae > Pleurodeles > Pleurodeles waltl. Next base: position 83,328,809 of record NC_090439.1, read on the forward strand.
GATTCAACAGATAGAAAATGGCGGTGACGTCCGCGGCGGTGACGTCCGTGGCGGTACGTATCATCACCGCCGGCGCACTTCGTCATTGGCTCCTGGGACCCACAGGGTTCAATGTTAACCAATGCAGCATTGCGCCGCGGTCTTCGACCGCCTACCGCGACGGTGTACAAATCAAGTGCAGTTACCTCACATCTCATTGTCCGACTTTAGGGGTTATGCAGCTGCCATTTCAGGGGCCCACATGGCTTCATTTTCAACTGTATCAAACGTACCTAGGCCTGGACTCAACACACTTACAGACAACATTTGATTATGTTTTGTGTTCTGTGTAGCTGTGGGTACATACCTCTGAGTTGCTTGACTCTGTGGTCGCTGTTGTCCTTCCTAGGCACCGTCAGCTGGGACATGTGAGGAGATGGCGGAATCCTCCGGTGTACCGACCACTGGTGGACCTGTTGACAATGGAGGAGCGACATTTAATCATCACTTACAGGTTTAACCGTGCCACAATCCAGGAACTGTGTACCCAGTTGGAGCCTGACCTGATGTCAGCAATTCGTCATCCCACAGGAATCCCCCCTCAAGTGCAGGTGCTATCAGTGCTCCATTTCCTTGCAAGTGGGTCTTTTCAAACAACAGTGGCCATGGCATCAGGGATGTCCCAGCCTATGTTTTCCAACGTGTTGTCCAGAGTGTTGTCTGCTCTGCTGAAACACATGAGGAATGAGGAGCTACATCGTTTTCCCTCAGGTGGAGGATGTGGCTACTGTTAAAGGTGACTTCTATGCCCTTGGACATATCCCTAACATCATAGGTGCCATTGGCCATAGGTGCCTGCAAGTTCTTGTGTTAAACTCCTAGCCTCAGCCTCCCTTATTTTCTGCAGCTATTGGCCAAAACTTAGAGTCTCCCCTCTGATTCCAGCCTTTAATGCATCTCAAATTATTTCTAGTGCCTGGTGTCTCCATTATCATCTAAAAAGTGTGTCAACTATGTTCGCATGTGATCTACATAAGCTGAATCTCATAGCAATTTCCTATCAAACGTTCAAGCACGACACGGCCTACAAAGTCCAGACGATGGTATGGCAAGCACAACGGATTGTGATCTGATAAAAATTCTGGGGGTTCATTCTATCTTTTCTCCAGAGATTGATGTTAGTGAGATAAAAAAAATAATCAAGGCATACCAGCCTGTTGTGGGTAAAAGAGTAATATGTATAGCCCGTGTCTGGAGATTTAAGCCTTTCCTATACATCTAACAGAGCGTGACCTTGTATCAGATCACACAAAGCTTTATTCACCTTGGGGTTGCATTGATAATATCTACCTGTTGATGTAAACCCTTCTTGAATTTCAAGATGAATATTAAAATCTCCACACAACACCAAAGGAAGCAGCCAAGAAGCTAATTTTACATTTAACACATCAAATATTTCAGCTTTGTCAGAATTAGAGCCGTAGTCAGTGCAGAGAGTAAATTGGGCAGCATCTGCTTTACATTCAATGATGATCCACAGACCACCTTTATCTATCATCCTACAGCCTATACTACATAAAGATCCCCTGGCCAAAATTGCAACTCCCCGTGTTGCCCCAGTCTGCTGTGTACAGGCTAAAAGTGTCATCCCTAACCCTCTCAGCACCTCATGTTTCCCCCAGGGGATATTGTTCTCTTGCAGGCAGACCAGATCTACCTGAATTGCTTTTATAGCCAGAGCTACCTTACTTCTCTTTTGAGGACTGTTCAAACCACATATATTAATCGAGCATATTTTTAACCTATGTGCCATATTCTTTCTTTTAACCATCCCAATTTAGATACAATTACTTTTCCGGGAAAACATATCCCCCAACCATTTTTGCCATCCTGTTTTACTATAGACCCAGTGAAAACATCCTGTTTATATATCATCATGTAGCTATCTTCCTTGCCCTTTCTTAACCCCAACTTCCCGTCTAACCCCTCAACCCACCTCCAGCGCTAAACATTTTTTCTAGATTTCCATTGTACAAACATGCCATTGGGTGGTTGTGGTCATAGGGCCCCTCCTGCCTAAACATGCTCATAATTGTAGCCTGGGTTTTCTTCTTCTGTGGGGACACTGACACAGGCAAAATTTGAGATGTTGTTGGTGGCAGAATCAATGTGCATCTATGGTTCAGACACCGTGTGCTGTGGTGCTATTGTGAGGTCACTGAGGCTGGTTATTTTGATGCACAGCTTGGGACAGGGCTGCTTTGCATGAGGATGTCACCCTCTTCTTCATCACCTTCCACCATGACTTGACCAATTTTGGCTGATGGTTCCTGACTGTCATCACCTTCACCACCAGATCACATTCAGCATTCTTTTTAAGGTGATCCTCCCACTGGACTGTGTGATGTTTTTTTCATATGAGTCGTCTGGCCTCCAGTACCATAGTGTGAACCAGGCTTACCTCAATGAACACTTGTGTGGCAAATGAAGCACATCAGAGAGTTCTTCTCCTGTTTGCTAATCGTTAAAAAGTCCCAAACTGGGAAGAAGTATTTCTTCTTGAGCCACTGCCAATGCCTGAAGAAGAACTGGAGGTAGGTAGGGCTGTTGATTGACTCTCTACAGTACATACTTCTACGGTTCTACGGAGGTATGGGTTAGTGCAGGTCTCCTCTGGGGCTTTATAAATATGGGAGCTGGACATGCTGCCTGTGCCACATTCTTCCAGAAGTTTGGATACTAATGTTGAACTCCTCTGTGTCAGCTTCCACAATGACTGGCTCATCGTCATCATCCTCCCCTTCCATGATTTTAAGGCTTTCTAGAACTTTTCCTTTCCGTTGCCTTGCCTGGCGTCTCCCACACTCTGCCAGGTACACTCCATGTCCGTATCATCGTCATTAGAACTGGTGCTTGGAGAAGATTGTGGAATAGTACTCTTCCTTTTACTTTCTGAAGATCTGGGCACCACTGATTCTAAAACTGGAGGCTTTTGCTCAGCAGGAAGCTCAACCTCATGTTCTGCTCCAACTTCGGAAAGATCTACTATTGCTGGCCGTGGCTGCTGTCCACTTTGCCCTGTTTCCAGAAATGATTGGTAATACTTTGTGAAAAGGACAAATACAATTAATGTCACTGCTCATTGGCATCACCATGATTGCAGTGGCTGACAGACATGGTCTTGGGCTTACGTTGGGGTGGTGCTATTGATGCAGGAGTGCTGCTCCCAGGTTCATCCCCACAGGCCGCTGTGGCAGGCATAGACCTTCCAAAAACGGTTGCAGTTGGCACGCCACTGGTGAAAAGCTGCTTCTTGGAACTGACCACTTTCTTGGGAGCAGTTTTCTTTGGGGCCATGTTAAGCTCTAAGTTGGAAGCTGAAGAATTTGGAGGACCGAAGTAGCGCCCTCATTATGACTTTGTTGGTCCCACCAAGGGGCCACCAAACTAGCATGGAGAATGCCACTGCCATGGTGGTGGTGTCCCCTGAAGCCTATTTCAGTGTTTTAGCAATGCTGATTGGCAGGAACATTGCAATTCACATTCCCACTGGTCCCGCCGGTCAGCCGAGTGCTTTCTCAAAGCACTGAGGGGGCCGCCCAGCACCCTTGGAATGTGCAAATCAGACAGTGCATATTCTGATGGTGCTGGGCAAGGAGAGGCTGTACTGCCCATGCCGTGGGCATGGGTAGTACAGGGGGCCCCCTGTGACCTCCTGCACTTATTCTCCACCAGCCTTTTCATTGTGGGAAACTGCCATGAAAAGGCTAGTGGAGAACAATGCTGTAATCAGCCAGGCGGCGCTGAGTTCAGTGCTGCCCTGGCTGACTACAACCAAGACCGCTGTTAGACCATCTGGAACAATGTTCTTGGTGGGGATGGTGGTCCTCTAGCGGGTCCACCAGTCAGGTTCATAATTGGGCAGTCCAACCATCAACTACAGTGTGGCAGTACTAGAATCGTCATGCTTGTAATAAGACCCTGAGTGTAAGGACTTCTCTTTGGCAGTACTGTGGGTGATGTGAGGTCTCTTCTTTTGTGCACCTTAAAGCAACCAAGCAAGAAAAACAAATAATTAATTAAATGAGTCTCTGTTTCAGGTTGAAATAGTTCAGACAAATGCAATCTTAGTGCAGTTGTTTACTTATGTAGTAAATACCAATTTAATCAAACATTTTTAAGTCAAACCACATCACCACACAATAAAATTTCATTTTAAATCAGGCAGCACAATATGCAGATATAGCTCTTTGCTTTATCTCCAACTCTTTTAAAGGGGACACATGGGGTGGTCGGAGAGAGGTGCATGGGTAAATGGAATAATCCTTTAAAAAACCTATGGTGGCAAGATGGTCCAAGGGAAATGGAATAATGATTAAAAAAATGAATTAGCCTGCTGAATTTTCTGCAGTGCACACATAGCCAGGATGTCCAGAAGAAAATGGAAGTATTATACACCTAAAGAAACCAAATGCTGTAGTGTGGTTATGTGTATTTGGTAGATGGATGGAGGAATGGATGTGGATGGAACAATCAAGGCAAAATGCAGAATCAAATTGAATAAAAATGCAAAATGGAGGGGGCTTTGTGCCCAGAGTGCTTCATCCTGGCAAGGACTGAGGTAGTGGATGTCTTTCTCCACTGACGGTGGGCCTACATGGAACCTGTCCAGGCCCCTGAAACAGACCACCAGCTTCGTACGACTGACCACTGGGGATGGCAGCCATGTCTGCGGTGGTGCCACCGGCAGATGATGTGGCGTGGCCGCTGGCGGTGCTTGCGGCGGCCTCAGTAGCAGCGGTGCATGTGGCGCTCATTGGCCTGTGGTGCTGGTGGGTGGCTCAGTGAGCGTGCTGGTGGCGGCGGTGTCTTTGGCAGCGGTGCTGGTCGCGTCGGTGTCCTGGGAAGCGGTGCTGGTGGTGGCTGTGTCCTTGGCAGCAGTGCTGGTGGTGGCGGTGTCCTTGGCAGCGGTGCTGGTGGCGGCGGTGTCCTGGGAAGCGATGCTGGTGGCGGCGGTGTCCTGGGAAGCGGTGTCCTGGGAAGCGGTGCTGGTGGCGGAAGTATCCTGGGAAGCGGTGCTGGTGGCGGCGGTGTCCTTGGCAGCGGTTCTGGTGGCAACGGTGTCCTTGGCAGCGGTGTCCTGGGAAGCGGTGCTGGAGGCGGCGGTGTCCTGGGAAGCAGTGTTGGTTGGTGGCGGTGGTGTCCTTGGCAGTGGTGCTGGTGGCGGCGGTGTCCTGGGAAGCGGGTTCTGGTGGCAGTGGTGTCCTTGGCAGCGGTGCTGGTGGAGGTCTTGTCCGCCGTGCAGGTTGGCGGCAACTTCCCTGTCTTTTGCTTCACCTTTCCCACCTTGGATGGTGGTGCAGCTGTCTTGCCACTCCCAACTGTAGTCCTGGGAGAGCCCTTGGTGGCAGGTGTTTTGCCCTTCTCCCTCCGGGCTGTGGCCAACTTCTTATGTTTCTGAGGTGGGGGACTGCCGGTTGTCTGGCTCCTTGGCACACTGGCTGCCCTGATGCTTGGCGCACTCCAGAAGCCGGTTAATGCTGGCACCACTGTTCCCGGTGATGTGGTGGCTGAGGTGCTGGGTTGGGGCCTGGAAAGGCGTGCCCTAGGGGACTGAAGGGGTGAGGGAGGTGTAGGGAAGAGGTCAACATTTAAGAGGAAAAGTTTTTTAGACACACTGGGATGGATAGATGGAGGGAGTTTGGGAGTGGAGGAAGAGGTAGTGGTTGTAGGAGGTCTACGTTTGCTGACTGGGTGAAGCTGCATAGGCTGGAGGCTGTCGTGAGGTGGATGGCTGTTGGGTGGGTGTGTGACTGCGTTTGTGTACTTTGGGAGGTGGGCTCAGAGACACACTGGGTGAGGACACAGGGGATGTGTGAATTGTAGTGGGGATGGTCAGTGCACATGAGAGGTGTGTGATGATGGGCGTGCTGGTGATGGACGTAGTGGCTGAAGATGCAGTGCATGCAGGTGTGAGTGGAGACGTGACAAGGAGAGAGGAGGGAGACGAGGAGGAGGGGGACACAGTGGAGACAGTGGCTGTTGGTATGTGTGCATGGTTATGATGCTTGTGTGAGTGCCTGTGGGATGAGTGGTGCTTATGTTTGCCAGAGCTACCCTTGTGTGTGGAGGTGTGTGCATGCTGGTCTGACGGTGTGCTTGGGATAGGCTGAGGTACAGCGGATTGGGGCTGGGTGGAGGAAGTTGGAGGGGTGAGGCTGGACACAGGGACAATGGTTGCCATCAGTGCTGAGGCCAGAGTCTGAAAAGCTCAATGTTGGGCTGCCTGACCAGAATGAATGCCCTCCAGGTATGCATTTGTCTGTTGCAACTGCCTCTCTACAACCTAAATGGCATTCAGAATGGTAGACTGCCCAACAGTGAGGCATCTGAGGAGGTCAATGGCCCCTCACTGAGGGCAGCAGGGCTGACAGGGGCAGGGGCTGAGGTGCCTGGGGCGAAGGAGATTCCCACCCTCCTGGGTGAACGGCCACGGGGCACATGCTGAGGGGCTGCTGGGAAGGCGGTGCTGGTAGGAGGGGTGGCGGCTGTACCTGTAGATGCGGGGGCACATAGGGGCCCACCACCGCAAGGGAGCTCCCATCAGAGGAGGAGCCCATGTCGCTGGTCTCAGCTCCTGTCCCCGCCGCGGAGCTCCCCTCACCCTCCGTCCCACTGGTGAATTCGGAGTCCGTAGTCTCGCCCTCCAGGGCCATGTGGGATGCAGCTCCCTCCTGCTCTGTTGCCACTGCTCCTCCACCTGATGATGCTATTGCACACAAGAACAGGGAGACCCCATAAAGGGGGGGGAGACAGAAGAAAGACATGTTCAGTGCATGCAATACCACTACTGTTGGCGGACACTACAGACACAGCAGCCCTCTGCACTACGCCATGCACTTAGAGTTCCCTAATTTATCACAGGGCCATGGGGTACAAGGCCTATGCCCGATTGCTGCACACATGGAAGTCACAGGAGCCTGACTAGGTGTAGTTGGCTCTTCACACTGGTGGGGTGGGGTGGGGAGCCACAAGGCCTGCCTTACGAAGGGACCTTGCCTACAAAACTCGCCCTGGCCTAGGGTTACCCACAGCCCACCTCCCCCACCCAGACACCTCCAATGCGCGCTGATTCAGCTGAATGAGAGTGTACTCACCCCCTTGTGGCTGTTGTGATGCTCTCAAGTGCCCATCCAACTCCGGGTACGCCACCGCCAGGATCTGAAACATCAGAGGGGTCATGGTGCGACGGGCACCCCTCCCACGTTGGGAGGCCATCCCCAGCTGGATCTCCGCCGTCTTTTTGCTCCAGCGGCGAATGTCCTCCCATCTTTTACGGCAGTGGGTGCTCTGTCTGTGGTGGACCTCCAGGGTCCGGACTTCCTTGGCGAAGGCATGCCAAATATCCTTCTTCTGGTGGGCGCTGACCTACAGGAATAGTACAGGGGAAAAGGAGAAGGTATAACCGTCTGGACCGTCACAGTCATTGGCCCGTGTTCCTACCCTTGCCATTAAAGACATACACTCACCGCCGTTTCATGCACGCCTCATTCTCCCCCCGTATCTTACATCCACACCACTCCACTCAGGCATTGCCCATACAGCATGCTAACAGTGTACTTACCTGTTTGTCTGGAGGAACGTAGAGTAGCGTGTACTGGGGGAGGACCCCATCCACTAGTTTCTCCAACTCCTTTATGGTGAAGGCAGGGGCCCTTTCCACAGACACATGAGCCATTGTCGCTTCCAGACTGAGGTCACAGCAGCACTTGCAGTGTAGGTCCTCTCCTGTCGAAGATCAGGTATCAAGGGAGTGAACAGATAGAAAATGGCGGTCACGTCTGCGGCAGTGCATACCGTCACCACCGGCCTACATCGTCATTGGCTCCTGAGACCTATAGGGCCCAATGTTAACCAATGCAGGATTGCGCCGCAGTCTTCTACCGCCTACCGTGACGGTGTCCAACGCCAGCGCAATTACCTCACATCCCCTTGTCCCACCTTACAGGTCAGGCAGCCGCCATTTCAGGGGACCACATGGCATTATTTTTAAATGCGTCACACATATCTAGGCCTTGCATACACACAAAGACAGGGCAATAGCGGATTGAAAAATGTGTGCAATAAAGTTGTGTTTTCATACCTCAGTGTTGGCTGACCCTCTGCTCGCTGTTCTCCTCCATAGAGCACGTCCACTGGGGCAGGTGAGGAGATGGCAGCATCCTCCGTTGTACAGACCGCTGGTGGACCTGTCGACAATGGAAGAGCGACATGTAATTGTCACCTACAGACTGGACCGTGCCGCAATTCATGAACTGTGTGCCCAGTTGGAGCCGGACCTGATGTCAGCTATCCGCCATCCCACAGGGATACCCCCTCTACTGCAGGTGCTGTCAGTACTCCATTTGCTGGCAAGTGGGTCTTTTCAGACGACAGTGGCCGTAGCATCAGGGATGTCCCAGCCTATGTTCTCCAACGTGTTGTCCAGAGTGTTGTCTGCCCTGCTGAAACACATGCACCGCTACATCGTATTCCCTCAGGTGGAGGAGTTGTCTACAGTGAAAGGTGACTTCTATGCTTTGGGACATATCCCCAACATCATAGGTGCCATTGATGGGACACATGTGGCCTTGGTTCCACCCACAGGAGTGAACAGGTGTACAGAAACCAGAAGAGTTACCATTCTATGAATGTGCAGATGGTGTGTTTGGCTGACCAGTACATCTCCCATGTGAATGCCAAATTTCATGGCTCAGTGCATGACGCTTACATTCTGAGGAATAGCAGCATCCCTTTTGTGATGGGGCAACTCCAGATGCTCCGTGTGTGTCTATTAGGTGAGGACATGGACCCTATACAGTGTGAATAGTTGTCTGGGTCTGGGGTTGTCCACAAGGGTTAGTGTGTGTCTAACAGTTGTCCTTCGACATTTGCAGGTGACTCTGGGTACCCCAACCTGTCATGGCTACTGACCCCAGTGAGGAATCCCAGGACAAGGGCAGAGGAATGCTACACTGAGGCACATGGCAAACTAGGAGGGTTATAGAGAGGACCTTTAGCCTCCTGAAGGCCAGGTTCAGGTGCCTCCATATGACGGGTGGTTCCCTATTCTACTCACCAAAGAAGGTGTGCCAGATAATCATGGCCTGCTGTATGCTGCACAACTTGGCTTTGCGATGACAGGTGCCTTTTCTGCAGGAGGATGGTCCTGAAGGAGGTGTTGTGGCAGCTGTGGAGCCTGTGGACAGTGAAGAAGAGGAAGCAGAAGAAGAGGATATCGACAACAGAAACACAGTGATTCATCAATACTTCCAGTGAGACACAGGTAAGAAGACATTACTGCCTGCCACATCTGATACACTTGTTCTACCTCTCATCTGTCTGTCACTCTCACACAGTGTATGGACCCTGATTTGGCACCTTCCCTTTCGATTTCACAGATGTGGGTCCCACTGTGTGACCTCTGCTATGTTTCCTCATGGACTAGAGCTGTGTGACATAGGTATGTTGACAATACAATGGATATTGCTATTTTCCTCAGTTATTGCAAATACACATTTGTGAAAGCACAGACTGACTCCAGATAGTTTTGTGATTTAAGGGTGTTTATTTAAGTGCTAAATAGTGGAGGGGGTTGTAAAATGGGCAGGGGTGATGGTGGAGGAATGTCCATGACAGAGTCCAGTCTATTTGTTTCACAGGTGCATTGTCCAAAGGGGCATAGGAAGTGGAGCTAGGGCAGTTTAAGGATGGACAGGGTGACAATGTGGGACAGAAGGATGACAATCAGGGTGGTCTCATTTCTTGGTGGGGGTCTTGGCATTGTTCTCTGTCTTTGTCCTGGATCTCAGGGACCGCTTGCGGGTGGTTCTCCATCTGCGGGGGTGGGGTGCTGGTGTCGTGGTCTGTGGCGGTGCCTCCTGTCCACTAGTGCCGGCGGAGGTGGTGGGCAGTTCGTCGTCCAGGCTAGTGTCAGGGGCCCCTTGCTTTGCCGCAGTGTCCCTCCTGGTTTTCACGAGTTCCTTCAGCGTCCCTACAATGGTGCCCAGGGTGGTATTGATGGATTTGAGTTCCTCCCTAAACCCCAAATACTGTTCCTCCTGAAGCCGCTGGGTCTCCTGAAACTTGGCCAGTACCGTTGCCATCGTCTCCTGGGAATGGTGGTAGGCTCCCATGATGTTGGAGAGTGCCTTGTGGAGACTGGGTTCCCTGGGCCTGTCCTCCCCCTGTCGCACAGCAGCCCTCCCAGTTCCCCTGTGTTCTTGGGCCTCTGTCCCCTGAACCGTGTGCCCACTGCCACTGCCCCCAGGTCCCTGCTGTTCTTGGGGTGGTGGGTTAACCTGGGTTCCCTGTAGTGGTGGACACTCTGCGGATTGACGTGTCCTGAGGACAGAGGTATGGGCCCGGTGGGTGGGTGCTGTGCTGGTGTTTCCTGAGGGGGAGGCTCTGTGGTGGCTTGTGCCAGTGTGAGGGGAACCGACTGTCCCGAGGTCCCAGATGGGCCGGGCTGGTCATCTAGACCCACTTGGACAGAGCTGCTGTCATCACTGTGGGCCTCTTCTGTGGGGGAGTCGACATGTCTGGCACCTCCTGTCCGGTGACGTTGGGTAGGGGTCCTGCAGGGGTGTAAAGGCATAGTTTTAGTATCTGTGTGTGCCAGGGTGTGCATTGGGTGGGTGACCCTATCCCCCAGTACTTGCATTCCTGTGTAGGACCTTGTGTGCTAATTGTTTAGGGGTTTGTGTGGGTATGTGCAGTGGACATGCATTGGTGATGGGTGTTCATGCTTTGTTGTTGCATGCAGGGCTTGGTTTTGGGATGTGTGGTTTGTGATAGTGGGACATATGTGAGGAGTTGGAGTGATGGGGTGAGGGTGGGGGTATGTGTTAGCATGCAGGTTCGGTGGGGCATGTAATAGTTAAGATTTGACTTACCAGAGTCCATTCTTCCAGCTACTCCTGCGAGGCCATCAGATGCAGTATAGCCATGACCTGCTCCTCCCATGTCGTTAGTTGTGGGGGAGGAGGTGGGGGTTCGCCGCCAGTCCTCTGAACCGCGATGTGGTGTCTTGAGACCATGGAACGCACCTTCCCCCGTGGGTCGTTCCACCTCTTCCTGATGTCATCCCGTGTTCTTGGGTGCTGCCCCACTGTGTTGACACTGTCCACGATTCTGCGCCATAGTTCCATCTTCCTAGCTATGGTGGTGTGCTGCACCTGTGATCCGAATAGCTGTGGCTCTACCCGGATGATTTCCTCCACCATGACCCTGAGCTCCTCCTCAGAAAACCTGGGGTGTCTTTACGATGCCATGGGGTGGTGTGGGTAATGTGTGTTGTGATGTGTGGGGTGATGTTTAGGGATGTGTGGTGTTTTGTGAGTGGATGTGGATGTGTATGTGTGATGGTGTTGTGTGCCTCTGTATGGTTGTGTTGTCTTTGCTGTGCTGTCTCTCTGGCCTTCGTTAATATTTTAGGTAGTAAGGGTTTGTGGGTGATGCGGGCGGGTGTTTGATAGTGGTGTGGTTGTGTGGGAGTGGTGTGTGTATGTGTATCAGGTGTGTGTATTTGGAATTGTCCAATGTGGTTGTGTTTTGTACATGTGTGTATATTTTGAGTGCGGCGGTGTGTACCGCCAATGGTTTACCGCGGTTGAAAGACCGCCAAGTGGATTCGTGGGTCGTGATAGTGTGGGCGTATTCCTGTTGGCATGACGGTGTCGGTTTAGTTCTCGCCAGTTTATCACTGACCTTTGGTGTGGCGGACTTGTGTTGGTGTCTAAATTTTGGTGGATTCCGAGCTGTGGGTCGTAATAGCTGTGGTGGAATTCCGCGGCGGTGTGTTGGCGGTCTTCTGTACAGCGGTAAGCGGGATTTACCGCCAATGCTGTAATGAGGGCCAATGTCTTGCATGTGTTCGCTAGTGGCCTGGGAGTATTGTGGCCCTCGCGAGAGTGCCAAAACCCAATCTCACGCATGAATGAACTCCACTCTGTGCCGGTATTCGGGAACTCTGTCCTACACCCAAATTGCACAAACGCCGCCAGCAGAGCGTATTTCTATGCCCTGGCCTAATCTCAATGAATGGGTTTGTTGGCATAAGGCAGTTTTACAATAAGCAAGGTAAGGTGTCAGTTTCAGAAACTTAAATGAAGGGCTCTGATGAGAGAATCAGAATGTATAAGCTTAAAGACTTAGCAATCAAGCAATAGAAATTGGCAAAAGCTGTAAAGTATTCTCAGCTCAAAGCCAGCAGGCATCTCCAAGTAATAATTCCTAAGTTCTGTCATAATAATAAGCAATCTGTACCTAATTTCTGGGTGATAAAAGATAGCCCCTCGAAAAACAAAGGCCTCTCTGAGATGTGTTCTAAAGGGTTCTCTCCTCAAAGGCTCTGACTAATCTAAGGAACACCCACTACTATAACTCTACCAAAACATTATTATTAACAAATCTTACATTCCCTGTTCCCAACAACAAATCAGTCTCCAGCAAACTCTGAGAGTAGGTAAACTTCTAAATTTCAAAAGTACACCATGAAAGTATGTTGTTGAGTGTTGCATCTCCTCTCCTTTTCTCCTTCCAGTACAAACCTCACTATCGGCTATGTAACACACAACAAATGGCTATTCATTAGATATCAGAAGACTTATTGAAAATTACAGCTTCTGACGTGGAAAAGAAAAAATCTTGTGCAAGACAACTGTTTAATGCAAAAACAGGTCTCTTATCCCTAATGTGTAAAGTCGACATTTAACATGGCATCAGTAGTGAGTGAGTAGTTGAAACCACATGTTAATTTGTTCATGTGTTTTTAATGTCTAAGGGCCTAATTTAGATCTTGGCGGTGTTAACACTGTCAAGTCAGTGGTTTTCCACCCTCCGTATTTACATGTATTGCAGCTAAGCCAAAGACATCCACAACAGAGTCCACTCGATCATGCAAGCTGCTTCTTGCAGCCAATGTGGCAGACTCCAATGCTCATGATTAGGCCCTCCATAGCAGTCTTAGTGGCATGATCCCGGAGAGCCTATTTAGATCCCACAGTTGTGTTAGCAGTGTATCAGCGGCTGGCCCATGACGGCGACGTCCATCACAGAACCCGTTCAGTATAATATTATGGCTGTGGCCATTGGTTAGATGCTAGTAGCCCCCACTTTTTTATATTGGACAATTGTGAACACCTGTAAAACACACTATGAAACACGTTCCACTTCAGACCATGATCCTTTGCCATCACACTGCAGATGACCGGACAGCCAGACAGATTTACAACATAGGAGAGAGGATTTATTTCTGTGTTTTTCTCCCTTGTGTTCTTTGTTAATTTTACTTTCTAACAATTTCCTTCATTTTCTGGGCACTAGATTTCTTTAGGAAAACTTCACAATGGCAGTAAGGAGAAATCCCTGTTTTACAGAGAGCTGACTGTCATGGTGGATGAAATCATCAGAGTAGAGCCACAATTGTTTGGAGCATAAGTACAAAATCCAACTGTATCTCAGAAAAGGCAAATGTTGTCCAGAATAATTGACAGAGTGAATGCTGCATCTTACAATCAGCACACACAGAAGGAGATTAGTAAGAAGTGGAATGCCCGGTTGGGTATAGTGTGTTCCCTGGCCTCCAAGCATCACCTGGAGGTGGAGAGGACTGGTGGTGGTTCTCACAGCCCCACTACCACTCTTTCACTGGGAGGAGAAAGTCTTGCAGATCCTACATCCTGAAGGCTTGACTGGAATCCCCGGTGGACCGGAGTCAGGTAAGTTGCACTTAGCGATGTGTCAACAATCACAAATGGAGTCCTGCCCTTACGTTAGACAGTTGAAACACCCTTAGCAAAACAGATCTTTCTAAACTTGACTCCAGAAAGTATCTTGTTTCATACCAATTACTAGCATCATGTTTGTATCTCTCGATTTAACAATGTGCAATATGTTTAGTCAGATTGTGTGGTGTTCCCCATGGATCATCCCTTATATTTTCTCAGTCCCTTGGTTTCTATCAATGTATGTTGTTTTTCACCCAAAACAGGTCCAAACTCCATCCATTTGCACACAAGGATTTAGTGTTATTAAGTGGTATTTTCACCTAGTCACATCAAACCCATGTGTGTACATGTTACAAATGTCCATTGTAGTAATTGAAATAAATATCTGTAACTCACTTTTTCAACAAGTGTTGTCTATGGTGTCAACAGATGACTGCAACTACAATAATACCCTGTTTTTGGATCTGCAAAACAATAGTGTGATGTAATGTTGCTCTACCTTCCTTCACTTTCACGTGTGCGCACATCTCAAAATCATGTGCTTTTGACAGTCACCATGTCATGCTATGGATGAAAATGTCACATGTTTTCTCAAGCATTTTGACGACTTGATATCTACATTGAAGTGATGGAAATGCTCACATAATTCACAGTCTTTTGAATTCAAGATTTCCTACAATGTGCCGCAGCATGCTGAATAGAAGTAGTAGCTACACACAATTTATTTTGCACTGTCCATATGATGACCACTAAGAGTTACAATATTAAGCTGACCCACACTTCCCAATGTATTGTAGCCTGCTAGGCCTTAGAGTGGTCCAGTACTCTAATCTGCTCACCATTGTGTTGGGTTGAATGTTTGGTACATGTAATATACAAATCAGAAGTAACACTTTTGCATTTCAGGGCATCTCTACAACATCATCACTAGAGTTGGCATCTGTATAAATCAGCCTGCATGTGTAAAACAGTGAAAATCACACAAAGGCCTAATCAGTCTTTTTTCCCTTTTTTAGTTTGCCCCATTTGTAGATAAAGACACATACTATATATTAATTAAATACTAGCTGCATTCATCTCAGGGTTAACCCCCCATCCCGGGCAAGTGGACCACCATCTGCCACCAGAGATACCTCCACTACAGACCAGGAGCAAGTTTTCAGCAAGGACTCCACTCTTGCAAGTCCAAAGGATCAGGAGCCAGCTGGTATACCTCGTCTGTCCAGCTGGATAGCTTCAGTGAGTTGCACTTGGCCCACACCTACACTTCCCACTCCAGCTGCAACACCATCTCAGCATAAGGACATGTCCACTTCCTGTGTACCAAGGAGTTACACTTCAATCCTGTGCACCCCAGTCCTGAGTGCTGCTGACACAACACCAACACCACCCCCACTTATGCCAGGACCTAGTGGGTTGGGGCACACTGCTTCAATGGCACAGGTTTGTGGGGGTAGGGGTTATGGGAGGTAATCTTTGGGCCAGCCACATGAGGCCACTGGGGTCTTTGTCAGCCAGGCCACCATTGACCAAGGCTTCGGAGCAGTACAACAGTCCCAACACATGATTAACCAATTTGTAACTGAGCTCTGGGGGATCAAGGAGGTGCAGAGGGAGCTCATCTTGGAAATTTTTAACCATCATGAAAATATGGCCTCCCTGACTGGGTTGCTTTATAACATCAACCACCATGTCAGCAGGCCTTTTCCCATCCCATCTGCCCCTGTTTGTGTTCCCTCTACATCTGGCCTAAGTACACCACTGCTAGCCACAGACAGGGAGGCCCTGCAACATATCTGTCTTCAACCATCATGTTGTCAAATAATGTGAACATGTACCTGCAAAGTAAGATTAGAAATGTCAAAGAGGTAATGTGTTACCCATTTAATTCCAACAAAACAAAACAAAATCACAATGTATTGGTTACATAGATATGTAGGTAACAGGTCCTTGAAGAAATCAGAGCTGAGTTTCACAAACCATGTATAGCCCCACTAGTCTGTGCCATTTAGAAATGAACACACCACACCCTTTACACCATGGAAGAAAGGGAATATTGCTACAGAGCAAATTAAACAGGCAAACTATCATTGATGCATGGCCTCAGCTGGGGGCATACATTGTGCCCTCACAATAGGAATCCTACATCAATAACACCAAGGGGCATATTTATGATGTCCCTAGCGCCACCTTGCACCATATTTTCATCATTTTTATTGATGCAAATATGGCATTAAAGTGGTATTTCCCACGTGCCATATTTACATATTGGTGCAATGCAGGTATAGATCCACTTTGCAAACCCTTGCTCCACATTATGCCTGTACCAGGAAAAATGTATACATGGGGGATGCTCCAACATAGGGAGGCCCAGAGAAGTGGTGCAGTGAAATTTACTAGATTTCACTGCACCATTTTTAGCACCATTATTAACGCCTGTCTAAGACAGGCATTAAGATGACACTCCCATTGAAAACAATGGTTCTCCGTGTGCTTTGCTGCATTAGCACCATAATGTATGGTGCTAATCCAGCAAAGTGCCACATTAGTGCATAATGATGAGGCTAATGTGGATACGACTGTCATTGTGTGCTGTATTGTAAATATGGTGCACACATGAGGTTGTTAGGGGGACGCAATGAGGCACTAGAAAAGTGGGGTATCAGGAATGATGCACCACATTTCCATAAATATGCCCTCAAGAGTCTACATCATGGCAGTACAGATTGAGGCTACATGAATATTACAGGACACTGTGGAGGTGGAGTGGAGTGCAATGTTCCAACCACCATTCAGTGTTGTGCTAAAAAAAAAGTCCCACCAACTATGAGGAGACACATCAACAGCTACCTCTGCTGAACACACAGTGAAGATTTAGCCAATATGAAGAAGGGGCAGTATGCTCTAGGTTGATATCCACTTGTGGTTTGAGCAGGTTAAGAGGCACATATTGCCTTTATGACAATAACACACAGAAAACAGGTGTGATCCAATCACCTGAAGCTCTATCCAATCACAGTGCAAAATGTCTCTAAACAAGATCTGTCCATCCCAAGTGGGTGTCTGTCCCAGGATCAACACATGTTCACTCTGTACTTCCCAACAGCATCATATAATTGCAAATGTCATAACTTTGAAATGTCCAAATGAAGATGACATGGTGAAGTGTCCTGAAACAGACTTTCAACAGATAGTTAATGATATCAAATTTGAATCAAATAACAAGTTAGGAGGAAACTTATACTTAGCACAAACAAAGATAATCTATGGGAATAAACACAGTAGTCAATGTAGGGAAACGTATATCTTTGCATTGGACTTTGCATTGGACTTTTCTTGAACTGGCCATTCTTACTAAATTACCACTGTAGACTGATATGTTCTGTATGTCACAAGTTGTACTGACATTAGAGATTACATTATGTTAAGGTACACTTAAACTCAGGTGAAGGAGTGGTGAATGACATCTTGATGTAGGTCAATTTGTTCTTCTTCACCACTGTCATCTTCATTGGGCATTTCAACATCCTCACCCTGTGGTGCTTCACGGTCTCCTCCCTCTGCGATGATTGGGATGTTCCGTTGCAGGGCGATGTTGTGGAGCATTCAGCAGGCAACCATGATTTTTCAGGTGAGTAGAGGGAGGCTGCACCAGCATTGTCAAGGTACCTAAGCCTAGCCTTGAGGATCCCAAAAGCCTGCTCCACTGGCCTCTGTGTTCTTGCATGGACTTCACTGAAGCATACTTCCCCTGGTGTTTTTGAATTCCTCAGCGGTGTCAACAATCATGGTCGGTTAGAATACACTGAGGGGGTCATTATGCAGCCAACTTCTCCACTCAGACTGCCATGGCGGTACAGCCGCCGGGCCGGAGATATCAATCTCCAGACCGGCGGGCAATATAGTACCGCCAGCGGCATTATGATCCAGCCTACCACCATGGTTTTCGTGGCTTTAGCAATGCCACGAAAACCATGGCGGTAGGGCCTACCGGTGACAGGTAATTCCTTCCCTGTCACTGATAGGTGGCTCACCCACTTCCCCAACACTCCACAGATGCCCCCCACCCCTCCATCCACACTCCCCCCTTCCAATCCCCTCACCCCGTATACACTCACACACCCGCAGACACGCACCACGTATACACCCACTCACTCACCCTGGCAAACACACATTCATACATGCATACATCCAGTCATGCTCGCACACATTCTTACACACATTCACACTGACATGCAGACACGCACTCACATTACCATTCATACACGCATTCATACACATGCATACACCCACGCAAACAACACTACACACACAGACCCATTCACAAACACACTCACATATTGATGCACACAACCCCACATACTCACACACACAACACCCCCTCCCCTGTCGGAAGCCCAAATTACCTTCTTCCAGGTGGTCTTGTGGCAGGGAACGGGTGCTGCTAACGCCAGCAGAACACCACCAGGCCATATCACAGATCATGATACAGCTGGCAGCGGTCTACTGGTATGGCGGTGCTGGTGGTAGCAGCGCCGCCTTACCCCCATCTGCCAGTATGATCACTGCCGGCTTTCTGCCCTTATTGTGCCGGAAGTCCGGCAGTGGTCATAATCTGGCAGACGGATGGTATCTGCGGTGACAGTATTTTGGCAGCTGTCACAGAGGTGTTAGGCGGTTTGTACGGCCATTATCAAAATGAGGGCCTGAGTCTCTTACATTGAAGCAACACACCAACAGATTAATATCATACCAAGCCGATGTCCCTACCTAAACTAGGATGCAGGCAAAATATCCTCAAGTCTCAGGTCTAGGTTGTGACATTTGCAGGGGTATGGTGCTGTTCCGTAGTACAAAGGAAACATGTGCTAACCCAGGAAAGTGGGCACACACATTCAAGATGTACAAACTTGGTAACCAGACAACTTGTACATTTGTGCAATGGAAGTTCTTATGATTGTGGTAGACATTGTCCCTTGCATGTGGTGGCACCAAGGCAATAGCATGCTATCTGTTGATCCAACCACGTGTGATAGCCCACCCAAAGCATACAATTCTCCTTTCACAGTGGCAAAATCCTGTTGCATGGAAACTGGACATTGCTGTCGATGTGTCTCAGCAGTAAAGAAAAGACTTCTTGTAGCACACAACTAATAGTTGGTTGGAACATGCCTCCAGATACGGCCACTGTGTATTGAAAAGAGTCAGTGACCACAAAATGAAGTACTGCCATGTTTTTTGCACTATTGGGGGTCATTCCTGTTGGATTTATATTGTGAGGTAGGAGATCAGGCTGCAGCTGGTGACACAAATCCAGGATAGTTTGCATATTTAGCTGAAAGGTTTTAATCATATCCCTCTCCTCCATGGTGGAAAGGTCTGGCAATGGCCTGAAGGCCTGAGGCTATTGTCTCCTACCCATGCACGGTCTGGTCAAACATACCTTGATAATCAACACACATCTGATATCTTTGTGACATTATAAATCTCATTGTGACTTATGGGTAATACAATGTTCCCAAATATTTTCTATAGTCCAAAAGCACTTTTTTCCGGTTTCCTTTTCTTATATTATGTGAAAATAATACATTTGAAGTGTAGATTTGCACATAATAGTTTTTTCCAAATACCATCAATGGAGGTATTACTTTGCCTGCAAGACTATTGATATCAAACACTGTCATGGTTCACTTTTAATGTGTCATATCGTTTTTGTATCTGACATTTGTGAATACACTAACCTCCATTTTGAGTGCTGGTGATTTTATAATAATTAAAAATTGCACAGCTTCAAACCCTAAAATTGTGGATGCCTCACCTTGCCGTCAGGACACTGCATGGAAATGTAATGTGACGAAAAAAGGAGAAGCAATAATATCTGTCCATGTACCTTACAATTCCAGTTTCATCAGACAAACTGCAGTCCCCTTGCTACCAGTGACCAGTCAACAGTATACCAGTAGTATGCGTGACAACACACAGCCAATCTCAAAATTATAATGATGCTAAGTGGCAGAAAATGTTTTAAAGTTATGGAGTTGTCTGATGCTGTTCTGCCAAGTGGGATTGCAACCCATATAGTGGAATAGCATGCTTAGTATGGTTACATATGTGACATGGTGCCATTTATAGGGAAACATATTTCCTGTGCTGCAAGTTCACATGTCACAAGCTCTCAATCATCCATACAAATATGTTGTATTCCTACACACACTTGTTCATACCTCCACCAAATCCCTGCTCTCACTGACACATAGCTGCACTGCTCTTAGTTACTCTATGTGATGCAAACCATGGCTTCTGATTCTTAGGAGTTCAGGCCTCAAACCACTGTAGCTATGTGTGGAGTTATGTGTAAAGATCGTACAGGTTGGCTAACCTGTAATAGCTCACCATGATTGTGAGTATTCAGGAATGGGTCTCCCAAAAGGAACTGTTTAAGAGCCCTAGCCTAGATGATGTTTTGGGCTTGGATTTGTTATATGAGGAGATAGACAATGTTTAGGGTTTTCAAATGAGCACTGCAAATCAGTATTTCCTAGGAACCTCTGAGGTCCAGATTGATGCCAAAGTGCGCAGCATGGTGCTGCGCCAAAAATAGCAGTGCCAAGCTTCACCACTTTTGAAATGCAGTGGTGCACCATATTTAGAGAAATATGGTGCACCCCTGCGTACCTCTGTCCGCTGGTGCTGAATTAATCTGCCTAGCGCCGTCGGAGGCAACCTTGCACCATCGTGCATACTGCACTGAGGGGATAGATTGTTTATGCGCAGGAAGGTGTCCAAAACAACAATTTGGTGTCCTTAATTCTGTCTAGATGAGAATTCAATGATAGGGAGAAATGTAATACGTAAAGGGGCATTTGCAAATGGAAGGTTACATCACATAGATGTTGTGGTCTCCAATCTTCAGAAGTTAATTTCAAGCCCAACACAGCGCTCTTTTGGATATGTGATCATATGTTAGGTCTGTATTGCGATGTGTTAGAAATGTCTCAAGGCCTATGTTTTCACTCATGCTATCAAAGCCCTTTGTCCTGGGTGGGACTACAAGTGATAAGAGACAAAGGCATGCATGAGATAGGAGCTAGCATGGGAACTTTCTAGATTGTGAGCAAATGTTGTGTGTTAAAAGTTCATTTCCAATTGTATTTGCGCCCACAGACTTTTGTAAACTGTCTTTTCAGCATCGTTATGGCAAGGCAATAGTGACAGTGGCCATGTCGGTGGGGAGGAATCTGGCCACTGTGGCTCTGATGTAGACACTACAGACACTGAGGGAGCAAGTGGCATGGAGGATGAGGGGACTGGCATAGAGGCCACGAGTGACTTGACATCTTCCTAGAAGGCCTCCAATGAATATCAGTCCATATTGGTGGCGGACCCTGGAGCAACTGTTACACCGTACAACTACGTTGTCATCTACCACCCACATTTCTATCTCCACCCTCACTTTTGCTCCCCTCAGTTGGCCCTAGCCCCTCTAAAAAGAGTGGCCTCACCTTTGCTGCAGGTACCCCCCGCCCTGGTGTCCCAGGCTGCATTCAATCAGGAGGCTGTTGATCTTTTAAGGATGATCTCTATAGGCCAGGCAGCATCACTAAATGCATTCACTGTACCCTGTCTGGCTTACAAAAGCCATTCCAGGGTCTGGCCACCTCTTTGAGCACAGACTCCCACCCACCCTAACCCAGTGGTAGACGCCCACCCCTTCCCAATCCAAAATCCATCCACCCAGCCCTATCCCAAGTACAATTAAACATTTGCACATACTCACTACAATAAACAACAAGCAGTACATCCTCACACCTACATAGCAGAAAACACAGACACAAATGCAGACACCACACACCTCACCACCACAACATCCACAAGGATACCCAAAGTCAGTGCACCCACCACAACACAAATACACACACCCACCACCAGCATACCTGCAGACACCACACCGACAACACCAATACCCACAGACACCACCAGCACACCCACAGTCAGCACACCCACCACTACACCAACATCGACACACACCAGCAACACACATCACCTCCACAGCAGGCACATCCACATACACACACATACTGAACACAAATGCCCACACTCACCCACCCAACAGACACCCAGTAAGAAACACAAATCAAATCCTACAGCACATACCCGAGACCCCCAGGCACCAACACCTTCAACAGACAAAGGCAAAGCCACTCCCACTGTTTTCCAACCTGAACTCCCCACCATCCCCACCACCCATTTTCCTAAGGAGGACCTTCTTTTTCCTTGACTCTGACCTCTTCCACATCCCAAACCACCCGCAAACATCTTTCTATCCCTTCCACATCTCAAGCCACCCGTTCCAAATCCTAAACCAGCCCTTCCAAATCTCAACCTGCCCCTTGCAAACCATAACCCACCCCTGCCAAGTCCAAATACATCTCCCAAACCCAAGCTCAATGCTCTCAAACCCAAGGACCCCTCCTCCTAGTGACATCAGTGAGGTGCCTGCTCTCTGCCCTATAGATGCCCATTCCAGAGGAGGTTTATTTGAGCAGTGACATAAGGAGGCAAGTTGTAGACATGCACCCACCCACACTGTGGAATACAGACCTAGTGCCTTTTTTCTATGTAAAGTTTATTTAATTTGCTTACGATAAAATTATCTCATTTCTTTAAAACATGTTTATTTTGAGAATGCCTTTGTCCTGTCCTTATTTAATGACTATTACTAATAGTTTGCTGATAATGTTATTTCAGCTAATGTGTGTGCCGTGCACTTGCTCTCATTTGTGATAGTGACCAGCACAGTTTGTGGATTTTAGTTACTTTCTTTCAATTGCATACATTAGTGTTGTACATTTGTGATGGACATGTTTATTTTGATGCAAGCATTCATTGTGTTATTAGACAAAAAAAAATAGTAAATACAGGTAATATTTCAGGTAATTCAACCCCTTTAACATAGCCATTGATCAAAAAAAAGAAATTAAGTGAAATAAACAATACATTCACCATAACTCACCAACGAACCTTTAAATTCTAATTGCAGAAATACTGCAGCAGTGTTCCTGCATAATGTGTAAGGTAGGACTGAGAGGGAGAACTAGAGATCAAGCATAGCGTTACTATGGGAGAGAGGATCAGTGTTCAATTGTTTAGTGGGACCTTTTATGAAAGACTTGGCTTTGAATAGGTGTGACTTACTCTTGTAGAACTCATGATGTGCTCTTGAATTCCAGGAGTAAGCCAGGAAAATGCCAAGTCACGTCTAAGGGAATTGCTTTGTGAATTAGTGCTATAAGACTATTTTGTAAGTTTGTGCTGCTTTTGCATATAAAAATTACCTTGAGGCAGCGCTAACTTTTCATAAATCAGGCCCTGAGTTTCAAAATACTTACAAAAGTTTAAAAAAATTACTTCTGAGCACTGTTATAAGGCCAGTTGTACCTATCTAGCCAAACTGACTTGACCTGAATCTTCAGGGCTGAACTAGAGTCCAATGCAGCAGTGGTAGTGAAAAACTGATTTATTGAAAAAAAATGTGGGTCCTATTCACAATAGCAATTTGGAGTAGGGAAAGTAGAACTCCTCTTTTACATACTCTTACATAGCTCTGTGAACTGGCACAAAACGTCCAAAATGTGAATGAAACAGGAATATTCAGGGAATATTCATATACAGTTGGTGCAAATAGAAATGACTGTGCCCACTTTCACTATTAGGGAGTTGGGTGTGGAGGCCTATTCGCAAAGGCAGGTAAGAGTATGTAAAAGAGTACTAAACAAGCCCTACTTTCATTATTCATGATTGTATCAGCGAATGTACCTTATGGTTTTGGTAATTTTTTGCACTTGTCTTTGTGTTAAAATAATGGAAAGTTTCTACATTACTTTAAAGTAATGTATTGGAAAATACTTCAATCAACAGCAGCTATGGAAGATATGAATTTCGAAAGCTACCAACTCTTCTCCTTTACTAAAACCTGAGTTCCTCCAAACTCAACACTTTTGCAAGTTGTTGACATCTTTAAACGAACTGCGAGTAAAACACTGCAGGAAGAACATTCTCATGAATGTTAAAAGAAAAAATTATTTACAGTTATAAATGCTGTGACTTGCATTTTTCATCCTTAAATCTTGTGAATACATGTCTAGATATCCGGCCTTAGGGGCTCCTGTTCACTGCTTGTATTGTGTGTGCTGTGTCTTGATTGGTTGTGTACCTGACTACATTTGGCATCTAGCTTTTTGGTGTTTTGGGAGTGCATGCGTCCCTCTGGCCATTTGTGATTTATTAGGGCCAAATTCTAGCTCAGGTCCACAGACAACAATCATCCCTAGTACTCGTTGCTCCTTTCTGGTAATCTCAGCCTTGGTTCCCAACTCTATTGGCGCTAACCTTGGACTTCCTGATACTCATCCCTCCTTTTCCTGATCTATGCCTTGATCCACAGAGACTCAGACATAACCTTATTCTGGACAGCTCTCTATATCTAGTAGCTTGCAGGATTTCAGGGGTTTCTGGAGAACCCCAGGAATTTCGGAAGATGCTATCCAGTTCATCCAGCAATCCTGGGCTCCTGGAGCAGCAAATGTTTACAAATTATCCTGGTTGGCATGGTGTAGCTGGTGTTTTGACATGGATTTTCAGATCCCTTTTCAGAAATTGTCACACTGGTGGTAAACTTTATAGCTTCCCTTGCTGCCCAAGCAAAGCCCACAGAAAGGTCAATACATATAGATCTGCAATTTCATCAGAATACGTCCAAGTGGATGGAAGACCCATCAGATAACATCCTTTGGTATGTCGTCTTTTAAAGGGAGTACATTTTGCCAAACCTTCTAGAACTAAATACAATATTATGTGGGATGTTAATTTTTTTTTACACCTTTTTATCTCATAGGCAGATAATGATGAATTATCGCTTAAACACCTATCTTCAAAACTAACCATGTTGTTATGTTTGGTTTCTATAAAACGTGTGTCTGATGTAAAAGCTCTTGACATATCTTCTTTCCACTACTCCTCTTTGGTTGTTTATTTTCAAGTTCATAGATGTACTAAAACTAACCTGTCAACTGTACACTATCCTTTTTTCCCTTCTCCACCGAAGTTATGCATTGGTAATTGCTTAAAATGTAACATTTCACGAATTGCAGATCTTAGAAGTCAATCCTCTTCCCAACTCCTGGTATCCTTTCAGAAACCACACAAACCAGTTTCTCCTCCTACTTTGGTTAGATGGGTTATGTCTCTAGCTGGGATTTCCAATCCTTCCTTCGGCGCCCATTCAGTTCGGGGACCCACGGCTTCCATAGCCTTCTGGGCTGGTGTCAATTTGCAAGATATTATAAGATCTGCAGATTGGTCACATGAAAATACTTTTAGAACCTTTTATTGTAAACCAGTTGATCATCCTTCTCAAACAGTGATCTCTATGCTTTAAACAGGTATAATTTGAGCCTCTGGTCTTGTAATTAAATTGTGATTTTCCTAGCCTCGTGTCTAAAAGGCTAGATTTTATTACAGATACAGAGACGAGTATTATCCTCCCACACTTCATTAACCCGCTCTATTTTCTTATCACTGCAGTTCCTATGCCTTCAACCAGCTCAACTGTTTCCAACTAATGCAAGAGACTTATCTCACCTACCAGAATGTTCTACTTGGATGTCCTTCCTGGATTCACGAGGGCTGGTCTCCCCCTCCATTCTTTTTGTGGATTCCTTCAAATACTTGTTGTATGCCTTATTGACTCTTGTTCTTTTGTTCATTTTATTTCCTTGCTCTTCTATTGACCTACTCTAGCAAAAAAGAGGGCTTGTTGCTTCCAGTCAACATAGTTATATTCATATTTTATGTGTGACTGGTGTTCCTATTGTGATGTAATACTGTTGTGTTCTTTTTTTGCCATTTTTTTCTGGGTATTGTTCTTTCTTGGCTACAGTTTAATTGAAGCAAGAAAAGAAAGCATAATACTCACCTCCATGTCTTTAATAAAATCTAGCCTTTCAGATGTCAAGGCTAGGACAATCTTAATTTTCAACTGCACCATCAAACCCATAAGTCATGACAGTAACAGTGTTGGCACTTTGTTGTTTTTCCTCCCTCTCTACTTGTACCCTACCGAATTTGGGGGCTGTGTTTTTACAGCAGGAAACCCCCAATTGCACGAAACCCCACAAATATAGCCACACAATGAAAATGGGCAACAATTATGTGCACAAACTGGTCACCCGCTGGGGAGCCTCGAGAACTAGTTTGTGTACCTCTCCTGCTTAGGGGCACCTCCCTCTTCACATATGTCCTTCTGAAGTCGGTGCAACGCTTGAATGGCAAGTGTGAAAGTTCCATTGTCCATGTCATTGCCAGGTATGAAAGTGCAGCAGGATGCACAAATCTTGGTACGCACCCCACCCTCCATTGCAGTCATCAAGTCCAAGATGTACTGATGTTGCATCACCATGAGGCGGATGGCTCTCAGTTTTCCCTGATTGCATTAAGGCCATACTTTGTATTGTTCATGAGTTTTAGCATATCCTTCCCATCATATTATTTGCAACCAGCTGGCATTTCCTTTTGTCTGCAAGGTAAAGAAGGGTATGGACCCTCCTGCCAATACTTTGGCATTAGTGGACAGCCTAAAAACCAAAGGAATGTCCTTGTATTGAGCCCAGCCAAAGTAAGAAGAAGTTCCTCACCTTTGAGCCTGATGCAACAGTGCTGTTTTCTTCCTCACTGTGTACAGTTCAAACAGATCTTCTCCAGGGATGACTAGGATTAGGGTGTGTATCTTAACAAGGGAGCAGGGGCCTCACCATCCAGCTACAAGCTGGGTGTTAGTGAACGCACTGCATTGCCAGTAGATGTCCATCAGCCTGGAGGTGCCCCATTGCATGTCCGGAATTTGTAGTATTGTGCCACAATTCTCAATCATGCCCAGCAGAATGGTATCTCTGCCTCTGAAACATGAGGAATAAAAAGTGAGTTTTAATACCATTAGGGGATGCCCCTTCCCTTCTGTCCATGTGTACCTGTCTATGTCAGTGTCCCAGATGCCCTGACATGGGGGACTCAATGCTGTTGTTTAACCCTCCCCTACAAAACCCATTTCCCTTCATGTTATCAAGGAGGATGGCCCTGCACTGAAACGCCATGTCTAGGGTCCATTTGTTGTTAACAAAGGCATCCCCAGACACACTAAGGGCCATCCTAGGACCAGAAATGGAAGCAGAGATGGACGTGTTTGCGCACTGGTTAGGTGGTTTAGCTACCTGTAAAAATATCTTCTCACGAAAATCTTGGGTAGTGTTTTCCCATATATCTCTCTTCCACCACATCCTGTCTAGCTCAGTTTAGATGTTGCTAGGCTCGGTAAGAAGGTACAGTAGTGTAGGACTGGTCTCACATTAGGTCAGATTTACTAAGACCCTATGGGAACCCACTTTGTTAGGTTGTAATTTGGCCCTAATTCTACACAGGATCAGATGAAGGAGGCATGTTGCTCTCTCAGGGGCTACCTCCTGGGAAAAGTATAATCTATCTGTGCCTACTGCATGTGGTATCAGCGAATAGACATAACATGACCTGGCTGACATCTTAGGGCCCACCTCGGCCATGTGCTGATACCAGCTGTAGTGTAAAACAGCACTGCGTAGTGCATGTGGGATGCTGGTGTTGGGTGCGGTGTAATTAAAGGTGAAGTGTGTGAGGTCCTTACACAGTTATAGTGACTTTTTATAAATAGACTCCAACACATCAGACTGTTCTTTGGGAATACTTGGATGTTGTAGCATACCTAGCAACCAGAGAATCCATGAATGCAATTATATACAACTTGTGAACATCTTGGGATACATACAGGGGGATGTCTGCAGCCCTCTAGTGGTTTGAGTTTTACAGTTTCAACAGTTCAAAGAAAGTTTGTTGCGCAGTTCATGGGGGGTGCACTATCGAAGGTTTCATTCCCACATTGGATCGGTGGAACCATGCATCTCTCCCTTCCACCTCGGGGGCGGTAGATGTGGCAAAGACTACTCAGTAGGGTTCTTCAAATTTGGGGATTATAGTTGGCAGAGGGAGCATTCCTTTAAGCACATTATCATTATTTCAGAGAGGTTGGGAATAGGTTAGTTGCTTTGAAGTTCTGCCATTATGTCCTTGACTGTGTGTGTTGGTATGGAGAGGTGGGGCAAAGCTACGTTGACTATGCTATGTGGTATAACAGTCTTCCCTGTGGGTGTGTATCTGTATGTCAGATTGTGTTCTGATTGTGTGCAGCCGTTTAGTTACTGACAGTATGGGGCACGCAAGAATGGGTGAGCGTGTGTCACCTACTGGAAGCAGGGCTGGCCCACGTTGGTCCAGTAACTTATGTGGCCCTGGAAGCAGAAGGACTGTGACCCAGTTCCGGCGTTGGGAGTCATTTGTATAACCTCCTCAGACTTTGCTACTGCGTGCCTTGACCTCTCTGAACTTTTGCAGTGGAAACCCTTTTGGGGCCAATGCCTTCTGTGCCATTGTGGTCACAGCTGTTCTGACGAGGACTGTCTGCTTCCAGCTCAGAGATTTTCCAGTAACAAGACCTGGTTCCATCCTAACCACTTTTTGCGCCTTTCCTCTTCCCTTCTTGCCTTAACTTGCCTTCTCTACCATTTTACAAGGCACTGCTGTATGTAGGGGAAATTCCAGTCAGGTTTTTTCTTTCCATACCTAATGCAGTCCTCTGCCACAGCCATATCCTCTGGCTCAAACAACCCTCCCCTAGGCCAGAACTCATCAACTTTGTTCCTTCCCTCAGTCCAGTCTGCCAATAAGTCTCGGAATGGACTCCACGTCACTTCTTGCCACTACCTCTCAAGGGGTCAGCCTGCAATCGCCATGCACTCGGGCCCGACAGTACCAATTCTTGTGATTGGATCCCAGGAAATTGGGATTCCTTTCCTCACCATCACTAGACGTGGCTGCTAAGAATCTCCCTGTTACCCCCATATGCTTTCTAGAACCCGCATGAGTACATTTGCTCATGATGCTGGGGCTTGGCCCACTGACCCTGGTGGATGGGTAATTCAGCTTTGGGGTGCTGTAGTGCTGGACTGGGTGGGACAAGGAGTGTCAGAGCCTGCTGGCCTGTCGGTTCATCATGCCTTGATCTGACAGCCTGGTCTTTCAGCAAGGACGCTCTGAGCCCCCGACTAGCGAGTTGGTGTATCCTAACATGAGTATAGCAGGCATCTGGGAGAGCACCTCATACCTACATATT
The DNA here is from genome assembly GCF_031143425.1 of Pleurodeles waltl. NCBI lineage: Eukaryota > Metazoa > Chordata > Amphibia > Caudata > Salamandridae > Pleurodeles > Pleurodeles waltl. Next base: position 83,357,810 of record NC_090439.1, read on the forward strand.
CTGGGGGAGGAGCCGGTGCCTGGCTTGCTGATGGTGGGTCAAGGTTATCGACCTGGACTTCCTTAGAAAAGGTCCAAAGCTGTCCATCTTTTGCCCTGTCTATTTTGGTTGTACGTATGTCCTTGCGTGTACAATAATGTTGGCATTGAACGTTCCTCCTTTTGGCCAAGGGAACATGTGTGCCTTGGTGTGAGTATGTAACACGTGGCAGATCTTGCTAAACAGTTTAGCCTGAATGTGGAACTTACTCTGCATGCTCTCTAAAGGTGATCCCATGGTGGTATTTCAAATACCACCAGTGTTAAGAAACTGTGGCACTGAGAAAACCTGGATTTTTGCCACAGGCCAAATGCTAGGACGAGGGCTCTGATGTAGTCCCTTACTCTTGTGATGGTGGCTTTAGGACAGATCTTCGTTCCACAGATTTAGCAGAACTATAAATCAATTGCGGCATCAGCTCACCTTTCTTGTTTGCGCAAATGTCAATCAGTATAAACGTGTCCCCTTCCTTTGGTTGCAGTCAAATCTGAAGAAATAATCAGCTCCTATCTGGCTTGCCAAAATGTTGCTTGAATGAGGATTTACCTTAAAGGAGACAAAAGGTGTTCGGCAAAAAAGGAAACAGATCTATAATTCAACATTACAGCCAGGAGACTGTTACAGCACCAGGGTATGAGGACTGTCTCATACTACATTGAAATAAAGCACATTTTACCACCTTCAGATTCTGAATCGAGGGGGCACTTCCCTCCTACCGTGCACAGGGGATTAGGCCTGGTGACATGTTCCCTTGATCACCAGGTGTGCAGGTGTGAGAAGAGGTATGAGCCCTCAAGACAGCCACCTCCAGTATGTGAGCCCATCTTTTCCTGCACCCTTACACAGCCCAGTGAGCAAGAGTCTTAGGAAAGTGGTAATACCCCAGACATTTTGTGTTATTTGTTAAAATTGTTGTTACTCCTCTCCGTGTCTGTTTATATTAGGCTCCCTGTGTTTCAGGAAACTTGGTGCTGTTAAATTGCAGTTTTTTTTACCAGTGACTGTTTAAACTGTTCCTCCTAGTTTTTCACAAAGACTGCACAAAACTGAGTAGAGTTTGTTTAGGAGACTGCTTAATCTGAGCTCTGATTTACAGTGTGTTTTGGAAGAGTATTCACTATTTGTCTTTGCCTTGAAAAAGCTAAATATTTGAGTGTGCAACAAGCAGTATTTCAGTGGTTTCAATTCTGTCCCTTATCTGGAGAGTAGACTCTGCTAGCTTGGAAGTGTGGATTCTGCCTGTCTATATCCAAGAAGATTCTGAATAGAGGAGTACCACCCTCCTCCCTTCCACAGGGGCTTGGGCTTAAGGTAACTTGCCCTTATATAAGTTTCTTTTTGTGATTGGTTGCTGGGGCTAGTATTTCTAAGGGTTAGGGTTTGTGCTGAGATTGGCACTGGTGTTAGGGTTCTTATTTGGCTAAGGGTTTTTTGTGTTACTGTTGTGATTGGCTGTCAGGGCTAGGGTTCTGATTGGTTATTAGGGCCAGGTCTCCCATTGGCTCTAGGGTTGGAAATCTGACTGGTTAGGGCTAGGGTTCCATTGGCCAAAAGGGCTATTTAAGCTTAGGGCGTTAAGGCTAAGGACAGAGAGGACAAAGGCAGTTGGCTATTTGGGCCTGTTCAGGCGGGGTCAGGCCTAAGGCCAGAGATGCTTCCCAATTTTTCATCTTTCAGAAAGGACCTTTATACCTCCACATCCTCCAACACAATATCAGCAAATGCATCCAACTCGTGCACCTCAGGCAAACCTGATACAGATTTCAATGTCTCAACAACAATCACAACACTCCCATACCACACCTATACACATATCCACACCAACTACAACATTAAGACACTTTCATTCTAACACCAAACACAACTCGGTCCATTACCACTAACACCCACACATCAGCCACACAACACGAAGCCACATTATACATAACTTTCATTCATCCAGACTCAAACTCCCTGTTCATTCAAAACACCAGCACTATTCTCTATTTGCTCCTACCTGACCCCTTTTTAACATGAAGAAACCCATACTCAGCCTTCCATCACACCATCCACCAACACCATTCTCATCTTTTTACCGATTACACACAATCATACAATCCTTACACTCCACTCCACCATACATATTACCTCTTCAAGTGATAAAATCTAACACGTGCACTCATAACTCTTGTCCATCCCCTCTTACATACCTCATACACTCTTCTCTAAAATATATCACTACCCCCGTACTATTCAAACACCACTCACAAGCAGTAATTCACTTGCAAATCCTTCAGAGAAAACCACTACATCAATATCTACTCTAACTACTCCACAAAAAAACAAACAAACCACACACATCAGCACATCAAAATCTCATAAACATTCATACTACAGTCCATCACACCCACTCCCACCCTCATGACGACGCAAATAAAACAAATCCTGACCAATCTGTTCTCCAAAATTCTCACTTTTCACCACATCTACTGCATACACCCCAACACAGCAACATGTATTCACCCATCTCTAATCCTCTACACAGTTTAGAGCCCTGGATTATGATCCACATGCTCCTCCACCACCCCTAACCCATACTCTTTCCACCCTAAACAGACACAAACAAAATAAACAACATGCCACTCTTAACAACTTCACGTTCCCCTGTTTATTACACAAGAAGGCTACTCTACAAAATAAGTAAATTCATCATGTCACTCTCAGTCACCAAGTCCACCACCAACACACAGACCCAACAAAATACCCCCCTAAGCATGCTGGACAAGGAACACAATATAGAAAAACAACGCTATTGTGACCCTCATAAAGTTATCATAATAAATAACACATCTCCTACAAGTTCAAAATATACTGTTCACCCTTCTCCAAAACAAAATGACTCTGCCACCAAAACACATTTTCTAAACTGTCTGCTCATGAATGCTCAATCACTCTAAAAAAACAAGCACCACATATACAACATGCTCACTGACACACAACTAGACTTACTATTTATAACAGAATCATAGTTGGGAGAAGACATGGCCGCAGTGCTGCATGAAGCCGTTCTTCCAGGCTATCAAACCATCACACAAAACCATAAAGACAAAAGAGGAGGTGGACTTGCTGTTATATTAAAACAAACAATAAATCTCAGCAAAACAGAAAACTTTTTTATACAATGTTCTGCGACCTTCATCATCAGATGCAACCCATCACCAACTTCTTCTTGTAACTGTTAGAAATTGAGTCTTTGGTTGGCAGTCAGGTTACCCCCGTCCCAAGCAAGGTCCCTCACCCTACTCAGAGGAAAGGATAATCACACTCAGCTAACCACTACATCAATATCTTTACTTTACTACAGTCACCTCTAGTGCACTGTACTAGGGACTTACCAGTAAATCAAATATGCCAATCACATTTTATATAGGAGCACAGGATAGCAATGGTAAAGTGCCCAGAGTAACAAAAACAGCAACAACAGAGTCCAGCACACATCAACAACCTGGGAAACAGAGGCAAAATGTTAGGGGTGACTACGCCAAGGATTCCAAGTCTAACAGTAACTTTCTCCTCCTTTACAGACCTCTGCCTAACAATTCAACATTGCCAGATGCATTTCTAGACACAGTTTCAAACCTTCTAACACTATTCTCCAATGTCTGTATTCTTGGGGATCTAAACATTTGGTTTGACAAACCCCATCTTCCACATCCAGAATCTATCACTACTGGGCTAGTCACATTGAGCCTACATCAGATTGTACACAATCCCACACAAATCGCTGGACATATCCTGGATGTCATTTTTGTATACCTGAAACTAGTTACCGTTCAAAGCATTACACCAGTAACATGGTCAGACCACCATTTGGTAACTTTCGAACATGAAACACCACAAATCAACACACCCCTGACAAACTTACATACATACATCTGTTGACCATGGAACAAACTCAATTTTGAAGATATAGAAACACAATTAACAGCCAACACAGATCTAGACACAATCAATTCTGTTCCAAAACTTTAGGAGTGGCTACAGGAAGCTTTCAATATCCTAATACCACTCAAGAAAACTAAATAGAACAAAAGAAATCCAACACCTTGGGGAAATACAGAGCTAAAAAGATAAATCAACAAATGAGAAGGCCACAATGAACCTGGTTCAAAACAAACAACAATCAAGACAAACTTCACCTACACAAACTTAACAGAATATACAAATCATCAATCAAAAAAGCTAAAAAAGATACTACTCAGAGGGAATTCAAAATGCTAAATCTTCAAATATAGAATTTGATCAAATTCTCAACAGATTTCTAAAACCTAAATGCATGTGCGGAACCCATTACTCAAGAATTCACAGACAAACTGGCAAATCATTACACAACTAAGGCAGACACATTGGACTCCTATTTAAAAAAAGGAAAACCACCAGCACCAACCTGTTTCCTAAAATCCCTTCAAGAGTAAGCCAAGCCAACCTCTGTACTTCTTCAAACAAATATCACAAAGTGAATTTATGGATTTGGTCAAAGCAAGTTGGTCTTCCGGCTACCCTTCCGACCCCTGTCCAGCACAGATCTTCAAGAATATTCTTTTCTCTACTTCTGCTACCACAACAGTAAAAAGAATCATCAATAATTATTTAACTATAGGAACCTTTCCTGAAGACTTTAGAAACACCTGGACCCACGTGACCCCCACAATTACAGATCAATTACAAATGGACCTTTCCTGGGCAAAGTGATAGAAAGAGCAGCATTTACCCAGATGTCATTATTCATTGAAGATACCTCCATACTTTCAGACTAAACTGGATTCCACTCCGGAAGAGGCAAGGAATCTGTACTCAATGCAATCTGGAATGATCTGAAAAATACAGTCGACTGCAATGGAGTTGCTGCACTACTTTTCGTGGCCCTCTCAGCTGCGTTTGACACTGTTGACCATGACACCCTAATTCAAAGACTCCACGAAGCTGGCATAGAAGGGACTGCTCTCAACTGAATCACATCCTATCTTCAAAACAGAACAAATGTCATCTATTCTCCCACTTTCTCGTCCAAACCCTACTTCACAAAAGCAGGGGTCCCTCAAGGATCAATGATCTCACCTATGCTTCTCAACATCTGCATGATGTCTTTACCAGAGCTGATCAACTAATTTCATCTCACATGCTGCAACTATGCAGATGACACCCAAATACTACTTAAATTCGAATGCCCCAGAGACATAAAAAATTTACAAATCTTCAGTTGTCGCAGTCATTGAAAAGTGGATGACTTGGAGCCATCTCAAACTGAACGCTTCCAAAACGGAAGTACTCATATGTGGCGACTGGAAAAATTATGACCTACTGTGCTCCTGGCCTGACCATCTGGGACCACCTCCTCATGTATCTAAGGAAGTTAAAAACCTTGGAGCTACCATGGACTCCAACTTAGCAATGAATGCTCAAGTGGACAAATTAGTACAATCAAACTTTATCACCTTGAAAACTCTGTGACATATCTTCCCCCACCTCAGATTTCCACAGAAGGTCCAGGCAACTATCTTTCTTGTACTATCTAAACTAGGTTATGCCAATAGCCTCTACCATGGATCATCTTTATCTACTATGAAAAAACTGCAACGAATTCAGAACCCATCTGCCAGGCTTCTACTACATGTAAAGCCACAAGCCTACATCTCCCCTACCTTGGGGGCGCTGCATCGGTTACCGGTTGCCAGAAGATCTACCTTCAAGCTGCTTTGTATCACCCACAAAGCAATACAAGGAAAAGAACCACTTTTCATCAGGAATAAAATCACCAAATACATTCAACAAAGAAACCTCAGCTCAAAAGTAGCTCCCCTCCTTAAAACACCACCATGCAAGAAAAATACTATAGGTGATACAACCTTTTCTGTACAAGAGGCCAAACTTTAGAATTAATTATCCCCAAACTTAAGATCCACAGATAACTATCTTGTCTTCAGAAGACTACTCAAGAGTTTGCTCTTTCCTTCATAATCACCATATCCAAAGAGCAATGTACTGCACATGCCTGTGATGGTTAACGTTTATAATCTGATTGTGTGTATACATCTAGATTTGTGTATTTCTTTAAGAAATATGTATAATTACTATTTCATAATAATAAAATATATACTTACTCTTTGAGCCTGTTTAGCAAATGTATATTTCATCACTGGTAAATATATATATGTGTGTGTGTGTGTGTGTGTTTGTGTCTGTGTCTATATAAGTGGCATATAGGGATATACAAGTATGTATTCAGTGTACGTATGTGTATATACACACATATATGTATATATATATATATATATATATACATATGTGTATATTATTCTATGCTTAGCATGTTCCTAGGTCATTGCATAGTTTCTAGATAGGTTGTTAGATTATATACTTATGAATCCCTGCTTTAAATGTTATCTATCATACTGAACAAATGATATCTTAACTATTTTATCAGCAAACATTTGCTTTGAAAATTGAGGGAAGATAAATGTTAGAAAAGTGCACAAATAAATTAACTTCAATTATTGCAAATCTTGAAAGTCTGTGTTTATACATCACAACATTAAGGCCCTCATTACAACCATGGCAGTTGGTGTTAAAGCAGCGGTAATACCGCCAACAGGCCGGCGGAAAAAAAATGGAATCACGACCATGGCGGAAACCGTCAAAATAGACAGCCACTTTAACTCTCCGACAGCCACAGTGGTAGAAACAAACACCGCAGCGGAAACCGCCAACAGACAGGCGGGAGACAAGGTTCCACCCACTGTATTACAACACGCCTATCCGCCACCTTTTCCGGGGCGGTACCAACACTATCAAAAACACAGCGGAAACAGGACATGGAACGGAAACCACTCACCTCTCGTCACCCAATGAGGAACCAGAACGCCATGGAGCCTGAACTACAGGTCCTGCCCATGCTTGTCTACCTCCTCTTGTATTAGGAGCAGGAAAGACACCGGCGACGACCACAGTGAGTACTGCACCTAGCACACAGGGGAGGGGGGAGGGAAAAGAGAGTGACACACACACGCAACACGCAACTGCCCCACCCACAACACCATACACACAAATACATGCAGCAACATTACATATACACCCAGTCACCCCCTGGAAGAATGCAAGGACAAAAGGAAATGAAGTAACAAGTGTAATTAATAAAAATCAGATAGGGCAAATTCATAAATTAGTACATACAAATATGTACACCAACTGCCCAAGTCCGGATATAAATTAAATAATTGTTCGTGGATCAGTGTCCCAAAATGTATGGGCGAAGCCCACACAAGATACCTGACTCGAAATGGGGGGAACACTGCAGGGGCATCAGATGGAAAATAAACAGGCACCTCAGGGGGAGGGGGGCACCTCAGCCGAATGAACGGATGACGCCACTGCTCCACGAGGGGGCTCCATGCCCACTGCTGTATCCTGGGGAGTGCAAAGCCACAGTCTCTCAAGTCTTTCCAGTGGGTGGTTTGCCCACTGCTGCATCCTGGGGAGTGCAAAGCCACAGTCTCTCAAGTCTTTCCAGTGGGTGGTTTGCCCACTGCTGTATCCTGGGGAGTGGAAAGCCACAGTCTCACAAGTCTTTCCAGTGGGTGGTTTGCCCACTGCTGTATCCTGGGGAGTGCAAAGCCACAGTCTCTCAAGTCTTTCCAGTGGGTGGTTTGCCCACTGCTTTATCCTGGGGAGTGCAAAGCCACAGTCTCTCAAGTGTATAACAGTCTCCACTGGTTCTGGAGTGGGCTTTGTGCCCAGAGTGCTTCATCCTGCCAAGGACTGAGGTAGTGGATGTGATTCTCCACTGGTTCTGGAGGGGGCTTGGTGCCCAGAGTACTTCATCCTGCCAGGGACTGAGGTAGTGGATGTGATTCTCCACTGGTTCTGGAGGGGGCTTGGTGCCCAGAGTGCCTCATCCTGCCAAGGACTGAGGTAGTGGATGTGATTCTCCACTGGTTCTGGAGGGGGCTTGGTGCCCAGAGTGCTTCACATGCAGTGTGGCAGGTCCCATTCCCCCACCTGTATGTGTGTGCCACGAGATTGCCTGGGAACAGGTAGCATGGTACGCCATGGAGGTAGAGACACACTCCACCCTGCTGCGACTTCACCTGCCACCTGCAGGTACAAACAGTGCTGGTAGTCATGCCTCATGTACGCTGGGCAGGGTCCAGGACGTCTGCTGCAGCTTCGGACGGCTGCCCACTGGGTGTGATTGCCATGTCAACTGTGGTGGCACTGTCTGAGCATGTCGCGGGGCTGGTGGTGATGCTTGCGGCGGTGTCTGTGGCGGAGGTGCTGGTGGTGGTGCATGTGTCTGCACTTGTTGAGGGACACAGCAGGACGTCTCCTGCAGCCTCGGACGGCTGCCCACTGGGAATGATGTTGGGGACTGTTGCTGAGGCAGCAGACGGGCAGGTGGTGGTGCTGGTGGCGATGCTGGTGGTGGTGCAGGTGGCGGTGTCCACCGCCATACAGGTTGATGTTGTGGTTGATAGAAGGGGTGACTCTGGTCCCTCATCCGGAGCCACCGTGCCCTGTCCTGCTCTTCGGCTTGTGTCCCTTCCCCACCATTGATGTTGCTGCTGGTGCCTTGCCACTGTCCCCTTTTGGTTTGGAGGAGCCCTTGCTTGTTGGTAGGTGCAGCTTCTCCCTCCGGCATGTGGGCACCTTCTTCACCTTGGCAGGTGGCGGAATGGCCTGCTCCTTGGCCTCGCTAGGTGGCACACTGGCAGCCCTGATGGGTGGTGCCCGCGATAAGACCTGAGTTGCTGGGACCACTGTGTTTGAGGATTTGGTGGCTGAGGTGCTGGGCTGGGACCTGGACAGCATGGCCCTAGAGGAAAGACGGGAGGGAGGAGTAGGAAAGAGGTCAAAGTTTGCGAGGAAGAGTTTCTTAGACACACTGGGACGGGAAGATGGAGGGGGTTTGGGAGAGGAGGAAGAGGTAGTGGTTGTAGGAGGTGTACGTTTGCTGAATTTGGGTGAAGGTGCATGGGCCGGAGGCTGTCGTGAGGTGAATGGCTGTTGGGTGGGTGTGTGCCTGCGTTTGTGTAGGAAGAGGGCTTACAGACACACTGGGAGAGGAAACAGGGGATGTGTGAATGGTAGTGGGGGTGGTGATTGCACATGAGCAGTGTGTGGTGATGGGTGTGCTGGTGATGGAGGTAGTGGCTGAGGATGTAGGGCATGCAGGTGTGAGTGGAGATGAGACAGGGAGGGAGGAGGAGGACGTGGAGGAGGGGGACACAGTGGAGGCAGTGGATGTTGGTGTGTCTGGATGGGGATGGTGCTTGTATGAGTGCCGGTGGGATGTGTGGTGCTTATGTTTGCCATGTCCACTTTTGTGTGTTGATGAGTGTGCATGCTGGTCTGATAATGTGCTTGGGATAGGCTGAGGTACAGGGGATTGGGTCTGGGTGGAGGAAGTTGGAGGCGGGAGGCTGGACACAGGGACAATGGCTCCCATCAGTGCTGAGGCCAGAGCCTGAAATGCTCTCTGTTGGGCCACCTGGCCAGAATGAATTCCTTCCAGGTATGCATTTGTTTGCTGCAAATGCCTTTCAACACCCTGGATGGCATTCAAAATGATAGATTACCCAACAGTGAGGGATCTCAGGAGGTCAACAGCCTCTCACTGAGGGCATCCGGGCTGACTGGGGCAGGGCCTGAGATGCCTGGGGCGAAGGAGATGCCCACCTTCCTGGGTGAGCAGGCACGGGAAACACGCTGAGGGGCTGCTGTGATGGCGGTGCTGGTAGGGGTGTGGCGGCTGCACCTGTCGATGCAGTGGGTACAGAGGTGCCCGCCACCGCAAGGGAGCTCCCATCAGAGGAGGAGTCCCTGTCGTGGAGCTCCCCTCGCCCTCCATCACACTGGTGCCTTCAGACTCCGTTACTTCACCCTCCAGGGCCATGTGGGATGCAGCTCCCTCCTGCTCTGGTGCCACTGCTCCTCCGCCAGATGATGCTAATGCACGCAAGAACAGGGTGACAATACAAAAAGGGGGGGAGAGACAGAAGAGACACATGGTCAATGCATGCAACACAACTACCATTGGCAGACACAACACACAGGGAGCAGCCCTATGCACTAAGCCATGCACTAACAGTGCAGGGGAAAAGCACATGCCCAAGGGGGACTCTGTCTGGACCCATTTCGTGCACAGCTGGAACCCATGGGAGCGTGACTAGGTGTAGAGGGCAAATATCACCTTTGGGGTTGGAGGGGAATGAGCCTGCAAAACAATGGATCTACCTTTGTGCGTCTGCCCTGACCTAGGGGAACCCACAGCCCACCACCCCCACCCAGACACCTTGTCAAGCGCACAGAGTCAGCTGAATGAGAGTGTACTCACCCCCTTGTGGCTGCTGTGATGCGATCAAGCGTCCATCCAACTCCGCATATGCTACCGCCAGGATCCGGTACATCGGGGGGTCATGGTGCGATGGGCACCCCTTCTACGTTGGGAGGCCACCCCCAGCTGGGCCTCTGCCGTCTTCTTGCTCCAGCTGCGCAGGTCCTCCCATCTTTTCCGGCGGTGGGTGCTCCGTCTATGGTAGACCCCCGGGTCCGCACTCCCTTGGCAATGGCACGCCAAATACCCTTCTACTGGTGGGCGCTGACCTAGAGGAAAAGTGAAGTTAGAATGGATGTTACTCTCCCGTACAGTTCTTCTCACACATTGCCACAAACCTACCACCCTGGCCCAGACATACATACACACACACACTATCCTCACATGCTGGCCTGTCCCCCCCTCCCTCTTCCATCCACGACAGTCCATACAATCATGTGCCATCCACCATGCTCACAGTGTACTCACCTTTTTGTCTGGAGGACCGTACAGTTGCGTGTACTGGGGGAGGACCCCATCCACTAATTTCTCCAGCTCCTCCGCAGTGAAGGCAGGGTCCCTTTTCCCACACACTGTAGCCATTGTCACTTCCAGGTCACAGCAGCACTTGCAGAGTAGGTCCTCTCCTGTTGAAGGTCAGGTATCAAGTGAGGGAACTGATAGAAAATGGTGGTCACGTCCGTGGCAGTGCGTACCGTCACAGCCGGCGTACATCGTCATTGGCTTCTAGAACCCATGGGGCCCAATTATAACCAATGCTGAATTGTGCTGCGGTCTTTGACCAACTACAGCGACGGTGTACAACGCCAGCACAGTTACCTCATTTCCCCTTGTCCCACCTTACAGGTCAGGCAGCCACCATTTCAGGGGGCCACATGGTAGGCCAAATAACTGCATCACACCTATTTAGGCCAGGAATACGGACAGACAAAGGCACATAGAGAAAATTTTAATTTTTTGCTAAACAGCCTTGTGATACCTAAGTGTTGTATGACCCTCTGCTCACCGTTCTCCTCCATAGGGCAAGTCCCCTGGGGCAGGTAATGAGATGGCGGCGTCCTCCGGTGTACAAACCCCTGGTGGACCTGTCGACAATGGAAGACAGACACATAATTATCATTCACAGACTTGATTGTGCAACAATCTAGGAACTGTGTGCCCAGTTGGAGCCTGACCTGATGTCAGCTATCCACCATCCCACAGGAATACCCCCTCTAGTGCAGGCCCTGTCTGTACTCCATTTCCTGGCTATTGGTTCTTTTCAAAGAACAGTAGCCATGGCATCAGGGATGTCCCAGCCAATGTTCTCTAACGTGTTGTCCAGAGTGTTGTCTGCCCTGCTGAAACACATGCGCAGCTACATCGTTTTCCCTCAAGTGGAGGATTTGCCCACGGTTAAAGGTGACTTCTCTGTCCTGGGACATATCCCCAACATCATTGGTGCCATTGATGGTACACATGTGGCAATTGTCACCCCGCAGGAATGAACAGGTGTACCGAAACCGGAAGAGCTACCATTCTATGAATGTGCAGATGGTGTGTTTGGCAGACCAGTACATCTCCCATGTGAATGCCAAGTATCCTGTCTCAGTGCATGACGCTTACATTTTGAGGAATAGCAGCATCCCTTATGTGATGGGGCAACTCCAGAGGCACTGTGTATGGCTAATAAGGGAGCATAAATTCCCCACAAAGTTTAATTTGATGTTTGGAGTATGCCTAACAGTTGTCCCTCGATAATTGCAGGTGACTCTGGTTACCCCAACCTGTCATGGCTACTGACCCCAGTGAGGAATCCCAGGACAAGGGCAGAGGAACGTTACAATGAGGCACATGGGCGAACTAGGAGAATAATAGAGCGCACCTTCGGCCTCCTGAAGGCCAGATTCCGGTGCCTCCATCTGACAGGTGGCTCCCTATACTACTCACTGAAGAAGGTGTGCCAGAATATCGTGGCCTGCTGTATGTTGCACAACCTGGCTTTACGACAGCAGGTGCCTTTTCTGCAGGAGGATGGGCCTGATGCTGGTCTTGTGGGAGCTGTGGAGCCTGTGGACAGTGAAGAAGAGGAGAGAGAAGAAGAAGATGTAGACAGCCAAAACAACATCATCATGCAATACTTCCAGTGAGACACAGGTAAGAAGATGGAACTGCTTCCCACATCTCGTACTATTGAAGGACCTAGCATAAGTCTGCCTTTTTACCTCTCTATATGGACCCTGACTTGTCAATTTGGCTTTCCATTTCACAGATCTGGGTCCCAATTTGTGCCCTCTGCTATGTTTACTCCTGGCCTACAGCTGTGTAACATTGGTATGTGAACAAGTACATTGACATTACTGTATTCCAGAGATTTTGCAATTACACATTTGTGAAGGCACAGACTGACTTCAGATTTTTGGGTGATTCAAGGGTGTTTATTTCTGTGCAAATAAGTGGAGGGGGAGTGAAATGGGCTGGGGTGATTCTGGAGGAATGTCCATGGCAGAGTCCAGTCTCTTGGTCTCACAGGTGCATTGTCCAATGGGGCATAGGAAGTGGAGCAATGGCAGTTTAAGGTGGACAGGGTAACAAGGTTGGACAGAAGAGTGACACTCAGGAGGGTCTTATTTCCTGGCAGGGGTCTTGGCAATGTTCTCTGTCTTGTTCCTGGATCTCAGGGACCTTTTGCGGGGTGTTTCTCCTTCTGCAGGGGGTGGGGTGCTGGTGGCCTGTTGGTCCTGTTCATCATCCAGGCTAGTGTCAGGGGCCTGTTGGTGTGCCACTGTGTCCCTCATGGTGTTGACAAGGTCTGCCAGCACCCCTGCAGTGGTGACCAGGGTGGTGTTAATGGACTTCAAGTCCTCCCTGATCCCCAGGTAGTGTTCCTCCTGCAGCCCATGGTCTCTTGGGAATGGTGGTAAGCTCCCATGATGTTGGAGAGTGCCTTGTGGAGTGTCGGTTCCCTGGGCCTGTCCTCCCCCTGTTGCACAGCAGTCCTCCCAGCTTCCCTGTTATCCTGTGCCTCTGTCCCGTGAACCGTTTGCCCACTGAAACTGATCCCAGGTCCCTGATTTTCTTGGATTGGTGGGTTTGCCCGGGTTCCCTGTAGTGGTGGACACACTGCTGATTGACGTGTCCTGGGGACAAAGGGATGGGCCCGCTGGGTGGGTGCTGTGGCGGTGTTTCCTGAGGGGGGAGGTTCTTTGGTGGTTTGGGACTGTGTCAGGGGAACCGACTGTCCTGAGGTCCCTGATGGGCCGGGCTGGTCATCTTGATCCAGGCATGTAGAGCTGCTGTCATCACTGTGGGCCTCTTCTGTGGGGGGACATGATATGTCTGGCACCTCCTGTCCGGTGACGTTGGGTGTGGGTCCTGTTGGGGTGTAAATGCATAGTTTTAGTATCTGTGTGTGCCATCTTGTGCATTGGGTGAGTTACCCTCTACTCCTGCGCTTGCATCATTGTGTTTGCCCTTTTGTGATAGTTGGTTTGGGTTCTGTGTGGGTATCTGTACTGGACATGCTTTGGTGACAGTGGTCCATGCATAGGTGTTGCATGCAGGGCCTTGGTATTGAGATGTGTGGGTTGTGATAGTAGGACATATGTGAGATGATGAAGTGATGGGAGTGAGGGTAAGGGTGAAGGTATGTGATGGCATGCAGGTGGGGTGTGGGGGATATGGTAGTTAAGATTTGACTTACCAGAGTCCAGTCCTCCTGCTATTCCTGCGAGGCCCTCAGGATGCAGTATTGCCAAGACTTTCTCCTCCCCTGTTGTTAGTTGTGGGGGAGGAGGTGGGGGTCCACCGCCAGTCTTCTGTACAGCAATCTGGTGTCTTGAAACCACGGACCGCACCTTCCCCCTTAGGTCGGTCCACCTCTTCCTGATGTCATCCCGTGTTCTTGGATGCTGTCCCACTGCGTTGACCCTGTCGACGATTCTCCGCCATAGCTCCATCTTCCTCGCAATGGAGGTGTGCTGCACCTGTGATCCAAAGCTGTGGCTCTACCCGGATGATTTCCTCCACCATGCCCCTGAGCTCCTTCTCAGAAAACCTGGGGTGTCTTTGAGGTGCCATGATGTGGTGTGGGTGATGTGTGAGGTGCTGTCTGTTGTGATATGTGGGGGGATATGTTGGTATGTGTTGTTTGAGGTGCATGGATGTTGTATAAGTGATGGTGTTGTGTGTCTGTGGATGCTGGTGTTGTGTTTGCTGATATCTCTCTCTGGCCTTCTTCCAAATTTTACATTGTAAGCCTTTGTGGGTAATGTGGGTGTGTGTTTTATAGTAGTGTGAGTGTGTGGGTGTGGTGTGTGTATGTGTATCAGGTGTGTGTATTTTTTTAATTGTCCAATGTGGTGTAGTTTTGTAAGTGTGTGTATTTTGAGCGCAGTGGTGTGCACTGCCTATGGATTACCGCGGTTGAAAGACGCCACGTTGATTCGTGGGTCTTGATAGTGTGGGCGTATTCCTGTTGGTGTGACAGTGTGAGTTTTAGTATCGTCAGTTTATCACTGACCTTTGGTCTGGTGGACTTGTGTGGGTGTCTGTATTGTGGCGGATTCCGAGATGTGGGCTGTAATACCTGTAGCGGAATTCTGCAACCGCAACAGTATGTTGGCGGTCTTTAGCACGGCGGAAAGTGGGATTTACCACCAGGGTTGCAATGAGGGCCAAAATCTCAAAATATATAATTATTATATTCTTTACACATGTATTCCCTTACTATATATTTATGTATCTATTTATTTATTACTTTAGTCCTACTGTACAAGAGGGAACAAAATAATTACTCTCTCATAAGTATTATTCTGTCTCCCTGTCACCCTATGCCTCTATCAATCTATCCTCCATCCCCACTCTCTGACTCATCCCAAATCCATTCTACTATGATGATCCCTAAAATAACCCTGCCTAAGATTTTCCCTCCTCTATCGCTCTTGGCTCACCCCAAACCTCAGTTTATTATTATGATCTCCCAAACAACTCTACTAAATTCTCCCTCACTTATCTCACCTTTGACACATCTAAAAGTCCTTCTACTCTTATGATCTCCCTAAACCCTTTCTACAGACTCTTCCCTTCTCCATCTCTCCTTTACTTATTCCAAGCCTCTCCCTAATGCTATAAACTCCCAATTAACACTTCTGGATTCTTCCCTCTATTCCTCCATTATTCTATTGAAACCTACTAACAATCTCACATATCCTCTGCTCAAATTAACTCATATTAATACAAATACTGCACTCATAGTTACCTATACTGATCCATCACTCGTCCTTTTGGGTTCCACAGTAGCGTGCTACTCGCCGAAAAGCACTTTGACACCTCATCAGGCGTAGCAAGCACTTTATAAATGCAATTACTATAAGAATTACAATTACATACTGAGGGTTGATGGAGAGTTTATGACGGGGGAATCGAATAGGGGTGATGCAACTTTGTTTGTGTATTAAAATGTATTGTTGGTGTATGAAGGTGTCTTTTTTGTCATGCACATTAATTAATCTGATATCAACATACTGCAATAGTCAGGTCGTGCTTAGGACCGCATGTAGATGGCTACATACTAGCCAATCTCTGGCAACATCACCTGTAGTGATAGTTATACTGGCATCCCCCTGAACCCAGTTTGGGTCTGACAAGCACCGGGCACCCGGTGGCTATATATGACCCACAATGCCAGCAGTGCTGACCTCAACTGAAGGGGGCAGACAAGGAGCAGGAGAGCCACAGAGGAGCCAAAGCAAAATGGTAACCACTGCATCGTGCCTAGGCTGCCCTGCTCAGTAAACAGAAGACACAGGGCAGTTGCTGCCCAGGAAGACAGGTGGAGGATCGAGGGTAGGGGTAAAAGTTCTAGCGATTGCCAACCATTGAGTAATAGGTAAGATCAGGTGTTCAGGTATCCTTCAGAATGGAATACCCCTAACTCATTCAAAAAAAGTTCACTGTGAGGTGCGGGACAGAACTGATGTGCATGGGTAGTAAATTGTTGGGTAATCCTGACTAATCACAAAAAGTCCAAAGTTCCAAATTGATGCAAAATCCTGTGTCAAATTTATTGCAATTGTAAAGAGTCCTCAAAGATTCCAAGTAGGGACTCCAATGTTCAAGAAAGACAGCCAACACATGTTTTGTCCCTTCCTGGCTCGAGGATCAAGGGGTCTGGGGAAATGACCCACTGACTGGCTGGCTGGACACCTCCTGGGGAATCCTCTGCAGCATGGGACCTTGGGGAACCTCTCCCTCCCCTGACACACCCCACCTAAGGTGACTAGTACATGCAGGGTGAAAAAAGTAACAGAAGCTCAATGAACCTTAGCGATCACACCACAACAGAGGGGATACATAGACCACATAGAGAAACATTGCAATAGAGTGCTGAAACATGTGGGATGATCTGACTGTCCTGAACGGATACACAAGCATCAATGAGGAGTGACGGGTGGAGGCGCACGTGTCCAGGGCTAGTAACTGGAACTACTGAGTGGGAGGTATATTATTTCTTGGCGACACTGCTGTACCCAGAGGCAGGACTCCCTGGTTTAAATCCCCTAATGAAGAGATAGCTAAAGCAGAACTGACCATGGAGGAGAAAGAACACAAGATGGTCCACCAAAAGCCAAATAAAACCTCATACCTTAAGAGGAACCCCGGGGTATTACAGAGGATAATGAAAAGGGAAGCAATGATGGATGGCAAAGGGCTGGAGGTACACACAGCAGTAATACTGGCAGCAATTAAAGAGACCATAACAGCCTTATAATTTAAAATTAATGCAGTAGTATAGGCGGTGTACACTCTGAGAGTTGATCATCAGAAATTGGCAGAGAGGATGTTAGACACGGGGACCACTCTGGTGCAATTTGAGCCCCTGATGGCAGACAATGCAACCAGTGAGAACATACTAGAGATGAAGGTAACCAATCTCACAGGCGAAATAAACGACAGCGAGGGAAGGTCCCGAACAACAACATCAGAGTGCTTGGGGTCCCAGAAAATGTGGAAGGCCCAGGAGGGTTAAGGGGGCAAACTATGTCAACCCCTACCCTTTCAAAGGGTGACCCCAACCACAGAAAGTAGAATTAAAGGGGCCTTTGGAGTGAGATGAGTCTTGCCACTGGCTTGGTAGGTTACACAAGAGCGACAAAACTCTGCAACAAATATCTTGGTTAGCACATAAAAATTTAAATAATGAAACAAGAATATAATAAAGCCTATTGAAGAAAATTAACAATGTTTGGGTCAAATTAGTAGAACAGGATGTAGAGTACATTTTAGCCCAAACATATTCCCATGTCTGCATAGACTAAGGGCCTGATTATGAGGTTGGCGGTCAGATGAGCCTACCACCAAACTTGTGCGGAGGACGCCACCATCATACTTGTGGCATCCCCCCAAATAGCACTATTATAGAACCGCTGAAGAGGAAATAATTTTTGAAGCAAATACATTTTTAACAAAGTGCAAGAGTCAGAAATTGTTAGTGGAATCCAAAATTTAGGGTGTCTAGACATGAATGAGATATGTTTGCGGGAAAATCGAAACACCAAAGAAAGCTCCAAATTAATTCATAATTAATGTACATTTGATTGTCGGTTCAACAAGAGGTTTTGCATTTGTTTAATGGCAAAAAGATTACGATATTTAACACAATCCAGGAAATTTACACTGTACTTATACTTAGGTAATCTTAATTTCTCTAATGAAATCCTGGAATGATTCCCATTCAATTAAAATGTAGAGCATAAACTGTGCATTTAAATAATTCGGAATTCTAACAGATAAGACTATAGGACAACTATTTATAAGAGGGATTGTCATCACCTTTATAGTGTCTAATGAACCCGACTAAAATGGTTGACCCTAGAAATAACATAATCAGTGTTTGTTCAAATATCATCCTGAGGGATTTATAGAACCAGTTGCTTAAACACTAATCATAGGTCCCTTCCAAGATAAACCAGCTTCAATAAATGTATGTTTATTACAGAATTTATTATGGGGCAAAGCCTTTTATTTAGTACTATTAAGTTTATATTCCAAGAGATCAGAAAAAATAATAAGATCTTTTAAAAAGGCTGGAAGGAACATTGTCGCTTTTACACAAATGATAAACTCTCAATTTTATGTGCTGTAAACTTAATATTTTAGTCCTTGACTGTGAAACTGGAAAAACCTCAGGATTTTTACTTTGAACTAAAAAGGATTCTGAGGCAAGAATTAAAAGCAAAGGAGTTAAAGGGTAACTCTGCCTAATACCTCTTCGTAAAGAAAATTAAGAAGACTAACTACTAAATAGTGGATCTAGAACTGGAATATATTAAGAAAACTAAGGCCCATATTTATACTTTTTTTGTGCCGCATTTGTGTCACTTTGTGATGCAATAGCAGTGCAAACTTACAAAATACAATTATATTTTGTAAGTTTGTGTTGCTTTTGCGACAAAAAATTACACAAATGAGGCACCAAAAAAGTATAAATATGGGCCTAAGGACCTGATTTACAAGGCCCTAGTGCCACCGGAACTTCATCTTTTGTGACACTCTGGTGGTGCTGTGCAGTGCACCTATCTACAAGGCAGCGTGAGACGACTTTTCTTGGCCTAACGCGGACTTGTAGATATGGGCTGTCCGGCTCCATTTTCTGCTGCTAGGGGGCGTGCAAGGGGTGATACTGTGGGCGTATCCAAGCAATACCCACTGCTTTTTGACACTTCTTTGGATTCATGAGAAATCAAAAACCTGATGCAGCACCAAAAGCTCACACCTCCCCGGGAAATCCTGGGCTTGCGGGCTGAAGTCACAGGCATTGCGTCGATCCGGTATGGAGATGAGCCAAACTTTCTGTTGCACGGCAGGCGCTGTGCCTATTCTTCACTTGGGAAGTCAGGCTTCGTTGTTCCGGTTCGGCTGTCCTTCTCAGCAAAGCAGTCCAGATGAGTCCTTTGGGCAGCCAAGCAGTTCCTCTTGACAGGTTGCAGGTTGCAGGTTCAGATCCAGAAGTGTCTGAATTGGTGGGGTAAGGGACCCAGTATACCCAAGAATGCCTTTGAAGTGGGGGAAACCTCAAAGAGTGGTTTTGAAGTGCACACGTTCTCCTTTCAGTACAGGTCTGTCTGCCAGGGTCCCAGTAGGGAGTTTGACAGTCCATTGTGTGAGGGCAGGCTACTAGCCTTTGAAATGTAAGTGTCAGGCCCTCCACCCTTACACCGCAGGATCACCCATTCAGTATGCAGATGAGTGCAGGTGTATCTGAGTGTCCTGTGTTTGTGGTTGTCTGGATGAAATGCTCAAGTAAGCTGTCAACTACCCCAGCCTAAACAATGATTGGAGAAAGGCTGTAAGGCACAGATAGTTTTGAGTGCAGAGAAATGCTCACTTTCTAAAAGTGGCATTTCTAAAATAGTAATATAAAAACCAACCTCACCAATAAGCAGGATTTTATATTACCATTCTGGCCATACTAAATATGACCTGGATACCCCTTTCTGATCAGAATCTATTACTCAAACAGTATATGAGGGCAGTCCTAATGCTGGCCTATGAAAGGAGCAGGCCTCACAGTAGTTGAAAACTAATTTAGGAGTTTTTCACAACCAGGACATGTAAAACACATAAGTACATGTTCTACCTTTTATCAACATAGCAACCAGCCCTATGGGTTGCCTCGGGCCTACCTTAGGAGTGACATATATGTAGAAAAGGTGGGGGTTTAAGACTTGGCAAGTACTTTCAAATGCCAAGTCGAAGTGGCAGTGAAACTGCTCACACAGGCCTCTCAATAGCAGGCCTGAGACATGGTTAAGGGGCTACTTATGTGCTTGGCACAACCAGTGTTGCAGGCCCACAAGTAGCATTTAAGTTACAGGTCCTAGGCACATGTAGTGCATTTTTCTAGGTACCTACATGTAAATTAAATTTGCCAATTGGGTAAGAGCCAATGTTACCATGTTTTAAGGGAGAGAGCACTTGCACTTTAGCACTTGTTAGTAGTGGTAAAGTGTCCAGAGTCCTAAAACCAGCAAAAATGAGGTAAAAAAAAGTAGAGGAGGAAGGCAAAAAGTTTGGAGGTGACCCTGCAGAGAGGCGATTTCCAACAAGGTGCATCCCTGCATTTTGGAAATGGCCCTGCTCGGCACAACAAGTTTGCTTGCAGCACCGCGCTGCGCCATTTCCTTGTAGATGGGGCCCTAAGACTAACAATTGAGGTCATATACAATGCCATTTCAAGGCCTTTATGAGAAAAGTCTAATTAGCTCTACTGATTGCCTTTTCAGCATCAAGTGTAATTGCTGGAATCAGATTTTTATGCTTACAGAATTTTCTAATTATAATAAGAAATGTTCTAGTGGAAGTGGAGCTAGGTGCAGACCAAGGTGGTTGCATCATGCTGAGGCTGTTCCCCTGGGCCCCCTGTCTACATATCTTGGGGCGTACCAGATTTCTGTGCCTGTAGAGGTGCCATGTCACATGTGGGAACAACCCCAGGTGAGCACCATACGCTCCCAGGAGGCAGACTGCTGAAGTCCAAGGAGGAAAGCAAGGCGTGGGTAATGTTGTTCACCAGATGGGACCCCACTGGATACTGCTGACACAACTGCTCCTGCATTGAAGCCTGGTGGCCCTGAGCAACATAACCAGACTGACACAGCCACCCGGCTCACCAGGACTTTCCCATACGGCATATGAGGTCAGGCCCATCAATGCTCAGTCTGCCTATTGGGGGCCGCTATGGGATGAGGTGAGCACTATCTGAAACCTGGCTCTGAACCACTGTCCCCCCCAGTGAACCTGTGGAGGGCAACCACCTATTCTCTTTTTTAGGGGGCTTTAACACTAAGCTGCTGAAATTCATTTAACAGAACCCCTGAAGTTTGAAAGGACTCACAGGGTCTATTCATTCTCTATGGAACCCCACCAGCCACCATGCACAATAATTGCTTGCCTGCGACATTAACAGCATACTAGCAACATTATCCACATGGTAAAATGTGCATTAACGGAGCTGCATCACTTTTACAGCAGACTGCTCGCAGGCAACCAACATAAGTCACATTAAATTTCTTGCTCTCAGACCCTAGTTCTGTCACTGGGACCCCTAGTTTGTCTGCTGGACCCAGCTCGCATGAGGGTCACCATAAATGGCAAGACCTGAGAATTTGCCAATCCAGGAGAACTGGAATAATTTCTGGGTACATTCTAGAACTCCTCCATGGACAGTAGGGCCACCCTGGGCAAATCTGCTGATAAATTGCTGGTTGAAGATGCCCGGTCTCAGCCTCACTCACATCAGAGACACCATCATCCCACTGCCCCACTGTGTTGGGAATCAGACCGACAAAGCCTCAACCATATGGTGGAGGCCTTGAGCAGAGGATGGGACAGGGATAATTCCCTCTGAACCTGACAACCCCACTGGGAATAGAGGAGGCACCCAAGACCTGACTTCCCCGAGCGTACCCTTTATTTGGACCTCCTCTTCATGAAAAATGTCATTTCATTGTTCATTTGTGTTGCAGAGAGTGCCCTCATTTGTCCACCAGAGGTGTATCTGATTGTTGCCCACCCCTCTCTGCATATTGGTGCTGGGCTAACTGGAGCTACAGGCTTGATTATCCGCATTGTGGAGGCGAAGTCCCAGAGGAGGTCATTTACTCATTTTCTAGGGCCCCCCCCCTCTGTCCCTTGGCCCCTGGGTGTACCTCTATACCACATGCACCAGATTGTCTTTCTTGCACTCGATGTCACATGGCAGCTTACCCCAAACAGACACCACTGTTGACTTGATGGACCCCAAACCCATTCTTCCCATTTTGAGGGCCACAGGGGAGCTGACGCTGATGTGTGTACGTCTTAGCTTCAGACACTAATGAGTTATCCGTTCTTTTCCTATCTTGCCACTTCCTTCCTTGACATCCTCCTCTACCACCTGCCCTTCCTGCCCTAAGGGACTTCAGCCTTTACCCAGTCCCCATCACCAACAAGAGGGTGATAGTTGCGCCATCCTTGCACTCCTTCTCTGTCGTCACTTGCAGACTGAAACCTATGTCCCTCATGATTGCCATGCTGGATGTTAATGTTCTATTGCACAAAGTTCTTTACTACCTGAGAATGAAACAGGTAGATGTTGCACTTATCCAAGAAACCCACTTATCCTCAGCTGAGTCTCTGAAACTCAAATGGGATTGGGTAGGTACTGTGATTAGTAGCAGCTACACACTCTGGGCAGTTACCCGTAGGACACTGTAGCTGCTCAAAGAAGTGTGGTTCAACCTTCCTTCTTAGAAAAAACTTCCCTTGCACAATACTTCAGTCCTGAGTAGGTGTAGAGGGGAACTGGGACTTTTCCAAACTCTGCTTCCCAGATAGTATTCCATTTACGCACCGAATACCAACAAAACCAACAAAACTTGCTTTCTGGCCCATCTCTTCTGCATGCTGATGACTTCTGGCCACAACTTGGAACTGGAACTTGGCCCGGGACCCCCTCCTGGATTAGATTAGTAGGGCAGAACCCCATTCCTTAGCAGACAAGGTTGTACTGTGTGACCTGGCAGATCACACCCTGGGAATGTGTGGCACCTACTGCACCCTGAAGACATGGAGTACACTTTGCTCTCCTGACTGCATGGCACCCAATCCTGCATTGTTTATTTCCTCTTACAGAATCTGCTTCTTCCTTTTGTCACTGGATACTGCTGACACAACTGCTCCTGCATTGAAGCCTGGTGGCCCTGAGCAACATAACCAGACTGACACAGCCACCCGGCTCACCAGGACTTTCCCATACGGCATATGAGGTCAGGCCCATCAATGCTCAGTCTGCCTATTGGGGGCCGCTATGGGATGAGGTGAGCACTATCTGAAACCTGGCTCTGAACCACTGTCCCCCCCAGTGAACCTGTGGAGGGCAACCACCTATTCTCTTTTTTAGGGGGCTTTAACACTAAGCTGCTGAAATTCATTTAACAGAACCCCTGAAGTTTGAAAGGACTCACAGGGTCTATTCATTCTCTATGGAACCCCACCAGCCACCATGCACAATAATTGCTTGCCTGCGACATTAACAGCATACTAGCAACATTATCCACATGGTAAAATGTGCATTAACGGAGCTGCATCACTTTTACAGCAGACTGCTCGCAGGCAACCAACATAAGTCACATTAAATTTCTTGCTCTCAGACCCTAGTTCTGTCACTGGGACCCCTAGTTTGTCTGCTGGACCCAGCTCGCATGAGGGTCACCATAAATGGCAAGACCTGAGAATTTGCCAATCCAGGAGAACTGGAATAATTTCTGGGTACATTCTAGAACTCCTCCATGGACAGTAGGGCCACCCTGGGCAAATCTGCTGATAAATTGCTGGTTGAAGATGCCCGGTCTCAGCCTCACTCACATCAGAGACACCATCATCCCACTGCCCCACTGTGTTGGGAATCAGACCGACAAAGCCTCAACCATATGGTGGAGGCCTTGAGCAGAGGATGGGACAGGGATAATTCCCTCTGAACCTGACAACCCCACTGGGAATAGAGGAGGCACCCAAGACCTGACTTCCCCGAGCGTACCCTTTATTTGGACCTCCTCTTCATGAAAAATGTCATTTCATTGTTCATTTGTGTTGCAGAGAGTGCCCTCATTTGTCCACCAGAGGTGTATCTGATTGTTGCCCACCCCTCTCTGCATATTGGTGCTGGGCTAACTGGAGCTACAGGCTTGATTATCCGCATTGTGGAGGCGAAGTCCCAGAGGAGGTCATTTACTCATTTTCTAGGGCCCCCCCCCTCTGTCCCTTGGCCCCTGGGTGTACCTCTATACCACATGCACCAGATTGTCTTTCTTGCACTCGATGTCACATGGCAGCTTACCCCAAACAGACACCACTGTTGACTTGATGGACCCCAAACCCATTCTTCCCATTTTGAGGGCCACAGGGGAGCTGACGCTGATGTGTGTACGTCTTAGCTTCAGACACTAATGAGTTATCCGTTCTTTTCCTATCTTGCCACTTCCTTCCTTGACATCCTCCTCTACCACCTGCCCTTCCTGCCCTAAGGGACTTCAGCCTTTACCCAGTCCCCATCACCAACAAGAGGGTGATAGTTGCGCCATCCTTGCACTCCTTCTCTGTCGTCACTTGCAGACTGAAACCTATGTCCCTCATGATTGCCATGCTGGATGTTAATGTTCTATTGCACAAAGTTCTTTACTACCTGAGAATGAAACAGGTAGATGTTGCACTTATCCAAGAAACCCACTTATCCTCAGCTGAGTCTCTGAAACTCAAATGGGATTGGGTAGGTACTGTGATTAGTAGCAGCTACACACTCTGGGCAGTTACCCGTAGGACACTGTAGCTGCTCAAAGAAGTGTGGTTCAACCTTCCTTCTTAGAAAAAACTTCCCTTGCACAATACTTCAGTCCTGAGTAGGTGTAGAGGGGAACTGGGACTTTTCCAAACTCTGCTTCCCAGATAGTATTCCATTTACGCACCGAATACCAACAAAACCAACAAAACTTGCTTTCTGGCCCATCTCTTCTGCATGCTCATGACTTCTGGCCACAACTTGGAACTGGAACTTGGCCCGGGACCCCCTCCTGGATTAGATTAGTAGGGCAGAACCCCATTCCTTAGCAGACAAGGTTGTACTGTGTGACCTGGCAGATCACACCCTGGGAATGTGTGGCACCTACTGCACCCTGAAGACATGGAGTACACTTTGCTCTCCTGACTGCATGGCACCCAATCCTGCATTGTTTATTTCCTCTTACAGAATCTGCTTCTTCCTTTTGTTACTGGATAGCTATCCAGGAGTCAGCTGTCAAAGAACATGGCTTGGTCTTCCTGGACCTGGACCTGAACCCCTGTTCCAGCCCGTCTGCGCATTGGCAGATGAGGGCCTTTGTTTATACCCTCCCTGGGTGCAAATAATCTCCCCTTGTCAATATCTGCTTCTACTTGCAGGACAATGCATGTCATGATGCAAGACTCCACAATAGTGAAACTACATTCAAGAGCCACTCTTCAGGAGGGGGAGAGAGGGAAGTTATTGACCTTCATCAACAGTACAGAGCATCTCCAATGGATATAACTTATATGGCATTGAAACACACTTAGATTTAGTTGAGTGCATTACTCAGGGCCAGGGCTTAAAATCTATAGTGGCATAAATACGGCCAAGGCGAGGAAGGCTGATGCTTACTTGCAGCCCATTGCATTAGCAGGAGTCACAGCTAGTGGTTCTGGTCATCCAGATGGTATGGTAACCCTCCTGACACACCCCTTGGACATTGTAGGGAGCTTTGCTTAATTCTATTCCAAACTCTTCCATTCTGAGTTCACATCTACTCAAGCACAGATCCATGTCTTTCTCTGACCACTTTTCTTAACTTCTCTAGCCAAGGAGGACCAAGCATTGTTGGAGGGAGAAATCATGGTGGATAAGGTGGTGGAGGCCATATCATCACTTCCCACCTGTAATTCTCCAGAAGAAGTTGGGTTCGTCCAGGAAGTTCTATGAGACAGCAAGCCAATTCTGGTCCCACTTTGGGCCCATGCCTAAGTATGCCACTGAAGAGGGCTCATTTGGTTTGATCTCCAACACAGCCACCATTACTGTCATCCCCAAGGAAGGCAAAGATCTGCTAGAATGCATACACTACTGCCTGATCTTTCTGATCAATGTGAATCTGATGATCCTGTCCAAAATTTTAGCAACCTGGTTAGGGAAAGTAATCTTACAACTGATCCACTCCTCACAGGTTGGCTTTGTTCTGCACCACACCTCCTGAGATCACCTAAGGACTGTCTCGCATTACCTATGGCATGTGAGAGATACCCAAGAGGAGAGGCCGACACTCAAAAAGGCATTTGGGTGGACTGGAACCACCTCTTCAAAGTTATGGCACAAATGACTAATGAGGATGATTTTATCTCTAAATTCTAGCTTCTCTATGACTGTCCGGAATATTCTCAATTCACTGAGGCATGCAACAAACCTGTCCACTCTCCTCATTGCTGTTTCATGGGGCAATAGAGCACCTATCTACATCCATATTCCTGAGGGGAATATCCATCAGCAACACCGAGGTGAAAACACTCCTCAATGCAGATAACATTCTCCTCCTCCTTTCTCACTCTGACCCCTCACTATCCTCAATCATGTCCAGAATAGGCAATGAGTGAGGCCATTATCGAGAGGAACAACCAGGGCATGTCTACACAATAGAGATATCCTACTGGGTGCTGCGTTTGGGAATAGAAGTTGGCTTCAGTTTTACATCTGGAGTAGCCAGTGTCCGAGACTGACAGCTGACATACTGTGGGGCAGCATGATGTGGGCAGCTTCCACCTACCACATATTTCCCCTTATAGCCTGGCCTTTCAACCCTCCCAGATAGCTTCTCCCTTGGGCAACCCCAAGTGGGCACCGCTGTGGATCGGTATTGAATGTTATCTTACTGGGTCAATGTTCACATCTCCTCTGTGCTACCTACTGCTACTATACCCCCCTTGGTGATGGACTACAAAATGCTAGATGTTGATCCCTTTCTCCATAGTATAGCATAATGGTCTAAGTCAGGTCGCCTCCTAATAAAACTCCCAGCATTGCTTATCTTACAATACCTTTGACTCTGGGGGGGATGTGTGGGACTGGTCCCTGGCTCACATGGAGTGCTTATCAGCGGTGCTCACACTGGCCCTGACCAATACAAATGGCAGACTTCCCTGGGCAGAGATTATGCGCTGGCAGACTGGGCAGAAGTGCTTCACTCAAATGATACTGCCTCAAAATCCTGTACTTCAACATATTGCATGAGTGGTACTAGCTCTGATGAAATTGTACTGGGGTGAGTCTAGCATGCCATAGAAAATGCTGGAGATGCCCAGAGGAACAGAGCAATCTACTATACGTACAGTGAGTGTACAAGTCTACTGGGTGTCAGTATGGACACACCCATGAATGCTCCATCTCCAGTATATGTACCCTCCTACCCATGCCCTCCTCAATGAGGTGACAGATGGCCTTAAAAAGGTTTTTCATGATTACTGATGGCTGGCCACGGCACTGGCAGGGTAAAAAATATGC
The DNA here is from genome assembly GCF_031143425.1 of Pleurodeles waltl. Taxonomy (NCBI): domain Eukaryota; kingdom Metazoa; phylum Chordata; class Amphibia; order Caudata; family Salamandridae; genus Pleurodeles; species Pleurodeles waltl. The sequence goes on from NC_090439.1 coordinate 83,385,298, forward strand.
ATCCTTCACCAGTTGTGACAGCCTGCATGACCCACCTCCACAGAACGTAAAAGAGAACTCCATTGAGTGGTTCTACATGAAAGGTTTACATACAAGCTTAATGACAAATTGGAGTCTTTAGATAGGGTAAGAGGTGCCTTTCTATAGGTGAGTGTTAACCTGAAAAATGCTTCAAGACATGGTGCTTCCCCACCACACCCTCACTGGGCCAAGAGACTGGTGGAGCATCTGGGCAATGGTCCATGGCATAGAGTTCCCACATATTGTTCTATGGTCATTATTCCTGACTCTGAGGCTACTCTCGACACTATCATAGCCTAACAGTTGTTTTTGTGTTTTTGCACTGCTTCCTATTTCAGACAGGTGTTGAGAAGACAGTGAAGAGCATGTTTGTGATCCTGAGCATAATTGTGTAGAAATACTGAGTTATGTACAAAATCAAGACCAGTCATTAAAAGGGGATCTTTCAAAATGGCAGATCTGACATTGTCTGTTGATGATTCTTGTTAGAAGGAGCAATATACAGCATTGAGAGCTGCCTATGCAGTAGGTTCCATTTCTGAGACTTTGGAAGCATCTTCCCTGCCAAACGTAACTTCAGCAAAAGTAGCAGAATTGATTGCATTGACAAAAGCTTTTTGCTTGTCTGAAAATTTGAATGTTACATTTTACATAGTCAGCCATTATTGCTTTAGGGTTGTGCATGACTTGATCAACTATGGTCATAGAGGGGCTTCATGACATCTTTTAAGGCTCCAAGTAAGAATTGCGCGTACATATTTGGGGGCAGATTTAAGGAAAGTGGCACTGGCCCAGTGCAGAGCCACTGTCCTTGCTCCCCCTTGTTCCCCCTTACTCCCATCATGTGTGTGCCATATGTAAGATACGGTGCACCATTGCGCAGGGTTGGGGCAATAGTGTAATTTTTATTAACGCTATTGATGTACTCTGCAGGTGTAGAGCCAAAATCAGAGTACATAGGGGCCCATTAAAAATAGGTAAGCCCCCTTTTAACACCTGCTCTGAGCAGGCTTTAAAATTGCTGAAAGAATGACGCAAGGAAATCTAACAGCAATTCTTTCGGTCCCCCTAATGGGAGAATGTCCCCCTTGAATACATTATGCCTGGGGCAAGCATAATGTGGCACAAGGGGTAACAAAGTGGTGCAATGCATGCATTGTGTCACTTTGTAATTATGGTGTGGCTTTTTTGGCCTTCTAACAACACATTAGCATCTTAAAAAATGACACTAATGTGTTGGTAGATGGTGCTAGGGGCTCTTAATTGAGCCCCTAGATTTGTTAAGAGCAACAGAGAAGACAAAATAAATTGCTATGGTAAACTATTTGTTGCCATAAGATTGGAAAAGATATAGCCAACTTGGAAATAAACATGCATACCTGATATCAAAATATTTTGCATTACAGGATGAAACAGTTATGCAAGAAGGTGAAAATGACTAATCAATTAATACAATACAAAATGCAGAAAATGTAAAAGGTTTCTTCATGAGTTCAATCTAAACTTCTTTGACTGGATTGCAAGATCTCCAGCGGGAAGCTCCAGATAAAGAGAAAAAGAAATAGAAAAGCTGAGAAACTATCAGGGTTTGTACATAAAATAAAAATAGCTTTTCTGATTTGATGTTGTACCCAATGTGTAAATACTGTATTGGGAGTATACACAATTAGGAAATGTAGCTGAGGATGTTTGTGGAAGGTGCATGGAGTACCTGTTAAATGTTCAGAAAAAGAAGACTGTAACAATCATGAAACATATTGGCAAATCAAAGGGCACATTTACACAACTCAAGGCAGACCATATTGAGATAAAAAATAGCAATAGTTTAAAATACTTTTTAGAATCTGTTTATCTCTAAATGGCTCAAGGCTTATCCCTCATGGAGTTCAGACAGGCTTACAGTTACCAAAGTGTTGTTGAGGTTATACATCAATTTGGGATATCGAATTCTCTTGAGATAGATCATGGTATTCATTTAAAAAGATAGATTTTGCAAATATTCTGCACAGCATTTAAGATCAATCAGAGATTCCATTGTTCTTATTGTCCACAATCTGCAGGAGGTGTTGAAAGGGCAAATGCAACCCTCAGGAATAATTTGGCAAAGGTTTGTGCTTCCACTGATGTAAAATGGCCTGATGCACTTCCTCTTGTTTTGATAAGCTTGAGAAGTACTCCTGACAGAAAGACTGGTATGTTGCACATGAAATCATGATGAGAAGAACAATGAGAACTTGCATACATTCCAGCAGCTGTGCTAGTTTCAATAACTGATGACATTGTGCTAGATTCCTGCAAAGATCTGGCTGATATGGTGAAAACTGTCTCTATTCATGTGAATGCAGCAAATGAAGATGACTAAGGACATTACCTGTCACAATTTAAACCTAGAAGATTGGAGAGTAGTCTAGAAGCAGGCCAGAAAGAGTTGCCTTGAAGAGGCATCCTGACAGCAAACACTGCATGTCAAGTGGATTCACACTGCTCACACTAACAGAGAGAAAGCCCCAGAAGCAGTGGAGGAATCAACTGATGAAACAGGCACATGTTCACACAGTCGAGTGCAAAGACAAGCTTAAAGCCAAGCTGAAGTTCGAAGCATGGATCCAGACAGGGTGAACATTTTGAAACCAGAGAAGAAAAATAACATAATGAATTGGTGACATTTCAGGCTAGTAAAATCTATGAAGAAGAATTTGAAATTACTGAAGTCTAGTTTTGAAGTAAGGGTCAGAGTGAAAAGCTGCTACAGCGCAAAACACAAAGGAATGGGTGGCAGCAAGAAAAAGGTGTCTCTCTTCCAAACAATGAATGATTGTAGATGGCTGGCCTGATTTGTAGTGGGTACCCATGGTACTAACACCTTATACCAGGTCCAGTTATCCCTTTTTAGTGAAATGTAGGCAGTGTCTAAAAGCCAGGCTCTCTAGGGGTAGCTGTAGCTGAACAGTCAAGGTTTATCTACAAGACACGCAAAGCTCATGCAATACCACTGTAGTCACACATTACTGCCAGACATGAAAGAAAATTCTCAGTGTTACAAAAATAAAGTTACTTTATTTTGGTGACACAAATGCCAAAAATACCATAGAGACTATATTCCCTTAGGCGGTAAGTAATACACAAATTATATACACTAGTAAGCAGAAATAGCTGTAAAAACAGTTAGAAAACTGTGCAAATAGTGAAAATCACAATAGTTAGAAATGGGCCTAGGGGGAACACAAACCATATACTAAAAAAGTGGAATGCGAATGTCGGTTTCCCACCTAGTCAAGTGTAGTGTGTAGAGGGGTGCTGGGAGTATTAGAAAACACCAAAGGTAAGTAGTAGAACCCACCCCAGAGCCCAGGAAAGCAAGAGGTAATCACAGTAACTTTCCTAGAACACACAAGAACGCAAGAAAGAAGATAATGCAACAACCAGAAGAGGCTGCAAGACAACAACAGTGGATTCCTGGACCTGAAGACTGTGGAAGAAGGGGACCAAGTCCAAGAAGCACAGATGAGGCCAGGGAGAAGAGGAGCCCCTGCTAACCCTGATGATATAAAAGAAGAACCACCGGCCTGTACTGCACCGAAGAAGACAGATGAGGGTTCCTGGTTGGTGCAGATGATGTCCCACGCCGGATGGATGGTTGCAGTCTGGTTTGCGTCGCTGGATTCCGCTAAAAAGCCTTAGCACACGCAAAACTCACAGTCAGCGGAAAATGGTGCTGCCCGGGCCCTTGTGGACTCTACCAAGGAGGGGGAGCCAGAGGGGACTCTCAGCAATTCAGAGAGCCCTCAGAAGACCAGGCAGCTCACAGGAGTCCCACAGCACGGAGACAAAGAAGGTGCAAAAGGAGACCCATGCAGTACTACAACAAAGGGTCCCTCTCTGCCGGAGAACCACGCAGGAAGCTGTGCGTCGCAGGATAGAGTGCTGGGGGCCAGAACTGCATGATGCACGAAAAATATTGTGGAAGTATGCCAACAAGCCTTGGCAACTGCAAAACATGCGGTGCATGGGGGTACTATGTTGCGTGGGCAGGCAAGCTCTTACCTCCACCAAAGTTGGACAGTAGGATGTCAGGGCCATCAGGACCACTTCAGTCCACCACCCGTGAGGCAGGATCCACGCAGCTTGTCAGGAAAGGAGACCCACACCACTGGTCGCATTGCAAAGTGGTGCCTCCTGAAGCAGGGGAACTGACTTCTTCACTCCAAGGGAGATTTCTTCATTCTGGTGCAAGCTGAAGACAGGCTGTCCTCTGAGGATGCACGATCGGGAAGCAGTTGCAGTTGTTGGCAGCAGCCGTGAATACAATGTTGCAGGAGGCGTCTTGCTTCTTTGTTGCAGCTTGTCGGGTCCTTGAGTGTCCAGATGCAGTTTCTTCAGTCAGAAGTCAAAGTGGAGGGTGCAGAGGATTCCTGGTGGAGTGTTTCAGTCCAAAACACCAAAGAGAGATCCCATAAATAGCCCTAAAAGGGGGATTGATCACCTAGCTGAGTGACCACCAATTAGGAGGGGGCTCTGACGTCACCTGCTGGCACTGGCCACTCAGATGCTCCCAGAGTTCCCAGCCAACTTTGAATCCAAGATGGCAAAATCCAGGGACCCTCTGGAGGAGTGGCAGTGCAGGGACCAGGGGCCCCTGAACCAGTGTAGACTTGTTTATGCAAGAAGGGCACCAAATGATTGATACAATGTTGTAGAAGTCATCTTTGCTTCTTTGTTGCAGTTTGTAGAGTTCCTGGAGTGCCCAGATGTTGTTTCTTAGGTGAGAAGGTGATGTAAATGATACAGAGGATTCCTGCTGGAGGCTTGAAATCCAAATCTGAAGAACCACCAAAGAGAGAGACCCTAAATAGCCCTGAAAGTGAGATTGGTCAGCTAAACAGGTAAGCACCTATCAGGGAAGGGCTCTGAAATCACCTGCTGGCACTGGCCACTCAGATGCTCCCAGAGATTCCTGCTAACTTGGAATCCAAGATGGGAAAACCCAGGGACCCTCTGGAGGAGCTCTGAGAACCAGCCGTGGGATGGTGATGGACAGGGGAGTGGTCACTCTCCTTTCCTTTGTCCAGTTTTTGCCATTGCAGGGACTAGGGATCCCTGAGCCAGTGTACACTGGATTATGCAAGGAGGGCACCAAATGTGCCCTTCAAAGCATTTCCAGTGGCTTGGGGAGGCTAGCCCTCCCAAGTCTGTAACACCTATTTCCAAAGAGAGAGGGCGTAACACCCCTCTGCCAAAGGAAATCATTTGTTCTGCCTTCCTGGGATTGAGCTGCTCAAGCAAGAGGGGGGCAAAAACCTGTCTGAAAGGTTGCAGCAGCTGGGGCTGCCTGGAAACCCTCAGAAGGAGGCTGGAATGGCAATACTGGGGTCTTCTAAGGAGCCCCCACAGTGCATGGAATCATACATGGAAGCATGGAATGGGGTAGGATTTCAACATGCTTGATACCAAACATACCTATGTTCGGAGATACCATTATGTAGCTGGACATAGGTAGTGACCTATGTCCAGTACACTCGTAAAATAGCATCTTCTCACTCACAAAGTCTGGGAAAATGTACCTGGAGGTCATTGGGGCACCTCTGCTAGTGCAGGGGTGCCCTCATACACAGGTACTCTGCACCCTGCCCTCAGGACTGGAGGGCCTGCTTTGGGTGTGACTTATAAGAGACCTGGTGCAGTGTAAATGGCAGTGAAAGGATGCTTGCACCTTTTAACATAGGCTGCAATGGCAGTTCTGTAGAAGCCTGTGCATCAGCTTCCTATAGGTGGCAAAAGAAATGCTGCAGCCCATAGGGATCCCATGGAATTTCAATGCCCAGGGTACCTAGGTACCATATGCTAGGGACTTAGAAGGAGGCACCAGTATGCCAATTTTGGGTGAAGTACTGGGTTACCAGCGTGCAGTGACAACATTTAAAGGGGAGAGAGCATAATCACTGGGATCCTCATTAACAGGATCCCAGTGAACACAGTCAACCACACTGACACCAGGAAGAAAATGGTGGTTACCGTGGCAAAAAGAGGGCACTTTTCTACAATGATTGTGGTTGAAGATCCGAGTTATAAAGACCCTCAGAGGGAAAAAAGAAGTTCACAGTAAACAAAGCAAACAAAGTAGATCAAAATTCAAGCTCAATGTGAAGTTTGAGTCAAAGTCCCTTGGGGAGTAATTTGACTTTGACAAAGACTGTTATTGAACAGACAAACCCTTGGAAAGATACTCCACGGACAAGAATGTGTAAAAGAAAACACTCTGAACCACAAGAGAAACCTGATAAATAGACTCTGAAACTTGTGGAAGTGAGTCACCAGTGGTCAAATGATCAACGAGGAGAGAGTGACAAATAGAAAGTATACTTTACCTGAATAGAGGTAACTAGCTATAGGCAGAAGAAAAAGAAGGAGAAAAAGTAGAAGAAGATGAAGCAGAGTTGGACAGCTATAAATCAGTAAGTCAATGCCAGTAAAAGTTTGAGAGTGAAACAGAGTGAACTTGAAACAGAAGACAAACCATCTTGAATTAACAAGAGACTTTTGAAATATAATCTCTAATGATAGCTCTTGAACAAGGAAATAAGTTTGAAACTCAGATGGAAATGAAGCTTAAAAGAAACTGAGAATGTTTGGAATTTGTGATTTGAGTATTGTTTTAATAAAACAGGAAGAAAAATATTTTTTTAAAGAAAGTTTTTGATGATTTACATTTTTTACCTATGATACTTTTTTTCTCAATTAGAAGATAGAGTACCTCTAATGCTGTAAAATTGTAGAGTTAGTACTGATAATAATAGCATTACCAGTTACAGTCAGACCGTAGTGTTTACTTACTCGAGTGGAATATGTTTCAAATCACTTTGAGTTTACTACTATGAAATGTACTAAAACATGATATGCCAGTGCATAGACATAATATATATGTGGTTTTAAGGATCATATTTATACTAAAATGATTTGAGAATATGTAGATATAATGAAGGGCAATGAATGTTATGCAAGTGTGTACCTTCCTACCTCAGGTGGGAGGGAACAACATACATGCAACTTCCAATTGCATATGCTCTTTCTTGTAATGTATATTTGCTATATTTAACAATGATGAGTTTCTTTAAATGTAATGCATTTCTCAGAGTGATTGCATAAAACAAGTATGAAACTAAAACTACTAATTGATATTATGAATGTATTCTGAGTAGTAAAGAGCATAATTCTATTAGAGAAAAAGTTGTGTGAGAAATTGGGAGAAAGAGAAGGCTGTGTTACAGCAGATAAAAGAAGAGAAGGTACTCTGGTTGTCAAGTTTGTATCCTAGATTGAGAAAAGAGCAAGAACGAAGAGGTGAGTTGTGTATGGTAAGGCATAGGTCTTTGAAGAGTGGAAAGGCTGAATTTGAAGGAGAGAGTGTATGTGACAGGACCTATGAAGTAAGTGGAAAACTGTACGCAGGGTGGTGAGCCAATTTTGAGGAGAATGTATTATATATGTAGGAAAAAGATTATTTCAACTTACTGCAAAATTGGCCTGGATAATTGTATTTAGCTTCAGTGATTCAGCGATGAGAAGGAAGGAAAGAAGGATACAGAGGAAGTGGACTCCATATTAGTGTCGTTTAAGGCATCTAAAAAGGACTCCAGATCTTTTGGCTCATGGTATTCAGGCGGTTTACCCTGAAAAGTGATGAGCATGGCAGCAGGCTCTAATAGTCCATAGTTAATGTTCTTCTTAAGTTGAGGGCATAATACCAATAACTGCATCCACTTGGCATTGGTAAGTGTAGAGAAGTCCACCAAGAATAGAGTTTGAGCACCCTCATGCCAATAAAGACCATGGTGGTCATTACAACATTGACGGTAAAAGCCGCTTACCGCCGTGCAGAAGACTGCCAACACACCGCCGCGGCCACGGAAATGCACCACAGCTATTATGACCGACATCTTGGAATCCGACAAAATCCAGACACCCACACAAGTCGCCACACCAAAGGTCAGTGATAAACTGGTGAAAACAAAACCGACACCGTCACGCCAACAGAAATACGCCCAGACTATCACGACACAAGAATCCACGCGGCGGTCTTTCAACTGCGGTATTCCATTGGCGGTACACACCGCTGTGCTCAAAATACACACACTCTTACAAAACACAGCCACATTGGACAATTCAAAATACACACACCTGATACACATACACACACCACTCCCACACACCCAATACAATATAAAACACACACCCACATCACCCACAAACCCCTACGACCACTATTACAGAGAGAAGGCCAGAGAGAGACACCACCATCCACAAACAAGCATCCACAGGCACACAACACCATCACCCACACAACTTCCACGCACAAAACACCACGAACCACTACATATCACCACACTTATCACTACACACACCACCCCACACATCACCTACACCACCCCATGGCACAGCAAAGACAGCCCAGGTTCTCAGAGGGGAAGCTCAGGATCATGGTGGAGGAAATCATCCAGGTAGAGCCACAGCTATTTGGAGCACAGGTACAGCACACCTTAATTGCAAGGAAGATGGAGCTATGGCGAAGTTTAGTCGACAGGGTCAACGCAGTGGGACAACACCCAAGAAATCGGGAGGACATCAGGAAGAGGTGGAACGACCTATGGGGGAAGGTGCGTTCCGTGGTCTCAAGACACCACCAGGCGGTACAGTGGACTGGCGGCAGACTCCCACCTCCTCCCCCACAACTAACAACATGGGAGGAGCAGGTCTTGGTGATTCTGCATCCTGAGGGCCTCGCAGGAGTCAGTGGAAGAATGGACTCTGGTAAGTCAAACCTTTAACTACCATCTCCCCCACCCTACCTGCATGCTATCACATACCCCCACCCTCGCCCCCAACCCTATCATTTCAATTCCTCACAAATGTACCAATATCACAAACCACACATCCCAACACCAAGCCCTGCATGCAACACGAACACATGGACACCCATCACTGAAGCATGACCACTGCACATACCCATACACCCCCCAAACCATCATCACACAAGCCCCCACACAGGAATGTCAGCACTGGGGTACATGTTCACCCACCCATTGCACACCATGACACACACAGATGCAATAATCATGCCTTTACACCCCTGCAGGACCACCACCCAACGTCACCAGACAGGAGGGTCCAGACATCTCGACTCCACCCACAGAAGAGGCCCACAGTGATGACAGCAGCTCTGTCCACCTGGATCTAGATGACCAGCCCGGACCATCGTGGGCCTCGGGACAGTCGGTTTCCCTCACACAGGCACAAGCCAGCACAGACCTTCCAGCACCCACCCAGCGGGCCCATACCTCCGTCCCCAGGACACGTCATTCAGCTGTGTGTCCACCACTACAGGGAACCCAGGATAACCCACCACCCCAACAACAACAGGGACCTGGGGGCAGTAGCAGTGGGCACACGGTCCAGGGGACGGAGTCCCAGGAACACAGGGGAACTGGGAGGGCTGCTGTGCGACAGGGGGCAGACAGGCCAAGGGAACCCACTCTCCATGAGGCCCTCTCCTCCATCACGGGAGCATACCACCACTCCCAGAAGACGATGGCAACAGTCCTGGCCAAGTTTCAGGAGACCCAGCGCATGCAGGAGGAACAGTATTTGGGGTTCAGGGAGGAACTCAGAACCATCAGCTCCGCCCTGTGCACCATCGTAGGGGTGCTGAAGAAAGTACTGAACACCAGGAGGGACACTGTGGCACTACAAGGGGCCCATGACATTAGCATGGACGATGAACTGCCCACCACCTCTGCCTGCGCTAGTGGACAGGACGCCCCACCACAGGACCACCACACCAGCACCCCACCCCCTGCAGACGGAGAACCACCCCGCAAACGGTCCCTGAGATCCAGGAACAAGACAGAGCACGATGCCAAGACCCCCGCCAAGAAATGAGACCACCCTGATTGTCATCCCACTGTCCCACTTTGTCACCCTGTCCATATTGAAACTGCCCCAGCTCCACTTCCTATGCCCATATGGGCAATGCACCTGTGAGACTAATAGACTGGACTCTGCCATGGACACTCCTTCACCATCACCCCTCACCATTTAACTTCCCCCTCCAATATTTTGTATTTAAATAAACATACCTAAAGCACCAAAAGATCTGGAGTCTGTCTGTGATTTAGAAATAGTGTATTTGCAATGACAGTGACAAAATGTTCATGAAATAGTAATGTCAACATACCTATGTCACACAGCTCTAGTCCATGAGGAATCTAAGCAGATGCCACACGCTGGGACCCACACCTGTGTAAGGGAAAGTGACAACTCAGTGACCATACACTTGGTGAATTTGACAGACAGGATAGAGGTAGAAGTGTAAAAGTACATGTAGTAGGCAAGAATGTATTCTCACCTGTGTTTCACTGGAAATATTGCAGGATCACTGAGTTCCTGTTCTGTATGTCTTCTTCCTCTTCTTCCTCCTCATCACTGTCCACAGGCTCCACAGCTGCCACAACACCTCCATCTGGACCATCCTCCTGCAGAAAAGGCACCTGGCGTCGCAAAGCCAAGTTGTGAAGCATACAGCAGGCCACGATGATCTGGCACACCTTCTTTGGTGAGTAGAATAGGGATCCACCTGTCATATGGAGGCACCTGAACCTGACCTTCAGGAGGCCGAAGGTCCACTCGATCACCCTCCTAGTTCGCGCATGGGCCTCATTGTAGCGTTCCTCTGCCCTAGTCCTGGGATTCCTCACTGGGGTCAGTAACCATGACAGGTTGGGGTAACCAGAGTCACCTAATAGCGACACACAGTGCCTCTGGAGTTGACCCATCACATAAGGGATGCTGCTATTCTGTATGATGTAGGCGTCATGCACTGTGCCAGGGAACATGGCATTCACTTGGGAGATGTACTGGTCCTCCAAACATACCATCTGTACATTCATGGAATGAAAACTCTTCCGGTTCCTGTACACCTGTTCACTCCTGTGGGGGGGACCAAAGCCACATGGGTCTCATCAATGGCACCTATGATGTTGGGGATATGTCCCAGGCCATAGAAGTCACCTTTCACTGTAGGCAAATCCTCCACCTGAGGGAAAACAATGTAGCTCCACATGTGTTTCAGCAGGGCAGACAACACTCTGGACAATACGTTGGAAAACATAGGCTGGGACCTCCCTGATGCCATGGCCACAGTTGTTTGAAAAGACCCACTTGCAAGGATATGGAGCACTGATAGCACCTGCACTTGAGGGGGGATTCCTGTGGGATGGCAGATTGCTGACATCAGGTCAGGCTCCAACTGTGTACACAGTTCCTGGATTGTGGCATGGTCAAACCTGTAGGTGATAATCACATTTCTTTCCTCTATTGTCCACAGGTCCACCAGCGGTCAGTACACCGGAGGATTCTGCCATCTCCTCACATGTCCCAGCGGACGGTGCCTATGAAGGACAACAGCAAGCACAGAGTCAAACAACTCAGAGGTATGTACCCACAGTCTACACAGAACACCATTCATACACAAAATGTGGCCTGTATGTGTGTTGAGACTAGGCCTAGGTATGCGTGACGTAGTTGGTAATTAGGCCATTGTGGGCACCTGAAATGGCGGCTGCCTGACCTGTAAAGTGGGACAATGGGATGTGAGGTAACTGCGCTGGCGTTGTACACCGTTGCGGTAGGCGGTTGAAGACCGCGGCGCAATGCTGCATTGGTTAACATTGGACCCTATGGGTCCCAGGAGCCAATGACGATGTACGCCGGTGGTGACGGTAGGCACCGCCACGGACGTGACCGCCGCAGACGTGACCGCCATTTTCTATCTGTTGAATCACACTGGGGAATCGACAGGAGAGGACCTACACTGTAAGTGCTGCTGTGACCTCGGTCTGGAAAAGACAATGGCTCGTGCGTCTGGGGAAAGGGCCCCTGCCTTCACATCGGAGGAGTTGGAGAAGCTCGTCGATGGGGTCCTCCCCCAGTACACGCTACTCTACGGTCCTCCAGACCAACAGGTAAGTACACAGGGAGCATGTTGTATGGGCTATGCCTGTGTGGAGAGGGCTGGTTGTAAGAAGGAAGGGCGAAGAGTTCTGCATGCATGAAAGACGGTGGGTGCATGTGCCACATGGCAAGGGTAGGGATGGGGCCACTACCTTTGACGGCACAGTTGGCAATTACTTCTCTTCTTCCCCTGTACATTTCATGTAGGTCAGCGCCCACCAGAAGAAGGATATTTGGCGTGCCATCGCCAAAGACGTCCGGACCCTGGGGGTCCACCACAAACGGAGCACCCACTGCCGGAAAAGATGGGAGGACATTCGCCGCTGGAGCAAGAAGACGGCAGAGGCTCATCTGGGGATGGCCTCCCAACGTGGGAGGGGTGCCCGTCGAACCATGACCCCCCTGATGTTCCGGATCCTGGCGGTGGCCTACCCAGAGTTGGATGGGCGCTTGAGGGCATCACAGCAGACACAAGGGGGTGAGTACACTCTCATTCAGCTGACTTTGCGTGCAGTGGAGGGGTCTGGGTGGGGGAGGAGGGCTGTGGGTTTCCCTAGGCCAGGGCGAGTTCTGTAGGCTAGGCCCCTTCGTAAGGCATGGCCCTGTGGCCCCCCACCCCTGTAGAGTGCCAAGTACAGCTATTCATGCACCTGTGTCATCTATGTGTGCATATGTCTTCCATAGCCTTGTAGGCCATTTCCCAAGAATTGCACTGTAGAGCCCAACAGTGCGACGTAGTGCAGGGGGCTTCTGTGTCTGGCATGTCCGCCAACGGTAGCGGTAAGCCATGCACTCCACATGTCTTTCTTCTGTCCCCCCCCTTTTTTGCGGTCTCCCTGTTCTTGGGTGCATTAGCATCATCAGGCGGAGGAGCAGTGGCACCAGAGCACGAGGAAGCTGCATCCCACATGGCCATGGAGGGCCACACTACGGACTCTGAATACACTAGTGGGACAGAGGGCGAGGGGAGCACCACGGCGGGGACAGGAGCTGAAACCAGCGACACAGACTTGTCCTCCGATGGGAGCTCCCTTGTGGTGGTGGCAACATCTGTGCCCCCCACTTCTACAGGTACAGCCGCCACCCCCCCTACCAGCACCACCCTCCCAGCAGCCCCTCAGCCTTCGCCCCGAGCCTGCTCACCCAGGAGGGTGGGCATCTCCTTCGCCCCAGGCACCTCAGCCCCTCCCCCTGTCACCTCTGCTGCCCTCAGTGAGGAGGCCATTGACCTCCTCAGGTCACTCACTGTTGGGCAGTCTACCATTTTGAATGCCATCCAGGGTGTAGAAAGGGAGTTGTAACAAACCAATGCATTCCTGGAGGGTATTCATTCTGGTCAGGCGGCCCTTCACTGAACCTTTCAAACTCTGGCCTCAGCACTGATGGCAGCCATTGTCCCTGTGTCTAGCCTCCCCCTCCAACTCCCTCCACCCAGACCCAATCCGCTGTACCTCTGCTTATCCCAAGCACACATCACACCAGCCTGCACACACCTCACCACACAAGGGAAGCTCAGGAAAACATAAGCACCACACATCCCACAGGCACTCACGCAAGCATCACACACATACAGACACACCAACATCCACTGCCTCCACTGTGTCCCCCTCCTCGTCGTCTCCCTCCTCCCTCCCAGTCTCGTCTACACTCACACCTGCATTCACTACCTCTACAGCCACTACGTCCCGCACCAGCACACCCACCACCACACCCCGCTCACGTGCAGTCACCACCCCCACTACCATTCACACATCCCCTGTGTCCTCTCCCAGTGGGTCTGTGATGCCCCCTCCCAAGGTACACAAACGCAGGCACACACCCACCCAACATACATCCACCTCACAACAGCCTCCAGCGTATGCACCTGCACCAAAAGCCACAAAACTTACACCTCCTACAACCACCACCTCTTCCTCCACTCCGAAACCCCCTCCAGCTACCCGTCCCAGTGTCTCCAAACAACTTTTCCTGTCCAGCCTTAACCTATTTCCCACCCACCCGTCCAACTCATAGGTCCTGAACTAGCACCTCAGCCACAAAATCTACGGGACCAGTGGTGCCTGTTGTCACAGCTATGTGGAGTGCACTGGCCACCAGGACAGCAAGTGTGTCACGGAGCCACAGCACAGCCAGTCCACCCCCTGTGAGGCACCAGAAGTTGGCCAGTGCCCGGCGGGAGAGGGAGAAGACTCCAGCCACCCAAGCCGCTCCCAGGGGTCCCGGTGGGAGTGTGGACTCAGCTGTGACTCCTCCCAAGATGGGGAAGGGCCAGAAGAAATCTGGCAAGTCTGGGAGGAGCAGCACGGCGGAGAAGACCGCCATCATCCCCGCTGGCCAGGAGGGCCCCGCCAGCCCCATCGTCGCTGCCCAGGAGGCCGCCGCCAGCCCCATCGTCACTGCCCAGGAGACCTCCACCAGCACCATCGTCGCTGCCCAGGAGGACCCCGCCAGCCCCATCGTCGCTGCACAGGAGGACCACGCCAGCCACAGCCCAGCTGGCCAGTAGGGCCCCGCCAGCCACAGCCCAGCTGCCCAGGAGTGCCCCGCCAGCCATAGCCCAGCTGCCCAGGAGGGCCCAGCCAGCCACAGCCCAGCAGCCCAGGAGGGCCCCACCACCCACAGCCCAGCTGGCCAGGAGGGCCCCTGCCAGCCACAGCCCAGCTGCCAAATGAAGGACCGCCAGCCCCAGCCCAGCTGGGCAATGAAGGACCGCCAAGTCAAGCACCGCTGAACAGGGCAAGCCCCGCTGACCAGGTCAAGGACCGCCAACTTAAGCACCGCTGCACAGGGCAAGCACCGCTAAACAGGGCAAGGACCGCCAACTCAAGCACTGCTGCACAGGGCAAGCACCGCCAAGTCAAGCACCGCTGAACAGGGCAAGGACCGCCAACTCAAGCACCGCTGCACAGGGCAAGCACTGCTGAACAGGGCAAGGACCGCCAACTCAAGCACCGCTGCACAGGGCAAGCACCGCCAAGTTAAGCACCGCTGAACAGGGCAAGCACCGCTGAACAGGGCAAGGACCACCAACTCAAGCACCGCTGCACAGGGCAAGTACCGCTGAACAGGGCAAGGACTGCCAACTCAAGCACCGCTGCACAGGGCAAGCACCGCTGCACAGGGAAAGGACCACCAACTCAAGCACCGCTGCACAGGGCAAGCACCGCCAAGTCAAGCACTGCTGAACAGGGCAAGAACCGCCAACTCAAGCACCGCTGCACAGGGTAAGCACCGCTGAACAGGGCAAGGACCGCCAACTCAAGCACCGCTGCACAGGGCAAGCACCTCCAAGTCAAGCACTGCTGGACAGGGCAAGGACTGCCAACTCAAGCACCGCTGCACAGGGTAAGCACCGCTGAACAGGGCAAGGACCGCCAACTCAAGCACCGCTGCACAGGGAAAGCACCGCCAAGTCAAGCACCGCTGAACAGGGCAAGCACCGCTGAACAGGGTAAGGACCGCCAACTCAAGCACCACTGCACAGGGCAAGCACCGCTGAACAGGCCAAGGACCGCCATCTCAAGCACCGCTGCACAGGGCAAGCACCGCTGAAGAGGGCAAGGACCGCCAACTCAAGCACCTCTGCACAGGGCAAGCACCTCTGAACAGGGCAAGGACCGCCAACTCAAGCACCGCTGCACAGGGCAAGCACCCCTAAGTCAAGCACTGCTGAACAGGGCAAGCACCGCCAACTCAAGCACCGCTGCACAGGGCAAGCACCGCTGAACAGGGCAGGGACTGCCAACTCAAGCACCGCTGCACAGGGCAAGCACCGCTGAACAGGGCAAGCACTGCCAAGTCAAGCACCGCTGAACAGGGTAAGCACTGCTGGACAGGGCAAGGACCGCCAACTCAAGCACCGCTGCACAGGGCAAGCACTGCTGAACAGGGCAGGGACCGCCAACTCAAGCACCGCTGCACAGGGCAAGCACCGCTAAACAGGGCAAGGACCGCTGAACAGGGCAAGGACCGCCAACTCAAGCACCGCTAGCCCATGAGCGCCAGGGGCACTGACGCAACAGGGACCGTCAGGGGGTGAGTGATGCACTCTGGGCACCAGTCCCCCTCCAGAATCAGTGGAGACATGCATCCACTATGTCTGTCCTTGGCAGGATGAAGCACTCTGGGCACCAGTCCCCCTCCAGAACCAGTGGAGACATGCATCCACTACCTCTGTCCTTGGCAGGATGAAGCACTCTGGGCACCAGTCCCCCTCCAGAACCAGTGGAGACAGGCCTCCACTTGAGAGACTGTGGCTTTGCACTCCCCAGGATTGTACAGTGGGCAAACCACCCACTGTAGAGACTTGAGAGACTGTGGCTTTGCACTTCCCAGGATTGAACAGTGGGCAACCCACCCACTTGTGAGACTTGAGAGACTGTGGCTTTGCACTCCCCAGGATTGAACAGTGGGCAAACCGCCCACTGTAGAGACTTGAGAGACTGTGGCATTGCACTCCCCAGGATTGAACAGTGGGCAAACCACCCACTGTAGAGACTTGAGAGACTGTGGCTTTGCACTTCCCAGGATTGAACGGTGGGCAAACCACCCACTGTAGAGACTTGAGAGATTGTGGCTTTGCACTCCCCAGGATTGAACAGTGGGCAACCCACCCACTGTAGAGACTTGAGAGACTGTGGCTTTGCACTCCCCAGGATACATCAATGGGCATGGAGCCCCCTCGTGGATCTGGCGTCGTGCACTCATCCGGCTGAGGTGCCCCCTTTTCCCTTCCCCCTGAGGTGCCTGTTGTATTTCTATCTGATGCCCCTGCAGTGTTCTCTCTGTTTTGATCTGGTATCGTTTGTGGGCCTCGCCCATGTATTTTGGGCCCAGTGGTCCACAGACTATAAAGGGTGCAATACCTGGACTACTAATCTTGGTGTATATTTTGTTAATATTGTATATATGTATATATTTGCTTACTGATTTTGGATACATTACAATGCTTACATTCATTTCCTTTTGTCTTTGCATTCTTCTGGGGGGTTGGGGGGTGTGACTGTAATGTATAGATATGCATTGGTGTGTGTGTTGTAGTGGGTGAGGGTGGGGGTGGGGGTGGGGGTGGGGGTGTTGCATGTGTGTCCCCCTGTTTTTTGCCTCCCCCTCCCCTGTGTCGTAGGTGCAGTACTCACCGTGGTCTTCGCCGCCGGCGTTGGTGCTCCTGGTACAGGAGCAGGAAGACTATCGCAGGGAGAATATGGAGTTCCGGCTCCATGGTGTCCTCCTTTCTCGTGGAGTGTGTAGAGGTGAGCGTTTTCCCTTCGAAATTCCTGTTTCTGCCGTGTTTTTATCCACGGTGAATCCGCCCCGGAAAAGGTGGCGGATAGGCCTGTCATGATCGTGTGGGCGGTACATTGTCCTCCGCCTGCCTGTTGCCGGTGTTCGCTGAGCTGTTTGTTTGTACCGCCGTGGCAGTCGGAGTGTTAAAGTGGCTGTCTTTGTTGGCAGATTCCGCCATGGTCGTAATTCCAAAATTTTTACTGCCGGCCTGTTGGTGGTCTTACTGCCGCTTTAACACCGTCCGCCAGGGTTGTAATGACCACCCATGTCTTTTGGATACCTGGAGGACCTGTCTAGTATGTTGATGCAGCACACAACATGCCAAGACATGATGTGAACGTTGATTGTTAGGCAGATGACTGGAGCGGACTTGGTGTGCTCTGTGAAATTTTAGTGGTGGTCAAGAGTGACATTCAGAAGTGCAGGAATAGGTGAAACCAAAAAACAGTACATGCCTTCCTTTACAATCCTTTCTCCTAGGCCCACGTTCCTAATGTTGTTGCGACAAATGTGGTCCTCCAAATCAACAACTTTCTGCTGTGGAGTCCAAATATCTTTACCCCAGTCCAGAATAGCCCCTAGGCATGATTCCACATCCCTTTGTCACCCTTCAATGGTGGTCAGTCTGGCACAGGAGAGTCAGCGTTGACAAGGAATCAGTGGAAGACACATTGATCTGGGCTGCATTATTGTTAGCCATAGCCTCAGGAAATGTAAGTTGTATAGATTTAGATTTCGGTATGAAAGAATGCTTGTAGGATCAGGTGATGCTTAACAGTGGAATAGAACAAAAGCTGGTAAAACATAGGACTTTGTAATTATAGCTGTTCTGGAAAGACCTGTAGCCTATAATGTAACTAAACTTTAACTATTCCAAAGTACAATTTCTTTGCCTTAATTCACTTATAGGGATTTTATGTATATTTTTATATATATTATATAATTTTTCCCTCCTCTTCTCTCGATTGCCAGAATCTCTGATCACACTCTAAGAATGCAATTTTACCAGGCTTTTCCTCTTACAACCATTCACAGTTCAAGATCATGTTTATGAGGCTATTTTTTGTGAAAAAGGATTAACACTGTTTCAAATTGTGTTGAGACATTAGTCTACTTAATTAATTTGTGCACTAAATGGTACAATGTGGACCAATGTGACCCTTGGGAATAAAGGCATAGTGAAAGATTCAGCCTATTCTTTATTCCTGTTGTCCATCTACTACAGCACCTGGATGTTACCCTACCCCCACATTATACTCTACCCTGCCTCTTTGTTACAGCCTCTGGATTATATTTAAAGGTCCTCCACTTCCATCAGTGTTCATCCTAATTTACTAGTGCTAAAAAGACAAGGTCATCCAGGAATATAAATTGAAAAGAATTGGCAAGGGCTATTGAAGCTGGCCATTTTGATCGGTTCAGTTGGGCTGTGCATATAGTTCGTATAAACGTGACACTGCAGCAAAACAACCTAACATTCACTGTTGCAATAGTCTGCTCCACTTCAACAATAAAACCACTCCTCTAGTATCCAGGATGTCAAACTGCTATGCCACAACCAAACAGGCTGCACGAAGCTGTCAGAGCTGGCAGATGGCCCTCAGCTTCCTCAGGAGGTCCAGAGGTGAGCTGCCATCATTACCTGTGCCACGAATCTAGATTTCACATGAGATTAAGGGGGTCATTCTGACCCTGGCGGTCACCAACCGCATGGGCCAACAACCGCGGAAGCACCGCCAACAGGCTGGCGGTGCTTCCTAGGCCATTCTGACCGCGGCGGTAAAGCCGCGGTCAGAAAAGGGGAACCAGCGGTTTCCCGACGGTTTACCCCTGGCCCAGGGAATCCTCCATGGCGGCGCTGCTTGCAGCACCGCCATGGTGATTCCGACCCCCTTCCCGCCATCCTGTTCCTGGCGGTTTTTGCCGCCAGGAACAGGATGGCGGGAACGGGTGTCGTGGGGCCCCTGGGGGCCCCTGCACTGCCCATGCCACTGGCATGGGCAGTGCAGGGCCCCCCTAACAGGGCCCCATAATGATTTTCAGTGTCTGCCTCGCAGACACTGAAAATCGCGACGGGTGCCACTGCACCCGTCGCACCCCAGCAACTCCGCCGGCTCCATTCGGAGCCGGCTTCATCGTTGCTGGGTCTTTCCCGCTGGGCCGGCGGGCGGCCTTTTGTCGGTCGCCCGCCGGCCCAGCGGAAAAGCCAGAATGACCGCCGCGGTCTTTTGATCGCGGTGCGGTCATTCGGCGGTTCCCGCCAGGCGGGCGGCTACCGCCGCCCGCCACGGTTGGAATGACCGCCTAAGTCTTTTGAAGAACCTGGCTTATGAGAAACTATAGGTTAATGATTTAGTGAGTTAGGGAAGGATTTCAGTAAGGTGAGAATACTTTCAAATGAATCACAACCCATGTAATAATAATAGTAGCTTATGCAATTGTTCTGTTTATTTAGCTAAAACCTTCTGTAAATGGAGATGGACAGTATTAAGGATCATGTCTACAGCCAGATGAAGATGGCAGAAAATTCCAGAAAGCAACTGAAAAGGATGATAATTTTGGCTAAATGATTCTCTGAATAATAAATTTGTAATACTGTGTTTTAGTGATTATAGAATAATCGGGAGTAAACTGTTACACCATTTTTCTAGGCATACATGTTTTGAGAACAAATAATGATTTTCATCTTGAACTCAATACAGATACTGAATCAATATGATTGTAGCTAAGCAAATCCAATATAATGTGCAGAAGTGTATTTATTAATGTAATCTAGTTGTGCCACATTTTCACAAAATCAACATATTAGTTAACGTGCATATTGCTTTGACGCTGTTTATTTCACTCCTGCGCTTTCCCCTGTTGTCTTGCTTCCCCTGTGTGTCTTTTCTCCTCACAGGCACCGCAGGCCAAAGACAATCTGTTGTAATAATAACAATCTTAACAGGCATGTATAGTGAATGGACTTTCTAGTGTTCCTAACTGTTACAAATTGATCAAGGTCTTTCCGCTGCTCTGACACTGGGCTTAGCACTCTTCAGCTGGTGTATAGTTGATTTGGAATTTCTAGGATAATGTAACAATGAAGACAGTCCGCTTTTTGTTGGAATACTGGATAGTGCTAACATGTAAAGCTATTTACACAGATGTCTCTGATTTATCCAAAGAAATAAGTTAAGAGATCTTACAGTGCTGAATGTAAGATTATGTAATCTACATTACAGCCTTCATGTCATTTTAACTTTCACTCTGTATTGCTTGAATTTGAGATTTTGTAATGAAACCATTTAACTTTTTCCTGATCCAGAACCCAGTTCTTGAGGGGTCTAAATTAATTCTGCCAACTATTGTTGGGTCTGATGTTGAGGAGGGTGCCTTTTAGCACTTGCTGAACTCCAGTACAGGACAACCATAGGTAAATGTTATGTGATCTAATTTTGGGGTGTTTACATTTAGGGATTTGGGGTTCCACTTCAAAAGAGGTATAATATTTATGTTCAAGTTTCTCAATTACATCCACAATTGTTTGTAAAGTGCATTCAGCTTCATTACTAATTTTATAAATACTTCAAACGCATCCCAAGCAAAGTTGTATTACTTTTTTGATCAAGATAAAAAAACATCCTAGCAAACTTTTCAACACCAGTTATAAAGGCTTTATTGATCAACAAATAATTGTTAAATCCCCATCCAGCAGTTTTAGCCTTGAGGTGCAGCATTTAGCTACATTTTGTAACAGATCCTGCTCATAAACAAGCAATCTATCCTAGATTGGAGTTGATGAGCTGATGAAAAAAGTTAATCTTTTCTGAGATCTGGGATATAGAATCTCCAAGAATCTGAGAGGGCCCTTTGAGAGACAATGGCGGTCATTCTGACCGCGGCGGGCGGCAGTCGCCGCCCGCCATGCGGTCACCGCCAAATGGCCGCTCTGCGGTCAGGAGACCGCGGATGCCATTCTGGCTTTCCCGCTGGGCCGGCAGGCGACCGCCAAAAGGGCGCCCGCCGGCCCAGCGGGAAAGGCCCTGCAACGAGGAAGCTGGCTCCGAATGGAGCCGGCGGAGTTGCAGGGGTGCGACGGGTGCAGTTGCACCCGTCGCGATTTTCACTGTCTGCAAAGCAGACAGTGAAAATGTTCGTGGGGCCCTGTTAGGGGGCCCCTGCACTGCCCATGCCAGTGGCATGGGCAGTGCAGGGGTGCCCAGGGGCCCAACAACACCCGTTCCCGCCATCTTGTTCCTGGCGGTAAGAACCGCCAGAAACAGGGTGGCAGGAAGGGGGTCGGAATCCCTATGGCGGCGCTGCAAGCAGCGCCGCCATGGAGGATTCCCTGGGCCAGGGGAAAACCGGCGGGAAACCGCCGGTTCCCCTTTTCTGACCGCAGCTTTACCGCCACGGTCAGAATGGTCCTGGAAGCACCGCCAGCCTGTTGGCGGTGCTTCCGTGGTCCCCGGCCCTGGCGGTCATGGACCGCCAGGGTCGGAATGACCCCCAATGTTTTTAAATGTTTGTGAATGTTTTCAGGAACAAAGTTAGTTGAAGAACTTCTATCAAGGAAAGGGTCCATTAATGGGTTACAATCTCATCCAAGAGTGACAATTTTGTATGATTGAGTTAATAATTTTACAAGATATCATTCTCCAAAATTCCACATCTGGTTGCGGAGAGACATAAACAATCATAAAGCATATGTAAATATCTTCAATTTAACTTGAAGATTAACAATCAGCCATCAAGAGTCAATATCCTTTTCTCCAGGTAATAAAGTAATCTGAACATTTTTGTGACGCAGAATAGCTACTCCATTTTCATTACCATAGGATTGTGAATAAAATAACTCAACCAACCGACAAATTGACTTCTTTAGTAACAGCAATATAGCCACATTAGCTTTTTTAGTGATAGTCCCATGTTATTGAGTAGAAATAGAACATTTTTGTTCAACTTGTGCACTCCATCATGTATATCTTATTGTTTTTGTCAGTTGCTGTTTTTTTCACACAGGTGAGATTTGAAGATTTATTTTAAAGAAAGGAGTACAGCCTTAATAAAATTATTTTCCCTCTTTGCTCTTCCCAAAATAAACTACTATCAACAATTAGTGCAGAATAATGAAAGACAGCAGCACAGAATGTGAAGCACATAAAAAAAAAAAACATAAAGTCTATATAAGACTGTTTAAAAGTGTAGCCTTATTTGAGAAAGTCACAGTAATTGCACATATCACTGACAAAGAGCCACAAAAGGGATGTGAGCATAGCTTGGGTACATAATACTGCATATTTCAAGAAATAGGCTCTCCTTTTATGAAAGGAAGTCCACAGTTGAAGTAGTTGTACAGTTCTAATTGAGTTTGCAATATTTTCCAGTTTGTAATTTTAAAAGGGGAAGTTAGTAAGAGAAAATGAAAAGACCCAGCATCCTATAACAATATTACTGGCAAAATTACTGTCTGCATCCAATTAAAGATAAAGTTCTGCTGCTTTATCATAAGCACAGCTCTGACTGAAATGTTGCTCTGACTAGAATCTTTTACCTGAGAAGTTAAATAAAATATCAGCTGCAACACTCAAGGAGAGAAAATCTACAAAGAAGCAGAATTAAGCTAACAAACAGAACAAAACACCCCAAAGATATGATTCAGAGTTTGTCCACCAGCTGTCATCATAGCTGAGCATGTTATTGACCTGAATCCATTCAGGAACGAAAAGATAATCCCAGCAGCAGATGAGCTTTAAGGGTTTTCGGCCATCTTCAGTGGCATGAAGCCACCCCCCCCAAAAATAGTCTACTTATATTTGAATATAAATAATGTCACATTAATTTATTAATTAAAAAAATATGTTCTGATGTGATCAAGTAGGTTTCAAATGTCCAAGATCCAGAAAATGACACCATGAAGAACCCTCTGGGGTGTTGATGGCACAATAAACCACTGGGACTATGGAGTTGATCTAATCTTAAAAAAAAGTTATTATTGGAAATCAAGGCCCAGATTTATGAAAAAGTGGTGCATCAGCTCTGATAAGCAACTTTTTTAGAGACCCCTCCACCGGCACCTAACAGCACTATTGTTGCTCTGTATTTAACATATGGCGCACCAAGGCGGTAGTTGGGATAACAGTGTCAATGTTTTTGACGCTATTGTGGCGCTTTGCTACATTAGCAAGAAAAATGTTGACGCTAGAGTAGCAAAGTGCAAGGAGGCCCATTCATTACAATGGGTGAATCACGTTAACCCCTGCCCTTGAGCAGTGTGAATGACGCCAAAAATTGCCTAGTGAAATCTTGTAGATTACACTGCGCCATTTTTGCAGGCCTCCTAATGCCCAAACGTCCCCCCCCGTACACGTTATGCTTGCGGCAGGCATGTTGCGGTGAAACTTGCCTCCTTAAGTCAAATTAGCATAAGAAAAATATGCTAATGTGGCACAAGGAGGCTCTAGTCCTTCCCAAATCTGGCCCCAAGTGTTTTCGTGTCAAGGGCCATGAGTCCTTGAATTGGGATTTCCTACAAGTCATTCCAAGGCATTTTTTAAATGTATCTCTTCTACAGCTGTTTACAACATAAACACCAAATCATCTGCATAAAAAGGAGCACTTAAGCATTGGGGTCTTAGACTCCATAATTTAAATGGGTTAATACCAGGGATGTGGCAGGAATGCAATGAGAGGTAAAACATAAGGTAGAGGCAAGGACACATCCCTGGTACTCATCTAATTTTCATTGAATTTTCTGTTGCTGGTGAATTATTTTAGATATGAAAACAACCATTCATCAGTGTACCATTTTACCATTTACTAGACAGGAAGATTTGGAGCACTCAAGTGCAGCATGTAATTTTAACAAAAGTGCTCTGTTCACTCAATCAAAAGCCTTACTAAAATGTATTAAAGTGCAGTGAACAGGAAATAAATTATTCCTCAGGTTAGAACTCACCATCAAAACAAGTTCATGGAGTTATGCAAACGTTTTTATGCATGTTTTGCAAACATTAAAAACCCACTGTTTTCCTTTTTTACCTAGGGCACTTATGAACAACTCAAGGCTAGTTGTAAGTGTAGGCAGCAATCCGAGCCTGTTGATTTTGTGCTCTTCTCCCAATAGATGTCAGGGCCTGATTTAGGTATTGGTGGGTGGGTTACTCCCTCACTACAATGATGGATATCCTGTCCAGTGAAATCAAAATCTCATTATATCCTATGGGATTTAGATTTTCGGCGGACAGGATAGCCACAGTTGTGATGGAGTAACCCATATGCCAATATCTAAATAGGGCCCATATTCTTAAAATAGATAGAAATACGAGTCTGCGCCCAAAGTAACCAGTTCACTCAGGTTTGGTTGGTTCCACAAGTGCACATAGACATGGCTTCCAGTCCTAGTCTTTCTGAGCAAGTGGATAAGTCTGTGTTAGAAACTGGGTTTTTGATTGGCAGAGGTATGCACCCTGCTGAAGTAGGGACCACTGTCCTACTCAGGGTAGGTCACATACACACATAAATTAACCTGTGCTCACTCTCTGGTAACTTGGCACCGAGCAGGCAGGCTTCATTTGGTTTGCAATGTGTATATTATTTGTGCAACACTTAAAACAGTTAAACAGTAAAAACACCATACAAAAAGATACCACATCCATTTAGATAAATAGATCGTATTTTACTGAACAAAACAATACCCAAATGACAAAAATCCAATAACTAATAGTTGAGATATGAATTTTTAAAGATTAAAATGCAACATAGTGCTCAAAAGCATAAAGCGTCAACCGGGGCTAACTGGTTGTGCTGGCCCGGATGAAATCTGAAACTTGAGGCTAACCACAATGAAGCATGGGTTTGATACAGGGACCAACCTTGTCCCATTGAAAAATTATCTTGTTATGCCATTGACAGGTCCTGATGGGTGGAACAGAGCAGGCGATGTGTCACATTGATCCCGCTGGATGTAGGTGATACGTTGATTCAGAGCCGTGCAATCCGAGATGCGTCATTAGTGATTCCTTAGAGATGTAGCTGATGTTTCATCTTCATCGAGCAGTGAGGTGGTGATACAATCCCATTGTCCTCAGCGGCAGTGGTGATATTTGGGCATCAAGGAGAGATGAGTTGGTTTTGACAGGAGCATCAAAAGTAATGCATGTATTTTGCTTTTGCAGCACTTTATATACACTTCCAAGGCCGAGGACTGGATTCGCACCACTTGACAAGGCAAGGCAAGACTTGCAGCAAGCAATGTCCAGGTGCTGTTGCAAGATGTAGTGGCGTCTTTGATGTCCCTGAGACTTTAAAACAGGAGCCAAGCCAGCAAGCCAAGCCAACAAGCCCTTGGAGTCACTTTGATTTTGGGGATGCAGAGATGCAGATTCAATCCTTTTCAATCCCAGGCAAACAGGGCAGCAGGGCAGGCACAGAAGAGCAGGAGTCCAACAAAGTCCAGCAGAGTCCAGCAGAGTCCAGCAGAGTGATGGTCCTTCTTTCTGGCAGAACGTCCTCAGGTCCAGAAGTGTACTGAGTTGGTTGAGTCAGAAGTCCATTTCTAATACCCAGTGGTGCCAATTCAGGTTTGTGTCAGCTCCTCCCTCCCCATGATAGGCTTTCAGGATGTTGATGGTCCATCAGTCACACCTAAGCTTCCTTTGTGTGTGGCTGTCTGGAGGGAATGCACAAGAGCCCAGATGTCACCTGCCCAGGTATTTATACAGAGACAGGCAGAAGGCTCTAGATGATTTAAGGTAAGTGGCATTTTCGGAATTACAATTTAAAATTTGACTTTATAATCAGTTGTGATTTTAAATTGTGATTCCAGGGACACCAACTTGGGGGTGTCAATGTGAAATTGCACTTATAAAATGTAATGAGGCTATCCCTGTGTAAACCTATGGGACAGATAGGCCTTGCAGTAGTGTGAAACTTAAGAATACATTTCTAATGTTTTAAATACATTGTACCATTCTCTCGGGCTGTCCAGGGCCTACCTTAGGGTGGCTTATATGTCTTTATAAAAAGGAAGGTTTAGGCCTGGCGAGATGGTTGACTTTCCATGTTGACATGGCAGTTTTAAACTGCACACACAGGCTTTGTAATAACAGGCCTGAGTCATCTTAAGTGGGCTGCTGAAGTGGGTGGCACAATCAGTGCTGCAGGCCCACCAGTAGAATTTAATTTACAGGCCCTGGACACAGGTTGTTCAGTTTGCAAAGGACTTATAAGTAAATTAAATATGGCAATTATGGATACGCCAAGGACACCATGGCCCAGATTTATGCTTTTTTGTCACAAAACTGCGCTTAAGGCAGTTTTGCGGCAAAAAGTTTAGCGCAGGGTTGCGTCATTTTACAACACTGGCCGGGCACCATATTTATAGAATGGTGGAAGCCGATGCTAAGTTTGGGCTAGCGTCTAAAAAAAGATGCTATCCAGCTGGGGGTGGCGGTAGGTGGAGGTAGGGGTGAAGAGGGTTTTGCATCTCAAAATTATCTCAAAATGGTGCTAGGCTGGTTAGAGGCAAAAATAATGCACCTCACCAGCCTTGCATCCTTTCTAGACGCACAATCATCCAAAAACATGACTCCTGTCTTAGCAAAGACAAGAGTCATGCCCACCACCCCAATGGCCAGAACAGAGGACCAGTGTCCCCTGGGCATAGTCATTGCACCCAATGCCATGCAGGGGGCTCCATGTTAGGGCTCCCAATGGCACTTAAAAGAAAATCCCCAAATACTTTCCGATACTTACTCTACTTACCTGGTATGGGGTCCCCCATCCTCTGGTGTCCCTCTGGTGTGGGTGGGGGTGTTCCTGGGGTTTGGGGTGGGCACCTGTGGGCCCATTCAATTGTGTTTTGACCATGGAAATGGGCCCACAGGTCCCCTAATGCTTAGTCCAACCCATACATTAAATGGTGACGCTAAGCAAGCTTAACATTATTATTTGTGGCCGCATCCCACCCTGCATTATTTTTGCATGAGAAGATAAATATGGTGCTATTGGGATGTGGCCGCATCCCACCCTGTGTTATTTTTGCACCAGAGGATAAATATGGCGCTATGGGGATAGCTCAATTTTTTGGATGGGAATGCCTACCTTTCATCTCATTGACACAAGGTGTTGTGTCCTGGATCATGGGGACAGGACGTCAGCAGATGTAGCGTGGGGTGCAAAGTAAATAAAAGGGACACACAGCACCATTGGCTTCGTAATCACATCTGGCCATTTGGCGGCAAACTCGCAAACCTTTATTCATACACTCTTTGCGTCAGGAGCTAAACCATGCATGCCCTACAGCAGAGGGGTGTGGCGTGTTAACATCAACTCCACATCTCCGAACACCCCTGCTGTTTACTACCATCATGGTATGAACATAACAGCAACCGTAGGTTCATTGCAAATGGTGCAAACCCCAATTTGTGAAAATATAAATATGGAATTAAGTTTAAGCTGAATTTGCATCTTTTTTATGCAACTTCAGTGAATTTGTGTAAAAAAAAATACGCAAATTCAGCGCAAACAGAGTACAAATATGCCCCCATGTTTTAAGCAGAGAGCACCTGCACTTTAGCACTGGTTAGCAGTGGTAAAGTGCCCAGAGTCCTAAATTCTGCACAAATTAGCTCATCACAAACAGGAGCTCATAGGGAAAACCATGCCAAAGATGCCAGGTCTAACAGTGTGAAACTCTTATGAAATAGCAGAATACATGCCTACAGTACTACACTACATAATAATTTTATACCATGGTCAGATCACTCTTAACAGGTCTGTCTGTGCATGCATATGTATTGGTACTTGCACAATGCACAAATAAATAGAAAACTTTGAAGTCCATGAAATGTTCTGATTTGCACTTAAGAGCAGGTATTGCTGATTAACTTGTATGTTGTACTTGTGCTGATATGCATTGAAAAAGGACTTGTATCCCGTTGAGGCTTATGAGGTTGGCCTCCACAGAATGTAAGTCCCTCTTCATGAGCCAACAAATCCATGAACACCATGTCCCTTCATAGCTCCAGCTAAGTCTGGATGTCTAATACTCCTTCTGAAGCTCTGCAGCCACTCTATGGGCCAGATGTAGTAAGTCTTTTGCGCCTCGCAAACGGCAAAAAACGCCGTTTGCGAGGCGCAAAAGGCCTTACGCGATGCAGAATCACATTTTGCATTGCGATGTAGAGTTGCTTTGTGACCGCGAAAGCGGTCGCAAACCAACTCGCAGTTACCATCCACTTGAAGTGGAGGTAACTAATTCGCAAAAGGGAAGGGGTCCCCATGGGACCCCTTCCCCTTTGTGAATGCAAAAAAAATAAAAAAAATTCAGAGCAGGCAGTGGTCCTATGGACCACTGCCTACTCTGAAAAAACCAAAACTAAATGGTTTCGGTATTTTTTCTTTTTGCAGCTCGTTTTCCCTTAAGGAAAACGGGCTGCAAAAAGAAAAAAAAAACTGCTTTATTAAGAAAGCAGTCACGGACATGGTGGTCTGCTGTATCCAGCAGGCCACCATCCCTGTGAGTGCCTAGACTCGCTATGGGGTCGCAAACTGTGACCCACCTCATAAATATTCATGAGGTGGGTCTGACCCCATAGCGAGTCGCAGAAGGTGTCTGAGACACCTTTCTGCATTTCATAATGCGAGTTGCAATTTGCGAGTCGCTATGACTCGCAAATTGCAAGTCGCAATATGAAACCTACCTACATCTGGCCCTATATTCCCTGACACTCTCACAACAGGAAGGTGCAATAAGCCCAACTGTACTAAAAGCGACTCTTCTACGTTGCCAATCATCAGCAAGCCCTCTCTTACTCGTATCAGAAAAGCAACCACGCAACCCACCTGGGAACCAAACTTGAGACACACGAAAAAGAGTAATTAAAACCAACTGTTGTGTCTCTTTCTCTCCTCATCTTTAGAAGAACTCTCTAAAACATGGATAAAGGTGGATATGCATAACAACAAACTGTTTCCTGACTCTATTGAAAAACAACCACGCCGCTGCCACGTGATCTGGTCTCCTGCTGTACTATGTGTCTAATAAAAATTAACAAAATGCATGAAAGCTTCCCATTTCAAAATATAAAGTAAATCTACTCTTCTACCAACCTGTACATGCATTCACAATTTAAAACTGAAGAAATTGGTTTCGTACCCTTCTCAGATTTTTTAAGATAAACCTCACACACCGTACAGCTAACAGAAGTGAAAAGCAGCCAAAGTTAATGAGGGTATATTTTATTCAGAATTTTATATGTAGCTCTTCTTAAAATAAATATTTGCTCCACTTTTTAAAAGTGTAGCATATTTCATTGTATTTATGTACTTGTATGGTATTAATGTACCATGCAGATACACCCACCATTGTATTTATTTATTATGCAGTTCTATACAGTATAGCATATGCTAAACCGAAGGAATGTTGAGGTCTTTCCTTCTCAGTTCCACAAGTCACAATCTGTAATACTGCTTTAATATGTTTCAGAGAAACTTTCATGCTGATCACAATTATAAAATGGATAGTATATATAAATAAATATAAAAGGATGTGTGTTGAGTAATGGTGAATAACAAAGAAGTTACGGCTAGATGTATAAAGCATTGTTTCCCAACCTTTTGACTTCTGTAAACCCCCCCTTTTTTTCATTACTGGAGCCTGGGGACCCCCAATGAATCTGTATTGGAATTGGGGAACCCCCACTGATTCATTACTAAAAGCTGGGGACCTAATCTGTTGATATTATTTAATTTTCTAAGCAGTCGCGGACCCTCTGAGGAGGGTTCGCAGACCCCCAGGGGTCCCCAGACCACAGGTTGGGAACCACTGGTATGAATAATTTTTGCTATCCAAACAGCCCAGTTTGCATTATGGGGCCATTTATGACCACAACACCTATTTATGTAATGTAAAAAATTCAAATTGTGATCCAATGACTTATTACCAAACCACATTTTGGGTCTGCGAACACAATCAGAATATCTATTTGGAAGGGGCGTGTTCAGGGTGCATATTCCAAAAAGGGAATCTGAATGCTATGTACCAATCTTTTGAGACCGAATTGCAGTTGCAAAACATTCACATTGTACCACCAACTCAAAGTTGGTGGAAACTCTTTTGCAAATGGGAAGTCTCCCCAAGGGACCCTTTACTCTTTGGGAATCGTTGGA
Organism: Pleurodeles waltl; assembly: GCF_031143425.1. Classification (NCBI taxonomy): domain Eukaryota; kingdom Metazoa; phylum Chordata; class Amphibia; order Caudata; family Salamandridae; genus Pleurodeles; species Pleurodeles waltl. The sequence continues at coordinate 83,415,763 of NC_090439.1, forward strand.
AAAATATTTTTTAAGAGCAGGTAGCTGTTCCACTGATCAGTTCCTTATCTTTAAAATATGAATGAAACGTTTCATTTTTATTTTTTTAAGCATTCTGTTTTTACCTTAAGGAAAACAGGTAGCATTTGAACAAAAAAAGATTGCTTTATTAAAATGTCACCACAAGCATTATGGTTTTCTGACTCCAGCAGACCACCATCCCTATGATCACAGCAAATCCTAGCGGGTCACAAATTACAACCTATCTCATTTATATTCATGAGGTAGGTCTATTTGCAAACCCCTATCAACCAATAGGTAGGGAATAAGGGTTAGATAACGCTTTTGTACATTGGTAATAGTGATTACAAATTATCGCAAATTATTACAGTTAGTAGCAACTTACAACTAATCTTTCTTGTGAAGATCCTGTCATTCATGTAAGAAATTCATTGAATTTAATTGGAAAGAGCATTTATAATGGGTCACTTAGACAAATATAATGTGATGTACACTGGGTTACCTAAAAAAATGACAATTTGCAAAGGCTATAAAACCACTCAGTTAAACTCTGTTTCAGGTTTTGTAAATTCAACCATGTGAAAGCACATCCTCAAACTCTCAGTGAATCCCAATAATACATTTCAATTATATGCACCAATGGCAAGACCTACTGGGATAGAAGTCGAACTACCTGCAAAACGCAATTCCACAAAACATCTAATTTTCTTAGAAGAACTATTATAAAATGTATAAAATAAGCAAACTAAATATTAGCCAGCTTGCTACTTGTATGCTGACCACCAAGATTTCAGTCCTTAGCTTTCATTCAACAAATCAGTGAATAGGGTACATTGGATACCAATTATTTGGAAAATAAAAATCCATGGTTAGACATGGCTATATTTATAAAACTTTCACACAGCAAAGCACATCACAGCAAGCAACCCTGCCGCGCTGCACTGTGTAAATGGGCAGATATGCCATATTTAACAACAAATGTCACATCCCTGTCCTTTCCTTGTGCTGGTGCCCTTTTTGCTGCCTAGCTCCAACACAGAATGTAGCACACGTAGAAAGAGGAAATAACAAGGAGAAATAAAGATATATCCCCTTGTTGCGCCTCCCCTGGAAAGGCGTAGCATTTGGACTCATTCCCAGGTTTACTAGTGTTGTTAAATCTGAGAATGAGACAAAATACATGGGTGGAAGCATGGAAACACCCATGCATCACCCATGGAACGTGTCCCTGGGGCAGAGTAACAGAAGGCAGCGATTTGTTCTGCCTTGAATTACTCCAGATTTATCAAGTCACTCAGGGCCACATAAAGTGGCATTGCATTGCTTGATAAATGTCACTTAGGTTTTGCATCACCCTTGTGCTCCCTTGCGTGATATGCCCCACAGTGTTTGGTATAAAATCAGCAAACTGGTAAATATAAGTGTGTGCTGTGTTAGCATTAAAAAATTGGGATACTAACCTGCAGCTTTACAAATCCAAGAATACATGAAAGAGGCCAAGAGCATATATTGCCCCAACGGGTGATCATTTCAAAGAAGGCAAGTATTCATTCTATCTGTCTTTCTGTCAGTTTATTTTCATGTACCTTTCTGTGTCCTGGTTGTCTGACTGTAAGTATTACTGTACATATGTGTGTATTTATGTATCTAAACATGTTTGTTTGTCAGCATGGCTTAACCTGCCATATCTCTAATAGTCTACCATTCTTAACTCTCTACCAGGACTCGATTGCTGAGATTGTTTCCCTCCCTTAATTAAGCGTCCTGTCTCTCCACCTCCATCTTAAAGACTCCTGCAGTCTATTTCCTCTCCTACTCCATCCTTGCCAAGTAAATACCTAAAGTATTCATTTGGATACAGGTCCAGTTTGGAGAAGTTAATTCAAGCTCCATCATCATTTATTCTCTCTTGCTCTCTGTTGCTTTCTCTACCTAAGTCTTTGAAATAGCCCTGTGGCTCATAAAAATCTGTTTAGGAAGCCAGCATAATGCAACATGACTTTTGGTTTGTGTTGTATTGGCGACTTTATGTCAGGTGTTGTTCGTGTATGTGTGACTATAGGTTACTGTGCGTGGATGCCTGTTGTCTGTTTGTATGACATGCTTAGGTGGATTTAGGTAGTTTGATATGAATGGAATGAATGTCTATAATTGTGTTACACTCTCTGCTGCATATTTGATGTAATCTCTGTGCACAGGCTTTTGTGCTTTTGTGCGTTTGTCTACCACTATAATAAAGTCAAACACATTGGCATTGCCGATGCCTGTTAAAATAGAAATAGCTGAATGTTGTTTTTCCAACTTCAAACATACTTTTATTGAAGCACGGTGTAATATATTTGCATTCAACCCAGCATGTGTCTCTATTAAAACCATTAACTTCAATTTCTAATTGAATGCCATGAACAAGCGCTAATGGTTAAAAGTGAAAAAACACATTGATTGTAAACGAAATGGAGAAAGAATGTCTGGCCCAAATCAATAAGCGGAGAGTCTGAAAAGAGCAGAGCTCTATCTGGACAAAATGTATGTTTTCCTAGAAAAGCATTTAATAATTGCAGTAAGGTAGCCAGAACAATGTTTAAAATTATACAATTGTAGATGACCGCTGAATGATAGAGGAAGAGTCAAAGTTGAAGTGACAGGTGCCACAGCCTGTTACGACCGAGTAGAGAAAATATACAGCTTGTCCTCATTATAGGTCCAAGCTACAAGCAGACATAAGCCTTACGGCTCAAAGGCTCCCTTAGGACAGTGATAAAGATCCAGGAGATGACTACTGCAGAGCCCTTTGTCACTGAAATACGAACTTCTTGTACTGGAGCAGAATGGTACTCCCTTTCAGAAAGTAATGGCTGCCAAATTCAATAAATGATTTTTGACTTATTCCTGTGTTGCGAACTATTAAATTTCAGTATGCTCACAGAATCGGATCGGAATAGTCCACACTAAGTTTAAGAAAGTCACATGAAGGTCATTTTGGAAGACTTGCCTAAATCAGTTTTATATCGTGTCAGTCAACGTGTAAGTCAAGTTAAAGAAGACATGCTGGTGTTTTAATGCTTCCCATTTTCTTGCTTCAAATATTTTAGGTCTTAATATGTATGCGTCCATTTATGAAATGAGTATTTTGTCACTCTTATGCGGATGACAGGCAGATTTAATTCAGGCTCAGTGGCCCTCAAGACACCTCTGACCTAGCGTCCTAGACAGAGTGGCACAAAAGCGTACTAGTATTTTCAAGGTAAATGATACAAAACGTGGACGTTTTGTTTATGGGATTGCATCATCTGATCCATCAACCTCCAGCCTACAGACTCCCTCTCATCATCTTTATCTTTCACTTTCTTTATGGTACATAAAGTTAAAATCTGCACATAAGTGGGACACCTACTTTGCCATTTGAAGTAGGCATCAAGCCTGAAATGCTTTGTATTGGCAAGAGAGAGATTTGCAGAATGTAACATTCCCATTGCAGCTAAGTATGTACTGCATTATAATATTAACACATCATGCGTACTGACATCCTATCCAAGTAATGTCCAACACCGGTCCAGAAAGACAGGATCAATGACAGGATAAAAAATGTTTATTCATTTGAGTCCAATTTAGATTCACTGGTCAGTAAATTAACCTTATGTAGACATTGTGAAAACGTGGAATGGATCTAGCCCGCTTGTACTTATGTTGGATGTCCCTAAAATATTTCGGTAGGCACAGCCAAAGTTCAGTCTTTTACTGTATATTGAGACAGCACTTGCTTGAGGGCAGAACATATAGGAACAATGGCCCTGATTTATACTTTTTGGTGCAAAACTGAACTAACACAGTTTTGCACCAAAAAGTTTAGCACCGACTTGCACCATTTCTGAGCACTAGCCGTCCACCATATTTATGGAATGGTGCAAGCCGGTGCATAGGGTAGGCTAGTGTGAAATAAAATGACATTAACCGGATTCGGCTGGTGGTATGGAAGAAGGGGGTTTTGAACCAAAAAAATGACGTTAGGCAGGTTACAGTAAAAAAAAAAAGACTCTAACTAGCCTAGCATCATTTTCTGAGGCAAAACTATGCATACCACATGACTCCTGTCTTAGAAAATACAGGAGTCATGCCTACCACCCCAATGGCCAGCACAGTGGATCAGAGTGCTATCTAGGTGGGGCCATGTCAGGGCCCCCAATGGCACTTTAAAAAAAATACTTACATGTACCTACCTATACTTACCTGGGATGGGATCCCCCATCCTCTGCTGTCCCTCTGGTGTGGTGGGGGTGTCCCCGGGGCCTGGTGAGGGCACCTGTGGGCTTGTTCCATGGTGTACCACCATGGAAATAAGCCCACAGGTCCCCTAACGCCTTCCCTGACCCAGGCGTTGAATAGTGGTGCAAAGCAAGCGTTGCAACATTATTTGACCCCTCCTCCCCCATTAGTGATTTTAGCACTTGGGGATAAATATGGTGCTAAGGCCATAGAGTCATTTTTTGCATGGGAATGCCTACTTTGCATCTCATTGATAGTAGTATAAATATGAAGTTAGTTTTGCACCAAATTTGCGTTAACAAAATGACTCAAATTCAGTGAAAAACAAGCATAGATATGCCCCAATGCGTCTCAAATTAGATCAGGTCAGATAAATTCAGATGAAAAGGTTAGGATGAATAGAATTAGATAGGTGGTAGAAGTGAAGCGTGCAGAGTCCTGGAGTGTGCATGGACTGTGCTAGCAGCTCAGGTCCTGCTCAGGTGATTCAGCGGCACTGGGACTCAGCAACTTCACTCAACAGGCGCATGCTCTCTCTCCCTCCCAGATGTGCTCTGGAAGCAATCAGAACTTTATTGCTCTCCTCCTGCTGAGGGGTGGGGGGGTGATTCTGATGCTTGGGTTCGCATGTCCTTACTTGCTCAACAGGGTCAAATCGACCCTCATTCCAGTCTACAGGCTCTAGCCTGCTCAACAAAGCACTAGTATTCCTGGCATCCCCTCCTGGCATCCGGGGTTGATGCACAGTTGCTGCAGAAGGCTTTAGCCTTACTGCATGGTAGTCTTTACAACAGTGGTCACTACTGGCAAATGAGGGTGTCACATTGATACCGCTAAGGCTGCACCTGTTATCGCATGACAGTCTGTACCATGGCGGCCCATCCTGGCACAGGGGGTCTCCGCAACCTTATCACGCAAGGCTTCATCCTTTACTGTGCAACAGTATTTTCAGTGGCTAGCTTCACAGCGGCACTCTCCTGGCATACAGGGGCTGCCAACACAGTCTCACACGCAGGCAATGACCCAATCCATGCAGCAGCCATTTCCTCACACCTTGCACTGGGAGTCCACTTGATAGGGCTCCTCACTGGTCCTTGCTCCCTGCAATGATCTTCTCTTACTAACAGGGCACACTGGTCTTAGCAAGCAGGCAGGCACTGGTGCTTCAAGTTTCAGGGCATGTGGTATTGGATTCCCTGGGTGATCTCCCTTCACCCAGCTTGAAGGCTAGCAGGCCTAGTCCCTCAGACCTGGTCACGGATAGAAGTCTTGCAGAGCTTCCCCGCCTCACACAGTCCATCTGGCTGCTTGGCAGATGACAACGTTTGGTGACTCAACCTCCCCTTCTTCTAGTTCATTTACAGACACCAAATATGATTTAGGGTCTGAGTCTTTGAAGTTTTATGTTGGGGTTATGTTTCTTTTGCATTATCTACTCTGTTTTCTCTTCCTCCTGTAAAGCCATCTGTCACAGAAGGTAAGTCTCTGAAGGTGATAGGCCCACTACATAGTCCATGGGAGTGACTAGAGTTTAAAACTGGATGTCAGCCACAGTGATATGTGCCTCAAAAGAACCTCCCAGGACCCTACTCTTTATGATTCTTTTATCATCTGCAACCCTTTGCTGAGATGTGCCCAGGCCCCTTCCTTGTGACATCTCACTGAATCAAAAAATACCCTTTGAAGTGTACAGGGGAGGCCTGGTCCTTCCCTTGCCACTGTGTGTCCCACCCAACTTACAGGAATGGAGAAATCCCAAAATCTGTCTGGGGAGGATCTCTCTATCTCCAGTCTATGTTTCATCTAGGGGTGGGTGGAACGTGCAGAGTTTCGGTCAGTGCAAAGTTACATACAAACCCAGTGAGATTATGTGGAGTTCTGAGAGCAGGCAGAATAGGGCACGTCGCACTGTTTGCACTGATTTGCAGCACTGGGAACTTCTTCCAAATTGAAAAATCAGAGCAAATCGCACCACATGGTAACCCAGATGGTGCTTCTTCTTTCTGCTGCTTGAGTAGAGTTTTTACTCGAAGGGCAGCTTTCTCAGCCAAACGGTCACAACCTGCTATGACCGCTCACGTTTAGAAATCTTACCAGGAGGCATTCTAGCACCTGACAGTCACTTGCTGGGGGTGCAAATTCTCATTTGCACCTGACAACTTAAGGTTGGTGAGCCACACGTGAGAAAAAAACTCCACCAGGTGGCTGTTGGTGGAGTTTTGACAGAACTTTGAGCTCCAAGCTGAACGTTGAATGGGCAAAACTCTGTGAACACCGACAGTGGAGCAAAATGTTTCACCCACCCCAATTTTCTTCACACAGGCCTGGGTCTTACAAAATGAAACCCTGGGCGTTCTATGTATTGCACCATCCACAGGTACACATACACCTAGGGCATGAATACAGCATACAAGCACTGCACAGTGTCCTCCCTGTGCATCCAACATGCATTCACTATGTCATGGGTTCATTTTACGGTTTCATTGGGCACACTTTATTTAGCTTCAGGCCTGTGCCATTTTACTAGTTTATTTCATTTATTCCTTTTTATTGTTTCAGCATGGCTTCTTTTTAGCAGGCATTTTTTATTAACTTTTATCAGCTGCTTTTACACACAATAATTGTTATTAGTTCATTGCACAACATTTAATCTTGTGCTCTCCTCAAGGGTGTACATGATAACATACCAAGTATTGACTGTTCAAGTGTACTCAGTCCACCTTAGACAGAAAAGACACTTTGGTCCTCATTGTGACCCTGACGGTGAGAGATAAATTGGCAGTAATACCGCCAGCAGGCTGGCTGTAAGTACCGCCAAATTATGACCATAGTGATGATAACTCCAATAGACAATATACCAAACCAACCTTCAGGGCGGAAACAACACTCACAATGGTGGTGGCCGTCAACAGCCAGGCAGAAGACAAAGTACCGCCCACCATATCATGACACTGCAAAGTGCCACCTTTTCAGGGGCATTAACAACGCCAACAAAAGCCTGCAGAAACAGAGCTCAGAACTGAAAGAACTCACCACTGGAGACACAGGGAAGAACCACGTCGCCATTGAACCCGAAGTTTTCCCGATGATCTTCTATATTATGCTACACCTGTTACACCAACGCCGTCGAAGACGACAGCTGTGAGTACAGCTGCCTAGCACACAAGGGAGGGTGGGAGGAAAAAGAAAATGACACATAAACGCACAACACACACCAGACACACGCACACCATACACACAACCAGCTGCACACGTAAACCAATCGCACAAAACACATGGCATAAAAAAACACGGACCATAATGCCGGAGTAATGACAATGTATTAGCATAGCAAAATCCACCACACAAACCAAATATATACAACGGGACGTTGACTATTCGGGTTTTGGTGCCGTTTAGAGTAGTATATACAGTTAGGCGTATTGAATAGTATATCAACTAGATTTGATTTTATTACGAAGGAATTAACTTCTTAGACTTCAATACTGAGCATATTTGCATTGCAGTGACAGCACCGATTTCTACACTTTCGATCGTGGCTTAGGATGTTTACTATTCCAAGATGGCACCCGTGCAATTTTTGAAAGTCCCTTCTCTATTTCCTTGAACGTAATCGAGGGGACGCTTAAAAGTGAGCTCTCCCCGGTCAGTTGGTTTTTACTTTTTCACCGATACATGGAACGCCGCGTGATTATCTGAACGCGGTTTCTTCACTTTATTTTACGTTTTTGCTACTGATAGGTGAGTGACTTATGGGGATCTTAAGGACCTTGATAGTTTTCTTGCATAATAGGGGAGTAAGTCTTGGGAATATTTAATCAGGTGGCTTTTACAATTCTTCACCATTTAACGTTTACTTTGTTTCTACTTGGTTCTAGGATATCTTAATATATCCCTGCGTATACTATTTGCTTATCACTTACTGTGACACAATTAAGGTTCGTCTGGGCCTTTTGGCTTATTTTATTATACTCACCTCGTGGCGTGTTTATCTTAGGTTGTGCACTGTGAATGGTGGTTACAGTGTTTGCATATTATTATTTTTACAGATATTCAAATTGTTTTGGAGGATTGAATATACTGTACTGGTTAATCAATTCATAGCAAAGGTATGTCTTGGTTTGTTATTGTAGGCGCAATATAGGGAATTGAGGTTTCTTTTAAGGTCTTTTGCGTATGTTCTAGCATTATTTGGTAGGTGCTCACGGTTTTTGGATTCCTTTTTCTCTGATCACTTGGGATGACTTATAATTGATTTTTTCAAATTGGGGATGTGCACATTTGTGTTATGACAACCTGTTTGAGCATGAATATGAGTCACATAAGGCTTCTGTTAGATGATGTTCTATTTGTTATTTTTTCAATGGTGACCTTCTATAATGCTCTACAAATTATTAAGTAGTTTCTCTTGTCTGATGTCACACAAGTCACGAACTGCATTTTCTTGTTCACACAAATATCACGGTGTAAACGGTATGATCTCTGTTCTCAAAAGTTGGATGAATGGTATACTACAATTGTGGTTACTGTTTTCATTTATTTTCAGCCCTGATGAAGTCTTTGAGATTGATGTCTCATAGGACGAAACACGTGTTGGCTGTGGTTGCTACATGAATATTTGGTGTCAAGGACAACCTTTTGTTGTTATGATGAACTTTATATCTCAAGAATAAATTGAGCTCTATAGACTTTCTTTTCATCAATCTATAGTGAAATTCATTGTGTTGCTATTGTCACTACATACTGAACATTGGGCTTAAAACAGCTCTAAAGAACTTATCCTTGATTCATGAGTGTCCTGACAGCTGTTTTATTACTGTCTAGTTTCTCTGGAAACATTAGAGGAGTAAGGAAGATCCTCTTGCCAGGAGCACCGTGCCAAGATTAGGTTTCATATGTTAATATGTGGATTCACTGTGAACGCTCAAGTCCTATGATTATCTTCCTGATTGCTAGTGTTTTGGTCTTTTCGTGTTGAACATAGGGGAACTGCTCCAGACGATTTTATCATTTTGATTACTGTGTACTGTTTATTTCTAACATTATTGCGGGATTATGGACCGTGACAAATTGGCAGCAGATATTTTTGGTAACTTAGAACAGACAGGGACCATACCAAAACCCCAAACATCTGGTGCCCAACATACCAAAATGGGGCTTCGTGAAAAAAAAGTAACATTTTTTTTAGAGAAATTGAAGAAACAAGAGGTTTCCCAATGGTGGATGGAGCCACTTTAAAACAGTATGTGAAGCTCAACAGGATACCTAGGGGGTTAAGATCACAGATTTTTCCTACTTTTGATGATCTCGATCCAGATCTATTGGACAGTTGGGAGCAGGAATTAGTTTCGAGTTCATTTAGACTAATGAATATTCTGATAGAGAACTCTGAGCGGAAAGTGACTAAACTACAAACAGAAATCTCTGAATTAGAAATAGAGATTAAAAATATGAATTTGGATGAATCAACTGCCAAGAACTACAAAATTCTGAATGAAATCATCGACCATCATCAAAATGACATTACACAGAGGAAATCGCGTAAACTTAGACGAGATGAGTTAGATTATAAAAATGGCAGGATTTTCACATTCTCTCGTAAATATGACCATTTAGTCAAAAGGAATGAACACTCACAAAACTATGATGTGGGCTCCTCATCCTCACTGAATAGTGTGTCTACCAATAACAGCGATACTAGTGTCATATCTAATTTATCCAGACAAGATACTACAGTGCAACAAGGTACTCCCTCTTTTTTAGCAGCGGTCCAGAGGATAAGACAAGGACAATGGGAAACAAGTCGACGTAAGGTAGACCCAGGAAAACAAGGCGGGGCGGGAGAGGAAGAACACACAGACACAAGAAAAGGAATGAAGACAAGATCATGGAACAAGGGAAAATAGGTAATTCTATTAACGTCATTAATCTGTCTAATTTGGAGCTCACAACTCATGATTTAACACTTCTTAGTAGAGGACTTGGGTTTTGTCCAGGAGATTTTGGAGACTTTCAGAGGACAAAAATTGACTTTTTTAAGTTTATTAGACGCTTAAAATTGAAAAAACACTTTGCTAATCATACTGACAACAGGGATAGTAGTATTCTCTCTGACGGTCACAACGATCATCAACCTCTGTCTATTAGGGATATTCAAGACACAGTCACTTTACTGTCGATTGCAGAGTGTGAACAGGATCCTACCACTATATCACGAATTTAGTCAGATCTTAATATCCCATCAGACACACTTCATAGTGGTCTGGGGAGAAAATCAATGTGGACGCCTACCCTTATGAGTGATAATTGCATAGACACTTTCTTCAAGGTAGTCTGGCGGGATTTAAATAAATTAGAATTAACAAACGGTAGTCGACAACATGTCTGGCATTATAACTTAAGCCATGCAGAAATGACCAACTTGAGACAATTACGAACTAGGAGGGACATTACTATCAGGGAGGCATATAAAGGGGGAAACATCGTGATTATGAATACCTCCGATTATGACCAAGAGATATATAGACAATTGGAGGATGTTACTTGCTATGAGAAGATCTCTGTGGATCCTATCCCTGCACTAGCAAATAAGATCAATAGATATTTACAGGAATGTTTGGATCATTCACTCTTGAAAGAGGATGAATATATGTACCTTCGTGTCCATAGACCCAGGAACCCTTGTATTCATGAACTACCTAAAATACATAAAAATCCTACATCCACACCTGGTAGGCCTATTGTTTCAGGTATAGGTGGCCCTACAGAGAGACTCTCGGAGTATGTTGATATTTTTTTGCAGCCATTTGTAGGGAATTTACCATCCTACATCAAAGACACCAAGCATATTCTTAGCATATTAACAGACATTACTTGGGAACCAGGGATGATCCTAGTAACACTAGATGTTACTTCCCTGTATACGAGTATCAACCATGAGCAGGGTAAGGAAGCCTTATGTCATTTTCTTCACAAGAGACCAGCGAGCCTATATGGTCATACCAACATGTTAATGAATATGGTAGATCTGATTTTGAAGAACAATGTTTTTCTATTTAAAAATGACTGGTATCGCCAAAAACAAGGCGTCGCAATGGGATCCAAATTCTCACCAGCATATGCCAATCTCTTTATGGGATTTTTTGAACAAAATAGGATTTGGAGTAAAGAACGTAGTGTTTGGATTTCGGATATACTCTTTTGGGGTAGATATATAGATGATTGTCCGATGATCTGAACAGGGGATTTACAAAAACTGAATGATTTCATAAGTTACTTAAACATCAATGACTTCAATATTCGATTTACTTCAGAACACAGTGTTACCAATATTGCCTTCCTAGATGTAGAACTTTTTATTTATAACAACAAAATAGAGAGTCGGCTGTACAGGAAGAGTACTTCATGTAACTCTATTTTACATGCACAGAGCGCACATCCAGTCCATCAAATCAACTCGATACCGTATGGTGAAATGGTTAGGGCAAGGCGAAACTGTAGCCTTGAAGAAGATTTTGCACTATGCATCGAGAACATGAGTGACAGGTTCAAAGTACGGGGATATCCCTCTCATGTGATTGACAGAGCTCGCATAAGGGCGATGCGTTTGAAAAGATCAGACACACTGAGTCATAAATCCAGATCTAGGGATAATGCTATTCGTTGTATAGTTAATTATACAAAAACAGCCACTTTACTACGAAAGTGTATGAACAGATATTGGCATATATTAACAGCAGATCCAGTCTTAGGAAGGTGATCCCAGATACCCCGATCTTTACCTTTAGAAGGGGTAAAACCCTTAAGAGCATTCTATGCCCCAGTTATCGCAGTAAACAGAATCAAGAGAATTGGCTTACTAGTCATGGAAAAGGCTTTTACAAATGTTGACCTTGTGGTATGTGTAGATGGGCCAAATCTGGTATCTCTACATTCACTAGTTCTACCGGAGCAAATTTTAACATTAACTATAATATCACATGTGACAGTAATTTTGTCATTTATATGATCACTTGCAAATGTGGCCTTTACTATGTAGGCAGTACCATTAGACCACTCAGGGTAAGGGCGAGTGAACATTTCAGATCCCTTAGACAAGATGATGAGAGATATCCTATAGTCAGTCACATGCGACAATGTCCAAAACAAAATAATACATGTTTTTCGAATTTTTTGGATTTGATCACATAAGTAAGGACCCAAGAGGTGGCAATAGGGAATTAGCCCTCAGGAAGAAGGAATGTTATTGGATCCTAAAACTGAGAGCGGTGGAGGAGAATCTTAATACCAATTTTGAAATGGAGTATTACCTAGGGGACTAATGTGATATTGTTTGTATATTGTTGTCTACTTATACAGTCTCAGGAAGCACATTGACACTGTATCGAGCATTGGTTTCCATTTCAAGAAGCCACTATACTCCATTCATTTTGTGATCTTACTTACATTGGCATTTGGTCTGTTATAATAACTGATGTCAGATCAATGATCTTTATATTTGTATACCTGTTTACATCATATAATTGTTGTATATGTACATCGCATCCAGATTATTATGTACACCGCATTACCACTAGATGGACAATTCTTTTATTTACTTTCACATGCCATCTTAAGGATTGTGTATGACACAAATGTGGCACGTCCAATTTACCTTTCTTATATTTTCTCTTGTTATATCACACTAGTGAATTATTTTCTAACTCTGTTTTCGGCGTCATACCCTGAGTGATTTGTCTGGAAATCTTTGATTTGATAGTTTGATAGGTTTCTCCAATGTGTGTATGGAGTACTAGGTAAAGGGACAGTTACACAAGAAGCAACAAATTCCCCCTTTTGTTATAAATTCACAGAAGAGTGCGCATACTGACTATATTGGTTCATATCTTCCATCTGATTGAAACAAGATGGCGCCCGCGGGACGTTGACTATTCGGGTTTTGGTGCTGTTTAGAGTAGTATATACAGTTAGGAGTATTGAATAGTATATCAACTAGATTTGCTTTTATTACGAAGGAATTAACTTCTTAGACTTCAATACTAAGCATATTTGCATTGCAGTGACAGCACCGATTTCTACACTTTCGATCGTGGCTTAGGATGTTTACTATTCCAAGATGGCGCCCGTGCAATTTTTGAAAGTCCCTTCTCTATTTCCTTGAACGTAATCGAGGGGACGCTTAAAAGTGAGCTCTCCCCGGTCAGTTGGTTTTTACTTTTTCACCGATACATGGAACGCCGCGTGATTATCTGAACGTGGTTTCTTCACTTTATTTTACGTTTTTCCTACTGATAGGTGAGTGACTTATGGGGATCTTAAGGACCTTGTTAGTTTTCTTGCATAATAGGGGAGTAAGTCTTGGGAATATTTAATCAGGTGGCTTTTACAATTCTTCACCATTTAACGTTTACTTTGTTTCTACTTGGTTCTAGGATATCTTAATATATCACTGCGTATACTATTTGCTTATCACTTACTGTGACACAATTAAGGTTCGTCTGGGCCTTTTGGCCATATATTATTATACTCACCTCGTGGCGTGTTTATCTTAGGTTGTGCACTGTGAATGGTGGTTACAGTGTTTGCATATTATTATTTTTACAGATATTCAAATTGTTTTGGAGGATTGAATATACTGGTTAATCAATTCATAGCAAAGGTATGTCTTGGTTTGTTATTGTAGGTGCAATATAGGGAATTGAGGTTTCTTTTAAGGTCTTTTGGGTATGTTCTAGCATTATTTGGTAGGTGCTCACGGTTTTTGGATTCCTTTTTCTCTGATCACTTGGGATGACTTATAATTGATTTTATCAAATTGGGGATGTGCACATTTGTGTTATGACAACCTGTTTGAGCATGAATATGAGTCACATAAGGCTTCTGTTAGATGATGTTCTATTTGTTATTTTTTCAATGGTGACCTTCTATAATGCTCTACAAATTATTAAGTAGTTTCTCTTGTCTGATGTCACACAAGTCACGAACTGCATTGTCTTGTTCACACAAATATCACGGTGTAAACGGTATGATCTCTGTTCTCAAAAGTTGGATGAATGTTATACTACAATTGTGGTTACTGTTTGCATTCATTTTCAGCCCTGATGAAGTCTTTGAGATTGATTTCTCATAGGATGAAACACGTGTTGGCTGTGGTTGCTACATGAATATTTGGTGTGAAGGACGACCTTTTGTTGTTATGATGAACTTTATATCTCAAGAATAAATTGAGCTCTATAGACTTTCTTTTCATCAATCCAGGTTCTATAGTGACATTCATTGTGTTGCTATTGTCACTATATACTGAACATTGGGCTTAAAACAGCTCTAAAGAACTTATCCTTGATTCATGAGTGCCCTGACAGCTGTTTTATTACTGTCCAGTTTCTCTGGAAACATTAGAGGAGTAAGGAAGATCCTCTTGCCAGGAGCACCGTGCCAAGATTAGGTTTCATATGTTAATATGTGGATTCACTGTGAGCGCTCAAGTCCTATGATTATCTTCCTGATTACAAATGTCCATAAAGGGCCATTGCTCACTCCAAATTAATTAGGGCTCACAAGGCCACAGTGCACAGTCCAAGGCCCAACATGTTTCCTGACACAGCCAGAGAGAATACTGCAAGGGCATTATTTTGCAAGTGGAAAGGCACCTTAGGGGAACGGGGGGCACCTCTGCCGAATACGGGAACGTCCCCACTGGTTCTTGATGGGGCAGAATGCCCTTTGCCTTGTCCTGGGGAGTGTAAGGCCACTGTCTCTCAGGTGGGTGACTTGCCCACTGGTTCTGGATGGGGCAACATGCCCATTGCTTTGTCCTGGGGAGTGCAAGGCCACAGTCTCTGGAGTGGGTGACTTGCCCACTGGTTCTGGAGGGGACAACATGCCCATTGCTATGTGCTGGAGAGTGCAAAGCTACAGTCACTGGAGTGGGTGACTTGCCCACTGGTTCTGGAGGGGGCAGCCCGCTGTCGGTGATGGCTGCACTGTGGTGGTGGTTGGAGGAGCCTCCTGGGCAGCCCCTACACTCACTGATGGCTGCATTGTGGTGGTGACAGGAGGAGTCTCCTGAGCAGCTCCTTCACACACTGATGGCTGCATTGCGGTGGTGGTTGGAGGAGCCTCCTGGCCAGCCCCTGCGCTCCCTGATGGCTGCACTTCTACAGCTGGTGGTGGGGGCCCCGTGACAGCTGGTGATGGTGGCAGTGTTAGCCTGACAGCTTCCGTTGGCATAAAGTGCCTCGTCTCCTCCTGTCCATGGGTCGTGTATCCCTTACTGGCAGGGATGGATGGGCTTTACCCCTCTCTGCCTAGTGATGCAGGCTTCTTCCCCTTCTTCACAGCTGGTGCAGGCTTATTCCTCTTCTTCACAGCTGGTGCAGGCTCCTTCCCCTTCTTCACAGCTGGTGCAGGCTCCTTCCCCTTTTTCAAAGCTGGTGCAGGACTCTTCCCTTTCTTCCCTGGTGGTGCTGGCTCCTTCCCCTTTTGTGTTGTAGTTCTTGTATCCTTACCACCATGAGTAGGTGGTGCTACCACTGTCCCCGTGGACTGCTTGGCTGAGGTGCTGTGCTGCATCCTTGGTACCCTGCCCATACATGCAGGACGGGGAGGAGGGGTAGGGAAGAGGTCAATTTGGGAAAAGAAAAGCTTTTTAGGGACGTTGGGGCAGGTGGAGGGAGGAGTAATGGTAGTGGAGGATGAGGTGGTGTATGTCTGCTGGATTTGGGTGCAGGTGCATCAGCTGTATGCTGATGTGAGGTGGATGGCTGTTGGGTGTCTGAGTCCTTGCGTTTGTGTCCTTCAGGAGGAGGGACAGACACAGTGGGAGAGGACACAGGGTGTGCGTGCATGGCTGTTGTGGAGGTGTCTGCCAGTGAGTTGGGTGTTCTGCTTGGTGTGGTGATGCTGATAGTAGATGTAGATGTAATGCATGCAGGTGTGAGTGTGGACGTGACTGGGAGGGAGGTTGAGGAGGAGGAGGACGGGGAGACAGTTGAGGCAGTGGATGTTGTTGTGTCTGCAACTGTATGGTGTTTGTGTAAGTACCTGTGGGATGACGTGTGGTGCTTGTGTTTGCCTGTGCCACTCATGTGTGTTGCCTTTTGTGCATGCTTGTCTGTATGTGTGTTTGGGATGGCTCAGGGTTGAGAAGTATGGGACTGGGAAGTGGAAGTTGGAGGGGGGACGGAAGAAACAGGGAAAATGGCTGCCATCAGAGAGGAGGCCAGAGCCTGAAGCGACCTATGTTGGGCCGCCAATCCACAGTGAATGCCCTCAAGGAATGCATTGCATTGCTGCATCTGGGATGCCAGCCCCTGGATGGTATTCACAGTGGTTGACTGCCCTACAGAGATGGATCTCAGGAGGTCAATATTCTCCTCACTGAGGGCAGCAGGTTCTCTGGGGCAGGGCCTGAGGCTCCTGGCGCGAAGGAGATGCCCACCCTCCTGGGTGAGTGGGCACGGGCAACTCAGTGAGGGGCTACTGGGAGGGTGGTGCTGGTACGGGGTGGTGGCTGTACCTGCAGCTGGGGTGGTCACAGCAGTGTCGTGGTGCTCCCCTCGCCCTCCATCCCACTGGTTCCCTTGGCGTCAGTGGACTCTGCCTCCAGGGTCATGTGGGATGCAGCTCCCTTTGTCGCCGATGTCCCTGCTCCTCCGCCAGATGATGCTAATGCACACAAGGACAGGGTGACAAAAAAAGAAAGGGGAGAGAGAGACAAAGGATACACTGGGTCATTGACTGCACCAACTCCACCATTGGCGTGAACAGCACCCTCACACACAGGGAACAGGCCTACGCCATATGCATTGCACTACCAGTGATACGGCTTGTCACCAAGGCATGATGAGGAGCACACACCGCCAACTGCAGCACACCTGGGACCCATGATGCCCTGCCTTGAAGTGACTACTTACAAGCTAGGTTACCTGTATTTGCCTTGCAACCATTACCCTTTGGAGGACCCACACTGCAATGTCTGGCCTGGCCTTAGGGGCCCCCACTAACACACAACCACCGCCCAGATACCACCCCACCAGCCACAATTTGTAATGATACCCAATGTACTCACCCCCTTGTGGCTTCTGTGATTCCCTCAAGGGGCCATCTAGCTCAGGGTAGGCTACCGCCAGTATGCAGACCATCAGAGGCTCAAGGTGCGACGGGCACCCCTTTCTCATTGGGAGGCCATCCTCAGCTGGGCCTCTGCGGTCTTCCGTGCCCACAGCTTAGGTCCTCCCTTCGTTTCTGACAGTGGGTGCTCTGCCTGCCATAGACCCTCAGTGTCGGCACCTCCTTGGCAATGGCATGCCATATTCCCTTCTTTTGATGGGTGCTGACCTGCAGAAGCAATAAAGACAGACAAACATCAT
Organism: Pleurodeles waltl; assembly: GCF_031143425.1. Lineage (NCBI taxonomy): Eukaryota > Metazoa > Chordata > Amphibia > Caudata > Salamandridae > Pleurodeles > Pleurodeles waltl. The sequence goes on from NC_090439.1 coordinate 83,433,396, forward strand.
TAAACTAACAGTCCAGGCTGTAGCACACATGGCCCACCATACCCGTTTCCATCACCATTGGCACACACATTGCCCAGCGCGTGACATGTACACCACCAACAGATAATCCCCCCTTACACAGTGCCTTCACACACATCCCCAAGCATCCAGTCCAAATGCATCATGCATACAGTGTACTCACCTGTTGGTCTGGAGGCCCATACAGCAGTCTGTACTTGGGTAGGACCCCATCCACCAGTCACTCCCACTCCTCCAAAGTGAAGGCTGGGACCTTTTCCCTGGTCACACGGGCCATGGTAGGTTCCAGACACAGGTCAAAGCAGCAGATGCAGTGTAGGTCTTCTCCTGTGGAAGGTCAGGAAACAAGTGAGGAATGATTTAGAAAATGGCGGTCACATCCACAGCGGTGTACACAGTCACCGCCGGCGTACATCCCCTTTGGCCACTGTACCCCATAGGGCCCAACATTATCCAATGAGGAACTGCACAACAGTTCACGACTGCCTACCACAACAACGCCCAACTTCGGCAGAATTACATCACTTCCACCTGTCACTCCACACAGGACAGGGGGTCGCCTTTTCGGGTGGGGGTGAACAGGCCTATTGATAACTGCTTTGTCACAGGATAAATAGGCACATACTTTGAAAATTACACTGTCCCAATACATAATTGCACGATGTGGATTGCTGTTGTGGTATAGTTGTTCAAATTGTAACAGCCTACTCACTCTTGTGCCTCCTAGATACCTACTGCTGCGGATGAATAGGAGATGGAGACATACCCCCGTGTACAGACCCCTGGTGGACTTAGTTACACTGGAGGGCAGGCACATTATACTCACCTGTAGACCGGACAGGGCCATAATCACAGAGCTGTGTGCCCAGTTGGAGCCTGATCGGATCTCAGCTATGCGTCATCCGACTGGGATCCCTCCTCTTGTGCAGGTTCTAACAGTGCTTCAATTCCTGGCAACTAGTTCTTTCCAAGTGACAGTGGGCTTGGCAGCATGAAAGTCACAGCCAATGTTCTCAATCGTGCTACAAAGAGTGTTGTCTGCCCTGGTAAAACACATGTGCTGTTACATTGCTTTCCCCCAGGTGGAAAATTTGGCCACAGTGAAGGCTGGATTCTATGCAATGGGACATATCCCTAATATTATTGGTGATTGACAGAACACATATTGCGTTTGTCCCCCCCCAGTAGAATGAACAGGTGCACAGGAATCGTAAGAGTTTCCACTCCATGAATGTGCAGATGGTGTTCCTGGCGGACCAGTACATCTCCCACATCAATGCTATATATTCTGGGTTGGTGCATAGTGCCTTTGTTCTGAGGAATAGCAGCATGCCAAATGTGATGGGCCAGCAATAGAGACACAGGGTGTGGCTTATAGGTGAGCCTTGGTCCCCACCCAGTGTATATTAGTGTATGCCTCTGCTGTTAACCAAATAGGATAGTGTGTGGCTAAATGTTGTCCCTCAATACTTGCAGGTGACGCTGGATACCCAAACCTATCATGACTGTTGACCCCTGTGAGGAATGCCAGGACAAGGGCTGAAGTACATTATAATGAGGCACATGGGCGACCAGAAGGACCATTGAGAGGACTGCAGCCTCCTGAAGGCCATGGTCAGGTGCCTCCATCTGACAAGTGGATCCCTGTGCTACTCACCCGAGAAAGTCTGCCAGATAGCAGCGGCCTCAGACACCATGTTCTTTTTCTGCAGGAGGAGGATACTGGAGATGCCCCTGTGGCAGCAGTGGACCCTGAGGAAACAGAGGATGAGGATGTGGACAACAGAACATCAGTGATCCATCACTTCTTCCAATGACACACAGGTGAGACAGTGAAGCTTCACATGTCTATAACTATTGCTGCATTCTGTGTGTCAGTGGCATGCTGGCATTACCCACTTGTTGCCACTACTTACTGGCACCCATGGATTATCATGTTTCAGATGTTGGTGATATGACAACAATGTCCTGATGTGATCACTACAGCCAACAACAGTTCATTCATTCTATGCTCTCACTATGTACAGTTAATTTGCAATGGATTGTAGCTGTTTCAATCAATATCAATTTGCAAAGACATGACATACTAGTAGTTGAGTTTTATCCAAGGGTGTTTATTGTAGTGCTAAGAAAAAGAGGTGAAAGTACAATGGAGTGGGGTGATGATTGAGGAAAGTCCAGGGTATTGTTCCAGTCTGTCTGTAGCACAGGTGCAGTGTCCACGGGGCCATATGAAGGGGAGAAATGGCAGTTCAAGGTGGACAAGGTGAGTGAGTGGGACACAAGTGGGACAATCAGGAGAGACTCATTTCCTGGCCGAGGTCTTGGCAAGTGTCTCTGGCTTCTGTCTGGTTCGCAGGGTGATGCACCTTCTGCATGGGAGAGGGATGCTAGACTTGTGGGTCCTGTGGTGGGGCCTCCTGGCAACTAGCAGCAGTGAAAGTGGAGGGCTGTTCAGTTGACTGGCTAGTGGTAAAGGCCCCCTGGTCTGCTGTTGCCTCCCTCATGATGTCGGCTATGTCTGCCAGCACCCCTGCTACAGAGGTCAGGGTGTTGTTAATGGCCTGCAAGTCCTCCCTGATCCCCCGATACTGTCCCTCCTGCAGCCGCCTGTTCTCCTGCACATTGTCGAGGATCTGGCCCATAGTATCCTTGGAATGTTGGTAGGCTCCCAGGATTTCTGAGAGTGCCCCCTGGAGAATCGGTTCCCTGCTCCTGTCCTTCCCCGGCGCACAGCAGTCCTCCCATTTTTCCTGTTGGCCTGTGCCCCTGTCCCCTGAATGGTGTGCCCACTGTCACTGACCCCAGGTCCCTGATTGTCTGGGGGACGAGGTGTGGCCTGGGGTCCCTGTACAGGTGGGCACACTGCTGATTTGACATGTCCTGGGGGCAGAGGTTTGGGTAAGCTGGGTGGGTGTTGTGGTGTTGGTTCCTGATGGGGGAGGCTCTGTGGTGGTCTGTGAGTGGGGTTGGGTGACCGGCTGTCCAGTGGTCCCTGATGGGCCAGGTATGTCCTCCAGATACAGAAGTACAGAGTTACTGTCATCACTGGGGGCCCCTTATGTTGGGGGACTGGATAGTGGTGGCACCTCCTCTCCACTGACATTGGCTGGGGTACCTGTGGGGATGTAAATGATGTATTATGCTTCAAGTGTATGACATTTTTACTTCCCTAGCTTCCCCTCTATGTTTGGTGTTTCCTTGCCAGCTTTTGCTTGTGTATGGAGATGTATTATGGTTATATTAGTTTTGCTATGTTGTGCATGCTTTAGTGATGGGTGTCCATGCAGGGCTGAAAGGGGTGCCCATGCATTGGTATGGCATGCAGGACTTGGAATTGGGGCTAGTGAGATGTGTTGGTGCAGTGTGTGGGATAGAGTGGAGTGATGGGAGTGAGGGTGGGGTGTGAGATGGCATGCAGGCATTTGGGGGGTGATAGGCAATAAATATTGACTTAGCAGTGTCCAGTCCTCCAGCAACTCCAGCGAGTCCCTCAGTATGCAGTATTGCCAGTTCCTGCTCCTCCCATGCTGTGAGCTGTGGGGGAGGAGGTGGGGGTCCTCCACCAGTCCTCTGTATGGTGATCTGGTGCATTGCTGCTATGGAACGTACCTTACCCCGTAGGTCGTTCCACCTTTTCCTGATGTCGTCCCTTGTTCTTGGGTGCTGTCCCACGGCATTGACTCTGTCCACGATTCTCCGCCAGAGCTCCATCTTCCTTGCTATAGATATCTGCTGTATCTGTGCTCCAAAGAGCTGTGGCTCTACCCTGACAATTTCCTATACCATGTCCCTTAACTCCTCCTAGGTGAAACAGGGGTGCCTTTGTGGTGCCATGGGTGTTGTGTGATGTGTGTTGGTGAGGGTGTGTTGGGTAATATGGTGGGGTGTGTGATGTGGAGTGCGTGAGGGGTGTATGGGTGTAGGTGGTGTATGTGTCTAGTTGCCTCTGTGCTCTTCTTCTCAGTCTCCTGGTGGCAGCTGTTGTTCGTAAGGGGTTGTGTGTAATGTGGGTATGTGTTTTATAGTGTTGTTGGTGTTGTGTGTGTATGGGTGTCAGGTGTGTGTTTTTGATATTGGCCAATGTAATGTTGTTTTTTATGTGGGTGTGCATTCTGAGCGCTGTGGTACGTACCGCCAATGGTTTACCACTGTTGAATGTCCGCTGTGGTGATTAGTGGGTCATACTGTGATGGGCTTTGTTTTGTTGGCCTAACGGTATGCGTTTTGGACCTCCACTTTATCACTAACCTTTGGTCTGGTGGATTTGTGTATGTGGCAGTATTGTGCCGGATTGGTGTGTGTGTGTCATAATGTGGTGGACGGATATCCGCCACCGCTGCGGTATGTTGGCGGCCATCAGTGTGGCAGTAAGTGGTATTTACCACCAGTGTCACAATGAAGGCCATTATCAAATCAGCCCAGTTTTCAGAACAACATGTTTTATTATAAAAAGACAGCACTGGCAAAATAAAGTTAGAAGGAACATTTGAGGTATCCATCTCATGCTGTACCATGTGGTTGCAACTCTACTGAACTTGTCTTCGTCACTCCAGCCACTTGGGAGGACTGGCAGCAGATCACAGGCAAACTCTGGCCTTTTATTCTGGGATGGGGCAGGGACTTCCTTCCAGGGACTAGTATGGGCAGAGAAGGGCTATCACTGCTATGTTCTCATGTAGATCCTAGAAGTACAGGGAGGGATTTTAGATTCACGAATGTGCCAGGATATTGGGACCTTTTATCTTTTTCATGCTAATGGTCATAATGATAACCGTATTGGGTTTCATTTTACTAATAATTGCAGCTCATGCTTTTTTACATAGCATGCTGATGCTTCAATAAAATACATTGAACTACGTTCTGCATCTGTTTTTCTTTGCATGTATTAGACTTAAATAACTGTGATAAAGGGGTAAGATTTTTTCTACCACAACGTATATGAGAAGTCAGAGTGTCATGCATCAGGCTGCCACAAGTCACCTTTACTCTCTAAGTTTGGGTGAGGTGCTGCTAGCTAGCTGAAAGGGTTAAGCTGGCAGATTCCAGGCGGTTTGGGATCCACTCAGTCCCCCACACGTGGTGGTGCTGTCTCCCAAATCCAACAGTCTTACCTCCATGGTAAGAGTCCTATAACATGGTGCGACCAACGTTGGTTAGGCACTAACTGTACAGTTCTCCCAAGTATATCTGTCTTTTTGAATACTAAAGGCACCCTAATCACTCTGTAAGGAGCCGTCCTTGGTATTAGGGTAATATCCTTCTCAGCTATATAGGTAGTACTTCTCTTAAGCTGTAGGTTGTTAAAGCTTGAACCTTAAAAAACAATTTCCAATGGGTAGCAATTGCAGCAAACAGGAGACACTCTCTCACACAACATCTAATCAATCATGGGCTCACTGATGGGGGGGAGGAGTTACATTCGTGTTTGAGGCACACGAAGCATACAGAACTGACATTTCCTATTCCTGAGTCATCTTTCCAACAGCAGATGGGTACTCACATACATTTCATAATTACACAGTAGCAAATATACCTTCACAATACAGACCATATCCATATTTAGAAATACCCGTATCCTATCAAGAACACCAAAATTGGCTTCATGATGCCCTACAACATGTTCCACAAAATGTTCGGTTAGGTCCCTTCATTGATAAAGAACCTACATGGCCACATTTGGCCACATATAAACCACATCCTAATGCAGGAAAAATAACAGTGGAAGCAGTAGGCCGCGTATGTAATAATTTAGCAGAAATATATAGTCACATAATGCAATTTGTAATGCAGACTTTAAATACCACAGAAGCAAGAGCTGCTACAGTGCAACCACATTTGTCTACAGCAGAGATAAGTCCTGCGACTGTGCATTCAATATTGGGTACGGTATCCACCAAATGTAAAGAAACTTCGTTTTGGATTGCACAAAAAATAAGCACACTGGAAGCAGTGTTTTCCCATATGGAACCCCAAGATAAACAGAATTCTCACAATGTGCTTGCCCTTTTGGATGGTTGACGCAGTGAACAATTGTGCCAGATAAGGTGCAGTATGTGTTGCACTCTATACTACCACACATGGTTCCCTATCACTGGCTAATTTGCCAGAAGTGTTCAAACAAATTCAAGATGAATACAGGGATGCCCATGCCCTGGATTTGGGGATTCAATTAATGGCCAATTTTGTCACAGTATCCTCAATTATATTAAGCAATCTTAAAGGGGAGGCAGTAGCATTGGCAGTACACCAGCAGCTCTGGGATGTTACTCAACAGGACTAACAATGCAAGCTGCCTAAGTTTATCGCCAAAACCTATACTAGTAAAGGAAGGGACAGTCTGGGTGCCAGACAAGGTAAACCACAACTACAAGGTAAATCCAATAAATACTCTACCAACTAGTAAAAGAGGGTTCTAAAAAGTGCTGGAATAAACAAATACTTAACAAAGATCATCAAAAACAAAGAGGCGGATCTCCACGTTCGGAGACCTCTGAGAAACAATACAATCTTAGAAATAGAGAACTTTTAAAAAGTCCAGATAGATACCAGTATACTGAAGCACTCTCATTTCGTTCCTTCCTGGACTCACCTCACAAACGCAGTGGGGGGGGACACAACACGAAACATGTATGTGAAGCCATGAAAGATTTGCAACACTCATTGGAAATTTCAGTCAAAAAGGAATAGAAATTTCCACAGCAAAAACCCCAATTTAAAGAGCAAAAGGTTGTGACCATTTTGGCTAAAAATACCACACGTATCGAAAACTTTATTGAAGAACAGTACATGGGCAGTGGCTCTGCTAGACAGTGAGGCAGAGGTCACAGCAGTGCTCTAGAATCTTCTAGAGCTTCTAGATGTGACAGCAACTTGTGACTTTCTTGAAGTCAACACTGTGGACAGGCGCGTTTCCCCACCTAACAGGATTTACAAACTAAAAATGTAAATTGAAGAAGACATAGAGCCCACAGCTAAAGTTATATTTTGGGGAAGATTAACGCTTTGTTATAACATCCTCTTGCAGAAAAAGATTGGCCACCCGAATTTGTCCGTAACGTCTCACAAGGAGAAGATATCACTTTGCCTTCTTTCTCTGTTCTCATTCCAGATGCAGTAAAAGAAGCATATACCGCAGATTGGGCATTGGTGCTGGCACCAGGGCTGTACAGCAACCATGTGGGGTGGGATAGGAATTCCTCTTACCATGTTATACCGATTAGATCAACCCGAAAGATCCAATCACCATACCACATTGACCATGAGGCTGAAGACTCAGTGAGAGAAATACTCTCACAACTAGAGTACCAGGGCATAATTGAAGCCTGTGCATCTCCAGTGAATGAGCCTTTGTTTCTTGTAGCTAAGCCAATCCATTCATACAGAATAGTCTTAGATTACAGACATTAAACAATCACACCCACACATCTACAATACAGAATGCACACAGCACATTGCTTATTAACAATAAAGTGTGCACAGAATAGAAAAAACCTTGGATATTTCCAACAATTTTTTCTGCCAAAAGATAGCACCTAAAAGCAAGGATTTAAGTGCCTTCACTGCGCTAGGCTTCCAAAGGAAATATTCGCACCTCCACAAAAGTATAGAACACTCCAGGATGAAACACGGGATGCTGTGAAGGCTTCGGCTAACAGCAGGCACTTACCCAAGGCATATCCTGCCAAATATTCCTATCACTTCAGTGCCAAAAACAATGTATTTGCAAAAATACCAGGGGAGTATCATCATGTGATCCCCAAACAAGAGCAGAGATTAGATTTCATTCAAGCAGCGCATAGGGGGATTGCTTGTACCCATGCTGGTGTTGCAGCTACCATCTCATTCTTGCACAAATGCTATTGGTGGCCATGTTTATACAAACAGACCGAACAGTGTGTCCTAAACTGTGACATCTGCCACCAAATTAAAGAATACACCAGCAAACACCCACCTCAGACACCCCTCTTAGTTTCCAACAATCCACTTGAATGTGTGTACCTGAAACATTGTTGTGCCCTTCAACCTCATGGTGCATTCAAATATATTTTAGTTGCTGTTGACTCATGCTCCATATTTCTATGGGTATGGCCACAACAATTGTCTGATACTCGACCTGTTATTAAAGATTTGCAAGCCTTCATCTGGACATATGCTGTTTCTGCATTTAATTAGGACCAGGAGCCTGTTTTTGCCTCCCGGGCATTCAGGGACACCATGGCAATGATGGGTGTTCAAGTGCATTTCTTGACCCATACCATCCTGAGGGAAATTTGGTTGTGGAGTAAAAAAAAAGACACTTAAAGCAATCCTTAACAGCCACAGTATTAGGTACAGGCTGTAGTTGACTACACCACCTAAATGGACCCCAGAAAGCACTAAACAATCTGCGCAGAATGTCTTTGGGAGGACTTTTTCATACAAAGTCCTGTTTGGCATATCTAGGTATGTCCCAGATCTTGATGACTCTGGTGCAGTGGTGAATATGTCACTGTCTTGCAGGAATTACAACTGTTCCGTGATGAAAACCCATATGCACAATACTCCTCCTGGGAATGAGGGATTTGTCAACAACATCCACCAGCTGGATTCCTAAACTTGGGGGTCTAGTGCACAAACAATTGCTGCAAGGAATGAATTTGGCCCATCATATAGAGCACTGGTTCCAGTCTTGGAAATACACAGTACCAATCCTGTCATTCCACCACTGCTGCCTGGTTCTAAAGAAAACCGTCTCATTTCAATTGACAGTATCACATTACACTATGTAGCCAGTCCTGCACTGTAGACCAAGAGGACTACTAGGTAGTTCCCATACCCCTCTCACTGCCATTTAGGATGCACTTCAGTAAATACAATGATGAAGATACTTCCCTGAGTGTGGGAGGGTGGAAAATTAACTTTAATTAGCACCTATCACCACATCAATAACAAGTAATATCCAGAATTCTGAATTATACTATTTAAATGTAACACAGATGGATGGAATTGCTTGCTACAGACCATCCAAGGATACATATGCCAGTTCTTTATGCTCTGCACTAGCGCCTGCTTTTGCATAAACAGCTTCTGGTTACTTTGCCAACATCAATGATTAATTTTCAAACTCTTCAGCATCATCTGCAGCACCTGTATCAAAAGCATGTAAGCTCTACATGTGGCTTAAACATAACTATTTCATTCATCCATGGTAGTGCCTGTAGATACTTTTGACTTTGCTTGCCTCTGTGCTTTGGATTGGTTTTGTGATTGTCTTCTTGTTGATACATGGTCATTATCTTCCTGTATGCTCAGCTGTAGAATGAGATGAGATGGTGGATGAGATTTTAAAACCTTAACTATTCTCACATAAATTCTGAAGAGACTTGTCCCTTGTGAACATTTCAGCTCTTCCAATTCCTGATGGGATTGTTTGGGATAAAATACCATTCAACATCCTAGGCCCTAAGGAAATTATTCAAATTCCATATGTATTCAAAGTATCTGTGAATAATATTATAACACCAGGGGTTGTTTCTGATGACTGTGATGTAAAAACAGCTTATTCGCATTTCTATATGAGCTTGAACATTATACTGTATTTGAAAGTGAAGATGTTTATCTGACAACTGCAAATTATGGGGAAATGTTTTGTTACCATCATTTCAGAAAATATTTTCTGCACAGAGCTAGTACCCCAAGATTAGTTCATAATTAGACACAACGGGAACACTGTCCGACTCCACCAGTGGGGAGTTCAAAAACATATGTTGAAAAGTTCTTCTTTTTTACTGGGCATGGTGTTAAAAATGTGGAGTCTTATTATTTTAAATTGCCACCTTCAAAAGTATGGAACATTTTATCAACTGACACAAAATTGATTAATTATGATTCCTTCCTTTCCCCGTTGGCTATAGAATGTTATGAATATTGAAGTAAATTGACTTAAAGAGTGTGTGGAGAACTAGAGACCAGCAAATACATGGTAGGGAAGCTTAATTCCATTACCAATCATATTTCTCATTACAACTGTACAACTAACAAGTTGTTTAGGCGTGGTGAAAATTAAAGAATTGAATGCACCCAGTATTCCTTTACCAGCTACATTTGACAAATGGCAAAGGATTTTAAATGTCACTGAAGAATAGGGGTGTTAGAGTTTTCAGAGCTTTGCCCACTCCGCACTCTGCTTGGGGCACGGAGTTTGGCAAAAACTCTGCTTTCTATTACATGGCGGAGTTTACCACACACCTCACAAACCATCCCTGCACAAATCCAAATTGTTAGAAATAGGGTCTCTAGTTGGCAGAAGTATACACCCTTGTTCAAGTAGGGACCACAAACCTAATCAGGGTAAGTCACACACAATCCAAATTATTCTGTGCCCACTCTCTGGTAGCTTGGCACTGAGCAGTTAGGCTTAACTTAGAGGCCAATGTGTAAAGTATTTGTGCAATGACTCATATAGTAACACAGTGAATACACCACAAAAATGCCATCACAAAAATACACCACACAAGTTTAGAAAAATAGATAATATTTATTTCAATAAAATAAGGTCAAAAAGACAAAGATCCAATAAGCACAGGTTGAAATATTACTTTTAAAAGGTTTACAAGAGTCTCAATCCTTAGAAATAAGCAGTTGACTCTTTATTTCACACAGTACCTGCTATGGGTCAAAAATAATGCCGCACGGAGACCGCAGTGGACCAGATGCATGGAAAAATATACTGTTGCATCAAATTTTCTGAAGCGGCACAGATGATGCGTTGTTTCTTTCACGCTGCAAGGAGTTTGCCTCCTTTTTTGGCAGACAGTGATGGTTCCTCACTGTGGTGCAGGGAAATTTTGACGCCCAGGGCTGACGCGTGGAAAATCTTTGAAACACTGGAAAAAAACATGTGTGCTGTGTTTATCCGGTAGGCAGTGCATCTAATTTTCCATCGCAAGGCAGGCGCTGCATCAAATTTCCAGTCGGGCTGTGTCGTTACGGTTGGCTGTGTGGCAATTTCTTTGTGGCAATGCAGGCTTCACGTTGATTTTAGCAGGCGGTGCATTGATTTTTGATGCACAAGGAGTTTCCTGAAGAAATTAAGTATTTTTGGCACTGAGACTTCAGAAACCAGGAGGCAAGCTCAATCCAAGCCATTGGAGAGCTCGTTTGGGGAAGGCAGAGTCCTTCCAGCAAAGTCAGAGGCCAACAGGGCAGCAGGGCAAATGCACGGCAGCAGTCCTCCACAAAACAGTCAAGATGAGTCATTTAGGCAGCCAGGCATCTCATCTGACAGGGTGCAGGTGTAGGTCTAGAAGTGTCTGATTTGGTGGGGGTCAGAGACCCAGATTACATACCCAAAAAATACTTCTAAGAGTGCTTTTAAAGTGCATAAGTTCCTCTTTTAGTTCTGTCCTGCCTGCCAGGGTCCCAGTAGGAGGTTTAGCAGTCCATTGTGTGAGGGCAGGCCAACCAGCCTTTGAAATGTAAGTGTCAGACCCTCCACCCTTACAGCCTAGGAAAACCCATTCAATATATAGATGAATGCAGGTGTGACTGAGTGTCCGGTGTTTGTGGTTGTCTAGGTGAAATGCACAAGGAAGCTGTACAGACCAGACATTGATTGGAGACAGGCTGTAAGGCAGATGGTTTTAAATGCAGAGAAATGCTCACTTTATAAAAGTGGCTTTTCTAAAATAGTAGTACAAAATCCAACTTCTCCAAAAAGCAGGATGTTCCATTACCATACTGGCCATACTAAATATGACCTGGTTACCCCTTTCAGATCAGAATCTACCACTCAAAAAGTATGTGAGGGTAGTCCTAATGCTAGTCTATGAAAGGCGCAGGCCTCACAGTGGTGAAAACGAATGTAGGAGTTTTCCAATACCAAGACATATAGAACACATATGTACGTGTCCTGCCTTTTACCTATGTAGCACCCTACCCTATGGGATACCTAGGGCCTACCTTTGTGGTGACAGATATCCAGAAAAAGGGAAGTTTAAGGTGTGACAATTTGTTTTTAAATGCCAAGTTGAAGTGGCAGTGAAACTGCACACACAGGCATTGCAGTGGCAGGCCTAAGACATGGTTAAGGGGCTACTTATGTGGGTGGCCCAATCAGTGCTGCAGGCCCACTAGTAACATTTAATTTACGTACCCTGGGCACATGTAGTGCACTTTACTAAGGATTTATAAGTAAATCTAATGTACTAGTTGGGGATGAACCAATTTTACCATGTTTAAGAGAGAGAGCATACGCACTTTAGCACTGGTTAGCAGTGGTAAAGTACGAAGAGTCCTAAAATCAGCAAAAACAGTGTCATAAAAGTGGGGGGGAGGCAGGCAAAAAGTTGGATAATGACCATCCTAAGGCTGTCAGGTCTAACACAAATAATTCAATTGCAGCATTCTTAAATCTACCTCACCAAAATTGAGCAGGTATTTAGCTCAGCTTCAGCATGTGCCTTTTTTTAGAGGAACATAGAACCTGTTCAGAGACTACACCTGACTAGCCACTGGTTTTCAGAGAATTCTGTTAAAATAGTCAAACTATTGCGTTAGGCAACGTTGACACATTTTACCTTTTTATGGCCTGGGACAGCCTGGGGTTGGAACTTGCATTGGATGAGATTGTCAGCGAGAGATTTGCCAGAGATTCTTCTAATGTTTTACACCGGTTCATTCCTGGTTCTTGTGCTGTAATACCAAGTCTTAATTTAATTGTAGATGAACATGTTTTGCAGCCTATTTCATTTTATTTGTGCCTCTTCATTGGCATTATTAAAATAAATTAATGTGTTTCAAAAAAGGTTATCATCAAACTAGTAAAAATAATGTCTCTGGATGACATGGCGCAAGGAAGATGTAAGTTGCCCGAAAGCTTAAACTGATGAGAACAGCTTGTACATGTGCATTAAATCAGTTAAATATCAGCTACATAGGTACTAGTATGAACATCAGGCGTAAATATTGTCTGCATAGGAAAAAGAAACTGCACTCACCCTAAAAAAGATATGTACATTTATTTCTACTTTTAAAGGGCCACTTTCAATGGCATTCAATGATTATTAAATAGATAAATTAAAAAATTACAAATGAGTGAAGGATGTAGGTCTTGCCTCTTCTTTGCTGGGTGAAGGATATGGTCCTACAGCCTGTGCCATGGTCAACCTCCCAGTGCACAGTGGAAGCATAGGTGGTTGTGCAGAGTACTTTGTCCATGACTCCAGCAAAGCAATAAATTGGGACTACAGAACAGAGGCTGGTGGGTAGCCATGATCACAGGTGTTGGTAACAGTAAGGACTGTGTGCATCTCCGTAGGAGAAATGAGAAATCATCAGCATTGAAAACAATGGCGTCCCATGCGATTGAGTCCCCCTGGACAGACTTTGCCTGAGGTGAGAGAGAGCCCATGGACCTGGCAAGTAACAATTGTGTGATCTTCATTTGTGAGGTGGAAAACTAGGAGGGTGGCTTGGAGAGTAACAAAAATAGTTTACCCTCTGAGGTGAATGCATCAGTGCTCGAGAGTCAGCCTGTACTACCATGGGAATTCAGACAGAGCCTGGTAGTGGGGGGGGGGGCTTGATAAAAAAAATACTGCTCCAGAGGTACGTTACAACCCTGCTCCCCATTCCCTTAACTCGAAAGCATGTATGGCAGGTGTACGGCAACTGGAATTCTGCCATGCATATAACTCTGTGGAATAGAGTGTAATTTTAAGGTGACTCCTCGGAAGTCTGTGGTGTGGAACTCCGCGAGTTTCTCCCACCTTATTGAAAAACATCTCAATGAGTGGGTCCAGAATGGTACATTTATTTCAACACTTTCAGGTCCCAACGGGTGGTTATTATGGCCAATGGACACAAATCGCTGTCATGAGGGTTTTGTCAACTCCACATAGGGTTTTAGAGTGAGTAGACCTGACCCTTGTTTCGTCACCACACAACACTATGGTATTGTCACCACATATAGCGTGGGCACACCATGTAAACAATGGTTAAAATCTTCCACACTAATAGCTGTTAAAGAACACCTTAGTCTACTGTCAGAAGATGTAGACTTTCAAGATTTCTTGTTAATAAGTGCTGAAATGTGGAAGCTTTCCCAAAAAGAAGCCGCAGCCCAGTTAAGGCAAACAGATCAGGTAAATTTGCAGAAAGCTCTAGCCATTGTCAGAGATGGTATGAACATGTTGTCCAACTGCATTTACACACTAAACAACATTGTATCATCTGCAATTGACATCATTCAAAATTACATCACTTTTACACCATGGACAGAGTCAACTTACGTCCATTATGCAGGTGAGTTGGATGTTACAAGTTCTTAAAAGTGGCAATACGCCAGCTCTAGGCATGAAGTAACCAATCTGCCCATTTAAACATTCTAGTTTACTTTGTGCTTAAAACACTTTCCAATACGCTGATTAGAGTGGCTAGGAGACAGTTACATTCATGAAGTTTGGAAGCTACCCTTTGTGTGCAAATGTTTCAATGGTGTGAAGGAGGTCTTTATTAGCGTCAATGAATGTGAGACTTCTGTGAGTCATTCGATGATTTGTAAACAGCTCTCCTTGGTAGGAGCTTGTAATGCTTCAGTAGTGAACTTAGGGGCTCATTTACAAGCCCCTAACTCCACCAGAGCGTCACTTTCAGAATTCTGCAGCACACAGAGAATGAGCAAAACGCCATCAATAATTGCTTATGTGCACAAAGATGTCCCTACCTTCACATAAACAATCATTAATACCGACAATTTGCTACTTCTATGTGTGCTGCACTCTGCCATTTTATTGATTATTCATTCCTGCAACACAGGCATGCTAGCACTTTGGTGTAAGGGTGTGTCCATTGGTGCTAGGCAGCTAATTTTAGTACCGGCTTTAGGGAAAATATAGGGGTGCGCCGTATTGTGGTAAATATGGCGCATCCCTGTGTTTCTGAAGTGACATAGTGTGGAGCTGCAAATTTTGCAGCAGCGCCGCGCTGCACCACTTCAGTGAAAATGAGGCCCTTAGCTTGTTATCTGAAGGGTATTCCCATCCCTTTGATTCACCCAGTGTTCCAGGTGCTCTCGAATGGGAATTATGTGATGCTCAATGATGAAGGCTGCTGTGGTATGAGGGCCGGCATCTTTGGAGTTATACCTTCAGCCACTCACAATTTTTTTAGTATTTTAGGGGGATTCCCAATAACTTTGGGGTTAATTGGCAGTATTATGTGGTTGCTGTTTTTCATTTGCAGTGGCTGCCCCATCACAATAAAAAGGAATGATGGAGCTTCTACCTGCCCAACTGTGTTGTCAACACATGATGCAGAACGTTGGAGCACCACTCCTTGATGAACTGGAGTCAAACTGGTCACTGCCATTCAGATCTGATCTTGATTGCGTGCAGTCCATCTTTCAATGGTTGTAGTGCCCATTCAAACATGTGCTGCAAGTGTGTCTTGCTACGTAGCATGTGCCTTCTTTGGATGCAGGTCTGATAGTGTTCTCAATGACGGTTCATTGCCAGATGGGGTTGTTGTGGGATGCTTCCCATGAGCCGCCCTTAATGGATCTAGTGGATCCTCATGCTATAACACCAGGCACTGCACGGAATGGTGCCTCCACAACCAGGCCTATGCCTGAGGCACCAGAACATGTGTGGTCCCTCGCTTTTCTTACTGACGAGCTGGTTAACTTATCGTCTGCCAGAATGGGAGCTTTCCTAGATTCCATTGCTATTGATGATATTTGTGATTTTCTGCAGGATTGCAGGGTCGTTGAATTTCACATTTGGCCTTAATTTGGGTTTATTTTGTATCAAAATTCTAAATTGACGGTTTTTAATTTGGCTTGTCTTCAGCTTTTCAACATTGACATTTTCTCTCTTGTCATGCATATTTTGGCCATCTTTTTGATAGTAGTTTAGGAGTAGTGATTTTAGCATAAGGTTTTTAGATTGGACTTTGCACTCTTGTACCAACAATAAGGGGGGTGTTGTTGGTTGATTTTAGCATTTACTTGGGCACACTTAATTTAGCTTCACACCAGTGCACTTTCACCTAGTTCCTTTCATTTATTCCTTTTTATTTTTTTCAACACAGTTTTAATTTAGCAGGCATAGAGTTTTTATTAGTTCTTTTGCACGACATTTCATCTTGTGCTCTGCTTAAGGCTGCACATGATAATATACCAAGTACTGCCTGTCCAGGAGTACGCAATCCACCTTACACAGAAAAGACACATTATCACTTCAGGCCAGTTCTCAGAACAACAAAAAGTTTTATTATAAAAACACCACACTGGCAAAATAAGGATAGATGGGACCTCACACTGCACCATGTTGTAGCAGCTCTGCTGAGCTTGGCCTCATCATTCCAGCCACTTGGGAGGACTGCCAGCAGATCACAGGCAAACCCCTGCTTATTATTCAGGTATGCGGCATGGGCTTCCTTCCAGTGACTAGTATGGGCAAAGATGGGCTATCACTGCTATCCTTTCATGTAGATCCTAGAAGCACAGCTGAGATTTTGGATTTACTAATGTGCCAATATGCTGCAACCTTTTATCTGTTTCATGCTCATGGTCACAATGATAACTGTATTGTGTTTCATTTTCCTAATAATTGCAGCTCATGCTTCTTCATAGAATGCAGTTGCTTCAATAAAATATATTGAACCACATTCTGCATCTGTTTTTCTTTGTATGTATGAGATTTGTCATGCGTCGGACTGACACAAATCACCTTTACTCTCTAGGTTTGGGTGAGGAGCTTCTAGCTAGCCAAAAGGGTTAGTCCAACAGTTTTCAGTTGGTGTGGGATCAACTCAGTCCCTGACACACGGTAAAAGACCTATGACAACTGCATCCTTCATGTATTGCACCATTCACAGGTGCACATACAACCAGCACATGCACTTATCCTGCACACACAGCACTATATCCTTCAAGTTCTGTACCACACATACTCACATGCACCTCCAGCACATGCATACAGCATGGATGCACTACTTCATACTGCATTATCCCTGTATGGCATCCTCCACAGGCACACATACACCTAGTGAGGGTACATCACTTCTGCGGTGTGCAGCACTTCAAGTCAAGCTGATATAGGCCAAAAGTGAGTTACACACACAGCAGTGAAACCTTTAAAAATGAGAGATCCTGTAGGCCTCTCTCCAGTGACACGAGTAATAAAGAACCTGTTCACCCCAACTGATTACTATAGAATATGCTGCCACCACTGTGTTTATGCTGCTTAACTGACAGTCAAAGTAATAACCTTTAACCACTATGAGGGTAGAGCTTTGGGTATCCCTCCGGATCTAACAAAAGAGCAATCCTTGAAACAGGCCCAAGTCATGTTGCACACGCATGGTCCTTGTTTGCCTATGACAACAAAAAATCAGCATCAGGGATCCAAACATCAGTTCAGTTGGGCACTCAGGGCAGGGGGTGCACGTCTCTTACCATGAAGAGGACTTTTCACCACACCAATAGCAGCTGCCAGTAACATCTCCCCAGCTCACGATCTGTGTAACAACCTTTCAAACTTTCTCTGCATCAAGATCACAAGCATATACAGTAACTTCATCCCACCACTAGACTTCTTCAATATCACCAGAAGTCTCCCAGTGACAAATGAAGTAAGTGAAATTCACACATTAGACACCATCAGCACAGAGAAAACCAAATAATCAGGAAGACCATAAATTCCTGGGTCCCATAGAACCCTTGTCCCCATCACACATTCATCAAAGGAGTGACCTCCATCAGAGAGGCCCTCATGCCCCATCCTCAACACCTCCATTAGCTCAGTCACCTTTCCGGAACTATGGAAATATGCCGCCATCAACACCTACCTTCCTAGAGAAGCTAATCCGACCAAACTCGCCAATTACTGAATGATATCCCTCCTCCCTTACTCAGCCAACGTCCTGGAAAAAAGCCATGAACAAATGCCTTTCAGACCACCACTAATCACTGACCTCTCAATGTCACACTGGATTTAGGCCCAAGCTCAGCATAGAATCCATCCTCATAGCTGCAACAAATTACATATACATTCTCCTCGGTAGGGTGAAACTGCAGCATTCTTCCTCCTAGGCATATCAGCCACCATCAACACTGTCTCCCACCATATTTTGATCTAAGCACTCCACAAGGCAGGCATGCAGAGACACTCCATCAAGTGAACCTGCATCTTCCTCACCATAAGAACCCCAATCATCAACATACCATTCTATTTCTCTGAAGCACTGGAGCAGACTTATGGACTCCTGGAGGGCTCCTTGTTCATCTTTTCAACATATACATGACTCCACTGGCAGATGTTGTTCAAACTCACAACATAAACATCCTCACATATGCTGATAGCACACAACTGATACTGTCCCTCTCAGACAAAACACCCAACACCAGCAACAAGTTTACCACATGCATGAAGGAAGTGGACTCCTAGATTAGATCCAACTGCCTAAAACTGAACACAGACAAGACAGAATTGATGATATTTAGAAAACATGTCTCATCATGGGACTCCACCTGATGCCCTATGAATCTCGATCCTACTGCAGTGCCCAGCTAACAAGCAAGAAACCTCTGAATAATTATAGACACCAAACTGGATGTGGCTGTGCAAGTAAACGCAGTTGCCCTTTCATGTTTCATCACCCTGAGAATGCTGAAAAAGATCTTCAAGTGCAACCAGACACCACCAGCAAAGTGGTACCCAAACTCTCATCACCAGCAGACTGGACTTTGGCAACATCCTATATGCAGGTAAAAATATACAAATCACTTGAAGACCTCAGATTCCCAAAGCACAGATGCCAGACTTCCCTTCAATCTTCTGCGTTGAGCCCACATCACACCTCACCATAAGGAGCTCCACTGGCTCCTGACATACAAGCATGCACACTTCAAGCTCCTCACCCACAACTGCAAACACTCCACAACACAGGCCCTGCATACTTGAACAGGCACACAAAATTTCACAAACCTTCCATGCACCTCCACCCTGCCGGACTTGCTGCACCACGCACCTCACACATACACAAAAGCAGACAATGGGTTGTGCCTTCTCATAGCTAGCTTCTAAAGCCTGGAACTACCTCCCTCAACACATCAGAGTCTCCTCTTCCCTTCTTGAAATCCACAAAAAACTGAAGACTTGGCTCTTTGAGTAAGCCCTCCAGGGTAGGCGTCATGCACCTGCCGCTAGTGCCTGATACCCTCATGGGTGACTAGCGCGCTATATCAATACATATATAATAACATAACAAATGTCCCTTTCTAAGCACAAAACATCTTTGCTCTCCATCGCATTACGTCAAGCGGGTGTTGCTGGGGTGATCAGGGCAACAACCCAATCTATTAGGCTAGCCAGAGAGGACTTAGAGTCAAATATGAATAAGGCCTTATTTATTGACAAATGTTTTGTTTTTCAAAACAACATACATGGAAGGGTGCTGCTGTAGGCATAGGAATTTATACTAGAATGTCCTGGTCAGATCCTATGCTAGACAGCTTACACTCACCTCTGAGCCAGAGTTCAAGACTGTGTGCCATTTAATAAGGAATTTATGTGTACCACCGCAGGTGATGAAACCAGCAACAAGTCAGTCCTGGTAGATATCGATCTGTAATGTGTTTGTTTACACAACACATCACAGCAAATTAGGTTGCTGCGCTATATTGTAAGAACATTTTGTAAATCTGGACTCCCATTTTCCATCTTTTACTGGAAATTATGAATAATGAAATAGCACTCTTCCTCTCCAAATCACATAAGCTGTGAACAATTCAGTCCACTATTGCCACTATTCTAAACCCTTAATGAGGAATTAAATTGTTGATGGTACAATGCTTACTGTATTTTATCAGACAGCTGGGGTCATGCAGATTCCGGATGCAGGGCATCCGCCAAAAATGCTAGATGTCCTGCCTGCCAAACATGCCTTTCTGCAGCTCCCTTTAGAGGTAAGGGAACTTCAGGGTTTCCAAGGGCAGGGTCTTAGCCCCCTTATCCCACACCTGCATCACAGCTCTGTGATTATGGTGATGGTACTCCCAGTGTATTTAGGGTAGGTTAACCATCACTAAATTTTCCAGCCCTGGAAAATGATGAGAACAACATTGAAAAGCATGCTTATCGGGGGCTACGAATTAAATTAACGGTATCCACATGCAAGAACAAACCTCTCTGTGTAGCCGGAACATTGATAGTTTGTTTAAATCAATCAATCAAACAAATATCCTGCTTTAAAGACGATCATTTTCAAGAGTAGATACTCTCCAAAGAACTTGTGGTAAAAATTGTGAATATAATAATACATTTTGTCGACGCTCAGAGATGTGTTAAGATACTTCGAAATGAAGGTGGTCCGACTTTGAAGACCAAGGGGTGGACGCCTCGATTATTCAGTGGAAATTTAAAAGTATTGTGGAAAAGCAAGTTTCACGCTTTGAATGAAATACGTTCTTACAGCAGCCTATGCCCTAACTTCGTGTCAGACATGTAGGCATTAAAAAGGCATTTTAGAGTGCATGATTGGAGTACCCATTCCTCAACTAGCAAATAACAATACGATGGGAGCATATGGCTTTTCCTATGAGCTTTATTAGGCTTTTTCCTTGAAATATTACGATATCTTGTTCAGTTTTTAAGTGGCTGCTTTGTGGGTGGTTATTTCCCACATTTTTCCCTTCCAGGATAATTTTTAGCTTTTTTGAATTTCTTTTTTTTGGTCCTCACTCTATAGCCAAACGTTTTGCTCTCTTCTCAAAGAGCAAAGTCTTTGCCATTCCCAGATCTTAACTGGCTATGGCATTTTGCTGGATAGTGTTCTATCGGTACCTATTTCCCCTCAGCAAAGCAAAAAGATAATCATTGAACTGTTATGGCTCCATCACACCAGGTTACAAAGTAAAGCCACCTTTTCTCAGCCTTTTTCTTACGCAGGCTAAATCATTATGACAATAAAGGCTGACTGCCCTAACCCAATGGTGCTCAGATAGAGAGTCTTGCGATAGCCAGTTGTTGCACATCTCTCACCTTCCCATTATCATTGTAAGAAACAATACGCACTTCTGCTACTCATTCAAGTCATTTAACTCCATATCAACCCCAAACAACATCAGAGAGTGGCATACCTTAATTTTGGCACCCAAGATTTTGCTTAGTGACTCACTGACCTCACTCCAGAAATCACTCAGCACTTGGCATTCCACAATTGTACATATTATCCGCATCAGCCATGCTACAACTTTTGTACCTTGGTGTTCCATGTGCAAGCTTGGCCAT
This sequence comes from Pleurodeles waltl, assembly GCF_031143425.1. Taxonomy (NCBI): domain Eukaryota; kingdom Metazoa; phylum Chordata; class Amphibia; order Caudata; family Salamandridae; genus Pleurodeles; species Pleurodeles waltl. The sequence continues at coordinate 83,454,689 of NC_090439.1, forward strand.
CTTTAGGGGAGTCCAGTATGCCCTGTAAAGTGTAAAGAGATGGTTGGGCTTTAGTGGAGGTGGCTTCACTATCTTATAATGAAAATCGAAGCATACTAGCCATAACTCCTGGTGTGATAGCTCCGAATGGTCTTTTTTCCATATCTAATAAGGCTTGTACCTTTTGTGTCTTCTGCTGCAACCATATCCCAATGCCACAAAGACTTTTTTATTGATTTCTCTGGGCTCCCCTAGAAAAATGTCATGATCCCATTGACTCCCCTTCATCAGACATTGCACAGTCCACCAGGAACAAAGTTGGGAATATTTAAACTTTGCCATCGCCCCACCTGTCTGCATTAAAAAGACTTGCCAGGTGATCAGGACTTCCCCAACTCCGAAGTCCCCAAATTGTAAAAGTTCACCATCTGCAATAGGTGACTGAGACTATCCTTTAACCATTCCAGAGTTTCAGGGGAGTCTCAGATGTGGGCCAAATCTGAATAGTAGTGTACTTCCATTATTTTCCTTACAGAAACCCAGGATCTAAGTGCTGAATGCACGATCTTGAGGCAGACTGGTTTGAAAAATGTAGGATAGCTGAAGTTGTAAAATAAATTTTCCTGGCCAAGATCAAAAAGCATAGCAGCATTTAACTGCCCCAAGTAGCTGGTGTCAGGGATCCTTGTTAAAATGTAGACATTTCTGACTTGTAAGGCAAAGCAATATTTTTGGAAGTAAGGCAAAGCCAATCCCCCCATTTCAACTGCTTCCTTCCAGGCAATTCTCGCCCCTTTGGACTCCCATATGAAACTACCTATCTTGCCTTGCAGCCTCTCGATCAGCTTCCTTGGAAACTGCAATGGTATAGTATAGAAGAAGAAAGTCACTTTTGGAAGAATCATCATCTTAATGAGATTTGCCCTACCATATATGGTCAATGGCAGAATCTCCCACCTTCTCAATATCCTGTCTATTTCCTTGGATATTTTAGCTAGGTTTTACACAGGCAGTTAATCCAAGCTATGAGTAATCTGAGCTCCTATATGTTTGATCTGATCTTTTAATTCATAATTCAGACTCACACTTTTCCACATCATCACCTTCGTCTTATCCTTGTTGATCAGGTACCCTGATAACTTCCCAAATCTTTCTGCAAGCTGCTCAAGGTGTGGGATTGAATGTTCTAGATTGAATGTATACACTATTAGATTGACTGCATATAGGGAAACCTTAATAGTAAGTCCATGGTACCCAAAAGGTAGCATACATCAGTCTAGTCCAATCGCCTAAGCAAGAGGTTCAATATAAAGAATAATAAAGATTAATAAAGAGCGGCCATCCTTGCCTAGTGCCCCTCGTATGTGGGAAGGGAGATGTAAGTTTCCCATTAATAAACTCCCCAGTGATAGGGGCCATATATCAAATTTGGATGGTCTTCACGAGGTTTGATCCCAAAAGTTTCTAAAACCTCCCAGAGATACTTAAGTTAACTTGATCAAATGTTTTTGCTGCATCTACCGTGGCTATAGTCAAAGAGGAGTTTTAAGCTAAATCAATAGCCCTAAAAAGTAAGTGAATCAACTCATGAAGATGTTTTTTCAGGGTAAAGCATTTTTGCTCGGTGTTGACCTCGGTATGAATCACCTTAGACAATCTCTGGGCAACAAATTCCTGCAAAAATGTTATAATTGCAGTTTAATAACAATATTGATCTGCATGATTTTTTGGGTCTTTGCCTGGTTTCAGTAGTAGTACTACTGTTGCCTCATACCAAGAAGAAGGGACCTCTTAATTGCCTAAATACATCTGGTAAAATAAAGATTTCCAGACCGGGACCAAACTCTCAACCAAACCTTTATATCATTCAACAGGGAGCCCGCCGGGGCCCGCTTCCTTACCATTCTTCATACTAGTCACTCAACACTTAATTTTCTCATCACTGATCTCTGCCTGCAGATATTTCCTGTGCTCTAGAGATAGCCCGGATAACCCCTTATTTAATAACCAGTCCTTAATTTCTCTGGGATCTGGATCCAGATCTTCATAATGTACGGAAGTCTAAATTCTTAAATCTTGCTCAGCCTTCAATACCCTTGCCATTTCTGATTCCACCAGGTGCCTATTTAGTTCTTTACCATCTCTGCCATTGTTTTTCATGCCAAAAGTGCTCCACTCTTTTCCCCATACTAAAAATGCTGCATCTTGCTCGCATTCCATCTATCTTGTAATCTTTGCTCAAGAGTGGCCCAAAACACTCCTTGCAACTTCTCCAACTCAGCTCTAAGATTTGCAACAACTGGGCTGATGTCTGGATTTCCCTTTCCTTCCTACTGATTCTATTTGTCATCTTCCCCAATCGCTTCCTAGTCTAAAAGTTATACATGCGCTGCTTGAAATATACATCCCCTCAGAAATGCTTTATAGGTGTCCCAAACCATCTACTCTCTAGTGGACCTACTGTTATTCTGAAAAAAGCTCCTAGCCTCTTGTGATATACCTGCTATTACTTCACCATTTTGCACCAGTGCTCTATCTAGCATTCACCTTCCTCTAGGTCTTGCCAGCAGTAGTTCTATTTTCAAGTGCATTTCAGCATGATTAAAAAACGTGGACAGAATATGAGATACTGATTTAACATACTGAGCCAGAGAGCTATCCAGAAAAAAAATAATCTATGCAGGAGTGTTGCCCATATTTGTTTCTATAAAATGTGTAACCTCTTTGTTTGCCAACCCTCTCTCAGCATATATCCTTCAGGCCCAGGTCCCACATCAAATCTCTTAGCCTTACCCTCACTTTCTGCATGCTCATATTTTTAACTTAGATGTTCTGTCTAGCTCCATACTAAGTGCTACATTACAGTCACCGCCTATGATATATGGGGTGGGGATTACACCATCTGATATTCTAGAGTCCTTGGATAGCTGGGTCATCATGGTTTGGTCCATAATGCCCTGTGCATGACTTCTAAAACTTACTCTTATCTAAGGTGGCCAACAACCATATCTCAGATCCATCCGCTATATACCGTACCCTTTTGATTTCACAATTTATCTTGATGAGTATGGCCACTCACTTAGTATCATAAGATTGACCAGAGGGCACCGCTTCTTGCACCCACAAACATCTCAAAAAAGCCTGCAAACACTCTGAGCCTCATTACGGGTCTGACGGTCCATGGACCGCCGGATTCGCGGTGGCGCTCAGACCTCCCGGACAGGTGTGGTCCACCCACCATATTATGACAATGGCGGAGCCGCCATGGGCCGAGCGCCGGCATCGCCAAGTTACTGCCAGCCAACGGCCTAGCAGTGCCGGTGGTCTCAATTCGCCAGGCCAGCCTCCAGATTATGACCCGCGTTTCTGCCAGCATTTGCATGGCGGTCTCACCGCCATGCAAAGGCTGGCGGAAAGGGGTTCCCGGGGGTCACCATGGACAGCCCTGTTGCACTTTTCAGTCCCTGAATTACAGACAGTGAAAAGTGCAATGGGTGCTGTCAAACCTGACACACCACAACATTGCCGCTGTCTCAATTACGAGCCGGCGTCAATGTTGTGGTGTGTTTCCCCCTGGGCTAGCAGACAGAAACAATATTTGCACCCGCCAGCCCAGTGGAAAATGCATAATAGGTACTGAGGAGGGACGGCCGCATATGCGGTCGTCCCGACGCAGGACTCAGCAAAGTCATAATGAGGTCCTCTGTCTTACTTACTTAGGTGTGTTTCCTGCAATATAATAACCTGGGCCTTAGCATCCTTCAAGATCTCCTGTACCAATCGTAATTTTTTCCAAGCTCTTAAGCCATTAATGTTCCTACTTATTATTTCTATAACTGACCCCTGCGTTGATATTGTTTATTCCTTTCCCTCCACTCACTCCACTTCACCAGTAAGCTCTTACTAGGAGTTTTACATTTTAATGTGCTGTGACAGGCTAGAACCTGCGCGCCCGAACATAGCTATCACTGGTGCTGAATCTGCCACCGCTGATCCGAAGCTTCCTGGTCCTGCTGCCGGTGAATGGTCGTTCGTTCCGCAGCGGCGGGCGCCAATCGGTCAAAGGAACCTGTGTCTGCACTTTCGGTGTTCAGAGGCGGAAAGGAGAGTGACGAGGAGGAGAACTCGACGGTGAACCAGCAGCAGAGGTACCCTCTGGGTATCGGAAGAGTCACTGAGAGGCGATTCCAAGACGGCCCTGTTCCAGGCGACCGGGAGGACATACTGCACCATCCCGCCACGCTCCAGGAGAAGCGTGGCCATTCAGGTGCGTGGGACTACGTCCCTGAGCGACTGTAAATAAGAGAGAGAACGGAGTGGAGTGACGGGGAAGCACGGGGATACGGGGAGTGGGAATAGACAAACAGCAAGGAAACTGAAGGGCACGAGCACTGGGGAAATAGGAAGGGGAAAGAGGGAAAACAAATGAGAAGGAGGGAGAAACACGAGAACTTACCAAAAAGCATTGTAGACTACCGTTACCGTTAAATGAGTCAGCCGAAACCCATGCACAGAAACGGCTGGATACTAGAGGAAAACAGAAAGATAAAAAAAAACGATTAAGACTCAGAATAGAACAGCAACCACAGATACGTACGGGCTAAACTGAAACAAGAAGAGTAACTTAACAGTGTCAGAAACGGAAAGATAGGAATTGTAGCGACATTGTATAAGAAACAATATAACATTAAAAGATCACTTACAGTTCTTATTCTTTTCTCTCCACATGTGCTTCCCGGGGAAAGACCTGTGAACCAGAGAGAGAAAGAGAGAGACAAGTGAAGGAACTGAACCTCAAGAACACCCCACCAATTAAACCCAATTGCACAAAGACTGAAACAAACCTACCTGTATACCATATCATCAATAAAAATCCTTAAATGTTTATCCAATAACGCAGTCTGGAGTGGTTCCTCCATCCCCACACGGTGACAAGTGGTGTCAGAAGTGGGATTTCAGTGGAAAAACCGTCACCATGGAGGAAAAGACCACAATGGCAGACATAATCCCTCAGTTGGCCGAAGGACAACGGCATCTCCAGATAATGTGGGAACGACAAATGAAAGAAGCTAAAGAGGAACGAGAGGCACTGCAAACAGCTCTTAAGAGTCAGGCCACGATTATGGCCAATAATCAACTCGTACATGAGACTGCTTTGGGGAAACTTACCGATACCATCGCTCATACAAAGGTACACCCCACCGTACCGAGTATTGTGTTGCAACGCTATCAGGACCAGGAAGACCCTGATTCGTTTTTCACCAATTTTGAGAGGGTGGCCAGCACTGCTAACTGGCCAGAGGATAAATGGGGTCAATACATCGCCCCCCTTCTCACCGGCCATTTACAAACGACATATCAAGCTGTTAATCCCAGTGGGACTCTTCCATACAAAGATCTTAAGAAAACAATTCTCGAAAGAGTAGGTTTGGACAGTGAGAGTTATCGCACTAAGTTTAGACACGTGAAGTGGCAACAACAAGAGAACCCCCGTACCTTGTATTATCAAGTCCAGCATGCAGCTGGGAGGTGGTTACTACCAACAGAGAACACAAGAGAAGCAATGTTTGACATTATAGTCCTGGAACAATACTTAAATGCTCTCCCACCTACCACCCGGAACTGGGTTCGGCAACATCTCGGTCTCACCAGTGAAACAGCCATAGAACTGGCCTGTGCTTATCATAGAGGCTCGGACTTTAGGGCTAATGTAAGTAGGACCCCACCAACCCTGACCGGTCCGTCCATGCCTAGACTACATCTGCCACGGCCGGTAGGAAATGCTGGAACTGACCGAGCACAACCAGCGGGTCCGGGTCCCTCTGGATATACCAGTCATGGACCCCAATGCTATAACTGTTCAGAATGGGGTCATATTGCCCGGCATTGCCCACAAAAGAAAGAAACAGAAGAACCTATGGAGATAGGCCTGACAAAAGGAAAGGTATTTTGGGCTGGAGGAAAGCAACCCAAATACACCCTCTCTCTACTCATCAATGAAGTAGAAAGAATAGCTCTAATTGATTCTGGATGTAGCCAGAGCGTGATCAGGGATGATTTAATATTACCAGGACAAATAGAAACGGAGACACAGGTGCTCATTACCTGCGTACATGGGGATCAACGATTGTATCCAGTTGCGACAATACAGTTGAAATGGAAAGAACAAACTGAAACCCTCAGGGTTGGGGTGCTTCCCAGCCTCGACGAGGATATAATCCTCGGGACAGATTATGTGGATTTTCCCTCCTTATTGGAGAAAGCAGGACAGGAGCACCTTCTGAGGGAATGGTGGAGGGAAGCTCCTAGAGTATTGGACCCAGATGAGCCCAAACAAGTACGAATTGCCCTCAGCCGAAGACAGAAGAGAGAACAAAGACGCTCTTATATGCCGAACTGTCTAACTCACAAAGATTCCCTTAGTATGGGGAAGGTTTGCACAGTCACCGGAGATTTCCGACAGAATCAAAATCAGGATCCCACCTTAAAATACGCCTGGCAGCAGGCTGTGTGTGGAATAGCACCAGGGGTAGGTCCCCGATTCTTGGTTCGTAATAATCTCTTATACAGAAATCCCACACCCACCAGAGGAAATAACCTACAATTAGTAATACCTAAAAGCCACCGTCAACAGGTATTGCAGCTGGCACATGGGGATAATGGGGAAGGTCATCTAGGAAGGGAGAAAACGGAAGAAGCGGTACTGAGACGATTTTATTGGCCCGGGGTTTATCGCGAGATACGCAAGCATTTTTCCGAGTGTACCAAATGCCAGTTATATAATCCTTCCCCACAAAAACCCGCTCCCCTCCAGCCACTTCCCATTATTGACATCCCTTTTACCCGGGTGGGAATGGACCTTATCGGGCCCCTTACCCCTCAAATCAGGGAAGACAGTATGTATTAATGTTGGTAGACTATGCTACCCGATATCCCAAGGCCATACCCCTTCCCAGTACCCACACGAAGGCTATCTCTCAGGCCCCGATAGAGTTATTTTCCAGGGTTGGTTTCCCGAAAGAGATCCTGACGGATCAAGGGACTCCTTTTATGTCCAAATTAATGGCAGAAGTATGTAGACTATTAGGGGTGAAACAAATCCGTACTTCGGTTTATCATCCGCAAACAGATGGGTTAGTAGAAAGATATAACAAAACCATTAAAACCTTACTAAAAAAAAGTATATCTGAAGCTGGGAAAGACTGGGAAAAGAAACTGCCATTGGTCTTATATGCTACTCGTACACATGTTCAAGCGTCACTGGGCCATAGTCCTTTTGAAATGTTATTCAGACGACAGCCACGCACCCTGTAAGACATGTTAGCGGAACAGTGGGAGGATACAGAAAAGGAAGTAAAAGATCTCTTGTCCTACACCAGGGATTTAAGAGACAATCTACATACAGTATGGGAAGAAGCCCATACGGCCTTATAAGAAGCACAGGATAAGCAAAAACGAAGTTACGATACCCGGAGTGCTGTTCGCACGCTCTCAGTATGAGATAAAGCTCTGGTCTTGCTCCCTAGCACTGACAACAAGCTATTGGCTAAATGGCAGGGACCATTCGAAGTGGTAGCTCAGATCAACCCCACCACATATAAATTGGCCATTCCCCAAGGGAGTGGTAGGGAGCAGATATATCATATCAATTTACTAAAGAAATGGTTAGAACCCACAGGAGACAACTCTGTTCACTTTATCAACTCTGAGATCCCTGACAACATCCCATATTCCAAGTTCATTTCCCAGGATCGGTCCAACCAGGTAAACCCATGGATCAATCCTGACCTTATAACAGGGTATCACAATCAATTAACTCAGTTAGTACAGCATAATCAAGATGTCTTCTCTAGATATCCGGGGAGAACTACCCTAGTCCAACACCCCATCCGTTTGAAACAAAATACTGTATCACGACAGCGGCCATACCGCATCCCTGAAGCAAAGCAAAAGATAATTGAAAGAGAGGTCCAAAATATGTTGACAGCAGGTATCATAGAACCATCAACCAGTCCATGGTGCTCGCCAGTCGTATTGGTACCCAAGCCCGATGGCAGCACACGGTTTTGTGTGGATTACAGAGGTGTTAACAACCTCACCTATTTTGATGCTTATCCTGTGCCTAGAATAGACGAACTAATTGAGAGATTAGGCCAAGCCAAATACTTATCCACGTTAGATCTCACGAAGGGTTATTGGCAGATACCCTTAAGAAAGGACGATAAAGAAAAAACAGCATTTGCCACCTCTTCGGGGTTATATCACTTTACTGTCCTTCCTTTTGGCCTCCATGGTGCCCCCACCACTTTCCAGAGGCTCATGGATGAAATCCTACGTCCCTTTCAGCAATATGCTGCTGCCTACCTCGATGACATTGTTGTATACAGTAAAACCTGGGAGGAGCACATGACACATCTAGGGACCATATTGCATGCTCTACGAAAGGCCAATTTAACTGCCAATCCTGACAAATGTAAACTCAGACAGACTAGTATCAAGTACCTGGGCTATATTGTGGGGAATGGTAGAATTAGTCCCCAAGTAGAAAAAGTAGAGGCCATTTCTAATATGGAATTTCCCAAGAGAAAGAAAGATATTAGGGCTTTCCTGGGTTTGATTGGCTATTATGGGCGATTTATCCCTCATTTCTCCACCATTGCAGAACCCCTGACTAATCTATTGAAGAATTCCTGTCCCAACACTCTTGGCTCCCCCCCTATGCCTGCTGTACGTAGTTTTGAACAACTTAAGACCGCTCTCACTTCGGAACCCGTGCTGTGTTGCCCTGATTTCGATAAACCCTTTGTGTTATTGACTGATGCTTCAGACGTAAGACTTGGGGCAGTATTATCCCAACCACAGGCTGATGATTCCCTCCACCCTGTGTTGTACATCAGCAGAAAGCTTCTACCGAGGGAATGTCATTATCCGACTATGGAGAAGGAATGTTTGGCCATTAAGTGGGCAATTGAATCTCTCAGGTACTACTTGTCGGGCAGAACTTTTACCCTGATCACTGATCACGCGCCTCTCACATGGCTTGCCCATCATAAGGACACTAATGCCCGTCTTCTTCGTTGGTTCCTTTCCTTGCAGCCCTTCTCTTTTCGGATCCAACATTTGCCTGGAAAACACATGGTGACAGTGGATTTTCTTTCCCGTTATCCGGCTCTGGAGCGTTTCGACAGGCCGCTCCCTAGGGGGAGTGTATGTGACGGGCTAGAACCTGCGCGCCCGCACATAGCTATCACTGGTGCTGACTCTGCCACCGCTGACCCGAAGCTTCCTGGTCCTGCTGCCAGTGATTGGTCATTCGTTCCGCAGCGGCGGGACGCCAATCGGTCAAAGGAACCTATGTCAGCACTTTCGGTGTTCAGAGACGGAAAGGAGAGTGACGAGGAGGAGAACTCGACAGTGAACCAGCAGCAGAGGTACCCTCTGGGTATCGGAAGAGTCACTGAGAGGCGATTCCAAGACGGCCCTGTTCCAGGCGACTGGGAGGACACACTGCACCATCCCGCCACGCTCCAGGAGAAGCGTAGCCATTCAGGTGCGTGGGACTACGTCCCTGAGCGACTGTAAATAAGAGAGAGAACGGAGTTGAGTGACGGGGAAGCACGGGGATACGGGGAGTGGGAATAGACAAACACCGAGGAAACTGAAGGGCACGAGCACTGGGGAAATAGGAAGGGGAAAGAGGGAAAACAAATGAGAAGGAGGGAGAAACACGAGAACTTACCAAAAGGCATAGTAGACTACCGTTACCTTTAAATGAGTCAGCCAAAACCCAAGCACAGAAACGGCTGGATACTAGAGGAAAACAGAAAGATAAAAAAAAACAGATTAAGACTCAGAATAGAACAGAAACCACAGATACGTACTGGCTAAACTGAAACAAGAAGAGTAACTTAACAGTGTCAGAAACGGAAAGATAGGAATCGTAGCTAAATTGTATAAGAAACAATATAACATTAAAAGATCACTTACAGTTCTTATTCTTTTCTCTCCACATGCGCTTCCCGGGGAAAGACCTGTGAACCAGAGAGAGAAAGAGAGAGACGAGTGAAGGAACTGAACCTCAAGAACACCCCACCAATTAAACCCAATTGCACAAAGACTGAAACAAACCTACCTGTATACCATATCATCAATAAAAATCCTTCAATTTTTATCCAATAACGCAGTCTGGAGTGGTTCCTCCATCCCCACACGGTGATATGTGCTTAGGATACTTATTTTTCTGCTTTTTTCTCTCATGCTCCCAAACCATATGCACCCTCCCTGAGAAACCCTCCTAACTACTTCTGGTGTTATCATCACACCTTTTGGGCCTCCTCTAGTCACCCCTGGATACTCCATGGCTCTCTTCCTGTCTCAAAATCTTCACCCACTTGTGATAACTTTACAATGCCCTAAAGTATAATAGAAATCTGCCACCCCTAGCCCCCTCCCTATGACACCTACTTCTTTTAAGAAAGCACTCAGATACTAACAATAGGGATGAGCCTTATCCAGAATATAATAACACATTAAGGCCCTCATTATGACATTGGCGGTAAGTCCCGCCGACTCCCGCCAACATACCACGACTGCGGAAGTATACTGTTACCCATATTATGACACACACATAGCAATCCGTTACTCTACGGACACAAACACAAGTCTGCCACGCCAAAGGTCAGTGATAAACTGGCAGTAGCAAAACCCACACTGTTACACCAACAAAACTACACCCACAGCATTATGACCCATGAATCACCGTGGCGGACATTCAACTGCGGTAAACCATTGGCGGTACATACCACTGCGCTCAAAAGACACATACACAAACAAGACAACACCACAATGGACAATTCAAACTACACACATCTGACACTCATACACACACCACACCCACACACCCACACCACTATAAAACACACACCCACAACACCCACATCCCTTTACGACTCAAAGAAATTGACAACTAAGAGAGAGACACACCAAGAGCATCCACAGAACCAGAGCCACAGAACACCATCACCCATACACCATCCACGCAACTCACAGCACACACCCCAACACATCACCCCACACCCCCCACACACACACTATACCCATGGCACCACAAAGACACCCCAGGTTCTCAGAGGAGGAGCTAAGGGTCATGGTGGAGGAAATCATCCAGGTAGAGCCACAGCTATTCAGATCACAGGTGCAGCAGACATCCATTGCAAGGAAGATGGAACTATGGCGGAGGATCGTCAGCGCCGTGGGACAGCACCCCAGAACAAGGGATGACATCAGGAAGAGGTGGAACGACCTACGGGGGAAGGTGCATTCCGTGGTTGCAAGATACCAAATAGCTGTACAGAGGACTGGCGGTGAACCCCTCCTCCTCCCCCACAACTAACAACATGGGAGGAGCAAGTCTTGGCACTACTGCATCCTGTGCGCCTGGAAGGAGTAGCAGGAGGACTGGACTCTGGTAATTCAAATCCTTATTACTTTCACCCCCCTCCCTGATAGCCATCACATACCCCTACCCTCACCCTCACTCCCATCACCCCACCACCTCCCACACACCCCACCATCACAACCCACCCATCACAGTACCCAGCACTGCATGCACCACCAATGCATGGACACCACTCACAGACCTGCATGGACACCCATCACCACAGCATGCACACTAGAGAGAGTCAACTAGCCCACAAAAAAGCTACTCACACAAGGCAAAGGTCACAGGGCACTCACAACCATACAGAGCAACACACCCATGGACAAGATGTCATACGCAGAAACAATAACACTTAATTTACATCCCTGAAGGTCTCACACCCATCGTCACCGGAGAGGAGGTGCCAGCAACATCCAGGCCCCCCACAGAAGAGGCCCACAGTGATGACAGCAGCTCCCATACCCCACAGAGCCTCCCCCCCCCAGGAAACACCAGCACAACACCCACCCAGCGGGCCCATCCCTCTGTCCCCAGGATACATCAATCAGCACTGTGTTTACCATTACAGGGACCCTAGGCAATCCCACAAACACAGGACGATCAGGGACCTGGGGTCAGTGGCAGTGGGCACACGGTTCAGGGGACAGAGGCACAGGACAACAGGGAAGCTGGGCAACAGGGGGAGGACAGGCCCAGGGAACCGACTCTCCACGAGGCACTCACCAACATCCTGGGACCATACCACCATTCCCAGGAGATGATGGGCCAGATACTGGCTAAGCTGCAGGAGACCCAGCAGCTGCAGCAGGGTCAGTTCCTGGGGATCAGGGAGGACCTGAGGGACATCCACACCACCCTAGTCACGATTGCAGGGGTGCTGGCAGACATGGCCAACACCATGAGGGAGGCAGTGGCACACCAACGGGCCCCTGACACTAGCCACACCGATGAACAGCCCTCTACCTCCGCTGACTTTAGTGGACAGGAGGCCCTGCCACAGGAACAACAGGCCACCAGCACCCCTCCCCCTGCAGAAGGAGAACCACCCCGCAAACGGTCCCTGAGATCCAGGCAGAAACCAGAGAACATTGCCAAGGCCCCAGCCAGGAAATAAGACTCACCTGAATGTCACCCTTGTGTCCCACTCTGTCACCCTGTCCACCTTGAACTGCCAGTGCTCCACTTCCAATGCCCCCTTGGACAATGCACGGGTGATCCACATAGAATGGACTCTATCCTGGACATTCCTCCACCATCACCCTAGCCCATTGCACATTCCAATTATATTTTCAGCAAGTAAATAAACACCACTTTAAAAAATACAAGTATGTAGTATGTCAAATGATTTAAGTATGTATTCCTTTTACAATCTGTAGACATTGCAAGTAGACTGTGCAGTAACGTATACATAGGTGTGACCTGTATTGTGTTGCAGTCAGTACACCAGGAGCCAGGGTAGGGCACAAATATCTGTGAATATACATGTCAAAGGGTACAGTAAGTGGCCATAGTAGTATGAACAGCAGCCTGCCAGTGACAATTTACAACACAAAACTGCAATGGAAGATGAAATTACAGTGTCTTACCTGTGTGTCACTGGAAGTACTGTCGAATGATAGATGTTCTATTGTCCACATCCTCTGCCTCCTCTTCGTCACTGTCCACAGGCTCTACCGCTGCCATATGCCCATCTCCAGTCTCATCCTCCTGCAAAAAAACACCTGGGGTCTCAAGGGAAGGTTGTGCAACATGCAACATGCCACGATGTTCTGGCACACCTTCTTAGGTGAGTAGCACAGGGATCCACCTGTTAGATGGAGGCACCAAAACCTGGCCTCCAGGAGGCCAAAGGTTCGCTCTATAATTTGTCTTATTCGCCCATGTGCCTCATTGTAGCATTGCTCTGCCCTTGTTCTGGGATTCCTCACTGGGGTCAGTAGCCATGAGAGGTTTGGGTAACCAGAGTCACCTGTAAATATCAAGGGATACCTGTTAGCCAGACACTCACCCTCAGGGCCAACCCCACACCTATATACCAACATACACTGGGTGGGGACCATGGGCTCACCTATTAGCCACACCCTGTGCCTCTGGAGATGAGCCATCTCATATGGGATGCTGCTATTCCTCAGGATATCGGCATCATTCACAGACACAGGATACTTTGCAGCCACATGGGAGATGTACTGGTCCTCCAGGCACACTATCTGCACATTCATAGAGTGAAAGCTCTTTTGATTTCTGAACACCTGTTCATTTCTCCGGGGAAGGACAAAGGCAATATGTGTACCATCAATTGCCCCAATAATGTTGGGGATATGTGCCATTGCATAGAAATCAGCTTTCACTATGGCCAAATCCTTTACCTGGGGGAAAACAATGTAGCTGCGCATGTGTTTCATTAGGGCAGACAATACTCCGGTCAGCACGTTTGAGAACATTGGCTGGGATGTTCCTGCTGCCATGGCCACTGTCACTTGGAAGGAGGCACTCGCCAAGTAATGGAGCACAGATAGGACTTGCACAAGAGGGGGGATCCCAGTGGGCTGACGGATAGCTGAGATCAGGTCTGGCTCCAGCTGGGCACACAGCTCTTGGATTGTGGCCCTATCAAGTCTGTGGGTGAGGATAATGTGCCTGTCCTCCATTGTTGCCAAGTCCACCAGGGGCCTGTACCCGGGGTGATGTCTCCATCTCCTATTCATCCTCAGCGGTTGTACTCTAGGGGGCAAAACGATGAGCATCTGGTCAGTTCTAAACCTTTCCTCAATGTACAATGCATTGCATGTTGTGACAGAAACAGTATCTTTATGTTCATTCCCAAAATGTGCTTATGTCGGCTGTGATGCAGTTAGGTGTCATGGCCTCCCCACCCCTGAAATGGCAGATGCCTGTCCTGTGTGGAGGGACAGGTGGAAATGAGGTAATGCCACTGACGTTGTGCGCCGTTGCGGAAGGCGGTCGAGTACTGCTGTGCAACTCCTCATTGGTTAACATTGGGCCCTATGGGTTACATTGGCCAATGGTGTTGTACGCCGGCGGTGACGGTACGTACCGCCGCGGACGTGACTGCCATTTTCTATCTGTTCACTCACTTGCTACCTGACCTTCAACAGGAGAGGATATACACTGCAAGTGCTGCTTTGACCTGTCTCTGGAACCAACCATGGCTCGTGTCATTAGGGAAAGGGCCCCTGACTTCACCGCTGCGCAGTTGGAGAAACTGGTGGATGGGGTCCTACCCCAGTACCAATAGCTTTATGGCCCACCAGACCAACAGGTGAGTACACTGTAGGCACGATGCATGGGGCATGAATGCATGGTGTGATGTGTGTGGAGGCCTCGTGTAGAGGGGGAGGTGTCGAGGGCAGCGTGCAGCATGTATGGTGGTCAATGTATGTGCGTAAGGGGATGGGAGGGATGTGGTGGTCCCACAGGTGTAACAGGCCGGACCGTATGACTGATCCTTTTCCCATTTTAATTTTTCTGCAGGTCAGTGCCCATCAGAAAAAGGGTATATGGCATACCATCGCCAAGGACGTGTGGACCCTGGGGGTCTACGGAAGGCAGAGTACCCACTGCCGGAAACGGTGGGAGGACCTGAGACACTGGGCAAGGAAGATGGTGGAGGCCCAGCTGGGATGGCCTCCCAACGAGGAAGGGGTGCCCGTCGAACCCTGACCACCCGATGTTCCACATAATGGTGGTGGCCTATCTGTAGCTGGATGGGCACTTGAGGGCATTACAGCAGCCACAAGGGGGTGAGTACAGTTTCAAAATCTGTAAATTGTGCGTGGTGGGGTGGTCTTTGGGTCAGGGATGTGGGCCTGTGGGTGCCCCTAGGCCAGGCCGGACATTGCAGGGTAGGCTCCATGTTGGGCAGGGTCTGATGTACTCCATCCCCAAACATGCTAGTGGGCATCTACTACTGGGAAGGGATCTGTGGGACTCAGGTGTGCTGCTATTGGCATTAGGTATTTCTGTCCATGGCGTGGTGATTAGCATTATGAGTGGTAGTGCATCGCCTAGTGCCCAGGGCTGTTCCCTGTGTGTTGTGTACGCCAACTGTGTTGTTGTTGCTGGCATTGACCAAGTATATCCTCTGTCTCTCCCCACCCTCTTTTTGTTTTGTCACCTTGTCCTTCTGTGCATTAGCATCATCTGGCAGAGGAGCAGAGGCACCAGGGACGGATGGAGCTGCATCCCACATGGTCCTGGAGGCCACATCCACTGACCGTGAGGGCACCAGTGGGACGGAAGACGAGGGGAGCTCCACAGCGGAGACAGGAGAGGACAGTTCTGACAGTGATACCTCCTCTGATGGAAGCTCCCTGCTGGAAGCTCCCTGCTGGTGGCGGACAGCTCTGTGGCCAGCCCAAATACAGGTACAGCCCCCACCCCCGTACCAGCACCGCCATCCCAGCAGCCCCTCAGCAAGTTTCCGGGGCCCACTCACCCAGGAGGGTGGGCATCTCCTTCAACCCAGGCACCTCAGGACCTGCCCCAGTCAGCCCTGCTGCCCTGAGTGAGGAGGCTATTGACCTCCTGCGGTCCATCTCTGTTGGGCAGCCAACCATAGTGAATGCCACCCAGGGCCTGGCAGGGCATTTGCAACATACAAATGCATTCCTGGAGGGCATTCACTCTGGCATGGCAGCCCAACATAGATCATTCCAGGATCTGGCCTCCTCCCTGATGGCAGCCATTGTCCCTGTCTCTGGCCTCTCTCCTCCAACTTCCTCTCCCCAGTCCCATTCCCCTGAATCCCAATCTATCCCAAGCACACAATCAGACCAGCATGCACCCAAGACAACACACAGGAGTGGCTCAGGCAAACACAAGCACCACACATCATCCCACAGGCACTCATGCAAACACTATCCAGAAGCAGACAAACCAACATCCACTGCCTCTACTGTGTCCCCCTCCTCCTCCTCATCCACCTCCCTCCCAGTAGCGTCTCCACTTATACCTGCATACAATACATCCTCATCCACTACCTCCATCACCGTCACGCCTATCTCTACACAACCCTCAGTGGCAGTCACCACCAGCACATTCATGCACACGTCCCCTGTGTCCTCTCCCACTGTGTCTGTGCCCCCTCCTCCCAAATTACACAAACGCAAGCACTCAGACACCCAACAGACAGCCACCTCACAACAGCATCCAGCCCATGCACCTGCACCCAAACACAGCAGACAGGCACCTCCTACAACCACTCCCACTTCCTCCACTCCCAAATCTTCACTCTCTTCCCGCCCTGGTGTCCCTAAGAAGCTTTTCCTCTCCACCCTTGACCTCTTCTCTACCCCTCCCCCCATCCTTCACTCCGGGCCAGGGTGGTCAGAACCCAGGCGAGCACCTCAGCCACCCAGTCCACGGCCACTGTAGTTTCGGCAGCTACTGCAGGGGGGAGTGTCTCCAAGGAGACACCCATCAGCACTGGCAAGGGAAAGAGCATGGCCAAGGCCAAGGCCAAGGAACAACCACCAGCTGCCAAGGGCAAGAAGGGACCACCAGCTGCCAAGGCCAAGGATGCACCACCAGCTGCCAAGGGCAAGAAGTGACCACCAGCTGCCAAGGATGCACCACCAGCTGTCAAGGCCAAGGATGCACCACCAGCTGCAAAGGATGTACCATCAACTCCCAAGGCCAATGATGCACCACCAGCTGCCAAGGGCAAGGAGGCACCACCAGCCTCCAAGGGCAAAGGGCCTGCCCCTGCAGGCAGGTGAGACAGGAGGCCTGGTGCTGTGACAGAATCTGAGCCCCCACCACGAACCATTCACTTCAGCCGTCCACGGCTGCAGGGGAAGGGCTGGAGCCTCCCCTCACCAATGGCAGCACCGACACCAGCACCGCCAGCAGCACTGCCACCGGCACAGCCAGCAGCACCGCCACCAGCACCACTGGCAGCAGCAGCAGCCCCAGTGGGTAGCCATCTGATGCTGCAGGGGAAGGGCTGGAGCCTCCCCCAACCACTGCCAGAACCGACACCAGCACCGCCAGCAGCACTGCCCCCGGCACCGCCAGCAGCACTGCCAATGGCACCACCACCAGCACCACTGGCAGCAGCCCGGGTAGCCGTCCAAGGCTGCAGGGGAAGGGCTAGAGCCTCCCTCCACCACTGGCAGCACTGACACCAGCACCAGCACTGTCACCACTGTACATTCGTCCCCACCGGCAGATGGACTGTAGTCCTGCCTCCATGGAGTTTCATGCATTCTGCCCACAGCAAATCTCGTGGATCTGACACCCAGTTAAGAGACTGTGATCTTGTACTCCTCATGTGCTGCATCACAGGTCACAAAGCCCCCTCGAGAACCAGTGGAAGAAGGCATCCACTCACCCCCTCCTTGCCAAGATGAAGCACACTGGGCACGGAGCCCCTTCCAGAACCAGTGGAAGAAGCCATCCACTCACCCACTCCTTGTCAGGATGAAGCAAACTGGGCACAAGGCCCCCTCCAGAACCAGTGGAGAAGCCATCCACTAGAGGGACTGTGGCCTCACACTCCCCAGGACCAAGCAGTGGGCAAACCAACCACTTGAGAGATTGTGGCTTTGCACTCCCCAGGACCAAGCAGTGGGCAAACCACCCACACGAGAGACTGTGGCCTTGCACTCCCCAGGACTAAGCAGTGGGAAAACCACCCACTTGAGAGACTGTGGCCCTGCACTCCCCAGGACATCGCAGAGGGCATGTAGCCCCCTCCAGGAGCAGTGGCGTTGTACCATCTTCCAGCTGAGGTGCCCCCCATTTCCCTTCCCCCGAGGTGTCTATGTATTTTCGACCTGATGCCCCAGGAGTGTTCTCTCCGTATTAAGGCAGGAGTCAAGTGGGGCCTTGGCCTATGTGATATGCCCTGTGGCCCATGGATATTATGGACTAGGCAGTGCCCCTTCATTTGTATATCTGTAAATACTGTTTAGATTTTTGAGGACGTATTTCTATTATTTTATATTATTACACTCACTTTCTTCCAATCATTTTGTCCTTACATTATTCCTGAGGTGTAGGGAGTGAATATGTAATGTTATTGCATCTGTTTGTGTGTATGGTGTTGGGGGTGAAGGTATTGAGTGTTGAGTGTGTGTGGTCACTCTCTTTTTCCTCCCCCTCCCATGTGTGCTAGGCGGTAGTACTCACCGTGGTTGTCATCACCGGCATTGGTATTCCTGGTGCAGGAGAAGGTATCCCAGCATGAGAAACACCAGCAGTGCGGGCTCCATGGCGTTGTGGTTCTTCCTTGAGTCTCCAGAGGGGAGTCATTTCCCTTCTGTGTACTGTTTCTGCTGTGCTTTTGATGGCATTGGTACTGCCCCAGAAAAGGTGGGGGATTGGTGTGTCATAATACAGTGGGCGGTACATTGTCTCCTGCCAGGCTGGTGGCAGTTACCGCCACGGTGCTTGTTTCTACCGCTGTGGCGGTCGGTGTGTTAAAGTGGCTGTCTGTGTTGGCGGTTTCTGCCATGGTCATAATTCAATTTGTTTTACCGCCTGTCTGTTGGCAGTATTACCGCTGCTTTATCACCGACCTGATCAAGTCCTCTCCCCCCCTTTACAGGTGCCTAGCAGTCTTCCCTTTAATACTTCAGCCCTCCGTACCTCAACCAGTGATCTAATAGGAGTGGCACTCCAATCTGTTTGTAGAGAAATTAATTGTAGAGAAAATAATGTGCACGTTTGGAAATGTGCCCACGGGGAGTGGTAGCCACTTATAGAATTTATACTAAAATGATAAAAAAAATGTGTGAAATAATAGAAAAGTGTAATAATAATGTAGTAATGTGCCATAATGAAATGTATAACCTATGTTTTGCATTATATCATAAAAGCTAACGTAGCTGAAGTTATGGCCTACTTGCCAGGCCTCATGCAGAAGCAGAATTAATAAACCAATGATGTAGAAGTTATTGGTGCATTTGAACTGACGTGAACTGTGTGCTTAGCTACGATTTTCTGCAATGTACCGAAGGACAGGAGATGATGAAGTCAATTTGATACAATTATGTAGGACACTGACTGAAGAGGAACATGCAATATTTTCGTTACCTGAAGAGCCGGATGATGAAGACATCGTACAGTGGACCAATCCATGAACTGAGAAAGACGAAATATTAGAACTCATAGATATGTAGAATAAAATGTATTGGGTAACGTCATATGTAGAATAAAATGTATTGGGTAACGTCACATATGGAGGACTAATTGACCAATTAGAAATTAGGGGTATGGACTGAAAAACTCTAATAAAAAGTCATGACAAAGGGCTAAAACTTCAGATAAAGGAGAATTTAGGCAAATGAGAGATGCAAGGGGAGAATTGATGACGTCAAGAGATGCGGTTCAAGATTCTGTCATTGGGCTCATGCTCTTGGGATCCTGATGCATTGCTGATCTATTGATGACCTGAAGATGAAGACTGACTTTGTTGCTGATCCATTCTGTGGATAGGTAGCTATGACAATGTGACTGACTAACTTTGTGCCTTTTCTTCTAGGTACCAACTGCTCTGTTTTATAGTTTTTCTTCTAGCTAGATGTTTTCCAAATTCATGTTATATAAATTGTTTTTGCATGAAGTCCCACATGCTGATGCTAATCTGAGTTAGGTAGGGTTCTTTTGGGTGACGCTGACAGTGACAAATGATTGACAAACTGATTGCTGAACTCTGCTATTAATGTTGATATATTCATCTTTGTTGGCTTATGCTGAAGCTTTTGAGCACATCTTTTCTCAAGTTCTGATTAGATTGTGTTATTGGTGATCGCTAATAAACTAATTCTAAGCTGATTGAATAAAGTTTGAGTTAACCGAATGCATTAGAATTTTAATTAATAGGAAAATAAAAATTACTAAACGCTTATCGAGTTATGGTTATTCATGAAATGTTGATTATAATTGTCTACTGATTGATGATTCTCTTAGTGGTTATTGCTTGATTACATTTATTATTGATATCACTGGCCACTACGTGACTAGGATACTCTATGCGATCCAAAAGGTTCATCGGCCTATACGCGTCCCCTTGTAAGTTTACTTATTAAGGACCAGGCGCGTAAGCAGTTTTAGTAGCAGCTTGATCGTTTGTTTCCTTGGAGAACTAGTTATATGTTGATTGGTGGTTATAGTGGTAGTTTAAGTTAGGGTTAGTTGTTCATTTCATGAGGTTTGAATTTTTCGTTTTTTCTGAAATGGCAATTGTAGCAAAAATTATGTCCCCTTAAGGACAGACATGACTTTCCCAGACCCTGGATCCCGCTAGTAAAGTTGGGTATGTTCTCGGCATTCTTGTGACAGTATGAAAGCAGTAGAATGTGCTTGCAAAGGCTTAAGCAAATCGCAGATGAATTGTGAGGTATGAGAGAAGTAGGGAGTTATATACTCCAGTTGAGGTTTAGTAGAAGTGTGCGTACTCCGCAGTATGAGTGTAGGGAAGTCATCAAACTTTATATGTGTGTAGCGCTTGGTGCTCAAAAATTGTCCACGTGGTTGTTGGTGATGTACGGACCCTGCGTGGTCTAACACTCCAGAGTATATTGACAAGTGTAGGAGACACTTGGTTATATGTTGTAATCTGCCTGGTTCAGTAAGTTGATTGGGCATGGTCAACAAGTTGGTGTGTGAGTTCAGTGAGTAAAAGACATTTTTCGACTGAGATTGGGCGAGTCTTATGTGCACCAGGGCAGACCCATTGATCAGTTGAGAATAATGTTTGTGGGTCAAATTTTGCTTGCGACTGTGGGAGACTGAGAAAGAGGAATAGCTGCACGAGGTCTCTGAAGCGATTGTGTACCTTCCTGTAGTAAACCAGCAGGTTTGTTTTGTTTATTGGTTTTTGGTTAGTGCTCACAATAATTTTGCATTAGTTTCGTGTGAATCGAAGATCAGGAGGACAAGCCGCAAGACTTTGTCAGCCGCAGTGTGTGAGTGTGACATCAGAGTGAGCCACAGAGGGATAGGTTGGTTAGTAAGAAGGGTCACGAGCGGATTGGCAGCCGTCCGTAGGAGGCAATTGGTTGAGTAAGCGGGTGAAAGGAATCTTGGGAGTAAAAGTCATTTCCTCATTGAATCGAATACACAAAAAATAGAAAAGATGACGTTTTTCAAAGCGTTTAGCAGTGCCATGAAGGGTGATATCTACATTAAGGCGACAGTGGGGGAGCCTACCCCACCGGAACATTCTCTAGCATTTATTGTGATGGAGGAATGAGGTGTCGCCCCATGTCTTTGGTTAAAGCAGTGGTGCAAACCGACAGAGAAACAGGGAGCTTTAGCGATCCAGAGCATTCAACGGTTAATTTGAAAATTTTGTATCAGTTGCGAATGACATTATGTGAGATGAAGCCACTTCCGAGACCAGCACAGTTTGAGGCTTTAGCGGTTTGGGAGCTTGTAGCCAGACAGCAGCAAGAGATTAAATTCCAGAGGACAGTAAGGAAGGTAGAGAAGTCCTTAGCAGAGGCAAGATGGGATTGGGAACAGAAGAAGTGGAGAATGACAACGTTACAGGGTGTTAGATTGTTTCCTGCTATTGAAGAAGAAGATGATTCAGAAGAAAATGAGGATACTGACAAAAGTGACAAGAGTTCAGGGAATAAAAAGAAGAAAAAGACTTATGTAGACGAAGAAGATTCAGATGTTGAGGATCTTATTATACAGATATTGAGGGATTGACCTCCACCATATGCGATGCATGAAGAGGGTCCAAGTACTAGTTCTATGCCAACTGCTCCAGCACAAGTGACGGGAACAGTGGGACCAGTGCATACAGATAATGGACAGATACAGGGGGTAGTGGAGAGTACTCCTAAGGCAGTGCCTACTTCCGTGATTCAAGCGCAGATGCACCCACCATGGGTACAAAAAATGTATTCAGATGTACCAATTCTTGAGACAACTTCGAACTTAGTGGTGTCATTGGAGCAAGTGCTCTCGAGGCCAATGCTAGTTCAGACTGAGCCGACTCCAATGTTGTTGCCTCAGGCACAGCCACAGGGTTTGCCGAAGTTCACGCCAATGACAAGGACACAGTCAGATGTGACACCAGTGATGAATCAGACTATGGGAGTAGCTCTTCCACAGAACTCGAGTGTCAGAGCAGCACCAGATGCAATATCATTGCCGATTATTGGTGGTCCAGCAGTACCATTGTTTGCACAAAAGAAAATGATTGCAGCAGAACAGGGTGACATGTCGCAGAGCCTCGTGAGGAGAGGAGTGAGTGATCATGTGCAGGTGATATCGTCTATGGGTCAGACCTTTGATGGATCTACACCGTTAATTGATCTTAGTCCACTTGTTGCGCTTCCAGATGCGGTAAATGGTCTGAGTGCAAGTCAGAGCTTGAAGCTCTTGACACCGCAGGCTCCAGGTGCTGTGGTACAGCAGGTACCATTGCCGAATGCAAGTAACATCTCGAGCGAGTGGTTGGATAGTTTGAATATTCCTTGAAATACATCCAAAGGTGAAGAGCAGATAAATTGTGTAAGATTAGCTACAGAAATAACTGAGCTGGTTGAGGGAACGATGGGAGTGAACAGGTTGAATTCTACACAGAAGAAGAGCTGAGGTACTTATGTCCAAGGATCACAAGGGAAGTTAGCAAGATACATCAGAAATTGGCAGATCTGGCAGACAAACATGACATAGAGATTGAGAGAACAAAACATTTGAAAATAAGTTATAGGTTAGATTTTGAGGCAAAAGATTTTGAGCACATGAGGTCAGCAGGGATGAAGACACATCTAAAAGAGTTAATGCAGAGTACTCAGATTTGAGGAGCATTAGAGAAGTGGGAAGGCAGATGGGCAAAGAAGAAGAATAAACGGATAGAGATTCACAAGAAGGGACTGAAAGTGTTCAGAAAGAAAAAAAGGATCCAGTAAAGATTCTACAGATGAGGGAAATTCCAGGAGGGCAGTTTGTTCATGTTTCATGGCACAGGAGTGATATGCTGTCATTCACAAATGATTACCCAAAACTGAGAGAGAATCTGGTTGAGTGGTACCAGCAGACAGATAGATTTGTGGAACTTTCTAAATGTCTGTGGGAAGTCTTGAATACCTTGTTGGAAATAGTGGTACCAGCTGACTAGTGGGTTGAGTGCAAGAGAGCAGTGGATTGGCCAACAAGTGAACCAGAAAGGGATAGAGTTACAGGTGCACCATCACCTGAAGTGATGAAACATTATTATAAGCTGATTGAGTTCCTGAAGATGAGAATTTATCCTAAAAATATTGACTGGCAGAGAAATGACATGACAGTGCAGGAGGCGAAAGAGTCAATACATACCTATTGTGAGAGATTGCTGAAAGCATTCTAGGAGTAAAGTGGCAAGGAAGCAATTGAACCAAAAGATATATTGCACTTTGTGTTCAGGTTTGTCGAAGGATTGAGACCTGAAACAGGGCAGATGATTGAGAGTCATTTGATTTGCTGGCAAGCAAAGCCGATTGATGAGGTGTTGCAGTATGCGAAATACTGTAGAGATGAGATTGAGTTGAAGCAAAAAAAGTTGAAGGCGAAGGTGATGGTGATGCAGATTAAGGCAGCTCAGACAGGAGTGCAAGGAGCTTTAGTGCAACAGATTCCGCAGCAACAGGGAACTGTTATGTTCCAACCTCAGATGAGAGGTAGGGTTCGTGGAATCAATATGACTCGTGGTCCGGATTTGAGTACCGTGGTGGTTCAGAATGATGTGCAGGGGATGAAAAAGATGTTACCATGTCATCTGTGCGGAAACGTGGGACACTGGAAGAGGGAGTGTCCGTTGATGGTGCAGGATGGTGTTGTTCAGCAAAGTCGTGATGTCAATACATTTCAAACTGTGAAAGTCCCTAGAATGAGAGGACTTAATTTGAATGTTCAGAACCAAGTGCAGAGTTTCCAACCCATGCAGCAGGTGCAAGTGCTGCGTGCACAAGTGACACAGTTCCAACCAATGCAGCAGCAGGTTCCTATGGTACCTGGACAGCAAATACAGATACCTCAAGCCCCGATGGGACAGCAACAGATGATGCTTACTCAGCAGGTCACAGGTCAGAGACAAGACAGAAGTAATGACACAGTGCACCAATTCCCATTACATAGAGAGAATTAAATAAACGATGAATGGATGAGTATTAGTTCGGAAGAAGAGCCATGTATGCTTGCAGTATCCTTAGAGGTAAATCAGACAGGACCTTTTTTGAAGGGAAAGGTGATGGGACACCGCGTCTCATTCTAGTGGACACAGGAGCTACACGCTGTACAGTGAGAAGTGCAGACGTTCCGATCTTACCTCTTTCAGGCAGAACAGTTCAGGTTGTGGGTGTAGCAAACAGACAGTTGACAAATCCGATCACAGATCCAGTACAGGTTGAGATTGGCAACTTCCAGGGACTACATAAATTTGTAGTTTGCGACTTTATTCCAGTATCTCTACTGGGAAGGGACTTGTTGTGCAAGACCCAAATGTTCCATTAGTTGTTCCACTGCAGGAATAGAGGTTCAGACTAATAGTGATGATGGGGAAGAACAGGCAACTGAAACTGAGAATGAAAATATTAACGAGGAATACACATTTATTGAGTTTTTCCCAATGTTTACTGTGAAAGAATTGCATGCGGATTTACAGGAAACAGTACAGGAAAATGTGTAGGACCTGACAAGTAAAGAAGTGGGTTTCATCAAGGGAGTGGAGCCGACTAAGATCACTTTGAAGCCAAATGTAGTGTTTCCGCAGCTTCCACAGTATAACATGGCACAAGATGTTTTGATGAAAGTGGCACAGATAATTTGAGACTTTCTGAAACAAGGGGTTCTGAAAGAAGTGTTGAGCAGTCCATGTAATTCACCGATAATGGGCTTGAAGAAGCCATGTGGGAAAGTACGCATTGTGCAGGACTTGCGAAAAGTGAATGACATGGTGGTCAAGTGCTGTCCTGTAGTGCCAAATCCAACAGTGATACTGTTTCAGATTCCATGTGATGCGGAGTGGTTAACAATAGTTGATTTGTCACAAGCTTTCTTTTCTGTGCCTCTTTATGAGGATAGTCAGTTTGTTTTTACTTTCAAATTTCTAGACAGAGTCTACAGCTGGTGCAGACTTCCACAAGGGTATACAGAGTCACCGTCTCTGTTCAATCAGATCCTGAAAAAGAATTTGGAGTCATTGGAATTACCGTACCAATTGACTCTAGTGCAATACATTGATGATTTGCTCACTGTATCCAGGACAAGGGGCGAGTGTAAGTATGACTCGATTACCCTGTCGAATCATTTGGGAAAGTTTGGACATAAAGGGGGTCATTCTTACTTTGGCGGGCGGCGGAGGCCGCCCGCCAAAGTAACCCCGTCAGAACACCGCACCGCGGTCGAAAGACCGCTGCGGTGATTCTGAGATTTCCTCTGGGCCGGCGGGCGCTCTCCAAAAGAGCGCCCGCCGGCCCAGAGGAAATGCCCCTGCAACGAGGACGCCGGCTCAGAATTGAGCCAGCGTAGTTGCAGGGGTGCTACGGGTGCAGTTTGCACCCGTCGCGTATTTCAGTGTCTGCATTGCAGACACTGAAATACACAGTGGGGCCCTCTTACGGGGGCCCCTGCAGTGCCCATGCCATTGGCATGGGCACTGCAGGGGCCCCCAGGGGCCCTGCGGCACCCCCTACCGCCATCCTGTTCCTGGCGGGAGACCCGCCAGGAACAGGATGGCGGTAGGGGGTGTCAGAATCCCCATGGCGGCGGAGCGCACTCCGCCGCCATGGAGGATTCCCCCGAGCAGCGGGAAGTCGGCGGGAGACCGCCGACTTTCCGCTTCTGACCGCGGCTGAACCGCCGCGGTCAGAATGCTCGTGGGATCTCCGCCAGCCTGTTGGCGGTGCTCCCGTGGTCGGTGGTCCTGGCGGCCACCGGCCGCCAGGGTCAGAATGACCCCCAAAGTGTCACTTTTGAAATTGCAGTACTGTCAGAAGTCAGTTAAATATTTGGGACACCAGATTGAGAAAGGGTCAAGAAGAATGACCCCCAAAGTGTCACTTTTGAAATTGCAGTACTGTCAGAAGTCAGTTAAATATTTGGGACACCAGATTGAGAAAGGGTCAAGAAGAATTTCCAGTGAGAGGATTACCATGATACAGCAGACAAGTCCTCCGACTTCATAGAGAGATGTCAGAATGTTTCTGGGAATGGTAGGTTATTGTCGTCAGTGGATTCCAAATCAGATCAGATGAAAGCGTTCACTGAGTTGAGAGGGAGTTTGTGCAGAGCTCCAGCGTTGGGAATGCTCAAAGCCATTCGCATTGTTTTGTCATGAACGTGATGCTAGTTCTTTGTCTGTTTTGACACAGGTCCATGGAGGTGCTTATCACCCATTAGCCTATTTTTCAGCTACCTTGGACTCAGTCGCAGCAGCTTTACCAGGTTGTCTGTGTGCAGTTGCCTCAGTTGGTCAAAGCCTTTCTCAATGTGAGGGAGTAGTGATGGGATATCCTTTGAAGGTAATGGTTCCTCACTCTGTTGAGATTTTACTGACAAGGACGAAAACACAGTATTTGACTGGTGCAAGACTGGCAAGGTATGAGATGAGCATATTAGGTGCTCCAAATGAAACATTGAAAAGATGTACAGTGTTGAACCCAGCAACAATACTTCCAAGTGATACTGTTGAAATTGAAAAGGAGGAAGATATCGAGTATGATTGTCTTGAGGTAACTGAACTTTGTGCAAAACCAAGGCCTGATATCAGAGATGCCCGATTAGAAGAAAATTATAAAATTGTCTTTGTTGATGGCTCATGTCTCAGAGATGGTACAGGGGCATTGAGAGCAGGATATGCTGTATGCACAATCACATGTACATTAGAAGCTTCCTGGCTTCGAGGTGTATATTCTGCACAAGTGGCAGAATTGGTAGCTCTTACTAGAGCGTGCCATGTTTCTGCGAGACTGAGAGTCACAATCTATACTGACAGTCAATATGGATTTGGAATAGTTCATTATTTTGGTCAATTGTGGTTGCAAAGAGGTTTCCTGACTTCTACTAGTACACCAGTAAGAAATGGCGACAAGATAAAAGAGTTGTTCTATGCAATTCAGTTACCCGAAGAAATTGCCATGGTAAAATGTAGTACATATCACTGGGAAATAAATATGCAGATCAAGTCGCAAGGTTTTGCACATTGAACTGTATATCGTTCAAAGACAAATGGGAATTGATGAGAGAAGAAGACAACACATGCAGGTTTTGCATTGAAAGTGATTGATACTCTGGAAGAGTTGAAAACATTGCAAAGTAATGTTTACAAGGAAGAGAAATGTCTCTGGGCTAAACTGAAATGTGTCCAACGTCCTGATGAGATTTGGGTTTCTGAAGAATGTAGAATGGTCCTGCCCAATAGTTTATTGTCACAAATGGCCTGATATTTTCATGGCCAGTTGCACATTGGAAGGGATGCCATGGTTAGATTGTTTAAGATTGACTGTGTTAACCCTAAGTTCAGACAGGCAGCAGAGGCAGTATGTCATCGCTGTATAGTTTGTCAGCAACTAAACATGGAAAAAGGGACAGTGGTGAATTTGAGCCACATTGGAAGAGGAGGAGGTCCATTCAGCAAAATGCAACTGGATTTTATTGAAATGCCTGTGTGTGGAGGTTTGAAGTACGTGTTGGTGATTGTGTGTGTTTTTTGTCACTGGATTGAAGCATACCCTACAAGGAAGAATGACGGTCTCACAGTAGCAAAGCTGTTGCTTAGGGAGTTGATACCATGTTTTGGGTTTCTGATCTTTTTAGAATCAGATAGGGGAACTCACTTAAATAACGAGGTGATTAAACTCTTATGTGCAGCACTAAATATTGAGCATAAGTTGCATTGTGGCTATTGCCCTGAAGCATCAAGACTGGTGGAACAAATGAATGGTACTCTGAAACCAAGAATTGTAAAGATGTGTGCAGCCACCAATCTGAAATGGCCAGATGCATTGCCTTTGGTGTTGATGTCAATGAGAAACACACCTGACAGGAAGACAGGTCTGTCGCCCTATGAGATCCTCATGGGCAGAGCAATGAGATTGCCAGGAGTTCCAGCCAATGCACTTGTAAACATTACAGATGATATGGTGTTGGACTACTGGAAGGGTCTGGCTGATGTGGTTAGCTCTTTTTCTCATCAGGTGCAGGCCACCACCCTGCCACCAATCCACGATTCAGGGCACAACCTGAGAACCGGTGACTGGGTTGTTGTCAGAAAGCATGTTTGCAAGACATGTTTGAAGCCACATTGGAGGGGCCCCTACCAGGTGGTGTTAACAACTACGACAGCTGTGAAGTATGCAGGGTTCCCAAACTGGGTACACGCAAGCCATACAAAGAGAGTGGTATGTCCACCAGATCATGAAGATGTGTTGTTGAAAGTATCAACAACAGCGAAAGATGTTACTGCACCTGAGTCAAAAAAAGAACCAACAGAGCCTGAAGTTGAACAAGAGCTTGTGGAAGATGGTTCCATTACCCCTGTAAGAGACAAAAGTGAAGAATTACAGGAGGGTGTACAAGAACCAATCTCGACGGATACAGAAGGAGAGCCTAGCTCAGCAGAGGTTCTCCCAGAAGCAGACGGTATTGAAACGCAAACAGAGAAAGTGCCAGACCAAGAGGGGGAAAGAGTTGAGACGGATCAAAGTCAAAGTGATCTGACTCCTCCGGAACCCGTTGGCCTGAATCGCAGATTGGGAGGAAAAAGGAATTGGTCATAAATGAAACAATAGAGGAAAAAGTGGACACTACGAGAAAGGAAGGAGAACTACATGGTGACCGAAGGTTGAAAAGAAAGAGAATAGCAAGTCAACACTACGCAGGTCCTGAATGGGCGTATGCAACTACCAAGGAATGGCAACACGAGTTTATGTCTTTTCGTTTTGATAGAGAAGTTCTGAGTCAGTATTTTGATGTAACCTGAAAGTGATTAGGAAGCTGAATTGTTGAGCTTATCTGGAAAAAGTTAAGAAAGAGACTGTTTTGAAAATAAAACCGAAAAGAGACATTGATGACCTGATTTGATAATTGAAAAACCGTATGTGACAAGCTGCCAATCAATTCTGACAAAGGAGAAGGGTTCCTGAATGTGAAACTGAACTGTGAGAAAATAATTTTTCCTCATTTTTGATTTTTACTGCACTTTATCTAAGAGTTACTTCTGCTTTCTGATTCTTTACAGATCATGGCTGAGCTAAATAATCAAGATAGAACTGCTAGGCGCTGTGGATACAAGCGTGTTGGATTGGCAATTATGTGTGGAGTAATGTTTATAGTGATGATTGTGGGAATGACTGTTCATGACATGAAAAGAGCTATTATTACTATTGCTCCTGAAACTACTACACTAACAGCTTTAGAGAGGTGTAATCTAGATGAGAAATACTTTCATGACTATACTAATGCTCAAGGAGAGCTTTCTTCTAATATTTTCTATCGCTTGTTGAGTGAATGTGTTGAAACGATGGATGCGAGGAATTGTCTTGTGTGTACGCAAATTCCTTTGTCAGTAGAAGAGGGGGTTACATACCATAGTCTTCCACTAACATATGGAATCCGCTGTAGTTTGCTACTAACAAGATTCTATAAAACCAAGAATACGCACAGTATTTTTATTCCAACTATTACATGGTGCTTTCATTTTTTCCTATTATTAGATAGCTCAGTAACGTAGCTAGAGAGCATGATATGGTGCTAGTTAAAGGATTCTTTGAGCCAACACTAACATTTGAAACCGCATACGTGCATAAAAACAACCTTACATGCTTGCTCACACCTTTAGAAAAGAGCTTTATAGGGCATACTGATGATAGGAGAAAAGCATTAAAAGAAAAATTAGAAAAAGGTCTAGAGAAAAGGACTTACAAATATGATTATGCTTACACTGCAAGCGAAATTAGCTTTAGATGCATTAAATGTAGGGAAGCTTTGTATATATAGGCCAAAATCACGCACTGACACTTTATTTGTGGGAACAAGTGAATGTTGACATGTGTTTTTGTTTCAGAGTAAGTGGACTTTCATGCTGAATGGTCAGGACCCTGCAATTCCTGGGATCTATTATATTTGTGGACTTAATGCTTATTACCATCTTCCAAGAGGATGGTATGGGCCATGTTATTTGAGGATTGTTTTCCCTAAAATTGACCAGATAGGTGACTTAAAGAAGCTTCTGAAATCGACTGAATTTCATCATAAGCGACAGATGAGGGAAACCTCTTCTGCAATTGTGGGAGATATCTTTGGTGCAGTGATTCCTTCAGTGGGAGTCATTCTGAATTCAATTAAGATCCGAAAGTTGTCTACTATTGTAGATAACTTGCTGACAAACTTTACAGGGCAATACTCCTGATAGATACTGAATTAGCCATGGATAGAGCTATGACACTTCAAAATAGGTTTGCTTTAGACATTCTTTTAGCGAAAGATGGCGTTGTCTGTAGGATGATTAATGCTAGGCATTGTTGTTCATATATTCCGAACAACGATAAGGGGAAAAGAGACTTGCTCACTAATCTAACTAACTCAAGTAAGGATTTGAAAGAATTGAAGGAACCAGGTGTTTGGGAGAAAGTTGGTAAAGGATTTGCTTCAGGGGAAAAAGGCCTAGTAACATTTGGAATGGGGTATTATTAAAAATCATACATGGAATATTAATTGTGATTGCTTGCATATTAGGATTATGGGGTATATGTAAATTATGTCAAAAAATAAAATTGAAAAGATCTAAAAATAATCAGAGGAGGGAAGAACGAAACAGGGAAAGAATTTATAGGGAGGACTTAAGAAGGAGACAAAATACAGCTGAAACAGAATTATGAAATTATGGTAAAAGAAAAATGTGATGACATATTTAGTCACCAGAGGAGGGACTGTTGAAGCAGATATGCTAATTAGAAATTATTAATGAATGTTTATGTGTTTTGATAAACAAAAAGTTTGTAGAGAAATTAGTTGTAGAGAAAATAATGTGTACGTTGGAAAATGTGCCCACGGGGAGTGGTAGCCACTTATAGAATTTATACTAAAATGATTAAAAAATGTGTGAAATAATAGAAATGTGTAATAATAATGTAGTAATGTGCCATAATGAAATGTGTAACCTATGTTTTTCATTATATCGTAGAAGCTAACTTAGCTGAAGTCGTGGCCTACTTGCCAGGCCTCATGCAGAAGCAGAATTAATAAACAAACGATGTAGAAGTTATTGGTGCATTTGAACTGACCGTGAACTGTGTGCTTAGCTAGGATTTTCTGCAATGTACCGACGGACAGGAGATGATGAAGTCAATTTGATACAATTATGTGTAAAGTAAGTTAAATATACTTTCCCAGGACTTGAACAATGAGGACACTGACTGAAGATGAACATGCAACATTTTCGATAACTGAAGAACCGGATGATGAAGACATCATACAGTGGACCAATCCATGAACTGAGAAAGATGAAATATTAGAACTCATAGATGGGTAGAATAAAATGTTTTGGGTAACGTCACATATCGAGGACTAATTGACCAATTAGGGATTAGGGAGATGGACTGAAAAACTGTAATAAAAAGTCATGACAAAGGGCTAAAACTTCAGATACGGGAGAATTTAGGCAGATGCGAGATGCGAGGGGAGAATTGATGACGTCAAGAGACGCGGTTTGAGATTCTGTCATTGGGCTCATGCTCTTGAGTGCCTGATGCGTTGCTGATCTACTGATGACCTGAAGACGAAGACTGACTTTGTTGCTGATCCATTCTGTGGATAGGTAGCTATGACAATGTGACTGACTAACTTTGTGCCTTTTCTTCTACGTACCAACTGTGCTGTTTTATAGTTTTTCTTCTAGCTAGATGTTTTCCAAATTCATGTTTTCTAAATTGTTTTTGCATGAAGTCCCACATGCTGATGCTAATCTGGATTAGGTAGGGTTCTTTTAGGTGACGTTGACAGTGACAAATGAATGATGAACTGATTGCTGAACTCTGATATAAATGTTGATATATTCATTTTTGCTGGCTTATGCTGAAGCTTGTAGGCACACGTTTTCTCAAGTTCTGATTAGATTGTGTTACTGGTGGTCGCTAATAAACTAATTCTAAGATGATTGAATAAAGTTTGAGTTAACCGAATTCATTAGAATTGTAATTAATAGAGAAATAAAAATTGTTAAACGTTTGTCGAGTTGTGGTTATTCATGAAATGTTGATTATAATTGCCTATTGACTAATGATTCTCTTAGTAGTTATTGCTTGATTACATTGATTATTGATATCACTGGTCACTACGTGACTAGGATACTCCATGCGATCCAAAAGGTTCATCGGCCTATACGCATCCCCTTGTAAGTTTACTTATTAAGGACCAGGCGCGTTAGCATCTGCAATTAGCATAGTGACTGCCTGCAAGATAGGTTCCTGCAAACATTAACTGTAGTCTCTGGTAGCGCTGCCTGTTGCAACCTGGAAGCTGACCTTGGCCGCAGCTGTGTGCCTTTGGATCAACCAACGCAGAGGACTTCTGAAAAGGAAAAACTCTGCACTCCACCATTCACTTCTGCTCCTGGGTGTATTTGATACACAGTTAAGGAGGCAGTGCAGTCCGAGGGCAGCACAACACTGTAGAATGTCTCTGGGATGCAAACGCGGCACATGTGCGCTGAGAGCCAGCGGTCTCTGGGAATCACTGGCTAATCCTGTGACTGGTGTCATCCTGCCACCATGTTCCTCCCACAATGTGAAGTGGTTGTTAATAAAGTGTCCATCAATTTCTTGAACAAACCCTTCTTCCAAATGCAGCTACCAACGGGCATTGGTTGAATTAGAATATGTAGGGAATGTTTAATTTTTGCATTTGAAGTCAGAGCATTTACTGCATATTGATGGATTTACTGCTTCTGCCACATAGTTGGCCAAATACTTTGCATCATTTGTTGATTTTAAAAAATGTAACACAAATAGATGAAAACAATACTGGCTGACTATGTACCCCCTAATATGCCCTTGCTGGTTGGATAATTTAGATAACTTCCAAGCATAATTTGGTACTGCATTGATAGATAATCCCAGTAAAATCTCTCCTGCCCAAGTTATTACTATCTGCAAGGGTATATATTTTTCAATGGTTATTCAAAGTTATTTCTGACACCCTCGCCATGATCCATAATAATGTATTTTTCTCTCTTCTCTAAACCACTCAAATTCTCTACAAATTGTTCTAACGCTTGATAACGAAGTCTTGCATGTTCACTTCCCAAAAGCCTGATTCCCAAACTCAACACAAGTTCAGATGATGTTGTTTATGCTCTTCTTACAGAGTGTTAAGCTAATAAGGAGAAAGCCAGGCGAACAAATGTATTTCTGTAAAAAAATCGCAGGTGTATGAAAAGGAAATAAAAATTAGCGCATTACATGGTTAGGAAAAGGTATACTTGGCATAGACTTTTCCACAAATTAACCACATACCTCTCATCTGGCCGTATCACAGAATTGGGGGGCATGTTTACAACACCAAAAGATGAGGCAAAGTGACCCAAAGTGGCCCAAGACATTGAAAGGGTATTACCTTCCAGGTCAAACATACATTTGTACTGGAAATGTGCTCTTTTCTCAGCAATAATAACGGGTTGCTCTGCGTTGCAGTATTTTGCACCACTTTGCTTCAATGTGGCATTACATCGGTGGTACTTCATTGTTTCGGACCAAGCATCCATATTTTTGACACGAACCACTATTTATTAAAATTGGCAGATCGGTCTGTGTGTAAAAAGAATAACACCTTCTTGAAACAGGCGTAAAGTTCAAGAAACATTTATGTTCACCACATTTTCACGTATTCGTGTGTGCTGCACTGTCCAGCCTGCATCCAATGTGTGGAATGTTTTAAATATTCTGTAAGCATAGGAGTTTGTACTGGAAGGGGATACTTCCACTACTAACCATATTCTATAAATCACACATGCACCTTCGTCCCATAATGCAAAGGGGTGTAGCGGTGCTAGGCAGCCATTTGTCGATAAGTGCAGGGGAAAACAGGAGCAGACGGCTGTATATAATAAACATGACTGTAGGCTGCACTCCCCACTTGTATAACAAAGTACAGAAACTTCGGTTTCTCCTCTGCAATGCCTCATAATTATTACAGCAGGGCTGTCTCTAGGGTGGTACGACCAGTACCACAGCACTGGGCACGAAGCTCGAAGGGTTGTGTTCTGAAATATCTTATGGGTTTAAAAGCAACTGCTGCAAAGATCCTTGCGTGTCCAGCAATGATTAGGTGACAATACAAATGCCAAGATAACTCTGCTGATTATTCTACCTTCTGGTGAGAGATTGGAGTTTTGTCTAATGGCAGGTTTGACTCATCATGAAGTAGAGTAGCCAATGTGTGTGCCTGCTGCAAAGCAAGTGTACCATGCAGATCATAGAATTGTATTTTATGTAGACAGCTCAGTGGGTTACGGCTTTTGTCACAGAGATCCTTTTGCTACATGCAGTTCATAAGTTACAATCCTGATGTAGCACAGTGAGTCATGAACTGAATTGAAAGAGCTTCCTGCACACTGCAAGTTATAGGTTAGAATGTTATGCCTTCCCCAGTGTTTCATTATCCTAATGTTGCTAAAAAGGGTTAGTTGGGTAGTAATAAATTCTTATTAGTAAAGTCAACCAAAACACTGTTGCATTTTAAATCCTGAATTTGTACTTCTTCGGACCAATTACTCTTAAAATATTCTGGTTGTATGTATGATGTGTCTCCTACACCTTGTTCCCCTCATTATCTTGTGTAACATTTCCTATACATTAGTTTACAGACTCGTAATATTCATGATTCATTGGCTCTGTGCAATGTATGTGTGATGTAAAGAGCTCTGACATCCTACACTGATATAAACAGCACTACAAAACAAATGAAATATATGTCAGATAGGGGGTTTGGAGCTATGAAGGGTACGGTTACATAGTAGTTAGGAAATCTTAGAAGAGGTCATTGGTGGGGCGCCAACAAAAATGCCACACTGGGCACCACCAGCCCTAAAGCCTGTCCTGTTTTATCAGATCTGCCCACTGGGGTCTGCTGGTCACCTGACATTCAGGTTCATCTTCCTCTGGCTCTCCTTATGAGCCTGCATGACCCTTTTCTTCTATAAAGCTACTTTTTTCCAGGTCAAAGAATTCTCTTGTGTACTTCCAGGTTTTCCTCTTCAAGGCCCAGTTTGAAAGCGAGCACGGCAAATATTACTGGGTGTTCCTGGATATGGATATCGGTGTTTAACTTGCAGTTTGGAGTCTTCAAGCGCAGCTTGACTCATGCATGCAGGAGGCTACCAATGAAACTCATTCAGCACATAGTGAACACTACTTTTCCTGTTTCTGGGACTCATACTAAGCTCTGACGTTGGTGATGCAGTGTTATTGTCATTTATTTGTGCTAAATGGGATGTTAATCTGTAACACTCATAACCGACACGTATTCATGTGCATATCTTATTTTACACTTAAATCTAGTGAAACCGGTTATTTATATGTTTTCAATTAACTAAGAATAGGATATATGTGTCTTAAGAGTGACATGAGTCAACATGGGCTTCAGGCTTTAATGAACTGAAGGAGCTAGAGGAATTTATACATAAGCAACAGTGGTCAGCATACATTTTCTGAAAAGTCATGAGGGAAAATGGTGGATGATTTACGTGATACCTTTACAAGTCATCACAGTGGGGAAATTGATGATGCAGTGTCACCATCATTTATTTGCGCTTTAGTTAGATGTTAACCTGTAACATGCATAATCATCACTTATATACGCATATGCTTTATGTTAAACTTAGTGAAACAAGTGATTTATGTGTTTTCGATTAACTATAGCGAGGATATATGCATCTGAAAGTTGACATAGGCCTTTAGTACCCAGCTTCATATTGAAAATAAAACATTGCATTTCTGGTTGCTGTGCATACCTTTCTCTCTATTCAGGCACACAAGTCATAATTTTTTCATCAAATGTATTATTTTTCATTAGATTTCTGTGTAAAGGTCATGGTTGTTACAAATAATTGTTGTTATGATTATTCTCAGCATCTACATGGGATGGAAAGCAGAGGAGGTAAAAACTTCTTTGTGAAATATTGTGAAGGCTGTGACGATGGAAGAATCCAACATTCTATTTTCTGTGAGAAGGAGGCAGGCACCAAATACAGCAGTAATACTGATTTTTGATTGGTTGTTATGCAGTGGGACTTAATTTCAAGTGAAGCTGATTTAGTTAGCCAGACTTGTCTCTGTCCACCATTGCAGGTGGACCCTCTCTCCTTTTATTACTCTTGAGACCCAATGCTCTTTATATTACTGCTCATACAAATAATTTTTAGAGCGAGCACCTTTCTCCTTTTCCTGATTGGAACATTCATCAGGTAGTTTCAATTCTAATGTTTGTGGAGATCATCTGCTTCACATTTTCCAACATGCTCACAACCTTAGGTTAGCATCAGGGAGTTCTCCTCTATGAGAACTGTTTTTTGTCTTATGCTGTCTTCAATAAAGTGTAGTTTTATTTGGTGAATTGAGTTGCCAGGATTATATTCATATATGCTGTCTTCAGGTGGCTACTTATTTTTGCTTCATTGATTTGATTTGAAATTGTAACTACAGTAATTTGTTAATTAACCTTTATCATTTGCAAAAGTACTGTTCTCTGTAATTCCTGCATGGCAAATTCTGCTTCACTCTCATTGATATAATGCTGAATTTATGATTTTAGCCTCAGTTTCAAATAATGGTCCATCCTGGAAGACCTAGCAAAGGTACAAGTTTGTGCCAAATTTGCGCCGTGCATTCACCATCTTTATCTTTCCTGCTCTCACAAAGTAATAGAAGATAGGTAAAATGTGGCCCAAATCTGTCAGAATCTACCCAAACTTCTTTCTCATCCCTCAGGTTTCTGTGGTCCGGTTCGGAGGACTTCTGTAGTTCAAGCAGTGCTAAGTACTTGCAGTGTTCTAGGAGTGTGAGTTTAGTAGGATTATACATCTTTGATTGTGTTGACAAGCGTAGCAGTGTTTGAGGGCTTTGAAGACATAGGCCCTCATTACAACCCTGGCGATCGGTGGTAAAACAGCGGTAAAAACGCCAACAAGTCGGCGGTAAAAAAAATGGGATTATGACCATGGCGGAAACCGCCAACATAGACAGCCACTTTAACACTCCGACCGCCACAGCGGTAAAACAAACAGCATGGCGGTCACCGCCAACAGACAGGCGGAAGACAATGTACCGCCCACACTATTATGACAGGCCAATCCGCCACCTTTTCTGGGGCGGATTCAATGCGAACAAACACATGGCGGAAACAGGCTTAGAAGGGAAAACACTCATCTCTACACACCCCACTAAGAACCAGGAAGTCATTAGGCCTGAACTCCAAATCCTCCCTGCGATAGTCTTCCTGCTCTTCTACCAGGATCACGAACGGCCGCGGCGACGACCACAGTTAGTACTGCAACTACAACACAGGGGAAGGGGAGGGAAAAGAGAGTGACACACACACGCAACACGCAACACCCCCACCCTCACCCACAACAACATACACACAAATACATGCTGCAACATTACATTTACACCCCTCAACCCCCCCTGGAAGAACGCAATGACAAAAGGAAATGATTATAACCATTGTAATCAAGAAAAATCCATTAGTCAAAAATGTATATACACTATAAACAATTATGTACACCAAGAATTCAAGTCCAGGTACTGCACCTATATAGTCTGTGGACCACTGGGCTCAAAATGCATGGGCGAGACCCACACTCGATACCCGATTGAAATGGAGAGAACACTGCAGGGGCATCGGATCGAAATAAAACAGGCACCTCAGGGGGAAGGGAATGGGGGGCACCTCAGCCAGATAAGTGCACGACGCCCATGCCCATTGATGTATCCTGAGGAGTGCAAAGCCACAGTCTCTCAAGTCTCTCCAGTGGGTGGGTTGCCCACTGCTTTATCCTGGAAATGCAAAGCTACAATCTCTCAAGTCTTTTCAGTGGGTGGTTA
Organism: Pleurodeles waltl; assembly: GCF_031143425.1. NCBI lineage: Eukaryota > Metazoa > Chordata > Amphibia > Caudata > Salamandridae > Pleurodeles > Pleurodeles waltl. Next base: position 83,493,167 of record NC_090439.1, read on the forward strand.
GAACACTGCTTTTATCCTGGGGAGTGCAAAGCCACAGTCTCTCCAGTGGGTGGTTTGCCCACTGCGTTAACCTGGGGAGTGCAAAGCCACAGTCACTCAAGTGGATAACAGTCTCCACTGGTTGTGGAGGGGGCTTTGTGCCCAGAGTGCTTCATCCTGCCAAGAACTGACATAGTGGATGTCTTTCTCCACTGGTTCTGGAGGGGGCTTTGTGCCCAGAGTGCTTCATCCTGCCAAGGACTGAGGTAGTGGATGTCTTTCTCCACTGGTTCTGGAGGGGGCTTTGTGCCCAGAGTGCTTCATCCTGCCAAGGACTGAGGTAGTGGATGTATCTCTCCACTGGTTCTGGAGGGGGCTTTGTGCCCAGAGTGCTTCATCCTGCCAAGGACTGAGGTAGTGGATGTGACACTCCACTGACGGTGGTGCAACATGCAAGCTGCCCAGGCCCCTGGAACTGACCCCCAAGCCTCTTACGAATGACCTCTGGGGATGGCAGCCATGTCTGCAGTGGTGAAACTGGCTCAGGATGTCGCGGGGCCGCTGGCGGTGCTGGCTGCGGGGTCAGTAGCGGCGGTGCTTGTGTCGGTCATTGTGGCGGCGGTGCTGGTTTGGGCCTCACTGACTGCGGTGCAGGTGGCTGGCTCACTGACTGCGGTGCTGGTGGTTGGCTCACTGACTGCCGTGCTGGCGGTGGTGTCAGTAGCGGCGGTGCTGGTTGCGGGCTCACTTACTGCGGTGCTGGTGGCGGTGTCAGTAGCGGCGGTGCTGGTGGCGGGCTCACTGACTGTGGTGCTGGTGGTGGTGTCAGTAGCGGCAGTGCTGGATGCGGGCTCACTGACTGCGGTGCTGCTGTAGGGCACAGTGTCTGCGGTGCTGGTGAAGGGCTCAGTATCTGGGGTGCTGGTGGCGGTGTCCGTGGCGGCAGTGCAGGTGGCGGTGCCGGTGGTGGTCTTGTCCGCCGTGCAGGTTGGCGGTGACATTGACTTGCCTTTCATTTTCATGCCCTTCCCCACCTTGGATTGTGGCGCAGCTGTCTTGCCACTTCCAACAATTGTCCTGCCTGAGCCCATTGTGGCAGGTGTTTTGTCCTTCTCCCTCTGGGATGTAGGCAACTTTTTCTGTTTTGGAGGTGAAGGAATGTCCTTGGCCTCGCTCCTTGGGACACTGGCAGCCCTGTTGCTTTGCGCACTCCAAAATACGGCTATTGCTGGCACCACTGTGCCCGGTGATGTGGTGGCTGAGGTGCTTGGTTGGGACCTGGAAAGGTGGGCCCTGGGGGATGGACGGGGTGGAGGAGGTGTAGGGAAGAGGTCAACATTTGATAGGAAAAGCTTTTTAGACACACTGAGACGGGTAGATGGAGGGGGTTTGGGAGTGGAGGAAGAGGTAGTGGTTGTAGGAGGTGTTCGTTTGCTGACTTTGGGTGAAGGTGCATGGGCTGGAGGCTGTCGTGCGGTGGATGGCTGTTGGGTGGGTGTGTGACTGCGTTTGTGTACTTTGGGAGGAGGGCTCACAGACACACTTGTAGAGGACACAGGGGATGTGTGAATGGTAATAGGGGTGGTGAGTGCACGTGAGCGGTGTGTGGTGATGGGCGTGCTGGTGATGGAGGTAGTGGCTGAAGATGTAGTGCATGCAGGTGTGAGTGGAGACGTGACAGGAAGGGAGGAGGGAGACGTGGAGGAGGGGGACACAGTGGAGGCAGTGGATGTTGGTATGTGTGCATGGGTATGATGCTTGTGTGAGTGCCTGTGGGATGTGTGGTGCTTATGTTTGCCGGAGCCACCCTTGTGTGTTGATGTGTGCATGCTGGTCTGATGGTGTGCTTGGGATAGGCTGAGGTACAGGGGATTTGGTCTGGGTGGAGGAAGTTGGAGGGGGAAGGCTGGACACAGGGACAATGGCTGTCATCAGTGCAGAGGCCAGAGCCTGAAATGCTCGCTGTTGGGCTGCCTGGCCAGAATGAATGCCCTCCAGGTATCCATTTGTCTGTTGCAACTGCCTCTCTACACCCTGGATGGCATTCAGAATGGTAGACTACCCAACAGTGAGGGATCTCAGGAGGTCAATGGCCTCCTCACTGAGGGCAGCAGGGCTGACTGGGGCAGGGCCTGAGGTGCCTGGGGTGAAAGAGATGCCCACCCTCCTGGGTGCGCGGCCACGGGACACATGCTGAGGGGCTGCTGGGAGGGTGGTGCTGGTAGGGGGGGTGGCAGCTGTACCTGTAGATGCAGTGGGCACAGAGGGGCCCGCCACCGCAAGGGAGCTCCCATCAGGGGAGGAGTCAGTGTTGCTGGTCTCTGCTTTTGTTCCCGCCGTGGAGCTCCCCTCGCCCTCCGTCCCACTGGTGACTTCAGACTCCGTTGTCTCACCCTCCAGGGCCTTATGGGATGCAGCTCCCTCCTGCTCTGGTGGCACAGCTCCTCCAGCTGATGATGCTAATGCACACAAGAACAGGGAGACCACAAAAAGTGGGGGGGAAGAAAGACATGTTCAGTGCATGCAATACCGCTACCGTTGGCGGACACTACAGACACAGCAGCCCTCTGCACTACGCCATGCACTTAGAGTTCCCTAATTAATCACAGGGACATGGGGTGCATGGCCTATGCCCGATTGCTGCACAAATGGAAGTCACAGGAGCCTGACTAGGTGTAGATGGCTCTTACCACTGGTGGGGTTTGGGTGCCACTTAGCCTACCTCACAAAGGGTCCTTGCCTACAAAGCTCGCCCTAGCCTAGGGAAAACCACTGCCCAGCTCCCCCACCCAGACACCTCCAATTTGCGCAGAGTGAGATGGATGTGACGGTACTCACCCCCTTGTGGCTGCTGTGATGCCCTCAAGCACCCATCCAACTCCAGATACTCCACCGCCAGGATCCATAACATCAGGGGGGTCATGGTGCAACGGGCACCACTCCCACGTTGGGAGGCCATCCCCAGATGAACCTCCCATCTTCTTGCTCCAGCGGCGAATGTCCTCCCATCTTTTACGGCAGTGGGTGCTCCGACTGTGGTGGACCCCCAGGGGCCGGACGTCCTTGGCGATGGCACGCCAAATATCCTTCTTCTGGTGGGCGCTGACCTAGAGGAATAGTACAGGGGGAAAGGAAAAACTTTAACCGTCCGGACTGTCACAGTCATTGTCCCACGTTCTCACCCTTGCCCTGACACACATACACTCACAGTCCGATCATGCAGGCCTCATCCCCACCGTATCTTCCATCCACACCACTCCAAACAGGCATTGCCCATACAGCATGCTCACAGTGTACTCACCTGTTTGTCTGGGGGACCGTAGATAGCGTGTACTGGGGGAGGACCCCATCCATTAGTTTATCCAACTCCTCCGATGTGAAGGCAGGGGCCCGTTCCCCAGACACATGAGCCATCGTCGCTTCCAGACTGAGGTCACAGCAGCACTTGCAGTGTAGGTCCTCTCCTGTCGAAGATCAGGTATCAAGTGAGTGAACAGACAGAAAATGGTGTTCACATCCGCGGCGGTGCGTACCATCACCACCGGCGTACATCGTCATTGGCTCCTGGGACCCATAGGGCCCAATGTACACCAATGCAAGATTGCACCATGGTCTTCGACTGCCTACCGCAACGGTGTACAATGCCAGCGCAGTTACCTCCTATCCCCTTGTCCCACATTACAGGTCAGGCAGCCACCATTTCAGGGCACCACATGGCATTACTTTTAAATGCGTCACACATTTCTAAGCCTTGCATACACACAGAGACAGGCACATAGCGGATTGAAAAATGTGTGCAATAAAATTGTTTTTTTACTACCTCAGTGTTGGCTGACTCTGTGCTCGCTGTTTTCATCCATAGGGCACGTCCACTGGGGCAGGTGAGGAGATGGAGGCATCCTCCGGTGTACAGACCGCTGGTGGACCTGTCGGCAATGGAAGAGAGACATGTAATAGTCACCTACAGACTTGATCATGCCACAATCCAGGAACTGTGTGCCAAGTTGGAGCCAGACCTGATGTCAGCTATCCACCATCCCACAGGAATCCCCCCTCTAGTGCAGGTCCTGTCTGTATTCCATTTCCTGGCAAGTGGGTATTTTCAAACTACAGTGGCCATTGCATCAGGGATGTCCCAGCCTCTGTTCTCAAACGTGTTGTCCAGAGTGTTGTCTGCCCTGCTGAAACACATGCGCAGCTACATCGTGTTCCCTCAGGTGGAGGATTTGCCTACAGTGAAAGGTGACTTCTATGCCCTGGGACATATCCCCAACATCATAGGTGCCATTGATGGGACATATGTGGCCTTGGTCTCCCCCGCTTGAGTGAACAGGTGTACAGAAATCGGAAGAGCTACCATTCAATGAATGTGCAGCTGGTGTGTTTGGCCGACCAGTACATCCCCCATGTGAACGCCAAGTTTCCTGGCTCAGTGCATGACGCTTACATTCGGAGGAATAACAGCATCCCTTATGTGATGGGGCAACTCCAGAGGCACCGTGTGTGGCTAATAGGTGAGGACAAGGACGCTATACCCTGTGAATAGTTGTCTGGGTCTGGGGTTGTCCCTAAGGGTTAGTGTGTGTCTAACAGTTGTCCCTCGACATTTGCAGGTGACTCTGGTTACCCAAACCTGTCATGGCTACTCACCCCAGTGAGAAATCCCAGGACAAGGGCAGAGGAACACTACAATGAGGCACATGGGTGAACTAGGAGAGTGATAGAAAGGACCTTCGGCCTCCTGAAGGCCAGGTTCCGGTGCTTCCATATGACAGGTGGTTCTCTGTACTACTCATCAAAGAAGGTGTGTCAGATCATCGTGACCTGCTGTATGCTGCACCACTTGGCTTTGCAACGACAGGTGCCTTTTCTGCAGGAGGATGGTCCAGTAGGAGGTCTAGTGGCAGCTGTGGAGCCTGTGGACAGTGAAGAAGAGGAGGCAGAAGAAGAGGATATCGACAACAGAAACAACGTGATCCAGCAATACTTCCAGTGAGACACAGGTAAGAAGACATCACTGCCTCCTGCATCTGATAAAATTGTTAGACCTATCATATGTCTGTCACTTTCACCCAGTGTATGGACCCTGACCTGTCACTTTGTCTTTCCATTTCACAGATGTGGGTCCCACTGTGTGACCTCTGCTGTGTTACCTCATGGACTAGAGCTGTGTGACATAGGTATGTTGACAATACAATGGACATTGGTATTTTCCTCAGTTATTGCAAATACACATTTGTGAAAGCACAGACTGACTCCAGACTGCTTTGTGATTCAAGGGTGTTTATTTAAGTGCAAAATAGTGGAGGGGGTTGTAAAATGGTCAGGGGTGATGGCAGAGGAATGTCCATGGTAGAGTCCAGTTATTTGTCTTACAGGTGCATTGTCCAAAGGGGTATAGGAAGTGGCGGTAGGGCAGTTTAAGGATGGACAGGGTGACAAAGTGGGACAGAAGGATGACATTCAGGGTGGTTTCATTTCTTCACGGGGGTCTTGGCATTGTTTTCTGTCTTAGTCCTGGATCTCAGGGACCATTTGCAGGGTGGTTCTCCATCTGCAGGGGGTGGGGTGCTGGTGTCGTGGTCCTGTGGCAGTGCCTCCTGTCCACTAGCACCGGCAAAGGTGGTGGGCAGTTCATCATCCAGCTAGCGGCTGTGTCCCTTGTTGTGCCACAGTGTCCCTCCTGGTGTTCACAATGTCCTTTAGCACCCCTACAATGGTGAACAGGGTGGTGTTGATGGACTTGAGTTCCTCCCTGAACCCCAAATACTGTTCCTCCTGCAGCCAGTGGGTCTCCTGAAACTTGGCCAGTACCGTTGCCATCGTCTCCTGGGAATGATGGTACACTCCCATGATGTTGGAGAGGGCCTCGTGGAGAGTGGGTTCACTGGGTCTGTCCTCCCCCTGTCGCACAGCAGACCTCCCGGTTCCCCGGTTTTCCTGTGCCTCTGTCCCCTGAACCGTGTGCCTACTGCCCCTGCCCCCAGGTCCCTGCTGTTCTTGGGTTGGTGGGTTTTCCTGGGTTCCCTGTAGTGGTGGACACACTGCTGCTTGACGTGTCCTGGGGACAGAGGTATGGGCCCGCTGGGTGGGTGCTGTGCTAGTGTTTTCTGAGGGGGAGGCTCTGTGGTGGCTTGTGGCTGTGTCAGGGGAACTGACTGTCCTGAAGTCCCAAATGGGCCGGGCTGGTCATTTAGATCCAGTTAGACAGAGCTGCTGTCATCACTGTGGATCTCTTCTGTGGGGGGGTGGACATGTCTGGAACCTCCTGTCCGGTGACGTTGGGTAGGAGTCCTGCAGGGGTGTAAAGGCATTATTATTGCATCTGTGTGTGCCATGTGTGCAATGGGTGGGTGACCCTGTACCCCAGTCTTACATTCTTGTGTAAGACCTTGTGTGATAATTGTTTTGGGGTCTGTGTGGGTATCTGTAGTGGACATGCTTTGGTGATGGGTGTCCATGCTTTGTTGTTGCATGCAGGGCTTGGTGTTGGGATATGTGGTTTGTGAAAGTGGGACATATGTGAGGTGCTGGAGTGATGGAGGTGAGGGTCGGGGTATGTGATAGCATGCAGGTAGGGTGGGGGATAAGGTAGTTAAAGATTTGACTTACCAGAGTCCATTCCTCCTGCTACTCCTGTGAGGCCCTCAGGATGCAGTATAGCCAAGACCTGCTCCACCCATGTTTTTAGTTGTGGGGGAGGCGGTGGGGGTCCGCCGCCAGTCCTCTGAACTGCAATCTGGTGTCTTGAGACCACGGAACGCACCTTCCCCCGTAGGTCATTCCACCTCTTCCTGATGTCATCCCGTGTTCTTTGATGCTGTCCCACTGCGTTGACCATGTTCACGATTCTGTGCCAAAGCTTCATCTTCCTAGCTATGGAGGTGTGCTGCACCTGTGATCCAAATAGCTGTGGCTCTACCCGGATTATTTCCTCCACCATGACCCTGAGCTCCTCCCCAGAAAACCTGGGGTGTCTTTGCGGTGCCATGGGGTGGTGTGGGTGATGTGTGAGGTGGTGTGTGTTGTGATGTGTGAGGAGATGTGTTTGTGTGTGTTGTGTGAGGTGCATGGATGTTGTGTGAGTGAGGGTGTTGAGTGCCTGTGGATGCTGGTTTGTTGATGGTGGTGTCTCTCTCCGGCCTTCTGTCACAATTCTGGTCGGAAGGGTTTGTGGGTGATGTGGGTGTGTGTTTTATATTATATTGGGTGTGTGGGAGTGGTGTGTGTATGTGTATCAGGTGTGTTTTTCGATTTGTCCAATGTGGTTGTTTTTTGTAAGTGTGTGTGTGTATTTTGAGCGCGTAGATTCGTGGGTCGTGATAGTGTGGGCGTATTCCTGTTGGCGTGACGGTGGAGGTTTTGTTATCGGCAGTTTATCACTGACCTTTGGTGTATCGGACTTGTGTGGGTGTCTAGATTTTGGCGGATTCCGAGCTGTGAGTCGTAATAGCTGTAGCGGAATTCCACGGCCGCAGAGGTGTGTTGGAGGTCTTCTGCATGGCGGTAAGCGGCATTTACTGCCAATGTTGTAATGAGGGCCATAGTGTGCTGCACAGTGTGTGTATATTTCGAGTCCAGGAGGGCTCTGTGTTGCTGTGAGTTTTGTGATGCAGCCTTAAGTATTTATTTTGTGTTTGTGAGGAGAAATGTGCTTGCTGCAATGGTTGATGTTTTGATTATTAAACTGTTTAAATTCTAAGATCGCGGGATAAACAATGAGTACATTATGTTGTAACTTGGCTGTATGTCGTGTCAATTAGGTGAATCGCTAATGGGTGCACGTTGAGATAGGGATTTATCAACTATGATGCAAGTGTAACAATGAAGATTGGTGTTTGGTTTGTCCTTCTGTGCAGAAGAACAGACTGCACTATATAAGGTGATTTTCTTCTGGTTGAAATTTTACTTTGTGTGTATGATAACACCAGGAGGATGTTATTTCCTGATTCCCCTAGAATGATTGTGTACTTTGAACTTTCTTTTAGTGGAGCATACAACAGTTATTGTTTTGTTGAATAATGGCTTGTGTGCAGCTGATCACTAAAGAGTGAGAGTTGCTGCAGGGTGTTGCAAGTTGCATCATAAGGTGCAATACTGGTATTGGTCAATTGATGTGTGTGTGCCATGCTGGGTTTGGTCATTATGTCAGAGAGTGATGTACTGTGAGTGGATGGTTTTGTGATGTTGGGCTGAGATTGGGAGTTAATGTTGATTATTTTTGTTTTGTGATTAGTTGAGAATTGCTGGTTATTTCAATTCACATTCTTTGAATTATGCTGTGTTACCGATAGAGAAAAGATTAAGGCCCTCATTACGACCCTGGTGGTCGGTGAGAAAGTGACGGTAATACCACCAACAGGCTGGTAGTAATCACTGCCAAATTATGACCATGGTGGAAAGATCACCGAAAGACAGCCAATGTACCACACCGACCGCCAGGGCGGAAAGAACAGGCACCACAGTGGTAGACGTCTACAGCCAGGCAGAAGACAAAGTCCCCCCCACCATATTACAACAACACAATCCGCCACCTTTTCTGGGGCGGTACCAACGACATCAAAATACTGCGGAAACAGACCTCAGAAGTGAATGGACTCACCTTTGGAGACACAGGGAAGAACCACGACACCATGGAACCCGAACTGCATGTATTTCCGATTATATTCTACGTGCTGCTCCACCACGAGCACCAATGCCGGCGAAGACGACGACGGTGAGTACAGCCTCCTAGCACACAAGGAAGAGGGGAGGAAAAAGAGAGTGACACACACACGCCCCACACAAACCTGTCACACACAAACACCATACACACAACCAGATGCACAAGAAAACAAGTTAATCCCCTAAATCGGCTGAATAATGCAAGAACAAAACAAATTTGTCAAAGTGATTGTAATAAGATCAACACAGTATAAATAATAATTTAGGCAATGTAACAGATATATACAAATGTACACAACAAGGGACTCTGCCCAGTCCTCAGTTTGCGTGGACCACATGGCCACAAGCCAAAGTCCAAGGCCCCACTTGTCACCTGCATCAACATGCAGGGAACACTGCAGGGGCATCAGTTGGTAAACAGGTAGGCACCTTAGGGGGACGGGGGGGCACCTCAGCCAGGAGATGAAACACGACCACGGGTTCTGGAGGGGGCAACATGCCCTGTGCTTGATCCTGGGGAGTGATGGGCCACAGTCTCTCATGTGGGTGTCTTGCCCACTGGTTCTGGAGGGGGCAACATGCTCTGTGCTTGGGCCAGGGGAGTGCAACACCACAGTCTCTCATGTGGGTGTCTTGCCCACTGGTTCTGGAGAGGGCAACATGCCCTGTGTTTGGTCCTGGGGAGTGCAAGGCCACAGTCTCTCAAGTGGGTGACTTGCCCAATGGTTCTAGAGTGGACAGGCCGCACAGCAGCCCATGGATGCAGGATTACATTGCATCTGCTGGTGGCAATGGCTGCACTTTGTTGTTGGTGGTGGGAGGCTCCTGCACATCCCCTCGACCCTCGGACAGATACACTGTGGTGGTGCTGCTGCTGGTGGGAGACTTCTGCACATCCCCTGCACCCTCAGATGGATGCGCAACCATGGGTGGTGGTGGGGGCCCGTCACAGCTGCTAGTGCAGGCTCTTTGCCCTTCCTGCCTGCTGGTGCAGGCTCCGTGCCCTTTCGGCTGGCAGGTGCAGGCTCCTTGCCCTTCTTGCCTTCTGGTGCAGGCTCCTTCCCCTTTACGCTGGCTGATGCAGGCTCCTTCCCCTTCTGTAAATATGGCCTGGACTCCTTGCCACCACGAGTAGGTGCGGATGGAACTGGGCCCGTGGACTGTGTGGCTAAGGAGCTTGGCTTGGTTTGTGATACCCTGGCCATACGTGCAGGACGGGGAGTGGGGGTAGGGGTAGGGAGGGAGGTCAATGGTGGATAGGAACAGTTTTTGAGGGACATTGGGGCAGGAAGAGGGAGAAGGAATGGGAGTGGAGGATGAGGGAGTGGTTGTTAGAGGTGTCTGTCTGTTGGATTTGGGTGCAGGTGCATGGGCTGTATGCTGTTGTGAGGTGGATGGCTGTTGGGTGTCTGAGTGCTTGCATTTGTGTACTTTAGGAGGGGGACAGACACAGTGGGAGAGGACACATGGGAAGTGTGCATGGTTGTTGTGGAGGTGTCTGCCAGTGAAGTGTGTGTTCTGCTTGGTGTGGTAATGATGCTGGTAGTGGATGATAATGTAGTGCATGCAGGTATGAGTGTGGACGTAACTAGGTGGGAGGTGGAGGAGGAGGAAGAAGAGGGGAAGACATAGTGGAAGTTGTTGTGTCTGCAACTGGATTGTGTCTGTGTGAGTGCCTGTGGGATGAAGTGTGGTGCTTGTGTTTGCCTGTGACACTCTTGGGTGTTGTCTTCTGTGCATGCTTGTCTCTATATGTGCCTGGGATGGGTTGGGGTTGAGGAGAATGGGACTGGACAGTGGAAGTTGGAGGGGGAACGGTAGCAACAGAGACAATGGCTGCCATCAGAGAGGAGGCCAGAGCCTGAATCGATCACTGTTGGGCCACCAAGCCAGTGTGAAAGCCCTCCAGGAATGCATTAGATTGTTGCATCTGGGCTGCCAACCCCTGGATGGCACTCACAATGGTTGACTGCCCTACAGAGATGGATCTCAGGAGGTCAATGGCCTCCTCACTCAGTGCAGCAGGGCTTACTGGGGCAGGGCCTGAGGTGCCTGGGGTTAAGGAGATGCCCACCCTCCTGGGTGAGCCGACACAGGCAACTCGATGAGGGGCTGCTGGGAGGGTGGTGCTGTTACAGGGGTGGCGGCTGTACCTGTAGCTGGGGTGGTCACAGAAGTGTCCACCGCCACCAGGGAGCTTCCATCTGAGGAGGTATCTGTGTCAGAACTGTCCCTTCCAGTCTCCGCAGTGGTGCTCCCCTCGCCTTCCATCCCACTGGTGCCCTCAGAGTTGGTGGACTCTACCTCCTGGGTTCTGTGGGATGCAGCTCCCTCCATCATCAGTGCCTCTGCTCCTCTGCCAGATGATGCTAATGCACATAAGGACAGGATGACAAAACAAGAAAGGAGGGAAGAGACAAAGGATACACTGGGTCAATGGCTGCACCAACACCACCGTTGGCGTACACAGCACCTTCACACACAAGGAACAGGCCTACGCACTATGCATTGCACCACCACTGAAATCGCTTGCCACCAAGGCATGAGGAGGGGCACACACCCCCAAATGCAGCACACCTGGATCCGTGCAGCCCTGACCAGTAGTGGATGCTTATGAGCTAGTTAGCAGAATTATCCCTTCCGAACCCTAGCCACCAGGGGATCTGCACTACAATGTCAGGCCTGGCCCAGGGGCACCCACCTCCCGGATACCATCCTACCATGAGTAAGTTGTAATGATGGGCACTGTACTCACCCCATTGTGCCTGCTATGATGCCATCAAGTGCTCATCCATCCCTAAATAGGCCACGGCCAGTATGCAGTCCATCAGAGGGTCAGGGTTTGATGGGCGAGGAGTCAGATAGAATGTGGCGGTCATGTCCGCGGCGGTGCATACCGTCCCTGCCGGCATAGATCACCATTGGTCACTGAACCTCATAGGGCCCAAGGTTAACTAATGAGGAGTTGCACGGCAGTTCCTGACCACCTCCTGCCACAGCGCACAAAGTCAGCGGAATTACCTCACTTCCACCTGTCCCTCCACACAGGACAGGCGGATGCCATTTCAGGGGGGGAGCAGGCCTCTGGAATAATGCTGCATCACAAGAGATATTAGCACATACTGGACAAATCACACTGACCCAATACATGTTTACAGAATGCACACTACTGTTGTAGCTCCATTGGTCAGTTTGTGATCGGCTCATCACTCTTTTGTCCCTTAGATTCCTACCACTGCAGATGAATAGGAGATGGAGACATAACCCCATGTACAGACCCATGGTGGACTTGGCAACACTGGAGGACAAGCACATTATGCTCACCTATAGATTTGACAGGGCCACAATCACAGAGCTGTGTGCCCAATTGGAGCGTGGCCTGATATCTGCTATCTGTCAACCCACTGGGATCCCCCTCTTATGCAAGTGCTATCAGTCCTCCATTTCCTGGCAACTGGGTCTTTCCAAGTGACAGTGGGCTTGGCAGCAGGAATGTCACAGCCTATGTTCTCAGTTGTGCTGACAAGATTGTTGTGTGCCCTGATAAAACACATTTGCAGCTACATTGTGTTCCCCCAGGTTGAGGATTTGGTCACAGTGAAGGCCGAGTTTTATGCAATAGGACATATCCCCAACATAATTGGTGCTATTGATAGAACACATATTGCAATTGTCCCCCTCCCCGGCAGAATGAACAGGTGTTCAGGAATCGTAAGATTTTCCACTCCATGAATGTTCAGATGGTGTGCTTGGTGGACCAGTACATCTCCTGCGTCAGTGCTAAGTATCCTGGGTCGGTGCATGATGCCTTTGTCCTGAGGAATAGCAGCATCCCAAATGTGATGGCCCAACTACAGAGGCACAGGGTGTGGCAAATAGGGGAGCCCTGGTTCCCACCCAGTATATATTGGTGTATGGTGTGGACCATATTGGATAGTGTGTTGTTAAATGTTGTCCCTCAATATTTGCAGGTGACTCTGGTTACCCAAACCTATCATGGCTACTGACCCCTGACCCCTGTGAGGAATGCCAGGGCAAGGGCAGAAGAACATTATAATGAGGTACATGGGTGAACCAGAAGGATCAATGAAAGGACCTTTGGCCTCCTGAAGGTCAGGTTCTGGTGCCTCAATCTAACAGGTGCGATCCCTGTGCTACTCACCCAAGAAGGTCTGCCAGATAGTAGTGGCATGCTGCATGTTCCATAACCTGGCCCTCAGAAATCATGTCCCTTTTCTGAAGGAGGAGGAGACTGGAGATGCTTGTGTGCCAGCAGGATACCCTGTGGATAGTGAGGATGTGGAGGCAGAGGATGAGGATGAGGACAACAGAACATCTGTGATCCGTCAATAATTCCAATGAAACACAGGTAGGACAGTGTAACTTTACATTTCAATGACTTTGGTTGTAATATGTGTGGCAGTGCCATGCTGATATTTCCCACTTCTATGCCCACTTACTGTTCCCTCTGGCAATTCATTTTTCAGATGTTGGTGACCTGACATATACTCCTGGTATGATCACTACAGCCAGCTACAGATCATTAATCTGTGCTCATTTTATGTACTGTTAAGTTGCAACGTTTGTAGCTGTTTCAATCAACACATATTTGATATACATGACATACTTCAAAAGGATTTTTTTCAAAGGGTGTTTATTGAAATGCTAACATATAGGGGGAAAGTGCAATGGGATGGGGCGATGATGGAGGAAAGTCCAGGGCATTGTTCCAGTCTGTTTGTAGCACAGGGGCATTGTCCAAGGGGCCATAGGAAGGGGAGCAATGGCAGTTCAAGGTGAACAGGGTTACTGAGTGGGACACAAGGGGGACAATCAGGAGAGTCTCATTTCCTGGCGGGGTCTTGGAGAGTGTCTCTGGCTTCTGTCTGGATCGCAGGGAACATTTGCGGGGTGGTTCACCTTCTGCAGGGGGAGGGGTGCTGGTGGCCTGTGAGTCCTGTGGTGGGGCCTCCAGGCCACTAGCGGCAATGGAGGTGGAAGGCTGTTCAGATCTCTGGCTAGTGGCAGGGGTACGCTGGTGTGAGACTGCCTCCCTTATTATGTTGGCCATGTCTTCCAGCACCCCTGCTATGGAGATCAGGGTGTTGTTGATGGCCTGCAAGTCCTCCCTGATCCCCTGGGACTGTCCCTCCTGCAGCTGCCTATTCTCCTGCACGCCGTCCAGGATCTGGCCCATCATGTCCTGAGAATGTTGATAGGCTCGCGGGATCTCAGCAAGTGCCTCCTGGAGAATCGGTTCCCTGGGCCTGTCCTCCCCCTGGCACACAGCAGTCCTCCCAGTGTCCCTGGTGAACTGTGCCTCTGTCCCCTGAACCGTGTGCCCACTGCCACTGACCTCAGGTCCCTGATTGTCTTGGGGGCGAGGTGTACACACTGCTGATTGACGTGTCCTGGGGACAGAGGTGTGGGTACGCTGAGTGGGTGCTGTGGTGGTGTTTGCTGATGGGGTAGGCTCTGTGGTGGTGTGTGACTGGGCCTGGGGAACTGGCTGTCCAGTGGTCCCTGATGGGCCAGGTAGGTCATCCAGATCCTGAAGCCCAGAGTTGCTGTCATCACTGTGAGCCTCTTCAGTTGGGGGACTAGATAGTTCTGATACCTTCTCTCTGCTGACATTGGCTAGGGTACCTGTGGGGATGTAAATGATGTGTTATGGTTTAAGTGTCTGACATATTGTACATCCATGGCTTCCCCTCTATAGTTGGATTTGCCCTGCCAGCTTTCACTTGTGTATGTTAGTGTATGGTGGGATTGTTAGTTCTCTATGCTGTGCATGCTTTAGTGATGAGTGTCCACGCAGGTCTGTGAGGGGTATCTATGCATTGGTACAGCTTGCACAGCTTGGCATTGGGATGAGTGACATGTAATGGTGGGTTGTGTGGGATGTAGTGGAGTGATGGGAGTGAGGGTGAGGATGAGAGTATGTGATGGCATGCAGGTAGGGGGTGATAATAGTAGAGAGTTGACTAACCAGAGTCCATTCCTCCTCCGACTCTGGCCAGGCCCTCAGGATGCAGAATTGCCAAGACTTGCTCCTTCCATGCTGTGAGTTGTGGGGGAGGAAGTTGGGGTCCACCACCAGTACTCTGGATAGTGAGCTGGTGTCTTACTGCTATGGAATGTACCTTCCCCCGTAGGTTGTTCCACCTCTTCCTGATGTCATCTCTAGTTCTGGGGTGCTGTCCCACGGCGTTGACCCTGTCCACGATTTTCCTCCATAGCTCCATCTTCCTGGCTATTGATATCTGCTTAACCTATGCTCCAAATAGCTGTGGCTCTACCCTGACAATTTCCTCCACCATGACACGGAGCTCCTTCTCTGTGAAACAGGGGTATCTTTGTGGTGCCATGGGTATTCTGTGAGGTGTGTTGGTGAGGGTGTGTGGGGTAATGTGTTGGGGCGTGTGATGTGGAGTGTGTGAGTGGTGTATAGGTATGAGTAGGGTGTGGCTCTAGTTGTGTCAGTGGTCTTGGTGTCTCTCCGGTGGCAATGGCTTGTAGTCGTAAAGGGTTGTGTGTAATGTGGGTATGTGTTTTATAGTGGTGGGTGTGGTGTGTGTATGGGTGTCAGGTGTGTGCAGTTTGAATTGTCCAATGTGGTGGTGTTTTGTTTGTGGGTGTCCATTTTGAGCACGGCGGTATGTGCCGCAAATGGTTTACCGCCGTTGAATGTCCACCGTGGTGATTCGTGGGTCATAATGTGGTGGGTGTTGTTCTGTTGGCGTAACAGTCTGGGTTTTAATACCGCCACTTTATCACTGACCTTTGTGCTGGCGGATTTGTGTGTGTGGCTGTATTCTGTCGGATTGGTGTGTGTGTGTCATAATATGGTGAATGGATTTCTGCTGCTGCGGTGGTAAGTTGATGGCCGACAGTGTGGCAGTAAGTGGGATTTACGCCAATGTCATAATGAGGGCCTACATTTTGACAGGAAAGTAAGCGCTTTATTTAGTGGTGATGTGAATATACCTGTCCATGAAGGCAAGGCCGCCCCTACTGAGGGTACGCCTAATCATTACAGAGCAATCAATGTGGGTTTATAAATGTGGCCTATACAATGGAATAAGATCACTGTAAAGGAAGACTCCTTGCTGTTCCCTCAATGTGGTACTTTAAATCTGAGAATAATTGAGAATTTGTGGCAGGTGTTATATGTAATGAAGCCCTACCTACACCAGTCCAATATGAGGCCTTGAATGTATGTGTGTGGGCACTACATGCAAAAGAGAACAGAGAGTGTCAGAATACGTCAAAAAGACAGTTATGAGTTGGTTGGAAGTGAAGTGAGATATATAGCAGTGGACATGGAAAATGGATATGGTTTGATGGCGTTAGGATTGTATCCTGTCTTAATGTATGGAAGAACTAACAGAAAGGAAGCACAAGAGACAGAATTAAAGACAGATGACAGGAGCGATAGTGATTCCAGTAATGGCTTTATGAATGATTTTTTGGTTTCTCAACCACTCAAATACAATGTAGTTGAATAAGCTGGGAAAAGGTAACCATCTATGGGACTCTCACTGCCAGTGGATGCAGGTGCTAGTGTGCTTGTTTTCAGAGCCTCCTGGATGGGGGCCTGGTATCCTTCCACCTTCACAATTGATACCCGTTCTACTTCCAAATCCAGAATTAGCACCTATTTCGTTCTCTTTTCCACATATAATCCTACCAATTCCACTTCCAGCTCCTCATGTAGTGCCCCAGAATAATGCTACTGTTGTTGCAACAACTGTCACACCTACACAGCTGCTGTTGTTCCTGACATTGATAACTTTACAATGAAAGGAGCCATACCACATACAGATCCAAATCCTGTTGTGAGCATGCCGACTATACAGATTGATAGCCTTGAGTCCTGGTCAGCAGAGACTGACAACCCTTTAAGAATGCTTCTTGTGCTAAGGGTAATGGTAGAGGTGGAGAAAATCATTAAAGTAACTCTTTACTTGGGGTTTGTAGATGGTTACAATGAAGAAGAACTTTTGTTTCTGTGTAAAGAATCCTCTAGGCAGGTTTTTGTGATATATGAGGCTCTTGAGGGGGTAGCCACTGAATTTGGGATTGACTTTTACCAAAAGTGTGACACTAAGAAAAAAACATTTGAATGCTCATGATGGAAGATGCTCTCAAAAACATGCAAACCCCTGAGTTAAAACTGCAACTAAGGAATTAGAGAGTAGCATTCTATTGTGGACTAACATACAGCATTTTAGAGATCGGTGGGCTCAACAAACCAGCAAAAAGAAAAAGACAGATGGTGAAAAGGGTAGAGATGAAGCTGAGAAGAGGAGTGAATCTTAATGCTATGACTTCTCAGGGGAGGTGCAATGAGGAAAAATATCTTTATTTCTTATTGTTATTTCCACTTTCCAAGCCTTTAAGGATTGCTTTTTTGCAGGGAGGGTTCCCTTCCCAATTGAGGCACCCTTTCACAATAGAGCAAGGGAATCTGCATTGTAAGTAGGTTGCACTCAATGCACAAGTGCAAGGAGAGGACAGGAATGTGCCATAGCTTGATTGCTGTGGTACATGTCTTCACTCTCTCATGCAGTGAAGTGCAGCAAGTTGTCTTGCTGCCATGCCTTGCATGACAAAATGATAAATCAGGTCCAATATATTTCCAACCAAATTGCAGTACTGTCAGAAAGAAGCCTTTTATCTAGGACATCATATGGAGAAAGGAGCGAGGAAAGTGTCTTATTAGAGAATATCTGCCAAATTGCAAATGAAGCCTCCCAAAGCATAGAGACAAATCAGGATGCTCCTGAGAATGGTGGGCCACCGCTGCCAGTGGAATCTCACCTTTCCCTAGTGGCAAAGCGTCTGCAGAAGTTACACACAAAGATGTGTCACATCTGCTGCCATGGAACGATTGTGAATAGCCTTTCTTGATCTCACAGAAGGTCTCTGTTGTGCCGCAGCTCTAGGAATGCCAGACTGTGAGAAAACATTTATTTTGTACTGTTCTGAGAGGGAAGGGTTCTCCTTATCAGAAATTACTCAAACTCATGGAAAATCGAAACACCCAGTGCTTTATTTGCAGCCACTCTTGATCCAGTAAATGTTGCATTACTGGGATGCCTAAAGGCGGTGGCTGCCGTTGGTGGCAGCATTCAACAATATCAGGGCATCTTTATGAGCTACTCACTCACAGTCTGTCCAAACCCTACTCATCCGCACTCAAACCTAAGACATGACCAAAAGATTACTTTCTAAGTACTGGCAGATTATCCTTGCTGTGGAGAACATTACTTTGAGGATGTGCTCCTGTCGCAGTCCTGCAGCATTGTTGCCATTGCCTGTTGTTGATGAAAATGATGATAGGGCAGACCATGACTGCCTCAGTGTGACCATATTGTGCACCAAGCCAAGGCTGGTTAATCGGGGTGTCCCTCTGGAAGAGGCGTGTTATATCGTGTTTGCAGGTGGCTCTTGTTTAAGAGACAAACAAGGGAATATGAAAGCAACATACGCCATTTGCACCTTAGAGGGTGTAGTGGAAGTCTGTTTTCTGTGTGTATATTGTTTTTTTAATGTAGCCTCTGCATAGGTGGCTGAACTGGTTGCTCTTACTGGAGTCTGTTGTATCTTTGACAATTTGAGAGTCACCATCTATACTGATAACTAGCATGGGTTTGGAGTGGTCCACGATTTTGGGCAGTTCTGGTCCCCGAGAGGTTTCCTGACCTTGTCTGGCTCCCCTATCAGAAATGGGCATTATGTTACAGAAGTTCTTGGTGCATTGCAGGTTCTGGCCAAAGTGGCTGTTGGAAAGCATGCATCGCACAAGAGCAGAAATGATTTTGTAACAGCTGACCACTGCTACGCAGATGACAGACATGTTTTGCGCACTTGACTCTTGCACATTTAATGGTTTGCGCTTTTGATTCTTGCACATTTCATGGAGAATTTTCAAACAAATCTGAGTATAACACATCCATGAACCTTTTCTTTGACTGTTACTGATATGTGGGAAGAGGTGAAGAGAATGTAGGTAGAAGCACCAGAGTTTGGACAGGAGAGGTAGCTCAAAGCAGGGTGTACTCAGGATGAGGATGTTGCTTAGATCTCTTAGACGGTTGTCTTGTGTTGACTTTTTCTATGTCGCATCCTATGGCATGGTATTTCCATGTCGCTACTCACATAGACCAAGATGCTATGGTCTGTCTCTTTCACACATATTGGTTTAACCTTAAGCTCCATGTAATTGAGTTATGTGAAAGGTGCACTACTTGTCAACGGATAAATGCACGAAGGAGAACTCCTGTCCTCACATGTCACATAGGGAGATGAGTTGGTCCCTTTAAATGTATGTATATCGACTTTGTTGAGTTGTCTATGTGGAATGAGTCACGTTACATTTTGATAGTGATTTGTCTCTTTGCCTGATGGGTAGAGGCATACCTCACCAGGAGAAAATACACTTTTACTGTAGTCAAACTATTGTTAAGAGAGTTGATTTCAAAATTTAGAACACATTTTTTTCTTGAATCCTATCATGGTATTCGTTTTAAGAATAAAGTGATGAAAGTGATGTGCAGCCTTGCAAGTGGATCAGAGGTTCCATTGTAGTGACAGACCTGAGGCTTCAGGGTGTTGTGGAGCAAATAAACAGGATGTTGAAACCCTGTCTTACTAATGTGTGTTCATCCACATCTCTAAAGTGGCCTGATTTCTTTCTATTGGTGTTGATGAGTCTAAGAAACATTCTGGATCAGAGGACAGGACTGTCCCCCACATTAATTTTTTTGTGAGCAGGCCTATGAGATGTCCTTCTGTGCCCACGATTGCACCTGTAAATAATACAGATGACATGGTTCTTGATTACAACAAAGACCTGGCCGATGTGGTGCATTTTGTCTGTCACCAGGTTGGCAAGCACCTTCCCAAGGCAAAGGCAAGAGCAGTGCCAGGACCTCAATCATAGTGACAGGGTCTTGGTGGAGATACCTGTGTGAAAGTCGTGCTTGTCAAGTCCTGTGCTGCCTGTGGTGTATGTACCCCCCATTTTGTGACATAATGTATCACTGTTTACACCATAGAGTTTCCATTCCATAATGTTTCCCCTGGGGCTCTGCCCATGTATCATGCTAACACCATAGTGCTTCCCTCGAGGCTCTGGGCTCAGCTATGCACACTGTTACAGTATGTACTTCGCACACATATTCTTTACATATTTACCAGCACATTAGGCCCCATGTAGTCTGTATTTGTTGACCCTGCCCCAGAGTCTTTGCATTGTCCGCGCGATGTAAAGGCCTCCTAGCGGGCCTCAAGGACAAAGACATGCCCTCCCGAACCCTTCTGATGGTTCAGGATCAGCATCCATCTTGGGTGTGGACCTTTGAATATTGTGCCCATGCCCGAAAGCAAAGTTCAAACACAGTTCCCTTCACTTCTGGGGTTTGCCCAATGGATCGTTTAGGGCATGCCAGAACTACCGAAAAGTCCAGATGCCGCGTTCTGGCTAAAAAAAGTTCTATTACGGACAGCACCCTCCAAACTTGTGCTTCTCTGGATATTACTAGCCCAGGCCAGGGGGAGGCTGCGCCCACCCCGTCTTGGGCCAACGACTTAATAGAGGTCTATCTTGTGAAGATCAAAGACTTTGTGCAACCCAAACTCTCTCCAGTACTGGCATGGCTGGCAGCTATTGAAAAGGGATTGCTATTCAACTCCAGAGCCAGCTACCTAAACCCTCCAATCCAGCTCCTATGGCATCTCATGAAAACATCTCAAAGGGTCTGGCTAGACTGGCCCTAGGGGGAACCACTGTCCTGCAGCATGAAAGTCTGGACAGTCAGCTTAATGCTGCCATCCCCAACTTTGCTGGTCACATTGAGGTTGGCTATTCAATTACTGATAGAAGCACAGTGAGCTATACAATAGAGAAGGGGGGGCATGATCCGGTCCTTGACAAAGGCATGCAATTCCTAGCAGAAACCACCTGTTATGGACCTCCTATCAGCATCTTGCCCATATATGATAATCCTATCAGGTGAGGACCAGAGGGAGGACCAGGAAGAGCTCACCAACAAATGTTTTGCTCAGCACAGGAACTACCCCCTTTCCATGGCCAATGACATTCTACTAACTCATAGGCTGGGCTGGTTGGGACCAGGGCTGGTAGATTGTCAGAGCTATTGTATAGTGGTCAAATTTAGAACCCCTGGGGTGGTTCAAAGGTTATTATTTAATCATTCTGCGGGCCTTAAAAGAGAATCTTCAATTTTGTCATTACCTCTGGGCTACCCTTACAAACCTGGTTCTGTACGGGGCACACGTTAAGTATATGTAAAATCTACACCAAAAGTGGTTGAGTATTGCTGCCTGCTTCAATTGACTGTGCTAGCCAGCCAGGCATTCTTGGAATTCCTGTAATCAGTCACTTTGTTGTATTAGAGGGGGTCGATTGACTTGCCTTTTCCAGAGGCTCATCTGCAATGGCTAGTTTTGTATTACCTGAGGATGGGGCAGGGGAGCGTCAGCATAAAGGTCCAGTAGCCCGAGTGGCATGGGTAAAGGGACTGTACTGCCAAATTTGCAAGGGCCTCATATGATGTCAGGGCTCTGTACTCAGGGTATTTCCTCTGTTGGGCTAACTTTCGTTTTAGCAACTCATACGTTTTTGGGGTAGGAATCTGATAGATCCTCAGGAAGCACTGAGGCGATGGTAGTGCAGGATTCAGATGATCAGTGTTATGCCAATGACACAACACAGAATGCTTTAAGAGCCAAAGGGCTCGGGCCATGGATGTTCATGTACCTTTGCAAGCTCCTGTGAACATCCATGGCCCAAGCTCTTTGGCCCTCTGCAAGCTCCTGTTTCCACCATAAGGCCTGCGTCACCCTGCCCCAATAATCATTGAGATCCCACAACCAAATATCTTGTCACCCATGTTAAACTGTGTTCTTGGAACATATCTAGGCTAGCTTTTAAAGTTGAGTGTCTGTAATGGGCTGAGTTTGCTAGTTCACACTTTGGCGGTCATTACAACATTGGCGGTAAAAGCTGCTTACCGCCGTGCAGAAGACCGCCAACACACCGCAGCGGCCGCGGAAATCCGCCACAGCTATTATGACACACAGCACGGAATCCGCCAAAATTCAGACACCTACACAAGTCCGCCACACCAAAGGTCAGTGATAAACTGGTGAAAACAAATCCTCCACTGTCACGCCAACAGAAATACACCCACACTATCACGACACACGAATCCACGCAGTGGTCTTTCAACCGCGGTATTCCATTGGCTGTACACACCGCCGCGCTCAAAATACACACACTTTTACAAAACACAGCCACATTGGACAATTCAAAATACACACACCTGATACACATACACCCACCACTCCCACACACCCAATACAATATAAAACACACACCCACATCACTCACAAACCCCTACGACCACAATTACCAAGAGAAGGCCAGAGAGAGACACCACAAACAACTACCAAGCATCCACAGGCACAAAATACTATCACCCACAGAACTTCCACGCACCTCAATACACAATTACATATCAGCACACTTATCACCACACACACCACCCCACACATCACCCACACCACCCCATGGCACGGCAAAGACAAACCAGGTTCTCTGAGGAGGAGCTCAGGGTCATGGTGGAGGAAATCGTCCAGGTAGAGCCACAGCTATTCGGATCACAGGTGCAGCACACCTCCATAGCTAGGAAGATGGAGCTATGGTGAAGAATAGTGGACAGGGTCAACGCAGTGTGACAGCACCCAAGAAATTGGGATGACATCAGGAAGAGGAGGAACGACCTACGGGGGAAGGTGCGTTCCGTGGTCTCAAGATACCACCTTGCGGTTCAGTGGACTGGCGGCGGACCCCCACCTCCTCCCCCACAACTAACAACATGGGAGGAGCAAGTCTTGGTGTTTCTGCATCCTGAGGGCCTCGCAGGAGTAGATGGAGGAATGGACTCTGGTAAGTCAATTCTTAACTATTACATCCCCCACCCTACCTGCATGCTATCACATACCCCCACCCTAACCCTCACCCCATCACTCCAACTCCTCCCAAATGTCCCAACATCACAAACCACACATCCTAACACCAACCCCTGCATGCAACAACAAATCATGGACACCCATCACCAAAGCATGGCCACTGCACATACCCATACACCCCCCTAAACCACATCACACAAGGACCCACACAGGAATGCAAGCACTGGGGTACACGGTCACCCATCTATTGCACACCATAGCACACACAGATGTAATAAACATCCTTTTATACCCCTGCAGGACCACTACCCAACGTCACCGGACAGGAGGGTCCACACATGTCCACACCACCAACAGAAGAGGCCCACAGTGATGACAGCAGCTCTGTCCAACTGGATCTAGATGACCAGCCCAACCCATCAGGGACCTCTGGACAGTCGGTTCCCCTCACACAGTCATAGGCCACCACAGAGCTTCCCTCCTCTGGAAACACCAGCAGAGCACCCACTCAGCGGGCCCATACCTCTGTCCCCAGGACATGTCAAGCAGCAGTGTGTCCACCACTACAGGGAACCCAGGCTAACCCACCACCCCAACAATAACAGGGACCTGGGGGCAGTGGTAGTGGGCACACGGTCCAGTGGACGGAGGCCCAGGAACACAGGGGAACTGGGAGGGATGCTGTGTGACAGGAGGAGGACAGGCCAAGGGAACCCACTCTCCACGAGGCCCTCTCCTCCATCACGGGAGCCTACCACCACTCCCAGGAGACGATAGCAACGGTACTGGCAAGTTTCAGGAGACCTAGCACCTGCAGGAGGAACAGTATTTGGGCTTCAGGGAGGAACTCAGATCCATCAATTCCACCCTGGGCACCATCGTAAGGGTGCTGAAGGAAGTACTCAACACCAGGAGGGACACTGTGGCACAACAAGGGGCCCCTGACACTAGCATGGATGATGAACTGCCCACCTCCTCCGCCGGCGCTACTGGACAGGACGCCCCGCCACTGGACCACCACACCAGCACCCCACCCCCTGCAGAGGGAGAACCACCCTGCAAACAGTCCCTGAGATCCAGGACAAAGACAGAGAACGATGCCAAGACTGGACCATCCTCCTGCAGAAAAGGTACCTGTCGTCGCAAAGCCAAGTTGTGAAGCATACAGCAGGCCACGATGATCTGGCACACCTTTTTGGTGAGTAGAATAGGGATCCACCTGTCATATGGAGGCACCTGAACCTGGCCTTCAGGAGGCCGAAGGTCCGTTCTATAATCCGCCGAGTTCGCCCATGGGCCTCTTTGTAGCGTTCCTCTTCCCTTGTCCTGGGATTCCTCACTGGGGTCAGAGCCATGACAGTTTGGTGTAACCAGAGTCACCTGCAAATGGTGATGGACAACTGTTAGACACACACTAACCTGTAGGGATATCCCCAGACAACCATTCCCACTGTCTTGCTTCCAGGTGCTCACCTAATAGCCACACATGTGCCTCTGGAGTTGACCCATCACATAAGGGATGCTGCTATTCCGCAGGATGTAGTCGTCATGCACTGAGCCAGGGAACTTGGCATTCACATGGGAGATGTACTGGTATGCCAAACACACCATCTGCACATTCATGGAATGATAACTCTCCGGTTTCTGTACACCTGTTCACTCCTGCGGGGGGGACCAAAGCCACATGGGTCCCATCAATGGCACCCATGATGTTGGGGATATGTCCCAGGGCATAGAAATCACCTTTCACTGTAGGCAAATCCTCCACATGAGGGAAAACGATGTAGCTCCGCATGTGTTTCAGCAGGGCAGACAACACTCTGGACAACACGTTGGAAAACATAGGCTGGGACATCCCTGATGCTATGGCCACTGTTGTTTGAAATGACCCACTTGCAAGGAAATGGAGTACTGACAGCACCTGCACTTGAGGGGGGATTCCTGTGGGATGGCGGATAGCTGACATCAGGTCTGGCTCCAGCTGGGTACACAGTTCCTGGATTGTGGCACGGTCAAGCCTGTAGGTGATGATCACATGTCTTTCCTCCATTGTCGACAGGTCCACCAGCGGTCTGTACACCGCAGGATGCCGCCATCTCCTCACATGTCCCAGCGGACGGTGCCTATGAAGGACAACAGCGAGCACAGAGTCAACCAACCCAGAGGTATGTACCCACAGCTTACACAGACCACGATTCATAATCCGAAAAGTGGCCTGTATGTGTGTTGAGGCTAGGCCTAGGTATGTGTGACACAGTTAAAAATTAAGCCATGTGGGCCCCTGAAATGGCGGCTGCCTGACCTGTAAAGTGGGACAATGGGATGTGAGGTAACTGCGCTGGCGTTGTACACCGTTGCAGTAGGCAGTCAAAGACCGCAACGCAATGCTGCTTGGTTAACATTGGACCCTATGGGTCCCAGGAGCCAATGACGATGTACACCGGCGGTGACGGTACGCACCGCCGCAGACGTGACCGCTATTTTCTATCTGTTCAATCACTCGATACCTGATCTTCGACAGGAGAGGACCTACACTGCAAGTGCTGCTGTAACCTCGGTCTGGAAGAGACAATGGCTCGAGCGTCTGGGGAAAGGGCCCCTGCCTTCACATCAGAGTAGTTGAAGAAACTCGAGGATGGGGTCCTCCCCCAGTACACGCTACTCTACGGTCCTCCAGACAAACTGGTAAGTACACTGGGAGCATGCTGTATGGGCTATGCCTGTGTGGAGTGGGGTGGATGAAAGATGGGGAGGGGGAATTGAGGCGTGCATGAAACGATGATGAATGAATGTGCCACATGGCAAGGGTATGGATGGGGGCAAATGACCGTGACGGTGCAGTTGGTAATAACATTTCTCTTCCCCCTGTACAATTCATGTAGGTCAGCGCCCACCAGAAAAAAGATATTTGGCGTGCCATCGCCAAGGACGTCCGGACCCTGGGGGTCTACCACAGACGGAGCACCCACTGCCGGAAAAGATGGGAGGGCATTCGCTGGTGGAGCAAGAAGACGGCGGAGGCTCAGCTGGGGATGACCTCCCAACATGGGAGGGGTGCCCGTCGCACCATGACCCCCATGATGTTCAGGATCTTGGCGGTGGCGTACCCGGAGTTGGATGGGCGCTTGGTGGCATCACAGCAGCCACAAGGGGGTGAATACACTCTCATACTGCTGATTTTGCACACAGTGGAGGTGTCTGGGTGGGGGAGGTGGGCTTTGGATTTCCCTAGGCCAGGGCGAGTTTAGTAGGCAAGGTCCCTCCGTAAGGCAGGCCATGTGCACCCCACCCCACCTCTGTAGAGTGCCAAGTACACCTAGTCATGCCCCTGTGTCATCCATGTGTGCAGATGTCATCGATAGCCTTGTAGGCCATGTCCCAGGGATTGAACAGTGGAGCCCAAGAGCGCAGCTTAGTGCAGGGGGCTTCTGTGTCTGCCGTGTCCGCCAACGGTAGCGGCAAAGCATGCACTCAACATGTCTTTCTTCTGTTCCCCCCCCCTTTTTGTGGTCTCCCTGTTCTTGTGTGCATTAGCATCATCAGGCGGAGGAGCAGTGGCACCGGAGCAGGAGGCAGCTGCATCCCACATGGCACTGGAGGGCGACACTGCAGAGTCGGATTTCACCAGTGGGATGGAGGGCTAGGGGAGCTCCACTGCGGGGACAGGAGCTGACACCAGTGACACGGACTCATCCTCTGATGGGAGCTCCCTTGTGGTGGCGGCAACATCTGTGCCCCTCGCATCTACAGGTACAGCCGCCACCCCCGTACCAGCACCGCCCTCCCAGCAGCCCCTCAGCCTTTGCCCCGTGCCCGCTCACCCAGGAGGGTGGGCATCACCTTCGCCCCAGAGACCTCAGGCCCTGCCCCAGTCACCCCTGCTGCCCTCAGTGAGGAGGTCATTGACCTCCTCAGGTCCCTCACTGTTGGGCAGTCTACCATTTTGAATGCCATCCAGGGTGTAGAAAGGCAGTTGCAACAAACAAATGCATTCCTGGAGTGCATTCATTCTGGTCAGGCGGCCCTTCAGCAAGCTTTTCAGACTCTGGCCTCAGCATTGATGACAGCCATTGTCCCCGTCTCTAGCCTTCCTCCTCCAACTTCCTCCACCCAGACCCAATCCCCAGGAACCCCAGCCTATCCCAAGCACACCTTCAGACCAGCATGCACACACGTCAACACACAAGGGAAGCTCTGGCAAACATAAGCACCGCACATCCCACAGGCACTCACGCAAGCATCACACACATGCAGACACACCAACATCCACTGCCTCCACTTTGTCCCCCTCCTCCTCGTCTCCCTCCTCCCTCCCTGTCTCGTCTACACTCACATCTGCATTCACTACATCTACAGCCACTACTGCCATCACCAGCACACACCACCACACCCTGCTCACGTGCAGTCACCACCCCCACTACCATTCACACGTCCCCTGTGTCCTCTCCCAGTGTGCCTGTGATGCCACCTCCCAAGATACACAAACGCAGGCACACACCCACCCAACACCCATCCACCTCACGACAGCTGACAGCACATGCACCTTCACCCAAAGTCACCAAACGTACACCTCCTACAACCACAACCTCTTCCTCCACTCCCAAACCCCCTCCAGCTACCCGTCCCAGTGTCTCCCAAAAACTTTTCCTGTCCAACCTTGACCTCTTTCCCACACCTCTCCCACCCCGTCCGTCTCCTAGGGCCTGACTCTCCAGGTCCCAACCTAGCACCTCAGGCACAACATCTCCGGGGCCAGTGGTGCCTGTAGTCACCAGAATCTAGAGTGCACCGGCCACCAGGGCAGCCAGTTAGGCACGGAGCCACAGCATGGACAGTCCCCCACATGTCAAGCATCAAAAGTTGGCCAGTGCCCAGCGGGAGAGGGGGAAGACTCCATCCACCAAAGCCACTCACAGGGGTACAGGTGGGAGTGTGGAGTCAGCTGCGACACCTTCCAAGGTGGGGAAGGGCCACAAGAAACCCGGCAAGTCTGGGAAGAGCAGCACAGTGGAGAAGACCGCCATCAACGCCGCTGCCCAGGAGGCCACCGCCAGCACCTGCCATGCTGCCCAAGAGGCCACCGCCATCATCCCCGCTGCCCAGGAGGCCACCGCCAGCACCTGTCCTGCTGCCCAAGAGGCCACCGCCATCATCCCCGCTACCCAGGAGGCCACCGCTAGCACAAGCCCCGCTGGGCTAGAGAGGACCGCCAGCACAAGCCCCGCTGGGCCAGAGAGGACCGCCAGCACGAGCCCCACTGGGCTAGAGAGGACCGCCAGCACAAGCCCCGCTGGGCCAGAGAGGACCACCAGCACAAGCCCCGCTGGGCTTGAGAGGACCACCAGCACCGCTGAACAGGGCACTGCCATCTCATGCACCGCTGAACAGGGCACTGCCGCTACAAGCACTGCTGCCATGGACACCGCTGCCTCAAGCACCGCTGAACAGGGCACCACCGCCTCAAGCACCGCTGAACAGGGCACTGCCGCTACAAGCACCACTGCCAAGGACACCGCCGCCTCAAGCACCGCTGAACAGGGCACCGCCGCTACAAGCACCGCTGCCAAGGACACTGCCGCCTCAAGCACTGCTGAACAGGGCACCGCCGCCTCAAGCACCGCTAAACAGGGCACCGCCGCCTCAAGCACCGCTGAACAGGGCACCGCCGCTACAAGCACCGCTGCCAAGGACACCGCCGCCTCAAGCACCACTGAACAGGGCACCGCCGCCTCAAGCACCGCTGAACAGGGCACCGCCGCCTCAAGCACCGATGAACAGGACACCGCCGCTACAAGCACCGCAGGCCCATGAGCGCCAAAAGCTCTGACGCTACTGAGGCCACCACGAGCAGGATGAAGCACTCTGGGCACAAGGCCCCCTCCGAACCAGTGGAGAGATACATCCACTACCTCAGTCCTTGGCAGGATGAAGCACTCTGGGCACCAGGCCCCCTCCAGAACCAGTGGAGAAATACATCCACTACCTCTGTCCTTGGCAGGATGAAGCACTCTGGGCACAAGGCCCCCTCCAGAACCAGTGGAGAGATACATTCACTACATCTGTCTTTGGCAGGATGAAGCACTCTGGGCACAAGGCCCCCTCCAGAACCAGTGGAGACTGTTATCCACATGAGAGACTGTGGCTTTGCACTCCCGAGGATGGAACAGTGGGCAAACCACCCACTGTATAGACTTGTGAGACTGTGGCTTTGCACTCCCCAGGATGGAACAGTGGGCAAACCACCCACTGTAAAGACTTGAGAGAATGTAGCTTTGCACTCCCCAGGATGGAACAGTGGGCAAACCACCAACTGTATAGACTTGAGAGACTGTGGCTTTGCACTCCCCAGGATGGAACAGTGGGCAAACCTCCCACTATATAGACTTGAGAGACTGTGGCTTTGCACTCCCCAGGATGGAACAGTGGCCATGTGACCCCCACCTGGATTTGGCATTGTGCACTCAAGCGGCTGAGGTGCCCCCCCTTTCCCTCCCCCTGAGGTGCCTGTTTTATTGGTATCTGATGCCCCTGCAGTGTTCTCTCCATCATGGTCGGGGATCTTGTGTGGGCCTCGCCCATACCGTGTGGGCCCAGTGTTCCACGGACTTCAATGGAGCACTACCTAGACTACTATTGTTGATGTATATATTTGTTTATGGTGTGTATATATATTTTTGCGTACTGGATTTTAATATATTACATTGGTTACACTCATTTTCTTTTGTCTTTGCATTCTTCCGGGGGGGGTTGGGGGGTGTACCTGTAATGTATCATGCTGTATTGGTGTGTGCGTTGTGGTGGGGGTGTTTCGTGTTGCGTGTGTGTGTCACTCTCTTTTCCCTCGCCTCTCCCCTGTGTCATAGGTGCAGTTCTCACGTGGTCTTCGCCGCCGGCGTTCGTGCTCCTGGTAGAGGAGCAAGAAGATAAGGGCTGGCAGGATCTGCAGCTCTGGTTCCATGGTGTCCTGATTCCTCGTGGGGTGTGTAGAGGTGAGCGTTTTCCCTTCGAAGTCCTGTTTCCGCCGTGTTTTTGTCCGCGGTGAATCCGCCCCGTAAAAGGTGGCGGGTTGGCCTGTTGTGATACTGTGGGCGGTACATTGTCCTCCGCCTATCTGTTGGCGGTGACTGCCAAGCTGTTTGTTTGTACCGCCGTGGCGGCGGAGTGTTAAAGTGGCTGTCTTTGTTGGCGGTTTCCGCCACCGTCGTAATTCCATTTTTTTTACCGCCGGCCTGTTGGCGGTCTTACTGCCGCTTTAACACTGTCCGCCAGGGTTGTAATGACCACCTTTGTCTTTTTCATGAAACGTGGTGTACTACGACAGTTTTCTGTTCTGGGTACACTATCTTTAGTAAAGTAGCAGTCACAAAAGCCAGGGGCAGACACTCAGGGGCCTAGTAACCTGGGTGTGCACTGCCCTCAGTTGAGGAGTGAAACAGGATTGTGTCCTAGCCCCAACCTTTTTACACTCTATGTTAATGATTTATTAACATTTTTGACTCAATGTGATGGAGGCGCCCCTTGTTTGGTCAACACTAAATGCTCTATCCTTGATGTTTGCAGATAATACTTTATTGCTATCAAAATCTCCAATGGGGCTGAAGAAAATCCTACACTGCATTGTGAACTTTTGTAATCAGAGGATTCTAAAAATAAATGTAGTTAAGAAGGAGTACATGGTTTTAAATCTCTGCCCAACTTCAAGATCTACTCGAAGGCTATTAGGGGTTCCTCTGGACAGTGTGCAGATATTTGAGTATCCTTGGTTGACACTGACAGAGCACTTAGATTAGCTTTGCATGTAGACAAGTGCAGGCTAAAATTGCTGTCCCAATTCAAATTTACAAACAACAGGCACTAGGTTCAGCTCTTTACAGAGTAGAGTTGTGGGGCCAAATAGACTTGGTCAAACTATCTGCAGTGGAGAACCACTTTCTACATCAACTAGTACACCATTAGTGCCACTCCTGATGGACATGGGCCTCATGCCAATTTTGGAGGTAATCAGAGCTAGGCCTGTCCTTTATTGGAAACGTATCTACTCGGCACTAGGGTTGGAAGAAGTCTTGATTATTGCTGGTTCAGCCAGTCTCCCTCAGGTTAAGTATGTTAAAGATTCTTTTGTTAATATGGTGTGTGGTAATCTGTGGGATGACCATTTGGGTCGGAATCCCCATTGGAGCACCGCCGGCCTGTCGGCGGTGCTCCCGCGGTCCTCCGCCCTGGCGGTCAAAGACCGCCAGGGTCAGAATGACCACCATATTGATTAATGAATTTTGTTCAATTGGTTTTTTCTTGATGATAAAGGGATTCAAGTGGATAAATAGAGAAAAAATACAGAAAAAAAAGTCAAGAGAATTTAGCTTATGTCAAGGGATTGAAAAGAAAGAGGGAAGAAAAAGAATTGGAGAAGAGACAGTGTTGAGTCTTGGATGAGCTGAAGGACTTAGAGGAATTTAGATATAAGCATAACAGTGGTCAGCAAATGGTGAATGATTTATGTGAAGGCTCTACGAGCCATCACCGGGGGAAATTGGTGACAGTGTCACCATCATTATATTGCGCTTAATGCGAGGTTAACCTGTAACACACATAGGTGGTCATTCCGACCTCGGCGGTCTTTTCTCCAGACCGCCGAGGCCGGGGGAGACAGAATACCGCCATTGCCGGCGGTATTCATGCCTCCCTATTCCGACATTTCCGCTGGGCCAGCGGAAATGGCACATCAACATTGCCGCCGGCTCGTAATAGAGCCGGCGGCAATGTTGATGTGCAGCGGGTGCAGTAGCACCCGTCGCGCATTTCACTGCCCGAAATTCGGGCAGTGAAATGCGCGATGGGGCTATGCCTGGGGGCCCCTGCACTGCCCATGCCAAGTGCATGGGCAGTGCAGGGGCCCCAGGGGCACCCCCAGTCCCCTTACCGCCAGCCTTTCAATGGCTGTGTTTACCGCCACGGACAGGCTGGCGGTCGGGGACTCATAATCCCCAGGGCAGCGGTGCTTGCACCGCTGCCCTGGGGATTATGCCCGCCAGGCAGAAGCCTGGCGGGAAAGTGGAGGGGCCGGCGGTATGACCGTGGCTTTTCTGCCACGGTCAGAATTGCTGGCGGAACACCGCCAGCCTGTTGGCGGTGTTACCGCCAACATACCGCCGGCCGCCAGGGTCGGAATGACCCCCATAATCATCATTTATATATGTATACTTTTTACTTTACACTTAGACTTAGTGAAATAAGAGGTTTATATGCAATCAAATAAATATAGATAGGATATGTTTATCTGAAAATTTACATGAGTCAATATAGGCCTTTGTTATCTGATTCCATATTGAAAATAAAACATTGCTTTTCTGCTTGCTTTCTTTTCAGGCACAAGCATCACCATTTTCTGATCAAATGTATTATTTTTTATTAGTTTACTGTGTTAAGGTCATGTTTGTTGCAATTAATTGGTTTGATGATGATTCTCAGGACTTGCATTGGATGAGAGGCAGAGGAGTTGAATACTCTTTGTGAGATATCATGAAACCTGCGATGATGGAAGAATCTGGCGTTGTATTATCCAAGAGAAGGAGGGTGACACGAAGTACAGCCGGAACACTGATGTGTGATTATTTGTTTTTTCCTGTGTGAAGCTGCTGATGTACTTAGTCAAGTTTGTTTCTGTCCAACTGTGTGGGAGAATGATATCTCCCTTGTTCAATCTTAAGACCCAATGCTCCTTATATTTCTGCTCATAGACTTACTTTCTAGAGTAGGTAACTTTCTCCTTTTCCTTGGTTGGAGCCTTCATTCGATATTACTTTCAATGCTATATTTGTTGACATTAGCTGCTTTAAATTTTCTGACATCCCTTTATGGGATTGAAAGTTTATCCTACTTTGCATATGGAGTTTTCTACAATATGTATTTGCATTTGCTGAATTGAATTACATAGATTACATTGTTATATGCTGTATTCAGGTGTTTGGTCAATGTTTATTTTATTCAATTTGAGATTGTAACTTTAGTGAAGTTTTTAATAATCATTCAAGGTTTACAAAAGTACATTTCTCTATTGTTCCTGTGCGACAAATTCTGCTTCACGTTTATTGATATATTGCTAAATTTATGATTCCAGACTTAGTTCATGATAAAGGCCCTTCCCAGTGGACATAGCGGAGATTCGAGTTTACAAAGTTGCAAACACCATCCTTATTTCTCCTGCTTCCAGTGCAAGCCTCATGAACCAAAGTGGGCAATAGACCAGGGATTTACCATAATTTAGGCTAAATGTCTGGTTTCTGACAGTCCCTTCACACCCAGACCATACTGGTCTTGTGTCATATTTTATACATAC
Organism: Pleurodeles waltl; assembly: GCF_031143425.1. NCBI lineage: Eukaryota > Metazoa > Chordata > Amphibia > Caudata > Salamandridae > Pleurodeles > Pleurodeles waltl. The sequence goes on from NC_090439.1 coordinate 83,526,147, forward strand.
CTTCCCTTTCCCCATTTAAGAATTTTGTGATAACATTAATCACTGAGCACTACTGAGTTTCATATTTATTTGTTACATATGAACAGCTAAATTAAGGTTATTGCTTCATAAAAATCACGTTTCATGTTTCCTTTGTTGTTTTTTCAAATAATTGAATTCAAACATTTTGAGGTGAATCTGGATATCAAATGTTACCTCAGTAAAATGATGTTTTTGTTACATTTAACTGCCTAGTATCCTGTAGGATTAATAGGGTGGCTTCTGTTTCTTTTGGATAGTGTATGCTCCTACAGCAGGCACATTTTTATATTTTCTGTAATGGGATTTTTGATAAAAACGTGTATACATATCGTAGCTCCGAGAGGCATTTATTTGCACTCTGGGTGCAAGAACAATAATATTGTATGGCTCATTTGTGTTTTTATCTCAGGTTGCATGGTTGTTGCTCACAGGCTGCAGCCACATTTCCACACTCCATTGAAATAGTTGCATTGCATTGACTGCTGTGACTCTTAGGGGCATATTTATACTCTGTTTGCGCCGGAATTGCGTCGTTTTTTTTAATGCAAATCCAACGCAAAGCTAACTCCATATTTATACTTTGGTCATTTTTTAGCGTGGACACCTACCTTGCGTTAATGATATGCAAGGTAGGTGTTCCCGTCTAAAAAATGACTCCAAGGCATGTGCGCCTTATTTAAACTCCCGTGCAAAAATGACACACGGGAGTGGCGGGTCAAAAAAAATGACGTCCAGCCGCTTTTGCGTCATTTTTTAACGCCTGGTCAGGGCAGGCGTTAAGGGACCTGTGGGCTCGGAAGGAGCCCAGAGGTGCCCTCCCATGCCCCCAGGGACACACCCTGCCACCCTTGCCCACCCCAGGAGGACGCCCAAGGATGGAGGGACCCATCCCAGGGAACTTAAGGTAAGTTCAGGTAAGTATTTTTTTATTTATTTTTTTGTGGCATAGGGGGGCCTGATTTGTGCCCCCCTACATGCCACTATGCCCAATGACCATGCCCAGGGGACATAAGTCCCCTGGGCATGGCCATTGGGCAAGGGGGCATGACTCCTGTCTGTGCTAAGACAGGAGTCATTTCAATGGGGGTTGGGAGTCAAAAGAAATGGCGCAAATCGGGTTGAGGCCAATATTTTGCCTCAGACCTGACTTGCCCCATTTTTTGACGCCCAAGCTCCATTTTCCCCTACGACGGCGCTGCCTGGTGTGGGTCATTTTTTTTGACGCACACCAGTCAGCTGCGCCAGCTAACGTCATTCCATAAATAAGGTGCCCGCATGGCGCTTTGGAATGGCGTTAGCCGGCGTTAAAATTTTTGACGCACAACTGCGTTGGCGCAGTTGTGCGTCAAAAAGTATAAATATGGCCCTTAGTGTTTATAGTAATCATTTACTTGTGAATGTCATTTTGTACAATACAGGGATGTCACTGGTGTTGACTTTTAATGTTGCATAAATGACTGTATGAAAGGTTTTGCACTGATGCTTTGATGGTATATGTGTAGTCTTTGTCCTATTTGAAGAAAACTGTGATCCAGGTGTGTTGTGGTACACTTGACACTGTGTACAAGGGTCCCTGAAGTCTGTACTACTTCGAATGAGAATAACAGATTAGAATATTCAGAGCATCTTTTAGAGATTGACATGAATAGGACTTGTCAAAAATAAATGGATGCCCATTCTGCCAAATTATTAGCTTCTCTACAGTACATAAACTAAGGCAATTGCTATGTTTCTAGCAACAAAGACTTACCATTGTTAAATCCTTTTCAGCAGAACCATGGGCATCATTTCTTTTCCTTTTCACAGTCATTATGTACAGTATATCTGTTCCAGACAGAAAAAAACAAATAATATTTCAAACTACTGGGAGAAACTGATGGAATGTTGATTTTTTGTGTTAAGAACCCCACATAGGGTGAATGGCTTTGGATAATTACTACCCTACTACAGCAATGACTAAGGTACCAGAATATTGTTGTCATAATGTCATCTGATATAAGCATTGTGCCCTAAGTATCATTTTTAAAAATATCACCTCATTAGAGTTAATGATAGAAAACCTACACTCGGTTTGGCAATTTGTTAGTAAACCCTACGGAGGAAACAATATTTACGTCAAACAATATGTCAATAAATGCTATTCTGACATACAGCCAGAGGACAGTGCCTCTGCTACACTTGCTATTTGGTAGCACACCAACCAAGCTTTGAATCAGGCTCTCTCACTTCAATGTTTTGCAAAATGGGTTGCAGTACCACAAGACCAGCTTCTACATTTTGACGTGAAACAATAGTGACAGCATGATATTGACTTGCAAGATTTCTTACTAGTAAACAGATATTGAGTTAAAGTAGTAAATCTAAATAACCATACATTCTTATCTTAGAAATATTGTACTTGAATGACATCTTCCAGTCTACATTGCTTCAAGACAATATTTTGTATTGAACATTTTGACATTAAGCCTAAGATACACACAGGCAATAAATGCATTGATTCTGACTGAAACCACCTAGATAGGAAATTCAAAGGGCAAATGAGCATCCATCAAATTCCAGGATCCTTCCTAAGTCAACCCAGATGAAGAATATAAGGGGCTGATGCAGAGGTCCACACCCTAATAAATTGTCAAATTCTTGTGGGGAGGTATCTTTTGGTGAGGTATCTTATAGTGAAGTACTAAAATTGTATACCTAGGTTGCATCTCAGCATTGATAAGGCTTTGGTAGACTATGGTGTCTTCCAACTGCCCACCAGACGTCTCTCTTTCAAAAAGCTATTAAAGGCCTGATGTACAACCATTCCAGATTGAGAATCACAATTTGCTTTTTTTTGCCATTTGCAAATTGTAAGTCACAATCTGGAATGTGCAACAGGGTCAACGACAATGTTTGCAATTCCCAATGGGGTAGTAAATGACCTACCTCATCAATATTCATGAAGTACTTTGCAATTTGCGACCCCATTGGGAATAGCCACATTCACAGGGATGGTGGCCTGCTAGGAACAGCAGACCACCATGTTTGTGACTGCTTTTTTAAATAAAGCAGATTTAAAAAAAAAAAATGTTTGCATTTCATACAAAAAAACAACATTTTCTTTTCATTTTTTCAAAGTAGACAGTGGTCCGTGGGACCACTACCTGCTCTGCAAAAATATTTTCACTTACATTCACAAAGGGAAAGGGGTCCCTTGGCACCCCTCCCAGTTTCCGAATGGGTTACCACCAATTTAAATTGGTTGTAACTGTGGTTGTTTTGCGACCGCAATTGCAGTCACAAAGCATTCATATATGGGCCTGCGAGTCACAATTAGAAGGGCTGCCCTTGGAACGCCCCTTCCTAATTGCGAGTCACAATCCCTATTTTGCAAGTCAGCTTTTGCATGCCGGCTCACAAAATAGGGATGGTACATTCCAAAAGGCCATTTTGCTGTTGCAAAAGGCAAAATTTGTCTTTTGCAACAGCAAAATCACGTCATAAATGGGACCCCAAATGTTTTAGATCTTTGTGAAAGATTTTGATTCCTTCTTTTGGTGTAAGCTCCATTTGAGAAAGGGTATTATAATTTTGAAGTCTCCTGCAATAATGATTGTTTAGAAGACCTATGAAAACACTTATAAGTATGAGTCAGGGGTCACAGAGTCAGACACAGGCCCATATTTATAGGAAAATTACAGAGTGCAACGCTGCACCAAAATTGCCAGTGCCACGCAAAATGCAGCACACACAGAAGTGCTTAAGCGTACGTTTCAAATTATTGTTTATGTGCAGGAAGGGACACCTTCCCGCACATAAACAATAATTTCTGTCATTTTGCTCTTTCTATGTTTGCTGCAGAAGGCAGCACACATGGAAAAAGCAAAAAACGAGGAGGACACTGGGGTGGCGTTAGATTTTGGCACTGCCTCAGGTCTACGAAAACTCATAAATCTGAGGCAGCATTAAAATGCAATTGGTGTTGTGGTGGCATGCCCACAGCAACACCCATTGCACGCCTCTCCCACGTGAAGAGCTGCATGTGAAGGGGTTGTATTTACAAGATGTTTTTAAGCCACAAAAAGTGTCTTAATGCCACCTTGTAAATATGGCACAGGGCATAGCGCCACTGGAGCGTAACAAAAAGTAATCCTTGGGTGGAGCTGAGGGCTCATAAATGTGCCCCATAGTGTTGCAAACTGGAGAAAACAATTGATAAAGTGGTTTTGGATATTGGAAGGGACGGAGTTTACATAGCACAATGGAATTGGGTCACTTCTATTAGATCATAAGTAACTTCAGCGTTGGTACTGCTTTGCTTGGCAACTTATTTTTGTATAGACTCTGCCACTTACTGTCACTCTGTCATTTACTTGTATGTCTCTATTAAAATGGTACCACCTGCACCCTGGGTCTGTAAGTTAAATCCTACAGTTAGTCCTGCACACCTAGGGCCATATTTATACTTTTTGACAAACGCCATTTCGATGCGCCACGCGGGCGTCAAATTTATACTTTGACGCGCGGCAGCGCAACCAACAGGTGGGAGTCATTTTTTTTGGACGCACACATCGGCGTCAAGTCGTAAAGGAAAACAACGTTAACGCGACGTAAATGACTGTGGGTCGATTTACGACAGCGCAACCCGGAAAGCGCCGTTTTTTTTTACGCAATAGCGTCAAAATTACCCGCGAACACTGCCCTTTCAGCAGAGGAGAGCCAAAATGGATCCCAGATGCCACTACAGACCCCAGGAAGATGACAGCAGACCAGGAACCAGCCAGGATGATCCATACAGGAACCAGGACATATATATAAAAAAAAGAAATTGTCGCTTCAGTGCAGAGGAGCAGGAAATCCTGGTTAAAGAGGTGACGGAACACCAGCACCAGCTGTTCATCACCTCTAAGTTGCCAATCAGCAGGAGAGAGGCCATATGGCAACAAATTGTTGACAAGATCAACAGTGTGGCAGAAGTACGCAGGACATTCACCGAGTGTAAGAAACGCTGGCATGACTGCAAATGTAGGACAAAGGAAAAAATGGCCAGGAACAGGAAGGCAGCACTGCAGACTGGAGGGGGGAGTCCAGCACACCAGGAGGCCCTGGACCACATGGAGGAGATGGTCGCAGCCGTCATCCCTGAGGAGATTGTCACAGGGATTCAAGGACAGGACAGCGCAGACTACCACGAGACAACACACATGCAGGGTAAGTCGCATGGGGAATTATAATGCAATAATGTTAACTGCAACCGGGGTGGCGAATACCTACTACACAATGCATGTAAGTCAGCATATATATGGAGTGGCATGGGTAAAGAGGCACGGCAGGAGGGCATGCCCAGCACAGACAGAAGCTGGGGCACGACATAACACAGCACCAACAACAGTCCCATGGGGGCATCCTGTCATGACAACAATGGAGCTAAGGGAAAGCCGCGACAGGTGGGAAGGCCACTACGTCAAACTTACATCCTGGCACTCGTCAGTCAAAATATATCCTACATCAACTAGGTCCCTATCAGTAATCCAGTAGCCAAAACAACAACTGCAATGTAACTGCAACAACAGTTGACACTAACACCTCTGATCTCTGTGCAGCTATAGTAACCAATGGCAGTAACCTCCCCATGGAACATACATACCTAAATTAGGGGGTGAGGTTGACATCTGCAACAATCTCCAGAAATAAGACAAAGGCACCAGTAAACTCAAATGTCAATGCCCATAGTTGACACATACATCAGCCAAAGTAAACAGCAATAGGAGCCACACAGCACTAAGGACACACACATGCTGCATACGTCAGGGTCCCTCACGTGCCTGGCTAACAAGGCAACATCACTAATGTCATACTGCTCAGACAACAACATTGAGGAGGGGACACATGCAACTGGTCACTCAAACACACCTGCACAGTCAGAGGACCAAATAGGACATTGATACGATAAACAGGGAAATCCAATTAAACACACATTACCCAACATCAGCTGGAAACATCAACAATGTCTACATCCATATCACATCGTAACATTGCCATGCATAGGATATGCCACATAACAATTACAATTAGGTCAATGTGAACAAACAGATTTTGGGGCAGGTCCTGAGAGGCAAGTGTGCTGCCAGGGCAATCACAACACCCACAGCCAGTGAAAGGTCTCACCATAAGAATAGATATACACGGAGGGTTGAGTAGGACAAAAAGATGGCTATTCCCTAATTGGTACAAAGCAACACCTAGAGGCGATTAGGCAGACAAGTCTGATAACTCTATATCATACATGTGACACACAGGTGGGTCATAGGCCTATAACAATGCCCATATGAAGGACAGCAGATACCAATACCAAACAAGATCACAAAGTAAAGTCATCAAAAGGCTTGCATGTTACGTCAAAATTGTCACAACACAGACACACTAATTGTACCATGTTTCATTGCAGAGGAACATGGATCTCCTGCCGATATGGCTGTCCCTGATTTCCCTGATGACATGGATGACGAGCCCATAAACATTCCCCAGGAGACCATCCAAAAGGTCCTTGAAACCCTCCAGACCCCACCTTCAGTCACAAGGAGGAACACAGAACAAGTAGCCATCACAGAAGAACCACCCCAATTGTAAGACCTGCCAGCTCCAATACAGCTGAGGACTCTGACGACACTGGCACCAGTTTTGAAAGAACTGTAGTTGGTGTACAGCGGGAGCTGGCCAAGGAGGTGCGGGTGGGGATGCAAAATACGGCAGCCAGCCTTGAGGGGGTGCGCTCGTGCATATTGTCATCTGCAGATCAGGCAGCAGCTATGCAAGCCCTAACATCCGTACTGCAAGGACTACAAGAAACTATAAAGGAATTCACCACTGCAGTAAGAGAGTTGCCCCAACACCTCGCACCCCAAACTTTCCACTGCATGCACGAATGCAATCATGGCTCCCTCAGGGCTGACCTGGCTGCCTACCATCTTGATGTGGCTGCTATTCTCAAAAACCAGCAGGCCCTCCTTGCAGCAGTACTGCCCTTAAGAACTTCACAGGGAGCAGCCCCCGGGATGTCTGACTCCACGTCTTCTAACACTGAGGTGTGTGTTGCCCCTTCACAACCAACAACAACAAGGACAAACCAGGCAACACACACATCAGAAGAAGAAGACATGGAACAGATCACATTCTCACGGAAGAGTACCCGGAAGCACTAGTCCCTGCACCATGGCCTACTTTGACCAAGGTCCTACGTTTTGTCAAATGCCAGTCTCCCTACAACTATACTCAATGACTATTCTGCTAACCACTGTCTTGTCAGCATTGCCAGTGAATGTCTCTCTCCTACTATTCGGCAAATCCTGTCCCTCTGCACTGTCTGTTACATCACCCCAGCATGTCAGGAGCATCATCCACACCCCTTCTGTAGGATCACCATGTAAGAATGCACCAGAACGGACTCAGCAAACATGGACAATGTACATTTTGCACTACAGCACCTATCAATAAATAGCACTTGCACACCTTATATGTCTCTGTGTAATTTGACACATCAACTGTGCAGTAGGTAACTCTAAAGTGCCTGTGTGACAACCATGTAGCTTGTCAATACAACTGTCCTGACATCATGTAGTCTGATACATCTGTGCAGTGGCCAGGATTGCATCATAGCCTGACCATCCTGAGGAGAATAACTGATGAAGGGGACAAACCACACACAATTATGCTGTGTTGGACAGAATAATGCTCCATCTATAGCAATCCAAGTCAACTAATGGTGGCTGAGAAATGTAGGCAAAATTAATTTATGCAGCATAATCTAAGCAAACACAACTAAACACTGCATCAATCACCCTTTCTGAGTATACTTCCATGAAGGGAAGTCATGCTGAATTTTTACACACATGATCTATGTCAGCAATGAAGACAACAAGACAAGAGTGTTAACAACACCTCATCTACAAAGATGTCCCTGAACATCACACTGCAGTCCGACCTAATAAATTTACCACAATACCAAGTCTGGAAGCACACTTTGTGATGTAGAATACCTACTCATCAACACAAATCCTTGGTGATCGATGTAAACTACTAATGGTGGGTCTACCAAATGGTGGATACTTACCAAGTTAGCACAGGGGTAGCTGCCATGTTAAACCTCCATTTTCTGTGGTGGGTAGCATAGGACACAAATGTCATAGAAAAACATTCACCGACACTGATGTCAAGCCCATGATCAAGTAGCAGTTAACGCATAATGCAAAGGGTTAACTATATGTTTATTCCTATGTATTCACACCAGAGGCAACTAAGGGAAAAGTCATACCTACACTAATCTAACCTGACTACTCCTAACCCACAACTGTCCCTAACTAACCTAAGCTAAACTTACTCTACACATATAACAAATCGATCTAAACATCAACCCCCCACCCACCATTATGAGACAGGACACATGCAGGACAACACATACTAACCTACACACATACTATACTATCCTAAACAATAATATATTTTTTTGTATATTTTTATTTTTATTTTTTATAAACAGACAGGAATCCCAACATTGACCCCCACCCACCCACACAAAAATGAAAAATAGAAAGAATAAGGACCCCCACCCTCCTCCCTAACACTAACTAAGCTAACAACCTACACTAACCTAACACTAATCCCCAAAACCCAACTATCATTACAAAAAGGAAAGAGGAGAGAGGGGAGGGATAAATTTAAAACAAGCAATAAAGTCCTAGAGGTTGGCCCTCCGTAGGGTCCGCCTGATGGACCGAACCCTTTTCTTAATGTAGGCCACATCCTGGCTTAGCTTGTCCACCTTGGTAATAAACTTGTCCATTTTCCTGTTTAATGCCAGGAATGCTGCAGGGTCAATAGGGGGGGCTGCTGCAGTCTGTGTGCTGGCAGAGGTGCACGGTGTTGGAGTTGTTGTTTACCCACTGGACTGTCCTGCAGCTCTGAAATTGCTGGGTCCAGGTCGTGCTGCAGAGGCAGGGTCAACTGTCCCCGCCGTTGCTGGGGCCACTTGGGGAGAACTGGTGGATGTGGTGGTGGTGGCTGTTGTGGGCAATGTTGGGCCACCCTGTGGTGAGGCCCACCATGCTCCGGAGGCCCGATCCGCTTGGTATTTTCGGGCCATCCTTCTGAACCCCGACTGCACCTGCAGGATGTGCCGGTATCTCATTGCACGCCTTTCGAACTGATGTCTCTGTGCGGCACTCATGTTTGCAGCTGTGAAGAGAAAGCGCAACTATTTATCATAGGGAATGCATTGGGTGGAATAGCACAATCGGTCAATTGCACATTACTTGTACTGTATTTGTTACAGCGATTTTCACAACATAGATCATTGAAAGTCTCAGAGGAAGTATATGGGAAGCCTGCATACAAAAGGGCATCTCACACCTAGCATATCCATGTCTCTACATGATGGGTGACATCAGCCTAAACTTCTCATCCAAATAATGGGTAATGCAGCTGACATTATGGCTGAACCTCTTCCGCCTACTGACTTCATTACATATGTCACTCTATGTGATAACAATCACAACCCTCAATATATGCCATTTGTAATTATTTTTTGCTAATATAGAACTCATGTGCCACAACCGAATGTCTACACTAGGTTCAAAACAAAGTTGCCAAAGGTCAAAAGTATGTGTAACATACTGGTTGCTACAGTCCTAGGTACCCTATTCCCAAACACATGGCAGTCTTTGAGGGTGGGGTGGGAAGAACAACCAACAATCCCATATTCAATGCACACCCAGGAGTGTATAGAAAGCTCAACAAGTATTTGCCTCCACACACAACACCAATGAAGGGCTAGCAAGAAATTGGAGTCAGCCAAACCTTGTCCTATCCAAGGTCCACACATGTCAAAATGTACTAACTTCGGCCAACATCACATACTACCAGTGAGGCATATTTTACCACACACACAAAGGAGCAAGAACACCCATGATCATGAGTAGAATGAACACCTAGGCCATTGCACTCTAGTCCCACACACTTCTAGTTCAACTTGTGGTAGTACATGCCCCCGGAAGATCCAACCTACAGTGTACTCAGTCCATCCTCAACTAGGGAAGCTGCATATTTAAGACAAGCCTTTTGCAGAAGCTATCTGTGAGAATGTCAGTCTGAAATGTAGACTCAGTCCAAGCCAAGTCCCAGAGCAACTCTTACATTAACCAGTGTATTCCACATGACTCATCCCATTCCCCATAGCGGGCCCGACTGGTATGGCCTACAGACCCTAAATCTGAGAGATGGATAAGCATAGGTCTACTGAAACTGAAGTGATAATTGAAATCCCACTAATGGAACAATACTAATGAATGGGCAGCGCATCAAACCTTGAATTCTGTTGAACACACAGTAGTCCATCATGCATCACTAGCAAACAATAAAAATAGCACACATGCAACACTCACTGTAGGTGTCGGGGTCCTCAAAATGAGCCACCTCTCCCACAGTGTACGGTGCAGGTCCACCTGTAAAGCATGGAAGGAAGAATATACTCAGACTCCGTGCACTGACAAACAATTGCAATTACAAAGACAATGTGAGAAGATGACATGCGTAATGAAACACTTTCACACATGCTCATACTGCATGGAATAATTCTTGATCAACATTTACATTGGATGAGTCTCCTGCTACAGTTACACACCCTACTACACACATGCAGTGGCCAGGACAGTCATGTAGTGTCAAAGATGCACCTCCATTAGTATGCCCCAACAATATCGGGGTGCATTCATCTCATCATGTGCATCCCAGAGAGACATCCAAAAGCTGGTTACTTGAGGACTGCATGACCCCTCAAACTCAAACAGCCTATGTGGTCATTTTCAACACACACCAACCAGACACACATGTGACATATGTGTGGACAACATAGCTAACTTCAATTGACGTGAAGGCAGCAGTCATTTATAGCATCATATTGGGTTTACAAATTTCAGTCTAGCTATGGCGTCTACATATGTAGGTATGATGTTTCAACATCCATTTTTCACTGGCTATTGTGACTTGTAGAGTTCAAATAGAGGCATTAATGTGTCGCTTGTCTGACACAAAGGCAACACTACATTACATACAGCTACAGGCAACCGGTATGTGTAGAAAACATGAGCTACCTGACTGCTAGCATTTGTCTTCCTACACATTGTGCAACAATTACCCAGTAGGTTTCCCTAGCATTACACACAGTCAGCTACTTATCTAGCAGATTGGGTAACAATCATCACATGTCCCCACACAGCTTTCAATTGTTCACATGTAATTGATTTGTACTCACCAACATGTCCACCAATCCTGATTCCCAGGTGGTCCAGCAGATCCTGCTCCCTGGATATCAGATCAGCCCAGCGGTGCTTGAGTTGATGGTCATTCCTCAGGCTACCATAGACACGGACCAAGTGATGGCGCACCTTCCCCCACCGGACTTTACGTGCCTCCGTGTGATACCCCTGTATCACACGACCCCCAGCCTCCAGCATGAGTGGGAGGAAATGGCAAACAAGCCATATAAATCCCCCCAATTCCTCTTCACCCATCCTGGCAAGCCGTGGCCTACCTGACATCTCTGCACTAACAAAGTTGAAAAAGTTGGACAAAAAGGAAAAGGGGGAAATGGGGAAAGGTAGAGTAGTGAAAAACAAAGAAAACTTAAGAATAAGAGCCCAAGTAACCCCAAAATTACACTACCCAGAACAGACTCCCACAGACAACAAAAGAAACACTGGACTTGACAAAAGTATACAATACAGACTCAGACAGTATTCAACAACAAGACAATGATGACAAAAGCACAATAGAGAAGTACACTGGACACAAAAGCACAAAAACACAGGACAACATGTTCCACACAGCCACACAGTCTAGAATAATCTGAGACTGCAAAGTGAAAGTGAAAGTACACCCACAGTACAGAATCTGTAAACAGGATATCCTATTACATCACATCCTGCATTAAATGGCCGCCGTTTTTATTTTTCCGTTATGCGTAATTTTTTCACGCATACAGATTGTGCGTCCAATTTTTTGACGCATAAGAGTGCACATAATGCAGAGTCAAATTTTTTTTTTTTCATTGTTCCCTTATATTTGTGTGAGGCTTATTTTAAAGTTCTAGAGTTGAAATTTAAGCCGCTGGCAAATATGATGACCAAATATGAAAATTAATTTTGACTCTGCATTATATGCACTCCTGTGCGTCAAAAATTTATGACGCCGAAGCTGTATGCGTGGAAATATGACGCATTATAGAAAATATGGTGGCCATGTAATGCTGGTTATTAATATATTTATTTTAAAATGATATTTTTTGACTCAGCATTATGCGCACTCCTGTACGTCAAATATTTATGACCCAAGCTGTATGCGTGGAAATATGACGCATTATAGAAAATATGGTGGCCATGGAATGCTGGTTATTAATATATTTATTTTAAAATGATATTTTTTGACTCAGCATTATGTGCACTCCTGTACGTCAAATATTTATGACCCAAGCTGTATGCGTGGAAATATGACGCATTATAGAAAATATGGTGGCCATGGAATGCTGGTTATTAATATATTTATTTTAAAATTATATTTTTTGACTCAGCATTATGTGCACTCCTGTACGTCAAAAATGTATGACGCCCAAGCTGTATGCGTGGAAATATGACGCATTTTGACAAATATGTCTTTATTTTGTCAAATTGTGAAGAGAATTTTGTCATGACCAAACGGTGCTAAGTGATACACATTTGGGCTTAGCTATGGCACATGTCCCTTATAGGATGTATAGAAGGCATTCACAGTGTAATAGTAATGATTGCTCCAAATGGTTATTACCCATAATTGTACACATATTTTGGGTAATTGCTGATGGCTAATTTCAAATGATGAATGTGATACCAGGATGTATTCCTTAGCAAAAATGTGTCCACATTTATCACGGTAATCCAAATTATCTATAGGCCAAATAGGTAGTGCAATTGTCACCTACACTTTTTATGGGGGTAACCATGTCCTAATTATGAATTTGTGTATCTTATATGTGTTTAACTTTTGACATGTAGGCCACACATGCGCCTTATGCATGTGTGTACTTCACATGTGCATATTTCATGTATATTTGGGGGGCGGTAGAGGTGGACTTAGGCCCCCAGCACCCTAGGGTTTGCCCTTCCAGATTTGCTAATTTATCCAAGGGTTTCATTTATTCAGTAATGCTAAACATGCAGCAGCAGGCTCATGGAAGCCCATAGGGTATGATTCACTGTTTGCCATTCAATAATCCCATTTGCCCATTTGACGTTTGCCCTATTGATTCTTTGGAGCAATCTGACATACCATTTTGCATTAATATTTTTAGCTAAATCTCGACGTTCCTCATGTGCTGATGACAAATAGGTTGTTTAGTGGCATGTTTCATTCTTCCTGGTAGGTTCCAACTGGGACACTACTGTGATCGGCTGCTTGCAATTATTTTGTTGATTGGATGGCACATGTTTATATGTGTGGTCCAATGTAGATCCACTATCAACTGTCAGGGTGTATGTTGTCACTGTAACTTCCAGGTCTCCTCATGAGTTAGTGGCAGCTAATCTTGTTCCAATTGGGCATTGTTTGTAGCAAGAATGGAGAGAAGCCATTGAGGACATGGTCACCTACACATGGATGGTCCCACCCTGTCACTGAACACGTGTAATGAGACTTTCGAATGGGCAACCTTTTTGTGCTGAGTGAGAGAATGTCTCAGGTGTCTGGATCTGGCATGTGTCATTGCCACATTAGTACTCCAGTTGGCCTCTGTGGATGGTAATGTATCATGAAACATCATAGCCTCTGTGCAGAAGTAAATGGCTGGTATTCAACACACGACTCATCTTTATCATTTGAAAAAGTGTTACTCAGCGTTTTGAACAGTCAGGGTCCTCATATGTGTTGACTTTTCATGGACATTATCTGAGGTTGCTGGTTTTGATGGAGGCCATTTACACCATCATACACTATGGTCCTGGTCCACTGTCACACTTTTAAGTTTAGGCATTAATGAAGGTCAGACAACGGAAGGGCAAAGATTTGGCTATTCATGGGCACTGTCACAAATCTGATGCAAATGACAGTCAGATGATGCACTACTATGTATTTGAGTATACATTGATGAGGCTAATGACAAATTATTGTCTGAGGTACAAAAGGTATTGGACAGCATGTGTGGTCCATAGGTGGACCCCAGGTATCTGTAGAATGACCCACAGACAGGTGCCAGTCAGGCTGACAGGATGCTGGGTCAATCAGGTGCAAGCTCTTTCAGTAATCACATGATCATGTGTTCTGACTAGGACTGGTCAGAGGGAGCATTAGACAGTTGAGATGTCACACTGTGTATGTCCTGTGTGGCTTTGAAGGTGACACATGAACCCTGATAAAGTGTTACACAGCAACATTAGTGTCAAAGCTTAATGATGTAATGGCTCACATTCAAACATGTATGCAGTAGGAGGCATCTGCAGTGACAGGGCATGTACATTTGGGTGTTGTGCATAGAGGGTATCACAGGTGTGGCCTCCATCTGTGTCTCACTAGTCCTGTCAGATGGGATTAGCTGATAAATAGCCTACAGTACCTTTCACAGAAGAATCAATCTACAGGTGATACCAGGCCTTATAAACTCCAAGGCAGTGTATTATATGAGCTGTGTTCCATGCAGTGAGATGGTAGTATGACAATGGTCGGCATAGTAAAGGGTGTGGCACACTGGATGACTCTTGTGAGTGTGTGTGTGTAGATGAGGGAATCTGAGTGTACACAAATCGGCATTCCAGGGACCTCTTCAGACAGGTGGGGTGTGAGCAGATGCAAGTATGTGTATTGTTTTTAGAAAAGGCCTGACATGTAGATGGGTTGTGATGTGCTGGATGCTTGTCATAGGTGTAGCACTTGTGCTGTGTATGTTCTGCTTATGTGTAACTCTAGTGACAGATAGTCATTGCAATGATAGTAAGTAGTTGGAATTACTGTTGGCAAGAGTCTTGTACTACATTCCTGTTCCTGAAGCATTAGCATGTGAACTGGCTGATGTATGAGGCCTGTTTTCCCCTAGTTGAGTGATGGTGTTTTAGTTGTGTGCCATCTGCTGCGATGATCCATGTTTCCTACATGTATGTGAGTCATATGTGTGGTCCTCAGCTATTGCCCTTCAAAGTTGAACTGTACAGGATGTCTGTCATTTACATGGTGTGTGTATTTGACCATTGTATGGTGGCCATTACATTTGTGGTGTATATTTTTTGTGTGATGATTGTTATGTCATTATTGCTCAATGAGACGACATTCTTCTTCAGCAATTTCAAACTAAAGGTGGGCAGAAATGAATAGGCCAAACCATGATGTGGTGTTTGTTATCTGTGTTTATTTACAATTGTGCATTAAGTGGTGATAGTAAAAATTAAGAAAATAAATTATTTACAATGTGTTGGCGCCTACGCACTCCATCAGCCGTGTTTGGTTGTTCCCCCTCCTGTTGCAGGCCAGCATCCTCCTCTTCGTCGTCTTCAGGCATGTATGGGTCTGGTTCCAGGAGGGGAATGTTCCTTTTTACACAAATGTTGTGCAATATTGCACAAGTGAGTATGATCCTTCAGACCATCTCTGGGGAATATAGTAGGCTCCCGCCAGTGATGTCAAGGCAGCGGAACCTTGACTTTAGGATCCCAAAGGTGCACTCGACAATGCTGCGTGTCCTCTTATGGGCGTCATTGTATGCCCGCTCTGCAGCAGTAGTCGGGTTCCCAAATGGTGTCATTAGCCATGGCTGGATGCCATACCCCTGATCAGCTGAGAGAAAAACACAGAATGGGATCATGTAGATGTAGCTGGCACTATTGAAAAGACCTTTAATGGCAGTAGTTGTCTTGTGTTGTCTGTAACTCTTTTGTGTACTAATGTGACAACCTATACTTGTAGGCTATACCTTCTGCATTGTGTTTTTTCCTTGGCTGAGCAAGTGTTTGTCTGCTAACCGTTTGTCAGCAGTATGTTTTGGGAATTGCAATAGAGTGTGTCCTCCCTAGCATTGTGACTTGTGATACAGGTGTCCGTGTGTCTTCACTGGGGGTGAGATGATAGTTCCATGCAGAGTTAAAATTGAAAGTGTTGTTAACACGTTCATATCAAAGTACCCTGGACATCCCATCCCTTGAAACTTATGCAATGTATTAATGTAAAGGTTATTGTGACACTTACAATTTGGAAGGTGACATTTAGGCAACCACACTCATTAATGTCTTCACATTAAGCTGTACAGTAAATTACAATGTGTGACAGGTTCAATGGTGAGTTAAGAAACATGGCTAGTGATGTGAGGACCTCAGTGTGTTCCTGTCTAGGTGTTGCTGTTGTGGTGTATGTGTTGTGTGTCCTAGAGGGTTGCTGTGCAGTGTGTATATGAGTAGGTTTCTGTACTTACCAACAAGTAGTCCATTGCCATACCGTCCATCCTGGAAGTGTTGGTTGATGGTGCTGTGACGGAAGATGAAGGAGTCATGTACACTCCCAGGATATTTAGCCACGATGTTGCTGATCAATCCCTGGTGATCGACTATGGCCTGCACGTTGATTGAATGTGTTTGCTTCCTGTTGCGGTAGAGGTGTTCTGTTGCAGCAGGTGGCACAAGGCGTACGTGTGTGCAGTCGATTGCACCAAGGACATGTGGGAAGCCACTGATGGCGTAGAACCCCTGTTTAGTTTCCTGCTGCTTCTGCAGTGTGTTAGGGAAGCAAATGTGGAGGGGTGTCAGGAGAATGATGGCATCCAGTACTTTTGGCAGAAATGCAGAGAATGATGGTTGTGATATTCCGCCAACCAGGGCACCAGTTGTTAGAAAGGAGCCACTTGTCAGCAGGTGAAGTACGGCAAGCAGCTTTGTTTCTGTTGGGATAGTGCGGGGTGTCACCAAAGTGGGGGCCAACTGCTGTTCAATGTTTCGCAGCAGCTGCTGAATGGCCTGCCAGTTCAACCGATACCTCTGTATGATGTCGTGTTTCCTGAGGCCATGCAGGGTTGTTCTTGGGTGGAATATCCTCTCCTGCCTTCTGCGCTGCCTTTGGGGTCCCTGCTGTTGTTGTTGTAGCTGCTGTTGTTGCTGCAGGGATCTGCGTTTACGTGCACGCTGGATAAAAATCACCTCCATGTCTCCCTGTTGCTGCTCTGCTGCTCTGTTGTTTGTTCTGTGTGTTCTGATTAAATACAGGTGTGTTTGCCCCATTTTAACGCCTGCCCTGACCCAGGCGTTAAATTTTGACGCACATCGGGCTTTGCGTCATTTTTTTGCTCCACCTCCCGGCTGAGAGTCATTTTTGTCCGGAAGCATAAATACGACGCACGGCCGTGTGCGTCGTTTTTTGGACGGGAACGCCTACTCTGCATATCATTAACGCAGGGCGGGTTGCCGCATCCAGAAAATTACGCACACAGCGGATTTTTGTAATCCGCGGGCTCGGGCGTCAGGGTTTAAATATGGGGCAACGTTTGCGCTGATTGTGCGTCAAATTTTTTGACGCACAATCGGCGCAAACGGAGTATAAATATGCCCCTTATTTTGCTATCTACTTAAGTAGCCCCTTAAAACATGTCTCTGCCATTGTAGCTTGTGTGCAGTTTCAACCAGCCAATTCAACTTAGCAAAATAACCCTTTTTGCCAAGCCTAAAACTAAATTTTTATTATAAATAGGTCACCCCTAAGTTAGGCTCTTGACAGCCCACATGGCAAGGGGCATTGTATTTACAAAGTTGGGCATGTAGTTTTAAGCTTTACATATTCTGGTAGTGAACAACTCACACATTTGTTTTTCATTACTCTAAGGCCTGCCTCACCATAGAATAACATTGGGTTACCTTATTAAATTTAATAACTGTTAACTTTTGATTGGGAGCAGGTAGAAATTTCATGTTTGCTGTCCAAGGAATTAAAACTTAAAATCCTCTTTAATAGTAAAGTTGGATTTAAGGTCACAATTCTTAAAATGCCACTTATAGAAAGTTAGCATTTTCCTATTCTAGCCATTTGGTGCTTGTAATCTATTTCTGGTTCACATGACTAGGTGTAACTGGCATTTGTGCATTCCTCCCAGACAGTATCACAATGGAGGGGCAAATGCTTCTCTCTCAATAGCACTCCACCTCTGTTCCCATGGTAATAGTCTTCTGATAATAAAGACTACTGGTTGGTCTAGGCCCTCCTCATTTAACTGTGCTAGATCTGCCTCTATGCCATACTCAGAAGCATCTGTCTGCACAATAAATTCTTTGGAGCAGTCAGGTGCCTGAGCACCGGGGCTGTGCACATGGCTTCCTTCAGGGAGTCAAAGGCTTTCTGGCAAGTGTCTGTCCAATTCACCAACCTAGGTTGCTTTTTGGAAGTAAGTTCTGTCAATGGTGACACAATGGATCCTTAGTCCTTGACAAATCTACAGTAATATCCTGTGAGGCCTAAGAAGGCTCTCACCTCTGTTTGTGTTCTAGGTGGTTGCCAGGCCTTGATCGTTTCAATCTTGGCCTGGAGTGGCTGCACCTTGCCACCACCTACTGGGTGTCCCAAGTACACCATTGAACCCTGCCCAATCTGGCACTTACTGGCCTTGATGGTCAGGCCTGCCTGTTGCAGGGCCTGAAGCACCTCCTTGAGGTGGAGCAGGTGTTCCTTCCAGCTGGAACTGTAGACGGCAATGCGGTCTAAGTAGGCTGCACAGAAGGCATCCTTGCTAGCTAGGACCCTGTTAACCAACTGTTGGAAGGTAGCGGGCATTTTTCAGCCCAAAGGGCATCACCCTGAATTGGTAATGACCCTCTGGCATGGAAAATGCAGATCTCTCTTTTGCCCACTCAGTCAAGGCGATCTGCCAGTACCCAGATGTGAGATCAAAAGTACTGAGGAATTTGGCAGCGCCTTACCTGTCTACGAGCTCATCAGCTTGGGGTATGGTGTGAGTGTCAGTCCGTGTGACTGAGTTGAGACCCTGTAGTCCACGCAGAACCAGAGTTCTGGTTTGGCACTGGGTGCATCAGCCTTGGGTACCAGCACCACAGGACTGGCCCAGGGACTACTGGACTTCTCAATGACCCCTAGGGCCAGCATATTGGCGAACCTCTTCCTTGATGCTGGCCTTCACCTTGTCTGACAACCTGTAAATTTTGTTTTTTACAGTGCAACTGTTTCCCATGTCAATATCATGGACGCACAGGTGTGTGAGTCCAGGGGTGAGGGAAAACAGAGAGGAGTACTGTTCCAGTAACTGGTAGCAGTCCCCTCACTGGTCCAGGGTCAGGGAGTCAGAGAGATTGACACCTTCCACTGACCCATCACCTTCCTTGGCAGAGAGGGGGTCGGGGAGAGGTTCACTTTCCTCTTCCATACCCTCATCTGTCACCAGAAGCACGTTGACTTCTGTCCTCTCAATATGAGGCTTCAGTCGATTGACATGGAGCACCCCTAGGGAGTTCCTAGGGGATTGGAGGTCCACTAAGTAAGTGGTCTCTCCTTTTCGCTCCTTAACTTCAAATGGGCCAGTCCAGCTATCCTGGAGAGCTCTAGGCTCAACTGGCTCCATTACCCACACTTTGTCTCCAGTTTGAAACTCCACCAGGGTGGTCTTCTGGTCATACCAGCATTTCATTACCTCCTAACTGGGCTCAAGGTTACTTTTGGCCATCTTCCAGAAGTAGTGCATGTGGTTGCAGAGGGCCAACATGTAGTTGACCTCATCCTGAGGTTCCTCCCACCCCTCCTTGACAATGCTTAAGGGTCCCCTCACAGGGAACCCATAAAGAAGCTCAAAGGGACTGAACCCTACCCCCTTGTGGGCTACCTCTCTGTAAGCAAAGAGAACGCATGGTAAGAGGCCGTCCCACTTACACCTCAGGGAGGCCTGTGGTCATGCCTTCAAGGTCTTGTTGAATCTCTCCACAAGACCATTAGATTAGGGGTGCTAGGTTGTGGTGAACTTGTAGGTTACTCCACATGCATCCCACATGGACTTCATGTATGCAGACATGAAGTTAGTGCCTCTGTCAGACACAATATCCTTTGGGAATCCCACAGGGGTAAATATCCCCATCAGTCTCTGGTCACCACTGGTGCAGTCACCGTCCTCAGAGGGATTGCCTGTGGATAGCGGGTGGCATGGTCCACCAAAACCAGGATGACCCTGTTGCCTAGGGCAGTTTTGGGGTCCAATTAACCAACAATGTTGATGCCCACCCTTTCAAAGGGGGTGCCAACGACAGGGAGTGGTATGGGGGGCTCTTAGCCTTTTCCCCGTTTTCCCACTGGCCTGGCAGGAGGGACAGGACATACAGAACACATTTAGTTTGTCCTCATCCAGTGCCAATAGAAGTGGGTGACAAGCCTGGCAAAGGTCTTGTCTTGCCACAAATGTCCTGCCACAAGAATGTCGTGAGCCAGACCCAGAGGGAAGGCCCATTAACACTGGGGGGCCACGAGCACATGTGCTGCCCCAGCCTCAGGAACCTTAGGCTCACTGTAAAGTAAATCATTCTCCCAATATCTCACTGTAAAGGAAATCATTCTCCCAATAGATCAGAGAGGCCTCACCTGCTGCTTGGGTTGAGGCCTGTTGCCCCAAGCCACAAGAGTGGGACACTCTTTCTGCACCTTGCAGAATTCCTCCCCGGTGGGCCCACCCTCAACTTGCCAGCCAGCAAGCTCAAGTAGGTCACCAAGGGTGGCAATGTCTTCCCCAGTTGGCTTAGGTGCCTCCTCCTCGAGGACCCCATCAACCACTGTGGTAACATCTGGGACTGGTTTCCCGCGCCCCTTGCCCATCTCCTTGGCAGCTGCCTGGCCATTTTCCCAGGCTCCAGACGCCCTTGACTTCCTGTCTGGGCAGCCATGGACCGTGTGGTCGTGCTGACCCACTCAGGCAACCCTAACATCTCCAAGTGAGACCTTAGCTCTACCTCCTTCCAGGCAGTGTGCTCAAGGTCATTGACTAACAGACAATCTACAGGCATGGCAGGACTCACAGCTACTTTCAGAGTACCAGAGACCCCCCCCCACGAAAGGGAACCAGAGCTACCAGTAGGTGGCTTTCATGATTGTCTGCGACTATGACTTGGTGTAATATATTAGGGAGGACCAGCTCTGCTGATACCAGTGTCCCTTGTCAGTGGTCATGCTGGCTCCTGTGTCATGCAGAGCCTCCACCTGTTGCCCACTGATGGTGACCCACTGCCTATAATTGGAAGTGTTGACAGGCATGTTGGTTTTTGGCACCATCTCTGCATCTCCAAGGGACACTAGGGTTACCTCTATCTGTTCCCCAAAACTAACTGGGACTACCTCCTCCCCGAGTGCTACACCAGCCAACCCAGGTTTCTGCCCTCCAGTGGGGGGCTGTGTCCTTTTGGGACACTTGGGGTTGCCCTTAGAGTGACCATTCCTTGTGCACTCTATGCATTGGGGTACAAACATCCCTGACTGATGGTCAGTGAACCCTTTCCTTTTGGAATCATATTGGGACTGGTTTCCACTATTCCCTGGGGAACTATTTTGGGGGCCTTTTGAGAACTCCTTGTTTTTAAGTTTTTCTTTCCCTTCTTTCATCTGATGGGAACCCTGACCACCTTTGTGCTTGTCCCCCCAAATACCTTTCTGGACACTCTGGACTAGTCCAGAGGTCCGCCTCCTCAGCAATCTTCCTGGGATCAGTCAGCTTACTATCTACTAGGTGCTGGCACAACTCTGTGAAACAAGTACTGAGCATATGCTCTCTCAGAATCAAATTATACAATCCTGTGTAATCATTTACTTTGCAGCCCAGCACCCATCCATTCAGTGCCTTACTGGAAAAGTCAAAGAAATCTACCCATGTTTGTGTGGACTGTTTGGTTCTGTCCCTTAACCTCTGACGGTATTTTTCAGGAGTCAGCCCAAACTTGGCAAGTAAAATGGCTTTCATGTGTGAGTATGTGTTTTGACCCTTTGTGTCCAATGTAAGGAGTGTGTCCTTCCCAATTGATATCACATATCCCCATACAGTTGTACCCCATTGCTCTTAAGGAACCCAATGAGCCCTTCGTGCAACTTCATAAGCAGCTAGCCATTTATCAATATCACCTCCCACCACAAAACTGGGCACCACATTTTTGGGTATAGGAACCTTCTTTTCCCCAGCAGTATACTGCTCCCCCAGCAGTCCTGCATGTATACTGCCACCATTACTGCTGGACTTAGACTGTCTTGCCTTGATGTCCAGCTCCTTGAGACTCAGTTCATGAGCCAACAAAATTTCTTCTCAGCCAAGGCTCTCTTAGCTGCAGCCTCTTTGGCTTCTCTCTCTGTCCTCTTCTCCTCCTGTTGAACTTCAATTTTTAACCTTGCCATTTGTAATTGGAATTCTCTCTCCTCTCTCCTGTCCTCTGTGGTCAGGCTTTGATCAGAGACACTGCTCCCTGGTTTGGCACTGGGCACAATCACAGTAGTAACATCATCCACTAATGCAAAAAATCCTCTGAGGGGCCCTCCACTTGCTCCTCATCCTCAACATCCTCCTGAATGGGCTTCTGCCCAGGCCTCAGTGCCATTTGGTACTCCTCCTTCATGGAGGCACCCTGGGTGGGTACTCCCAACCCTTTGCAGACCCCTTTCAGCTGTTTGACAGTGTATGTCTCCAGAATGGATAGGTCAAAATCTTCAGCTCCTTGCTTGAGACCCAGCCAGAGACATGTTGAATGAGGATTTTAGTTAAAAATGTCAGGTAGGAAACAAAATTGCAGAAAAAGGTCAAAATCAAGTTGGCCTTCCACAGTGGGTAGGTAGAGAACACTTAGCTATTGTATGTCACTGCACAAATGGAAGTCCTATCCTTACTGCTGATCATTAATGTCACAAATGGGGTCTTTGGTTGGCGGTCAGATTACCCTTTGTCCAAGCAAGGACCCTCACTCTAGACAGAGTTAGGGACACACAATCCAAATTATCTTGTGTTCACCCTCTGGTAGCTTGGCCCTGAGCAGTCAGGCTTAACTTAGAAGGCAATGTGTAAAGTATTTGTGCAATAACACAGTAGAACACCACAAAAACACACCACACAGAGTTTAGAAAAATATATAATATTTACTTGGTAAAATGCAGGTCAAAATGATTAAGATGCAATAAGTAAATGTTAAAAATATCACTGTAAAAATTATATAAAGTGTCTTTAGTCTTTTAAAAGCAACAAATGTCTCTTGCAAGAACAAAGTACCTGGTTTGCATTCAAAATCTCCGCAAGGAACCTCAGAGGAGATGTGTGGATAACAGGGAGCTGTGCGTCGATTTCTCAGGCCGCATACATCAATGCGTCATTTATTTTTCACGCAGGGAAGGCTTAGCGTCGATTTCCAGCGCTCGTTCTTTGATCCTCTTTGGGTTCCGGGGTTTTCAGACGCCCTGGGGATGTTGTGTTGAAATCTGGCACTGATTGGACGAAGTCACAGGGGCTCCGCCGATCTTGCGGGTGTTGCGTGGAAATTTCTACTGCACAGCAGGCTCTGCATCGATTCCTCTCAGGAAGTCAGGCTGCTTCTTTCCGGGTCAGCTGTGCGTTGATCCAGTGGGCCGTGCGTCGAATTTCCGGTCGCTATGCTGGCGCGGCGTTGATCTTCTCCTTGAGAAGTCGGGCTGCGGCTTTCCAGTTCAGCGTGCAATTAATTTTTCACCACGATGCAGGCTGTGCGACATTTCTGGCTGGCAGTGCACCTGGAGTTCTTCTTGCAGGAATGAAATCTTTTTAGTCCTGAGACTTCAGGGAACAGGAGGCAAGCTCTATCCAAGCCCTTGGAGAGCACTTCCCAGCACAGCCAGAGAGCAGCAAAGCAGCAGGGCAACAGCAAGGCAGCAGTCTTTCTCATAAAGCAGTCAGGTGAGTCTTTTGGGCACCCAGGCAGTTCTTCTTGGCAGGTTGCAGGTTCTAGTTCAGGTTGTTCTACAGAAGTGTTTGAGTTGATAAGGGCAGAGGCCCTGTTTAAATACCCAAATGTGCCTTTGAAGTGGGGGAAGACTTCAAAGAGTGGTTTAGAAGCGCACAAGATCCCCTTTCAGTTCTATCCTGTCTTCCAGGGTCCCAGTAGGGGGTGGGCAGTCCTTTTTGTGAGGTCCGGCTACTGTCCTTTTACATTTAAGTGCCAGGCCCTCCACCCTCCCAGCCCAGGAAGACCCATTCAATATGCAGATGTATGCAAGTGAGGCTGAGCATCCTGTGTTTGGGGTTTGCACAAGGGAGCTGTCAACTAAACCTAGCCAGACGTGGATTGTAAGGCACAGAAGGATTTAAGTGCAGAGGAATGCTCACTTTCTAAAAGTGGCATTTCTAAAATAGTATTTTCAAATCCAACTTCACCAGTCAGCAGGATTTTGTATTACCATTCTGGCCATACTAAATATGACCTCCCTCCTCCTTTCACATCTGCAGCTACCACTCAAACAGTATATGAGGGTAGCCCTAATGTTAGCCTATGGTAGGAGTAGGCCTCATGGCAGTGCAAAATGAATTTAGGAGTATTGCACTACCAGGACATGTAAGTTACACAGGTACATGTCCTGCCTTTTGTCTACTCAGCATCCTGCCCTATAAGTTACCTAGGGCCTACTTTAGGGGTGACTTTTATGTAGAAAAAGGGGTGTTTTAGGCTTGGCAAGTACTTTTAGATACCAAGTCGAATTGGCAGCGAACCTTCACCCACAGTCCTTGCAATGGCAGGCTAGACATTTTTAAGGAGCTACGTAAGTGGGTGGCAAAAGCAGTGCTGCAGGGCCCCTAGTGGCATTTAATCTACAGGCCCTGGGCACATATAGTGCACTTTACTAGGGACTTATGAGTAAATTAAATAAGCTGATTAGGTATGATCCAATGTCATCATGTTTTAAGGGCGAAAGCATATGCACTTTAGCAGTGGTTAGCAGTGTTAAAGTGTGTAGAGTCCTAAAACCAGACAAAATAGTGTCCAAAAAGTGGAGGGAGGCAGGCAAAAAGTTAGAGGTGACCACCCCAAGGCTGTCAGGTCTAACAAAGCCCCACCTAAATCAATGGTTTGTATCCTGTAGTATACGTTTCGCAACTGTGACCTCGACCTACCAGAATTATACCATTTGTTATAACTAGCCTTTAGCTTTTAGGGAGGCCTTAGGCAATGATCACCATTACTTGCAGGATTCGTATCATATAGTTACATTGTGGAATGTGCAAAAGATCTCAAGCTAAATTAGAAACCATAAAATGTGCCAAGGAAAAAAGAGATGGCAATGAAAATACATTCATTCCATTGTTTCAGAAATTACCATCATTCCTTGATTTGAACTCTTAACGGGAATGCAAATAAAGCAACTGAATTTTTGTATGAAGTAAGAAAACAACAATCCAAAATGGATGCTCAATAATGGATTAACCCAACTCCTAGGTATTTAACATTAAAAAATATCATGCACTTCCATGTCTGAAGACAGTAAATTCCTGAAAAAGAGTGGAACATAACTTCCTTCTTTCATGTCAGAATTTTTTGATACCTGATTCTATGCCATAAGGAAAACTAAGAACCTGATTGCTCATTTTCAGTAGCCTAATTTCTTGACGGTATCAAAGAACCCATCAAGGCATGTCTGGTAAGTTCTAAAGCTAAGACAGCTATAAGGATCACTGTGAGGTTGTGACAGTTTTTTCTTATACCCAAACATCCAAGATCCAATATTTTCACTGACTTTATTGTAAAATTACCAACATGCCAAGCTATGGTATCATTGCTAGCTGCCGTAGAGTACTTTACAAAACCCACTTGTTTCATACCTTTAAAACAACCTCTATCAATGCCTGAGTTCAGGATGCTCTAATTACGAGTATTGTTGTGACTCTATGGTTTTCCAGGGGATCACAATTTCAGATCCTTACATTGGAGCACATTCCTTGTGCATCTGGACATCATTAACCAGAAATCAACCAAAAACTCCAAGCAGTATGATTGATAAATAATATGATGAAATCCTGCAATCACATACATAATTACAGTGTCTCTTTATGAACAGTTAAGAAAACTGGATCACATAGGTACAAGGAACAGAGTTTGCTTAAAATAACTACCTATATAGACTGTTAAGTAGTTCACAATTCTTTAGTACCATTATGAGCTATCCCAGAGTATGGTTAAGAATCCTACAAGCTCAGGGCAGACCCTTTACACCAAATGTCATCCGCTGACAAACAGACCCAGAAATCCTCGTGATGTCTAAAGTAAATAACAATAGGTTACTGACTGTCATTGTAATTTAGCACCTTTGTATGATTTAGGAGATAAAATCTGGCTATGATGAAACCTTCTTGTCATTACAGGGCCACATCTGATATTATCTTTTAGATTTGTGAATCTGGTCAAGATTGTAAGATTAGTGTGTAATCAATTGTGTAATTGGTTCTAACATCTAAATGACCAGCCCACGCAGTAGTACATGTCTCCCAAGTCAGGACTGTTATTAGCTTCACACCAATAACAGTTCCACGGACTCCTGGATTTTTGATCAAAGATGCTCCTGGGATCTTCGGGAAGGGGGGGCAACTCAATATTTAATTGCACTGAAAGGGAATGATCTTTCTGATCACTTGTGGGAAACAAGTTCATTATTGCATGCACCACAAATGCACAAAACATTTCATAGCTGAAATGTTTTAAGCGTGAAATGCATGAATTAAGCACTCTTTGTCTAGATCAGCTGTGGGGGTTTGTCATTTTTTCGAGGGACTTTTTAAAAAATGAAAGCATCTAATGGTAAGAATTGTCAATCACAGGGATAGATGCAGGCTTTGAAGAGAAAACAATGTCAAGATAGCTCACAAAGCAGTGAAGGTTGGCATTGAAAGGGATTCCTTACATAACACACAGAACATAGTTTCAATGCACATTTGGGAAGCCTGGCAACCAGCGTTGTTGAAAAGTCCCACGCCATGTAGACCACCTGCAATTTAGGGAATCTTACATGTGTCTTATTTTCTTCCTTCATTAATTTGGATTTGCAGTCTATACAGTAAACCAATCACGATTAATATAGAATTTCTAATCACCAGGTCGGGTATCCAGGTGCTTACAGGTCCAAGGAGGCTCATTGAACAGCCCGGTCTTGAGGGCCCTTAGGAGTTCCAGAAGTGAGTTGATGGTCCGGAGCTGCATGGGAAGGCTATTTCAGGTCTTTACTGTGATGTAGGAGAAGGAGCATTCTCTATTTCTGTTTCAGTGAATGAGGGGTGTGTGGTTGTGTGCTATGGAAGCAGGGCATTGCCTTTGCAATGGTTGATGGAATTTGAGATGGTGGTTAAAGTAGGTGGGCCCTTGGTTGTGTAGAGCTTTGTGTGTGTTGGACAGCAGCTTGAATTGGCATCTTTTCTGTACTGGGAATCAGTGGAGTTTCTTGAGGTGGGGTGCGATTTGAGTTCCCTGGAGGTGAAGTTCTGTATTGTTTGAAGTCTCTGTAAAACGTGTGCTGTGATTTGGTGCTGGTTTCAATGTGTGAAGCTAGGGCTGTTTTCTTTGTTGCCCTCAGCAGGCAGTGGTAGAGGTTGGGGGAAGTCTTCAAGGCTGCTTTTTAGGACTCATATTAGGCTTTTGTCCCCTGAGCTATTGTTTGTTTTGTCTTTGTCCTGGTAGTCTCCAATTATGACATCTTGATTTCCTATCCCTTTTTTCAGAAGAGATACAGACCCTCATTACGACCCTGGCGGTCGGTGATAAAGTGGCAGTAATACTGCCAACAGGTTGGTGGTAAGTTCTGCCAAATTATGACTATAGCAGAAAGATCTCAGAAAGACAGCCAATGTACCACACCGACCGCCAGGGCAGAAAGAACAGGCACCACAGCGATAGCCGCGTGCAGCCAGGCGGAATTCAAAGTTCCGCCAACCATATTACAAGAACACAATCTGCCACCTTTTCCGGGGTGGTACCAATGACATCAAAAGCCTGGCAGGAACGGACCTCAGAAGGGAAACGTCTCACCTTTGGAGACACAGGGAAGAGCCACGCTGTCATGGAACCCGAACTGCATATATTTCCAATTTTATTCTTTGTGCTGCTCCACCACAAACACCAATGTCGGTGAAGATGACGACTGTGAGTACAGCCGCCTGGCACACAAGGGAGAGGGTGAGGAAAAAGAGAGTGACACACACATGCACAACACACACCCCATACACACACCTCATATACACAACCAGCCTGCACAAGAAAACAAGTTAATCCCCCTCAATCGGATAATGCAGGACAAAACAAATTTACCAAAGTGATTGTAATAATATCAAGACAGTATAAATTATAATTTAGCCAATGAAACAGATATTTACAAATGTAAAGAACAAGGGACACTGCCCAGTCCTCTGTTTGCGTGGGCCACATGGCCACAGGCCAAGGCCCCACTTGACAACTGCATCAACACGGAGAGAACACTACAGGGGCTTCTGTTGGCAAATAGGGTGGCACCTCACGGGGGCACCTCAGCCGGGAGCTGAAACAAGACTACTGGTTCTGGAGGGGGCAAAATGCCCTGTGCTTGGTCCTGGGGAGTGCAAGGCCACAGTCTCTCGATTGGGTGTCTTGCCCAGTGGTTCTGGATGGGGCAACATGCCCTGTGATTGTTCCTGGGAGTGATAGGCCACAGTCTCTCGAGTGGGTGTCTTACCCAATGGTTCTAGAGTGGACAGGATGCACAGCAGCCCATTAACGCAGGATTCCATTGGGTCCACCGGCTGTGTTGCTGGTAGTGGTGGTGAGAGGCTCATGCACATCCCCTGCACTCTCGAATGGATGCATTGTGGTGGTGGTGCTGCTGGTGGTGGGAGGCTCCTGCACATCCCCTGCACCAGCGGATGGATGCACTGTGGTGGTGCTGCTGGTGGTGGGAGGCTCCTGCACATCCCCTGCACCCTTGGATGGATGCACTGTGGTGTTGCTGGTGGTGGTGGGAGGCTCCTGCACATCCGCTGCACCCATGGATGGATGCACTGTGGTGGTGCTGGTGGTGGTGGGAGGCTCCTACACATCCCCTGCACCCTCAGATGGATGCATAACCATTGTTTGTGGTGGGGGCTCCGTCACAGCTGCTAGTGCAGGCTCTTTGCCCTTCCTGCCTGCTGGTGCAGGCTCCGTGCCCTTTCGGGTGGCAGGTGCAGGCTCCTTGCCCTTCTTGCCTGCTGATGTAGGCTCCTTCCCCTTTAGGCTGGCTGGTGCAAGCTCCTTCCCCTTCAGTAAATGTGGCCTGGATTCCTTTCCACCACGAGTAGGTGGGGATGGAACAAGGCCCGTGGACTGTGTGGCTGAGGTGCTTGGCTGGGTTCATGATACCCAGGCCATACATGCAGGACGGGGCGGAGGGAAGAGGTCTATGGTGGATAGGATTTTTTTTTAGGGATATTGGGGCGGGAAGAGGGAGAATGAATGGGAGTGGAGGATGAGGGAGTGGTTGTTGTAGGTGTCTGCCTGCTGGATTTGGGTGCAGGTGAATGGGCAGTATGCTGTTGTGAGGTGGATGGCTGTTGGGTGTCTGAGTGCTTGCATTTGTGTACTTTGGGGGGGACAGACACAGTGGGAGGGTACACAGGGGACATGTGCATGGATGTTGTGGAGGTGTCTGCCAGTGAGGTGTGTGTTTTGCTTGGTGTGGTGATGATGCAGGCAGTGGATGATGATGTAGCGCATGCAGGTGTGAGAGTCAACGTGGTTAGGAGGGAGGTGGTGGAGGGGGGGGACGGGAAGACAATGGGAATAGTGGATGTTGTTGTGTCTGCAACTGGATGGTGTTTGTGTGAGTACCTGTGGGATGAAGTGTGGTGCTTGTGTTTGCCTGTGACACTCTTGGGTGTTATCTTGTGTGTATGCTCATCTATATGTGTGCCTGGGATGGCTTGTGGTTGAGGAGAATGGGAATGGGAAGTGGAAGTTGGAGGGGGGACAGTAGAAACAGGGACAATAGCTACCATCAGAGAGGAGGACAGAGCCTGAATCGATCTCTGATGTGCCGCCAATCCAGTGTAAATGCCCTCCAGGAATGCATTAGATTATTGAATCTGGGCTGCCAGCCTCTGGATGGCATTCACAATGGTTGACTACCCTTCAGAGATGGGTCTCATGCGGTCAATAGCCTCCTCACTCAGGGCAGCAGGGCTTACCGAGGCAGGGCCTGAGGTGCCTGGGCGAAGGAGATGCCCACCCTCCTGGGTGAGCGGACATGGGCAACTTGATGAGGGGCTGCTGGGAGGGTAGTGCTGGTATGTGGGTGGCAGCTGTACCTGTAGCTGGGGTGGTCACAGAAGTGTCCACCACCACCAGTGAGCTTCCATCGGAGGAGGTATCTGTGTCTGAAGTGTCCCCTCCAGTCCCCACAGTAGTGCTCCCCTCCCCCTCCGTCCCACTGGTGTCCTCAGCATCGGTGGATTCTGCCTCCTTGGTCTTGTGGGATGCAGCTCCATCCATCACCAGTGCCTCTGCTCCTCCACCAGAGGATGCTAATGCACATAGGGACAGGATGACAAATCAAAAAAGGGGGGGAGAGAGACAAAGGATAGAATGGGGCAATGGCTGCACCAACACCACCGTTGGCGTACACAACACCCTCATACACAGGGAACAGGTCAATGCACTATGCATTGCACAACCACTGATCTCGCTAGCCACCAAGGCATGAGGAGGGGCACACACCGCCAACTGCAGCTCACCTGGGACCCACGCAGACCTGACCAGTATTGGATGCCTACAAGATAAGTAGTAGGATTATCCCTTCAGAACCTTAGCCACCAGGGGACCTACGCTGCTATGTCAGGCCTGGCCAGGGGCACCCACTGACACACATCTACCACCAGGATACCACCCTACCATGCGTAAGTTGTAATGATGGGAACTGTACTCACCCCCTTGTGGCTGCTGTGATGCCCTCAAGCGCCCATCCAGCTCTGGATAGGCCACCGCCAGTATTTGGGCCATCAGGGGGGTCAGGGTTCGACGGGCACCCATTCCTTGTTGGGAGGCCATCTCCAGCTGGGCCTCAACCGTCTTCCGTGCCCAGCGTCTCAGGTCCTCCCACCGTTTGTGAGAGTGGGTCTGCCATAGACCCCCAGGGTCTGCACTACCTTGCCGATGGCATGCCATATACCCTTATTTTGATGGTCGCTGACCTGCAGAGGCAATACACACAGGAAAATACCATAAGAAAAAAGTCCAGCCTGGTACACATATGGCCAGCCATACCCGTTCCCATCACCATTGGCGCACACATAGCACAGCACACAAGCTCTATGCAGCAAAGAGGACATCCACCCACCCCCCTTGCACAAGGCCTTCCCACGCACCACTCCATGCAGTCATGCCACATGCATCGTGCCCACAGTGTACTCACCTGTTGGTCTGGAGGCCCATACAGCAGTCCGTACTGGGGTAGGACCCCACCCACCAGTCGCTCCAACTCCTCCGAAGTGAAGGCTGGGGCCCTTTCCACGGTCACACGGCCCTGGTAGGTTCCACTCACAGGTCACAGCAGCACATGCAGTGTGGGTCCTCTCCTTTTGAAATCAGGTAGCAAGTGAGGAATATGATAGCAAATGGTGGTCAAGTCCGCGGTGGTGCATACTGTCACCGCCAACGTAGATCACCATTGGCCAGTGTAACCCATAGGGCCCAATGTTAACCAATGAAGAGTTGGACGCGGTTCCCGACCGCCTCCCACCACAGCGCACAACATCAGCGGAATTACCTCACTTCCACCTCTCCCTCCACACAAGAGAGGCGGACACCATTTCGGTGGAGGGGCGGACCTCTGGAATAATGCTCGGTCACAAGAGATATTAGCACATACTGGACAAATCACACTGACCCATTACTTGTTTACAGAATGCAAACTACTGTTGTAGCTCCATTGTTCAGTTTGTGACAGGCTCCTCACTCTTTTGTCCCTTAGATTCCTACTGCTGTGAATGAATAGGAGATGGAGACATACCCCCATGTACAGACCCCTGGTGGACTTGGCAACACTGGAGGACAAGCACATTAGCCTCACCTATAGACTTGACAGGGCCCCAATCACAGAGCTGTGTGCCCAATTGGAGCCTGACCTGATATCTGCTATCCGTCACCCCACTAGGATCCCCCTCTTGTGCAAGTGCTATCAGTACTCCATTTCCTGGCAACTGGTTCTTTCCAAGTGACAGTGGCCTTGGCAGCAGGTATGACACAGCCAATGTTCTCAAACGTACTGACAAGAGTGTTGTCTGCCCTGATAAAACACATGTGCATCTACATTGCCTTCCCCTAGGTTGAGGATTTGGCCACAGTGAAGGCCGAGTTTTATGCAATGGGACATATCCTCAACATAATTGGGGTGATTGATAGAACACATATTGCATTTGTCCCCCCCCAGCAGAATGAACAGGTGTTCAGGATTCATAAGAGTTTCCACTCCATGAATGTTCAGATGATGTGCTTGGTGGACCAGTACATCTCCCACGTCAATGCTAAGTATCCTGAGTCAGTGCATGATGCCTTTGTCCTGAGGAATAGCAGCATCACAAATGTGATGGGCCAAATACAGAGGCACAGGGTGTGGCTAATAGGTGTGCCCTGGTTCCCACCCAGTAGATTTTGGTGTATGGGTATGGTGTGGGCCATTAAGGATAGTGTGTGGCTAAATGTTGTCCCTCAATATTTGCAGGTGACTCTGGTTACCCAAACCTATCATGGCTGCTGACCCCTGTGAGGAATGCCAGGACAAGGGCAGAAGAACATTATAATGAGGCACATGGGTGAACCAGAAGGATAATTGAAAGGACCTTTGGCCTACTGAAGTCCAGGTTCCGGTGCCTCCATCTAACAGGTGTATCCTTGTGTTACTCACCCAAGAAGGTCTGCCAGATAATAGTGGCATGTTGCATGTTGCACAACCTGCCCATCAGGCATGTCCCTTTTCTGCAGGAGGAGGAGACTGGAGATGCCTGTGTGGCAGCAGTAGAACCTGTGAACAGTGAGGATGAGGAGGAAGAGGATGAGGACAACAGAACATCAGTTATTCTACAATACTTCCAATGACCCACAGGCAGGACAGTGTAACTTTACATTTCAATGACTTTGGTTGTAAACTGTATGGCAATGGCATGCTGATGTTTCCCTCTACTATGCCCACTTACTGTTCTCTCTGGCAATTCATTTTGCAGATGTTAGTGACCTGACATATACTCCTGGTGTGATCACTACAGCCAGCTACTGGTCATTAATCTATGCTCATTCTATGTAAAGTTAATTTGCAATGTTTGTACCTGTTTCAATGAACACATATTTGATATACATGACATACTCCAAATTGATTTTTTTCAAAGTGTGTTTATTGAAGTGCTAACATATAGGGGGAATGTGCAATGGGATGGGGTGATAATGGGGGAAAGTCGAGGGTATTGTTCGAGTCTGTTTGTGGGACAGGTGCATTGTCCAAGCGGCCATAGGAAGGGGAGCAATGGCAGTTCAAGGTGGACAGGGTGACTGAGTAGGACTCAAGGGTGACAATCAGGACAGTCTAATTTCCTGGCGGGGTTTTGGCAAGTGTCTCTGGCTTCTGTCTGTATTGCAGGAAATGTTTGCGGGGGGTTCACCTTCTGCAGGGGGAGGGGTGCTGGTGGCCTGTGAGTCCAGTGGCGGGGCCTCCTGGCCACTAGCGGCAGTGGAGGTGGAAGGCTGTTCAGATGTCTGGTTAGTGGCAGGGGCCCCGCTGGTGTGAGACTGCCTCCCTCATACTGTTGGCCATGTCAGCCAGCACCCCTGATATAGAGATCAGGGTGTTGTTGATGGCCTGCAAGTCCTCCCTGATCCCCTGGTACAGTCCCTCCTGCAGCCGCCTGTTCTCCTGCATGTTGTTCAGGATAGCCCATCGTGTCCTGGGAATGTTGATAGGCTCCAATTATCTCGGAAAGTGCCTCCTGGAGAGTCGGTTCCCTGGGTTTGTCCTCCCCTGGTGCACAGCAGTCCTCCCAGTGTCCCTGGTGGCCTGTACCTCTGTCCCCTGAACCGTGTGGTGTGCCCACTGCCACTGACCCCAGGTCCCTGATTGTCTCGGGGGCGATGTGTGGCCTGGGATGCCTGTAGAGGTGGACACACTGCTGATTGATGTGTCCTGGGGACAGAGGTGTGGGTACGCTGGGTGGGTGCTGTGGTGGTGTTTCCAGATGGGGGAGGCTCTATGGTGGTGTGTGACTGGGCCTGGGTAACCGGCTGTCCATTGGTCCCTGATGGGCCAGGTAGGTCATCCAGATCCTGAAGACCAGAGTTACTGTCATCAATGTGGGCCTCTTCAGTTGGGGGACTGGATAGTGCTGGCACCTCCTCTCTGCTGACATTGGCTGGGGTACCTCTTGGAATTTAAATGATGTGTTATGGTTTAAGTGTCTGACATATTGCACATCTGTGGCTTCCCCTCTATGGTTGGATTTGCCCTGCCAGCTTTCACTTGTGTGTGTTAGTGTATGGTGGGTTTTGTAGTTCTCTATGGTGTGCATGAATTAGTGATGAGTGGCCATGCAGGGCTATGAGGGGTGTCCATGCATTGGTACAGCATGCAGGGCTTGGCATTGGGATGAGTGAGATGTGGGGTGTGGGGATGTAGTGGAATGATGGGAGTGGGGGTGAGGGTATGTGATGGCATGCATGTAGGAGGTGATAATAGTAGAGAGTTGACTTTTCAGAATCCATTTCTCCTCCGACTCCGGCCAGGCCCTCAGGATGCAGTATTGCCAAGACTTGGTCCTCCCATGCTGTGAGTTGTGGGGGAGGAGGTGGGGGTCGACCGCCAGTCCTTTCCATAGCGAGCTGGTGTCTTGCTGCTATGGAACATACCTTCACCCGTAGGTTGATCCACCTCTTCCTGATGTCATCCCTAGTTCTGGGATGCTGTCCCACGGCGTTGACCTTGTCCACGATTCTCCGCCATAGCTCCATCTTCCTGGCTATTGATATCTGCTGCACCTGTGCTCCAAATAGCTGTGGCTCTACCCTGATGATTTCCTCCACTATGACCCTTGCTCCTCCTCTGTGAAACGGGGGTGTCTTTCTGGTGCCATGGGTGTTATGTGAGGTGCGTTTGTGAGGGTGTGTTGGGTGATGTGTTGGGGTGTGTGATGTGGAGTGTGTGAGTGGTGTGTAGGTGTGAGGAGTGTGTGGCTCTAGTTGTGTCAGTGGTCTTGGTGTCTCTCTGGTGGCAATTGTTTGTATTCGAAAAGCGTTG
This sequence comes from Pleurodeles waltl, assembly GCF_031143425.1. Classification (NCBI taxonomy): domain Eukaryota; kingdom Metazoa; phylum Chordata; class Amphibia; order Caudata; family Salamandridae; genus Pleurodeles; species Pleurodeles waltl. The sequence continues at coordinate 83,561,439 of NC_090439.1, forward strand.
TGGGTAATGTGGGTGTGTGTTTTATAGTGGTGTGGATGTGGTGTGTGTATGGGTGTCAGGTGTGTGTTTTTTAAATTGTCCAATGTGGAGTTGTTTTGTTTTTGGTGTCCATTGTGAGCGTGGTGGTATGTACTGCCAGTGGTTCACCGCCGTTGAATGTCCGCCGCTGACCTTTAGGCTAACAGATTTGTGTGTGTGGCTGTATTCTGTCGGATTGGTGTGTGTGTGTCATAATATGGTGAATGGATTTCTGCCACTGCAGTGGTAAGTTGGCAGCCATCAGCGTGACGGTAAGTGGGATTTACCACCACTGTCATAATGAGGGCCACAGTTACTTATGATTGCTGAACCATTATGTGCTGAATAAAGTTCATCATTACTATAAGTTGTGAAAACATTGTCTTTTTCAGAAGCCCGATACACTGAAGTTCATCGCAATTATGAACCTGTGCAAAACCATCAGCTGAATTAGCTGTTTGTTTCTCTTGCCTATCAGCATGGAGCATGTTGCAGGGATTTTTGCATTTAATTTCTGTTCAGGCATTTGGTGATCTTTTGTTTTTATGTCACAGTTTATCTGCCAACTGATTGCAAAGATTCATGACATATTTCCCTGATATGAGGTGTAAAATCTATGAGATGTTTCCTTAAAGTATGTCCTGTCTTTCAGTTTGGGGCCTTCAGAACCCTGTTCAGGAGACAGGAGTTACTGGGACCAACTGAGATGGGTCCCCTGATGTCCAGGGTCCCGTCCTATTATGGATCCCTCTCAAATGGTTCAAGCACCCCCACTGCACCTGATTCCCACCTGGATAACAGAGGTCGAGCAGTCAAGGCTCCCTCACGGGAAGCTCAGTTGCAGACCAGTGAACATGAATCACGACTCAATGTGCTGACATCGTGACGATAAATCAAAAAATCAATGTCCAGACAAATACCTGTTTTTATATAAAAATAAGTATTTTAATTCTAACTCTACACATGCCAAGGTAAGCAACTTTCAAATGTAAGCAACATTCAAAAAGCAAGAACACAATTATCTTGAGGTCAGGGCTCTAGTATTTGCCAAGCCACACCCTGTCCTTTAACCACCAGCTCAATGGATTCAGTTTTATTCCCCATTTATGCATGGCCACAATAATAGCCCGTACTCAGGAGTCCCTCCCTCGGACTCTGAAAGTAAGTTCAGTTCTTAGAGTCTAGGGATTAGCAGCACCAATCATGGGGTATATGACAGAACCACGCATGCCTGAACCATGCATGGCTTACCAACGCAGTCAAAACCACAACTGTGTATTTAGCAAGCATGCCTTTACCACGAATGCCTTTACAACTAATTTTGTTGTAAGAGCATGCTTAGTAAAGGTATAAGTGGTAAACGCATGCATGGTTCTGTCATACAACACCCCTTAACATATAAACTACCCTAGTGAAGCCTAAAACTACCCCACCCCTTAAAAACCTCCACCCTGAAAACCTAGACCCAAACCCCTACCTGCACTAAGCCCTAAAACCATGACCCTGCAAAAAAAAACTAACCCCACCCCCCAAAATCCTGACCCCTGTTATTTAAAAATAAAACCCATCTGCCCTGAGGCCTAAAACCTTCCCTCACATTAGAATTTAAATTACCCCACCCTCTATTCTCCCTGATACCTAAAACGTTCCCACTCCCTGAGAAACTTCATCCCCCCAAAGCGTGGACCCAGACCATTCCCACTAGGAGCCCTAAAACCTTCCACACCCCTAAAAATGAAACTATCCCAACAACCCCACCCGCTCTGAGCCATAAAACTGTCCCCTAGAGCTGCCCCTTCCCCCTGCCCTCATCCCTCCAACCCCACCCTGCCCAAAAAAACTACCCCGGCCTCCTCCCACCCTGACCTTTAGCACTGACCCCCCTGAAAATAAAATAACCCTGACCCTCCCAAATCTGCCCCTTCCCACGAGCCCTCCGACCCTACCCTGTCCTTACAAATACCCCCTCTAGCCCCCAACCTGCCCCAGCCTCACTTACCTAGCCACCACGTTCCCCTCCCGCTGTTCCCATTGTGTACCCACCCGTCCTGAGCACTAAAACTGCCACTAAAACTGCCCCTGTCTTCAGCTCTCCAACCCCGCCCTGACCCCCTAAAAAGAAAACAGCCCCTCTATCCAAAACTGCCCGTTCCCCCGAGCCTTTTCGATCCAACCCTGTTCTTAAACATACCTCCGTACACCCCAACCCCCCCTAGCCTTACTTTCCCAGCTGCCGCGTTCCTTTCCCTCTTCCTGTTCCCGCTCTGTGCCTGAACCACACATATGCATGGTGCCTTAACCATGCATTTGAGTGCTTCAGGCACATGCTTGGTTCAGGCAAGTATGCTAATGCTTGTGTGGTTACACTATGCTTGGCTCCGCCTGCATAGTAAAGGCTGTTCTCCCCAATGGTGGTATGTCCCCTACGGCCCCAAAGACCTAGTTCTAGGCTTACCTGCTGAAGTGTTAAAGTACCCTGCAGTGGTGCAGTGGGGTCCTGTTCTGGATCAGCTGAGTTAGGCCATTCATCATCACCCATGGCAGCACCAGCTAGGTGCCGGCTCTCTTCCCTGAGCAACACTACCTCCATATTTCCGATTGGCGAGGTGTTCCAGCACACACAAAATAATTTTCTTCCTCCGCAGAATTTTGGGGGTGGCCTCCTTCCCCCAACATGGCTCTGTTGGTGTAGTCTAGAAGATGTGGTTGAATTCTCACCATGGTCACAACTGTTTCCTGGTCCCAGGGAATGATTTGGACCTCTTGGCTTCAGTGTCTCCAGCTGCCCCTACTGTCATACAGGTCACCACTCTGGCGTTCACACTCCAGTCATGCTAGCCTCATGTGGATGGTCACAGCGGCCCCTCCTGGCATACGGAGTTGCCAAGCCACTTCTGCATATGGGCAGCAGCCCGATCAGTGAGCAGACTGATTTCTCCCACTGCACTCTTCAGACAATGTGCACCAGCCCCTCCTAGCATACAGAGTCATCCAGTTAGTTAGGCATATGGTACCAGCCTGATTGGTATGGGGAGCAAGTCTCTCCCACCCTGCTCTTCTAACTCCGTTCATGGTGGCCCCTCCTGGCACACAGGGTAAAAAATAAAGTCCAACAAAAGGGCTCTGGGCGATGGGTGCAGAGCTGGATCATCACTCTCTGGACCCCCAATGCTCTCCTCTTCCTCACAGGCACACCAGTCTTGGCGAGCAGTCAGGCACTGGTGCAGCAGTTTCAAGGGCAGGTGATCTTGGCTTCCCTGGATGATGTCCCCTCACCAAGCATGGAGAGTAAAAAGAAGGGCCCCTTGTCCTGGTTACAGACAAAAGTCTTTCAGAGCTTTCCCATCTCACACAGCCTGATTGGCTGTACAGTAGATGACTAATTTGGGGGTTCCAGACTCCCTTATGTATAGTTCATCAACACATAGCTTTATTCGGTTACTTTCAACCATAAAAGCAAAACAACCAACAATTGAATGAAAAAGGAAGTAAGAATTAAGTTAAAAAAGGATAAGAATAAAATAAAAACATATATTTCAGCCTTAAAACACATAAAATTATTTTCCTTAGAAAAAGCACCTAACCCCCTAATACCTAACATTTAAAATAAACATGGGGTTTTATTTCAGTCTAGGTGTATAGTTAAAATTTAGCAACTAAAACACTTTTTTTTTTTTTTTAATTTGGTCCTCATCATCATTTTTTCCCCGGAAAATTAGTACGAATATGCCAAGCAGCTACAATATACTTGCTAACCGCACAAGATAGAGGGAGAGAAGTTTCCCTCATCATGATCCTTAAGGCAACAATACAATGAGGGTCATTCTGACCCTGGCGGCCGGTGGCCGCCAGGGCCACCGACCACGGGAGCACCGCCGACAGGCTGGCGGTGCTCCAATGAGCATTCTGACCGCGGCGGTTCAGCCGCGGTCAGAAGCGGAAAGTCAGCGGTCTCCCGCTGACTTTCCGCTGCTCATTGGAATCCTCCATGGCTGCGGAGCGCGCTCCGCAGCCATGAGGATTCTGACCCCCCCTACCGCCATCCAGTTCATGACGGGAAAGCCGCCATGAACAGGATGGCGGTAGGGGGGGTCGCGGGGCCCCTGGGGGCCCCTGCCGTGCCCATGCCAATGGCATGGGCACGGCAGGGGCCCCCGTAAGAGGGCCCCAAAATGTATTTCACTGTCTGCCTTGCAGACAGTGAAATACGCGACGGGTGCAGTAGCACCCGTCGCACCTTCCCACTCCGCCGGCTCGATTACGAGCCGGCATCCTCGTGGGAATGTCGTTTTCCCCTGGGCTGGCGGGCGGTTTAACTGGAACCGCCCGCCAGCCCAGGGGAAAACTCGTAATACCCGCCGCGGTCTTTTGACCGCGGCGCGGTAATTTGGAGGGCGGGATCCTGGCGGGCGGCCTCCGCCGCCCGCCAGGGTCATAATGAGGCCCAATGTCTTACCCCCATATTCCTGCACACCGGTCGTAACCACTTCCGTCGCACAATCAAATAAGCAGGGCATAAAAACATAAAATGTACAATAGATTCTGAAATGTGATTACAACTCAGACAAGTATCAGGACTTGGGGTCGCGCTCCGTGTACTGCCATAGGATTTGAGAGGCAGACAACCATATCTGAACTGAATATATAGATTCTTACTTAATGGGTCAAGAATTGTATCCATAAATGGTTCCAGATACGGGTACCATTTGAAATCAAAAAATTGTGAAGTCAATCTGCTGTGTGTTGAACACAGCAGGTAGTTTTCCCTGACATATATCCAGTAAACAATTTTCAAATGATTCTTCTGATCCTTCCTTATGCTTTCTGGATGACTCCAAAACTCACTAAGACCCAATCTGTGAAACCATTTTGAGATGTGGTTAAACCAGGGAATGATAAGTACATTTGGTCTATCTAGAATGTCTTGAATAGACTCCTTGTATGTGGATAGCTCTGGGGTGGCCCATACACGGACCCAGAAAAGCAATGGTGTTAGGGCAATTACATCAGAGATGCGTGAAAGACCAAGATCCCAGAACATAGGCAGCAGTGGGGTACTGCGAGGACAGGCCAAAGTTGACCTTACAAAGTTGTTTTCCCCCACTGCAAGCTTGCCAGTGTTCGAGGACCCCCAAATTTCAGACCCATAGACCGCAGCGCTCTGTGCCTTTGCTCGATAAATTTTAATAGTTGGAGTAATCACTCTCTCAGAGGTAGACTTGTGAAAGCGTAAGATGGCCCCAGATCTCTGTGCCAGAATAGCTAAACTTTTATCGATTTGGGCCCCCCAATGCAGATTGTTGCAAATTCTCACCCCCAAATAATCTATGGAGCTTACCATACCTAGGGGGGTACCATTATGTAAAATTGAGTATCTCTTAGTGGGGCCACAACCCAGGGTCATAAATGTAGTTTTGCTATGGTTGAGTTCAAGTCCATAGTCACCACAAAACGAACTAAACTTATCCACAAGTACCTGGAGACCCATAGGAGTTCTGGAGATCAGGAGGGAGTCATTAGCAAATAGCAAAATTGGAATTTTATGGTTGTTCAAGGATGGAGCATCATTTTGGCAGTTGGTAACGACTTGCACCACCTCGTTGATAAACATTGTAAATAACGTTGGGGCAAGAACACAACCCTGGCGTACTCCTCTCCTAATATCTATTTTGTCGGTGAGTTCCCCCTGCTTACCCCATCTGACTTGTGCAAATGTTTTTTCATGTAATCTTTGAATTAAATGCACTAAATTTCCTGGGATACCGATTTTTTTTAATACTCCCCATAGTTTCTCTCTTGGGACTAAATCGAATGCAGATCTTAGATCTACGAAAGCAACATAAAGTTTTTGCTTAGATAGGGTGACATACTTCCAAAATAGTAATGACAGCCTAAAGACTTGGTCCATGGTGTTAGTTTTAGGCCGAAAACCGGCCTGTAAGGGGGATAAAATTTGGTTGTCTTGGATCCAATCGGTAAGCCTATCTAAGACTTGCTTAGCAAACGTCTTCTGAAGGATATCAATTAGGCTGATTGGTCGATAGTTTACAGGTGAACCTACATCACCCTTTTTGTGAATCGGTATTATTTCTGCGCCACGCCAGGAATCTGGAATAGGGCTACCAGCTGCTATGGCATTAGACAATAAATTGATGTACCATGCCCATATCTTTGGTTCTGATTTAAACAGGTCCCCTGGGATCTTATCTGGACCAGGGGCTTTGGCTGGCCTCAAAGAATTAATTGCAGCTGTTGTTTCGGCAAAGGTAAAAACAATGGTCTCAGTTGAGGTCTTGTTAACAGCCCAACACTCATCATATCCAGGGTCCTCCAGAGATTGTGCTGCAGGCAGAGCATACATTCCAGAAAAATAGGACACCCATCTTTCGGGCTGTATGTACATACCAATGTCATCATTGCCCCTTTTCGAACTGGAGGTCAACAGCCGCCAGAAGGAACTATCATCTTTGTATTTGACTGCTGCAAGCAGCTTCTGCCATATATCGTTATCCCAGTCTTTTTTTGCTTGTTTCAGGGCATTAACATACCTACGTCGGGCCTCTTTAATAGCCACTTGGGTAGAGTTTTTTACAGCCTCGTTTAAATTAGATCTTGCTCGCACACAATCCTGATTATACCAATCCCTACGAGGGGTGTCAGCGGGTCTCGGTTTGGAAGGGATTTCCCTATAGAAGATACCCTGTAGGGAATCCACCAATTTATTGTGGATAGCCATGATGGGAATATCCGAGGCTTCTTGTTCCTCATAATCTGCAAAGAGTTTTAAAAATGATGAATATATTTCCCCAATCAAATACGGGTTGGATTCCACCTTTGGCCAGCCGACCCGAGAACGTCTAAGATTCAGATAAGGGAGTGGGACGTTAGTGGTCGTTATGTGCTGGACTCTTAAAAATGCATGGTTGGTCAGTACAAGGCACAGAGGATTATGATCGCTATCCAAGCGAGGTAAGATTTCCATGTCCAGTGAACTTGACCATAGCCTAATGTCCACCAGAATATAATCAATAGTACTAAAAGAAAGCCCTCGCTTGAAAGTGATGGCTCGCTCTGAGTCAGATTTGGTGCGGCCGTTACATTCTCTCAGGCCATATTTCAGACAAAGGGAAGACAACTGAGATGCAACACGGGAAGCAGGCAAAAACGCCATTTCCTTAGATTGGGGAATACCCCAATATTCGTCCTCCTCAGTAGTCAGATTGCTGATGGTGTTGTCCAACACAAAAGAACAATTAAAATCACCTGCTATAATCAGAAGATCTGAAGGGTCCAAAAGCTCTATATAATCCGTCAGCTGGGTGAGAACAATTGATTCTGACCCGCGGGGAACGGATCTTGCATAAGTATTCAGAACTATCATCCTGAATCTAGGTCGGAATATGAGTTGGACACCCAGCAGATCATAGGAATTAAACTTCATCATGGAGTGGTCACATTCTAGCCTATTGTTCAATAAAATCATTAACCTTCCTATCTGTCTTCCAAAGCCACCAGAGGCAGGTTGGGCAGCCGAAAAATAGGTTGTAAAGCCTTGTATGGATAACTGTTCTGCAGACCAAGTTTCCTGAAAAAGACAGATATCTTGTTTATTAACAAGGCTTACCCAATCCGGGTCATCCAACTTTGACTTAATTCCTGCAACATTCCAAGATATAATGTTAATTTTGGGAGGCATAGAGATTGACTTAGTTCTCAATAAGGGGGCAGGAGATGGAGTCCCTATAAGTTGACACTCATCATTTACTATTTTAGGAAGTACTGTGCAGGGGGCAATCAGTCAGTCTAATTCAGGAAGTAAGGGGGAAAGATTCACGGATTTAAATGTTGCAGAGTTATCTGAAGAAGAAGTAACCCCAGCTACAATAGTTCCAGATGTACAACATCCTCTACATAACGGGGCCCCGGGCGGCTGACTACTAAGTCTAAGATTCAATTCCCTGCCTGTATGTAATATACCTGTCCGTGTATCAAAGGCCAGGAGATCATTAAATAGACTACTATCGTTAAAAAGAATCGAAATATAATCAAATTCCGACCCTAACTGATTATATCTATGGGCCTCACGTATATCAGACCGGATAACAGAGAGACAGTTCCTCTGGGAGCGTATCCAATGGATGACTTTATTAATTAGAGAGTCACTCGTCTCTCTGTTACCCTGAGGAAGCTTTGGCACCCTAGTCAAATATATAGTGGCATCTTCCCTCCTCCTTTTTAACCTTCCCTTAAGGTCACAGGGCTGCAAGAGTGTCAAATAATCAGGGTGAGTGACTGAACGGGGATTAACACAACAACTTGCTGCAGAGGGCGTTCCTCCTAGGTTTAACTGAGAAGTTTTTGGGCGAGGACTACCTTTGTCCCCCCGTCCAAAGATGGATCCACACTTGTTTACACCTAGTTTGGGAACTTGCACCTGGGTAGAAGACATGGTCTGACAGGAAGACCTACCATGCCTTGGGGAACTACCGTTACTTCCCTTAGCGAGGTTATGTGTAGAAGAAGATGTCAATTTATCACCTACGGTAAGAGGACTAGATTTTTTTGTTTCCATCAATAAATCAGAGGAAGGAACAGACTCATATGGCACAGTGCAATTACAACCAGACTTTTGAACATAGAGTCCAGCGATTTTGTTCGTCAAAGATATCAACAGACACTTAACGTCATCTAATTTCTGAGAAATGATATCCAACTGAAAAGCTTTGTTGTTGCCCATCTTCCCATCCAGAGAGTCTTTGTCAGTTCCTTCTACAAGTAAGGTGTGTAAAAGTCCAGGACTTACAGAATTAGAGGACAAAACCGAAAACCTATTTGAACAAGGAATGATAATAGGAGGCGGAGACGAGCACCTCAGGTGAGGTGCACCTTCTATAGGTAAACATCCATTTGTTTCCACCGAGGATGGTGAAATCTCCAAGAGTGAAGAAATTACCCCCTGGGAGTGGGGAGGAGGGTGTAAATCAGCCTTGACCTCTACTTTATGCGTCTGTATTTTTTTATTAAAGAGATCAGGAATTTTTTGGGGAGGAATGGTACCCGGTATAGAAGGGCCAGCAACAGAAGGGCTCCTCAGTATAGCCTCAACCTCTTCAAACAATGAACCAATAGTTTTGAATTGCTGTAGATTTGTAGTAGAATATCCCTCCACTTTCCCAGCAGAACGTTTCTTGGGTTTTTTAACCCGAGACTGGGGTGCTGATACATCATCGGCCTTCCTCTTCCCCATATCGACTATCCAATGGCCCAGCTAAATGGTTTCAAACACGTCTGAAAAAATAAAGAATGGCCCAGCCCTGGTTTCTACTATCAGGTACGAATGGTATCAGGAAGAAAAGAAAACCCCACAAAGCGAGAAGTAATAGGGACTTGCTCCACTGGCCCCTTTGGTGCCAAGTGAAGCTCGTGGTAAAGTAAGACTAAACAAACTGAGCAAAGGGCATTCCTGAGACCTCTATACCAGGACCAAAGATCAATAAACCAAACTTTGGGGGGGTGGCCCAGCCCAGTCTCCTCCTGGCGATGACGGGCGAAAGACGGGCCCGCCCTTGGCCCGGGCTTCGCCCGGGCGCCGCCCGCGCGTGTCCCGCGCGGCGGGAGCGCTATACAAAGTTTAAAGGGCTCCTGCCCTGACTACTCCTCCCTTGAGTGACGCGCTACCCGGAGCGGCAGGAGCACTATACAAAGTTTAAAGGGCTCCAGCCCTGACTGCTCCTCCCTTGAGTGACGCGCTACCCGCGGCGGCGGGAGCGCTATACTTGCTTCTTTGAAATAAAGATCTCGTCCCTTTTACTTCCTCCTGAGGAATGTCTGTCTCAACAGACAGGACCCTGAAGCGGATTAAACCAACACAGGATTCATGGGAGTGACCAGAGTTCACACCTGGATGCCTGCCATAGTGAAATGTGCATAAAAGGCTAATCCTGGGTGTTAGAAATGGGGTCTTTGGTTGGCAGTCAGGTTACCCCCTGTCCAAGCAAGGACCCCCACTCTAGTCAGGGTAAATCACACACAATCCAGATTATCCTGTGCCCACCCTCTGGTAGCTTGGCACTGAGCAGTCAGGCTTAACTTAGAAGGCAATGTGTAAAGTATTTGTGCAATAAATCATACAGTAACACAATATAGTACCACAAAAATGCAACACACAGTGTTTAGAAAAATATATAATATTTATCTGAGTATTTGCAGGTCAAAACGATAAAAGATGAAATATGAGATTGCAGAGATATCACTGAAAAGTGATATAAAGGTGCTCATTACAACCCTGGCGAACAGTGTTAAAGTGGCGGTAAGACCGCCAACAGGCCGGCGGTAAAAAATTTACGACCGTGGCGGAAACCGCCAATAAAGACAGCCACTTTAACACTCCGACCGCCACAGCGGTACAAACAAACAGCGCGGCGGACACCGCCAACAGACAGGCGGGAGACAATGTACCGCCCACACTATTATGGCAGGCCAATCCGCCACCTTTTCTGGGGCGGATTCACCGCGGATAAAAACACATTGGAAACAGGAATTTAGAAGGGAAAACGCTCACCTCTACACACTCCACGAGGAACGAGGACACCATGGAACCGGAACTCCAAATCCTACCTGCGATAGTCTTCCTGCTCCTCTACCAGGGGCACGAACGCCGACGGCGAAGACCACGGTGAGTACTGCACCTACGACACAGGGGAGGGAAAAAACAGGGACACACACATGCAACACCCCCACCCTCACGCCCACCCTCACCCACTTCAACACACACACTAATGCATATCGATACATCACAGTTACACCCCTCAAGCCCCCCCGGAAGAATGCAAAGACCAAAGAAAATTAGTGTAACCATCAGAATATATTACAAACAAGTAGGCAGAGATATAGATATATATATACACCATGTACAAAATATATACCAGGCATAGTAGTCCAGGTACTGCACAAAGAAAGTCCGTGGAACACTGGGACCACACGGTATGGGCAAGGCCCACACAAGATCCCCGACCATGACGGAGAGAACACTGCAGGGGCATCAGACAGCAAGAAAACAGGCACCTCAGGGGGAGGGAAAGCGGGGGCACCTCAGCCACTTGAGTGCACGACGCCAAATCCACGAGGGGGCCACATGCCCACTGTTCAATCCTGGGGAGTGAAAAGCCACAGTCTCTCAAGTGGCTAACAGTCTCCACTGGTTCTGGAGGGGGACTGGTGCCCGGAGTGCTTCATCCTGTTTAGGACAGAGGTAGTGGATGACGGTCTCCACTGGTTCTGGACGGGGACTGGTGCCCAGATTGCTTCATCCTGTGAAGGACAGAGGTAGTGGATGGATGTCTCCACTGGTTCTGGAGGGGGACTGGTGCCCAGAGTGCTTTATCCTGTGAAGGACAGAGGTAGTGGATGGATGTCTCCACTGGTTCTGGAGGGGGACTGGTGCCCAGAGTGCATCACTCACCCCGTGACGGACCCAGTTGCCTCAGTGCCCCTGCCGCTCATGGGCTAGCAGTGCTTGAGTTGGCGGTGCCCTGTTCAGTGGTGCTTGAGTTGGTGGTGCCCTGTTCAGCAGTGCTTGAGTTGGCGGTGCCCTGTTCAGCGGTGCTTAAGTTGGCGGTGCCCAGATCAGCGGTGCTTGAGTTGGCGGTCCTTCATGGCCCAGCGGTGCTTGAGACGGCGGTCCTTCATGGCCCAGCGGGGCTTGAGACGGCGGTCCTTCATGGCCCAGTGGGGCATTTGCTGGCGGTCCTTCATGGCCCAGCGGGCTTTTGCTGGCGGTTCTTCATGGCCCAGCGGGGCTTGAGACAGCGGATGACGGTCTCCACTGGTTCTGGACGGGGACTGGTGCCCAGAGTGCTTCATCCTGTGAAGTACAGAGGTAGTGGATGGATGTCTCCACTGGTTCTGGAGGGGGACTGGTGCCCAGAGTGCATCACTCACCCCGTGACGGACCCAGTTGCCTCAGTGCCCCTGCCGCTCATGGGCTAGCAGTGCTTGAGTTGGCGGTGCCCTGTTCAGTGGTGCTTGAGTTGGTGGTGCCCTGTTCAGCAGTGCTTGAGTTGGCGGTGCCCTGTTCAGCTGTGCTTAAGTTGGCGGTGCCCAGATCAGGGGTGCTTGAGTTGGCGGTCCTTCATGGCCCAGCGGTGCTTGAGACGGCGGTACTTCATGGCCCAGCGGGGCTTGAGACAGCGGTCCTTCATGGCCCAGAAGGGCTTTTGCTGGCGGTCCTTCATGGCCCAGCGGGGCTTTTGCTGGCGGTCCTTCATGGCCCAGCGGGGCTTGAGACGGTGGTCCTTCATGGCCCAGCCGGGGTTTTGCTGGCGGTCATTCATGGCCCAGCGGTGCTTGAGACGGCGGTCCTTCATGGCCCAGCGGGGATTGAGACGGCGGTCCTTCATGGCCCAGCGGGGCTTGAGACGGTGGTCCTTCATGGCCCAGCCGGGCTTGAGACGGCGGTCCTTCATGGCCCAGGGGGGCATTTGCTGGCAGTCCTTCATGGCCCAGTGGGGCATTTGCTGGCGGTCCTTCATGGCCCAGCGGGCTTTTGCTGGTGGTCCTTCATGGCCCAGCGGGGCTTGAGACAGCGGTCCTTCATGGCCCAGCAGGGCTTTTGCTGGCGGTCCTTCATGGCCCAGCGGGGCTTTTGCTGGCGGTCCTTCATGGCCCAGCGGGGCTTGAGACGGCGGTCCTTCATGGCCCAGCCGGGCTTTTGCTGGCGGTCCTTCATGGCCCAGCGGGGCTTGAGACGGCGGTCCTTCATGGCCCAGCGGGGTTGGTCCTGGCGGTGTCCTCCTGGGCAGCTGGGCAGCTGGGTTGGGGCCGGTGGTGGCCTCCTGGGCAGCTGGGCTGGGGCTGGCGGTGACCTCCTGGGCAGCTGGGCTGGGGCTGGCGGTGGCCTCCTGGGCAGCGGGGATGATGGCGGTCTTCTCTGCTGTGCTACTCTTCCCAGACTTGCTGGGTTTCTTGTGCCCCTTCCCCACCTTGGAAGGTGTCACAGCTGACTCCTCACTCCCACCCGGACCCCGGGGAGTGGCTTTGGTGGCTGGGGTCTTCCCCCTCTCCCGGCGGGCACTGGCCAACTTCTGATGCTTCACAGGTGGGGGACTGTCTGTGCTGTGGCTCCGTGCCACACTGGCTGTCCTGGTGGCCGGTGCACTCCACATACTGGTGACTACAGGTACCACTGGTCCCGGAGATGTTTTGGCTGAGGTGCTACTTCGGGACCTATGAGATGGACGGGGTGGGGGAGGTGTAGGAAAAAGGTCAAGGGTGGACAGGAAAAGTATTTTTGTACACACTGGGACGGGTAGCTGGAGGGGGTTTGGGAGTGGAGGAAGAGGTGGTGGTTGTAGGAGGTGTCCGTTTGCTGACTTTGGGTGAAGGTGCATGCGCTGGAGGCTGTTGTGAGGTGGATGGCTGTTGGGTGGGTGTGTGCCTGCGTTTGTGTATCGTGGGAGGGTGCGTCACAGACACACTGGGAGAGGACACAGGGGACGTGTGAATGGTAGTGGGGGTAGTGACTGCACGTGAGCGGAGTGTGGTGGTGGGTGTGCTGGAGAGGGACGTAGTGGCTGTAGAGGTAGTGCATGCATGTGTGAGTTGCTTGCGTGAGTGCCTGTGGGATGTGTGGTGTTAATGTTTGCCTGAGCTTCCCTTGTGTGTTGAGGTGTGTGCAGGCTTGTCTGATGGTGTGCTTGGGATAGGCAGAGGTACAGGGGATTGGGTCTGGGTGGAGGAAGTTGGAGGGGGGAGGCTAGAGACGGGGACAATGGCTGCCATAAGTGCTGAGGCCAGAGTTTGAAAAGCTCGGTGAAGGGCCGTCTGACCAGAATGAATGCCTTCCAGGAATGCATTAGTTTGTTGCAACTGCCTTTCTACACCCTGGATGGCATTTAAAATGGTAGACTGCCCAACAGTGAGGGACCTGAGGAGGTCAATGGCTTCCTCACTGAGGGCATCAGGGGTGACTGGGGCAGGGCCTGAGGTGCCTGGGGTGAAGGTGATGCCCACCCTCCTGGGTGAGCGGACATGGGGCGAAGGCTGAGGGGCTGCTGGGAGGGCGGTGCTGGTAGGGGGGGGGCAGCTGTACCTGTAGATGCGGGGGGCACAGATGTTGCCGCCACCACAAGGGAGCTCCCATCAGAGGACGAGTCTGTGTCGCTGGTGTCAGCTCCTGTCCCCGCCGTGGAGCTCCCCTCGCCCTCCGTCCCACTGGTGAATTCCAAGTCCGTAGTCTCGCCCTCCAGGGCCATGTGGGATGCAGCTCCCTCCTGCTCCTGTGCCACTGCTCCTCCGCCTGATGATGCTAATGCACACAAGAACAGGGAGACCACAAAAATGAGGGGGGATGACAGAAGAAAGACATGTTGAGTGCAAGGATAACCGCTACCGTTGGCAGACACGACAGACACAGAAGCCCCCTGCACGCCGTGCTCTTGGGCTCCACTGTTCAATTGCTGGGAAATGGACTACAAGGCTAAGGACGACATCTACACACATAGATGACACAGGGGCATGAATAGCTGTACTTGGCACTCTACAGAGGTGGGCTGGGGTGCCACATGGCCTGCCTTACGGAGGGGCCTTGCCAACGGAACTCGCCCTGGCCTGGGGAAACCCACAGCTCTCCTCCCCCACCCAGACACCTCCACTGCGCACAAATTCAGCAGAATGAGAGTGTACTCACCCCCTTGTGTCTGCTGTGATGCCCTCAAGCGCCCATCCAACTCCGGGTAGGCCAATGCCAGGATCCTGAACATCAGGGGGGGTCATGGTGCGACGGGCACCCCTCCCACGTTGGGAGGCCATCCCCAGCTGAGCCTCCGCCGTCTTCTTGCTCCAGCGGCAAATGTCCTCCCATCTTTTACGGCAGTGGATGCTCCGTCTGTGGTAGACCCCCAGGGTTCGGACGTCCTTGCCGATGGCACGCCAAATATCTTTCTTCTGGTGGGCGCTGACCTACATGAAATGTACAGGGGAAGAAGAAAAGTCATTACCAACTGCACCGTCAAAGTGATTGGCCCCCATCCCTACCCTTGCCATGTGGCACATGCAGTTACCGTCTTTCATGCACGCAGCACTCTGCCCCCTTCCTTCTTACATCCAGCCCTCTCCACACAGGCATAGCCCATACAACATGCTCCCTGTGTACTTACCTGTTTGTCTGGGGGACCGTAGAGTAGCGTGTACTGGGGGGAGGACCCCATCCACGAGCTTCTCCAACTCCTCCGATGTGAAGGAAGGGGCCCTTTCCCCAGACGCACGAGCCATTGTCTCTTCCAGACCGAGGTCACAGCAGCACTTGCAGTGTAGGTCCTCTCCTGTCGAAGATCAGGTATCGAATGATTGAACAGATAGAAAATGGCGGTCACGTCCCAGGCGTACATCGTCAATGTCTCCTGGGACCCATAGGGTCCAATGTCAGCCAATGCAGCATTGCGCCGCGGTCTACGATCGCCTACCGCGACGGTGTACAACGCCAGCGCAGTTACCTCACATCCCATTGTCCCACTTTAGAGGTCAGACAGCCACCATTTCAGGGGCCCACATGGCTTAATTTTCAACTGCGTCACACATACCTAGGCCTAGATTCAACACACATAGAGGCCACCTTTTGTGTGTGATTGGTGTTCTGGGTAAACTGTGGGTACGTATACCTCTGAGTTGTTTGACTCTGTGCTCGCTGTTGTCCTTCATAGGCACCGTCCGCTGGGACATGTGAGGAGATGGCGGCACCCTCCGGTGTACCGACCGTTGGTGGACCTGTCGACAATGGAGGAGCGACATTTGATATTCACCTACAGGCTTGACTGTGCCACAATCCAGGAACTGTGTACCCAGTTGGAGCCAGACCTGATGTCAGCAATCCGCCATCCCACAGGAATCCCCCCTCAAGTGCAGGTGCTGTCAGTGCTCCATTTCCTTGCAAGTGGGTCATTTCAAACAACAGTGGCCATGGCATCAGGGATGTCCCAGCCTCTGTTTTCCAACGTATTGTCCAGAGTGTTTTCTGCCCTGCTGAAACACATGCGGAGCTACATCGTTTTCCCTCAGGTGGAGGATATGCCTACAGTGA
Organism: Pleurodeles waltl; assembly: GCF_031143425.1. NCBI lineage: Eukaryota > Metazoa > Chordata > Amphibia > Caudata > Salamandridae > Pleurodeles > Pleurodeles waltl. The sequence continues at coordinate 83,577,532 of NC_090439.1, forward strand.
AAGATGATTTCTATGCCCAGGGACACATCCCCAACATCATAGGTGCCATAGATGGGACCCATGTGGCTTTGGTCCCCCCCCACAGGAGTGAACAGGTGTACAGAAACCGGAAGAGTTATCATTCGATGAATGTACAGATGGTATGTTTGGCAGACCAGTACATCTCCCATGTGAATGCCAAGTTCCCTGGCTCAGTGCATGACGCCTACATCCTGCGGAATAGCAGCATCCCTTATGTGATGGGTCAACTCCAGAGGCACCGTGTGTGGCTATTAGGTGAGCACCTGGAAGCAAGTCAGTGGGAATGGTTGTCTGGGTCTGGGGTTATCCCTCCAGGTTAGTGTGTGTCTAACAGTTGCCCCTCACCATTTGCAGGTGACTCTGGTTACCCCAACCTGTCATGGCTACTGACCCCAGTGAGGAATCCCAGGACAAGGGCAGAGGAACGCTAAAATGAGGCCCATGGGCGAACTAGGAGGGTGATCGAGCGGACCTTCGGCCTCCTGAAGGCCAGGTTCAGGTGCCTCCATATGACAGGTGGATCCCTATTCTACTCACCAAAGAAGGTGTGCCAGATCATCGTGGCCTGCTGTATGCTTCACAACTTGACTTTGCGACAACAGGTGCCTTTTCTGCAGGAGGATGGTCCAGATGGCAGTGTTGTTGCAGCTGTGGAGCCTGTGGACAGTGATGAGGAGGATGCAGAGGAAGAAGACATGTACAACAGGGACTCAGTGATCCTGCAATATTTCCAGTGAGACACAGTTAGGAATACAAACCTGCCTTTACATGTACTTTGACACTACTACCTCTCTACTGTCTGTCGTTTTCACCCAGTGTATGGTCACTGAGTTGTCACTTTCCCTTACGATTTCACAGATGTGGGTCCCACTGTGTGACATCTGCTTAGATTCCTCATGGACTAGAGCTGTGTGACATAGGTATGTTGACATTACTATTTAAAAAACATTTTGTCACTGTAATTGCTAATATACTGTTTCGAAATCACAGGCAGACTCCAGATCATTTTGTGCTTTAGGTGTGTTTATTTAAATGCTCAATATTGGAGGGGGTAGTGAAATGGTGAGGGGTGATGGCGGAGGAGTGTCCATGGCAAAGTCCAGTCTATTAGTCTCACAGGTGCATTGCCCATATGGGCATAGGAAGTGGAGCTGGGGCAGTTGAATTATGGACAGGGTGACAAAGTGGGACAGTAGGATGACAATCAGGGTGGTCTCATTTCTTGGCGGGGGTCTTGGCATCGTGCTCTGTCTTTGTCCTGGATCTCAGGGACCATTTGCGGGGTGGTTCTCCCTCTGCAGGGGGAGGGGTGCTGGTGTGGTGGTGCTGTGGCGGGGTGCCCTTTCCACTAGCGCCGGCGGAGGTGGTGGGCAGTTCATCGTCCATGCTAGTGTCAGGGGCCCCTTGTAGTGCCACAGTGTCCCTCCTGGTGTTGAGTACTTCCTTCAGCACCCCTACGATGGTGCCCAGGGTGGAGCTGATGGTTCTTAGTTCCTCCCTGAAGCCCATATACTGTTCCTCCTGCATGCGCTGGGTCTCCTGAAACTTGGGCAGTTCCGTTGCCATCGTCTCCTGGGAGTGGTGGTAGGCTCCCATGATGGAGGAGAGGGCCTCGTGGAGAGTGGGTTCCCTTGGCCTGTCCGCCCCCTGTCGCACAGCAGCCCTCCCAGTTTCCCTGTGTTCCTGGGCCTCCGTCCCCTGGACCGTGTGCCCACTACCACTGACTCCAGGTCCCTGTTGTTGATGGGGTGGGGGGTTATCCTGGGTTCCCTGTAGTGGTGGACACACAGCTGATTGACGTGTCCTGGTAACGGAGGTATGGGCCCGCTGAGTGGGTGCTGTGCTGGTGTTTCAAGAGGGGGGAAGGTCTGTGGTGGCCTGTGCCTGTGTGAGGGGAACCGACTGTCCAGAGGTCCCCAATGGTCCGGGCTGGTCATCTAGATCCAGTTGGACAGAGGTGCTGTCATCACTGTGGGACTCTTCTGTTGGTGGTGTGGACATGTGTGGAACCTCCTGTCCGGTGACGTTGGGTAGGGGTCCTGCAAGGGTATAAAAGGATGTTTATTAAATCTGTGTGTGTAATGGTGTGCAATGGGTGGGTGACCGTGTACCCCAGTGCTTGCATTCCTGTGTGGGACCTTGTGTGATGATGGTTTAGGGGGGTGTATGGGTATGTGCAATGGGCATGCTTTGGTGATGGGTGTCCATGCTTTGTTGTTGCATGCAAGGCTTGGTGTTGGGATGTGTGGGTTGTGATGTTGGGACATATGTGAGGAGTAGCTGTGCTGGGGGGAGGGTGAGGGTGGTGGTATGTGATAGCATACAGGTAGGGTGGGGGATGTAATAGTAAAGTTTTGTCTTACCAGAGTCCATTCCTCCACCTACTCCTGCGAGGCCCTCAGGATGCAGAATCACCAAGATCTGCTCCTCCCATGTTGTTAGTTCTGGGGGAGGAGGTGGGGGTCCGCCGCCAGTCCGCTGAACCGCCAGGTGGTGTCTTGAGACCACGGAACACACCTTCCCCCGTAGGTCATTCCACCTTTTCCTGATGTCCTCCTGATTTCTTGGATGCTGTCCCACTGCGTTGACCCTGTCCACTATTCTTCATCATAGCTCCATCTTCCTAGCTATGGAGGTGTGCTGCACCTGTGATCCGAATAGCTGTGGCTCTACCCGGACGATTTCCTCCACCATGACCCTGAGCTCTTCCTCCAAGAACCTGGGGTATCTTTGCCGTGCTATGGGGTGGTGTAGGTGATGTGTGGGGTGGAGTGTGTGGTGATAAGTGTGGTGATATGTAGTGGTGTGTTGTGTGAGGTGCGTGGAAGTTGTGTGGGTGATGGTGTTGTGTGCTGTGGATGCTGTTGTTCTTGCTGGTGGTATCTCTCTCTGGCCTTCTTTCGGAATTTTTGGTAGTAGGGGTTTGTGGGTGATGTGGGTGTGTGTTTTATATTGTATTGGATGTGTGGGAGTGGTGTGTGTATGTGTATCAGGTGTGTGTATTTTGAATTGTCCAATGTGGCTGTGTTTTGTAAGAGTGTGTGAATTTTGAGCGCGGCGGTGTGTACCGCCAATGGAATACCGCGGTTGAAAGACTGCCGCGTGGATTCGTGTGTCATGATAGTGTGGGCGTATTTCTGTTGGCGAGATGGTGGAGGATTTGTTTTCGCCAGTTTATCACTGACCTTTGGTGTGGCGGAGTTGTGTGGGTGTCTGACTTTTGGCGGATTCTGAGATGTGGGTCATAATAGCTGTGGTGGAATTCAGCGGCCGCGGCGGTGTGTTGGCGGTCTTCTGCATGGCGGTAAGCGCCTTTTAACGCCAATGTTGTAATGACCGCCAAAGTGTCTTAAGTCTTTAAAAAGGAAACAAAGTCTCTTTCAAGCACAAAGTACCTGGTTTGGAGTGGAAAATCTCTGCAAAGGGCCGCAGAGGAGGAGATACGTGGAGAAATGGTGTGTGCATCGGTTTTGCCCCTTCACACACGGACTTGCGTCGTTATTTTTCACCCGGAGAAGTCGTGCGTCATTTTCCGGTGTGCGGACAGTCTCCTTCTGTGGGTCAATGGATTACCAGATGTCCTGGGGTCTGTGTGTGGAAGCCTGGGCTTGTTATCCGGCTGCGCGTCGTTCCGGTGGGCTGTGCATGGAATCTTCTCCCTCAAGGCAGGCGTCGCGTCGATTTTCTCTCTGGAAGTCGGGCGGCATTGTCCAGGCGGGCCGTGCGTCGAAGTTCCGGTCGCACCGCAGGAGTCGCATCGTGTCGAATTTTTCGGCACACAAGATGTCCAGTTGAAAAAGAGAAGTCTTTTTGGTCCTGAGACTTCAGGGAACAGGAGGCAAGCTCCATCCAAGTCCCTTGGACAGCACTTCTGCAGAAAAGCAAGAGTTCAGCAAGGCAGCAGGCCAACAGCAAGGCAGCAGTCCTTTGTAGAAAGCAGTCAGGTGAGTCCTTTGAGCAGCCAGGCAGTTCTTCTTGGCAGGATGCAGGTTCTGGTTCAGGTTTCTTCTCCAGCAAGTGTCTGAGGTGGTAGGGCAGAGGCCCTGTTTTATAACCAAATGTGCCTTTGAAGTGGGGGAGACTTCAAAGAGTGGCTAGGAAGTGCACCAGGTCCCCTTTCAGTTCAATCCTGTCTGCCAGGGTCCCAGTAGGGGTTGTGGCTGTCCCTTGTGTGAGGGCAGGCCCTCTACCCTCCCAGCCCAGGAAGACCCATTCGAAATGCAGATGTATGCAAGTGAGGCTGAGTACCCTGTGTTCGGGGTGTGTCTGAGTGAATGCACAAGGAGCTGTCAACTAAGCCCAGCCAGACGTGGATTGTAAGGCACAGAAAGATTTAAGTGCAAAGAAATGCTCACTTTCTAAAAGTGGCATTTCTAGAATAGTAATATTAAATCCAACTTCACCAGTCAGCAGGATTTTGTATTACCATTCTGGCCATACTAAATATGACCTTCCTACTCCTTTCAGATCAGCAGCTACCACTTCAATAATGTATGAGGGCAGCCCCAATGTTAGCCTATGAAGGGAGCAGGCCTCACAGTAGTGTAAAAACGAATTTAGGAGCTTTACACTACCAGGACATGTAAACTACACAGGTACATGTCCTGCCTTTCACCCACACAGCACCCTGCTCTAGGAGTTACCTAGGGCACACATTAGAAGTGACTTATATGTAGAGAAAGGGGAGGTTTAGCCTTGGCAAGTACTTTTAAATGCCAAGTCGAGGTGACAGTAAAACTGCACACACAGGCCTTGCAATGGCAGGCCTGAGACAAGGTTAAGGGGCTACTTAAGTGGGTGGCGTAACCAGTGCTGCAGGCCCACTAGTAGCATTTAATCTACAGGCCCTAGGCACATACAGTGCACATTACTAGGGACTTATAGGTAAATTAAATAGTCCAATTGGGTATGATCCCATGTTAACATGTTTAAAGGGAGAGAGCATATGCACTTTAGCACTGGTTAGCAGTGGTAAAGTGCGCAGAGTCTAAAAGCTAGCAAAGACAGCGTCTAAAAAGTGGAGGGAGGTAGGCAAAAAGTTAGGGGTGACCACCCTAAGGCATGTAAGGTCTAACACTGGGCCTCCAGCTCTACTCTTTATGATTACCCTAAGTCGCCCCATCTCTTCTTCCTGGGTTGTGTCCAGGCCTCTTCATTGTGATCTGCCACTGATTCAAGAGCCCCTTGAAATGTACAGGGAGAGCCTGGACCTCCCCTCACCCAGTCCGTGTTCCACCCAATTTACAGGAATGCAGCAATGCATACCTCTGCCTGGGGAGCTTCCTCCACTCCTCGTGGTTTCAACATGCAGGCCTGGGCTTCCCACAATATAACCCAAGATCGTCCATGCTACATATTAGTTGAGGACCTTTGGCACTTAGGGTACATTCACAGTACACTCCACTGTCTAGTACTGTTGTCTTCATGTATCGTGCTACCACCAGCATTCCCACATGCAGCACACACACTCGCGTAGGCACACTGTTCAGTACTGCTATCTCTCTTTACTGCACCAGATTGTGTTATTTTAGAAGCACACCTTGCCAGCACACATACATTTACTAAGTGCACACTGTACCACACTTCACCCTAGATGTACTGAATTCCTGATAGGACATATCACATGCACTCAGCACAGTTTCATCAAACACAAACCTTCACATTAACCTGATGTAGGCCAGGGGTGAGTTAAACACAGCAGCAAAACTTTGAAAAAGGTGACACAGGACAAAAAGGACCTGCGCTCTACAACTGATCACCACACAGTATGCTGCCACCACTGTGCTTGTGCTGTTTAACTCCTAATGAAGGCAGTAGCCTTCAACCACTTTGAGAGTAGAGCTTCGGGCACTCCTCACGGTCCAACAAGACAGCAATCTGTGAGACAGGCTTGTCATGTTGCACATACATGGTCCATGTTCATCTATGACTAAAAAATCATCACCAGGGGCCTGATTTAGAGCCTGGTTGAGGAAATACTCCAAACATGACAGATATCGAGCCAGCTGTATTAAGATCCTGATAGGATATAATGGGATCATAATATGGCGAACAAGATATCCATCATTTTTGTGAATGAGTATTCCCCTCCAGCCAAATCTAAATCAGGCCCTAGGGATCCAGAGAACGATACAGCTTGGCACCCAGGGCAGGAGTACACATCTCTCACCATGCAGAGAAATTTCCCATACCAACAGGAGATACACTGATACAGTGATCCCCTATGGTTCTTACTTAATTTTATGCACCTTTCATTACTCCCTTAAATAGACCCATATTTTGGAAAACAACCTTTTTGTAGGATCTCTTTTCTTTTCTTTTCCCAGGTCCTAAGGGCAAGCTACAGTTATACAAATGTATTTTTAAATGTTTCGCTTTCTAATATATGTTTCATTTCAGTCAATGAGATCACCTGTTCGTCCTGCCTGATCATTTTATAGGCTTAGTATTTCAAACCCCCCTTGTTGCTGTGTGGAAATTAACCACTTCTAAAAAGTGAAATGTTGAATGTAAATTTTTGAGTGTCTTTGTAGATTCAAACTGTTTCATCAGACTACTCACTTTGTCAACAAATATGTATTTTATGATCACATGTGGCATCTCCTTTTTAAATGTCCCATCCTTTCCTTCTGTTATTTTATGTGATGATATGTTAAGGAGGTTCTTCTTTTATTTCTTTTCCCACTGCAGCAATGCAACTAAATGCTTCTGGTATTTGGACCCAATTTCTGCTCTCAGCTGAGGTGAAGTTTTTTTATGTCTCCTTCTAGGTTTACATTTATCTAGATTTGGCTGTAATGGATTTTTCCTAAGGGCTTTTGCATTGATGTATGGGTCAATGCTGTTGTTTTGAATATTAGTTTCAATATGTGCTCCAAACTCTAACATATCGGTCCACATTTTTTGAAAATGATGCATGTATGTCAATTTTTTTAACACACGGTACCATTATTCCCTAGCTCCATCTGTGTGCCATATTTAAAAAATGATGCACAATGGCGCCAAGGAATAGTTAGCATTAATAAAAATGACGCTAACCATTGCGACATGCCGTACGGAAAAATGGCGCTAATGCTGCACAAGTGGTGCTAGACCTTTGTGTGGCACGTATTTATCATGCAAAACAGGTTAACGCCATTTTTTACCACAGTGACATAAAAAAAATGCACAAGCAAGAAAGAAACAAATTGAAAGACAAGATGGAGATTGCAAGCCAAAAGAGACCCCTGGGAGACCACAATCACCCAAGTACCACCGGGTACCAGGGTTTAGCAAAGTCCCAGAAGAAGGATGATGTCATACCTCCTGCCGACTAAAAATGAAGAGACTTTCCAGGATGTCTTAGGATCCCTCCAGACACCACCTCCAGTCGCAGGGAGGACACACAGCATTGCAGGTTCTCCATGTGACCCACTGAGGTATCAACACACAGCACCAGCCAGTACTGACACAGCCCTGGACTCTGAGCACCCAGACATCACTTTCCAGAGGACTGTGATAGGAGTCCAGTTGAAGCTGGCCAAGCAGGTATGGGGGGGATGGAGACCATGGCAGACAGCCTAGAGGGAGTGCAAAGGTGCCTCAGTCCAAATAAGGACAACTCAGCTGCCATCAGAGGCACTCACTCCCCACTACATGGACTCCAGAAGTCCCTGGCGGACATAGCTGCTGTCATGAGGCAGAGGCTTCAACAATTGCCCCCCTAAAGTGGCAGCAGCATGATAGACAACAGGCTGGGGGCTATACAGAATACCCTTGAGTCCATACAGCGGGAAGTGGCTTCCCTGAGGGAAAACGTGGCTGCCTGCCACTGTGATGTTGCTGCAGTTTCGAGAAATCAGCATTTCCTCCTTGCTGCAGTAATGGCGGGATCTTTGATTCCACATCCCTATCCCCTGATGTTAGTGTGGCCCCCTCAACCACAAAAACAGCACCACCCATGGCACAGGAGGCACCACACACATCAAAGGATGAAGATGTGGAAGGAACAACATTCACAAGGAAAATCACCCAGTAGAAGTAGTCTGTGCCACTTGGACTGTATCTCCTTAGTTCTGGGCTAAAGATCATGCAAGTGTTGTGACAGCGTGAAACGTGCTGTCTTCACTCAACCACTGTTGACTTGTCCGCTATGTACTGTTATTGTCCCAATTCTTACCCTTTGGCTATTTTGACACTCTTCACTAATGCACACTTCTCCTAACAATGTCTCATGACATGTCCCTTACTGATTGTACTTCAAATGGCTAAGGTTCTTTCATGGGGTCTGCAAACTAGACATTGTGTAGCATTTGAAATTACACTTGCACCTGTAAATAAAGCACCTTGTTCACAAGTAACATTTTGCACATTGAAAGATGTTAATCAATGTCAATGAGTACCGAACATCATTACATGAGTGCATTTCTGTCAGACACAAAGCCACACACTAGGATCCTAACATGAGAAAGGTGAATTATGGTCTGTGGGCTACAACCAATTTACAGAGTATTCAATACACATATTAAATAGAAATCCTTGGAAGTTGGCATACGGCATAAGAGCTCTGAACCTAGTCAATGGTAATTTACCCAGATTGGACGACCAGTACAACTAATATGTGTGGTACAGAAGAGGCTAACCTTATCAGTGACAGGTATCTGTCAGTGTTGCAGGATACTGTCGCAAATTTACCTGTTGTCATATGTGCCACACTTGCCAACAATGATACTTCAAGGCCCCAACAATGACAGTTGAAGTTCCATACTTACCTGCCCAAGATAATGCATACATACACAATGGGAATGGCTGGAACAGTGAATTACAAATGTTCACACTAGTTGATGTCATTTAGCAGCCAATCTGCAAGCTCCTTGGTCATATGGGATGCACATGGTAATCAATGGAAATCAAGACAGTAAGCATACCCTAAGCCATTCCTCCACCTTGGTGAGTGCACACATGAGAACACCTAGACACTCAATCAACATGGAGAAAAAATAGTCTTATACAAACTGGATTTATTAAAAAATATTTAAAACTAGATACCTAAGCCTATCCTAAAAACGTCCTTGAACTAAACTAACCCCCCAACCCAACCTCCCCAATTAAAAGAATTTACTAAAACCCACCCTGACTATACTTACTCTAACCTATGCCTAACCTATACTATTTCACTAACCTAACACTACCCATCTAAAACACATTCTAAAAAGCTATCAACAGTAAAAGGTAGAGGGAAGAAACTGGGAGGTTGTGGCACTGCCATTTCACATATCCTTCAATTTCTCCTTTACGTACTTCAACAAATTGTCTTCTTAGCACTCTCTTTCTCTAAATGTTCCAATCTGGCCATCATGGCAGCTATTTCCCATCTAATGTCACTTTAAAAGTTAGGTGTGATGGCTGCAGCAGGTGGCTGTACGGGTGCCTGGCTTGTGACTGATGCAGCAGATGTGGAGGGGGTCGGACCCATAGAGGCCCCCTGTACCCTGTATATTTTCCCCAATGTGGCCTGGTTTTTTGTGGCTGCTGCGGGTTCCCCCATGTGGAAAGCACGCCATGACCCTGTGGCCTTTTCCTTCTGGAACCTCCTCTCCATCCTCTGGTTACCGACATTCATATCCAAAATGTGCCTGCATCTGTTTGCACTTTTTTGGAATGTATGTTGTTCTGTTGGTGTCACATTGACAGCTCAAAAATGTGGAGAATACAACATTAAATACGCCATTGGGTGGAGGTAGAACAGACACGTAATGTACACTGTATTCGCAGATGACACATGCAGTGCACCAAAACTACTCAACAGTGACTTACTCCAAATCTATGACTATTTCCTACCAGCCATCTATGGTATCATGTGCATGCCATATGGATAACGGCTATCCATTGTTGACCATCAGGGCCCAGAGGTGAGTGGACTACTGCATCCTTGCTCAACATTTCTGTTAACAAACTAGTGAGGATCACATAGCCCAACACGTCTAGATCCACTGTGTCCTTGTCAAAATGGGGGGCTCTGTATGCAATCTACCACTTTGACACCCCTGGTACTATATCAAACCTTGCCCAGGCATCCCGGATGCAAGGTAGTGGTCATCTGATAGGGAGGCTGGAAACTTCCCACCGGCAATTCCAAGGTTTGTTAAAGCTTCATTCATGTGTCCTGGTTTAAGACCTGGTCTGAGCATACGTAACAAGGTGGCACACCATTGCTCATGATGAGCCCATATGTTCAAATACTGCAATGTCCCCATAAAGTTTGGACAAACCCTGACCAGCACTTCTAAGTTGTCTACAGATTTCATAACTATTGTCCCGTACCCTGTGCTATGTTGTGCAAAATGTGTAATGCGGCACACAGATGGTGGCTGTATGGGTGCCGTGGCCATGCTTTCCTTTTCCTAACACCCACAGTTCCATAGCAGTACACGTAGCCACTAGTGCAACAATCAAGCCATTCTCAATGCTCACTCCAATGAGATCATAACATTGGTCACACAAAACTTTTATTCATTGCATTGCACACATCAGACTGTCTCACACCAAACCCTGGATTTCCACACATGACGCACAAGGTGACACTTACTGGAAGCAATGGGGTCTTCAAATCTGGACACCTTTCCACGAGTGTAGGGTTGAGGTCTACCTGCAATACATGAAAGGAAATCATAGCTTTATGATATTTGGACATTTCTATGCATGGGAGACAGTGTTAACAATCAACTAGTTAGGCTGAATGAGCAAGTCAACCTAGTGGTAGACCAACTGTCAAACATCTATGATCAGTCAATCACACATAGTATCAGATATTGGAGACCCTGGCACCTATAAACCATCACTTTTCCTTACACTCTTGTGGTGCATTTCACTGCACCATATGTACATAGCTTGATACCTCCATAACCATATGGAGCTGCATGACACTGTATTTTGCAACTGAGGGGCATGCAATGGTTGTTGCAGTGGCCATTCCATTGTGACACCCATAGCTTTTGAGCCTGCCCCAGATGTTGAAGACATCTAACTCACTTTCACCGCGAACTGACGGACAACTGTCAGGGTTTGTGTGAGTATTCCAAAGTGACGAGGAATGCTTTGATACGTTCTTGTTTCTTATTACTGTGTGTGTCATTACAAGACACACACACTTGAGCTATAATGCCATGGGAGTTTATTTCTGTTTATTTAGTTGTTCCTACCTGCACATTATCTGATTGAAATTATGAATCTCTTGCCAATACTGTGTGGCCAGCCATTGTTGCCAAGTGAATTCCCATTTTGTATTTCCAAGTATCTGTGGATTTCTCTCAGCTGTCCATCCACCTCCTTTGTTGAACATGGGTATGCTTTTATTCCTGCATTCTACAATCCCTATCACTCTTACCTTGACTGTATGATGTTGATTTGTGAAATCATCTTAGTGCTGGTTTTTTCATTAGCAACATGCAACATATCTGTCTACTTCTACTCCCAATCATTTATGAATGGGTTTGTGACACATTTGGACATTGCTGGACATACTTGCACATCACACACCCGATTGGCATGTTGGAGAACGGAACAAATTAGTTAAATTTGTCACTGTTGGTACCTTGCTCTTGGTCTGGCATGTGAGTGAAAATGAGTGGTGTGTATTGATATGTGCTGTGTGATGGTGTATTACAGACCATGCTAGGTTATCATGCTGACGCATGTCAACCATTGTTGATACTTGCAAACCCTTTGATTCCTAGGCCATACACCCGTACATCAGGCTTCACATGTATATCTGGATTTGCTGTAAGCATGATTTGTGTGACAAGTGCGTATATAATGTTCATAGGGAGTAGAACATACTCTGCCTACATTCCACCCAGACAATATTTTGGTGATGCATTGTCCCATTTTATTTTTAGCTCCTTACAATAAGCCATATGTTTGGATAGTGATTCAGCACCCATTGCTGCTTCATTTGTCTGGCAACCCATAGCGCACTCCATAGCCAACGTGTGTGTGCCATGAGTGAGGTACAGCGCACCATGTGTCAGGGTTGTGCCAATGGCAGTACCAGGACATAAACCCATGGATACAAATTGCAAGCTCTGCCTCTAACATTGGTTACAAACCCTGTACAGTAACTTAAGGTCCATGGTTACCAATAATGTCCCCCCATTGTCACACATGCACAGTGCTGGTGAAGCAGCAATCCGCCTGAGATGTGGCACTGTTCTGTTCCTACATTACCTAAACACCATTTGATAACAGCCCCTGCCTTATGTATGCCCCCCTTGCATACATCCTGCCAAGTGATGGTGTGGGGACAGGGCTAGGAATTTGCACATTGCCAACTTGATTGCACATAATGGCCCTCATTACGACTTTGGCGGTCTTTCAAAAAGACTGCGGAAGCTGCTGGCACCACTGTACCGCCAGAGCTGGTGGTATTTTTTGCTCCCTATTTTGACATTTCCGCTGGGCCAGCAGACGGAAACAGCGTTTCCGTCCGCTGGCCCAGCGGAAAAGTCACATCAACATTGCAGCCGGCTCGTAATAGAGCCAGTGACCATGTTGATGCGCAGCGGGTGCAGCAGCACCCGTCGCTCATTTCACTGCCCAAAATATGGGCAGTGAAATGCGCAAAGGGGCTGTGCCTAGGTGCCCCTGCACTGCCCATGCCAAGAGCATGGGCAGTGCAGGGCCACCCCGAGTCCCCCTTCCTGCCAGCCTTTCCATGTCGGTGTTTACCGCCATGGGCAGGCTGACGGTTGGGAACTCATAATCCCCAGGGCAGTGCCGCGGAAGCCTGACAACGGTCTCCAGCCCAGTGGCCATCACTAGTCCGCCTGTGGGATAATGACCCTGCATACCGCCATGGTTTTCGTGGAGTCTGTACCGCCACAAAAACCATGGTGGTAAGTACTATCAGTGCCAGGGAATTCCTTCGCTGGCACTGATAGGGGTCTCTCCTGTCCCCCTCCCACTCCCCACCAACAGCCATGGCCCCCCTACAACCTCCTAAAGCTGATAGGCCCCCTCCCCTGCCCTGCCCACGAACTCCATGGGCCCCCCATACATACCCCCACCCTCCCACTCAAGCATGCACACACCACTCACACACATACACGCGCACACACATGCACACACACATACACGATATATCCCAGACACACAACATTCCCTGCATTCATACACGCACTCACAAACCCCCTCTATACACACACAGTCACCCCCCCATTCACGCACACAGCACACAACACCCCCCACCCCCCTCCCCTGTCGGACGATCACCTTACCTGTCTCATTGGTTGTCTGGGAGGGAACAGGTTCAATGGGGCCTGGTCTGCCGCCAGCACCCCGTCACCACAACACCGCCACGCCAAAAACTGCAATGTAATTCGGTGGGCTGTGTTCTGATGACATGTCGGAGGAGCAACCTCCACTGCACCACCGACCACCAGTATGGCTGCTGGCAGCACTCCACCCAAATTATGGCAGAGAGTCGCGGCAGTCATAATATGGTGGTCGGAAGACTGCCAACATTGGCGGTCTTCGGTCTGGCGGGACTTCGGCGGTCTTCTCATAATGAGGGCCATAGTGATCCTTTGTGGCAGTTGATGGCTGTGCCAGCCATCAAGTGTTTTAGGGTGTGAATCAAATATTTGTAAGATGATCAAAAGTTGGTACAGTGGAATCTCCAAAATTCCTATACATGATTTATCACAGACACGTTCAACACATGCACAGGCTGGCATTGGGAGGAGACACATCATTCTTTTACATGGGTCCCTCTGTACGGTGCATGAAATGTCAGGTGTGCCTGAAATACTTCAACAGAGTCATACAACGGCATCCATGATCTTTACAGTAGTGCACAAACTCTGTGCCATGGTGGACTGTTTCTTGTATACTGCACACACATGGTGGCACTAGTGGGTGCTAAGAGGTGCATGTGAGGTGGCACTGGACTAGGTGCTGCATGACTTCTCTTCATTCTGCCCCTGGTCTTTCATGGCAGGTAATGTTGTATTCCTATGTGTGCATGTGAATGTGCACACAATGGGTATGTCAGGTATGCGTAGGTAATATTGAGTTGTTCATGGCAACACTTGAGTGGTATTTGATATTGGTGCCGCCAGATGCTTGAACCCCATGATTGATGTGGGGCTGTTCCTATGTGTGACTTTCTTTACATTGACATGGCCTATGGCATTCACATTGCTGAGCTAAACATTATTTAGGTGTAATGTGTGTGGGATCTGTATTTAGTTGTCAACCAGTGGACATTTGTAGTGGTTTGTGCCCACCTTCTGTATGCAAAGGGGACATAGCTCCACCTGTCCTTATGTGGTGTGCCAGTCAAGTTGTAGCGGTATTATGTACATGTGAGCGTGTATGTGTTTGTGATGTGCAATGATTGCGGTGTAGTGTGGCATGTGGCATATGTGTTGTTGCCTGTACATCTGTGTTCTCATGCCTATGTGTGTTTAGTGTGGTTTATGTCTTGGTTGTCCCACATGATAGGTGTGTTGTCTGTGTATTGTTTGGTATGGTGGCTTATCTACAAGCAGGCCATTGCCACATTAGCCATCCTAGAACAGCTCATTGATGGTGGAATGCTTGAATATGTAGGCATCATGAACACTGCTGGGGTATTTGGCATGGATGTTTGAGAAGAGCCTACAGTGGTCCACAATGGCCTGCACATTTAAGAAATGTGCATGCTTGTGGTTCTCCTGTATAGGTGTTCCGCTGCTGCTGGCACCAGTTGGACATGGGTGCAATCCATTGCACCCAGCACATGCGAAACTCACCAATTAGAGAGAAACCTTGCTTTGTCTCCTGTTGCAGTTGAAGGTGTTTGGGAAGCAGATGTGGTGGTGTGTAAAGCGTATCATGTGTCCAGAATCTCTAGAAGGAAGACCTAGAAGGATGACTGAGAGATACCAGCCACTTGTGTGACTATTGTCTGAAAAGATCCTGATGCCAGCTTACGGAGGACAGTGAGGAGTTTGGTCATGGGTGGTATGTTTGTGGGAGTTGCCACCCTTGCAGTGATGTCTGGCGCAATGTGGTGGATCAGGTGCACAATTAACTCCCAGTTCAGATGGTAAGTCCTTATGACATCTTGTTCCCTGAGCCCAAGGATGGTTGAATGCTATTGAAAGATCCTCTCCTACCTTCTGTGCTGCCTTTGTGCCTGCTGTGGTGGTGTTTGGGGTTGCTGCGGTGGTGGTGGAGGGACCTGCTGTCATTACTGACATCTGCAGCATGTGGCAAGCTGGAGCAGTAATACTTCCATGTTGCCCAGAAGGTTGCCAATGTTCCCTCTGTGTGTTTTCCTTAAGTGGTGGTATGTGTGCCTCTTTTTAACGCCTGGTCTGACCAGGCATTAAAATTTGACACAAATCGGCTTTTGGGTCTTTCTTTTCTCTTCTTCCTTAGTGTGCATTGTTTTTGCGTTGGGAGGTAGATATGGTGCTGGAGGGCTAGCATCATTTTGTGGAAGGGAACACCTACCTTGCATATAATTTTGCAATACAACGCAAGTTGGCACTCCCAAAAAAAGATGCTAACTCTGTTATTTTGACACTAGAAGGGTCTAGCATCAAAATATAAATATGGTGTTAGGTTTGTGCCGCTTTTGCATTAAAAAAATGACGCAAAGGAGGGGCAAACGTTTCAGAAATATGGACCATAGTTTCTCATAAAGGGGCTTTGTTGCAAATCCCAAGTCTCCTATTTGGAAAGAGATTAGTAAAAAATCTTTAAATAACCTGACAGATTTTGACTCATACATCCTTGTCTTTTATGTGTTCTTCTCAACGTTTCTTCAATTTCCTAAAAGAAATGGGCTTGTGTCTTTTTAGTTGTATCAGAATGTAATGGTCTTTTCTTAAGCCATTTCCTGTATGCATTCATATAATAATTCTATTTCACCAATTTTCTAAAGAAGACCTCATCAAAACCTTTGATGTAATCCCTTCTCACTACAGCTTGATAATTGTTCTCAGTCTTCAAGGCTGTTCTTCAAAATTGTTTTCACCTCTGCAAGTGGCCTTCTTAGACACGTAATTTCTAATGCAGGACTGTATATCACTTCAGTGATATGCATTAGTACTGTGTGCAATTTTAATTTTATTCTTTTAACAAGATGACTAAGATCTCAGTAGTATAGAGGTACCATCATTCCCTTCATGAACATGAAAAAATCCACTGTTTTATCCCCTTTTGATTTCCATTGCTCAATATATCACTGATGGCGGAAGTGCTCTTTCAGCATTGCATTCCTGTTCATTTAGGTCCCTCTTACTTGGTTACATGGAGGCCAGAAAGAGGTCATGAATAATCTTTTCCTATTTGTAGGAACCTTTATCTACCATCCATGGTTACATCTATTGTTTTAGGTGTTACCCTTTATTTGCCTCCATTCTCATTTACTATCCATGAGTTTCTCGGGGGGAGGGCAAATACTGTAAATCAAGGGATCCCAACCTTTTGACTTCTGTGAACCCCCACTTTATCATTACTGGAACCCAGGGATCTCTACTGAAACATTATTGGAATCTAGGAGCTCCCCACTGAGGCATTACTGGAAGTCGGGGACCCTGGCCTTAACATTGTTGATGATTTGAAACACAAAATAATACACAAAAAATACAGAAACAAGCATTCATCAAACACATACATAATTGTTAACACATTTTTTTTTTTCATCATCATCACAATAAGCTTTATTCGGCCAGCAGACCATCAAAGCAATACAGTACAAAGATAAGCAATCATCATAAATAAAACAGTACAAAACTACCATCAACCAAGTTTAAAATTGAAATAGAATAAAATAAAATCCCTGATTATCCAAACTTAAAAATCAATTAAGATCATTGTTTGTATAAGAGTTACATATACGCCAAGCCGCTACTAAAAACTTGCTGACTGCATATATTTATACATTATAATTGTGACTTTTTAAAATCCTCAAGGCTAGGTCACATTTTCTTATCTTCAATTCCCGGCAAATTTTACGGATCTATTTGGACCTTGGGACTAAGTAAGCAGGACAAAAAAACATGAAGTGTTCTACTGTTTCAGGGGAATTGCCACACACAGAGCAAGTGTCAGAAGTGGTATTGGATCCCCATCTGCTCGTCAGGGTCATCAATGGTAATGTTCCAAAACGGAATCTGGCATACAGTCCTTTGCCTAATAGGTCAGGAATTAAATCTAGGTATAGTTCGAACTCTGGGTACCATTTAAAATAAATAAAAAGATTAGTTAAACGACCATTGAGTTTGTAAGAAATATAGTTGTTCCGTATATGGGACCAGTAAACGTGCTTCAATACTTTTACATGGGACTTCTCAAGTTGGTGGGGGTTCTCCCATAAGTCTCTCAATCCTAATGTACAAAACCAGCTAGATACGTGTTTGATCCAAGGGATGGAGGTAGAATTAGAACATTTTAGCAATTCTAGAAGTGAGGACTTGTATACAACCAATTCGGGGACTATCCATAGCCTCACCCAGTACAGCAAAGGTCGTAAAATGATTAGGTCAGCCATTCGTTTAAGCCCCAAGTCTAGAAACAAGGGGATTAATGGGGTGCTAATGGGGCATGCACATAAGGCCTGTGCAAAACTATTCTCAATTTTAGTTATTCTATTACTATCAGAGAAACCCCAAATCTCTGCACCGTATGCAGCAGCACGTTGCGCCTTGGCCACATAGATCTTTATTGCTGGGGATACAGCTTTGGCCATCGTGCTCCTATAAAGGCGCAGTATGGATGCTGACCGATGTTGCAAAAGCCCCGCACTCTTGCTGACCTCTTCCTCCCATTGGAGTGAATCCGTAAGCCTCACACCAAGGTAATCAATGGATCTAACCGGATCCAAAACAACGCCATCTAGCCTTGTAGTGCATTTCTTTCGTGGGCCAGAGCGTAGCACCATCAATTTGGTTTTCTTCAGGTTCAACGCTAGACCAGAATTCCGACAAAAGAGATTGAATTTGTCCACAAGGATTTGTAAGACCATAGGGGTTTTTGAGATAAGTAGAGAGTCATCTGCAAAGAGAAGAATGGGGATTTTCTGGTCGACTAAGGTGGGTGCATCATTCTGACATGCCCTTAGTTCTTGCACCACCTCATTAATAAATAGGGTGAACAGAAGTGGTGCTAAGACACAACCCTGTCGGACACCCCTTTTAATGGGGAATTTATTAGTCAACTCACCTTGATTGCCCCACCTCACTTGCGCATATGTGTCTTCATGCATGCGTTTCAGTAGGTGGATTATATTAGCTGGTATCCCAATTTTTGTATAGCACTTCCCACAACTTTTCTCTTGGGACCAAATCAAAGGCAGAACGCAAATCAACAAATGCTACATATAGGGTTTCCTTTGCCAGGACTACATATTTCCAATGTAACACTGCCAGCCTAAAGGCCTGGTCTACCGTATTTATCCTTGGCCGGAACCCCGCATGTAGCGAAGAAAGAATCTGCTGTTCCATAACCCAACTCGATAGTCTACCTAAAAGCTGTTTGGTGAAGATTTTTTGCAAGTTATCGATTAGACTAATCGGTCTATAGTTGGTTGGGAGATTTGCATTACCCTTTTTATAGATGGGGATAATTTCGGCACCCTTCCATGTCCTAGGAATTTTTCCTCCTTCTGCGATTTTATTCGACAACAAATTGATATACCAGGTCCATATGGATGGCTCGGATCTGTAAAGATCGCCTGGGATTTTATCTGGTCCTGGGGCTTTACCATGTTTCATAGAGTTGATAGCATTGTCGGTTTCTTCTAAGGAGAAACAAATGTGACCCTCTAGATCATATAGGCTCCCGTCAGGGGGAGAAATAGCAAGGTTAGCATTTGGCGAAGTGGGGGGATCTAGCCCCACATTGTCACTATCAGGAGCCCCAAGAATGGTAATTTCCTCATAAAGAAGAGAAAAGTGCTCCACCCAACTTTCGGGTTGAATGTGGTTTCTAAGATTAGACCTACCCCCTCTCTCACATTTAGTCAGCAATTCCCAGAAGAGCGTATTATTATTTGTTTTTGAGGCATCCAACGACTCCTGCCAAATAGAGTCTTCCCAGGATTTCTTTGATTGTGAAATTGTCTTCTTATACACACATCTAGCTTGTTGAATTTCCCCCGAGGTCCCATCCTTAATAGCCTTTTTTAGGCCAGACTTGGTTCTCATACACGAATCGTTGAACCATCTATTGTTAGTCGAGACCCCGCATCGCGGACTTACCATAACCTTTTTGTAAAAAATATTTTGGAGTTTGACAATCAAGTTTTCATGAATACCAAGAAGTGGAATAGCCTTAGGATCAAGATCTTCATAGGCTGACAAATTATCAGAAAACATTTGGTAGATTTCGCATAACAAATAGGGATTCGACAACACTTTTGGCCACCCTATCTTCATGTAGGCATTGTTTAAAATAGGGGGAGGGACCATTGTAAATTGCGTATTCGGGGTTCTGCCAAAAATATTCCCAGAAAGGGTGAGTAACAGGGGACAGTGGTCGCTCTCACACCTGGAGTCTATCCTCATATCTCTCAATAATGGCCAAAGTCGCACATCGACTAGGAAGTAACCAATAACACTAGTCTGAGAACCTCGTTGGAATGTAGGTGCAAGGTTTAGATCAGAAGGAGTATGACCATTACCGGCCCTGAGGCCAAACTTTAAACATAGTGAGGCTAGCTGGCCTGCAACTCGAGAACGTGGGCAAGGGATGTCACCATTCAATTGTGCAATCCCCCATAGTTCGTCCTCCTCCGCGGTTAGATCGCTAAAAAGCACAGAGGGTTCAAAGGTGCAATTTACATCCTCAGTAATAATTAAATAAGAATTAGTTTGTATAGTATCTAGAAAATCAGAAAGTAAAGTTTAGATGTGTGATTCTGATCCACGTGAAACAGATCGGGCGTATACATTAACAAGAATTACGTTAAAATTCTGTTGGAAGGAAATTTGTAAACCCATCAGATCAGGACAATCAAATTTTAAAACCTTATAATCACATTGAAGTTTTGTGTTCAAAAGAATTAAAAGTCCCCCTTTATCACGACCTGATGCTTTCTCCAATGGCTGCGCAGGGATATTGAAGGAAAGGAACCCATCTATACTGGTTTGACCCACGACCCAGGTTTCTTGGAAGACACACACATCTTGGGGCTTTATATAAGTGACCCAGTCTGTATTGTCCAGTTTCCTCACAAGGCCAGCTAAGTTCCAAGTCATTATGGATAAGCCAATAGTGTCAGTTTCAATACCATAGGTTGTGTGAGAAGGATCCTTTTTGTTCATCTCATTAGAAATTATCTTATCAGAACTATTTGTTTGAGATTCCTCTAGATTGTCCCCAATAAGAGCTTTCTGGGTAGAAGACAGTCATACAGAACCATAGTGCATGAATTCACCTTGCTCCCTGGGATCCCTTCTGTTGATATGGGCAATAAGACCAGACACAGGGGCCTGCTTTGGATCAACTAGTTTGGAGACTAACATAATGCCTCCTCTTATTTGCCCCTTGTGCTGGCACACACGTGCAACAAAGTCAATGAGTTGGCCTGCCATGATTTTATCTAAAAACACAATTGAGATTACATCAGAGTTTGACCCAAGGGGACTCCATCTTTCAGTTTTTAGGATGTCCGAACGTATGACTGAGAGGCATTCCTGTTGATAACGTAGCCAATGGATAACCTTGTTAGTCCGGGACTCTTGGTCCCCGACAGTCCTAGGTGACAACTTCGGTACATTAATAAAAAAAAAGAGTGTTGCCTTCGTTCCTAGAGCCTGCACCTTTCAATGGCATGTCTGTGGCGCTATATACTCCTTTGGAGGGAATAGTGCAAATTAGATCGTAAGTCAGGGGGTTAGCAGGCAACCTATTGGTATTGGAGGGAAGAAAGTCCATCTTGCTTAAAATATTGATAGGGGTATGGTGCCTTTGGGTAAATGGCTATTCGGTGGGGCAAAGGGGCTATCGATAACATCAACACCATTCGCTGCCGTAATTCCATCAGAGATGATTCTATGTATTTGTTTATAGGTTTGGCTGTATGGGGAATTAAATTAACCTCTGCGGCACCCATATAGAATCTAGTACTTTGGGAATGGTTGGTTTGTCCCCCACGTGTATTGATGTTAGATGGAATTAATTCGGCCGCCAGGTTTCCTCCTTCCCCGGCTGCCTCTGGCTCTTGGCATTTGCATCTCGGTAGTTGGGCCATTTTCCCCTGGAGAAATTTGGTTAGCTGCAATACCAGATTCCTAACTTCATCTACTCTATGAAGGATTAGAGGCAAGTTAACTTCACTAGCAGGTAATTCGGAGCAAGTAACGTTAATAGGAGGGGAGATGGCAGCCTCAATAACTGGCTTGGCCGTAAGGTGATCATGGGCCTCTGTCAGATCGCCCTCCTCGGTCAAGGGCTCAAAGTGATTTCTACATGGTAGATTGGGGACCAGCCTTATCTCAGAGCTCATTGGGAAGGGTATATGTTCTGTTTCCTCTGTATGAGATGTCCCCTGGGTTTGTGAAAAATTAGTGGTGCTGCTATAGGCCAAAATTCCCTGTTGAGTTGGGGGAATAGTGACGTTAACATTAGGCAGTTTTTCCGCACTATTAATCAATTTCCCAGAGTCAACTGTTTGGCCCTTCTTCCTCTTATTGAAGCACTCTTGGATCCTTTTAGGTTGGAGCAAAGGCTTTTTCTGAGGCAAGAATTCGTGAGTGACTAGTTCGCTATTAAGAATGGCCTCCACCTCCTCAAATAATAGATCTATGTCGTCAAGTGATTTCGGGCCACCTCGTGCAATCTTATTAACTGGTTTCCTGGGACACTTTTTCTGTTTTTTGATATCATCTAGTGGTGCCGGTGGGTCAACGGCTTTCCTTTTCCCCATAGTTAGTTAATAATAAAAAACAAAATTTTAAAAAAGATTATAACAATAGTCTTACTTGGGGTGAGGTTGGAAGCTTCCTTTAAGGGACTTGCCCCGTCCCGGCCTCAGTGAGACGCGGGGCGCGTCTCTTAGATGGCCGCCCGGACGAGGAGGTGAAGCCGGAAGGGAGGCCCCGTCCTTGAGAATGCCTATAGCGATAAATTGTCCTCGCGTCCGCGGTGGATTCGACCACTGCTCACCAACCCCAACTGCCAGGAGAAAAATAGTATGGCCAAGTATCCTCCAGACTCCACCGGGAGCACAAAGGATCTTGAAGGGGCCTTTGTCCCTCTCCTTCTGCCTGTAGCCACCTCCAGGCGTGATAATTTAGTACCCTTGGGTGATATCCATGCTATTTAGGAGCTTATAAAATAAGTACTAAGTTCGTGGTGAGGGCCTCAGAGGGGTGGCCCAGCCCAGCCTCTGCCGGCCACTGACGGGCGCAGGACGGGCCCGTCCTTGGCCCGGGCTTTGCCCGGGCACGTTCCGCGAGGCTGGAGTGCTAGGCAAGATTTAAAGGGCTCCTGCCCTTCGTATGGATGGCGTCGCCTCCTCCCGCTGCGATTTGATCGTCCCGCGAGGCGTGAGCGCTAGGCAAGATTTAATTTAAAGGGCTCCTGCCCTTCGTATTGATGGTGCTGCCTCCTCCCGCTGCGATTTGCACGTACCGCGAGGTGGGAACGCTAGGCAAGATTTAAAGGGCTCCTGCCCTTCGTATGGATGGTGCCGCCTCCTCCCGCTGCGATTTGCACGTCCCGCGAGGCGGGAGCACTAGGCAAGATTCGAAGGGCTCCTGCCCTTCGTATGGATGGTGCCGCCTCCTCCCGCTGCGATTTGCGCGGCCCCCACATTTTGTTTAATTTGAAAACAAATATAAATAAAACGTATAAAAAATAAATGTATTGGGAAGGTTGGAGCTTTCAATTGAAGCCACACATCATCCATACTATATTCTATTTGATGCACCTATACTTCTCCCATTAATCAATAAGAGGATATTAAATTATTTTTTTTCTAGTCTCCTGTTTTACATTCCTCGGCATTTACAGCAGATTTAAATATTTTCAATTTTACATTAGCCACTTTATGTATATACATTTTATTGATCTGTTAATATTATTTAATTTTCTAAGCAGTCATGGACTCCCTGAGGAGGCTTTGTGGACCCACAGGGGTCCACAGACCACAGGTTGGGAACCACTGCTGTAAATTAATTCTTCCTCTCATGTGTACATGCACAAAGGCATCTGAGCTTCTCATTATATTTTACCTGAAGAGCTATGAACCATCTAAACAGTCAAATCCTGGTCTTCACACTCTGTGCCGCATTCTGTGCCTCCGGCTCGTTCAGGCCTCCTCTCTGGCTTGTTCTCAAGTTTTGCAATCAGCACACTGCATCACATCACTCCACTTAGCAGCAATGCGACTCAGAGTCACTCCCATGATTCTCTCCACCACTAAGTGGTCTAGAGGACTTCTGACTCATGTTTCTTCTCAGTTCAGTCCTCACAAACATTGTAGATGCTCCCCATCTGCAACTTTTTGCAGATAAAATTTAACAGGATTTTTAACTATTATGTGTTTCAAGTTTTACCGCTTTGATTACTTAATTGTTGTGCTCTAGGACAATACTCTGTGTCATTTTGGGAGTTAGCCTTGATGAGTGATCTGTTATTGAAATAATGAAGAACATAACTTTGGTTATGCAACACCACTCAAAAATCATCAATGCAGTGGTAAAGGTATTCTCCGTATTTCAGATCTAATAGTGGTCCCTGATGGGAGCTCTAAGTGCTTTGTTTGATTGGATTCAGGTGGAATAGGACAGAGACAATTGGACAAATATCTACGTTGGCTAACTTGAGTCACACAATGTTTGTTTTTTGTTTTACATTTTACATACTTTGCTTACTCCAAATGCATCTCATGTCTTGCCAGTTTGGTAGGCAAGTCCTATCTGGTGGTCTATTTTGGTTGTCATGGCCGGTCCTTCTTTTTGCCATTGTGGTTAGTGTTCTACCTGGATCCCATTGTCTCTCCCTCCCTTTGTTTATAATTTCCTTCATTTCATCTTTTGATTTATTTCATCGCTTGTGTTCTTCGCTGTGCTTTGTTATGCAATTATAGGAACCTGTCTCTTTCTGCATGATTATCTGTATTTTTTGGGATGGATGTTGCTGTTATTTTGACTCTATGCACTGGCATCTGCCCATAGGTCCGAGGCATGTGCACTGACCCCAAAAACTGTGTAGAAATTGGCTATACTCCTTAAATGACATATTCAACTTAAACATGAGTCCCGAGTACATAGTACAAAGTGCGCCCAGGGCCTGTAGATTAAATGTTATTAGTAGAGCATAGGACACATTGTGATTCAACTTGAGTGAAAGAGCAAAATATGACCGCAGGTCTACCATTGTCGACCATGTAGATTTGACTTACCAAATTAGCTCCTTTTGACAGGTCGAAACTGTAATTTTAAGCATTACTAAGTCACCTACTAGCAGGCTTTATATGCACATAAAGGACGGTGCATGGTATTTAAAAGTAGAACCTGCAAAATATTAATGTTAAACATCTTTAGAGTGACAAGCTCTTCACAGCTATTTTCACTGTAGCTGGGTTAGAACGAAAGGGATACAAATTAAATTAAATATTTATTTCTCCACTTAGGAACCAGCTACAAAGTTAATTCTTGGACTTTTTAAAATATTTATCACAAGCCCAATTCACTGGTAAATTCAAGTTTATAATAAATATTTTACAAAAGGTATTTTGATATGGTCACAATTTGCCTGTCTAATCCACAAATAGTGCATGTGCATGAGCTTTTAACTCTCCCCCAGGAACTGATTAGCCCCTTCATGAGGTGTGAAATTTCCCCCAGAGCTCAGACAAAAGCCTTGAGTGTGGAGAGGTATTCTGTTCCTCTGACAAGTTGACCATCTGGTTGTGCCCAGGAGCTTAATTAACTTCAAATAGGCCTAATTTTCACAGGCAGATGTTTGGGGTTGGTCGTATTTTGTAAATTAAACATTCTTAGCAGTCAAAAGGTAGGAATACGACCCACAGGTGCTTAAGACCTAGTCTCAGGATCATAATCTTTTCAATCAATAGGGTAGAATAGGAATCCTCTAACCCTTCTAGAGTCTAGTATAGCCTTAACGTCATACTCAGCATGACCCCCTATTTCTACAGGCAGCGGTGTTGTGTTATTGCCAAGCGTGTACCTTCAGCTAAAGGCTTCATCAGGGAACCAAGTAAATCTGGATGTACTGGTAATGTGGTGGATAACCTTAACATTACAGTAACATGATTATTCACGTTAAGGATCTCATCAGGTCCTATGAATTTAGGCAGAAATTTGGTGCAGCCTCTAAGGCAACAATATTTGGTACATAGACAATCATCATTCCCAGTGTTGTACACCTGTTTAGGTTTCTTTGCTTGCCAGCAAATTCCTTATATCGTTTCTTGGCTTGTTCTATGATGTTTTGAGAAGTGGTTTGAATGTCAGTAAGGTTTTCTTGGAACTCATGAGATGCAGGTACTAAATTGGGTGTCTGTATTTTTGTATTTATTATTTTTGGGTGAAAAACATAAGTACAGAAAAAAGGCGAATAACCTGAAGATTCACTAGTGCAATTTTTGTATGTGAACTCTGTGTTCCATAATCAAGTTCCCCATTTAGAACTATAACACCATATGACACCATAGATATTGTTTGAGACATTGGTTTATTCTCTTAGTCTGACCATTTGTTTGTAAATGGTGATTGAAAGATGATCTAAGTTCAGTCACTATGAGGCCACAGAGTAACCTCCACAAATGTTAAATAAACTGTGAGCACCTGTCTGAAATAAACATTGAAGGGAATCTATGTAACTGAACTGTTGATTGCATTAAGACCTCTGCTAACCTTTTTGAGGAAAACACTACTTTAAGGGGTGTGAAATGTGACTTTTTAGTTAAATGATTATCAGGTACTAAAATTGTGTTGAATCCCTCCTGGGTGTGGGGCAATTCTTCAATGAAATCATGAGAACTGTGGGGCATATTTATAGTCAGTTTGCGCCAAATTAACGTAATTTTTTTACACTAATTCAGCGTAAACCTAACTCCATATTTATACTTTGGCGCTAGACCCATCTAGTGCCAAAGGTTTGGAGTGAAAGTCATTTTTTTGCCTGCAGAAAACTGCCTTGCGTCAATGAGATGTAAGGTAGGCATTCCTGGGCAAAAAATGACAATATGGCTTTAGCACCATATTTATCCCCCTGTGCTAAAATCAAGCACGGGGTTGTGCCCCTTAAATAATGGTGCTAAGCTTAGCACCATTATCTAACGCCTGGATCAGGGCAGTCGTTAGGGGACCTGTGGGCCTATTTCCATGGTCAGAGACCCTGGAATGAGCCCACAGGTGCAATTCCCTATCCCCAGGGAAACCCCCACCCACACCAGAGGTACAGTGGAGGATGGGGGACCCCATTCCAGGTAAGCAGAGGTAAGTATGTTGTTTTATTTTTTGAAGTGCCATAGCAGGGCCTATCTTGGGCCCCCCTACATGGCACTGGGCCCAATGGCCATGCCCGGGGGACTTATGTCCCCTGGGCATAGCCATTGGGGTCGAGGGCAACACTCCTGTCTTTACTAAGTCAGGAGTCATGTCCATGGGGGTTGTGCATCAAAAGATGATGCTCGTCTGTTGAGAGGCATTTTTTTATGCCTCTGCCTGTGTTAGCATTCTCCTTTGATACAAACACCCCCTGCTCCCCCTACGCCTCTCCCACCTGGCTAGAGTCCTTTTTTATGATGCTAGCCAGTCCTTACCGCCGGCTACTGTCGTATCATAAATATGATGCCAGTCTGTGTCTTGGCATGGCACAGGCCACTGGTATACTTTTTCACGCAAAACTATGTTAGCGCAGTTTTGCGTGAAAAAGTATAAATAAGGGCCCGTGTGCCATGGATGTGATGGAACTTAAATAGGTCAACGCAAACCACTGGGCTCTACATGGGAAACCTGACCCTGATCACATACTGCACAGGTTTCTACAAATCTCTTCGTATACTTGACTAATATAGGCCATCGGAAATGTCTTATTAATACATCTAAGGTCTTTCCCTCCCCTGGATGACCCACTAATCGGCTAACATGAATCCACTGCAAAGCCTGTTCCTGTAATGCTTTGGTGGGAAGAAATAGGGCTTCATTAACATAATACAAGTCATCTTTTTGGGTACCTGTGTTTTGCTCCTTTTTTACGTGGTCCATAAATGTTGGCCATAAATTTGTCAACCAACATAAATTCCACTAGATTTTCAGTGTGTACAATAGAGGGAGGGTCAACCAGGTGTTCTATATTTGAGCACCCATAACATGACTTAGTATCAGCTTTTCCATTTTTCTTCACAGGACAGAAGTTCATAGCGCGGTCTAGAGTACTAAAAAATGTAGTCCAATGTAACTGTCTGACACAAATTACTTGTGCTGACTATAAAAACTGTAGGTTTCTATGGTCTGTCAAAATTGTAGTGATAGGGAGGGCTCCCAATTAGTAGTGGTACTACTCTTCAAATGCTAATTTCATGCTGAGTAATTGTCAATCTGCAGCAACATAGTTATGGCACAGGGTAGGGGACAATAGTGTCAGAATTTCTGACGATATTGATGTACTGTTTAGGGTTAGCACCAAAATGACATAGTACATAGGGTCTTTTAATGCCTGCTCTGAGCAGGTTTTAGAAATGCAGAAAAAAATGACGCAGCGGAATCACAAAGAATGTCCCTCTTGCATACATCATGTCTGACACAGGCATAATGTGGCACAAGGGGTTACAAAGTGGCACAATGCATGCATTGCTCCACTTTGTATTTCTGGTGCAGCATTTTTGCCATAATATTGCCATATAAGGCATCAGAAAAATATGCTAATGTGTCAATATTATGGTGGTATCTGCCCCTAAATTTCACTCATCTATATCTTGGATGCACTCAAGATTGTACACCCTCTTTAGGTCTAATTTGTTGTAAACCATTGCTTTATTCACATGGTCTAGTAAATAGGTAAAGTATATCAATGGTAAAGGATATCTGTTTTTTACTGTGACAGCACTCTGTAACGTATGAACTTTCTGAGTTTGCCTCCCTTCTTGGGAAAAAATGAAGGTGAAGAGACTGGCAATGTGATGGATGAATGAATCCAATATCTAAACTTTCATCTAGGTATTCTCTAAGTTTCTCACATTCTGTCAGAGTATAAATTCTGCAATATGGAAGTTGGGCCCCATGTTTGAGATCCATTTCACAATCAAAATATCGATGAGGTGACAATGAAATAGCATTTTGTTCTGTCAAATATGTCTTTAAAATCCTGATACACTTGAGGGATCAGTATTTCCCCATCTCCCAGAGTACATGGAGAACTCACTTGATTCAATTCTACTTCCTGCAGGCAATGCTTAGGGCAATAAGAGGACCTACAATTTAAACTCCTTTATGTCCAATCTATACTTGAACTGTGTTGGTACAACCAAGAAACTCCAGGAAATGTTCTAAACTAAGTTGCTGAAATTATTCCAAATTGGACCAGTTTTTGATATCCATTCCGAACTGTCATGGATAACGGAATTTTCTGGGTACTGTCTGATCCTGACAACATTTTCCTGCTGTCTGTATTATGAATTGCATCCACTTTGGCAGTCATTACGGACATGGCGGGAAAGCCCCCTCCGCTGGCAGTGGCAGTAATTACTGCTGACGGCATGGCAGTGCACGACCGCCATATAAAGATGACAGTAGTGAACTGGCTGCAAAGCAGACAGTTCACTACCACTCATCGCCAGGCCTGATTAGACCGCCAAGCCAAAGGTAGCCACGATCGACTAAGCGATGGAGTCTAGACTGCCAGTGTTATCCCATTATCCCATTTCCACCAGAGATTTCCTCTAGGGAAACCCCGCCAGGTAATCCCTGGCGGAAAGCAAACTTGTGACAGGAATACTCATTCCTGTCAGACCCCTCCAATTGCCACAACCCACAAATACCCCCAATCCCCTGGATACCACCCACCCCCTTGAACCCAGAAATCCTAAACACCACCCCTCCTCACCCCTATCTCCCTGTAGGCCCAACCCACCCTCACCATCCCTCTCCTCCGTTTTAGTCCCCCTAGCCCCCCACATACACATGTACACATAGGTAGACATACACACACACATTCATACACGCAGACACACACCCACCCTTCACAAACACACTTGCACACCCCCATGCACACACTCACTCAACACACCCCCACCTTCCCCCGTTCCCTCTCGGGCAGCACTTATCTGTTCCATGGTGCTGCTCCAGGGGGGTACGGGCTCCTAGGATGCTGCTCCGCCGGCATCGCCCCATCTCCATACACCACCACGCCTATGACTGTATCATTATAGGCATGGCAGTGTCTGGCTGACGTGGTGGTGAGGGTAGAGAAGCATCCAACCCCGCCACCGACCGCCAGCATGGCACATGGCAGACCTCCTCACCGCCATCAATGGCGGTGAGGCTCCAGGCGTCATTATATGGCAGGGTGCCTACCGCCACCACTGGTGGTTTTCCATCGACTGTCAGCACGGTTGTTGGCAGGGCATCCCACCATGTTCATAATGACCACCTTTGTCTCTTTCTGTGATTGGTAGGCCGAACACTTTAATAAAAGATGAGTCCATAAGGTTTCCTGTTGTGCCTGACTCAATGAACATATCAATAGAAAGTTTGTTATTAGACATCTGTCCAAGTTACACAAGTAAATGAAAATACTGACGAAAAAAAAATCCCATAGAACAATTTCACAGTTTGTTGAAGACCTTTTAATCCTGCTTGACAACTACTGGCCTTAAGATTTGTCTCATCCTTGACAACAGCAGAAAGTACTGCATATTAGCCTTTGGTTTTAATTCAATACTCTTTAAGGAGATGGCCCACCATTACACAATAGAGACAAAGATTGTGAGCTCTGCATCTCTGTCTCTCATCTTTAGAAGGTAGTCTAAGGACGCCTTCAATATGTATATGTTCAATTTGGGTCACTATTTTGTATTCAAATTCCTTTTCTCTAAGTATCACTACCGATTTGTCACAATCACCTCTTCTTTCTGACAGTTGCTGATCTAATTTGACAACTAAATAATTTCATCTCAGTCCTCTGGAGGATTGGCAACCTGGGCTAGTAAATCTTTGATTTCACCTTGTAAACATCAATAAAGGAGCAAAGCTCTTTATTCCTCAGGCCACCCAGACTCAGCAACCAATTGATTATAAATGGTCAAATAAGAAATAGGGTCCTTATTACAATAAGATTCAATAAATCGTGTCTTTTGATTGTTTTAAAGTGTGTTTCTCAAAGAGCCTTTACATTTCAGCTCCAAACCATGAATAATCGTACCGGAAAGGATCTTCCCTTCCCACCAATGGTATGGACCTGAAAGGTGCTGTACCTTAAGGTAAGAGAGAAAAAACACTACTCTAGATTGATTGTCAGGAACATAATCATGTTTGCAGATGAAAATAACTGGCACTGATTGAAGAAGCTGGCAGATTGAGTTTTTCACCCATTGAATCATTCAGGTACTGTGTGAGAGGTAATTTCTTGCACCATAGGGATTGGATTTACTCCTCCAGTACGACTTTCTGCTTCTATTGGTGTAGTATGTGGATCAGGATAAATAAAGCTGAAGTTTTGGCCTATTACGTCATACTGCACTTTGTTTTTCTCTTTGACCAGTGCCACTTGAACGTCTCTGTAACTCATCTAATCTTTGCAATAACTGTTGTTTTTCTTTATGAGATTGTTGTACTGCCTAGTGTAAATTTACGGTTTAATTTTGTAAGGCCACTAGGAGGTTAACTACATCATCCAATGATGGATTTTTAGATTTCCTCTTGCTCATATCAGATAAATATGTGGGTGTGTTATTGTGTAATGCTTTAGCAATAACCTGTTTCTTTTTTTCTTCCTCAGATTGAGCATCCCAATAGAAAAGAGATGTGATGTCAGAATCTAGGTCCCAATACCACCTAAGTACAGTTACCACCCAAATTCCACCAGAAAATTCACACTGTGTCAGTGTGGGCAAGAGAGAAGTGTATAAAAGAAGAGAAAACATCCTCTGCTTAGTCTGGTCCTTCTTAGCGTAGGTACTTGACACTGGTTCCCTCTCTGGTCACTAAGGAATGTGTCTATATCTAACAAACAAAACAAATGTGTATAAATATAGGTTACATGATACTTCTGATACAGAATCTATAGATCAATTCTGTTTTCCTCCCATCAACCCTGCTTACCAAAGACTTTGGTGTTAGGAAAAAACATATTTATGTTTGTTGATTCCCAGAGAAAATTAAACAATACTGGTAATGTGTAACTTTTGTGGTACCCATATACATTAAAGAAGTAACATAATAATGTAATGAACATCATTAATATTGGGTGCCTTAAGGTTACTGATGTGAAGTGCAGCATCCAAACCATATTTTTGAAGATGCATTCATGGTGGAAGACTAAAGTCTCATATATGCATGCGTTCTAATGTCTGTTTTTAACATGCCAAATTGTAGTTTTCGTTCACATTTAAATCTATGTATTATGATTGTATTGCTTTATTGAAACTACATTTATTCATGTTTCATTTATAATTACAAGATCCACTTATAATCATGTATTTCAAATGCGCATTGTCTGTTTTATTAAGTTAGCAAACCCAAAGGCCTAAAGCATTTGGATTTTTGTGTTTTACCTTCAATGTAGAGTTCTGCTTGTGATGCTATGTTGTTGTTTTTTACAGATGTGTTTGTGTGATTCTACAGCCAGGGAAAGGCATATTGGGGGTCATTCTAACTTCGACGGGCGGCGGAGGCCGCCCGCCGAAGTTCCCCCACCAAAATACCGCTCCGCGGTCTAAAGACCACGGAGGGTATTTTGGGATTTGCCCTGGGCTGGCGTGCGGCCGCCAAAAGGCCGCCAGCCAGCCCAGGGCAAATCAACCTTCCCACGAGGACGCCGGCTCAGAATTGAGCCGGCGTAGTGGGAAGGTGCGACGGGTGCTGTTGCA
Source organism: Pleurodeles waltl (assembly GCF_031143425.1). NCBI lineage: Eukaryota > Metazoa > Chordata > Amphibia > Caudata > Salamandridae > Pleurodeles > Pleurodeles waltl. The sequence goes on from NC_090439.1 coordinate 83,609,585, forward strand.
CCCGTCGCGTATTTCAGTGTCTGCATAGCAGACACTGAAATACTGAGTGGGGCCCTCTTACGGGGGCCCCTGCAGTGCCCATGCCATTGGCATGGGCACTGCAGGGACCCCCAGGGGCCCTGCGGCACCCCCTACCGCCATCCTGTTCCTGGCGGTCAACAGGATGGCGGTAGGGGGTGTCAGAATCCCCATGGCGGCGGAGCGCGCTCCGCCACCATGGAGGATTCTGCAGGGCAGTGGGAAACCGGCGGGAGACCGCCGGTTTCCCGCATCTGACCGCGGCAAAACCGCCGCGGTCAGAATGCCCTTAGGAGCACCGCCAGCCTGTTGGCGGTGCTCCCGTGGTCGGTGACCCTGGCGGTCGGACCCCCATTGTGTGCTAGAGATAGTGAGGTCCGGGAGGATACTTTGTCAAAGACGTGGAAGCCCTAAAAAACTAGGACGAAAAGACTTCAGTTTGTGTATGAGGTGCAGGGAGACATTCAAGTTCATCATGACATCTAATTTGTGAGATGAGAGACGTGAGGGATTTACCAATTTTAACTGTAAGGAAGGCGGAATACTACTGGTATTGATGACATGAATTTTTCAAAGGTTCTGCAGGATTAATTGGTATTCACACAGTTAATGGAGAGCAGATTCCCTAGATACTCGGAGAGGTACAGACGTATTCCTTTGTGTGACGTTATGCTATGCAACACCTCTGCAAAATAACTTGTACAGAAGTCTCTGCTGTGCTGACACTTTACTACTTCCCATGAATTGGCTAGAATTTCCCTTTAGTTTAGTTCAGGGTATTTAGACCAATGTAGGTGTTATCAAATGATTAGACAAGAGGGCTGAAACTAACATACAAATCATCAGATTCAGTTGGTCATCTTTTGCATTGCCTCAACTGAAATACTTGTATGCCTTATAACTGTGCGATTTAATCTCCTTCAGCGCTTAACTTCCCCTTCGGTGATTTTGTACTTAAAGAGTATGTTTTTGAGGTTCATTTATATTAGTTTGGCCCTCACTTGTAATAAACGTAAAAAATGTACCTATTGCCTTCCGGTCTTTAATGTGTGACCAAATGGGTTGAACTGTAAATTAAATTGTGACATTGATTCTAGTTCTTTTTTATCTCTCAAGCAGCCAAAAAGGTCCATCACTTGAAGAAAATTATCCTAGAGCTCTATCAAAACCATCACATGAGTACTCTAAGAAATGTTGGAGCATACAATACCCTTACTGAAACCCTCCTAATACTTGTTAGTTCATATAGGGAGGCCCTTATACCATGCAAAGAATGTTGGAAATTAAATCATCATTCCCCAAAATACTTCCAATTGTAAGTTAATTCTGAGAATGAGACAAAATCATAGAAATTGGAAAAAAGTCGCCCATTGTCCAAAATGACTTTAAAATAACAGTCTTGCGAAAAGAGCACTTATCTAAATCTTAGACAGTGTCTTTCTATTTTCAGGAACATCAAAATACATAAGAAGTGACACAAGAACAGATATCTATTACAGTAATTCATTCTCCATACTACATTTATACTTTGCACATTACCAGTACTTCTGCAGGCAGGTCGCTCCCCGCTCTGTTTCCTTTTTGACTTTTTTCCCCGCCGCTGCGTCCCCTGCGACCCCTCCCGCCTCCCCCCTCCTTCTCACTGCTTCATTAGTCAATTTCCCCACCGCTGCGTCCCCTGCGGCCCCTCCAACCTCCCCCTCCTTCTCACTGCTTCATTAGTCAATTTCCCCACCGCTGCGTCCCCTGCGGCCCTCCCACCTCCCCCCTCCTTCTCACTGCTTCATTAGTCAATTTCCCAGCCGCTACGTCCCCTGTGGCCCCACCCCCCAGCCCTCTCATTCGACAGGCCGTCCCGCCTCCCAGCTGCCACTCCCACCCTCCCCTCCTCTTATGGCAGCCGCGCCTTTGGCGCACCGCTGGCGCGCCAAAGGCGCACCAAAGGCAAGCCCATAGGCACCCGTCCGCATCTGGACCGCGCCCAGCGCCAGAACCCCTGGCCCTCTCAGACACACCTACTCCCCCCTCATCCTCCACTCTCTCAACCCAGGCCCCCGCCCCACATGCAGCACATCTAGCCCCACACACACTCATGGCCCCTTCACCTGCCACACCTGCCACGTCTCCTGCTCATCAACCCTCACACCAACCATAGCGACCCCACCTTCAACAAACACAACACCCCCAACACAAGACTCACCCACCCTGCCCCCACCAACCGACCCCGCAGCACACCAGCCCACAACCAGAACACACTCTGCAACAACACCCTCACGCACCACACCAATGCCACCCACCTCAACCACCTTAACTGCCTGCTCCTCAACATCCGCTCCCTTCACAAACATGCCATAGAACTCTGGGACCTCCTCACATCACACTCACCTGACATTGCCTTCCTCACGGAAACCTGGACCAACCCCTCCTCAGAACCCGACATAGCCATACCCACCCACAAGAGATACAAACTCCAACACAAAGACCGCCTCAACAGGCCAGGCGGTGGCATCGCCATCCTACACAGAGACATCATCAAAGTCACCACCAGCTCCCAAGACACTATCGACAACACTGAACACATTCACTTCCTAATCCACATTAACAACAACTCCACCCTCATAGGTACACTAATCTACAGACCACGCCCCCCCTTCTGCGACACCATCGCCGACAGCATCAGCTTGCATGCCCTCACCTCCACAGACTACATCATCCTCGGTGATTTCAACTTTCACTTAGAAAACCCACAAGACCACAACACTTACTCCCTCATAGACAACCTCACCAACCTCGGACTCAAACAACTGGTCGCGGCACCCACCCACTCAGCAGGACACACGCTCGACGCAATTTTCACCTCAAGCCAACACATAGCCTACACCCACACCACCGAAACTCCTCTGGACTGACCACCGCTGCGCCCACTTCTCCTTCACTAAAACCCCCCACACACTACCATCACACACCACACAAGATCCCCACAGAACAACTAAACTCCCAACTGGCCCATAACCCCCCCACACCAACGACCCCAACACAGGAGCACACAACCTCTCCAAATGGATCACTACCTGTGCAGACACACTAGTCCCACTCAGAAAACACATCGCAACCCGCAACATCAAGAACGCCCCATGGTTCACCCCTGAACTCCAAGACTCCAAGCGCAAATTCCGCCAAGCTGAGAAAATATGGAGACTAGAACCTTCCACAACCAACTTCTCCACCCTCAAAACCACCATTCGCACCCATCACCAACTGATACGCACCACCAAAAGAGATCACTACAAGACACGCCTTGACAACAACTCTCAAAACAGCAAAGAACTCTTCACCATCATCAATGAACTTGCCAAACCCAAAGCCAGCAACATAGACCCCACACACACACAGCCCCTATGTGACGCCCTTTCCAACTACTTCCTCCACAAAATCCTGGACATCCACAACAGCTTCATACCACACACACCCACCACACATACCCCTCACTCACCCAACCCAACCCCCACTCAGGACCCCAATCCATCACACTCTCCACATGGACCCCCACCACACACGAAGAAACTGAAAAAACCATGAACTCCATCCTCTCCGGTTCCCCCTCCGACCCCTGTCCACACCGCATGTACAACAAAGCTAGCCCTACCATCGCCCCCATACTCTACAACATAATCAACTCCTCCTTCGACTCCGCCACCTACCCAGACCCCTGGAAGCACGCGGAAATCACCGCTCTCCTAAAAAAAAAAAAAAGCCGACCCAGAGATCCTCTCCAACTACCACCCCATCTCCCTCCTCCCTTTCCCCGCCGAGGTTGCAGAGAAATTAGTCAACACCCGCCTATCCCACATCCTCGAAGAAAACAACACTCTTGACCCCTCACAATCTGGGTTCCGCAAAAACCACAGCACAGAAACCACCCTCAGCGCATGCACTGACGACACCAGGACCAAAGTCGACAAAGGCGAGACCGTCGCACTCATCCTCCTAGACCTCTCCGCAGCCTTTGACACCGTCTGCCACCACACACTCCACACACGCTTCCACAACATAGGAATTCGCCACAAAGCCTTAGACTGGCTCACCTCCTTCCTCACCGACCGGACCCAGAGAGTCCACCTTCCGCCCTTCCACTCCAACACTACCAAGATCACCTGCGGAGTCCCCCAAGGGTCCTCCCTCAGCCCCACACTCTTCAACATCTACATGATCTCCCTAGCCAACATCCCCGAGCACACGGAATCACTATCCTCTCCTATGCAGATGACACCCAACTCATCCCCTCCCTCACCCGCAACCCCACCACCGCCAAAACCAACCTACAAGCCACTCTCCTCGAGACCGCCAACTCGATGACCACTAACCACCTCAAGCTCAACACAAACAAAACCGAGATCATCATCTTCGGCCCCAACAAAACCACATGGGACGACTCCTGGTGGCCCACCGCCCTTGGCCCCGCATCCACCCCCGCAACCCACGCACGCAACCTCAGCATCATCCTCGACCCCTCCCTCTCCATGACACAGCAAATCAATGCTCTAAGCTCCTCCTGCTTCCAAACACTCCGCACTCTAAAAAAATCCTTCAAATGGATCCCCCCAGAAACCAGAAAGACAGTCACCCATGCACTCATCAGCAGCAGACTGGACTACGGTAACGCCCTCTACGCCGGCACCACACTCAAACTCAAACGCAAACTCCAGAGAATCCAGAACACAGCCGCACGCCTCGTCCTTGGCCTCCCCCGCCACGAACTAATCTCACCACACCTCAAATCCCTTCACTGGCTCCCCATAGACAAGAGGATCACATTCAAGATCCTCATCCACGCACACAAATCCCTACACAACACCGGCCCAACCTACCTCAAATGAAAGAGTTAACTTCCACACTCCCACACGCAACCTCCGATCAGCCGACCTCGCCCTAGGCACAGTCCCCCGCATCCAACGCACCACCACAGGAGGCAGGTCTTTCTCCTACCTCGCCCCCAAAACCTGGAATTCCCTCCCTACCGACCTTCGCAAAACCAAAGACCTACTGGTCCCGCCGTCTCCCCTCCCCCAGCGCCTTGAGACCCTCACGGGTGAGTAGCGCGCTCTACAAATTTTTTTGATTGATTGACCAGTCAGTAGCAACAGTCCTCTGTTGGTAAGTGCTTTACATTCTGTTTATAGGTTCTCCACAGTCCTCCACAGTCCTACTGTGGAGTGCTGATGCTGTTGAAGTAATGAAACGAGAACCATGATTCTAAGTGAGGCAGACAGACAAGCAGCACCAGTAAAACAAGCAGGTACCCAGGTCACAGGTCGGGCGAACAGCATAGCGGCAGGCATGAAAATAAGAGCTGAGCAAATAGGACTCATGATTTGCTTAACCCTTGACAATAGCAGGGAGTGCTGCATATTAGCTTTTGGTTTTACTAGTATGCACTCTAAGGAAATGACCAACCATTACATTGAAATTGGTAAGTCATAATGGTAGGTATACACAGGTAGGTTTTGCAGTAGCAAGCAAATACTGGGCCTCTGGATGTAGTGTTTATTCTTGCCATGTTTGCACACTCACCTGTTAGTTACGTGGACTTCCTGATGGGCATGGCCTCTAATGCACAGGATGCGGTCTAAAAGACTAGGCTACGTCCTGCATAACAGCACCCACGTCTGGTCATGTTTGCATCAGTGTGTTTCCATAGGAGCTGCAGCAGTGGTGGCAATCTGGCCTCCTGCAAGGCCCTTTTAGTTACAGCTTTGTCCCACTGGAGGAATCTGAGCTCCAAAAACGTGTCTAAGTTCAAGGGTAGAAATATTCACTGTTACAAAGGTGCCAAATGTATCCAGCTGGTGAAGGACCTTCCTTTGGGGTAAGTTTAAAATTTCTCCCACTCTCTGCTTTCCCCAAAAAAATCAACAGCTGCACCAGGGCTTGACTGACAGCTATCTGCTCTTGTGCCCCCTTCACATCCACAGCCTTCTGCCTCCCTCCTGAGGAATTTGGACTCCCTTTTCAGAGACTACATCAGAAGGTAAAATGTCTAATTAGGACGAACTTGGTTTTGGTATCTGACATGCATACCATTGCGGTTGGCCTTAAATTGAGTCCAGATACTGGCCAAGTGCAACCATGTGACTACAGTTGGTGCCTAATGCTTTTTGGTGTTATTTCTATTTAAAACTTTTAAATTCACATCTTCGGTTTCCCTTAATGGATTTTTATTGCTTTTGGTGTCATTTTGTTATTTTGTGCAGTACATTAGTCTATATTTCTATAAAGTAAAGTGGGTTTTTTATTGTGCTGTGTTTTCAGCTTTTTAACTGTTTTGGTACTTGTAAGTACTTTATATATTTTAGTACGTTAAGCGTGTCTCCAGTGTGCCATAGTTACCAGGGGCTGAACTCAGGTTTAACTTACTGAAACCTTTACTGCACTTAAGATGAATAGAGACGTTGGCCCAGATTTAAGAGGGCCTAGTGCCATTCCAACCCCACATTAGTGTCATTTTTTTACGCAAATGTGGCGTTGGAAGGCCAAAAATGCTGTGCCACTTTGTAACCCCTTGCACCACATTATGCCTGCACCAGGCATAAGGTATGCAAGGAGAGAGTTCTGGCACTAGAGGGGCCTAACAAATGGCACAAAGAAATCTAAGAGATTTCTCTGCGTCATTTTTATCTGCATTTTTAATGCCTGCTAAGAACAGGTGTTAAAGGGAGGCTCCCATTGTTTTCAATGGGCCTCTGGGTGCTTTGCAGAATTACTGCAAAAATGTTTGACGCTAATCCTGCAAAGCCCCGGACTAGCGTAAAAAATTATGACGCTAGTACCCCTGACTACCACCATGGTGTGCTGTATTTTAAATACGGTGCACACATGGTGGCCTTAGGGGAGGCACTAAGGAGTGCAAGAAAAGTGGTGCTGCACTAGGTGGAACACCACTCTTCAAGAGTTTGCCCCATTATTTCTTGTGGTGGACTATCATCGACCCCAACTAATAATCCACTTTCTCTTAGATATGATATATTGTATTATTTTTTAGTATCTGATCTTATGTTACATAATTGTATCTGGGTTTGGACATTATGTTATACACTTCAGTACAGGGCTCTCTCCCAGTACACTGACCCAGCGGAAATCCCTACACCCAGCACCCAATGTGTGCATGCATGCACTATCTGTCCTAACTGCACTCTCAGCATCCAGAGAACAGCGTTCTCGATTCCATAGACTCTGAATGGGTCATGAAAGCCAAGAGAAACAGACTGGTAGATTTTGTGAAGCTGAAGGAGGACAGTTTTGGGACACATCACCCTGTAGGGAACTGGGTGACTAGAGCTGGTGTTCAAGATATGTGCTTTTTTGGGGACTAGTATGGAACTCAGAGACCATCCTGACCCACCTGCAGTGGAATATGAAAAATGTTTCAGAAGGCAGCAACAGTGGCGTAACGAAACTTGAGGGGACCCTGGAAAAGCTCATTGAGGGGGCCCCCTGCCCACCCAATCAGGAGCTCCCAAGCAAGGGGCCCTCAGCCCATGCACAGTGTACTGTGCTGACGGGCCCCTGGAGCACGATGGCCCCCCGCACTTCAGGGGCTGTGGAGGCTATTGTTACATCAGTGGACAGTGACTTGTGTGGTTTGTGCCCCCCACCTTGTGGCATACTTTTCCTGGGTGGAAGAGAAGTACAGCAAGCCCTGCAATACAGAGTTCTGTTTATTGTTTGGTAAATGGCAATCTGGACCAGGATCATTGTTTTGGCCTAAAGGGTGGCCATGGAATAAAAAAAATAAAAAAATTACACACATGAACGGGTGCGTTCTTGGAAACGTGTATTGAACCTTCTACTAAACGCAGACATGCACTCTCAGAGGTGTGAAAGGTTTCATGTCAATTAAGCTCGGAAATAAATTGTTAAGGTTCCTGCAATGCTTAAACAATTGGAAAACAAATAAAAAAAGTCCTCCAGGTGCTGGAACAAAATACAATAATCGGACAGATGCTGGGTCAAGCAATCGCAAGCCAGATAAATTAGTAAAATGAATCATCATGCTGTTTGTGGTGGAGGATGAAAACTAGTATCCCTTTCCCTCCCGTCAGGTCTTAAAGCAGTCGACATTGCACATCTAATTGGGCAAGGAATAATAGTGGTTGGAAAATAAACCCTCAGCCGACTGCACAGAAACTACACCTGTGATAATCGACACGGTTCTGTATTTGAAAAATATAACTGATAAATAACTGAAGGCTGATATAAAGAACGTAAAGATAGTCCTTAAGAGTTTATTTTCATTTGCAGAAGTGGTTTAACGTTTAAAATTATATAAGAGGAAATATTATGAGCTTTAGATGTTAAATGACAGATTCTTCATGTGTCGTCTTTGTTAATTCTGCGCTGTGTGTTTTTAAAGCATTTACTTAAAAAATATTGGGGCCCCTAGCGTCACCAGAGTGTCGTGATGCTCCGTTGCGCTAATCACTGCTCCATATTTAGGTGTAAGGCGACTCCTTGTAAATATGGGCACATCCGATGCAATTTTCTGCGTCAGAGGGGTGTGCAATGGGTGTTGTGGTGGGGGTTCCAAAAAACACCCATTGCTTATAGTGATAGTTATAGTGATTTGTACAGCTTTCAATTTTTTTGCATTAAGTTGCTGTCATCCACATAGGTGATTCATGGGCATTTCCATTTTAGCATGCATGTTTTTTGACTCAAAACCCAAACTACTAACAGTTGGAGACAGGGCTTTGTGCCAAGAACTACACCTTTGTGAGGCATGCGCCTCCAAACCTTTCAAACTTTCCATGTGTGCTGAACCGTGCTGCACACATTCAAAGTGGGACACATTTTGATGTATGTTTGAGCATAATATTTTTTACTGGAAGGCTACCCTTGTATGTATAAATATGGAGTTAGTTTTGCACCGAATTAGAATAAAAATAAATTACGCTAATTCGGTGCAAACAAAGTATAAATATGCCCCTAAGTCTTTTCTCTCTCTTGCCTCACAAAGGTGAATTTACCATTTCAAAATACATCTTTCATTAAAGTTGATTTTGAGATTGTATGTTTGAAAATGCCACTTTTTGAAAGTAGGCATTTTCTTACTTAAACCATTCTGTGACTCTGCCTGTTTGTGGAGTCCCTGCCTGGGTTAGTTTGACAGTCTCTAGACAGTGACACAAAGGGAGCTGGGGTGTAGCCTGCATATCCTGTTGAGACAACTGTGCTAGAAGGGAGGTGAAAAGTGATCACTTACACCGGAAAGGACTGTGACTACCCTCACACAATGCAGTCTCCGACCCCCTGTTGTGTGTCTGGGGCCTGGCCTGGGCAAGGCAGGATCTCACAAATAAGAGATTCTTTCCTTTGAAGTAGGCCTACTTCAAAGGCAGAAATGGGTATAAGAAGAGCATCCAAACCCCTGGACATTAGATCACTTCTGGAACCAAGAGGAACCTCTGCCAAGGAGAAGAGATGAAGAGCTGAGGAGAAATGCTGCCCTGCCTGTGCTTTGTGGAGCTATCCTGCAGTTGCTGCTTCTCCCTGTAAAAAAGGACATAGACTGGAATTTGTTGTGCATTCCATATTGTGAAGGATCTCCAAGGGCTTGAACTGAGCTTGCCTCCTGTTGTTGAAGTCTCAGGCCAATCAAAGACTTCCCCTGCCAGCACCAGGACTCTTTGCTGAGACTCCTGGGCTGCCAAGTGGTGCCCTATCCAGTTCCTGGGCCCTTGAAAGGTGAAGCTGGCAGTCCAAGGCTGAAAGTCCACACACAGACCTCTGTGCAAGGACATTTTTGATGCACCTTCCGAGACGCAGCTGAGAAACGACGCACAGCCGGCTTCGCATCTGAAATCTACTCTCCACCTGCATCACGCCTGGAAGATTGATGCAACGCAGCTGGAGAAATGATGTGCAACACCTGCTAACGGAGGCTAAGAACGATGCAAACCCCACGCAACGTCGTTTTGTGATACCGTGCGACTGGATTTTCAACGCAACATCGCTGAATGTGGAAACCCAACGCAAAAACGGTCCGGTCCCGAGATGCCTCTCTGGATTGACGCATTGCTCTCTTGCAGGAGAGGAAAAACGACACACGCCGACCCGACCTAAGAAGGTACGATGCGCGGTCTCGCTTGCGAGTGAGAAATAGACGCATCGCTGACCTTTTCCGATGTACACTTGCCTGTGCGGTATTATTTTGACACTACTCTGGTACTTTTGAACGCTAACAAAGTTCTCACTGTTTTCAAAAGGATTTAAGACTCTTCTCGCTTTTTAAATTCATAACTTGACTGGTGTATGTTTGGATTTTTGTTGTTTTTGGCCTTGTTTTGTTTAGATAAATATTACCTATTTTTCTAAATATGTGTTATGTCATTTTGTAGTGTTTTCACTGAGTTACTGTGTGTGTTGGTACAGATACTTTGCACATTGCTTTTGAAGTTAAGCCTGCCTGCTGGTGCCAAGCTACCAAGAGGGTGAGCGAGGGTTAACTGAGGGTGATTCTCCTTTACTCTAACTAGAGCGAGGGTCCTTGCTTGGACAGGCATAACCTGACTGCCAAACAAACACTCCATTTCTAACACCCCCCACAAGGGAAGCACCCTCCCTAAGGTCTGCGCTAGAGTCTGGTCGGCACCGGTATCCTGACATCTGCCTATCTGGCAGGGCCTGGATCCCCCCAGCCCAGAAATGGTGTCACCCGGGTCATTCCTGGGGGGCTCTGATCTCAGAGCTGACCCTCCCGGTTCTCCACTGAGGCCCACAATCCCCTCATAAGCCTCTGTCTGGTTTCCCGCCTCCTCCACTTTGGAGTGGTATTCCAGACACCAGGCCTGCCAGAACGCTGACTTGTCAAAAAAGAGAGGTCTACCCAATATACCCCTATCTGACCTGGGTAAGAGAACAAGCAAAAGAAAACGTGGTCAGAAGCAGGGGACCAATTGATACTTCTATTACCATCAACAAAGTTGTTATTACTCTCTTGGTGATCTGATTTCTTTACACAGTTTATTTAAGCATTTCTGGGCAGGACGAAGAATCCAAATACTAAGACATAAAAATGCATCTCAATCATACCCAAAACATAACAAAAACAAGGGAACACTGGAATGGGGATGTAACACAATCATAAAATATAAATCACAAGCAAATTGACCCACAAGATTTTCCTCTTTAAGAGGTAAGAGTGGTTACGTTGGCCATTTACAGTCGTAATCCACCTGACTGCTATGGTTGTAGAATATTCTACACGCAATTGTTGATAGCCTATCAATTTCTTCTCAGGACTCTTTATATTGCGTGGAATGGCTCTCAATGGTAGAATAAATTTTAGGCCCAACCTCGCCTTAATCCTAAAGTGTCGACACGTTTCGGCCCCTTCATTATGGGCCTCATCAGGACTAAATGGAGACAACACTGCCTTTACTGATCTCTTATTCTTATGCCTGAAAAGGCACTTCTCGTCTGTTGGAGTCTTCAGATAAATAGTTTTCGGGATTGCCAGCACACTGTGCGTGTCACATGAAGCATCCGCTCAAATCTCGGCTGTTTCGATGAGTCGGAGTGAGTTGTGCAGAGGTATCGGGAACCCCTGGATGGACGGCGCACAAGCTTGCCGTAAACGCTGGCATCAGCTGCCTGCCCAAGTTCTCCTGACAATATGGGGTCCCTCTCAGCAGATGGCCCTATGGTACAGGCTAGGCTCCCCTCCTAGTGTTCACTCATGAAAACCTCCAGGCTTTCGGGCCAGATCTTGGGCATCCTGGGGCTTAGCCCACCCCCATTCCCTCTCCTCTGAGATCAGACATTGGATCCCTTACTCCACCCACTACACTGAGAGCACTGCAATCCACCTGGTTTGGGAATACCTAGACCACTCCCTTCAGGAACACCCCAAGTGTCTTACCAGACCCTTTGGCACTCACTCAGTGGTCTGCCTCCTTTGCAAGCTCCTTGGGGTCAGAGACTCTGACATGTGCTGGCATAGCCCCGTAAAACAACAATGAAGCAGATGCTCTCTGACAATCAGACTGAACAGCCCTTCAAAATCGTCTGCTGTGTGACCCTTCACCCATCCACCCAGTGTTGTGCACCTATCCTCCACAAACTCCCCCCAAGACTGGTGGGACAGTTTCTTACTGCCACTGAACCTCTTTCTGTATTCCTCAGTGATGAAGCCATACTTCCTCATCAGTACGTCCTTCACAGGGGGATATTCCTTCCTGTCACTCCTTTCCAGGGCCAGTAGGGCATCCCTCTCCTCCTCAGAATTATAGATCCCCAGGCCAGTTCCCCAATCCTTCTCAGGGGTCCTGTGTGCTACCAGAGCTTCCTCATATTCACTTACAATTGACGTATTTCTTCCCCTTTTTGAAACCCAGGTACCAAGTCTATGGGCATGTAGGGATTGTCTCTGCCACTGCACTCAACATTGCTGCCACCACTGAACTCTACCTGGATCGCCTGTGAGTCCAGATTTTTCAGACTGGGTTCAACAGCGAGTCTCTCTACGGCAAAGGTCCTCTGCCATCCTCTCCTGGACTAAGGTCTTCTCTACCTCAGCCTTTCTCTCCTCCACAGCCAGCCATGCCAGTTGCAACATAAGGTCCTGCTCTTCCCGCCTATCTCTGAGCTCATCAGGTGACAAGGAATGGGAGGTGACACTGCTCCTAACACTGGACAAAGCAAGGGATTCCCTAACCATGGGGTCTTCCCTGTCAACTGCTGTCCCCACCCGGTCACTACGACCTTCCTGGTCATTCTCTTTGCCACTCACTAGGGATGAGGTCTGGGAGCCCTCCCATGAGGAACTGTCACTGCACTCAGGATCCTCTGGGTACCTTCTAAGAACACTCCTCCCCAGGCTTATGTCACAAACCCTTTAAAAAAAAAGTCAGAGATCGCACATGGTCGGAACTTTCTGGTAGCCCTCTCTCTCTACAGAACCCCTTTAATTCCTCCTAAGTTTGATATGGCAGGTCCTCTAGGCTAAAGATTAGCACCATTTTAACAAGCAACCGAAAAATACCGAGACTTGAGAGCTGAAAACAGGAAAAATTACCATTGAGAGAAATCAGGAGAAACAAAACCATAGAATGGTCTAAATGCAATTTGTGGTGCAACTATGAGTCACCATGGTATTGTGCAGGCGAACGTTCTACCCTCACTGCTGATCACCAATGTTAGAAATGGGGTTTCTGGTTGGCTAGGTTAGGCACCTAAGACAGGCAGAACCAACCCAATAAGTCAGGGTGAGGGAGTTACACACCCAAGATAACCCTTGATCGCCCCCTTGGTAGCATGGCACAAGCAGTTAGGCTTATCCCAGAGGCAACTGGTAAAACGTTTGTACAACAGACACAGCACATGTGACACAATAAATACACCACAAAGGAAGCACAACACCAAGTTATATAAAAATAAACTGTGTTGCATACAATATCATGATGCAACCAGTCAGTAATACCCTGCTACACAAGCAGATGTCAGAACATCACACAGCTACTAGTAGCCTGCAAAAGCCAGCAATAGTCATATAAAACACATAGGTTACTGGTTATCCTGCAAAACAGGCAGTAGTCAGGTTGTCATCATTATCACCTACAATGCACATGTCATAGTAAATATGTTACCAGAAATGCACACCTAATCACAGCAGCCAAAACACCATCATGGCTGCACATAAGACGAGACATCACTACAAAATGCGAATGGCAGCACGAACACATGAGCATAGCAGTCACAACCCCATCATGAACCACATTCCTCAAGTGGTATATGTCCCTGTTATCACCCACCTCAATACAGAGGAAACACAAGATCAACCAGGGAGGTTTATACGTGGAGCACAGTCCACCCAGTTTATCATTGGAGCTACTGAGTTCCTCACACCACCCTTATGTTAGTGCTGGGAGGCTTCAGTAAGACCTACCCTCTGATGAGCACCCAGCTTGACCAAGGAGCTCCGATGCTCCTATTAAGGAGAAAGCAGTACACTGGACAGGCGATTCCATTCTTCACTCGGGCCACCTAATTATCTTAACCCTCAACTGGGCAGGTGCCTCCGATGAGCTTTCCCTCCCATCCGGAAAGGTACAACAAGGAGAGCAGCTCCCTGGTGTCTTGGGAGACTGAGGCCAGGGGTCTCTGCAGGTTGTGCCTCCTGGCCTGAGGACCTACCTGGCTGTGCTGCCAGCCCTCTGGTCCACATGAGGAGCTTCACCACCCTCAGGGACTCCTGGGGCTTTCTCAGCCACACCCAACAAGGTGTGCAAGCAGTATGTTGTCCTGGGCTGCAGCAGTGACATTTCCAGGAAGCAGTTCCTGCTGGTGCACTGGGGACACTACTATAAGCTCTCCTGTGCCCCGGGGGCACCTTTGCAAGCATGTCTCAGCCATGCTCGATAGCCCTTTGCCGGAGGCTCCTCAAGACCAACCCCGGTCACGGCACCACAGAGGGAGGTCCACCGCGCCCAGGGCAGGCACGCACAGTGCTCACTACACAATGTAAAGCACTCCACAGGAATACTTCCAGCACTTCCCTCGTGCTGGGAAAAGCAGAATGGCACAGCGCTTGTCATGCACTAATAAAAACAGTTATATGCAGTGCTCCCCAATGCTGTGAGGCCAGAAGATCTGCGGGGGAACAGAGGGGCACCACCCAGCCCCCACAGACAGAAAAATGGGGCAAAGGACGGCAGGGCCCAAGCAAACAGGCCAGCACAAAGGGTTGCAGACAGTGGCAGTTTCTCTTAGTGACCCAGCAGGTCACAGATCAGCCCGACAGCAGCAGTCCAAAGATGGTTCCTGGTGAGTCCATCCAGCAGCATCCTGTGTCCAGATCAGTAGTCCATTAGTGTCTCTCAATATGAAGAAAACCTCCTGTATTTATAGTCATTTTGCACAGTCTCCATAAAAAGGACAGAAGGGGTTCCAACCAGCACTAACTGGTTCTAGGAGTGTCCCCTCTCTCCTCAAGCACAGGCTCCAGATATCAATGGGGGGTAAATTAGCCCCTCGTGTGAGGCCAGGGCACAGCCTTTACAAATGCACATGTACCCGCCTCTCCCTCTATCAGCCCAGGAAGACCATTCAAAATGTAGATGCACCTCTGTGACATCTGAACCCTTCCTGTGTACAGGCTGCCTGAAAATTATGCACAAAGCCCAGCTCTCACTCTGCCCCACATGTGGATTGGAGTCAAGCTGCTAAACACCAGAGTTATAAGCACAGAGAAATGCCCACTTTCTATAAGTGGTATTTCTATAATGGTGATAAAAATTCCACCTACACCAGTAAGCAGCATTCCTCGCTACATTTAAAACCATACCAAACATGCCTACACTACCTTTCATATATCAGACAGTATCAACTAGACAGAAGGTAGGGCATTTCCAATGCAATCCTATGAGCAAGGCAGCACTCACAGCAGTGAGAAATCAAATGGGCTGTTTGTCACTACCAGGACAGGCCACACAACCAGGCACATGTCTTGCCTTTTGCATACATAGCACCCTGCCCATAGGGATAGCCACGGCCTACCTTAGGGGTAACTTACATGTAGTAAAAGATGAGTTCCAGGCCTGGCAAGTAAATTAGATGCCAGGTCCCTGCAGCAGTAAACTGCACACACAGGCTTTGTGGTAGCAGGCCTGAGACAGGTTTGAAAGGCTACATCTGTGGGTTTCGCAAGCTGTGCAGCAGGCCCCTCAAGTAGCATTTAATTTACAGGCCCTGGGTATAGGGATACCTCCGCACAAGGGACTTGCAGGTAAATTAAATGTGCTAATTAGGTGTAAGCCAATCATACCAATTTTGGAAGGGAGAGCACGTGCACCTTAGCACTGATCAGCAGTGATAAGGTGCTCAGAGTCTTAGAGCCAACAACAAAAGATCAGAAAAAATAAGATGAGGAAGAAGGAAAAAAGTTTGAGGATGACCCTCTAAAAAGGGCCAGGTCCAAAACCCTTCATATTACGTACTTATAGCATTTAAAATTGAAGCATTCCTAAAAAGGCTCATGCCGTGGAATGAAATTGTTTAGAAAAAACTGTGCTTGGTAGAGTCACGAGTCATAGTTGATGAAGTTTACCTAGTAAGTTGATAAAAGTGTGTTCAGAGGTGTGCGAATTATAAGTATTTCAAGGGGGCTTCACTTATAAATTTGAGGCATAACTATAACATTACAATTTCTAATGTTTGTGAAGGATAAGTTTGATTTGTATAGAAAGAATAAACAAATCTATCGTAACTTGATGGTGGTGCGTAAATTATAAATTTAAGGTGTAACTATAACTTTAGAATTTCTAACATTTGAGTAATTTAAGTTTCATTGTATAAAAAGAAGAAATAAAGTTTCCCTAACTATAAATAATCTTTAAACTGTTTTTTTCATTGAATTACAATGATTGTCATGCTTTTACTAAAAAAGTGTTTCAAATCGCAGAATGGAGTGTTGTTGAGTAGATTGTTGTTCAGTGGACGGTTGTTGAGTGGAACATCACAGAGTAAAGTTCAACTTGGTAGTCGCACTACATTAACTCGACCTTGTGCCTTGTCCATGCAGTACTTATACAATTTTATTTTATCTCAATTATGCCATGTGAAATAATACTATTACAGGAACAGTTATGGCATCGCAAATGAAATCTTTCATAACAACACAGTGCATGGTAGTCTAGTGAGTTATAGTTTATTTAGCAGTGCTACAGAGTTGAAAATACTCTAGGTGTGTGAGTTATAATAATTTGTATGTGTTGTATAAATTAATAATTAAAGATATAAGTATAAGTTTAGAATTTATAAAAAGGTGTGTACTTTAACTTTTGTTTTTAGCTAAAGAATAAATGCTTTTATATTCATTTAAACGTGGTCTGTAAATGATACTTTTAAGATACAGCTATAACTAAAAGAATTTCTAATGTTTATTTATTCTATGTTTACTTTGTACAGAAAGAATAAATTACGTTTTCCTAACTATAACAAATGTTTAGCTTTTGTTTTTCTTTCTTTGAATTGTAATGATGTTTATATTTAATAAAATATTTTTTGAAATCATAGAGTGTACTTGGAGTGTGGTACAGTAGATTTGAAGAGAGTGTTCTAAAGTGTAATGCATAGTGTATAATGTTGTATAATGGAGTAGAGGGGCGTTGTGAGAAAGTAGCCTCTTTCTAGCCTTGTTACCCCCACTTTGGGCCTGTTTGTGAGTGTATGTCAGGGTGTTTTCACTGTATCACTGGTATCCTGCTTGCCAGGGCCCAGTGCTCATAGTGAAAACCCTATCTTTTCAGTATGTTTGTTATGTGTCACTAGGACCCTGCTAGTCAGGGCCCCAGTGCTCATAAGTGTGCACTGTATGTGTTCCCTGTGTGATGACTAACTGTCTCACTGAGGCTCTGCTAACCAGAACCTCAGTGGTTATGCTCTCTCTGCTTTCCAAATTGTCACTAACAGGCTAGTGACCAATTTTACCAATTTACATTGGCTTACTGGAACACCCTTATAATTCCCTAGTATATGGTACTGAGGTACCCAGGGTATTGGGGTTCCAGGAGATCCCTATGGGCTGCAGCATTTCTTTTGCCACCCATAGGGAGCTCTGACAATTCTTACACAGGCCTGCCACTGCAGCCTGAGTGAAATAATGTCCACGTTATTTCACAGCCATTTACCACTGCACTTAAGTAATTTATAAGTCACCTATATGTCTAACCTTTACCTGGTAAAGGTTGGGTGCTAAGTTACTTAGTGTGTGGGCACCCTGGCACTAGCCAAGGTGCCCCCACATTGTTCAGGGCAAATTCCCCGGACTTTGTGAGTGCGGGGACACCATTACACGTGTGCACTACATATAGGTCAATACCTATATGTAGCGTCACCATGGTAACTCTGAACATGGCCATGTAACATGTCTAAGATCATGGAATTGTCACCCCAATGCCATTCTGGCATTGGGGAGACAATTCCATGATCCCCCGAGTCTCTAGCACAGTCCCGGGTACTGCCAAACTAACTTTCCCGGGGTTTCACTGCAGCTGCTGCTGCTGCCATTCCCTCAGACAGGTTTCTGCCCTCCTGGGGTCCAGCCAGGCTTGGCCCAGGAAGACAGAACAAAGGACTTTCTCAGAGAGAGGGTGTTACACCCTCTCCCTTTGGAAAAAGGTGTCAGAGCTGGGGAGGAGTAGCCTCCCCCAGCCTCTGGAAATGCTTTGATGGGCACAGATGGTGCCCATCTCTGCATAAGCCAGTCTACACCGGTTCAGGGATCCCCCAGCCCTGCTCTGGCGCGAAACTGGACAAAGGAAAGGGGAGTCACCACTCCCCTGACCCGCACCTCCCAGGGGAGGTGCCCAGAGCTCCTCCAGTGTGCTCCAGACCTCTGCCATCTTGGAAACAGAGGTGCTGCTGGCACACTGGACTGCTCTGAGTGGCCAGTGCCAGCAGGTGACGTCAGAGACTCCTTCTGATAGGCTCTTACCTGTGTTGCTAGCCTATCCTCCTTCCTAGGTAGCCAAACCTCCTTTTCTGGCTATTTAGGGTCTCTGCTTTGGGGAATTCTTTAGATAACGAATGCACGAGCTCATCAGAATTCCTCTGCATCTCTCTCTTCACCTTCTGCCAAGGAATCGACCGCTGACTGCTCAGGACGCCTGCAAAACCGCAACAAAGTAGCAAAGACGACTACTGCAACCTTGTATCGCTGATCCTGCCGCCTTCTCAACTGTTTTCCTGGTGGTGCATGCTGTGGGGGTACTCTGCCTCCTCTCTGCACTAGAAGCTCTGAAGAAATCTCGTGTGGGTCGAAGGAATCTTCCCCCTGCAACCGCAGGCGACAAAAGACTGCATCACCGGTCCTCTGGGTCCCCTCTCAGCACGACGAGCGTGGTCCCTGGAACTCAGCAACTCTGCCCAAGTGACTCCCACAGTCCAGTGACTCTTCAGTCCAAGTTTGGTGGAGGTAAGTCCTTGCCTCCCGACGCTAGACTGCATTGCTGGGTACCGCGTGATTTGCAGCTGCTCCGGCTCCTGTGCACTCTTCCAGGATTTCCTTTGTGCACAGCCAAGCCTGGGTTCCGACACTCTAACCTGCAGTGCAGAACCTCCTGAGTTGTCCTCCGGCGTCGTGGGATCTCCTTTTGTGACTTCAGGTGAGCTCCGGTTCACTCTTCTTCGTAGTGCCTGTTCTGGCACTTCTGCGGGTGCTGCCTGCTTCTGTGAGGGCTCCCTATCTTGCTGGGTGCCCCCTCTGTCTCTTCACACAATTGGCGACATCCTGGTCCCCCCTGGGCCACAGCAGCATCCAAAAACCCTAACCGCAACCCTTGCAGCTAGCAAGGCTTGTTTGCGGTCTTTCTGCGTGGGAACACGTCTGCAAGCTTCTTCACGACATGGGACATCCATCCTAGGGGAAGTTCCTAGTCCTCTTCGTTCTTGCAGAATCCACAGCTTCTACCATCCAGTGGCAGCTTCTTTGCACCCTCAGCTGGCATTTCCTGGGCATATGCCCAATCTCGACTGTGTCGCAACACTTGGACTTGGTCCCCTTGTTCCACAGGTACTCTTGTCCGGAAATCCTCTTTGGTTGCTTTGCTGGTGTTGGTCTTCCTTGCAGAATTCCCCTATCACGACTTCTGTGTTCTCTGGGGAATATAGGTGCAATTTACACCTACTTTTCAGGGTCTTGGGGTGGGCTATTTTTCTAACCCTCACTGTTTTCTTACAGTCCCAGTGACCCTCTACAAGCTCACATAGGTTTGGGGTCCATTCGTGGTTCGCATTCCACTTTTGGAGTATATGGTTTGTGTTGCCCCTATACCTATGTGCTCCTATTGCAATCTACTGGAACTTTACATTGTTTGCATTACTTCCTTTTGCTATTACTGCATATTTTTGGTATTGTGTACATATATCTTGTGTATATTTGGCATCCTCATACTGAGGGTACTCACTGAGATACTTTTGGCATATTGTCATAAAAATAAAGTACCTTTATTTTTAGTATATCTGTGTATTGTGTTTTCTTATGATATTGTGCATATGACACCAGTGGTATAGTGGGAGCTTTGCATTTCTCCTAGTTCAGCCTAAGCTGCTCAGCTATAGCTACCTTCTACCAGCCTAAGCTGCTAGAAACACCTCCTCTACACTAATCAGGGATAACTGGACCTGGTGCAGAGTGTAAGTACCCCCTGGTACCCACTACAAACCAGGCCAGCCTCCTACATTGGTTGTGCAGCGGTGGGATAAGTACTTGCAACTACTTACCACTTTGTCATATTGTACTTTTCATAAGAGAAAAATATACAAAACAAGTTCAGTGTTTGTACACCTAACTAAAATGTTTTGCTTTTCTTCTCTTATTCTATTTGCTAAGTGCTGAAAAGTACCTCTAAACTTTCAAAAAGTTTCTAAAAAGTTGAAAAAGTTTTTTTCTGTTTCCTTAAAAAGTTCTGAAACTTTTTCTTTCATTTTCTGTCCCTTAAACCTTTTTCTATCATGTCTGGTACAGGTCTTACTCTTGATCTGGCCACCTCAGCTGGAAAGGTGTAAGGAGTCTCTGCATTGATAGAGGTTTAGGGGTAGGGAAGAATCCCTCTAGAGAATTCTTGATTAACATGCTCATTGAAAATGATAAGGCCTTACCTGGCACATCAGTTGAGAAGTTAGCAGATGGTTCACACTCTGACCCTGGGGTAGCCCCAGTAAGAATGTTAGATGGTATTCTTTCCAACTTGCCCCTTAGCAGACCACCTAGCATAACTGGTACTAATGTGAGCTCTCATCACAGTAGGGATGTCATTCCTGCAGGTCAAGTTGTTAGAGTGCCAACTGTTAGGGACATTTTTCCCTCTGTTCATTCACACCATTCATCTGTGTCAAAGCATGCCCAACCCACCCACCCTGATGACAGAATGTTAGAAAGGGAACTCAAAAGATTGAGAGTGGAAGAGTCCAGGCTGAAGCTTAACCAGCAACAGCTGGCTCTAGACAGGGAAACTTTAGACTTAGAAAAAGAAAGACTGAGGTTGGGGTTAGGACCCCATGGTGGCAGCAGCAGTATTACAGATAGTAATCCTGTGAAAGAGCATGATTCTAGGAATCTGCATAAGATAGTTCCCCCTTACAAGGAGGGGATGACATTAACAAGTGGTTTGCTGCACTTGAGAGGGCCTGTGTTGTACAGGGGGTCCCTCAAAGTCAGTGGGCTGCTATCCTATGGCTATCTTTCAGTGGAAAGGGTAGGGATAGGCTCCTTACTGTGAAGGAAAGTGATGCCAATAATTTTACAGTTTTGAAGAATGCACTCTTGGACGAATTTGGCTTAACCACTGAACAATACAGGATTAAGTTCAGAGAAACCAGAAAAGAGTCCTCACAAGACTGGGTAGACTTTGTTGACTATTCAGTGAAGGCCTTGGAAGGGTGGTTACATGGCAGTAAAGTTTCTGACTATGACAGCCTGCATAATCTGATCCTGAGAGAGCATATTCTGAATAACTGTGTGTCTAATTTGTTACACCAATATCTAGTGGACTCAGATCTGACCTCTCCCCAAGAATTGGGAAAGAAGGCAGACAAATGGGTCAGAACAAGAGTGAACAGAAAAGTTCATACAGGGGGTGACAAGGATGGCAAGAAGAAGGATGGTAAGTCTTCAGACAAGGGTGGGGACAAATCTAAAAATGAGTCTTCATCAGGCCCACAAAACACTCTGGTGGGGGGGGTGGGTCCAAATCCTCTTCTAATCAAGTAAAGAAACCATGGTGCTATTTATGTAAAGTAAAAGGCCATTGGACAACTGATGCCAGTTGTCCAAAGAAAAGCACCAAGCCTCCCACTACCACAACCCCTACTGCTACACCTAGTGCCCCTAGTAATAGCAGTGGTGGTGGGAGCAAACCTACTAATAGCCAATCAAAGGGAGTAGCTGGACTCACTTTTGGTAATTTAGTTGGGGTTGGTGTTGTTAGGGAGACCACAGAGGCTGTGTTAGTCTCTGAAGGTGCCATTGATTTGGCCACCTTGGTTGCTTGTCCCCTTAATATGGATAAGTACAAGCAACTTCCCCTAATAAATGGTGTTGAGGTTCAGGCCTACAGGGACACAGGTGCCAGTGTTACCATGGTAATAGAGAAACTGGTACACCCTGAACAACACCTACTTGGTCACCAGTACCAAGTGACTGATGCTCATAACAACACTCTTAGCCACCCCATGGCTGTTGTAAATCTCAACTGGGGGGGGGGGGGGTTACTGGTCCAAAGAAAGTTGTGGTTGCCTCAGATGTACCTGTAGACTGTCTAATAGGGAATGATTTAGAGACATCAGCTTGGGCAGAAGTGGAGTTGGAGGCTCATGCAGCAATGCTGGGCATTCCTGGGCATGTTTTTGCTTTAACCCGGGCTCAGGCCAAAAAGCAAAAAGGACAGGGTGACTTGGATCCTGGAACAATGGACCAAGTGCTCCCTAAAGCTAGGGTTAGTAAAGGTAAATCCATACATACTATCCCTCCCTCTACAGATGATTCAACTTCTGAGGAAGAATAATTTCCCCCCTGTGCAGAACCTTCACCAGAGGATCTGGAAGCAGTCACTGCTGAGCTTTTGGGTGGAGGGGGGCCTGCCAGGGAGGAGCTGAGTGTGGCACAGCAAACCTGTCCCACATTAGAGGGTCTAAGACAGCAAGCTGTCAAACAGCAAAATGGGGATGTCAGTGACTCACATAGAGTTTACTGGGAGGACAACCTCTTGTATACAGAGGCAAGGGACCCTAAACCTGGAGCAGCCAGGAGATTGGTCATTCCCCTGCAATACAGAGAGTTGCTCCTAACTCTAGCCCATGACATTCCCTTGGCTGGACATCTAGGGCAAATTAAAACATGGGAAAGGCTTGTCCCCCTGTTGCATTGGCCTAGGATGTCAGAGGACACAAAATATTTTTGTAAGTCCTGTGTCACCTGTCAAGCCAGTGGCAAGACAGGTGGCACCCCAAAGGCTCCCCTTATTCCACTGCCTGGGGTTGGGGTTCCCTTTGAAAGGGTAGGGGTTGACATAGTTGGCCCCCTTGACCCTCCTACTGCTTCAGGCAATAGGTTTATCTTGGTGGTAGTGGACCATGCCACAAGGAATCCTGAAGCAATTCCTCTAAGGACCACTACAGCACCTGCAGTGGCAAAAGCCCTCCTGGGAATCTTTTCCAGGGTGGGTTTCCCAAAAGAGGTGGTATCAGACAGGGGTAGCAACTTTATGTCTGCATACTAAAAGGCCATGTGGAAGGAATGTGGTGTAACATACAAATTCACCACACCTTATCATCCACAAACAAATGGACTGGTTGAGAGGTTTAACAAAACTCTCAAAGGAATGATAATGGGACTCCCTGAAAAACTCATGAGGAAATGGGATGTCCTGTTACCTTGCCTCCTTTTTGCTTACAGGGAGGTACCCCAAAAAGGAGTGGGCTTCAGCCCCTTTGAACTCCTATTTGGGCACCCTGTAAGAGGTCCTCTAACACTTGTAAAGGAGGGTTGGGAACAACCTTTAAAAGCTCCTAAGCAAGACATAGTGGACTATGTACTTGGCCTAAGATCCAGAATGGCTGAGTATATGAAAAAGGCCAGTAAAAACCTTCAGGCCAGCCAAGAGCTCCAAAAGCACTGGCATGACCAGAAGGCTGTTCCGATTCAGTACCAACCAGGGCAGAAAGTGTGGGTCTTGGAGCCTGTGGCCCCAAGAGCACTCCAAGACAAATGGAGTGGACCCCACATTATTGTTGAAAAGAAGGGAGAAGTCACCTACTTGGTTGACTTAGGCACTGCCAGGAGTTCCCTTAGGGTGCTCCATGTCAATCGCCTGAAACCCTACTATGACAGGGCTGATCTCACCCTATTCATGGCAACAGATGAAGGACAGGAAGAAGAGAGTGACCCTCTCCCTGATCTCTTCTCTTCCACAGAACAAGATGCTCTAGTGTAAGGTGTAGTTTTAGCAGATTGTCTTACTGCTGAGCAGAAAGACCACTGCATAAATCTCCTGGGTCAGTTTTCTGAACTCTTTTCTACTGTGCCAGGCACCACTTCTTGGTGTGAGCACACTATAGATACTGGAGACAGCATGCCTGTCAAAAGTAAGATCTATAGGCAGCCTGATCATGTCAGGGACTGCATAAAACAAGAAGTTCAGAAAATGCTTGAACTAGGAGTGGTTGAGCACTCTGAAAGTCCATGGGCCTCTCCTGTGGTACTTGTACCAAAGCCTCACTCTAAAGATGGGAAAAAGGAAATTAGGTTTTGTGTAGATTACAGAGGTCTCAACCAGGTAACTAAAACTGATGCTCACCCTATACCCAGGGCAGATGAGCTCATAGATACAATGGCATCTGCCAAGTATCTAAGCACCTTTGATTTGACTGCAGGGTATTGGCAGATCAAGTTATCAGAGGATACTAAAGCAAAAACTGCATTTTCGACTATTGGAGGGCACTACCAATTCACAGTAATGCCCTTTGGTTTGAAAAATGCACCTGCCACTTTTCAGAGGTTGGTGAATACAGTCCTGCAAGGGTTGGAGGCTTTTAGTGCAGCATATCTAGATGATATAGCTGTATTTAGCTCCACCTGGGATGATCACCTGGTCCACCTATGGAAAGTTTTGGAGGCCCTGCCAAAGGCAGGCCTCACTATCAAGGCTTCAAAGTGCCAGATAGGGTAGGGGAAAGTGATTTATCTGGGACACCTTGTAGGTGGAGAACAGATTGCACCACTTCAGGGGAAAATCCAAACTATCATAGATTGGGTTCCCCCCACAACTCAGACCCAGGTGAGAGCCTTCTTAGGCCTCACTGGGTATTACAGGAGGTTCATAAAGAACTATGGCTCCATAGCAGCCCCTGTTAATGACCTCACTTCAAAGAAAATGCCTAAAAAGGTATTGTGGACAGCTAGCTGTCAGAAAGCTTTTGAGGAGCTCAAACAGGCCATGTGCACTGCACCTGTCCTAAAAAGCCCATGTTACTCCAAGAAATTCATTGTTCAAACTGATGCATCTGAATTAGGGGTAGGGGCAGTCTTATCACAACTCAGTTCTGAGGGCCAGGATCAACCTGTTGCTTTTATCAGCAGGAGGTTGACCCCTAGAGAAAAGCGTTGGTCTGCCATAGAGAGGAAGGCCTTTGCTGTGGTCTGGGCACTGAAGAAGTTGAGGCCATACCTGTTTGGCACTCACTTCATTGTTCAGACAGACCACAAACCTCTACTTTGGCATAAACAAATGAAAGGTGAAAACCCTAAATTATTGAGGTGGTCCATATCTCTACAGGGAATGGACTATACAGTGGAACATAGACCTGGGAGTACCCACTCCAATACAGATGGACTCTCCAGATATTTCCACTTAGACAATGAAGATTTATCAGGTCATGGCTAGTCGTATTGTCCTTCATTTGGGGGGGGGGTTGTGTAGGAAAGTACCATCTTGCCTGGCATGTTACCCCCATATTTCACCGTATATATGTTGTTTTAGTGTATGTGTCACTGGGACCCTGCCAGCCAGGGCCCCAGTGCTCATAAGTGTGCCGTGTATGTGTTCCCTGTGTGATGACTAACTGTCTTACTGGGGCTCTGCTAACCAGAACCTCAGTGGTTATGCTCTCTCTGCTTTCCAAATTGTCACTAACAGGCTAGTGACCAATTTCCCCAATTCACATTGGCATACTGGAACACCCTTATAATTGCCTAGTATATGGTACTGAGGTACCCAGGGTATTGCGTGTTCCAGGAGATCCCTATGGGTTGCAGCATTTCTTTTGCCACCCATAGGGAGCTCTGACAATTCTTACACAGGCCTGCCACTGCAGCCTGAGTGAAATAACGTCCACGTTATTGCACAGCCGTTTACCACTGCACTTAAGTAACTTATAAGTCACCTATATGTCTAACCTTTACCTGGTAAAGGTTGGGTGCTAAGTTACTTAGTGTGTGGGCACCCTGGCACTAGCCAAGGTGCCCCCACATTGTTCAGGGCAAATTACCCGGACTTTGTGAGTGCGGGGACACCATTACACGCATGCACTATACATAGGTCACTACCTATGTATAGCGTCACAATGGTAACTTCGAACATGGCCATGTAACATGTCTAAGATCATGGAATTGTCACCCCAATGCCATTCTGGCATTGGGGAGACAATTCCATGATCCCCCGAGTCTCTA
This sequence comes from Pleurodeles waltl, assembly GCF_031143425.1. Lineage (NCBI taxonomy): Eukaryota > Metazoa > Chordata > Amphibia > Caudata > Salamandridae > Pleurodeles > Pleurodeles waltl. Next base: position 83,635,824 of record NC_090439.1, read on the forward strand.
GCACAGACCCGGGTACTGCCAAACTACCTTTCCCGGGGTTTCACTGCAGCTGCTGCCAACCCCTAAGACAGGTTTCTGCCTTCCTGGCGTCCAGCCAGGCTTGGCCCAGGAAGGCAGAACAAAGGACTTCCTCAGAGAGAGGGTGTTACACCCTCTCCCTTTGGAAAAAGGTGTCAGGGCTGGGGAGGAGTAGCCTCCCCCTGCCTCTGGAAATGCTTTGATGGGCACAGATGGTGCCCATCTCTGCATAAGGCAGTCTACACCGGTTCAGGGATCACCCAGCGCTGCTCTGGCGCGAAACTGGACAAAGGAAAGGGGAGTCACCAATCCCCTGACCTGCACCTCCCAGGGGAGGTGCCCAGAGCTCCTCCAGTGTGCTCCAGACCTCTGCCATCTTGGAAACAGAGGTGCTACTGGCACACTGGACTGCTCTGAGTGGCCAGTGCCAGCAGGTGACGTCAGAGACTCCTTCTGATAGGCTCTTACCTGTGTTGCTAGCCTATCCTCCTTCCTAGGTGGCCTAACCTCCTTTTCTGGCTATTTAGGGTCTCTGCTTTGGGGAATTCTTTAGATAACAAATGCAAGAGCTCATCAGAGTTCCTCTGCATCTCTCTCTTCACCTTCTGCCAAGGAATCGACCGCTGACTGCTCAGGACGCCTGCAAAACCGCAACAAAGTAGCAAAGACGACTACTGCAACCTTGTAACACTGATCCTGCCGCCTTCTCGACTGGTGGTGCATGCTGTGGGGGTAGTCTGCCTCCTCTCTTCACTAGAAGCTCCGAAGAAATCTCCAGTGGGTCGACGGAATCTTCCCCCTGCAACCGCAGGTGACAAAAGACTGCATCATCGGTCCTCTGGGTCCCCTCTCAGCACGATGAGCGTGGTCCCTGGAACTCAGCAACTCTGCCCAAGTGACTCCCACAGTCCAGTGACTGTTCAGTCCAAGTTTGGTGGAGGTAAGTCCTTGCCTCCCCACGCTAGACTGCATTGCTGGGTACTGCGTGATTTGCAGCTTCTCCGGCTCCTGTGCACTGTAAAGAAATGGCTCCCTGTTGCAGTTACCCCCCACTTTTTGCCTGATACTGATGCTGACTTGACTGAGAAGTGTGCTGGGACCCTGCTAACCAGGCCCCAGCACCAGTGTTCTTTCACCTAAAATGTACCATTGATCTCACAATTGGCACACCCTGGCATCCAGATAAGTCCCTTGTAACTGGTACCTCTGGTACCAAGGGCCCTGATGCCAGGGAAGGTCTCTAAGGGCTGCAGCATGCATTATGCCACCCTAGAGACCCCTCACTCAGCACAGCCACACTGCTTACAAGCCTGTGTGTGCTAGTGAGAACAAAATGAGTAAGTCGACATGGCACTCCCCTCAGGGTGCCATGCCAGCCTCTCACTGCCTATGCAGTATAGATAAGACACCCCTCTAGCAGGCCTTACAGCCCTAAGGCAGGGTGCACTATACCATAGGTGAGGGTACCAGTGCATGAGCACTGTGCCCCTACAGTGTCTAAGCAAAACCTTAGACATTGTAAGTGCAGGGTAGCCATAAGAGTATATGGTCTGGGAGTCTGTTTTACACGAACTCCACAGCACCATAATGGCTACACTGAAAACTGGGAAGTTTGTTATCAAACTTCTCAGCACAATAAATGCACACTGATGCCAGTGTACATTTTATTGTAAAATACACCACAGAGGGCACCTTAGAGGTGCCCCCTGAAACTTAACCAACTATCTGTGTAGGCTGACTGGTTCCAGCAGCCTGCCACACTAGAGACATGTTGCTGGCCCCATGGGGAGAGTGCCTTTGTCACTCTGAGGCCAGTAACAAAGCCTGCACTGGGTGGAGATGCTAACACCTCCCCCAGGCAGGAGCTGTAACACCTGGCGGTGAGCCTCAAAGGCTCACCCCTTTGTCACAGCCCAGCAGGGCACTCCAGCTTAGTGGAGTTGCCCGCCCCCTCCGGCCACGGCCCCCACTTTTGGCGGCAAGGCTGGAGGGAACAAAGAAAGCAACAAGGAGGAGTCACTGGCCAGTCAGGACAGCCCCTAAGGTGTCCTGAGCTGAGGTGACTCTAACTTTTAGAAATCCTCCATCTTGCAGATGGAGGATTCCCCCAATAGGGTTAGGATTGTGACCCCCTCCCCTTGGGAGGAGGCACAAAGAGGGTGTACCCACCCTCAGGGCTAGTAGCCATTGGCTAATAACCCCCCAGACCTAAATACGCCCTTAAATTTAGTATTTGAGGGCTACCCTGAACCCTAGAAAATTAGATTCCTGCAACTACAAGAAGAAGGACTGCCTAGCTGAAAACCCCTGCAGAGGAAGACCAGAAGACGACAACTGCCTTGGCTCCAGAAACTCACCGGCCTGTCTCCTGCCTTCCAAAGATCCTGCTCCAGCGACGCCTTCCAAAGGGACCAGCGACCTCGACATCCTCTGAGGACTGCCCCTGCTTCGAAAAGACAAGAAACTCCCGAGGACAGCGGACCTGCTCCAAGAAAGGCTGCAACTTTGTTTCCAGCAGCCTTGAAAGAACCCTGCAAGCTCCCCGCAAGAAGCGTGAGACTTGCAACACTGCACCCGGCGACCCCGACTCGGCTGGTGGAGACCCAACACCTCAGGAGGGACCCCAGGACTACTCTGATACTGTGAGTACCAAAACCTGTCCCCCCTGAGCCCCCACAGCGCCGCCTGCAGAGGGAATCCCGAGGCTTCCCCTGACCGCGACTCTTTGAATCCTAAGTCCCGACGCCTGGGAGAGACCCTGCACCCGCAGCCCCCAGGACCTGAAGGACCGAACTTTCACTGGAGAAGTGACCCCCAGGAGTCCCTCTCCCTTGCCCAAGTGGAGGTTTCCCCGAGGAACCCCCCCCTTGCCTGCCTGCAGCGCTGAAGAGATCCCGAGATCTCTCATAGACTAACATTGCGAACCCGACGCTTGTTTCTACACTGCACCCGGCCGCCCCCGCGCCGCTGAGGGTGAAATTTCTGTGTGGGCTTGTGTCCCCCCCGGTGCCCTACAAAACCCCCCTGGTCTGCCCTCCGAAGACGCGGGTACTTACCTGCAAGCAGACCGGAACCGGGGCACCCCCTTCTCTCCATTCTAGCCTATGTGTTTTGGGCACCACTTTGAACTCTGCACCTGACCGGCCCTGAGCTGCGGGTGTGGTGACTTTGGGGTTGCTCTGAACCCCCAACGGTGGGCTACCTTGGACCAAGAACTGAACCCTGTAAGTGTCTTACTTATCTGGTAAAATTAACAAAAACTTACCTCCCCCAGGAACTGTGAAAATTGCACTGTGTCCACTTTTAAAACAGCTATTTGTCAATAACTTGAAAAGTATACATGCAATTTTTATGATTTAAAGTTCCTAAAGTACTTACCTGCAATACCTTTCGAATGAGATATTACATGTAGAATTTGAACCTGTGGTTCTTAAAATAAACTAAGAAAATATATTTTTCTATACAAAAACCTATTGGCTGGATTTGTCTCTGAGTGTGTTTACCTCATTTATTGTCTATGTGTATGTACAACAAATGCTTAACACTACTCCTTGGATAAGCCTACTGCTCGACCACACTACCACGAAATAGAGCATTAGTATTATCTATTTTTACCACTATTTTACCTCTAAGGGGAACCCTTGGACTCTGTGCATGCTATTCCTTACTTTGAAATAGCACATACAGAGCCAACTTCCTACATTGGTGGATCAGCGGTGGGGTACAAGACTTTGCATTTGCTGGACTACTCAGCCAATATCTGATCACACGACAAATTCCAAAATTGTCATTAGAAATTGATTTTTGCAATTTGAAAAGTTTTCTAAATTCTTAAAAGACCTGCTAGGGCCTTGTGTTAGATCCTGTTTAGCATTTCTTTTAGAGTTTAAAAGTTTGTAAAAGTTTGAATTAGATTCTAGAACCAGTTGTAGATTCTTAAAAAGTATTCCAACTTTTAGAAGCAAAATGTCTAGCACAGATGTGACTGTGGTGGAACTCGACACCACACCTTACCTCCATCTTAAGATGAGGGAGCTAAGGTCACTCTGTAAAATAAAGAAAATAACAATGGGCCCCAAACCTACCAAAATACAGCTCCAGGAGCTTTTGGCAGAGTTTGAAAAGGCCAACCCCTCTGAGGGTGGCAACTCAGAGGAAGAGGATAGTGACTTGGAGGAAAATTCCCCCCTACCAGTCCTATCTAGGGAGAACAGGGTCCCTCAAACCCTGACTCCAAAAATAATAGTCAGAGATGCTGGTTCCCTCACAGGAGAGACCAACACCTCTGAAATCACTGAGGATAACTCCAGTGAAGATGACCCCCTGTTAGCCAGGATGGTCAAAAGATTGGCTTTGGAAAAGCAGCTCCTAGCCATAGAAAGGGAAAGAAAAGAGATGGGCCTAGGTCCCATCGATGGTGGCAGCAACTTAAATAGGGTCAGAGATTCTCCTGACATCCTAAAAATCCCCAAAGGGATTGTAACAAAATATGAAGATGGTGATGACATCACCAAATGGTTCACAGCTTTTGAGAGGGCTTGTGTAACCAGAAAAGTAAACAGATCTCACTGGGGTGCTCTCCTTTGGGAAATGTTCACTGGAAAGTGTAGGGATAGACTCCTCACACTCTCTGGAAAAGATGCAGAATCTTATGACCTCATGAAGGGTACCCTGATTGAGGGCTTTGGATTCTCCACTGAGGAGTATAGAATTAGATTCAGGGGGGCTCAAAAATCCTCGAGCCAGACCTGGGTTGATTTTGTAGACTACTCAGTAAAAACACTAGATGGTTGGTTAACTGGAAATGAAGTGTGTGACTATGTTGGGCTTTATAATTTGTTTATGAAAGAACACATTTTAAGTAACTGCTTCAATGAAAAGTTGCATCAGTATCTGGTAGACCTAGGTCCAATTTCTCCCCAAGAATTGGGAAAGAAGGCAGACCACTGGGTCAAGACTAGGGTAACCAAAACTTCCACTGGGGGTGACCAAAAGAAAGGGGTTACAAAAACTCCCCAGGAGAAAGTGGGTGACACTAGAAACAAAGAAAAAGAGTCCTCTGTAGGCCCCCAAAAACCAGAACAGGTGGGTGGGCCCCAAGACACAACCCAAAACAAAGGTGGGTACCAGGGTAAGAACTGGGATGCCACTAAGGCATGGTGCCACAACTGTAAACAGTCTGGGCACCACACCAAGGACACTTCTTGTCCCAAAAACAAACCCCAGAACAAGATTCCAGGGGTAACCAGTGTAGCCATGGGAGATGACTCCTCAGATGAGGAGGTCTTCATAGCCTTCAACTGGAAACAGGGCCCAACAGGTGAGTTGGAGATTCCAGAGGGAAGTAGACATTTCCACCACCTACTGGTGAATGGAATCCCAACCACTGCCCTGAGAGACACTTGTGCCAGTCACACTATTGTGCATGACAGGCTGGTGCTCTCAAACCAGTACATCCCAGGTGAGACTGCCAGGGTAAGAGTTAGCCTAGACAGGGTCACTAAGAGGCCTGTGGCTTTAGTACCCATAGAAGTGGGTGGCACTCTTAGCTGGAGAAGGGTAGTAGTCAGTACAGACCTCCCCCTTGATTGTCTCCTTGGAAATGACTACCCAGAGGTTAGTCAGAGCCCAAGAGAGGAACTGGTCCAGTGCCAGTCCTCTCCCAAGGATTCTGGAAGTCCTGCCTCTGCAGTAAATGCCAGCAGGCCCCAGAAGAAGAAGAAAAGAAAACAGAGTAGGAAGGGTGGACAACCTTTAGCCAAGGTTACAGCAAGCCAAGGAGATTCTGCTCCAGTCGGGGAGAACTCCAAAAATGGCCCTGATAAAGTCCAACCTGACCCACAAGAAGTCCTGGCTAGTCAGGCAACTGTTAAACCTGAGTGGGTGGCTCCTCAGCTAACAGAAGAAAGAGTGGAAGAAGGGTGTTTACTACAAGATGTGGTAACCCCCCACTCTAATACAGCAGACAGGCAACCTGAACCCAAAGAGGCCTGTAACTTAGCCCCTTCCCTTTTAGGTGAAGAGCTAAAGGTGTGGTTCTGGGCACTGACAGCTGTCAGTGGCCTCTGCTGGGTGTTAGCCTTTATGGCTGCACTATCCTTAGCATGGTGGTCTGACCCCATGCCAAATAGCAAGTTAGGCCCCCTGACCCTATTGGTCATGGTGGGGTTACTCCAGCTCTGGGTAACCTCTCTGGGTAAGCTAGGGGTAACCCTGGCCAAGATAAGGTTAGCAGAGGTGGATACCTCTAAGACCAAAATAGAAAGAATGGGTGGAGACATTGAAGAGGCAGACAAGAGGAGATTCAGACTAGGTCCTATCACTGTGGAAGTAGGTCAGTTCCCCAAAGGGAATGACCTGAACAGAAGGATGTAAGGCAGAGTAGGCCCTGCAACTAACCAGCCTATTTCTCCTACTCTTCCTCGCCTGACAGACTAGGAAGACTCTCCCAGCTTGGGCTGAGTCTCCTGGCCTGTGGGCTGGGGGGGGCTTGTGTAAAGAAATGGCTCCCTGTTGCAGTTACCCCCCACTTTTTGCCTGATACTGATGCTGACTTGACTGAGAAGTGTGCTGGGACCCTGCTAACCAGGCCCCAGCACCAGTGTTCTTTCACCTAAAATGTACCATTGATCCCACAATTGGCACACCCTGGCATCCAGATAAGTCCCTTGTAACTGGTACCTCTGGTACCAAGGGCCCTGATGCCAGGGAAGGTCTCTAAGGGCTGCAGCATGCATTATGCCACCCTAGAGACCCCTCACTCAGCACAGCCACACTGCTTACAAGCCTGTGTGTGCTAGTGAGAACAAAATGAGTAAGTCGACATGGCACTCCCCTCAGGGTGCCATGCCAGCCTCTCACTGCCTATGCAGTATAGATAAGACACCCCTCTAGCAGGCCTTACAGCCCTAAGGCAGGGTGCACTATACCATAGGTGAGGGTACCAGTGCATGAGCACTGTGCCCCTACAGTGTCTAAGCAAAACCTTAGACATTGTAAGTGCAGGGTAGCCATAAGAGTATATGGTCTGGGAGTCTGTTTTACACGAACTCCACAGCACCATAATGGCTACACTGAAAACTGGGAAGTTTGGTATCAAACTTCTCAGCACAATAAATGCACACTGATGCCAGTGTACATTTTATTGTAAAATACACCACAGAGGGCACCTTAGAGGTGCCCCCTGAAACTTAACCAACTATCTGTGTAGGCTGACTGGTTCCAGCAGCCTGCCACACTAGAGACATGTTGCTGGCCCCATGGGGAGAGTGCCTTTGTCACTCTGAGGCCAGTAACAAAGCCTGCACTGGGTGGAGATACTAACACCTCCCCCAGGCAGGAGCTGTAACACCTGGCGGTGAGCCTCAAAGGCTCACCCCTTTGTCACAGCCCAGCAGGGCACTCCAGCTTAGTGGAGTTGCCCGCCCCCTCCGGCCACGGCCCCCACTTTTGGCGGCAAGGCTGGAGGGAACAAAGAAAGCAACAAGGAGGAGTCACTGGCCAGTCAGGACAGCCCCTAAGGTGTCCTGAGCTGAGGTGACTCTAACTTTTAGAAATCCTCCATCTTGCAGATGGAGGATTCCCCCAATAGGGTTAGGATTGTGACCCCCTCCCCTTGGGAGGAGGCACAAAGAGGGTGTACCCACCCTCAGGGCTAGTAGCCATTGGCTAATAACCCCCCAGACCTAAATACGCCCTTAAATTTAGTATTTGAGGGCTACCCTGAACCCTAGAAAATTAGATTCCTGCAACTACAAGAAGAAGGACTGCCTAGCTGAAAACCCCTGCAGAGGAAGACCAGAAGACGACAACTGCCTTGGCTCCAGAAACTCACCGGCCTGTCTCCTGCCTTCCAAAGATCCTGCTCCAGCGACGCCTTCCAAAGGGACCAGCGACCTCGACATCCTCTGAGGACTGCCCCTGCTTCGAAAAGACAAGAAACTCCCGAGGACAGCGGACCTGCTCCAAGAAAGGCTGCAACTTTGTTTCCAGCAGCCTTGAAAGAACCCTGCAAGCTCCCCGCAAGAAGCGTGAGAATTGCAACACTGCACCCGGCGACCCCGACTCGGCTGGTGGAGACCCAACACCTCAGGAGGGACCCCAGGACTACTCTGATACTGTGAGTACCAAAACCTGTCCCCCCTGAGCCCCCACAGCGCCGCCTGCAGAGGGAATCCCGAGGCTTCCCCTGACCGCGACTCTTTGAATCCTAAGTCCCGACGCCTGGGAGAGACCCTGCACCCGCAGCCCCCAGGACCTGAAGGACCGAACTTTCACTGGAGAAGTGACCCCCAGGAGTCCCTCTCCCTTGCCCAAGTGGAGGTTTCCCCGAGGAACCCCCCCCTTGCCTGCCTGCAGCGCTGAAGAGATCCCGAGATCTCTCATAGACTAACATTGCGAACCCGACGCTTGTTTCTACACTGCACCCGGCCGCCCCCGCGCCGCTGAGGGTGAAATTTCTGTGTGGGCTTGTGTCCCCCCCGGTGCCCTACAAAACCCCCCTGGTCTGCCCTCCGAAGACGCGAGTACTTACCTGCAAGCAGACCGGAACCGGGGCACCCCCTTCTCTCCATTCTAGCCTATGTGTTTTGGGCACCACTTTGAACTCTGCACCTGACCGGCCCTGAGCTGCGGGTGTGGTGACTTTGGGGTTGCTCTGAACCCCCAACGGTGGGCTACCTTGGACCAAGAACTGAACCCTGTAAGTGTCTTACTTACCTGGTAAAATTAACAAAAACTTACCTCCCCCAGGAACTGTGAAAATTGCACTGTGTCCACTTTTAAAACAGCTATTTGTCAATAACTTGAAAAGTATACATGCAATTTTTATGATTTAAAGTTCCTAAAGTACTTACCTGCAATACCTTTCGAATGAGATATTACATGTAGAATTTGAACCTGTGGTTCTTAAAATAAACTAAGAAAAGATATTTTTCTATACAAAAACCTATTGGCTGGATTTGTCTCTGAGTGTGTTTACCTCATTTATTGTCTATGTGTATGTACAACAAATGCTTAACACTACTCCTTGGATAAGCCTACTGCTCGACCACACTACCACGAAATAGAGCATTAGTATTATCTATTTTTACCACTATTTTACCTCTAAGGGGAACCCTTGGACTCTGTGCATGCTATTCCTTACTTTGAAATAGCACATACAGAGCCAACTTCCTACATGCACTCTTCCAGGATTTCCTTTGTTCACAGCCAAGCCTGGGTCCCCGACACTCTAACCTGCAGTGCACAACTTCCTGAGTGGTCTTCCGGCGTCGTGGGATCTCCTTTTGTGATTTTCGGGTGAGCTCCGGTTCACTCTTCTTCGTAGTGCCTGTTCCCGCACTTCTGTGGGTGCTGCCTGCTTCTGTGAGGGCTCCCTATCTTGCTGGGCACCCCCTCTGTCTCCTCACGCAATTGGCGACATCCTGGTCCCTCCTGGGCCACAGCAGCATCCAAAAATCCTAACCACGACCCTTGCAGCTAGCAAGGCTTGTTTGCAGTTTTTCTGTGTGGGAACACCTCTGCAAGCTTCTTCACGACATGGGACATCCATCCTCCAAAGCAGAAGTTCCTAGTCCTCTTCGTTCTTGCAGAATCCACAGCTTCTCCCATCCGGTGGCAGCTTCTTTGCACTTTCTGCTGGCATTTCCTGGGCATCTGCCCAATCTCGACTGTGTCGCGACTCTTTGACTTGGTCCCCTTGTTCCACAGGTACTCTCATCCGGAAATCCACTTTGGTTGCTTTGCTGGTGTTGGTCTTCCTTGCAGAATTCCCCTATCACGACTTCTGTGCTCTCTGGGGAATATAGGTGCACTTTACACCTACTTTTCAGGGTCTTGGGGTGGGCTATTTTTCTAACCCTCACTGTTTTCTTACAGTCCCAGCGATCCTCTAAAAGCTC